>NC_134571.1:204930123-206315123 GCF_050947875.1 Dermacentor variabilis
ACAACACAAAAGAAAATTAAAAGAAACACTATAACCATTAGATAAGCGTTGGCAAGCCAGAAAAGACGCAAAAACTAAAAACGGTCGAGTGATGACGTTACCATGAAGTTCTCGCACCATCTCACGTGACGTCATGGATTTTTACGGCGTTTGCTGAAGCCTAAGTAATCGTTTATTGGCAGATATGGACTACATTGTATTCTAATACCACAATGATCATTGAACCCAAACGCCTTTGAAATCGGAGAGCTCAGGCATATATTATAGTAGCGCTGCAGCAAATTAGATACGGCGATTTCAATGGCGTTCGTATTCAACGGTCATTAAAAGAGAACGGGCAAATCCGGCATAAAAAAGCCAAACATTGAACTTACTAACTACTAAAGAACCTTTGGTGAACCGTATACAACGGCCCAGACAACGAGAAAGTACATAGAAATACACGATATAACGGCGCTGGCGTTTCGGCACAAAATTATATTTTTTTGAAAATTTAGGTGGGAGTGTGACCCCCATTTTTTTTTTCTTCCAGCCATCGAGCTGTCCATCGCTAAAATTGTTCACGATATGCAGCTGCATCTCAGCAGAACGTCAGTTGAATGCAGGAAAAAGTCGACAGAAAGGCAACGGAATATATATAACGGCTTTCGTAAGGGCTTGCCGTTACATTAGCGAAGATACAATAACTTTTAAATGATACTTTATCACGTTTATACACATTCTTGTTTCTCGTCAGTGTTTCCTTAAATAGTTTTTTTTTTTCACGCGTTCCAGAATTTTGTTGCAGTTGACAACAAAGCGGTACACACAATAGCGGGGCATGCCCCGTCGCTCGCATCGCGTCCGATCGGGCGCATCGATTCGCCTTGTTTCGCAATATCGCCAAGTGCGCCGCTCGGCGTCGCAGCTCACAATGCGCGGCTGCGGCGTCGACGCGGCGCGCAGTTCCCGAGTGACGACAAACGCGAAGAGGCGCGCGCAGCGAGGCGGACCGTGACGTTGGCGTCGTTTCGGTGGACGTTCTCTTTTAAGGCCCAACCACACGCAGCCCGAGATACGCGTCTCGCTACGCGTACACGTAAGCGTACGCGTCTGCGTGCGCGTACGCGGGTGATGAAGGGAAGGGCGTCCAGCCACACGATACGCGCACACGTGCGCGCTTCGCTGCGCGTAGCACAGGGCTGACAGACCAGCTGCCCAGCGATGGCGGAAACGGTCGTCTTTGGCTTTGAGAAAAGTTTATCTTTAATTTCTTTATGGCTAGTCATGTTTATTTAATTTATCAATGTTAGAGCTAGTACATTGTTTTTAAGTTGAGAAACGCACGCTGTTCGTATCTATACATCCTTATGGCAAGAAAAGCTACATCAATTATCAACATCACGCGCGATAGCGTCTGCTTGCTCACAACTGCAGCTGACATCTGCGCGCGACCACGCACGACGTTGCTGCCGAGCCCTTGCTTAGCCGCTTGCTTCGCCGGCATCAGCGTTCTCTCCCCGTAATGTACCACATGAGAAAGAAGCTTTTGCTGCTGCTGCTCTTGCAACGGCGGCGGGAGCGCAGAAAGCGTCTGCGGCCTCTGCGGCGGCGACGTTGGTGGGTCCGGCCAGTCTTTCAACTGCGTAAAGAAGAAGAACTTTACGGCTGTGAGTAACTTCTTTCCTTTCGATGATCTACAGTGGTAGAACTAGGAGCCAGTGTTTGGACATGGAGACTTATCTTCGTTAGGACAGCAATTACTTATCAGCGTTTTTAAGTGCGCGCATAAGCGAAAGGGTTAAAGTAGTAATGCGGGGATCGTACTCGCAGAGCGCGAACGCCCAATTCGCAGAACAGCATCGCGTCGTCGGTGCAAGGTTCGTCCAGGTTGACAGCACCGATCGAAACGATAACGTGACGCACGCGAACAGGGGGAACGAGAAGAGCAGGGTGTAGTGCGGAAAGCGCGAAAGCATAGGCGAAGATGGGGCTGATTAGCCGCCGGAAGCATACAGATAGTATATTGGATACGTGGTGACAACACCTCACGACGTTTCAACCGCCGTCTGTCTAACCCGTGTATGCCGTACGACATACGGTCATTAACTGTTCAGCGTCAGAGGGGAAGAAGCGCTTGATTCAACAGACAATCTGTAATACTAATTTGGGGCTCCCTTCATTATTAACAGTAGACCATACTGTTTACACAGAGCTTGTGTAGCAGCCTCTTTTCTTGCACAAAATTTGTAAGGATTAAGTTTTGTAATACATTTTCTGCTATTCGATATTTTATTTGATATCCAGATTATTTTTTCTTCATTTGATTCGATTCTAAATCTACTTTTCGGTATTAGCACACCCCTACAAAAAGCTAAGGACTGCTAGTTATATTTGTGCCATTAGTATAGCACATAGATTCAAGAACACCTTTTTACACGTGTTGGTTGTCTTATATGAAGCTTGTGGAGGAGATACGATTTCCTATATTTTCTGTCTCTCAAAATTGTGACTGTAGAATATGAAGTGTAATGTAATTAAATTGTGACCTGGGGGGCAGGTTAAAATTCTGTGCGACTAATTTCGGAAGTTTCTTGGCAGTGGCCGCACGATTTTAATATACCGTTGACTGGCTCTCCTGTTTTGCCGAACCACTGTTTGTATTCAAGCACATAAACAGAGCAGGGGCTAAAATTAATGATGGCTAGTGGCTATACGTGTGTGTCTGTGAAAAGTGTACAGCTCCTGATACCTGCGCGTGTATATGGGCAGGGCATGGTCTTGCTGCCAGGCAATAATGCACCATTTTTTACAGATGCAACGGATACGTCAGGATGACCACGGATTTTTCTACAAGTTCTTTCGCAAGGCGCCGCAGCTCTCGGACAAGCTATTGAGCTTTTTAGCAGAGGCCCTCACACGGCAGCACCACATTCGAGAAACCCCTGGAGCCTGGAGAACGACTTGCTGTAGCATTGAGGTTGGTAAAGGACAGTTGCCCCTAGAGTAATAATGTGCGATTGCAGGAATACAGAACACCGTTTCTTTGTCATTTAATGTATCATTTATTTTATTTTATTTACATATTACTGCCCGCCGCCTTTTGGAAGCCAAATCAGGAAGGAGCCACAAAACATTGAAGCAAAACAAAAGAAAGAAGGAAACGACTGACCATGAGCGTGCATAAAAAATACTAATACATAATAATAATAATAATATAATAATAATCATCTTTATTTCTCTCTTTCCACAGAATACAGAATTATACACAACTAACTATTTATTAACTCATAAACAAATAAAGAAATGGGACACGAAATGCTGATACAAAACGAGAAATAGTAATGATGGTACTGACAATGCGCGTGAAAAGAAATACAAGAAAAAAATGATCGCATGAGCACAGAGACTGAAAGTTTCCACTTACTGCATCACCAGTGTAACAGTTACGGCTAACTCTAAAAAAAACTGCCATCGACTGGCATCGCACAAAAGCTACCTCAGTGCTTTTGACCTTGCGCAACCTGTAAAACATGCACTGAGGTATGCTTGCACATGTAGTATTAAACAAAGGTGGTAGCTAACCTACACAAATGAATTTTGATCCTATGTCACCTGAAAAGGGCCCCCCACAGCCATGTAGATCATTGTGAAGAAAAATCATGTCATCATAATTAGTATTCAAACAATTGAAACATGCGTACTAATTTTTTTTCAACTTGCATTCAAGCTACTTGGCATCCCGGTAAGACATAAAAGACGTTGCCTTGACTTACTGTGTGGGGATTGAGGTGGCTAGACTCTGCAGTGGTGTGTAAGTCATATAGTGGCGATCGTGCCTGCAAAGTATTAAACAACTGCAGAACAGCACGACAGCCGCAGAAATTTCTTACATTTTTTTCAGCTTAAGAAATTTTTTAAAGCTCACATGCTGTTCACGGCTCCCGTCAGGTAGCCCTGCTTCCTGCCAGTGAAGCAGGGTCATACGTATAAATGTCTCATTTACACACTGCCTTCAATGTCACTGATTACGTACAAAGACTTTGGCCAAACATCCAATGCAGAACATGCAAAACCAACTCTGGAACTGAGCCACGGAACACAAAGAAAAAAAATGCAAGGAATGTGGCTTGTGGATGATAGTTGTGGGAGAGGTAGAGGTTGTCTATGTTGGCAGTGAACCTCGCCTCCTGGCTATGTGGTGGCAAGACTTTTGCCTTTCTGCTACCTCTTCTAATAATAATAAAACAATATGAAAAATGCTTGCGCTGCTAGAACGCCCCGACAGGCTTTACAACTTGCAGCATATAACCGAAATTTTCAGTGGGGTCTGGTTGAAGGTTCATTACATTTTTTTATTTACAGGCATGTACAGGCATCTCTACATGCATGCACAAGCTCTTCATGCACAGGTGGTGAACTCAAAAAGGTTCATTGCTGCAAGACAGGCTGAATGAGTAAACACAGATGAAAGCGATAAACATCTGTCTTGCAACAACAAACCTTTAGTTGCAAGTCAGTGCTTCTTTATCGTAGGTGTGTTGCTAAAACATGTTCACACATCTCTACAGCAGCAATGGCCAGCCAACCAGGCCCACAGATATCAACTTTATGAAATTCTTGAATACCGCACAAAAATATGGATACAACACAATGTAAAATGAACAAGAAAGAAGAGCTGAGGGGCTTTGACATGACAACAACAGACAAGGAAACATATATAAAGCATAAAGGAAAATAACTCATTTTATTTGTAATGTCAACATCACAAGGAGAAGGGAAATGAAAGTGGTCAAAATATAACTTGCCACTGGTGGGAGCTAAAACCAAAACCAATTGAGCTGGAGGCTATTCCACCATCAATTTCATAGAATGTTTATGTGTACTAGATTAGGCTCTTGGAGTGTTCTTGCATGAGTAGCGTTGGCTAACACTACCAGGGTGAGATCCAGTACATGCACATTCAGGCCCAAGAAAGTTTGCAGAGGGATAGCCATTGCTGCAGCTCTACTGGTAAAGCAATGCAAGCATAATTCAAAGTTTGTGGGTTTGTCTCCCATTAGTGAGAAGCTACCTTCTTATATACTTTCATTTTCCTCCTTATTTTTCCATTTCGATATGAAGTAATTAAATTCATCAATGATTTCCTTTTGTTTCATTGTCTCTTGGCTTTATTATACAAAAAGTATACATTCAAAAACATTAATCTTTGAATTACTCTCCTACTTGCATCAATGTAATTTTCATGTCGAAATGCGTATCCTCACTGACCTCTCTAATGTGTTTGAGCAGAGAGACGGCAAAAGTTCGAGGTCGTCCTGTGGTTTGCATCTTTTGATTGCACTTGAAACATTGCCTAATTCCTCCAATATTAACTGACTCTAATCTTTCTTTTTCCTTTTCCTCCCCCTTGACTTTGCTTCAGAAGCAATGCTTCCTAACGTATCCAGCCTACGACTGCCTGCTGAAGCCAGCGATGCTTCTGACTGCGGACTGCTGTGGTGTGCCTCAGAATCCTCAGGAACCAGAACTTCTTGAAACATCGGTGATTCAAGAGATTCTAAAATGCCCTGAGACTCCACAAACTCATGCGACGCCGAAGACAGAGTCGATGCTGGCGCTTGTGACTCTTCACTTGACGGTGATGGCACTTCCAAGTGTTGCCAGATCGGAAAACTGGCACATTTTTTGTTAAGATGTCTGCAGCACTTCCCTCCTCACTCGATGGGGGCACTGGTGGAAGGTTGGCGGACATCCTGCATGTGAGCGTAATAAGGGTTGCACATACTGTCAATGTGTAAATAATGTGCCAGTCTGGATGCAAAAATATATGAAGGCTAGAATCCGTCCACATTTGTTTTAGTGTGTGATTTTATTAGCGTACACTGAAGCTCTGAATCAGTTTTGTAGGGACAAAAGTGGCTTGCCTATACAACCAGAATGAACAGTTTCTGCATGCGCATAAGTGTAGCTTTTGTATCTTTTTCTGTTTTTGCTTGTGATGCATTTAAGCAGTTCTTACGAGATCTGCATGCCTAAAGCCTAGTGATTACTTCTACTCAAAACAGTGCATGATATTTGGAATGTTTCAGTTTTGAAATAATTAGCAGGAAGCATTCCACTACATTTACTCAGTAAAACCACTTAATAAATTTCATGTTGAAAGACCTATGCTTGCACTCTCTAAACATAGAGTACTATAGTAGTACTGTTAGGTCTTGCTTTAGTATAAGGCTCTCTCCTGTTCTAGTTTTTCTACTGGAAACGTTCTTGGCTTGTAACTTTGTTTTCCTTTCACTTGTTTGTAAGCTTCATCTCATTCTAAACTGTTTTTCTTAACTGAATGTACGTCTAAACACAGTGTGAAGCTGTGTACGTAGTAATCAGGGCATTTGTTGTTTGTATTTAGGAAGTTACATCTAATAATGTTTGCCTTCTTGCCATCTGCCTTGTAAAGGGTGTTTTGGCCCAGCAAAGCTGACCTTAGCGAGCAAACCCTTCCAGAAGGTTTCTTACAGCCAAGCTTTTTTTGCCTCTTCTCTGGACTTTCCTACCGCCACTCCTACTGTCTTGCCAAATAGCTCGCCTCATATTGATATTAATGTAGTCGTTGAACCATTGTCATCCCAGCTGACTACTGGCTACTGTGTTGCACGAGTGACAAGTACTGGACGTAATGCAAATACCAATTAAAATAATGTAACTAGATCGTGGTTTTAGCATGTAAAATTTCAATAATCATTTTTTGCACAGTGCGAATGTGTTAAACTGGATCATCTAGTCCTTCCTTGAAAATTTTGCTAAGCAGGAACAGCGTTCTCCACAAACATCGTGAAAGCTTCGCTTAAACGAGTAACCACACCACCTGGGATCTGCAGAATAACCGCAGGCTGATAATTAGGTAAGGACACTGCTGAGCAGACACAAAAAGAATTATCAATTACACAGCTGACAATGTCGTCAGTACTATGGCGCATTTATTCCTACAGCATGATGACACTGAATGAATCCCTAAGCAAGCTAGGTAATATTTGAGGGTCTGTGATGAAGCACCGATTTGCACACTGATGGCAAGCAACAAAATGCAAAATTAAAACTGTGCATTGAAGTGCCCAAGGTACACATGAATATTGCAACATTCAATACTCAGTTAAATACTGGCCATTGACTTGCACGCTGCCTTCTAGGATCAGTGCACAGAATAAAAAAAAACTACTTGCATGTTTTGTGTTTTGTTTTTGTGTGTGCATCATGCAAGCCCTTTTCTTTTTATTCATCCTGCTAATTTGTATGTGATATTCTCTGTACTTCTGTCTTATGATTTACTGTTAGGTTTTTAAGTGCTATTTTACTTGTTATTTTGTACCTGTATTTCTGCTTTCTCTGCTCCCCACTGTAAAGCCAAACTGGCTTTGTGGGTACCTAAATAAATATACAAAGCTATTCTTGTACTGCTTGTATGTCCCCTCACCGGATCACATTTAATGAAATATGCGATAATCGGAGCGGCGATGCAGCACAAATATTTTATCGCCAATTAGACAAAGCTGAATATAATGCATACTGTGCGTCGACTTGCTTGTGTAAGCACAATATTGAGTCGATTCCCATAAGTGCGGTGCATTGCCAGCTATAACACAAACATACGGCATCGCCGGTTAACGTGGTAAAGGGAAAGCACTAAAATCCCATGTTTCATTTTTAACACGCCGGCTAAGGTGGAAACTTTAAGATCACTTACGGTCTACTCTCCATTGTGTGGCGCAGAAACATCATGTGGTCGAAAAACAGCCAGATGACGTCGTCCTGAACGTCGTCTGGCACGGCGCGGCTCTTTCCTTTCTGAAACGTATTCCCAGGCGCCGAAATTTATTCCCCGCGGACTTCCATCACTTCTGCAGCGCTGGGATAACGTCATCTGCACAGATGAAACGCGTTTTAGACATCTGCGAGTCGGCTGATGAGAGAGTCAGCTTATACCAGTGCCACACAGCTAGGCTTTCGATGGCGATCGAGCGCGATCAAATTTCTCGATCACGATCGGTTCTACGCGCATTGCGCGGTACAGGCAATCGTGATCACAAAATCCGACCCCGATCGGGCTCGATCGCGATTGAAACTGCTCCGCTGTGACGCCCGTATAAAATTCCGAGCACTCGCCTGTTCGGCAGCGTTGGGAATGACGATCCACGACCACCTCGTCAAGTGCTTGTTCTAGTGGCGCTTGTGTTTCGCCTGCTACCAAAGCGCAGGTCGAGCCTCAGCGCAGGCGATCAGCGCTTCGTTGTTGATCGCCTCCATAGCCTCTGTGCTCCATCGACACGAAACCAGCAGCGACTCCCGGCGTCTCCGCACGATTCTGAAACTTCAACAACCTTTCCGAACCGCCGGAAGTGTACATGCGGCCCACGTGACGTCGGTGCACAAGCTGCCACTTCCGTCGCGTACGCTCAAACAGACGCCCAAGATCAAGACCTCCTTGACGCGCGCGTTTCCTGCGCGTCTGCCCTCTCTAGACGCGTAGGACAGGCGCGTACGGCCTCGCAGACGCGTGACGCGCAGCCAGGCGCGCACGATTCACTGCGTGTGGTTGGGCCTTTACGCGTTCACCTGCGCGCCTCTCTAGTGCCGTTCGCGACGTGCCAGTGTCTTCGCGTACTCTTGTGGTCGTGCATTCTTTCTTTTATTCCGCTGGACCCCAGCTGCTCTTGGGCGTATTGGTTGGGCATATATTGTAATTTTTCTAGCGGCTATTACGACGCCGTCTTTATTACACTTTTGACTTGATAAAGCATGACCCTGTTATTGCGGCAAGCCGTGTTACTCTCTCTCTTTCTTTCTTTCTTTCTTTCTTTCTTTCTCTGTATCACAGCTAGATTTGCCCAAGATGTCTTCGCGTTAGCTTTTTCTAATGGAGGTTCCGTGCACCAACACCCACGCATAGTCGCCGTCAGACTTAACTGGTAGAGACGCATATTTAGAGACTTGACTTTTTTAAGAATGCGTCCTGTAAGGAACACACATCGAATGCTTTTTTAAGGAAGATGCATTAGGGTATATCACGGTGGGCATCCAAATCCTTCAGGACGCTCCGCAGAAGAAAGGGGAACTCGAGGCTCGCTCGGGCTAAGTACGGTGGTGGCTGCACTGTGATACTTACGCACTTGAAAACTAATCTAAAGTGGTCGAGTGCACTTAGTGCGATCTGTTCAAAACTCCTTGGAAGGAACACACGGGCCTGCGCGGCATCCGGCGCACAGTCGCAGCGAAAGCTGGAGGAGAGGCTCCACGGGAGCTCCATGTCCGCCACCACGCGCTACGGGGTCTTCGCGGCGAAGTCTCTTCGACTCGTTCTCGCGAGAACGGTCTGAACTGAGTCCGCCGGCGTCGACGGCGACCTGCTGCTTGTCCTGCTCCCTGCACAGCGGTCTGCTGAGCCCGGTGTTGCCTGGTTGCATGCGCGCGCGTAGCCCTACGATTCGCGTCTGCAGCAGCGCTTCATACTTCGCGACGAAGCACCATAACGTGCACCGAAGAGTAAACACAGGTATCCAGGACTGCGTGGCGAACATGTCGTATCCCTTGTCCCGTGGGACAATACGATGATGTCTTTGTTGTTGATGATGATGGCGATTAGGACGATATTCTAGCACTACCTGTGCAACTGCTGCATGGCGTGACCATCTGGTTTCTTACATTTTCACTTGATGAACGTGTTCCGTTGATATCCTGCAAGTTTCCCTGACTAGCCCGCCCTGCTATGTCTCGTGTTGAGACAGCAGTGCAAGATCCTCGTTAAGTAAATCCTCGGCCCCCATCCCAAGACATCTCTGTGTGGGTGCTGTGCGTGTCAGATGTGCCTTTGTGTTGTCCTTGTTCAGCTTGTGCTACAACAAAATAAGACATGCCGTACCAACAAGCCCCTATAGCTATCCTTATGGTCTCTCAAAGCGCTGTAACTTTGTCCCGTTGTGCGGTGGCACCGTCAGTTATTCGCCAAACTACGATTAACGCCAGCAGCCACGGGCATATCAAAGGTGCATGAGAAGTGAGTACTGAATCCACGCCGCGTGAGAACACGCTATACGAGTATCTCCGTCAAAAGGCGTAAGAAGTAAAAAAAAAGTAAAACAAACAACAACGCCCGGAAGTCATCGCGGCATGTAAACAACGTTCTCAGTGGATCGGATTCGCACTGTCCCGCACACCGCGTACGCACTGCGTACTGCGCACTGCGATGACAGGGCGTATGAAAAAAAAAACACACACACACACACACACACACACGCGCGCGCGCACGCACGCAC
Source organism: Dermacentor variabilis (assembly GCF_050947875.1). Classification (NCBI taxonomy): domain Eukaryota; kingdom Metazoa; phylum Arthropoda; class Arachnida; order Ixodida; family Ixodidae; genus Dermacentor; species Dermacentor variabilis. The sequence goes on from NC_134571.1 coordinate 204,940,410, forward strand.
GCACATACATGCACGCACACACACACGCACACACACACACACACACACACGCACACACACACACGGCGAACCACGCGACTGACTTCCTTCCGCCCGGGGCCGCGTGTCCCACGCGAAACGCCGCGAATTGCAGTCCGATAGGATCCGCGCTCGTCGGAAGCAACCGCGGGGCGTCGTGTCACCGCGCATCCCGTGCGAATATTCCCCTTCGCTTTCCTCCCCTCGTTCACCCGCGCGCGCGTGGTCGACCGACAAGTCTCACCGACGAACCCGACGAAGGCATTCCGGGGAATCCTGCAATCGGGAATGCGAGAGCAACACACATGACGCGTTATAATAAACAGATAGATAGCAAATAGACGCCGTTCTTTCTCCGTGCTATCGGCGCTGGTATCACGTTGCTGTGTTATGCACCGGTGTAGGGAAATGTCCTGGACGTACGTTTACTCGAAGACGTAAATAAGATCGAGGGATGATCGAGCGATATCGACCGGGTAAAATCATTTTAAACGGCGCTCGCTAACGTAGTTCGAGGGATTATTTTCCTTCGCCACGACAGACAGACAGACAGAAATACTTTATTCGTAGCAATTGAGTTTGGACTCCTCTGGGTACCTGGACCACCGCACGGTCCCGCACTACGTCGAGACGTTCATGCTCCTTTTGTTCATGACGTCGGCAGCCCGAGCCACAGCAGTAAGCTGCGATGTCGGGTCCGTAGACGAGAGCAGGACCTCCAAGTCCTCCCAGCTTGAGATGGCGGGCTGTCCCTGCGGGGGAGGATCAGCGGGGCAGCCAAAAAGGATGTGGGAGAGTGTGGCGTGAGGGTCTCCGCATAGGGAGCACGTAGGGGAGATGCCACAGTAGTGTGATAGCAGCTGAGGGGATGGGAGAGAGCGGCTCTGGAGGCGTCTCCAGAGGATCTGTTGGGAGTGGGTCAGGGAGGGGTGGGGAGGAGGGTATGTCCGACGGTCCAAACGGGGTATTTGCGTGAGCTCCGCAAAGCTGTGCGCCCGCTCCCTCGAGAAACCCTGATCGAGGCTGTCCTAAGCCCGGCAATTTAAACTTCGGGCGAATTTATCGGCAGCCTCGTTTCCGGGGTTCCCAGAGTGAGCCGGCACCCACCGGAGCTCTACCCTGCGTGGTAAATTCTGGGTGCGGATGTTCAACAAGTTCCAGGCATAGTTGTGAATTCTGCATCTGACGAAGTTGGACAAAGCAGTCTTTGAATTGCTAAAGATGTATTCAGCATCCGAAAGGGCAAGGGCTAAGGCGATGGCGGTCTCCTCTGCTTCCTCAGGTGTAGAGCCCGAGGGAAGATGTTGAGTTAGGGGTCGGGGTAAGGTTGGGTTGTAAGCAACTGCTACAGCTTCATGCGTTGTACATGCGGCGTCTACCCAGATGGCTTTCTCGACTTGTCCGTAATACTTGTGGAGGGCATTTGCGCGTGCTACGCGGCGAGAGATGTGATACTGGGGTTGGACGTTTCGAGGAAGGGGTTTCACTACAAGGGGTGTATGAATGTGTCGAGGAATGGCCATAAGGGTTGTCTGACTAGCGGGTATGTTGATGCGAAGGGAGGCGAGGATATGGCGGCCAGTGGCGCTCGCGGCGAGTCTTAAATACTGCGTCTGAAGGTGCGCCTCAACTAATTCAGGAAGAGTGTTATGCATGCCTAGTGCAAAGAGTTTGGCTGTGCTAGTACTGCGAGGCAGGTTCAGGGCTGCCTAAGTTGCAAGGCGGATCATGGCGTTCACGCGCTCGGTTTCCGTGCAGTTCAGCTTGAGATATGCAGTGGCGTACAGAATGCGGCTAAGCGTAAAAGCATGCACAACTTTCATGTTGTCTGCTTCGTCTAAGCCCTTGTGCAGGGAAGATACGCGGCGTAGAAGCTGCAACACTGATTGCGTGGATGCCTTGAGTATTTTCAGGGTATGGTCATTGCGTCCGGAATCCTGCAGGTAGAGGCCAAGGATGCGCAGGGTGGGAGTGATGGGGATAGGGGATCCTCGTAAAGTGATTTGGATGGGTGAGTTAGCGGCAGATTTTGGTCTAATTAGGAGGAGCGCATACTTAGAGGGGGACACTCGAGTCCGATAAATGATGCGTGAGCGGAGGTCGTGTCGACTGCTAAGTAGAGTTTTCTCAATTTCCCCGTCTGAGCCATGAGTGGTCCATGTGGTAATATCATCAGCGTACAGAGTATGTTTTAGGTGTGGGATGAGATTGAGCTCGTGGGCTAAGGAGATGAGAGCAATGTCAAATAGAAGGGGGAGAGGACCGCGCCTTGCGGGGTTCCAAATTCACCGAGTGTATAAGAGGGTGTGCTGAGCTGATCAATGTGCAAGGAGGCAGTGCGGCCAGAGAGGAAGGCGCGAATGTAGTTGTAGGTCTTAGGGCCTAGCTGTAGTTCCTGCAGTTCCCGTAAGATGGCACCGTGTCGAATTCAGTCAAATGCCTTATTGAGGTCAACCGCCGGGATGACTTTAGTAAGATGGGGGATGGTATCATCAAGCAAATCGTGCGTAATTTGAAGTAGGGCATTCTGCGCAGATAGATGCGCACGAAAGCCCACCATACTGTGGGGGAAAAGGTGATTTTCTTCCATGTACGTTGTCAGTCGGGCAATGATTATGTGCTCAAAGGTCTTGCCGAGACAAGATGTAAGAGAAATGGGGCGGATGTTCTCGAGGGTGATGGGCTTGTGGGGTTTTGGGATAAATAAAATGTTTCCATGCTTCCAGGAGGCAGGGAGGGTACCTGCTTCCCAGCACTCGTTAAAGTAGGCAACTAGGTGAGATATGGAGACATCATCAAGATTTCGGATAGCAGCATTCGTAATTTCATCTTCGCCGGGTGTCGTATTGCGCAATTTCAATAGGGCTGCGCGAAATCCAGATTCTGTAATAGGAGCGTCAGGCTGTGGCTGGGGTGAGTCCGTGTACTCGGAATGTTTGCAAGGAGGACCTGGGGTGGTATAGGTGCATTTCACCTGCGCGAGGAAGGCGTCGGTGTCCTGCCGATGGTTATGAGTGAGGCGGCGAATGCTAAGACGCTTCTGAGTTTTAGATTGCGTGGGATCGAGCATGTGGCGTAACAGGTGCCAAGCGCGGGTTGTGGAGAGATTGCCTCGGAGGCCGTCACAAACCTGAGCCCAGTTAGCTTTGCAAAGAGTGACACAATGGTGTTCTGTTTGGGAAGAAGCTGGGTGAGTTTTAGTTTTAGTTTCCTGATGTGCTTTTGAGTTCTCCACCTTCGCGTTATGTTCTCTTGAGCTTCAAGAAGGTGGGCGAGCTTACTTTCGATAACGGGGGTGTCTGGGGTAGTATCGAGCGTTTGGGTATGCTGGCGAATGTCTTTCTGTAACTGAGTAGCCCAGGTGTCTAGGTCGAAGGGGCCCTGTGCTGGCTGCGCTTGCCTAAATTTACGGAGCTGATCCCAATTAGTGTGCCTAGCGGTAAATTTGTGCTGAGGTCGGTGATAGTTCACCGCTATGCGAATTAGATGGTGGTCGCTGCCTAGTGTGGCTTGCGTTCTTTCCCACTGTAGGTGAGCCAAGTTTCTACCAAGCGTGAGGTCTGGGCTAGTATCGGCAGTAACACTGTTACCAACCCGCGTAGGTAGGCTAAAATCATTAAAGATGGTCAGGTGAAGTAATAGCGTATTATTGTATAAAACTGTGCCTCTGTCGTTGGTGCGTCGATAGCCCCAGTCCACGTGAGCGCAGTTAAAGTCACCGGCAAACAGTAGGGGGTTTGATCCGGCCATTTGTGTTACGGATTTGAGGAGTGGAGCAAGTAGGTTAATCGGCTGTCGTGGGAGAAGATAGCAGTTAAGCATGAACAGGGGAGATTGTGCAGCGCTGTGGGGCAAAATTTCGATGAAGGTGTGAGCAATAGGGGAGGTAACGTCGTGATCCGCGTAATGCAAGGTGTTACAGACGTATGTAACCACCCGAGTAAGATGAGTGGGGTCAGAGGGGATAACAGCGTATCCTGGCAGTTACCTGCAAAAATTGGCATCCTGGATAGCGGTAATATCTGGTGGGGACAAAGAATTGGCGATCATCTGCTGCAGAGAGTCGCGCTTTCGCCGGAAGCCCCTGCAATTCCATTGAATAGTTTGTAAGGAATTATGGTGCCTCGGAGGAGCCATGCTGAAGGGTGCCGAGGCGAAGGAGGAGTGCAGAAGGTGGGACAGCGGGAGGAGAGGCCGCTGAGAGTCCAGGCATAGGGTTAGCTAAACGCCCCTCAACCTTGGCCATGATGCTAGATATGACCCTATCCATTATACCGGTAATAGTAGCTTCAATCACAGTCTGGCACTGTGCAGTGACCTGCGCAGTAATGCGCTCTATGAACTTGGCTTCTAGGTTTTGGGCGAGGTCCTGAAATTTGGCTTCCAGGTCTATAAGTTGGACTGGGCTCTCGTCAGGCCTCCTCTTTTTCTGAGGAGGTTGGTCGGCCGGGGTGGAAGAAGATGGGGATGGTGGAGTGGGGGGTAGAGCAGGAGTGGAGGTAGAGAGGGCTGCCTTAAGCTGCCTTACCTCATCCCGCAGAGCCTTCACGTCCGAGTCCTGGGAGGTCATGATGTTCGTCTTGGCAACCTTGGAAGCCCATGTAGAGGTAGACGGGACCGCCACGAGGCCACCACTAATGCGCGTCGATAACGGAAGCACAGCTACGAGAACACCGACAGGTGGCGCTGCCGAAGAGTGGGTGACGCGGGCCTTTTTTGGAGCTCGGAAGGCGAGCCCTCCCGTCCGCAGTCCTCGCCTGGACGGGATCGTCGAGTGGCACCGGAGCCAAAGCGTTCGGCGCCATGCACTGCGATGACAGGGCGTATGAAAACAAATTCCGGATTCTTGAAACCATACTGAGCCAGGCGTATCTTTGGGTAGTTTAACGGAATGAGTAAACCGATCGGCCATTGAATTGTTGATTTATCTTCGGTACCCCACAAAACATAATGGTCGCCACAGACGTCGCAGTGGAGGGTTCCGAGTTAATTCCGACTACCTTTCGCGCAGTGTCTTCCACAAATGTGCGATCACCTCAGAGGCGACGCTAAGCGATCATCCAGCTCTCGGTTCCGCGCGGTTCATTTCTAAGGCATGCGTATACCAACGATCGTGATCTCTGTGCATTTCGCGGCTTATATCCCTCGCGCTTACCTCTCGAGCATGAACACGTGATTCGCCGCTTTAGGTACACAGACTGAGCAATGCTGTTTATTGATCGTTTCGAAAGCTTGTGCTCGAGCGCTGAGGTCGCTCTAACTCGGATTCATTCAGCTTTCATAACCTTGTCAAATTAAGACAGTTAGTTGTTTCGGAAGGTTGCGTTTTCTATAAGATAAATCGAAAGCAAGTGGTATTCGCGTAGTATTCGGCGCAGTGTCCCAACAGAAAACATGACACGATGCAATACGCATGCAGGTGGCAAGAAAGGGCTCACGTCTGCTGATTGACAAACGAGGCCGCCTGCACAGTCAGTGGTAGAAGTTGCTTCGAGGCAATGTCGCAGCATCACGGGAATGCCACCAAGTACGGATACTATAATGGCGTTTTTGTCATGCCGCATTTCAGCCCGGAAAACAGTCTGAATGTACGGTAAATCGGATACAGATCAGGTACAAGGCGAGAGGCGATTGTCATGTTGCCGTGCAGCTGATACGTAAACGTGGCGTGGATAAAGGTGTCGGATCTTTGTTTATTTCTTGCACGTAGTGTGCTACAACGTTCAGTCGTAACGGAGATTTTTAGCCATACCGCGTTTCCGTATCGGCCGTACGGTACGACGGCAACGTTGTACCCTCTCTGCTTCACGCTTGCTTTATTTTGTCGGGCTGAGAGGTCTGACCTACGGTCAGGTACGGGTATGCGACGTGTTACCTATAAATAACTATTTAGCGATTGAAGCGTTCATCCGCAAAGGGTTCATCCGTTCACCCGAACTACGGCTTCAATTTTATTTGGTCCGACAAGTTCATGTCGTAACACAAGCGTTTGCAGAAAGAAAGAAATGAATGAATTGATTAAATTAAATTACGTGGTTTTACGTGCCAAAACCACTTTCTGATTATGAGGCACGCCGTAGTGGAGGACTCCAGAAATTTTGACCACCTGGGGTTCTATAACGTGCGCTTAAAGACCAGTACCACGGGTGTTTTCGCATTTCGCCTCCATTCAAGTGCGGCCGCCGTGGCCGGGATTCGATCCCGCGACCTCGTGCTCAGCAGCCTAACACCATAGCCACTGAGCAACTACGGCGGGTAATGAATGAATGAATGAATGTATGAATGAATGAATGAATGTTGCGTTGAATTTCAAGATGGTTCTTATGAATTAAAGAAAGGAATAATTAATTAATTGATTATCTCTTTTGTGTATCACCGAATAACGTTTAAATCCATGATACTATATATCCATTTGTAATAGCGTTTCTTTATTGTGCCGATCCGACATTTAAAACACTTCTTTTCTTACTTGCACCAACACAACTTTGATGTACTATGGACCCCTTAGTAGCCTCTGGCTATGGGTATAGACAGTTTTTGTGTATTTCTTCTATGATGCAAAAGGAAAGAATGAACTGAATCAATCAATCAATAAATAAATAACATATTTCTTGAAAAAGCTAGCGCTTTGGCCCATGTTGAGGGACTAAGGTAATTCTGGTATGGTTAATGGTGGGAAATAGAGGGGCAAACAGATGACGAAGGTCACTCAGCGGCCTGCGTGGGCCTCACAGTCTGAGCTGCAAACCAGACTTGTCAGCGAAGGCCAGAATCGAGTCGTACAGGGCGCGCTTGTATAATTACGGAGCCCTTCCGCTGGTCGGATCCAGGCCTCGTAGTCCGGGATCGTTGTGCTTTCCGTGATTATTTGCAACGCCACTCTTTTCACGAGCCCGATATTGCCAGAAAGAGGTGCTTGGTCATGTGACGGGTAAACAAGAAAAAATTGAAGAGACAGGCTTTGTGATTTGAAAAGGTAGGCCTAGGAACCTCGAACACTATAGGGGGAACGGATATCACAAACGGCTGCTCGTTAACAGTACACAAAGTGCGTGTCATTATTTTGATGCTCTTTTCCTTCCTTTAGTGTCCACGTGTTATACGGCTACCTTTTCAAAGCGTTAAACCTTATCAACTCGCTCATCTCTCTGTCATTCGCGACGCACTGCGAACCGGCCGGACGCTGCAGCGTCGGGGACGCTCGCGTCCCGTCCGGCGCAGGAATGCGTGCCCAGCGCATCACCCGCGCCGTTCAGCGCACCCTCCTCGCCGTTCGCACAAAGCGCGCCAAGGAGCAGCGCGCGCCGAGGAGAAGCACGGATCCGGTTCCGCGTGGCCGCTCGTGACCCCCGCTCGTCTCCCCCGCGGCAGCGTACGTTGGCTCCGCGGCCGCCGTCGGTGCGACGCGCGAAAAACAACGCCGTTCCGGGCCACCGCGCGCCGCCGTCTCGGAGCCCTCGACCGCGAGCCCCAGGTCGGAGCCTGCGTTCCCGCGCGGTGACACTCGGCGCGAAATTTGTGCAGTCGAGTGTCTCGACAGCGAACGCATCCACGACGAAACGACCTGTAGGACGAAGAAATCATTCCGTCCCGATTTCGCTGTGATCTGCGCGGTTCGCGACCTTTGCAACGAAGTGACCCGCATAACGAACGCTTTCGGAGGTCGCGGTCACTTCGTTATGTAAAGGCCTTCGAGTGTAAAGGTTCGATACATTTTAAAGGATTCGATTTACCGATGCTGCGGCGCTGGTGTATCGTAGCTTCGGGCGAGTTTAGCCTGGCGATCGAGGCCGACAGCCGCTCCGCCTCGGCGTCTCTTGCTGTGTCGCTGGACCACCCGCCGAACAGATGGGCGCCTCTGTTACGTGTAAGAAGATGGGGCGAAGCTTCCTCTGGACAAACCGGCACGCTTTACCTTAAACAATGACGACAGCCGCGCAAGCTTGGATTACACCCTGCAGTGACCATTTGCAGTGATGGCAATCGTCTTACGTGCCAGCCGTTGTCTTACGCGACGCTGCACGGCACCCGGCACCGCACTTTACTGTGGATCCTTACTGTAAATGTCACGCCGATTTATGCCGACAGAGATGGAATGAAACGCCTTCCCCATAGTCAATCTCGAGCGGATGCTACCATTACTCAAGGTCAGCAGTCCAGGTTGCCTTTGAACTGCGCATTTGAACGCGGCGTTCCGTGCTCTCGTCGTCACAGCAAGGCGAGAAAGAACACCAAGTGCCGCTCTAATATAACGCTAGTTCAGGGGGAAAGAAAGAGGGGTGTAAGAGGGGGAGAGAATCGCGTAAAAAACGAGCGATCACTGTGTACAAATTAAAGCTGCAATTCAGGCATGCACACTGCCTCAACCTTAGTTTGTGCTCGCCGTACTGCATCCTTTCATTACAAACTGCGAGAAGGCGCATTACAAAAAAAAGAAACATTGCAAGTTTCTCATAGCAACTGGGTGTACCATATATTTTGGACTCCGTCGCTGACATTCATGCGCTATATCGAGAGCGTATTGTTCCTGCGTAACATCCGTTGTGTCGTCTTAAAATGTTTTCTGCCAGGTCCGTTGCCACAGTGCGCGCTCTGCAACGTTCATGTGAGTCCGACCATTTGAGAAAAAAAACTCGTCGTTGACAGCAGGTATGCCTGCATGCGTGTCCGCACTGCCTTTGAACAGCAGCCGAAACGAACAAGGGCGTATGAGGGAAGTGTGACGAGTGCTGTGGTCGTTTGCAGTGTTTTGTATTTTACCGCATGGCCAATCATCACTGAGTGTTAAGCCGCATTATTTACCGTATTGTGAATGAACTTGTTAACTTAAAGAAGTAACAATACCTGAAGTTTAGTCACCTGATGCTATTACAAATAGGTCAAAGTTGGGCATAGATAGAGATGATTATAAAGGAAGAATGCAAACCATTTCTTTTCTTGGTTTGTTTTATTTATTTCCCTCACGCTTTATGTGTTCATAATTGTACGATGTACCGCATTCTTCTAGGTGACCGGGCTCTTCCGATGCTCATCTGGAAGTAAGGTCGGTTCCTGCGTCTGTGTGTTGTTCCTGTGTCTTGGCATTCGTAAAATGAAACGCCAAACTAGTCCAGGAAACTACTACCCCTTATTTTCATATGCCGTCCGATCCGGCACACTTGGAGCTCCCGTAGATACTCCGTAGATAAGCACCAGAGTTCCCTGCAGTAATTGAACTCTATGTAGAACACATTACCTCCGAAATAGGTCTGCGCGCGCCAGAGCGCCCGATCTCTGAGGCGATGCAGATTGGCAGTCCCCGGGAGTGGGCTCGCGCTTCCGAGCAGGCCGCCGTCGCACGGTGCGACGGTTCGCTCGCGAGGTCCGACGGCCAGCCGGGCGGTCAGAGTCGTCGCGAAGGCAGAACACACACTCTCCCTCTCTCCCCTTCGTGAAGCAGTTTCCCACGGCGGCCGCTCGCCTTGGACGCTGGGAAAAGCGTGCGCCTGTGTCCGGCAAGGGTTTTTCTTGCTTTTTTCTTCTTCCTTCTCCCGCGCATGGCATGCCACGGTTTTCGCCGCCGCTCGCACGACGGCGAAGCAACGCTCGCGGCTTCCGGACGGCGCCGGCCTAATCAGCGTGGCGCGATCGTAAAGCGTCCGGCCGTGTCCCGACGGAGCGCGTCTCCGATCTACGTCGACATCAGCCCCCATCCTTTGCCTCTGTGGCGACGAAGAAGGCCGTATGGGTTTAGGGCAGCGCCCGCAGCGTGCCATGCCGCTCTGCGAGGCATCGGATTGGAACAAACGTGAATGCGAGACATCGGCGCCGTGACGCAACTACACTGCACTAGCGTGGGAACTTGCGGGAGTTTGAAGGCCGCCCACGTACACCTCGTGCGCCAGCGGCTCAGCGTAGGAGTGCGGTTGCACGCGAGCCGGCTCACGGACCGTGTGGCGCCACACGACACCTCGCGAAACTTCTGCGGGGCCAGTGCTAAGTTTTATTCGCTTTTAATCGCGACGCGGGCAACCGGTATTCGGTTCTTTTCCGCTCGGAAATACGACAGTCGGAACGGTTCGCCTTTGACTGACGCCCTGCCGCTGCTGTCCCGTACTCGACCATTTCAGGAAGCTGTCGCGAATAGCTGCGCCCGGCGACGGTGCATGGTTTCCTCGTGGCGCCTCGCCTGCTTAACTGCGCCCTCGACGGTGAGCCACGGGGGAAGCAAGGCGCTAGCTCCGCCGGCTCGTCGCTGTACGCTCGCTGGAATAAAGGCGAGCAGCGAAGAACGGGGAATTCCGCAGTGGGCTAGCCGGTTCTGCATAATTGACGCTGTTGCGCAAAGTGGCAAAGGGACACGATTTAAGCGCGAGGAAAACAATTCACGCGACACCTGGGCTGACAGTTTGCGCTCACGTGTCGTGCGTTGTTTTTTCTCGCTCAAGTCCTGTCCCTTCGTCGCTCTGCGCAACAGCGTCAACTAATGAAGAAAGGAATGGGGGCGGGGGTTGGGTTGGGCTGAAGTAGGGGCAAGCGCGAGGCAGACGGAGGAAACACCTTTTACAACGCGACGCAGTTATGAGCTCTGTTACATCGGGGTGTCAACATCACAATTCCTGGTAAAATCGCGGCTCCTATTGGCACATCACGCTAGAAGCCTACCGTACGACGCTTGCATTGAATTAGCTTGCGCGCATGCGCATGCTATCGCTGGTCTCGCCGATTCTCGCCGTTGTAAGGCGCCGAGCCGCCCTGCGACAGACCCTCGCGCAATTTAAAAGATCCGGGAGGCTGCTTACGTGAAACAACCGTCGCAGCAGGAAGCCCCAAAAGAGAAATGGAATCCGATATGCGTTAGTGAATCGATTATGCATTACTAAAAATTAAAATTAAATCGTGGGGCCTTACGTGCCAAAACCACGATCTGAGTATGAGGCACGCCGTACTGGGGGACTCCGGATTAATTTTCACCACCTGGGGTTCTTTAACGTGCACCTAATTATATGTACACGGGTGTTTCTTGCTTTTCACTCCCATTGAAATACGGTCGCTGTGACCGCGATTTGATCCCGCGACCTCGTGCAAGTTGCAACACCAAAGGCACTAAGCAAGCAAACACGGCGGCTTATTTATTCATTGCAACGCAGTTGAGTCAAAACGAATACTGGTTATGTAGTAAAAAGAAACCGCACTCAAAAATGTCTAAAGCGAAATATTTACGATCGACATTCGTATATCACAAAGAAAACCAAAGAGGCAACATACCCTTCAGTTCATGATATTATAAAAGCTTGAAATATATGCAACAACGAAATGCAAACGTTTCTGAAAATATAAACATATAAGCACAACAATAAAACTTAATACATTAAACTTTACACAGGTTTGAAATATAGGGTTCTTCAACGTGGTTTTAAATACAGTATACGAAAAATTGGAATTCATAGTATAGCAAAGTGCGATGTTGGGCTAATTGAGGATGGGGGGCGGGGAGGAGATATTTCTTTGTGGCTTAAAGGCTAAGATAGGAAAGAAGAAAATCACAAAAAAAATTCGCTCCTTGTGTCCGTTTCTCCTTTCCTTTCTTAACTTCTGCGCCACAGACATCGACATCAAATATCATGGCACAAGCACCAACCGATCGAATCGAAATCACACATTTATGAAGTAAATTATTTTTCAGTGCAACCTTAAATCTCAGTGGTGTAATGGATATATATATATATATATATATATATATATATATATATATATATATATATATATATATGTGTGTGTGTGTGTGTGTGTGTGTGTGTGTGTGTGTGTGTGTGTGTGTGTGTGTGTGTGTGTGTTTGACGAAAAACAGGAATTATTAAGCGTCACTGCAGAACCTGTGCTCTCCTCTTGCCTTCAATGCGGCATATAGTCTGTTTAATTGCTACCTTTTGAGGCAAGGAAAATTTTCCTTACGTGATTGTGCTTTGCACTTGGCATTGACATGATCATTCATGCATTCATTTGTGATGGTTGAAATTTTGGCAACAGAGATGGTCAGGCAGTCTTCTCCACAACGTTAAGCTGTTAGGTGGTTGAAAGGATGGCTTGCGGTGAAACGAGCCCTAACAGCAATTTCGCAGCTCGCTAGCACACACGTGGCATTCATTTACATAAGAGACCAGCCCTGGTTGCTTAGTGGTTATGGTGTTCGGCTGCTAAGTACGAGGTCACGGGATCGAATCCCGGTCACGGCGGCCGCATTTCGATGGGGGCGAAATGCGAAAGCACCTGCGTACATATATTTAGGTGGACGTTAATAAACCCGAAGTGGTCCCAAATTTCCGGAGTCCCCCACTACAGCGTGCCTCATAAACAGATCGTGGTTTTAGCACGTAAAACCCCATAGTATAATTTAATTTGCATAAGACAAGAAGGCAAAAAAAATTGCCCTTCCCACGTAGTCTGCGATAGGGCACTGAGGGAGACAGCCTGTAACGCCAAGCGCAAAAAGAACGCATAAATTTAGGGTCGATAAGATCGCTGCCTTTTAATGTTGCAGGCAGCGTTCAAACAGAGGCGGATGTAAATTTAAAGGCGCACTAAAGAGAAATGTCAAATCAGGTTATAATATTATTATATATTAAGTATTCTTTGGATACTCTACTTTCGTTTTTTGCGTTAAGATCTTCATTATTTGAAAAGAAAAAGGGCATTGAAGCATATATATACACTTTCATTTTCCTAATTTCGCGCCGCGAGACCCAACCGCCCGTAAACGTCAGTGTGACGTCACGGATCTCAAAGTTTTGTAAGCGTCAATAATTTACTTCATTGTACTGACTTGCACATAATCATAATAATCATCATCGCCACGATCATTATCATCATCGGCTTCCATTTTCGTCTTCGCGTTCGTTCGTTCACGCATTTTTAAAACAAAGCGTTCTGTCGACCATCGTCTCTCGAATGCATGGGGGGGGGGGGGAGTTAAACTCTTTGCACTTGTTTGGCTCGTTGTGGTGCAGTAGAAATTTTCGAAACTGTCAGAGTTCGCTGTTTGGCTCCTTTCCAATACAACGCAGTCCATCTTTAACGATACAAAAGTTTAATTAGGCCCGAACAGGCGCCTCCGAAATTCATGATGCCACTGTGCAGAAACTTCAAGGCGGTGTTGCCATCACCGCTTTCTGAGCATTTTCTCGCTTACCTTGCCTGCTGTCACGGTAAGAGTGGCTTTTCTTTTATCATAAAACTGTAAACTGCTGAAGGTGCTTATTTTCAGAGTTGGAGCTTGGGCATTGGACGTTTCGTTTTCTTCATGCGTTAAACGACTGACAGCAAGCAGAGCAGATTTGTAGAGACTATTTCGATAATATGACAATGGAGTTTCAAGACAGGCAGCGTCTTATTCACGCAGATAAATATATGGACATGTTCTAGCTCCTCCAGGGGACGTACTCTCGGGCTGTCACTTTCGGCGATATCCCTTTCAGCACGCACGTATTGGCTGGTTGACGAAACCCGGATGAGCTGATTGGCTGGTCGAGCACTACGTCACGTGAAAGTCATAGTGTCGCCGAAAGTGATCGTGCGAGAAGACGTCCGCGTTTTCACCCAGTTCTCTTTTCTTAGCAAGGAACACAGCCTTGCGGGAAGCACTCTCCGCAAACATGTGAATGCCATGACCTATACGGGGGCACCGAAGAAGGCAACAAGAGGTTATCTATCGCGCAGCGTGACTAGTATGAACGGTATAGAAGGTATCTAGAGTATTGTCACGGCGCTATTGGGAGTGGTGCCAGTGAGAAGAGGACGATTTGACGTGTAAAGGTGGAATCGGTCTCAAAAGTCATCTTGAGCTATGGCTGTCGAGACGTTGAAGTTGCTTACTCCCTTGTTCTTTATAGCCTAATTCAAGAGAGAGAGAGAGAGAGAGAGAGAGAGAGAGAGAGCGAAAACAGTTATTTATCATGAGTTTGGGCGACTTCCCCGCAGGGTGGAGCCCTTAGTTCAGGGCCCCACTGGCTCGCGCCACTCCGCGTGCCCGCCGGATCAGCCGTCGCTGCTCTTGCGGGTCTGAGCTGGTCAGCGCAGTCTCCCAGGAGGAAGGGGAAGGTGAAGGAATAGGGGAGTAGCCCGGAGGGTGTGGGCACTCCCACGTGCAATGATATACTGTGGGCTTTGCTCCACAATGCGGACAGTATGAGGGATATTGTATGGGGTGGCAGAGGTGAAGATAAACGAGGCAGGGAAATGAATTAGTTTGAAGCTGTCGCCATGCGACGGCATCTTCTCGATTAAGGTAATTATGTGGTGGAGGGAAGTGTCTCCTGGTATCTCTGTAATATTGTAGAGTTTCAGTGTAGTTCAGTGGTTCTGTCGGTGCGTCGTCTGGGTTGGACAGCTCTTCCAATGGCGCCCGGTTAGCGAGCTCTCGGGCTACCGCATTAGCGCGTTCATTACCATGCAGAGAGGCGTGTCCAGGTGTCCAGACGATACGCACCCTGTGTAACGCTGTGGGGTGTAATGATGTAAGGATGCGGTGTGTGTACGGTGTCACCCTCCCTTGTGCCAAAGTCCTGCAGGCGGTCTGAGAATCAGTGACCACTGTGATAGGTCCATCCTGCGCCGGCATGGTTGAAGCGTGTACGATGGCTAGGGCAATAGCAGCCTCTTCCGCCGTGCCACTGTCCACAGTGTTGAGCGTGGCCAAAGCTCTCAGAATGTCTGCACTATCTAGTACGACTAGACATAGGGCACGTTTCAGTGGGTAGCGGGCCACGTCGGTGTACAGGGCTGGAGTGTTTGATTTGTCATCGCCAAATAGGCGAGCCAGGGCTTGTGCTCTTGCCTTTCGTCGACCTTTATGACGGTCAGGGTGCATATTCCGGGGAATTGGGGCCACGTGAATTTTGTTGCGAGTGCTAAGCGGAAGAAGTGTGCGGTTTTCCTGTTGTGGTTTTCTTGGTATTTGGTATCCTAGCCGGGATAGAATGTGGCACCCTTGCATTGTTCGTTGCAGACGTTGCAATTGGCTCTTAAGATGACCTTCAACTAGTTCGCGGATGGTGTTGTGCACCCCCAGTCGTAGTAGGAGCTGCGTAGACGCATGTTGGGGTAGTCCCAGCGCTGCCTTTAGTGCCGTACGGAGGAGGGTGTCCATCTGGTGCATCTCAGTCTGAGTCAGATTATGATAGGGGAGGTGGTAGGTTAATCGGCTAATTATGAGGACTTGCACGATTCGGAGTACGTCTTTTTCTTTCAGTCCTTGTCATCATCATCATCATCATCATCATCATCATCATCAGCCTGGTTACGCCCACTGCAGGGCAAAGGCCTCTCCCATACTTCTCCAACTACCCTGGTCATGTACTAATTGTGGCCATGTTGTCCCTGCAAACTTCTTAATCTCATTCGCCCACCTAACTTTCTGCCGCCCTCTGCTAGGCTTCCCTTCCCTTGGAATCCATTCTGTAACTCTTAATGACCATCGGTTATCTTCCCTCCTCATTACGTGTCCTGTCCATGTCCCCCTTTCTTTTTCTTGATTTCAACTAAGATATCATTAACTCGCGTTTGTTCCCTCACCCAATCTGCTTTTTTCTTATCCCTTAACGTTACGCCTATCATTCTTCTTTCCATAGCTCGTTGCGTCGTCCTCAATTTAAGTAGAACCCTTTTCGTAAGCCTCCAGGTTTCTGCCCCGTACGTGAGTACTGGTAAGACACAGCTGTTATCAACTTTTCTTTTGAGGGATAATGGCAACCTGCTGTTCATGATCTGAGAATGCCTGCCAAACGCACCCCAGCCCATTCTTATTCTTCTGATTATTTCCGTCTCATGATCCGGATCCGCCGTCACTACCTGCCCTAAGTCGATGTATTCCCTCACCACTTCCAGCGCCTCACTACCTATCGTAAACTGCTGTTCTCTTCCAAGACTGTTAAACATTACTTTAGTTTTCTGCAGATTAATTTTTAGACCCACCCTTCTGCTTTGCCTCTCCAAGTCAGTGAGCATGCATTGCAGTTGGTCCCCTGAGTTACTAAACAAGGCAATATCATCAGCGAATAGCAAGTTACTAAGGTTTTCTCCATTAACTCTTATCCCCAATTCTCCCCAATCCAGGTCTCTGAATACCTCCTGTAAACACGCTGTGAATAGCATTGGAGAGATCGTATCTCCCTGCCTGACGCTTTTCTTTATTGGGATTTTGTTGTTTTCCTTATGGAGGACTACGGTGGCTGTGGAGCCGCTATAGATATCTTTCAGTATTTTTACATACGGCTCGTCTACACCCTGATTCCGCACTGCCTCCATGACTGCTGAGGTTTCGACTGAATCAAACGCTTTCACGTAATTAATGAAAGCTATATATAAAGGTTGGTTATATTCCGCACATTTTTCTATCACCTGATTGATAGTGTGTGAATATGGTCTATTGTTGAGTAGCCTTACGGAATCCTGCCTGGTCCTTTGGTTGACGGAAGTCTGAGGTGTTCCTGATTCTATTTGCAATTACCTTAGCAAATACTTTGTAAGCAACGGACAGTAAGCTGATTGGTCTATAATTTTTCTAGTTTTTAGAGTCCCCTTTCTTATGGATTAGGATTAAGTTAGCGTTTTTCCAAGATTCCGGTACGCTCGAAGTCATGAGGCATTGCGTATACAGGGCGGCCAGTTTCTCTAGAACAATCTGCCCACCATCCTTCAACAAATCTGCTGTTACCTGATCCTCCCCAGCTGCCATCCCCCTCTGCATAGCTCCCAAGGCTTTCTTTACTTCATCCGGCGTTACCTGTGGGATTTCGAATTCCTCTAGACTACTCTCTCTTCAATTATCATGGTGGGTGCCACTGGTACTGTATAAATCTCTATAGAACTCTTCAGCCACTTCAACTATTTCATCCATATTAGTAATGATATTGCCGGCGTTGTCTCTTAACGCATACATCTGATTCTTGCCAATTCCTAGTTTCTTCTTCACTGCTTTTAGGCTTCCTCCGTTCCTGAGAGCATGTTCAATTCTATCCATATTATACTTCCTTATGTCAGCTGTCTTACGCTTGTTAATTAGCTTCGAAAGTTCTGCCAGTTCTATTCTAGCTGTAGGGTTAGAGGCTTTCATACATTGGCGTTTCTTTATCATATTTTTCGTCTCCTGTGATAACTTACTGGTATCCTGTCTAACGGAGTTTACCACCGACTGCTATTTCACACTCCTTAATGATGCCCACAAGATTGTCGTTCAATGCTTCAACACTAAGGTCCTCTTCCTGAGTTAAAGCCGAATACCTGTTCTGTAGGTTAATCTGGAATTCCTCTATTTTCCCTCTTACCGCTAACTCATTGATCGGCTTCTTATGTACCAGTTTCTTCCGTTCCCTCCTCAGGTTTAGGATAATTCGAGTTCTTACCATCCTGTGGTCACTGCAGGGCACCTTGCTGAGCACGTCCACATATTGTATGATGCCAGGGTTAGCGCAGAGTATGGAGTCTATTTCATTTCTAGTCTCGCCGTTCCTGCACGTCCACTTTAGGCTATCTCGCTTGCGGAAGAAGGTATTCATTATCCGCATATTATTCTGTTACGCAAGCTCTACTAATAAACTCTCTCCTGCTATTCCTAGTGCCTATGCCATATTCCCCCACTGCCTTGTCTCCAGCCTGCTTCTTGCCTACCTTGGCATTGAAGTCGCCCATTAGTATAGTGTATTTTGTTTTCACTCTACCCATCGCCGATTCCACGTCTTCATAGAAGCTTTCGACTTCCTGGTCACCGTGACTGGATGTAGGGCCGTAGACCTGTACAACCTTCATTTTGTACCTTTTATTAAGTTTCACAACAAGACCTGCCACCCTCTCGTTAATGCTATAGAATTCCTGTATGTTACCAGCTATATTCTTATTAATCGGGTATCCGACTCCTAGTTCTCGTCTCTCCGCTAAGCCCCGGTAGCACAGGACGTGCCCGCTTTTCAGCACTCTATATGCTGCCTTTGGCCTCCTAACTTCACTGTGCCCTATTATATCCCATTTACTGCCCTCTAATTCCTCCAATAGCACTGCTAGGCTCGTCTCACTAGATAACGTTCTAGCGTTAAATGTTGCCAGGTTCATATTCCAATGGCGGCCTGTCCGGAATCAGGGATTCTTAGCACCCTCTTCTGCGTTGCAGGTCTGACCACCGCCGTGGTCAGTTGCTTCACAGCTGCTGGGGACTGAGGACCGGGGTTCGATTGTTGTGTTCGTATAGGAGGTGGTGGCCAAGTACTGCACTAGGGTGACCAATCCTGCTCTGGTGAGGGAGTGCGTTACCGGTTCTGGTCACCGGGATCAGGCCACACTCCAGGCCTGTTTATGCAATTTTATCAACACGCGGATTTTTTTCTTCTTTTTTATTCCGGTGGAAAATTGCGCGGCACCGGGATTCGAACCACGGACCCCTTGCACGCGAGGCGGGTGTTCTACCTCTACGCCACCGCCAGAATGGCTCTTTTTTGAGCTTTACTTGGACCATCCACAACATCCTCCTTAAGTTGTAGGAGTATGTCCTGCGCAGACAGACCTGGTCGATAGCCGAATAAGGTATTGGGAAACAATTGGTTCGCTTCGAGGTGAGGCTGGAGGCGATTTAGAACTACGAGCTCGAAGAGTTTGCCAATACACGAAGTCAGGCAAGTGGGTCTGAGATTTTGGAGGGACAGCGGTTTCCCGGGTTTCGGAATTAAGGTGATATCGGCGTGTCGCCATTCCTGTGGAAGCGTTCCGTTTTTCCAATTGTCGTTGTAGTATTCAGTGAGTTGCCGTATGGCCTGGTCGTCGAGGTTGCGTAGCAGTGCATAGTGAATGCCGTCTGCTCCGGGCGCCGTGTTTCGTCTTATGCCGTACGTAGGGCTGCCCTCACTTCTGTCTCTGTAATATCGCCGTCCAATTGGGTTTCTTCCTCGTGTGGATAGTCTTCGTACTCCGGTCGGTGGCCTGTAGCAATGTATCTTTGTTGCAGTGTTTGGAGGAGCGCGTCATCATTCATTTGTTCTTTGTGGATGATAGTGCGGACTGTGTTCGTTGTGTGCGTTTTTGTGTGCGTTGGGTCGAGTAGTGCTCTGACGAGGGACCACGTTTTGGAACTACTTAGTGTGCCATTAAGACGGTCGCAGAGGTTGTGCCAATTGCTATTAGTGAGACTGGTGGCGTATTCTTCAGCTTCTGCTGTGATCCGGGCGATTCTTTGTTTCAGCCTACGGTTGTGCATCTGCCTCTTCCATCGTTTGGTCAGGCCTCTTCGAGCATCCCAGATGTGGAGCAGATGTCTGTCCACATACGGCGTCTCCGTTGTTGCAGTAATTTGATTAGTGGCTGCTTGAAAATCTGCTTGTAGCTGTTGTGTCCACTCGCGTAGAGATGGCGGGTCGTGTTGTTCAGATTTGTTCTGTTGCGGCAGAAAGTGTCCCAGTTCGTTATTTTAATTGAACTTTCTGGGGTGCGTATGACCACCAGTTGGACGTCTGTGGCTAGAATGCTGTGGTCACTGCCCAGATTCTTCATTAGGTTGTTCCAGGAGCATTGAGTCAACCCCTTGACCATTGTTAGGTCAGGGCAGGTATCCCTGCTTACGCTGTTGCCCGTTCTGGTTGGTTTGTCAGGTTCTGTCAGCAGAGTGAATTGATGAAGGTTCATGGCGTGGGCTAGACGGCGGCCTTTTGGAGTTTCTGTTTGGTACCTCCAGGCTGAGTGCGACGCATTGAAATATCCCAGAATAATAAATTTTTTGGCTTGTTTACTGGCGGCCGAAAAAAGTTGTCCGAAGTCGTCTCGTCGCGATTTGGGCGCACTGTAGATATTAAGTAAAAACAAGCTGGTTTCATATCGATTCCTAGGTACAATTTCTAAGAGCACATGCGGAATGTGGGAGCTGTCGAGCGTGTGCTCTATCACTGTGCTTTGTTTGTACACAAGGGTGGCAGCTAGTGGTTGTTTGGTGGTGTCATGCTTGTCGGTGTATGCATTGTATCCAGTGAGTGTGGGAGTGCAATGTACTTCTTGAAGTGCTATAACGTCTGGTGGGTGAGGACGTGTGGCTAGGAACTGTGTGAGGGAACCCTTCTTCCTTCGATACCCTGTACAATTCCATTGCCACACCCGGAAGGTGGTGGTAGTGCGCCTCATAGGTTTGCTGGCCATGATTGGTTGATACCGCCTCGCTGGTGAGGGCAGGCGTTGTTGTACGAGCCGGACGGGTATAAGGGTGTGACCTTCTTGGTTCTCTAGTGGCGTTAGTGTCATGTGGAAGTGAGTCGTTTTGATGGCTGAAAGTTGAGCTAAAAGTTGCACTGATGAATTGTTTCATGTCAGTCATGGCTTGTTGTATGACCTGTTGTAGCATGTGCTTGACATCAGCCATGATCTCTTCCTTCATTTTTTGCATCTCCGCTCTTAAAGCAGTCGCCATTTCCTCTATAATTTCGCACACTTCTTGTTTGATGCAGAAATTGTGAGGGGTGAGGGAGTTTCGCAGGTGTGAGTGTGTGTGTCTGGGTGAGTGAAAGCGTCGCTGTGGGAGACTGTTTTGTTTGTTTGTTTGTTTGTTTGTTTCTTTGTTTGTTTGTTTGCTGTGCGGATGGAGGTGAAGGAAGGGAGGAAGAAAGAGGGGGAAACTACGCTGACCAACTCACCGCTGTCGCCTTCCTGGTGTGATGGTCGGGAGTTTTCGTCCACGCGGTCTGAGGTTCCTTCGGTGGCTGTTCCTGCTGCGTCAGGCTGCGGCTCCCAGATCGGCTTCGACCACGTGGTTGCTTCTGGTCCTTGGACGGCCTGCGGACCCTGGACCTACTGCGACTTTGGGACTGGCTGTGTCCCCGGGATCGGTAGTGAGGACGACCAGGTGTTGCATCAGTACTCGCAGGTGCCGCACCGTTGAATGTCGTTACCTTGCTGGACTTCTTGTCGTGCTGGAGTTGTTGCTCCGCCATTTTCTGCTGCTCTCCTAATTCAACTACCCGATTCATGGCCAATCCCCCACTTTGGGTATGCGCCTATAGGCCACTCAGGACAACAACATCTCGTTTATGCATCGCTGTCTCTCTTTTAAATATTGTAAATACACCTTTGTATATGACGTAACAAATTGGTGAGAGGTGCGGGGTACCAACGAGAAAAAACAAAGGAGTTCCGCAGTGGTCGTCATTTCGGACTGGACATCATGACGGACGAAACAGGATCCGACATGGCGCGGCCCACATGAACGCCTACAATGACGACGGTTGTGCTGGCTCAGCTGCGGGATCCAGGAACGCTCTGCGACACCGACATCGACGTAGGAGACTTTATCGCCACGTATGAGCGTGTAAGTGCCCGCAGCAAATGGCATCCGACGATTATGTTGGCAAACTTAGTCTTCTACCCACAAGGCACGGCGAAGGCGTGGTATGACAACCACGAGGAAGACTTTAACGGCTAGGACACGTGCAAACAGAAGCTGAGGGACTTGTTCAGCCATCCCGCCGTGCGGAAGTGCACCGCTAAGAAAGATCTAGTGACTCGCGCCCAGACGTCCACAGAATCATACGTACCTTACATCCAGGACGTGCTGGCTCGGTGCCGTAAGGCCGACAGCGAGATGGCTGGGACACACAAGGTTGAGCATGTACTGAAGCGGATCACTGACGATGCTTTCAACCTGCTCGTGTGCGAAAATTGTAATACAGTACAGGACATCATAAAATAGTGTCAACGCATTGAGCAGGCCAAGAGCCGCCGCATTGCAACGCCATTTGCACGTCTGCCAAACACAGCTACGACATTCTCGTGCGACGACAGGCTAGGAGTGCAGTGACCATCAACATCAGATGACCTGATGCGAATAGCGCGGCGAGAACTTGAAGCCATGGCTCCTGCGGCCCTCCTTTGATGCCCCAGTTTGCCGAACAACTTGCCTACAGCACCATTTTTTACAGGCAATAGTCCGCGAAGAACTCGCTAATCTTGGAGTTCATTCTCTATGTGCTGTTGCCGCTTCACAGCTGCCTCATGCTCCAGGTCCGTTGACTGGTCCGCGGTATCCCGCACGCTACCGAAACCCAGCCGAGTGACAAACCGCGGACGACCGGCCAATCTCTTTTCCTTGTCGGCGTATTGGTTACGTTGCTCGCCATTGTAACAACCGCACTGTCTCCTCCGTCCGTGCGACCACCATTCAACAGTAATTATCGTCCTGAACAGAGCGAGCGTCGTCACCAGCCTCCATCGGCACCACTACAACCAATGACGCTCGTGCTCGTTGGAACAGTCCCTCGTCGTCATCCCGACGTCACCAGTCCCGTTCGCAACCAGCTCGTCGCCCACCGTCCCCGATGCAGCGCCGACGCCCGCCTCCGGAAGAGATGCAGCTCCCGGAGGTGATGCTGCATTGACGACTCGACCGCAAGACCCTCCGATCACTTTGCCGACCAAACAGAACTTCGCTTTAGTCGATGGCGTCAGTGTTCCAGCACTCATTGCCATTGGCGCGCACGTATCCGTGATGAGTGCCCAATTGCGCCGACGCATGAACAAAGTTCTCACACCCGCTGCATCACGTACCCTCCTCGTCGCCAGGGAAGCCTACCTTGCTTGGTGTGTGCACTGCTCGCATTGGCATCGTGGGGCGCCTAGCGACTGTTTTGTTTGCGGTTTTGGAACAACGCCCTTACGACGTTATACTTGGCTTAGACCTTTTATCGTCCCATTTATCCCTCTTTGATTGCGCGCCTACTGCTATTCAGCTTGAACTGTCCCATGGCTGCTATAGTCCACCGGTCACACAACCACGGTAATGCTCTCCCGAAAACATCCGCCTGTCGCATCCGCCTGTAACGACGTCGCCATTCGCGTCCACGGCGTGCTGCTGCTGCTGCTGATGCCCTCTCACTGTCACCACCACTTTCATCCCCCCCCCCGCCTGTGCAGCGCGGTTGAGGTGCCCTCTGCTGAAAGACAGTTACTGCGCTGCACTTTACCCCACTTTCACCTCCCTCCTTTAAAGGGACACTAAAGTGAAAAATGATTTCTTCTGCATCAGTAAATTACCTTTCTACAACACCAAAAACGCCACTCTTACAACGATAAGACGTTTCGTAAGCCAGAAAAAGCGCAAGAACAAAATACGGGTGGCGACGCCTACTTAAGTTCCCGCAACTGGTGGCTGTGACGTCATGAATTTTTATGGCATCTTCTAGGGCCCACTAATTATATATAGCGGTACAGATTGACTACATTGTGTTCTAAAGGAACCAAATATTAAACATGGCAAGTTTTGGGAACCTTTACTCAGCCAACGCTGCCCAAATGCGAAAACATACTTTGGAACACTTGACGTCACGCTGACGCATCGGCGCTGGGGTTTCGGCGCGAAATTCATATACTGATACTTGGACCTTTATTTTCTCATCTAATAATCAAACTATCTTTTTGAAATGACTGCTTGGAGGGTTCTGAAACAATGCTTCATTAGACTAAACTGATTTATTGTTTCGCTTTAGTGTCCCTTTAAGAACCTCCTTTAATCCACTACGTACGTCACTCTACTCTCTTTCCCATCTGTTCCTGACGGCGTCTATGTACTATGTCCCACCGCTCACATACTACTTGAAAGATATTTGGCCGTCCCCCAAACCGTGCTCACTGTTACAGGCAATCATACTTCGCACTCTCTCCTTAATTTTGACTGCTCGACTCAAATTCTTCCGAGAGTAATGTCTTTGGGAGATATCTCACCTGTGAACAGTTGCGAGATATCGGCTCTTGACGCCGAAATTCCATCGCCCTCTACAGGAACCTCCGATTCACCGACTCCCCCATACGAACTTAGCAAGACGATTGCACCTGATCTTCTCCCGGCAAAAGCATCTGCCCTCCGCTGTCTCTTGGAAACTTACCGCGGCATTTTTTTTTTTACTTGGACAGCCGCCCTTTAGCCTGAACATCGGTGATCACCCATCGTATTTACACTGGAGACGCCAATCCGATACGCCGCCCGCCGTACCGTTTTCTACGACAAGTGATTCAACGAGAAGTCGATACGATGTTGACTAAAGGCGTTATCGAAGCTTCTTGCAGTTCGTGCTTGTCAAGAAGGACGGCAGCTGGCGCTTTTGTGTGGATTACGGACACCTCAACAAAATCACTCGCAAGCATGTCTACCCCTTGTCGCGTATTGATGACGCCTTGGACTGCTTGCACGGAGCCAAGTAGTTTTCATCGATAGACCTCCGATCAGGCTATGGCCAAATCTCGGTATATGACATGGACGGTGAGAAAACTGCCTGCGTAACACCTGATGGCCTCTACGAATTCAAGGTTATGCCCTTCGGCCTTTGTAATGCCCCGGCAACCTTCGAAAGAATGATGGACTCCTTACTTCGCGGCTATATATATGGTCCACTTGTCTCTGTTATCTAGATGATGTCATAGTCTTTTCACCAACTTTCACGACTCATACAACACGTCTATCGGCTATTCTTGCTGTTTTCCGTCGCGCCGGCCTGCAATCGAACTCATCCAAGTGCCACTTTGGACGACGTCAAATTACCGTTCTTGGCCATCTCGTCAGTGCCGCTGCTGTTCAATCCGACCCTGACAAGATTCGCGCTGTCGAAAACTTTCCGATTCCGTCTTCCACCGCAGACGTACGAAGCTTTCTTGGGCTATGCTCGTATTTCCGTCCTGTTATCAAGAATTTTGCCGAAACCACTCGCCTACTCCCCGACCCACTAAGGACGTTGCTTTCACATGGGGCTTTGCTCTAGCCAAAACCTTCTACGCCCTCGTACGCTTGCTCACGGCTTCCCCATTGCTGGCTCATTATGATCCATCTGCCGCCACTGGTCTTCACACAGATGCCAGCAGCCACGGAATTGGGGCTGTACTCTTTCAATGGCAGCGTAAAGCAGAGCGAGTTATTGCATACGCCAGCCGCCTCCTGTCGCCCGCCGAGAGGAATTTTTCAATTACCGAACCGGAGTGCCTGGCGTTAGTTTGGGCAGTTGACAAATTCCGCCCATACTCGTACGGCCGCGCATTTTCCGTGGTTACCGATCACAACGCCTTGTGCTGGCCCTCCTCATTTAGAGACCCCACTGGACGATTGGGTAGATGGTGTTGCGTTTCGCCTGCGACACGTGGTTTTGCCGGCGCGACTGCGGCGGGGCGGCAGACATTTTGGCCCGATCGTCGTCGCCGCAACACTCATCGGCAGGTGTTTCCAGGCGCGACTGCGGCGATGCGACCGCAAAGGATCACCCTCTCATTCCAGTCATTGTGCCCGAAACAGGCGATGCCAAAGCAGGGATCATCCTCTCATTCCAGTCATTGTGGCCGAAACAGGCGATGCCAAAGCAGGGATCATCCTCTCATTCCAGTCATTGTGCCCGAAACAGGCGATGCCAAAGCAGGGATCATCCTCTCATTCCAGTCATTGTGCCCGAAACAGGCGATGCCAAAGCAGGGATCATCCTCTCATTACAGTCATTGTGCCCGACCGGCAGCGCTACAATAGGGTGCTACGAGATCGTGCTCGACATGGTGCTACGGCAGCGCTACAACAGGGTGCTACGAGGTCGTGCTCGACATGGTGCTACGGCATCGCTACGACAGTGTGCGTCACCATTAGCCCATTGTACATTCACGTGCTCGTCTTTTGAGGGGTTCCTTCTTGCCCTCAACTGCGAGAGTATAAAAACAGCTGCCCCCGGACGCCAAAAGGAGGGCTCCGATTTCTTCTGTTGAGTGAAGTGCTCTCCCGTCTCTCTACTTCGGTCAAACCTGACCACCTACTCTTTGCGATGTTAAAATAAACAAGTTGTTTCGTTGTTACCAGTCGACTCATGCTTTGCCGGGACCTTCGGATGCTTCCAGTTGTACCCCAGGCCGCCAGGCCAACGCTACCCTTGGGGCTTGCGACCCAGGTACAACCACGGGCGTCAGCGCCGAGTTCCCAACAGATCGTACCAGCGGATCGATCCCAAACATCTGGTGGCAGCGGTGGGATCGCGACAACGGAGGCCAGCAGCGAAGAGATGCAGTTGACTGTATGCTGAGCAGCTCAACGACGATCCGGGAGCAGTGCAACGAGCCCTGTGTGACGACTGGTTGCCTGCAGCGGAACGACTGCGTGGAATTCCTGCCTGCGAGGTTTGGTGAGTGCGGGACTTTCTTCTTCTGAGCTTTGCCAGGCTTTTGTTAGTGTCAGAAACAGAGCTGGTAATTGTGGTTGTCGTTGCTGCCGGGTTAGTTTGCGGCAAGACAATAGTAAGCAGTAGAGAAAGCAGCATTCAGAGCAGCCATGGATTTGAAGTCGTTGCGCAAACCGAAATTGTTGGAGCTTGCAAGAGAGTTGGGTCTGGATGTCTCGGACAAACTCAGAAAACCTGAACTGCTAAAGGCTATTCTTGAGTTAGAGGCTGAGGATGACGAGCTGTCGGAATGCCTTGAGACCATGGAGGAGAGGGAGACTGCAAAAAGACAGGAGCGCGAACTTAAAGAGCAAAAAGAAAAAGAAGAGCGCGAACTTAAAGAGCAAAAAGAAAAAGAAGAGCGTGAACGTAAAGAACAGAAAGAAAAAGAAGAGCGTGACCGTCAACACGCTTTGGAAATGAAGCGTCTCGAGGTAGAGATGGAACGCGCTCGTAATGGAAGTCAGGCACACGGTGCAGGAGAACGAGTATTGTTCAAAATGACTGACCTGATGCGGCCGTTTAAGCTTGGAGAGGACATTGGTTTGTTCCTGGTTAACTTTGAGCGAACGTGCGAGAAGCAGGGGTTCTCTCGGGAAACGTGGCCACAGCGCTTGCTCAGTTTGTTACCCGGCGAGGCGGCCGACGTAGTCGCTCGCTTGGATAGAGAGGAAGCAGAGGATTTCGACAAAGTAAAATCGAGTCTGCTAAAAAAGTACCGGCTGTCTGCGGAGGCGTTCCGTCGGAAGTTTCGGGAAAATGAGAAAGGCAGAAGTGAGTCATATACAGAGTTTGCGTATAGGCTTATGTCGAACATGCAGGAGTGGCTCAAAGAAGAGAAAGCGTTTGGTGACCACGATAAAGTTCTGCAGTGTTTCGGGCTAGAACAGTTTTATAGTCGGTTACCGGAGAACGTGCGATACTGGGTCTTGGATAGGCCAGACGTTTGTACGGTGGCTAAAGCCGCTGAGCTAGCCGAGGAGTTTGTGACGCGTCGGGCTCGCGGAGCTAAGGACGGTCAAAAGGGTGAATTTGGCTTGAAGTTTGAGAGGCCGAAGTTCACACCCATGAGAGCAAAGGGGAACACGCGTAGTGCGGATGCGAGTGGAAGCAGTGCGACCGAACCTAAGGAGACGGCGGCAGCCGAAGCCGAACGCAGAAAGCGGTTCGAGATGAGGCGAGCGGGCGTTTGTTATACGTGCCAGAAGCCGGGTCACTTTTCGGCGCAGTGTCCGGAAACAACACCAAAAGTTGTGTTTTTTTCATTAGGCAGCACTGACGAGAACATGAAGCTTCTCGAGCCTTACATGCGAGACCTCCTCGTGAACGGGAAAGAGTGCCGAGTGCTTCGCGATTCCGCAGCTACGATGGATGTAGTTCACCCGTCTTATGTAGAACCCCATATGTTCACGGGCGAGTGCGCATGGATCAAGCAAGCCGTGGAAGCTCATAGCGTGTGTCTGCCGGTAGCAAAAGTGCTTATTGAAGGACCTTTCGGAGCGCTTGAGACGGAGGCGGCAGTGTCATCTATGCTGCCACCCCAGTACCCGTACCTATTTTCAAACAGGTCCGATCACCTCCTGCGCGAGAAGGGGCTTTTGTTTGGTGAAGCTAGTGTTCAGGCCTTAACCAGATCGAAGGTTCGGGAGCTCGCTGCAAAGGCGGTAGTTGCGGGGCCGACGTTATCAAACAACGAAAAAGGGTCAGAGGCGCAGCAAGCTGATATTCAGAGCACGCCCGAACAGAATAAAATTGAGTCTGTAGCGTTGAAGGCGCCAGATACTGGAGAGGAAAATCCCGATTCGGGAAAGTTAGAAGAGCTATCTACTGATTTGCTCATCGCGCCTACGTCAGACGGACTTGATAGGTTGTGTTTGGATCTGACTGCTGGTACGATCTGTTGGGAACTCGGCGCTGACGCCCGTGGTTGTACCTGGGTCGCAAGCCCCAAGGGTAGCGTTGGCCTGGCGGCCTGGGGTACAACTCGAAGCATCCGAAGGTCCCGGCAAAGCAAGAGTCGACTGGTAACAACGAAACAACTTGTTTATTTTAACATCGCAAAGAGTTGGCGGTCAGGTTTGACCGAAGTAGAGAGACGGGAGAGCACTTCACTCAGCAGAAGAAATCGGAGCCCTCCTCTGGCGTCCGGGGGCAGCTGTTTTTATACTCTCGCAGTTGAGGGCAAGAAGGAACCCCTCAAAAGACGAGCACGTGAATGTACAATGGGCTAATGGTGACGCACACTGTCGTAGCGATGCCGTAGCACCATGTCGTGGCGCTGCGCACGATCTCGTAGCACCTGGTCGTGGCGCTGCGCAGCACACTGTCGTGGCGCTGCGCAGCATACTGTCGTGGCGCTGCGCAGCACACTGTCGTGGCGCTGCCGGTCGGACACAATGACTGTAACGAGAAGATGGTC
Organism: Dermacentor variabilis; assembly: GCF_050947875.1. Lineage (NCBI taxonomy): Eukaryota > Metazoa > Arthropoda > Arachnida > Ixodida > Ixodidae > Dermacentor > Dermacentor variabilis. Next base: position 204,969,018 of record NC_134571.1, read on the forward strand.
CCTGCTTTGGCATCGCCTGTTTCGGGCACAATGACTGGAACGAGATCCCTGCTTTGGCATCGCCTGTTTCGGGCCCAATAACTGGAAGGAGATCCCTGCTTTGGCCTCGCCTGTTTCGGGCACAATGACTGGAACGAAATCCCTAGGCGGTCGCATCGCCGCAGACGCGCCTGGAAACACCTGGCGATGAGTGTTGCGGTGACGACGATCGGGCCCAAAATGTCCGCCGCCCCGCCGCCGTCGCGCCGGCAAAACCACGTGTCGCAGGCGAAACGCAACAGACCGCCCCGCCGGGGAAAGGAGATCCCGATGGACAGGGGACTGCATCCGCTGTCCGGAGGGATGTCGCTCGATGATGCTCATAACCGAAGTCGGGCGTCCCTTGACGTTTCTTGAGCGCAGCGCACAGAGAAGGCCTCGTTCTCTCGTTCAGGTTCGCACGGGACACTGCAAAGTGACTTCGGGAGAGTTCACATTTTTGTTCTCGTTCCCGGCAAGCGTTAGAACTACGCTGAAAACTCAACCGCTCAGTCAGCAAGCACGGCACAACCCTCACTAAGCCCTGCCAGGCTCTTTCCCCTTTTTATACCACTGCCTAGTTCCTTACAGTAGTCTAGCATCACTCAGAACGCGTCCACAAATTGAAAAATTGCACTAGAAAGCATATCATCACTTTGAAACACTAAACAAAAGCAATATGTTAAAAAAAATCCTGCCTCAGGAAGAAAAACATCAGTAACAAACAATTTTGAGGCTGATTCCTACGTTAGGGGCTTCGACTTAAGCCATCGGCGTTACCGTTGAGACTCCCCTTTTTGTAACGCACCTCAAAGGAATATTGTTGTAAAGCGAGGCTCCAGCGCAGGAGGCGGCCATTTTTGGGAGAGATGGTCTGCAGCCATTGGAGAGGGCAGTGATCTGTCTCAATGATAAACCTCGAGCCGGCTAGATAGCATGACAATTTCTGAACGGCCCACACGAGACATGCACACTCTTTCTCGGTGGCGCTATACGCCTGCTCACGACTGGTCAGCTTACGACTAGCATACAGGACGGGGTGTTCTACTTCTCCATTTTCCCGTTGGCACAGTACAACGCCCATGCCTCGCTCACTAGCATCGCACTGAACAATGAACCCTTTTGTATAGTCTGGCGATCGTAGCACAGGCTGGCTTGTTAGGGCACTCTTTAGGGCGCTAAAAGCTCTTTCCTTTGTCTCGTCCCAGACGACTGTTTGAGGCTCTGTCTTTCTTAGAGCATCCGTCAGGGGAGCCGCGATATCAGAGTACCTAGGGATGTACCTCTGATAGTAGCCGGCGACACCTAAGAACGACCGAATATCGGTCTTTGTGCGCGGTTGCGGAAAGTCTCGCACAGCGGCCACTTTTATTTCAGAGGGGCGGCGACGACCCTGACCAATCACGTGACCGAGGTAGACAACCTCGGCCTGTGCTAACTGGCACTTAGGAGCCTTTACTGTCAAGCCTGCTTCGCGCAGGCGGGTTAGCACTGCCCGCAAGTGTGTCATATGCTCAGACCAGGATGCGGAGAATATCGCTACGTCGTCTAGATACGGTAAAGCGAATTCTTGCTGTCCCCGCAACACTTTATCCATGAGACTTGAAAAACAGTATGGCGCGTTCTTCAAACCAAAACTCAACACTTTAGGACGGAATGTTCCCATTGGTGAAATGAACGCCGCATACCTACTAGCCTCTTCTGTAAGTGGAACCTGCCAATAACCCCTGACAAGATCTAGGGTGGAAATAAACTGAGCGCTACTAACTTTCTCAAGGCGCTCCTCGATGTTAGGGATCGGATAAATTTGATCCTTAGTGATGGAATTAAGCCTGCGGTAGTCGACGCAAGGACGAGGTTCCTTGCCCGGTACCTCAACTAAAATCAAAGGGGAGGTATAATCACTCTCACCTGCCTCAATAACACCGAGCTGTAGCATTTTCTTTACCTCAGCCTCCATAATATCGCTCTGGCGGGGTGACACCCGATACGCCTTGGATCGTACTGGCTCTGTGGAGGTAAGTTCTATATCATGAGTAAGTACAGAAGTCCTACCAGGCCTCTCAGAGAACAGACCTTGAAACTCTTGTAATAGCTGGTGTAGTTCGGTTTTCTGCTCAGGCGACAGCGGTGCTTTACTGATAAGGTCACTAATGACTTGACCGGTGTCTTCCCTGTTCGTCACTGAGCCTAGTCCTGGAAGCTCGACCGGAAGCTCTTCAGGAACGTTTACCATCATGCACACCACTGCTTCCCTTTGTCTATAAGGTTTGAGCAGATTACAGTGGTAAACTTGCTGTGCTTTCCGCTTTCCTGGCAGACTTACCACGTAGTTAACGTCCGACAGTTTCTGAACAATTCGCGCTGGGCCCTCCCACTGCACGTCTAGTTTGTTGTTTAGCGATGTGCGCAATATCATGACCTCATCGCCAACCTCAAAACGACGGGCCCTGGCTGTCCGATCATAATAAACCTTGGCCCTCTGCTGGGCCTTTGTCATTGCTTCACCTGACAACTCCTGTGCCCTTCTTAAGCGTTCGAGGAGCTTAAGCACGTACTCCACCACGACTGGATCGTCGCCCCTACCTTCCCACGATTCTCGAAGCATGCGAAGCGGAGATCGAAGCGAGCGACCGTACACCAGTTCAGCTGGCGAAAACCCCGTAGCTGCATGCGGCGCGGTTCTTAACGCAAACATCACCCCAGGCAGACACAGCTCCCAGTCAGTTTGATGTTCAAAACACAAGGCTCTCAACACGCGCTTCATGACGGAGTGGAGCTTCTCAACGGAATTCGACTGTGGGTGGTACACTGAGCTGTGTAGCAGCTTTACCCCACACCTTTCGAGAAAAGTTGTCGTCAAAGCGCTAGTAAACACTGTGCCCTGATCTGATTGAATTTCTGCAGGAAAACCAACTCGCGCAAATATGGACAGTAGTGCATTAACTATCTCAACTGAGCTGAGTTCTTTAAGCGGCACTGCTTCAGGGAACTTTGTCGCTGGGCAGATCACAGTCAAAATGTGTCTGTACCCCGTGGCTGTTACCGGCAGAGGTCCCACTGTATCAATAACGAGCCGTCTAAAAGGCTCCGTAATGATAGGTACCAATTTCAACGGCGCCCTCGATTTGTCCCCTGGTTTGCCCACCCGCTGACAAGTGTCACATGTCCTCACGAAATGGTGTGCGTCCCGAAAACACCCTGGCCAATAGTACTCTTGCAAGAGACGGTCCTTAGTTTTCTTAACTCCTAGGTGTCCGGACCACGAACCCCCATGTGACAAGCGTAACAGATCCTGACGATAGCATTGAGGCACGACCAGCTGATCGAACTCCACTCCTCGGCGGTCTAGATACTTCCGGTACAGGACTCCACCTCTTTCCACAAAACGCGCAGTTTTCCTGGCGATACCTTCTTTGACATTGCAGCGCACGTTTTCCAGGCTGCCATCCTTTTTTTGCTCGGCTATCAAAGCCGTCCGGCTGACTTTTAGCAACCTATCAAGTCCGTCTGACGTAGGCGCGATGAGCAAATCAGTAGATAGCTCTTCTAACTTTCCCGCATCGGGCGTTTCCTCTCCAGTATCTGGCGCCTTTAACGTTACAGACTCAAGTTTATTCAGTTCGGGCGTGCTCGGAATATCAGCTTGCTGCGCCTCTGACCCTTTTTCGTTGTTTGATAACGTCGGCCCCGCAACTACCGCCTTTGCAGCGAGCTCCCGAACCTTCGATCTGGTTAAGGCCTGAACACTAGCTTCACCAAACAAAAGCCCCTTCTCGCGCAGGAGGTGATCGGACCTGTTTGAAAATAGGTACGGGTACTGGGGTGGCAGCATAGATGACACTGCCGCCTCCGTCTCAAGCGCTCCGAAAGGTCCTTCAATAAGCACCTTTGCTACTGGCAGACACACGCTATGAGCTTCCACGGCTTGCTTGATCCACGCGCACTCGCCCGTGAACATATGGGGTTCTACGTAAGATGGGTGAACTACATCCATCGTAGCTGCGGAATCGCGAAGCACTCGGCACTCTTTCCCGTTCACGAGGAGGTCTCGCATGTAAGGCTCGAGAAGCTTCATGTTCTCGTCAGTGCTGCTTATTGAAAAAAACACAACTTTTGGTGTTGTTTCCGGACACTGCGCCGAAAAGTGACCCGGCTTCTGGCACGTATAACAAACGCCCGCTCGCCTCATCTCGAACCGCTTTCTGCGTTTGGCTGCCGCCGTCTCTTTACGTCTGGTCGGACTGCTTTCACTCGCATCCGCACTACGCGTGTCCCCCTTAAATCTCATGGGCGTGAACCTTGGCCTCTCAAACTTCGAGCCAAATTCACCCTTTTGACCGTCCTTAGCTCCGCGAGCTCGACGCGTCACAAACTCCTCGGCTAGCTCAGCGGCTTTAGCCACCGTACAAACGTCTGGCCTATCCAAGACCCAGTATCGCACGTTCTCCGGTAACCGACTATAAAACTGTTCTAGCCCGAAACACTGCAGAACTTTATCGTGGTCACCAAACGCTTTCTCTTCTTTGAGCCACTCCTGCATGTTCGACATAAGCCTATACGCAAACTCTGTATATGACTCACTTTTGCCTTTCTCATTTTCCCGAAACTTCCGACGGAACGCTTCCGCAGACAGCCGGTACTTTTTTAGCAGACTCGATTTTACTTTGTCGAAATCCTCTGCTTCCTCTCTATCCAAGCGAGCGACTACGTCGGCCGCCTCGCCGGGTAACAAAGTGAGCAAGCGCTGTGGCCACGTTTCCCGAGAGAACCCCTGCTTCTCGCACGTTCGCTCAAAGTTAACCAGGAACAAACCAATGTCCTCTCCAAGCTTAAACGGCCGCATCAGGTCAGTCATTTTGAACAATACTCGTTCTCCTGCACCGTGTGCCTGACTTCCATTACGAGCGCGTTCCATCTCTACCTCGAGACGCTTCATTTCCAAAGCGTGTTCGCGCTCTTCTTTTTCTTTCTGCTCTTTAAGTTCGCGCTCCTGTCTTTTTGACCTCTCCTCAATAGTCTCAAGGCATTCCGACAGCTCGTCATCCTCAGCCTCTAACTCAAGAATAGCCTTTAGCAGTTCAGGTTTTCTGAGTTTGTCTGAGACATCCAGACCCAACTCTCTTGCAAGCTCCAACAATTTCGGTTTGCGCAACGACTTCAAATCCATGGCTGCTCTGAATGCTGCTTTCTCTACTGCTTACTATTGTCTTGCCGCAAACTAACCCGGCAGAAACGACAACCACAATTACCAGCTCTGTTTCTGACACTAACAAAAAGCCTGGCAAAGCTCAGTAGAAGAAAGTCCCGCACTCACCAAACCTCGCAGGCAGGAATTCCGCGCAGTCGTTCCGCTGCAGGCAACCAGTCGTCACACAGGGCTCGTTGCACTGCTCCCGGATCGACGTTGAGCTGCTCAGCATACAGTCAACTGCATCTCTTTGCTGCTGGCCTCCGTTGTCGCGATCTCGCCGCTGGCAGACCGTTGTTTGAAGTCGTAGGCGATCTCACCGCTGGCAACCAGATGTTTGGATCTGACTGCTGGTACGATCTGTTGGGAACTCGGCGCTGACGCCCGTGGTTGTACCTGGGTCGCAAGCCCCAAGGGTAGCGTTGGCCTGGCGGCCTGGGGTACAACTCGAAGCATCCGAAGGTCCCGGCAAAGCAAGAGTCGACTGGTAACAACGAAACAACTTGTTTATTTTAACATCGCAAAGAGTTGGCGGTCAGGTTTGACCGAAGTAGAGAGACGGGAGAGCACTTCACTCAGCAGAAGAAATCGGAGCCCTCCTCTGGCGTCCGGGGGCAGCTGTTTTTATACTCTCGCAGTTGAGGGCAAGAAGGAACCCCTCAAAAGACGAGCACGTGAATGTACAATGGGCTAATGGTGACGCACACTGTCGTAGCGATGCCGTAGCACCATGTCGTGGCGCTGCGCACGATCTCGTAGCACCTGGTCGTGGCGCTGCGCAGCACACTGTCGTGGCGCTGCGCAGCATACTGTCGTGGCGCTGCGCAGCACACTGTCGTGGCGCTGCCGGTCGGACACAATGACTGTAACGAGAAGATGGTCCCTGCTTTGGCATCGCCTGTTTCGGGCACAATGACTGGAACGAGATCCCTGCTTTGGCATCGCCTGTTTCGGGCCCAATAACTGGAAGGAGATCCCTGCTTTGGCCTCGCCTGTTTCGGGCACAATGACTGGAACGAAATCCCTAGGCGGTCGCATCGCCGCAGACGCGCCTGGAAACACCTGGCGATGAGTGTTGCGGTGACGACGATCGGGCCCAAAATGTCCGCCGCCCCGCCGCCGTCGCGCCGGCAAAACCACGTGTCGCAGGCGAAACGCAACAGTTGCTAAAAGTCAGCCGGTCGGCTTTGATAGCCGAGCAAAAAAAGGATGGCAGCCTGGAAAACGTGCGCTGCAATGTCAAAGAAGGTATCGCCAGGAAAACGGCGCGTTTTGTGGAAAGGGGTGGAGTCCTGTACCGCGGAAGTATCTAGACCGCCGAGGAGTGGAGTTCGATCAGCTGGTCGTGCCTCAATGCTATCGTCAGGATCTGTTGCGCTTGTCACACGGGGGTTCGTGGTCCGGACACCTTGGAGTTAAGAAAACTAAGGACCGTCTCTTGCAAGAGTACTATTGGCCAGGGTGTTTTCGGGACGCAGACCATTTCGTGAGGACATGTGACACTTGTCAGCGGGTGGGCAAACCAGGGGACAAATCAAGGGCGCCGTTGAAATTGGTACCTATCATTACGGAGCCTTTTAGACGGCTCGTTATTGATACAGTGGGACCTCTGCCGGTAACAGCCACGGGGTACAGACACATTTTGACTGTGATCTGCCCAGCGACAAAGTTCCCTGAAGCAGTGCCGCTTAAAGAACTCAGCTCAGTTGAGATAGTTAATGCACTACTGTCCATATTTGCGCGAGTTGGTTTTCCTGCAGAAATTCAGTCAGATCAGGGCACAGTGTTTACTAGCGCTTTGACGACAACTTTTCTCGAAAGGTGTGGGGTAAAGCTGCTACACAGCTCAGTGTACCACCCACAGTCGAATTCCGTTGAGAAGCTCCACTCCGTCATGAAGCGCGTGTTGAGAGCCTTGTGTTTTGAACATCAAACTGACTGGGAGCTGTGTCTGCCTGGGGTGATGTTTGCTTTAAGGACCGCGCCGCATGCAGCTACGGGGTTTTCGCCAGCTGAACTGGTGTACGGTCGCTCGCTTCGGTCTCCGCTTCGCATGCTTCGAGAATCATGGGAAGGTAGGGGCGACGACCCAGTCGTGGTGGAGTACGTGCTTAAGCTCCTCGAACGCTTAAGAAGGGCACAGGAATTGTCAGGTGAAGCAATGACAAAGGCCCAGCAGAGGGCCAAGGTTTATTATGATCGGACAGCCAGGGCCCGTCGTTTTGAGGTTGGCGATGAGGTCATGATATTGCGCACATCGCTAAACAACAAACTAGACGTGCAGTGGGAGGGCCCAGCACGAATTGTTCAGAAACTGTCGGACGTTAACTACGTGGTAAGTCTGCCAGGAAAGCGGAAAGCACAGCAAGTTTACCACTGTAATCTGCTCAAACCTTATAGACAAAGGGAAGCAGTGGTGTGCATGATGGTAAACGTTCCTGAAGAGCTTCCGGTCGAGCTTCCAGGACTAGGCTCAGTGACGAACAGGGAAGACACCGGTCAAGTCATTAGTGACCTTATCAGTAAAGCGCCGCTGTCGCCTGAGCAGAAAACCGAACTACACCAGCTATTACAAGAGTTTCAAGGTCTGTTCTCTGAGAGGCCTGGTAGGACTTCTGTACTTACTCATGATATAGAACTTACCTCCCCAGAGCCAGTACGATCCAAGGCGTATCGGGTGTCACCCCGCCAGAGCGATATTATGAAGGCTGAGGTAAAGAAAATGCTACAGCTCGGTGTTATTGAGGCAGGTGAGAGTGATTATACCTCCCCTTTGATTTTAGTTGAGGTACCGGGCAAGGAACCTCGTCCTTGCGTCGACTACCGCAGGCTTAATTCCATCACTAAGGATCAAATTTATCCGATCCCTAACATCGAGGAGCGCCTTGAGAAAGTTAGTAGCGCTCAGTTTATTTCCGCCCTAGATCTTGTCAGGGGTTATTGGCAGGTTCCACTTACAGAAGAGGCTAGTAGGTATGCGGCGTTCATTTCACCAATGGGAACATTCCGTCCTAAAGTGTTGAGTTTTGGTTTGAAGAACGCGCCATACTGTTTTTCAAGTCTCATGGATAAAGTGTTGCGGGGACAGCAAGAATTCGCTTTACCGTATCTAGACGACGTAGCGATATTCTCCGCATCCTGGTCTGAGCATATGACACACTTGCGGGCAGTGCTAACCCGCCTAGGCGAAGCGGGCTTGACAGTCAAGGCTCCTAAGTGCCAGTTAGCACAGGCCGAGGTTGTCTACCTCGGTCACGTGATTGGTCAGGGTCGTCGCCGCCCCTCTGAAATAAAAGTGGCCGCTGTGCGAGACTTTCCGCAACCGCGCACCAAGACCGATATTCGGTCGTTCTTGGGTGTCGCCGGCTACTATCAGAGGTACATCCCTAGGTACTCTGATATCGCGGCTCCCCTGACGGATGCTCTAAGAAAAACAGAGCCTCAAACAGTCGTCTGGGACGAGACAAAGGAAAGAGCTTTTAGCGCCCTAAAGAGTGCCCTAACAAGCCAGCCTGTGCTACGATCGCCAGACTATACAAAAGGGTTCATTGTTCAGTGCGATGCTAGTGAGCGAGGCATGGGCGTTGTACTGTGCCAACGGGAAAATGGAGAAGTAGAACACCCCGTCCTGTATGCTAGTCGTAAGCTGTCCAGTCGTGAGCAGGCGTATAGCGCCACCGAGAAAGAGTGTGCGTGTCTCGTGTGGGCCGTTCAGAAATTGTCATGCTATCTAGCCGGCTCGAGGTTTATCATTGAGACGGATCACTGCCCTCTCCAATGGCTGCAGACCATCTCTCCCAAAAATGGCCGCCTCCTGCGCTGGAGCCTCGCTTTACAACAATATTCCTTTGAGGTGCGTTACAAAAAGGGGAGTCTCAACGGTAACGCCGATGGCTTAAGTCGAAGCCCCTAACGTAGGAATCAGCCTCAAAATTGTTTGTTACTGATGTTTTTCTTCCTGAGGCAGGATTTTTTTTTAACATATTGCTTTTGTTTAGTGTTTCAAAGTGATGATATGCTTTCTAGTGCAATTTTTCAATTTGTGGACGCGTTCTGAGTGATGCTAGACTACTGTAAGGAACTAGGCAGTGGTATAAAAAGGGGAAAGAGCCTGGCAGGGCTTAGTGAGGGTTGTGCCGTGCTTGCTGACTGAGCGGTTGAGTTTCAGCGTAGTTCTAACGCTTGCCGGGAACGAGAACAAAAATGTGAACTCTCCCGAAGTCACTTTGCAGTGTCCCGTGCGAACCTGAACAAGAGAACGAGGCCTTCTCTGTGCGCTGCGCTCAAGAAACGTCGAGGGACGCCCGACTTCGGTTATGAGCATCATCGAGCGACATCCCTCCGGACAGCGGATGCAGTCCCCTGTCCATCGGGATCTCCTTCCCCCGGCGGGGCGGTCTGTTGCGTTTCGCCTGCGACACGTGGTTTTGCCGGCGCGACTGCGGCGGGGCGGCAGACATTTTGGCCCGATCGTCGTCGCCGCAACACTCATCGGCAGGTGTTTCCAGGCGCGACTGCGGCGATGCGACCGCAAAGGATCACCCTCTCATTCCAGTCATTGTGCCCGAAACAGGCGATGCCAAAGCAGGGATCATCCTCTCATTCCAGTCATTGTGGCCGAAACAGGCGATGCCAAAGCAGGGATCATCCTCTCATTCCAGTCATTGTGCCCGAAACAGGCGATGCCAAAGCAGGGATCATCCTCTCATTCCAGTCATTGCGCCCGAAACAGGCGATGCCAAAGCAGGGATCATCCTCTCATTACAGTCATTGTGCCCGACCGGCAGCGCTACAATAGGGTGCTACGAGATCGTGCTCGACATGGTGCTACGGCAGCGCTACAACAGGGTGCTACGAGATCGTGCTCGACATGGTGCTACGGCATCGCTACGACAGTGTGCGTCACCATTAGCCCATTGTACATTCACGTGCTCGTCTTTTGAGGGGTTCCTTCTTGCCCTCAACTGCGAGAGTATAAAAACAGCTGCCCCCGGACGCCAAAAGGAGGGCTCCGATTTCTTCTGTTGAGTGAAGTGCTCTCCCGTCTCTCTACTTCGGTCAAACCTGACCACCTACTCTTTGCGATGTTAAAATAAACAAGTTGTTTCGTTGTTACCAGTCGACTCATGCTTTGCCGGGACCTTCGGATGCTTCCAGTTGTACCCCAGGCCGCCAGGCCAACGCTACCCTTGGGGCTTGCGACCCAGGTACAACCACGGGCGTCAGCGCCGAGTTCCCAACAGATCGTACCAGCGGATCGATCCCAAACAATGGGCGCTACGACTCCAAGAATATTCGTTTGTTGTTTTATACAAGTGAGGCCGTTTGCACAAGGACGCCGACTGCCTCTTCCGTCATCCTGTCGACCGCCCTGATTATGATGCACATGATACTGGCTCTTGCGTCCTGGCCATTGATGATCTACACGACATCCGCACTGTACGACGGCGTGACGACTGCTCACGTGTTTTCATCGATCGTCTCAATTCTGGACATTTGGAGCCCACGCTGCGCATGTTCGTGCTCCGCGACTGCGTTATCCACCGCCGCCCTGAAGGACCACAACTTTTACTCCTTGTACCACGCCATCCCAGGACATCAGTTCTCGAGCAGTTTCACGACGCCCCTGCAGCGGGCCACCTCAGCGTTTCGCGTGCTTACGACAGCGTACACGGCGCCGCTTCTACTGGCTATAGGTCTGCACCGCTCTGAGCACCGCTACGTTGTGGCCTGTGCGCTCTGTCAGCGCCGCAAGAGACCTGCAGTGCTTCCCGCTGGACGCCTTGACTCCATCGATGTGCCTTCAGAACCATTCTTTCGCGTCGCTCTCGATCTTCTCGGCCCTTCTCCGACGTCGAAAACTGGCAGTAAGTGGGTCGTTGTCGTAGCTGATTATGCAACATGGTACGTGATCACGCGAGCTTCGCGCGCAAGCTGTGCACCTCAGATGGCAGATCTCCTTTTACATGACGTCATCCTCCACCATGGCGCACCCCGGCAGCTCCTCACCGATTGCGGCCGCGCCTTCTTTTCCCGAGTGGTCGAAGATCTACTTCGCTCCTGCTCTGTCGAGCAGAAGCTTTCCGCCGCCTACGACCCGCAGACAAACGGACTGACGGGGCGGCTCAATCGCACGTTGACGGAAATGCTATCTGTGTACGTTTCCGACGACCGCAGTGATTGGGACAGCACGTTCGTTACCCTTCGCTGCCTATAATTTCGTCCCGTGACGAGACTTCTGGCTATTCACCCTTTTACCTTCTGCTCGGCCTCCACCCTTCTTTGCCCTTTGACACACTGCTTCCTTCCTCGACGAGCACTCCCACTGAATATGCTCAAGACGTCTTCGCCCGAGCTCGCACGGCACGCCATATTGCCGGCTCCCTGCTCACTGAGCAGCAGGCCGCACTCCGGTACGACAGCCGACATCGGGACGTTCGATTTCCTCCTGGCTGCGTTGTCCTCCTATGGACACGATGTCGCCGCGCCGCCTCTTCTGAAAAGCTGCTGCCGCGGTATACGCAGGGCCCTACACGATATTGCGTCAGCTTGGCGATGTGAACTACGAGATCACTCCGCTGGACTCGCGTGTTCCCACAGACGTTGTGCGTGTGTCCCGGCTAAAGTCTTACTTTGCCGCGAGTTCACTTCGCTTGTAAATACCGTCGATACGGTGCCTTTAGAGGCGGGGGTTACGTTACGGAGCAACCAAGACGAGTGGCGCCAGTCAGAAGACGACGATTTGACGTGTACAGGTGGAGTCGGTCTCGACAGCCATCTTGTTTATGCATCGTTGTCTCTCTTGTAAATATTTTAAATACATACCTGTATATGTGACTTCTGCAACATAACAGTATTAACGCGCACACTGTGACCAGGGGGCGCCGGCTAACCGAGGAGTCGAGCTGGAGTGCGAGACGCGGCGACACACTTCCCAGCGTCGCGAGCAGAGCCTGGTTGCCCGGCGCACAAGTAGAACGCTTTTATATAACGAAGTGTTTGGCACCTCCGAAATCCTTCGTTATACAGGTCTCTTCGCTGTAAAGGTCACGGACCGCACCACTCACAGTAGAGCATTCTAAGCAGGTTCAGTAAGAGAAAAACCAACATTTAACGCTAATTCAAGAGATATACAGTCAGAGAAGTTGCCGCGCGCACACTTCGTGTGACGTGATCTGCGCGACTGCAGCCGTCATTTTATTGCGCCGATATTGTGGCCACGCTCCGCGTGCGATACGGGCGAGCTACACGCAAGGCAAAGCTGCAACTAGTGCACTGGCGCTGTCGCCTTCCTTGGCGTCAAAATTACTTGTTTACGGGCTCTTCATAGCTGTAGCTTTCGTATGGCGTTCCCGTCCTTCCCGGCTGCGAAGACGCCATCAGTCGTCAGCTACGATTACATCAACACGAATGTCGTCATCAATTCGACGCACGTGTTCGCTGGTCATCGCGCCCGCTGCTGTGTTACGACAGTCAGCATACAAGCTGAGCGACTCCTCGAACAGTACAGCCGGACTTAACAGTCGCTGTCGTCGGCGCGCTCTGGGAGGGCGTCGCTGGCGCTGCCGCTAGCGCGGAATGCAGTTCAGTGGCGGCAAAGCTGCACGTGGCGTTCGGTGTAAAACAATTGTTCGGCCGTCCCACAATGACTTCGTTGCGCAGGCGAAGTTCGTGGCTTTAATTTCAACGTCTACATATTGAAAGGCGTCCTTGTTAATACTTCTATGCGGTCACTGGCTAAGAAATTCTAAGTGTTTGTAGAAGTGTTCACAATACGTGTGAAAGGCAGAGGCCGGGACATAATTCATCCTTCGTCATACAGGTCACTTCGTTGTATAGAGGCCCGCTCGCCGAGCGGTCTCGCGATTAATTCATGCCGCCAAGCAGGGCAGCTGGCGTATTTCTCCTCTCCTTACTACGCGTGGCGCCCAGTGCATTGGGACGCGGTACGGAGAGAGAGAACCCTCTTTTTAATCGAGTCGAAGAGCGAGGGCGAAAAGTAATGCGAGCCCCAATCAGCGGGGCCCCCGCTTTCTCGACGTTTCCCCCCCGCGCCGGCCGTGTATTCCCTCACGGCGGCGACCTTGGCGAGTTGCTCGACCGAGGCCGGCCTTAATGAGCTCTGCTCCGTGGAAGGGGCCGTGCCCAGTCGCACGGCCGTTCGAACGATCGCCGTGCAATGTGCGTAAACTGCACGGGAAAACTATCGGGGAGGCGAGCTTCGGGACGGAACGGATTTTTCCTTTCCAGCATGTTGCAAAAGGGGTGTGCATGGCTTCTTTGGGTAAGCTGTTCTTTTATTGGAACAGTACTATTTTGCACTGTATGCAAATACTTGTTTCGCCCCAAAGTAGGCCGAAGCAACCTTTCTATGTAGCCAGCCTTCTTTATTTTCCTTTCTTTCTTTCTTTCTTTCTTTCTTTCTTTCTTTCTTTCTTGGCGTGGTAGCTTCTTTCCCACGTGGCCTTGTTGCTACTTTGATTGATAAACATTTGCTCAATTCTGATTATTACTCTCCCAGAGTCTGCTGAATGCGTTATGTATTTTGCACCCTGCTGAAAAGTGCTGCCCATGCATTGTAAAAGGCTAGCCTGGGCTTATGTGTGTAATTTTTTTTAATAACGCTTTTAGCAGTCGTCGACACTATGTTCTGGTCAAAAAAGTGGCTTTAAATACCTTGGCAGCCTTCGAGCTACGAGATATTCGGCAGTATCGTGGTTATTCGTTAGAACAGCGGCCAAGCAGCGACAGTGAACAAGTGGAAAGCCAGATTGTCGATCGCCACCGACTGGTCGCCGCGGGTACATCTGGGCACCCGAGGCATTCCGGAAGTCTCTGTTCGCATACAAGCACGGTGTGGCGGACTTCCCGCCGCACGGCGGTCGCGTTAGGACGCGAGCAGCGGGCACTGGTGCACCCGGGTTTCGGAGCACGCCGTGTACAGATGCCCACTTTATGGCAGGTATGTTGCCTCCCCTTCTCTGCCAAGTTCCCTTCGGGACGCCGTTATATATATAGAACTATAAGTGGGATTATAACGAAACGTGACGGCGTTTAGCGTCCGAAAGCGACAATGCAAGCCACGAGGCACCCTATGGTGCAAGTGCACAGATACGCGTTAATTTCTGTGTCTTCTTTCTCCTTTCTTTTTCTTCGCTTAATTAAATGGAGTAAACGCTAGCATCGCGGACGATTCCGGCTATATACTGATCGCTTAGCCATAGATGGCAAATGTAGGCTGCTTCGAGGGAAACAAAGAAAGAAAGAACATCGCAAAAGTGAGTGCTAGCGTGCCCTCAGCGCGTTCGCCTTGTGCGCCGAGAGCCCTGGCGCAGCGAACGCGCGATGCGACCTGCAGGGCGCGGCAGCGAGCGAGCCGACGCCACGGACGCGATCGGTCGCCGAATGAGGGGCGCAGAATGACCTGTCGCCTATCGGGAGAGATCGCCAGTCTGAGGGGTGCTTGCACGGCGGAATACACGGCGCAAGTTAGCGAGGTCGAACAACAGTGAAGGTGCACGCATCGGTCTCATTCGCAGCTTTACCGCGTCGAGTTCTTTTTTTTTTTTTCTCGAACCGTTAATTGGGCTTACAACCAACCGATTCTTGACCCATCCTTCCCTGTAGGTGCGTGCCACGTTTCGGAAGCGCATCATCGTCATCGTGATTATCATCATCATCAGTGATCCGTCCGTATGTTTAAAAGCAAAAGAAATTAATTCCTCGGTGAATGGTCTCCATTTCTTGTGTTGTGAGCACGGGGACGTTAGGAAGTGTTATAGCGACTTCACAAGTGCTAATATATATATATATATATATATATATATATATATATATATATATATATATATATATATATATATATATATATATATATATATATGTGTGTGTGTGTGTGTGTGTGTGTGTGTGTGTGTGTGTGTGTGTGTGTGTGTGTGTGTGTGTGTGTGTGTTGCATTATCTTTTCGCTAAATGTGGGATACATGTATTGCCCTGTTTCCAGTAACAGCCGTCAATGCCAGGTGGTTGTCGGACCGCGTTGGCGACGCACGGCACACACAACCACGGAGAGTCCTGCACGGCGTTTGTTTCCCAGCCGGCCGCTGCACCCGAGTCGGCTGCAGCGACGACGCGATACAGGCGGCATCTGTCGCGAGGCCCCGCGGCGACGTAACACTGCGCCGCACACGCTGCGCCGTGACTTCGTCTCTCGGCCCTTTATTTTCGCTCTCTCTCTCCAACGTTTGTGGCCTCAGCGAGCAGATAGTGTGCACGCAGGTCGTGTGCGAGCCTCCCGCCTTAACCTGCGTCAATGAAGCACGAAGCGAGGAAGATACGCGATCGCGAGATCAAGGAGGTAGACAACGCGTAATAGAAAAGGGACCAACCGATTGGGCGAGGAGGAGCAAGCAGTGTAGCGAGGAATTCATCGTCAGAGATACAGCAATATTGTAGCTCACCCAAAGCGTGCGCAGAATGTACTTGATGAAAATCTACGAAGAACGTACAAACAAATAAAGAAAAGGAACAGTTACACATAAGGTAACAGCCAGTTACTCAAAAGAAAGGAAGAAAGAACCGCTAACTTTACATTTAACACTGGTAGTTTCGTTGTTCCTGCGCCTAAATTTAAAGACAAAATAAAAATAAAGGAAGCATATTCGCTAGGGCATTCCTTAAGCGCGAGAACTTCGCAGCAAATAGCGTGGGAGGGAAGTTCGTTCGGAGTCGCACTTCTGCAGCAGCCGCTGTTTGAACAAACAATGAATCGTTCGCTTTCGTATAGCTTCCGAGCGCACGCATGCGCAGCAGCGAGTCAGTTTCCCTGCGTGCATCGACAGGCGACTCGAGCGCCAGCGGCGGTGGACCGAGACGCGTGCGCCGCTCATTCAGGCTACGCCGAGCCACGTATGATGCGGAATTACGCGACGCATTACGAAACCGCCTGTGCAGTCGGCGCTGCACGCGGCTCGCAAATACACGTTGCGGCCGACCTTCACCCGGCAGTCCTTCGTCCGTCGCGGCCTCTTCGCGACATCCAATGAAACGAGGGCCATTTGTCCGTTCTCGCCATTGCGTGACGTGGCTTGAGCCGCCCTGGGTGACGAGAAATCGCGAGAAGCGGGCACGGCGTGCGCCGGGGTTACCACGGGCACTTAGCCGAAAAAAGAAACAGAAGAGACCACCGAAACTACGCAGCTGCGAAACGCCGTTCCATGCTCTACGATTACCATTCTTCTGCCCCTACGAACTCTATTCTTTTGTCGATGTCTTAACGCGGCGCATTGTAGGCATAGAGTTTCTCACTGTAACACCTAGAGGGTAATCTGGCGCCACCGTCTATGGGAGTTTCTTAAGGGGGCACCGTGCCGTCATGGGAATGACGGTATGTGTGTCTGCGAGGCTCGTGTTGGCTGGTGTTGTAAGAGGCTTCGTCTAAAACGTGGATATGGCTACGCAAATAACGCGTTCTCAAAGTAAAATCTTCATAAAACGTTTCCGTTCACGCATATTACATCTTTACTCACCCACGATGCATGACCAAGCGAAGAAAAGCAAGAACAGACGACTAACTGTTTCAAAGCGAGCGCGAGCCTCGTCGTCTGTCCTCCAACTTTAGCGGCCCGCTGATACTTTTTACGTAACATGTAGTCGTACACACAATAACAAGTTCTCATAGTTAAACAAAACATGTTTTCGCGTAATAATAAAGCTAAAACAGCTTTTCACATGCTGTTCTAGTAGAAAATGAATCATTGTGACAGACGGAACGGTACTTGCCAAGCGCGTCTTCAAGGTGTCCTGTCTTTACGAGAACGATGCCAATCCGAATCCACAATATACCGGCATTCCCATGCATACCATAGCGCAGCAGCGCCAGATTTCCCTCTAGGTAATGTAGTGAGAAACTCTATGATTGTAGGTAAATCGTTCACTGTAATCCGGCGTGTTTGTATTCTCTGCCGTTTTTTTTTTTTTTCGGTATCGTGCATATATAGTCCCGGCAAGTGCGTTTCAAAACTCGCGAAACCGACTGCACCCAGCTTACCGGTTGGTTGACAGCGTTACGAACGGTTATCACGAGCGTTACTGCTACGAACCTAACTTACATAGCCGTTAAAACAGCGATGATCATTAAAGGCGGCTTCACCAGCGCAGTGCCTTAAATGGACACCGTTTTCGAGCCTTAGCTAGCTGCAGTAGGTTCTGTTGCTGGCGAAAGCTAGCCACTCAAGCCTCCGTTGAATATCGGCTCGCATTTCATCACTGGACGGCGCATCCGCCACTTCCTCTCTACAGAGACCTCTAATTATCGGGAAGCTGAATAGGCATACTAAGCTATAATATGAATGGCCAGTTCTGGCCACAGTATCAGCAGCGTCAGTAGTATACAATCAGTGAAGTCCAATTGGTTAGCGAGAAAAGCAGCAGGACCGATGGGCGAGCTTGAAGTGCCCGCGCTTGCGCCTCGTGACGTCTCGAGAGCTGGACAGTTTATTCTCACGTCGCGTACAGTTGACCGATAAGCAAGTACTTTGTCACACTTAAATTAACCAAAGATTCGACGAATTGAGCTTCGGGAAGTTTTCTTGAACAAAAAATGCACGAAACGTGCGAAGGTATCTTGAAGTTTGTGACATCAGACTAGTGCAGCGTGGTTCAGGCGCGAAATTAAAAAAAGAAAGGGCCCACGATGCCTTTGATTTTCTCAGATAGTATAACCACTTTTTTTTTTTTGCGCTAACTGAATGCCAAGTCGATTCTTCAAAAAGATACTTCTCCGGTCTTCAACTTCAACAAATACTTGGTCGAGTGTTATCTACTTGCTGAACTGCGTGCCAACTTGCACAATATCACTAGACTGTTGGTAAGTATAGCGATTCAGCGTTGCCTCGTCCCTCATACAGTGGGTTTGTAGTTCTGTGATCAACCACGCGTGCAGTCAGCCAAGACAACATTTGCGTCGTACGTAGCTGCTTTCGTATTCGCAACTCCCGAATGTGTTCCTTGTGTTGGCCACACTGTCCAAATAAACAAAGATGGCTACGACGTCCGGGTTCACGGCGGCTCTTTCGCTCTCGGTGCTGTGCTCAAGTTTCTCTTTTGTGGCGCACAGTCGAGGTGTTTCGTCAAAGCCGAGAGGGTGCTTGCTGCCGATGACTTTATTTCGATCGGCCTCAAGGATTTCAACGAGGAAATAGTTGCGCTGTGCGTGCAAAGGTGCGGCTAGCCTAGCGAGCCGCATCAGCCTTTTTTAAAGACAAAGAGCCTTTCAAGCCAGCCGGAGGCTAAAAATTGGAGGTGTTTGTGCGTAGTGGGCCTCCGAAGGGTCCAAATGACACTTTTTCGCGACGTTGCTCCACTGCTAGGGGTATACGATGCTTGCCTGTCTTGGACCTTCACAGGCAGCTCCGCACTGCGATTCGTGTTCCAGTATATCGCACAGCATCCCGCAATATATGTAGTCAGTATCGCCTGTCGTGCGTTCAGAAGCTAAATAGGGATATTTTTCACTGATAGAACGAGGCTATAAACTGTTGCGTTACCTGGTCAGTGCGTCTTGGGATAAAAGCAAATGAGTTTAGTTTGCGAGTTGGCCATAGGGTGCACCTTACCGCTAGCCGATCCGTATGATAAGGTGTAGTCTACGCCTGATGCTCGAACTATGCGGTGTTCCAGGTAGTCACTAATTTAGTAAAGCGTCCCGCCTAAACATAGTACACTCCGCGATTTCAAGCGCCAACAGCATATATAAAATATAGAAAAAGAAAGCAACGGTCTACTCGCCGGGAACAAAGAAGCCGTCCCGAGTGAAGTGCTTCAAACGAGCCAGCTGGCACAGCATCAGTCACCTATGCTGCAATATTCTTATCCATGTCGGTCTCCGATGCGCGTCGTCTGCTTCTTTATGGAAACGATGAAAGCATACATTGCTGTCTCGCCACCGCGATGACACGCATACACAACAAAAGTCTTTCGGCATCCGTATTTCTTTTTTCGAGCTTGTACACGGCGGCATTACGACGATTTGAGAACTACGACGCAACTTTGCAGCGCACGCTCTGAGAACCTAGATCGGCTGGTTCTCCGCGCGGTCGCTAGGGGGAAAATATTTAGTTGGAGTGGCGAATTGAAATCGCTGGTGGACTCTCGGAGGCAAGCAGCAGATATGTCCGCGATTTACGAGTGCGGTTGACGACGTAGCGGAAATGCAGGCAATTTCACCGCCGGTCGCTGCAGCGACGTCATCTTCGTAAGGGCCGATTCGGCGTGCGGTCAGTTTTGCGCCGCACAAACGGGACGCAACACGAGGGACGACGATATCGAATGCACCGTTCATAGAGCGCGAAGCAAAGAGGAGGCACGAACCGGCATAATACCGGAACGCGGTATTGGCGCCGCGTTCCGCCCAACTGGAAGCCCAATAACGTGCAGTTTGCCCGGCGTCAAAAAAGAGACGAATTCCTTGAGAAGGCAAGCAGGCTACGGCTGACATTTCGACGTTGTGCTTCTTTTTTTTTTTTTTTGGGTCAACGAACACTTGTGCTCCATTTCCAAGCGCCTTCTAGGCGAGGCTGTTCGTTAACGAATAAATAAATAAACGTTCGTTAGGTTCACTTAGGTTCATGACAAGCAGGACGTTCGAGCGCAATCGGGCTCTCGGCAGCCGGGGTTTAGCGCGACGGGCGCAACCTGACGCGCCTCGTCTCTTGCGCTTGCAGTCGGAGCTGACCCGTTTCCCAAATTCTAACCAAGTCCTCGAGAGCGCCATAGTCCCACCGTTTTCGGCACGCTGCCGGAACCCTGTGCGGAAAAGGCAACCTTTGCCTGCGGCTTCTGCGCGTTTTCGTGCGGTGCCACCGGCGACCGTCGGCAGTTTCAACAGGACCTGCTCGGGGCGCTGTATACGTCGAGCTTCTTGGCAGCGGTGGTAGCGCGACGGGCCCATCTTGACGCGCCTCAATTGTTGCGTTTGTATGTATACACGTTAATTGAGATATCTCTGCTCTAATTATGCCTCCAGTTGGCTCACACTGCTGCCATAGTTTGATGTAGTGTGTGTATCGTGTCCGATTTCTTTGTGATTGTTGTGCGTAGCTGAATCGGGCTCATAATGGGGAAAATTCTGCGAATGGCCTATAGGGGAAGAGCTACGCAAGAGGGAATCCGCGGGAAGCGTCGGAGGCGTGCGCAGGGTTCATAACCATTCGAACCGTACTCCGCGCAGAAAATGGCAGGGTAATGTATACGTGAACGACGATGCATTCGCATCATGCGGTAATAATCGCAGGAATGCTGCAATAGCAGGACGCCATAAAAGCTGAAAAACGCTCGTTTGAACGAGTAGAACCGCGCGCGTCGCGGGCTGAGCTGGACACAATCCGAAAAAGCATTGACGATGCCGAGTGCCGTCAACCGCTCGTAATAAGAACGTTGAAATCAAGGGCCTTGAAAGAGACCTCATTGTTTGTAATCTAGTCTCTGGTGCGCCTGTATTGTCGCCGCGTTCCGCCCAACAAGCCCAATAGCGTGCAGTTTGCCCGGCGTCAAAAAAGAGACGAATTCCTTGAGAGGGCAAGCAGGCTACGGCTGGCCAACAGAGATTTCTGAAACACTTCAACGTTGCGCTTTTTCTTTTTTTCTCTTTTTCTTTTTTTTGTCAACGAACACTTGTGCTCCATATCCAAGCGCCTTCTAGGCGAGGCTGTTCAAAAGAAAAAGGTCAGTGGCTGGATGTGTGTGTATGGAGCCGAAACGGGAAGCTCAACGCTAGAAAATCGGACGACTCTGAGACGGTGTGGAACGAGCGTGACCTTGACAAGATTCGCTAAAAGTACGCACGCAGCCAAGCTGAGCTTCATTGTGCCTCTCGACCCCCCCCCCCCCCAGCGCGGTATGATATTTTCAACTACGTCACTGCGGGTTACCGAAAGGCGTTACCAAAAAATCCTTTCAACCTTGATATTATAACCGACGTCTTTTGCAGTAATACCAGTTACATTGGCTGTTCCTAGAGAAAGCATTTTGGCCGCCTTCCTTTTTGTGCTCTACGCTAAGAAAATCGTGAGTATTGACAATTCTTCCAAGTGCATTATACCATATATACGACAACGACAAGAGCTTATTCTTTTCCACTGTTTCAAGTGTAAGTTTGCCGGCGGAGCTAATAAGACATTACCGCTAAATAGTGCCTGGCCTCTTGAAAACAATTTAAATATTATTGCAAAAGAACTAGTAAGGCCGCCTGCGTAATGTCCCGCCTGCGTCAGAAATGTTTTTCGTCTTCCTCCCCTCAGGATCATATCATAAGAAGCCAACAAACACTGACACCAAGGACAACACAAGGGAAATTACTTGTGCTTAATAAATGAAAATAAAGAAACCATAAATGAATGGTAATTAAAGTGGATGAAAAAACAACTTGCCGCAGGTGGGAACCGAACCCACAACCTTCGCATTTCGCGTGCGATGCTCTACCAATTCAGCTACCGCGGCGCCGTCTTCCCATCCACTTTCTTGGGTATTTATGTGTCCTAGTAGAACCCTGGGAGCGTTAGCCAGCGCCACCACTCACAGACCTTGGTGGCGGACGTGGAACGTCTTTTTTGCCGCAGGCGTCACGAGAACGTGATCTGTTAGGGTGAAGGCAACTGGTCAATAAACCCACATGCGCTACCTGAAGGCATGAATATTGCCGGATTCGAGACCCTCGTTATGTAATGAACGAGAAGTAAGGGGGTTAACCGAGGGGCCCGATTTTTATTAGTCATATCATAAGAAGCCAACAAACACTGACACCAAGGACAACACAGGGGAAATTACTTGTGCTTAATAAATGAAATAAGGAAACGATAGATTAATGGAAATTAAAGTGGATGAAACAAACAACAACAAAAGAGCAAGCGAAATGCGAAGGTTGTGGGTTCGGTTCCCACCTGCTGCAAGTTGTTTTTTTCCACCCACCCATGGTGGCCGCCGTCGTGGTTCCCACCCGTCGTGGTTCCCACCCGTCGTGGCCGCCATGGCCGGGACTCGATCCCGCGACCTTGGCCACGCAACGCCACGGCCACGACGGGTGCTGGGGAACTTTGCGACTTCCTACAAAGCTGCTTCCTAAAGCGATCTTTAAGAATGAACGTAGGCGTCAAAGTATTGGCTGCGCTTCTATCGGAACGCGCCGCTTGAAGAGCTACCGCTCGTGGACGGAAATGCACAATGTGCAAACGCTCAATGGATAGGTTTAGTAAAACGTTTCGGTAATTATCGGGTCACCGTGTCTACATAGCGCAGTGTTCACGTAGGGCCTCATGAGGGCCCGCACGTTAAGAACGCACAAATCGGAGATAAGTGGTAAACGCACGATGTGGGGTGTCCTCGCTTGTTTTCTATTTTTTGGGGGGGTATGCGTAATAGACAGCAGGACTTAAGGCGTCCAAGTTCGCCAAGCCCATATGTCACTCTTGAAGTGACTCTGAACGCGAGAACCTGTAAATCGAATCATCGCGGACTAAGCACACAAACGCACACACACACAAAAAAAACATAGTTTGATAATAAAGAAATACAAAAGCAAAAAAAGGAGATCACGCTCATGCTCGGAATTTGTGCGTCATACTTCAGTACTGCATCTTATTTCTATGACGTTTCAAAGACGGGGAACGCGATGTCCACACCGAAATTGCGGTTGAAATACTTTGTCGTTACTGATTTTGATACCTTAGTTACACTGGCAAGTTAACTGGAGTTATGCTGAACAAGGGATACGGCCTGCCGCCGTTGTGGCTAAACTTCAAAGAAAACCTAGCCGCAATTATGCGATCAGTTATCGTAGCTGACGAAGTAACCGCGTCTATACGTTTATGGCGCGGTTATATATATATATATATATATATATATATATATATATATATATATATATATATATATATATATATATACAGTGAACTCTCACTTGAGTGAACTTCAAGGGACCGAAGGAAGTAGTTCACTTAAATAAAAGTTCACTAAACGGAATATTCACTAGACCAACATAAGACGTGGCATACAGAGTCGAAAGTTTGAAGTGCAATTCATGAAGCAAAAGGCATAACATCTATAGTGTTGGAAATGTGTGAAATGAAATTTGTACATATCAACAAGTGCAAGGTTCATAACAGTTATAATGCTGCCTTTCTCAATTAGAAAAAAAAAATCTGCAATCTTCTTCTGCACTTGTCCATTTAAAGCACAAGAAGTAAGAGAACTGTCCAAGGAGTGAATGTTTTTGTACACTTCTGGCACAGCTTGCTGTTGAGACACAAAGTCTCTCAACTTTCCAATGTACCCTACAACCTCAGCTAGAGTTATAGGCCTTGAAACTGGCTCGGCGATGTTACATTGTTCATGGCCTCCGAGATTACGTGCTTGCTCGTTTTGTGCGGGCAATCTCGGAGGCCATGCTTCGTTGCCGTTCGTTTTCCGCGCCGCCGCTTTGCCCCAGGGGCGCTGTAGCGCCAGCGACATTACATTGGCGATCGTAAAAATAACGTAGAAATAAGCCTTGGTCCTCTGAGCGAGCTCGTTAAAATGAAATATTGACTGTTCCGAAATTCGTTTAAGTGAAACATTTTTGCATACAATCTATAAGAAAACTGCCGGGGATTCTTAAAAAGTTCATTATTCTGAAATATTCAATAAAGCGACGTTCGTACAACTGAGAGTTTACTGTATATATATATATATATATATATATATATATATATATATATATGGCACTTCTACAACTTTGAACTTGACCGCTCTTAGCGTGTCCCTTGAGCGCGAACATTCTTTGCAGCACACAAAAACAGACACTGAAATTTTGGCGCCTCTGAATTGCAAGACATCGAAACGATACCCAGACAATGTTTGCGCGAATTGAGAGTCCGGAGTTCACGACAATTTCCCGATCATTATCAAATCACATAAAAGTAGCCGCCCGCATTTTTTTTTTCTCTCAAAAACTTTTATAAAAGATTTTGGGCTTACCATTGTGTTGATTTGGCTCAAATTTCGCAGCAGCATCGCATTTTACGGTCATGGTCAGCCAAGCTAACGTCTGGCCCTATCGCTTGCTTGGTTTGCCAACAGAAAAATGTGATTTCGCCTCACTTTAAGCCACTCGTGGCATCCAAGTCGTCCCGACTCAACCAATCGGGAAGCCTATGCTTTGCCGTACACTGCAGACGCCGGAAGCTTCCGGGTAACGTCATGACAGCGGCCGTGTTATGTACACTATTTGTCCGAGGGGCGCAGACGATGCCAACATGACATTTGTTTTTTTTTTCTCACAAATCGCGCAATTAACAGGGTGAGGAGTTTAAAAAAAAAGTCGGGCTATGAAATGCGACCTTGCAACGAAATTTGAGCAAAAGCAAAGCAGCGGTGAGTGCAAGATCTTTGTTCTAAAGTTTTTAAAGGCATAACTGACAACACGATTTTCGATTCTTCATTTATTTGCATTTAATAAAATCCGGGACATCCAAACCCTAGAAAAAATACCAGCGCGCCTCAGACGGTCGTAAATAATTTAATGTATTAACTTTTTATACAGCCGGTTTCGTTTTCCAGGAGGTTGCCCGTCGTGACGCAGAAGGTGGTCACGTGGTGGCAGGGTAGCAGGACGTTGCGACGTTTTGGCACTCGCTCCGGCTCGCTCGATCGCCCCCGGTGCTGCTTGCTACTCGTTCCGAGGACCGAGACAGCAACGCAGCAGAGCGAGCCGGAGCGAGTGTCAAAGCGTCGCAACGTCCTGCTACCCTGCCACCACGTGACCACCTTCTGCGTCGCGGCGGGCAACCTGCTGGAAAACGAAACCGGCTGTATAAAAAGTTAATACATTAAATTATTTACGATCGCCTGAGGCGCGCTGGTATGCTTTTTTTTTTTCCTGGCGTTCAGAGGTCTAGGACTCTAAAGAAAAGAAACGAGTAAAAAAAAAAACCGAGGAGCCGAAAACATCGTGTCGGCACTGCTCCCAAGAAAGAAGCGCTGGTTCTAAGCTCCCGGAACGAGTCCCGCCTGCGGACATCGAAGCGATTCAAACGCGGTCCGGAAGGAAAGCGCGGGTATCCGTCGGTGCGAACGCGCAGTCGAGCCGTCGCCGCCACGACCCCTATTTATACCCGCTCGACTTTTTTGCCCTCTCCAGCGCGACGCTCTTGCCACATCAGCCTCCTCTCCCTCAAACTTCGAGTGGCCACGCCCCGTTTCTCATTTTCCACCTACCCTCTCCCCATTTGACTTGAGAGGAATTCTTTTTCGTGTTCCTCGCGAGGTTTTCATCCCTCGGTGATTGCAACACGGTCGCGTTAAGGCCCCCGCGTTCGCGGGGCGAGAGTAATTTATCGTTGCTCATTTATCCTTTATTCTTTATCCTCTGCTGCATTTCTTGGTGTTGTATGTCGTGTCTGCGATGTCGCTTTTATTCCAAGCCTCAGAGCCGGTTGCCCTTGCCTGAAGAGAGCAATGTAGTTGTCTTGGATTTTTAATTGGGGATTGAAGTTTCGTATTGATTGCATGTTCTTTCTTTTTCGAACTTGGCTATTCAATTCGTATCATATTCGACAATTTACTAATCAAAATTGTCGAATATTCGTTTCCGTTCGAATTTCAGGGGCAACAAAATTTGTGAAATTCTACAGGGAGAAAAAAGTTATGCAAGCTAGCGGTGAATGCACGTTTAAATTGATTCTGCACTGCTGATATCTCGAATCATTCAGCAGCCACGGCGTCATGTCCGAGGCACCAAGGGACGAGCAAACGACGATTTTTCTTTCGCGAGTTACTAAGGCGAAAGCATTAAATGGCTCGCGGGTGGAAAGATCCGTTATCCGGCGTTATGGCGCACAGAAATTCAATGGCACCAAAATTTATGGTGGCACCCATGACCCTTGCTGGCACTGGAACTCACGAGCTTTCGTGTTAACTAAGGCAAAGTTAATTAATATATAATTATTTAGGCACTCGAACGAACGACCTGTAGTGGGAGGTGAACCCTCGACCTTTGGCGGGAGTGGGACACTGTTTAGGTAATAGAAATGATAGGAAGTAACAACGCTTTCGAATGTCACGTAATGTAATGAATGCTTCGCGAGCGCCTTCATCCTCTTCAGCGAAGTGACTGCCAACTTTCTCTGCCATTGGCCAGCCGCCTTCTCTAACAATGTGGCCCATTTGAGGATTGGCTAAAATTCTTATCTTACGAACATTTCTACCGTAAGAGTTTCTTTGTGGATACTGGTCCAAATCCTAAGCGAGCGCATGGAGCAGACAACTTCTGTTCAATAATTTCCAGCCACTCGATCAGTAAGGATGTCTAGCTTTTAGACGACCTGTGAATTTCTTCTGTTGATTAAGGCAAAGTAATTTATTGTTTATCCAGTCTCACCATGTTTACAACCTCTAGTAGTACACATAGCTCTTTCAACGAACATGGCGTTGTTGTCTTCCTTCTTTTTTTTTTTTTTTTATTCATACTGTGATGGGCCATGGTGCTCCAGGTACAATCCCATTTTATCTGGTACTCACTCAAAAACTCCTCGGTTGAAAATGCTCTCCACGAAATCATATTATGCTTTGTTAAGGTAAGTAAATATCAAGTGTTTGACTGAGTATTCCAAGGTAGCCTTTCTAGAATATTCAATTTGATTCAGAAATCACGCCATTCGAACACCCCTACATGTTATTCATTGACATCGGATCAGTTCGGCAAGGAGAATCAAAAGCTAAACACTATATCAAACATATAATCTGTTTCACTCTGTTCAACCTGATAAGATTTCTTCATTCGTTTTTCTTTCTTTCTTCAATTAACCGCTCTTACGTTTACCGAATTATAATTCTCTAATTCAAAGGCGAACTAACTGCATCGAAATAGTAAAGCTTGCACCCAGTTCCACCACCCATGCCCACAAGAAAAATGGGTTTAAAAAGCGGCACCTACGCCCCCCTTACCCCCCTTCCCAAACACATGCACACATACACGCGCCTTTGAATTACCTTATGCACGACGAGTGACGACATTTTTTCTGTCGGCAATGTTTGGCGCCTTTATAAGAATGAACAGGCTCCTTTATTCGCCTTCGTGTTTCGATTTGTTCAAGCCCTGAGCGTCATTCACCTATGTTAATCGCGTAGGCCTTTTTCGCTGTAATGAGGAATCGCAGTTTCAAACAGTTTATTGCTGTACACTTCCGCTTTGGGCATGTGAATTGCAATGCACGTGCGTTGCGACAAATAATAATGAAATAAAATAAACCGCTGTTCATAGGAAGATATATATTTGGTTTCGGAGTTGTTAAGAGCGATACATAGAACGAAGTTTCAGCTTTCCGCAAGATGCCTTTCTAAATCACTTCGAGACTAGTATTCGCATATACGAAGAGAACTGATGCAGCATATGATGTAATATGTAAAGTTTGTACGCATGTTGAAAAAAAAAACTGATTCGTTTAATCTTTGAGCAGAAAATCACACACTTGGAGCGGTGGTATGATGTGGCTACTTGTACGTAGCGTAAGCATTCTACCGCCTATGGAAACCATAATGTTAAGGTACACAAACGAGGTGGAACAAATGTGACCGGCCGAAGTCTGCACATACACCACACACATACACTTTTCACTGTACTACACTAAGACCCCCTCTTCCCTCCTTTCTTCTCATCCTTGTTTTTTTTAAACGCAAATGTGACACTTTCACACATTTTTATACATGTTTGCGGTTTCTGTCGTTGGTATACATTGTAATAATGCTCTTGTACGTTTTCTTTTTTGTCTTTCATTTATGTAAGCATCGTTATGTTTGGTTTGTCTTCTAGTTTCTGCAGCAGAGCATGTTATTCATTCATTCCCTAAGTATAATTATCTTATGTATATACGAAAACTATGCTACAACTGGTATGATATTCTGATGGCCACTTACCGTCTTAATTAGAATTAGACTTTCTTGTCCTATATCCAAGCGCCGGTAAATGTTGAATGAATTTGAACTGGCTTGAATTGAAATTGATTGTAATATACCAATGTGTTTGAAGCTCTGTCTATTAACCGTTACGTCCACTATAGCAGCCTCGACAATGCGGCTCGAAATGTGCCTTCTGTACTTTGCGCGTCATATAAAATGGACAGACTGTGCCCGGCGCAGTCCATAGGGCTTAAATGGATGGGTGGATGGATGGATGGATGGATGTTATGAGCGTCCCCTTTGGAACGGGGCGGTGGCTTGCGCCACCAAGCTCTTGCTACTATGCTGCCTAATATCCTACCTAGGTTACCCAATGAAAAAAAAAGAAAAAAAAAACACTATGAACTACCACGTCCAAATTTTCTGATCCCCTATTGCGAACTGTGCTTTTGTACGTCTCCCAGCTTGACCGGTTCGGCGCCATCTGGTGTGCACCTGAAGAACAACGTAACGTATAAGTTGGACTCAGAGATTCGGCGCACCGTCGCGGGCGAACGTATGTCTCGGAGGCCATGTAAAACCCCCAAGTGACTCTTTTTCTCTCTCTCTCGGTAGTGTCTGTGTTCGCGGTCCGCCGAGTGCGATTACACCGAATTGACGCGGAACTCGCCTAGGCCATCTCGTTCCTCTCGCAAGTGACGCGTTCGTCGGCAAAGCACTTCACCGCAATTTGTCTAGTCGCGAAATGAAACGGATCGGCGCGAGAGGGAAGGACGTCGGCTGGCCGCGCCTGCTCGGCCAGCAGCAGTGCACCCCAGTGTCGTCGTGCCCGCACACCAGAGGACGCTACGCACGCTGCGCTTCTGTCCGACCAACGGTGGCCGGCTGGCACTGATGACGCGATGCCACCGCGTTGCCAGCACACGCGACATTCTTGGCGTGTTTATTCGCCGATTTTCATTCCGGTCGCAGGCAGGCTTGCGTGTCGCCCCGGACGTGACGGGAGAGAGGAGCGGGCGCAACACCTGGCGCCTCTCTTGACTGCAGCGTGCGTCGTGAAAGTTTTCTTTGATTTTTGTAACGGCGACGGTAGGGCAAATGGGATGCGAACAGCGCGTTTCCTCCCTTTATCGTCTATTTTTCTTCTTCAGGCATCCAGCGCCAGCACCACAGACAAGTAACAAAAAGCACCTAGGGTGACTTCGAAGCCGCGTCATAAAATTAACGATGAATAATCCAACTGCAGTACCAGTCCGTTACTTCGCCGAAGGCGAGAAAGAGTGCCTATACCTTGCTTGAAATTTACTTTGCTCCGTAAAAGCAATGTCACTACGAAAAGTTTTCTAAAACTGCGTATTTCTGTGCGCGGTTCCTATAAACTAAACTTACTTTTTGGTATTGTTTGGATCTGCACCCCTGGTACGATCTGTTGGGAACTCGGCGCTGACGCCCGTGGTTGTACCTGGGTCGCAAGCCCCAAGGGTAGCGTTGGCCTGGCGGCCTGGGGTACAACTGGAAGCATCCGAAGGTCCCGGCAAAGCATGAGTCGACTGGTAACAACGAAACAACTTGTTTATTTTAACATCGCAAAGAGTTGGCGGTCAGGTTTGACCGAAGTAGAGAGACGGGAGAGCACTTCACTCAACAGAAGAAATCGGAGCCCTCCCTTTTGCGTCCGGGGGCAGCTGTTTTTATACTCTCGCAGTTGAGGGCAAGAAGGAACCCCTCAAAAGACGAGCACGTGAATGTACAATGGGCTAATGGTGACGCACACTGTCGTAGCGATGCCGTAGCACCATGACGAGCACGATCTCGTAGCACCCTGTCGAGCACGATCTCGTAGCACCCTGTTGTAGCGCTGCCGGTCGGGCACAATGACTGTAATGAGAGGATGGTCCCTGCTTTGGCATCGCCTGTTTCGGGCACAATGACTGGAATGAGAGGATGGTCCCTGCTTTGGCATCGCCTGTTTCGGGCACAATGACTGGAATGCGAGGATGATCCCTATGCGGTCGCATCGCCGCAGTCGCGCCTGGAAACACCTGGCGATGAGTGTTGCGGCGACGACGATCGGGCCAAAATGTCTGCCGCCCCGCCGCAGTCGCGCCGGCAAAACCACGTGTCGCAGGCGAAACGCAACAGACCGCCCCGCCGGGGGAAGGAGATCCCGATGGACAGGGGACTGCATCCGCTGTCCGGAGGGAAGTCGCTCGATGATGCTCATAACCGAAGTCGGGCGTCCCTCGACGTTTCTCGAGCGCAGCGCACAGAGAAGGCCTCGTTCTCTAGTTCAGGTTCGCACGGGACACTGCAAAGTGACTTCGGGAGAGTTCACATTTTTGTTCTCGTTCCCGGCAAGCGTTAGAACTACGCTGAAACTCAACCGCTCAGTCAGCAAGCACGGCACAACCCTCACTAAGCCCTGCCAGGCTCTTTCCCCTTTTTATACCACTGCCTAGTTCCTTACAGTAGTCTAGCATCACTCAGAACGCGTCCACAAATTGGAAAATTGCACTAGAAAGCATATCATCACTTTGAAACACTAAACAAAAGCAATATGTTAAAAAAATCCTGCCTCAGGAAGAAAAACATCAGTAACAAACAATTTTTTAGGCTGATTCCTACGTTAGGGGCTTCGACTTAAGCCATCGGCGTTACCGTTGAGACTCCCCTTTTTGTAACGCACCTCAAAGGAATATTGTTGCAAAGCGAGGCTCCAGCGCAGGAGGCGGCCATTTTTGGGAGAGATGGTCTGCAGCCATTGGAGAGGGCAGTGATCCGTCTCAATGATAAACCTCGAGCCGGCTAGATAGCATGACAATTTCTGAACGGCCCACACGAGACACGCACACTCTTTCTCGGTGGCGCTATACGCCTGCTCACGACTGGTCAGCTTACGACTAGCATACAGGACGGGGTGTTCTACTTCTCCATTTTCCCGTTGGCACAGTACAACGCCCATGCCTCGCTCACTAGCATCGCACTGAACAATGAACCCTTTTGTATAGTCTGGCGATCGTAGCACAGGCTGGCTTGTTAGGGCACTCTTTAGGGCGCTAAAAGCTCTTTCCTTTGTCTCGTCCCAGACGACTGTTTGAGGCTCTGTCTTTCTTAGAGCATCCGTCAGGGGAGCCGCGATATCAGAGTACCTAGGGATGTACCTCTGATAGTAGCCGGCGACACCCAAGAACGACCGAATATCGGTCTTTGTGCGCGGTTGCGGAAAGTCTCGCACAGCGGCCACTTTTATTTCAGAGGGGCGGCGACGACCCTGACCAATCACGTGACCGAGGTAGACAACCTCGGCCTGTGCTAACTGGCACTTAGGAGCCTTGACTGTCAAGCCCGCTTCGCGCAGGCGGGTTAGCACTGCCCGCAAGTGTGCCATATGCTCAGACCAGGATGCGGAGAATATCGCTACGTCGTCTAGATACGGTAAAGCGAATTCTTGCTGTCCCCGCAACACTTTATCCATGAGACTTGAAAAACAGTATGGCGCGTTCTTCAAACCAAAACTCAACACTTTAGGACGGAATGTTCCCATTGGTGAAATGAACGCCGCATACCTACTAGCCTCTTCTGTAAGTGGAACCTGCCAATAACCCCTGACAAGATCTAGGGTGGAAATAAACTGAGCGCTACTAACTTTCTCAAGGCGCTCCTCGATGTTAGGGATCGGATAAATTTGATCCTTAGTGATGGAATTAAGCCTGCGGTAGTCGACGCAAGGACGAGGTTCCTTGCCCGGTACCTCAACTAAAATCAAAGGGGAGGTATAATCACTCTCACCTGCCTCAATAACACCGAGCTGTAGCATTTTCTTTACCTCAGCCTCCATAATATCGCTCTGGCGGGGTGACACCCGATACGCCTTGGATCGTACTGGCTCTGGGGAGGTAAGTTCTATATCATGAGTAAGTACAGAAGTCCTACCAGGCCTCTCAGAGAACAGACCTTGAAACTCTTGTAATAGCTGGTGTAGTTCGGTTTTCTGCTCGGGCGACAGCGGTGCTTTACTGATAAGGTCACTAATGACTTGACCGGTGTCTTCCCTGTTCGTCACTGAGCCTAGTCCTGGAAGCTCGACCGGAAGCTCTTCAGGAACGTTTATCATCATGCACACCACTGCTTCCCTTTGTCTATAAGGTTTGAGCAGATTACAGTGGTAAACTTGCTGTGCTTTCCGCTTTCCTGGCAGACTTACCACGTAGTTAACGTCCGACAGTTTCTGAACAATTCGTGCTGGGCCCTCCCACTGCACGTCTAGTTTGTTGTTTAGCGATGTGCGCAATATCATGACCTCATCGCCAACCTCAAAACGACGGGCCCTGGCTGTCCGATCATAATAAACCTTGGCCCTCTGCTGGGCCTTTGTCATTGCTTCACCTGACAACTCCTGTGCCCTTCTTAAGCGTTCGAGGAGCTTAAGCACGTACTCCACCACGACTGGGTCGTCGCCCCTACCTTCCCACGATTCTCGAAGCATGCGAAGCGGAGATCGAAGCGAGCGACCGTACACCAGTTCAGCTGGCGAAAACCCCGTAGCCGCATGCGGCGCGGTTCTTAACGCAAACATCACCCCAGGCAAACACAGCTCCCAGTCAGTTCGATGTTCAAAACACAACGCTCTCAACACGCGCTTCATGACGGAGTGGAGCTTCTCAACGGAATTCGACTGTGGGTGGTACACTGAGCTGTGTAGCAGCTTTACCCCACACCTTTCGAGAAAAGTTGTCGTCAAAGCGCTAGTAAACACTGTGCCCTGATCTGATTGAATTTCTGCAGGAAAACCAACTCGCGCAAATATGGACAGTAGTGCATTAACTATCTCAACTGAGCTGAGTTCTTTAAGCGGCACTGCTTCAGGGAACTTTGTCGCTGGGCAGATCACAGTCAAAATGTGTCTGTACCCCGTGGCTGTTACCGGCAGAGGTCCCACAGTATCAATAACGAGCCGTCTAAAAGGCTCCGTAATGATAGGTACCAATTTCAACGGCGCCCTCGATTTGTCCCCTGGTTTGCCCACCCGCTGACAAGTGTCACATGTCCTCACGAAATGGTCTGCGTCCCGAAAACACCCTGGCCAATAGTACTCTTGCAAGAGACGGTCCTTAGTTTTCTTAACTCCTAGGTGTCCGGACCACGAACCCCCGTGTGACAAGCGCAACAGATCCTGACGATAGCATTGAGGCACGACCAGCTGATCGAACTCCACTCCTCGGCGGTCTAGATACTTCCGGTACAGGACTCCACCCCTTTCCACAAAACGCGCAGTTTTCCTGGCGATACCTTCTTTGACATTGCAGCGCACGTTTTCCAGGCTGCCATCCTTTTTTTGCTCGGCTATCAAAGCCGTCCGGCTGACTTTTAGCAACCTATCAAGTCCGTCTGACGTAGGCGCGATGAGCAAATCAGTAGATAGCTCTTCTAACTTTCCCGCGTCGGGCGTTTCCTCTCCAGTATCTGGCGCCTTTAACGTTACAGACTCTAGTTTATTCAGTTCGGGCGTGCTCGGCATATCAGCTTGCTGCGCCTCTGACCCTTTTTCGTTGTTTGATAACGTCGGCCCCGCAACTACCGCCTTTGCAGCGAGCTCCCGAACCTTCGATCTGGTTAAGGCCTGAACACTAGCTTCACCAAACAAAAGCCCCTTCTCGCGCAGGAGGTGATCGGACCTGTTTGAAAATAGGTACGGGTACTGGGGTGGCAGCATAGATGACACTGCCGCCTCTGTCTCAAGCGCTCCGAAAGGTCCTTCAATAAGCACCTTTGCTACTGGCAGACACACGCTATGAGCTTCCACGGCTTGCTTGATCCACGCGCACTCGCCCGTGAACATATGGGGTTCTACGTAAGATGGGTGAACTACATCCATCGTAGCTGCGGAATCGCGAAGCACTCGGCACTCTTTCCCGTTCACGAGGAGGTCTCGCATGTAAGGCTCGAGAAGCTTCATGTTCTCGTCAGTGCTGCCTATTGAAAAAAACACAACTTTTGGTGTTGTTTCCGGACACTGCGCCGAAAAGTGACCCGGCTTCTGGCACGTATAACAAACGCCCGCTCGCCTCATCTCGAACTGCTTTCTGCGTTCGGCTTCGGCTGCCGCCGTCTCCTTAGGTTCGGTCGCACTGCTTCCACTCGCATCCGCACTACGCGTGTTCCCCTTTGCTCTCATGGGTGTGAACTTCGGCCTCTCGAACTTCGAGCCAAATTCACCCTTTTGACCGTCCTTAGCTCCGCGAGCCCGACGCGTCACAAACTCCTCGGCTAGCTCAGCGGCTTTAGCCACCGTACAAACGTCTGGCCTATCCAAGACCCAGTATCGCACGTTCTCCGGTAACCGACTATAAAACTGTTCTAGCCCGAAGCACTGCAGAACTTTATCGTGGTCACCAAACGCTTTCTCTTCTTTGAGCCACTCCTGCATGTTCGACATAAGCCTATACGCAAACTCTGTATATGACTCACTTTTGCCTTTCTCATTTTCCCGAAACTTCCGACGGAACGCCTCCGCAGACAGCCGGTACTTTTTTAGCAGACTCGATTTTACTTTGTCGAAATCCTCTGCCTCCTCTCTATCCAAGCGAGCGACTACGTCGGCCGCCTCGCCGGGTAACAAAGTGAGCAAGCGCTGTGGCCACGTTTCCCGAGAGAACCCCTGCTTCTCGCACGTTCGCTCAAAGTTAACCAGGAACAAACCAATGTCCTCTCCAAGCTTAAACGGCCGCATCAGGTCAGTCATTTTGAACAATACTCGTTCTCCTGCACCGTGTGCCTGACTTCCATTACGAGCGCGTTCCATCTCTACCTCGAGACGCTTCATTTCCAAAGCGTGTTCGCGCTCTTCTTTTTCTTTCTGTTCTTTAAGTTCACGCTCTTCTTTTTCTTTCTGTTCTTTAAGTTCGCGCTCCTGTCTTTTTGACCTCTCCTCAATAGTCTCAAGGCATTCCGACAGCTCGTCATCCTCAGCCTCTAACTCAAGAATAGCCTTTAGCAGTTCAGGTTTTCTTAGTTTGTCTGAGACATCCAGACCCAACTCTCTTGCAAGCTCCAACAATTTCGGTTTGCGCAACGACTTCAAATCCATGGCTGCTCTGAATGCTGCTTTCTCTACTGCTTACTATTGTCTTGCCGCAAACTAACCCGGCAGCAACGACAACCACAATTACCAGCTCTGTTTCTGACACTAACAAAAGCCTGGCAAAGCTCAGAAGAAGAAAGTCCCGCACTCACCAAACCTCGCAGGCAGGAATTCCGCGCAGTCGTTCCGCTGCAGGCAACCAGTCGTCACACAGGGCTCGTTGCACTGCTCCCGGATCGTCGTTGAGCTGCTCAGCATACCGTCAACTGCATCTCTTCGCTGCTGGCCTCCGTTGTCGCGATCTCACCGCTGGCAGACAGTTGTTTGAAGTCGGAGGCGATCTCACCGCTGCCAACCAGATGTTTGGATCTGCACCCCTGGTACGATCTGTTGGGAACTCGGCGCTGACGCCCGTGGTTGTACCTGGGTCGCAAGCCCCAAGGGTAGCGTTGGCCTGGCGGCCTGGGGTACAACTGGAAGCATCCGAAGGTCCCGGCAAAGCATGAGTCGACTGGTAACAACGAAACAACTTGTTTATTTTAACATCGCAAAGAGTTGGCGGTCAGGTTTGACCGAAGTAGAGAGACGGGAGAGCACTTCACTCAACAGAAGAAATCGGAGCCCTCCCTTTTGCGTCCGGGGGCAGCTGTTTTTATACTCTCGCAGTTGAGGGCAAGAAGGAACCCCTCAAAAGACGAGCACGTGAATGTACAATGGGCTAATGGTGACGCACACTGTCGTAGCGATGCCGTAGCACCATGACGAGCACGATCTCGTAGCACCCTGTCGAGCACGATCTCGTAGCACCCTGTTGTAGCGCTGCCGGTCGGGCACAATGACTGTAATGAGAGGATGGTCCCTGCTTTGGCATCGCCTGTTTCGGGCACAATGACTGGAATGAGAGGATGGTCCCTGCTTTGGCATCGCCTGTTTCGGGCACAATGACTGGAATGCGAGGATGATCCCTATGCGGTCGCATCGCCGCAGTCGCGCCTGGAAACACCTGGCGATGAGTGTTGCGGCGACGACGATCGGGCCAAAATGTCTGCCGCCCCGCCGCAGTCGCGCCGGCAAAACCACGTGTCGCAGGCGAAACGCAACAGTATTTATCGTGTCTTTTTTTAATTTTTTTCTTTCTTAATCAAAGCTTTCCACAATGAGATGCCCATGAAGCAGACTCGACCAAGTCAATCATAAAAATGATTATGGTAAAATGCTACATTTCGTGCCACTACTCACTGCTACAAAGAGCAGTCAGCTTGCAGATGTATTTAGAAATATCGAGCCTCAAAGTGTCGCGCATTATTAGCCCTCAATACGAAAGAACAGACAGAGAACGTGGGTTCCGCGCATGCGCACTGTGTCGCTAACGGTACCGTCGCATTGAATGCAGCATCTAAACTCTGTAAAGCTAATTGTTATTTCGATGTAATAGTTGTAATGACGTTATAAAAATACCACGATGTTCGAGCACATGAACGTGCTTCGCAGCGTGCGACGACGGCTTTCCCGCAACAAACGGTTCCTTGAGGTACGGCTGCCGGCGCGTTGTTAAAATGCTGGCCACCGATCAGCCCGCGCCTCGTTATTCTTGGTGTCTCAAGTGAGATCGGAATCAAACGCTAGGAAGCCCTAATGCGCCTGTTCTCAGTATAGTAATCAAATAATCAGTGTTCGCCGCCATCCGGTTTAGGCAACTGCGCATTGCGGGGAAGCCGGTTTGACACTTTTCAGGCGGGTCCATCGCGGCGTCTGACGAAGCCTCGGGAATCGGGTTTATTGCCGGCCAGAAGCAGCTCTTCGCGAGAGCTTGCGGCAGCCAAATCGGCATCGATTTAGACAGCTACGAAAGCGCCGCAAGATCACTTACCAGCCAAAAAAACACTTCAGAAAATATTCTGCAAGCGTTTCCCACGTCCTCACTCTTCAGTTGATTTTTGTTCGCGCACCCGAGATGAAAGGGATCATAATTTAGGCCAGCGGTCGAAGCCTTCAAAAGAGTTGAACCGCCTCGTTATGTCGGGGCTACGTACCCGCCGCGGGGGCACACGGCCGTGGCGTCGATGTCCCAAGCGCGAGGTCGTGTGGCTCCACCCCGGGACGCATAGAGATGGATGCAAGACGCAAGAGTGCTCGCGTAACGTGCAGCCTATTGAAATTACGATATAATTGTGGTAGGAAATAATCGCCCTTAACACAGTTAATTTCGCTACTCAGCTTCGCGTAAGTTAACGCACACCATGCACTGTCAGAAATAAGCATCGAGATGTCGAGAAGTCGTCACCCCGTGCACTTATAGTATAACGTATCCGCCATGCCATCTCGCGGCACAGCCGACGCAGGGAAGGTGTAGAGTGTTGCAGTTGCTGGCTGTATAGAACACACTGCGTGGGAACGGGACTACGTGAGACGTATCGTAAACAACTCGATCCGTGGTTTCTGAAGGCGCTCTACAAACCTGCGTATCGTACTTGGGATCCTCAGTCAATAATTCAAAAGTTGGATATTAAACTTAGTTCAATAGTGAGTTACAGGGAAAACGAAAAATGGTCTGGGTTACTATAGGCCGTTGCCAATAGTATGCGTTCGGAGCAATTCGCTTCCGACGCGCCTTTCATTTTTAAATTCTTGGCTCAAGTTATGCGGGACACCCTGTACACACACACACACACACACACACACACACACACACATATATATATATATATATATATATATATATATATATATATATATATATATATATATATATATATATATATATATATATATATATATATATATATATATATATATATACACGGCGTAAATCCGAGGTCCGTTTGTGGTGCACTTCGGCGCGACTGACGGCTGCAGCGAGAGGGAATTCTCGCGGCATTGATCTTGGCGTGTTTGCGGACAAACGGGGATTAGACGCGCGCGCGCACAGAAGGACGCGAGAGCGTGCGTCCTTCTGGAGACGCTAAGCCTCGTCGCGGAGGCCGCATTAACGTGCGTGCCAACGGAAACGCGCTGGTTTGTCTTGCATAGTCAAGGCTGCCTATCTGGCTCGGCTCGTTTGCGCGCCGTCGTGAGGAAAACTGTGCGGCGCGTGGTAGTGAAGGCACCGTGGGCCCGACATGTGCCCGCTACGCTATTGTCTGTTTAATGGGGCTTCCTACAAGACATTACTTAGAGGGAACTCGCTGCCTGCCTACGGGAGGTGCATGCAGGTGTGGTGGATCGGCCATCTTGAGTGCGTAATACACAGATTTGCCTGAAGTGCGCCCTTGTGGCTTACAGACTGATCCCTTTCGGCAAACTGCCGCATTGGACTCACCTGCAACGACTCGCAAGTTATACGCGTGTGCGTCAAACACAGCGTCCGTGCGGCTAGCACCTAGTGCCGAAGGGAGAGCAAGACGAAAAGAGCGATCTTTTAGTGAAAGTGAGTTCCAGAGGAGCTTTCTCTCCTAAGCTCGGCCCAAACTTTTCTCGTCCTGTGGTCCCTTCATGTTGCGCCACAGGGGGCGTTTATCATACGCCGCGTAGACCCAGCGCGAAACCTGTGATCAGCATGAGTTCGTGATCACGACCAAATACAGTTGTGTCAACAGCTATGTCCATAGGAATAAGTCGATCGCAGGTGAGATTAAGGCTGGGGTCAGACTGAGAAGTCGAAGAGCTTGAAGCTATCGGACGTCTGTCCCCGCGTTTTCATTAGATATGGCGCCCACTAGATAGCTTGCACGTGATGTCGCAGGCGCAGCTTCTCACCGTGATGGTCGGCTACCTGCCACGGGTAAGCTGCTTCCGTGGAGGAACGAAAGCTCAGCGGAGGCCCCCTGCTATGCCTGCTCTGTTGGAGCTGCTCGAGACGCCAGTGGACGCAGCTGTATGCTTACAGCGTACTAATATGCATGCTCCTCGTGCTGGTTCATCAACATGGCGCCAAGGATGACGTCAGTGCGAGCCATCCACGATGTGAATAGACACTGCAGCACGCGGTCGTACCGATCCAGCATGTTGAACACATTGCGACACGTTATCAATGAACAACACATTTAGAATGGGTGCGGAGATTCGACTCGCGGTTGTACAGACGCTGGCTATCGAATGGTAGCAACACTCTCCCTCTCACCTCGCGGAGCATGTGTGAGGGAAGTACGACGACATCGAGCTTCCGGAAAGCCCGGGCTCGCGCTTTTTAGACTCACAATACCGTGCTCGCGAGATAAATATCGACTGCGAATGAGTTTTCGGCCGGGAAAGAACCTTGCAGTAGAGCCGATTTCATCCCTTCAAGGTAGACAGAACCCCGCGAGACCGAGTCCAAATATTACTCAGCACAAACTTCGATCAGTTTAGGCAAGTAACAAACAAACAAACAAACACAGATAAGCCAAGTTGATAATCGACATTGATCCGGACCCCTTCCTACGATGCCTCTCATAGCCCTGGTGTTCCTTTGAGGCGCCACACCAAATATACAAATCGATAAGTCGGTCTGCGAATAAATTAATCAAGCAATCAATAATTCATTTAATACCCTAGCGTTAGCGACGACGGTCAAAAACATTTTATTCGATAACGCGTGGTCGCTGTAGTGTCCAATATATCTAAATACAATATACATACATGGTCGTCGCTGACACGGCATAGACAGCTGGCGGAATTAATGGGTAGCGTAAAACAACACTGTTGCAAATGCGAACACTGACAGAGGCGCATGCACGGCAGGCACCGACCCACGAGCAAAACTTAGTGACAACGCATGAATCTTGATCTGGGCAGTTAATCTTCTCCTTTGAATGGGCGTTCTGGCATCGTCCCGCTTTCAAACCGGCGACGAGCTCGGTGCGCTTTGATCACGCTTTGGCATGCGCGAACATAGCGTACTTCGGGCAGTCGCTCGCGGCGTACTAAACGACTTAATTATGCAGTCTCCGCTTCTCGCGCTTCAACAAAACAGTTATCAATCTCGGTGGGCGGTGGTGTAAGCCGGCTCCATGCAAAACGAGGCTGATCGTCTGCCGAGCAGGAGGGACGCCACGCTCTCGTCTGCTCGCGCCGACGGCGCGCATATAGATATCCGCGAAATATGGAGGTAGCCAAGCCGAGACATGACCGCCAGCTAGAAACGGGGAAAACCCGCTTCCCTTTGGGAGCAGGGCAAAGCTAACGCAGAGCCGGTGGATCACAAAGAAAAAAGAACAGTATAAACAAATACGCCAAGCTTACGAGAAAAGAAGCAGTAAAGAAAGAACGGCGCAGGAAGGCAGCGCGGAGTAGTGCTGCAGAAGACGCGAGTGCAAGACAGATGCAGGTAGGTAAGCAAAAACGTATAGCTGAATGCAGATGCAGCGCTGGATGGATGCACGATAGGAGCAGACGACGGCTTCTCGCAGCCGTGGATGGGAGGGAGTGAGAAAAGCGCGAGAGATGCACCGAGAGAGAGAGAGAGAGAGCAACGAACGCCTCTACATCGCGAGAGGGAGATGTGCTGGACGAGTGAGCACACGTGACGTCACAGCGTCCAATTTGGCACCCCCCCCCTACTCCCACCGTTCCCTCTTCGCCCCCGCTGCAACTCGTACTGCCGCATTTGCACCCCCCCCCCCCCACAGACACACACACAGACGCACACAACGCGTACGCACGAGTACGTCGGCGGCGCGGCTACGATTGTTCTTCGCGGGCTCGCCGGCGCAATTACCGAGCGTTCACTCCGCGCGGGGAGCAGCAAATTCGGCGAGGAGGAGCCTGCCTGACCAGGCGGAGGGAAACGCACTATGGCTGTAGCAGTACAGAAAGAGAAAAATCAACAGAGAATACACGTCTCTTCGCAAAAAAAGAGCAACAGCATTAAAAAAAAGAAAGAAAAGCCCCCATTTAACAGAAAGACAAACAAGAAAACAAAACGTGATCCGCGGGCACTTGCAAGACGAGCGGTCAGACGGGTGAAGGTGCGTCGAGGGCCGCGTTTTTACGCGGTTGTTGCGTGCAGCGATGACAAGACTCTTGGCGTGACGAAAGGGAAGAATGGACCGTACCTTGTCTCTTCAAGACGGAACGCTTCTTGGCTTTTGAATATCTAGTGACACACGTAACTTCTGCGACCGCGGTACATGTATTGCGAAGCCAGGGAACATCGGGGCGGCTAGGAAGAGTTATGTATACGTTGGATGTTGGGCGTCGCAAAGACCCGGCAAGACCACCGCTCGAAAGATAGTCACTTTGCAGGATTCGTGTCTCCCAAAGACGCCGTTCTAGCTACACCTGAGAAACGGAATTATTACTCCAGTCAGCAAACAAATAAACAAATTGTCCCAGTATGTTGACATTAAACTGCGCTTGTGCTCGATACTGTTCGCGTTCATCGGTGGTACAGAAGCTTGTAAGCTTCCACAAAATAATCGTGAGAATTGTGCATACATTCAGCCCGGGCTTCTTTAATGACGCCATTAAAGAACTACGAAAACAGCATACCCGACCCTAGAGCAGAGTCAGGTAAAGTGCTCAAAGTCGGCACGTGCAGCTTTGGAGCGTTTTCGCCACACGGCTTGTGTCTGTTGCTTGAGCAGCGATGCACGCAACAGAAGACACGCAGTCGTCGGGGACCGGCAGGCATAGGGACGGGGTGAAGAGAAACCGAGAGCACGATGAACGCCTGGAAGAAAAAAAAAAGAAGAGAGGGGGTAGGCGAGGGAGAAAATATGGCGGTTCAACGATTTCGGACTTCCGTCGGCCGGCCAGTACGACGGAGAGGCTCTCGCGTAGAGTGCAGGGCATCGCGTCACGACCAAGCCTTCAGGTGGGACTGCCGACGATGGGTCCTGACGGTGCCATCACGACGTCGTCGCCCCGTCTTCCCTTTCTTTTCTGTTGGATTCCCCGCCCCGTCCAAGCTCCTCGGACGTCTGTAATGCGCTGCCTTTGTACTCCGGAAAGTTGAGAACTCGCACGAATAAGGGGAAAACGACTACTATTCTTTCTTTTTTATATTTTACGTCCGTTTCGGGCACACCTGTTTTCGCCATTCCTGTGGGCGGGCGCAGTGTTGCGTCGATATCTCGGTTGTCACGGGTGGTTTGACAAAACTGGCCATGTCTGGCACGGCATGTTGACGGGTAGCGTCAAAGGTTACAAGAGATACACAAATTGATCTGGTTAAGCGGCTGTTGAACCCTGCAACTCACGGGCAACTTATTTTAAAGTGCTAACCAGAAAGTCCCGCTACAAAACGAAGCACACAGGAAAAACAGTGGGGGGATGCAAAGGCTCACGAAGGGAGAGGTATACGAAGATGATGCTAAGTGGAAGCAAGCACTCTGCAAGCATTTTACAAAATACTCGTGCGAACACATAGAACATTGTGGCCACGTTCCTCACCGATATTTTATATGGAAGAACTAAAGCGCGAGTGACGTCGTAGCCGCGACCTGTTCAAACCAAAGGGAGAGGTGTCCGCTCGCTACCGTCATCACCTGAATCAAAGCCGGTTATGCCATTCTGCGCGGTGACAGACGACATGCGCAGATCTCGGTTCCCCCATGGCATTCGTCAGTACGTAGTAGTGGATCAGCGAGATACTATTTATACTGTGGTATATTGTAGCACAAAAACGTATATTTACAGTTATTTACCGATATGAGTATTTACTTCGTCTTCTTCAGTATTTACATAATGTTGCTGCATTCTTGAGTCTCGCGACAATCTTAAAATTAACAGTTATGAACTGCGTTTCCGACCGCGGAAAGAAGCTGGGTAAGCCAGAAAACTGGCTTACCAAGGCAGAAAACATGGCAAGTTATTCACCCAGTGAGACCCGTAGATAACGTACACTTCCCAGAAGCGCTTGATTTAAAGTAGACGGAACCATCAACCGGTCAGCAGTCGAGATAAGCCAGAGACGATCAGCAGAGATAAGCCAGGTAAACGATTGATAAGACCGGATCTGTTACAGGCATATAGGTAGTGGTAGAAAGTAGATCTAGAGAAGTTTTGAGGAAGATTAGCAAAGTCCAGGAATGCAAACAAAAATGGCACGATGAAAAGCGTGTATAGCATGCCTGATTAAGTTAAGCAGGCTGGATGTCTCAGAGGGGATGCCCATAAACCCACTCACACGCACGAAAGATGGGTGGCGACGCACTACGGACGTCACGGATGTCGACAGGGCCTGCTCGGGCCAATTTCGTTGTTTACCGACACAGAACGTGTAGATCGCATTGCAAACCT
Source organism: Dermacentor variabilis (assembly GCF_050947875.1). NCBI lineage: Eukaryota > Metazoa > Arthropoda > Arachnida > Ixodida > Ixodidae > Dermacentor > Dermacentor variabilis. The sequence goes on from NC_134571.1 coordinate 205,012,454, forward strand.
ACTAAGTTTTGACTTTTGCTGCCCCAAAACTGACCAAGTGAGAGACAATAATGTGAAATTGACTTCACACACACAAATTTCTGCCTGAAATTCAAGGAAGTGCGGATTACCATTCGCTTTTCTCTCATAGAAACCAATCCTCCTCCGCTAAATGAATTAAAATACGCTCTTCAGAGAATGCAACGTAAGTTTCTTCAGCGTTTGTTTCATTACTCATTCATTCATAATAAATTACAGGCCCACTCAAGGGCATAGAGTAAGGTGATATACAATTTGTACAGAAAAGGAAAGTGTACTTCGTTGTCCCTTTAAGTCATCTTCCCTCCATAGCATTAGTCGCTGCACTTTACTACTTGGAAGAGTTCTGGACATATACCTTGCAGCGCCACCCGTGCATCATGTAAATGCAACATGCGTTCCCCTGGAACACGTTTTCGCAAACGCACAGCACGAAATCTGAACGGCAAGAAGTGAGCTGCGCCACACAGCACGACTTCAGGCAGTGCAGAGAAGCTAACTTGAGGACGAAGCTTCAGGGAAAGGTTTCGGGATGTGTAGTACGTGCAGCTGCTCTTCAAATACCATCTTGCTTACTCGTCTCCTTTGTTGTATAGGCGTTTACTTGCCAAGTTCGGACGTTGTTGTCGAGGTCCTTCATCATAGCGTGCATCCCAGGTAAACCTGTTTGATATCTCCCATTTCTCAAATCTATACCTAAGTGACTCGGGGCTATCATGACAAATAAAGCCTTAGAGTATTGCGCGCGTTCTTTTCAGAAACACGCTCACGTTTTTTTCTTCTTTTTTTTCAGGGAAAGGGTTGATTGGCATTGGCGGAAAATACGGCCAATTTTTATTTATTTATTTGTTTGTTTGTATTTCACACCTGCTTCTCTCCATGCCGGTATACGTCAAGGTGGCGTCACGAATTTTCAACTATTTTATCGTATTGTGGCTGTTTTGGCGCAGGAAGTCGTTGGTTCATTTGTAGCACCGTGAAATCGTTCCCGTGAAGGACTCACTGACGACTTGGATTCGAGTAGACTCGCCGAAATGCGGCCGCCGCGGCCGGGATACGATCCCGCGAACTCGTACTTAGCAGCGAAACACCATAGCGGCTAAGCCACCGCGGCGAGCACAGGTGCGACGCCAGCACCACCAGCAGCACGAAACGTACGGACAATACAGCGAGAATGACGAGACCTGAAACCGCGTCGGTCTCGATTAAGGAGACTCGTGTCGTCGATCGAACGCCGAGATGTCGCACGGCGCCTTTTTTCCACTTCTGCCGCTGGGTTCGGTTCGTTGTTCGTCTGCACGAGGCTCCGGAGGGCGAGAATGAAACGCAGGCGGCAAGGCACCACGGGAGAGGGAGCAGAACGCGAAAGATGCGAGCAGCGTGCAAAATTGAAGTTAAAAAAAAAAAAGACATACCGCGACAATTGCCAAAAGAAGAAAGAACCAGTGAAACCGAGGAGGAGTCATCGGCAACGTTTTTGGCGGGAAGCAACCGGACGCTCCCGCCCCGTCCCCCTCTTTCGCCGCTTTCGCGAAGTTCGCGGCGGGGGCCGGATCGGCGAAGTGGGGAGAAAGCAGAAGAAAATAACAAAACTTGGGGCTTCCGGATAACGCATGCCGTGCCGGGTGTCTTGCTTGTTTTTGTTCGGTGTTTCTTCCTTTATGCTTCGTTTCTTGGAAGTTTTCTCGTAGCCGGAGAAGCCGCAGCGGGCTCGGCGACAGGCGCGCGCGCGGCGACGGACGGACGGGCGGATTTAATTAGGCGAACACGCGACGCATGATTAAATCCGCTCAGCTGGACTAAAACTAACCAGCTGCTGCGTTAGGGTTCCCGAAAGCCGTTCCCTGTGGAGCAGAGGGCTGGGCGCCGGACGCAACGTTTCAGCGACAGCGCGAACGATGGGACAAAGTGAGGCCGACGATACACGCGCTATCAACTATGACGTTTATTCGAAGACAACCAAATATGCAGAGCGGACAGCGTCAAAAACACCATGACGTGACAAGTGCCCGGGAGCAGAATGCGGCTAGAACGCTTCGGCAAGCGGCATGAATTCGTATACACTTGTAAAGCTGAAAACCGATGGTTGAATCTGTATTACCAAACCCAAATTAAAAGCTGCTCATTTAATTTTTTGTGACGTCATCATAATGACTCTGTAGAACTTCGTTCCTCTTGTAACGGGTTCTTTTTACTCTCGGTTGAGCTAATGACGAACAAAGTGCAGTCAGCGATAGTCGTCAAAGATAGAAGGCGATCCGTTGGCGTAGCTCAAGCAACGCTGACGCAATGAAGTAGATGTGTACACACGGTAGCTTGAGAAGACGTCATCCTGACGGCCACATTTATATTGAAGAGTTTGCCAACAACTCAGACCACTCTCGAGGTCTGACAGGTTGGCGTGGCACTGTTGTTTGTCAGCATTTATGGGGGTATTATTTGCTTTTCAGTGTTGGAACTACCATCGGTTTCCGTATTTCTGCGCCGCAGCTTGGCGAGCCGTCGTGTCACCGTAGCCCACGTGTATGCGCCCCATCGTATGCAGCGGAGCACGCAAGTGTCATATTGTGATGACAGGTTCCTCGAGCGTGACTTGTTAAACTGAAGCAGAGCCTCAGCTCAGGAAAGACGCAGCCATTTTATTTTTTCCAAAAACAAACTGAATATTCATTACCAGAAGAAAACAATGCGAGATAATTTCATAGAAAGCACAGAAAAGGGAAAGCGCAGATAGCCGCGCTAATGCTTGCAAGATGCGTTTCAAAAACAAGGAAGAGGCACGCAGTCTTTGAAATTCTCGGTTACTCCAGTGGCGGTGCGTTGACGGCGGCAGAGGTGTGGCGGACAGTGGCCGACGAGGGACGCGGACGCACGGTGAAGCCAACCCCGGACTTCGGAGGCTGTCGGAGTCGAATGCCGCCCGAGTGCGACCGCTACAGCTGAGCGGCGCCCGTACTGGTCCCGCGGCTCCAACCCGGCGCCTCTCGGCAGCGTCGGTGCAGGCCTCTGGTCGCCCCCAGGCGAGTTCGGCCCTCTGCGCGGCGGAACACCAGCAGGTGCAGCCGAGGCTCGGCGGATCTCTCCGGGGACAGCTGGGGTCGTCCCAGTTCTGTCGAGGCTCTCGGGTTCGGGTCTGGACCCCGACGACACCGACCCCGGCGATCTCCGAGCGATCTCTTCTCTCAGCGTTCGAGTCTCTCTCCATCTCTCCGCTCGTTCCTCGTGCCCTCGGTTTCGTGCCAACCCCTGACCGGTTGTCGTCCTCTCTACCCCGTCCGACCGCTCGTGCCACAGCCGGACAACTTCGTCTTCTTTGTCGCCCATGGTTCACTAGCTCACTCACTACACATGTGGAGTGCTGTGGCTCCAGTTTCCGCTAGAAGAAGTATAAAGCGTGAGGTACTTTGAAATTTCAGACAAAGGTCGTTCGAACGTAACTCGACGGTGGGCCCCGCATATTAAGACGATTGATTGGCTTATTGGTTTATTCATGCGGTTTAACGGTCTCAAAGCGACGCCGTGGCTATACGAGATGCCGCAGTGTAGATTTCCCGATTCATTTTGAAATCCAGGGTTCTTTAACGTGCACCCACAACTAGGTACGCGAGCATTCTTGCATTTCACACACATCTGAATACGCCTGCCGTGGACGAAGGTCGAACCCACATGCGCTTATCGGGAGAACGCCGTAAAACACTGGGCTACCACCGAGGAAGCGACGACTGAGCGAATATATGTGGTGGCCTTACTCCGTGAAAAACAACCACGGCGCAACTCGGGAAAGCCCGCGTCGCATCGGTTTCGCGCTGAGAGCACGCAAACACAGTCGTTCGATCGGAGCTGCCCGGCCGGAAGGGGCTCTGTGCCCACGTCCCCGCCACCCAACGCTTGAGCTCATCGTCACTCGTTACGCTTCTTGCCGTTGGCCGCCCCGTGCACAGACCCGAGCGACCTGCGGTGGCGTTTCGGCTCTGGACGGGTGCCCAGACAAAGGCGCAGGGGCCGCTGTGCTCAGTTACCAGCCGCAGACAGCCAATCGAGGGCCGGCCGTGTGCAGCCAACACTTTCGGGACGCCTGGCTTGCGCGAACGGGCGCACGATGTGTCAACGTCCCGCCAGAGGGCACGGAGTCCGGCCGTCCTCTCCGAAATCCAGTCTGCCTTTTCAGGCACTGTCTATGGAGTTTATGTGCTCGCAATGAAAAGTGGCCGCGGTGACGCCAATTGGCACGTCACACAATTTGAATGAACACGATCAAGCAGCGAACACGCGGCACGATTTTTTTTTTTTTTAATGCTCTTGGTACCCGTCGTACGTCGGATCGGACACTGTCGGGTGTTTTTCTTTTTTAACGCGGAAGACATATAGACAACAAGAACATAGGCTGCCTCAACGCGCACTCTCACTACTGGGGGAGAGAGAGCGCATCGAGGCACCTAATTATAAAATCAACGCTTGCAGCGACATATTATGTATCTTCGTTAAGCCAAAACGCCTGATTGGTTGATTGATTGATTGAGTTTAGCGTGCCAAAGCAACACTGCTGTAAGAAACAGTGCTGTAAGAAACACTGAAGTACGGAGTTCGGCATCATTTCTCACCTCATGGGGTTCTTTCTAGAGTTTTCGCATTTGACACCCACAGAAATGTGGCAGCAGTGGCTGGTAATCGAACCCGCGACCTCGTCGTGCTAGGCAGCAGAGCTACACCGAGCCATCACGGCACGCGAACAGCAGCGCTTGGCATCGCAGCATCTGCCGACACTTATTTCGTCCTCCACTTCGTCGTAAGCAAATTAATTTTGGGAAAGCTAACGTGAAGGTCTTCTGCTGTTTTTAATGCACGCGACGTCTCGCGGATGCGCATCGATGCGCCTCCTGTTTGGTACATTAGTAGGGCGGCTTAAAATTTCGGGTTTGCGGACGCGATTCTGGCGCGCCGGCTGGGAAACGAGAAAGTCAAACATGAGATTGGCTAATCGTCGCACTCTGGACAAGCGTCGCCGATGACGGGGGCCCGATCGCGTGACGGAAATTGGGCTGCCTAAACGAAGGCGACTAATAGGAGAGAAGTAGATAAACACGTCGCAGACTTTGACTGCGCGAATTGGAATGACGGAGCGCTGAAAGCGAGCGCGACCAGAGAAATGGCGGGGGAAAAGTTTGATGATTGAGTTTCGGTGCGTTACATTTCTTTTGTCGGTCGCGGAGTGGTGGTAGAATCAACGTCCTTACGCCGTAGCTGGTCTCGGAGCTTGCTTTGGGATCCCTCGTCTGCAACACATAGAATTCAGGCCGCGTACTCCGCGACGAAGATGAGCGAGTGACGGTTACGTTTCTTGATAAAGTCTCGGTGTATGCGCGCTCGGGTTGGCTTTGGAGATGTTTTCTTTGTGCTAGAAATAAACGTTTTCAGTTCATAATTTAGCTCCTCTTGTGCTTGCTTTTCTCCTGAGCTTGCGTCCCTTACCGCTGATAAAAAAAGTTATAAGAAAATTTAGCTGACCGTCAATTAACTCTTGAGTTGGCCAGTGACCACAAGAGCGTGTGCTGCTTTTGTTTTTCTAATACACTACGTAGCCAGACGAGTTTTCGTCGAACTACTGTCTAAATTTAATAAAATCAGCTTCGCGCCTAACTATCAGAGCGTCAGAGAAATCTGTGCGCTCAGACAGACCTGAGTGAGGGAGCAAATCTTTCGACGCGCATCTCGTTCAAACTGCGGTTTTACGTGTATCGAAAAAAAGAAAAAAAAGAATGGAAGTTTGCAAGGTGACGTTCAATCGATATGAGTTAACTTTTTTCTAAGGACGCGCTGCGAATCCCGTTGCAAATACCGAGCTAAGCGCAAGACGAGCGCGCACCATACACTGCGAAAGGCAGGGCGGAACTCAGTGCTACGCGCGACTTCGTGCTGGGCCGCCAGAATGTCGGCCACGCGATCCGCGTCTCGCTGTTCCTCGCACGGACTCGTCGAACGAAGAGCGCGCCGCGATTCTGCGCGAGTCCCGAGACTTTCAAAGTCCGCCCGGGCAGAGACTGACGCGTGCGCGACTCGCGTACGATTCTTCTCTCTCTTTTTTTTTTTTCTCGCAGCTTTCGATTCCTTGTCGCAAGTCACATCGAGTGGCCGATACTGCGGATAACGAAGGCGTGGCGACACACTTGGCCTAAGACGAGAAGAATGGGAAATGAGTAGAATATTTGCATAATTGCGGCCGCTGGACTCGTACTTCGTAATTATTCTCCTCAACTTTTTTTTTCATTATGTTAGCGGGTTGTCATTGGCTCGCACGCCGAACGTCCTTGAAAGCCAGAGTCCACGCGAGGGTTTATTTAATTTCGCTTCGTTCCCACAGTAAGGTAAATTTACTCCAACTGCTTCCACAACTTGACTTTCTGACTGCCAAATACGGGTCCCGAGTGCCCCGCATCACAATACCGTCGGCGAGAGGTGCGTTTCGCGACATTTAAGGGCCACCCAATGCGACCAGTGCTGGCTTCCGCGTTATCGGTGCAGCAAGAACTGTTTTCACAAGAAGTGATCGCAAAAGACCCCAGGACGAAGCGTTCAGAATTAAGAAAAAAAAAATGCGCCTAATACTGACGCGCGTATAAAATCGTCCCACAGCTTTGTCTTACTGAGCGACGGTTCTCGTTGAAACGAAGAATTCATCCACCTCCCATGACAGTCAGAAGAATATAATAGTCATTTTCAACGTAACTTAATGCGCACAAATTTGCTGGCTGTCCGGCAATAGAATTCGAGCAACGAAACATTACATAAGATTAACATTTTTTTTAAAATAAAGCTTACAGCAAGGAAACATGCCGTTTATAAGGCCATGGGTTTAAGCTACACTTGCAGCAATCATCGGTAGAGGCACGCCGACACATCTTTGTTTACGAGGTTAAGGAAGACAACGGTTTCGAGGTACCGCATCCGAGAGTAGCGTAAAAGCAAGTAGGGTCGCCCGAACAAGAGGCGCACACTGTGCTTCCGAAAACACCCCAACAAGCTTTTAAAAGCGCTCTGATGTGTACACGTGTACAACACCCATCTACAGTGACGATTATGTCACTGCAAATCTATCTTCGAGAGAACGCCACCCTAATGTAAGTAACATCCGTTGCTGCTAAAAAAATATAATAATAGACAGCACTGTAAGAAATCGAATGCTACGACGACAACGCGATACGAATCGTCTCGTAGCCCTTCAATCCCGAGTGTTTACGAAGAGGAAAGCCCACTGCTTTGCGCAGTGTTGCTACCACGTGTCGGGGCGCAACAAGTGGATGCTCGCCGACCAACATTTTTTTTTTCGAGCTGCATTCGCACTCGCTCGTCGAGCACGCCGGCATCCGCTCACGGACAGCCACTGCCGTTCGCGCACAACGCTCGTGCGCGCGTGCGGTCGCCCCTTCCTCGCGTCGTCTGCGATGTGCGAGTCGGCGTGCTCGTGCGCCGACTTTATTATGGCTGCTGCTTGGGCTTTCCATACTGCGAACGCAGGATGCCAACCGCTGCGGCTCCATTCTCTGCTGCACGAGCCACCGCGGCCGGGTGCACCGCTGTTGGTACTTTATTCAGCTTTGATGCGTATTAACCAGCGCAAGTTAGCACCCTTGCAAAGAAAAGCTTACGTCGTTTCAAACTTCTGTTAACAATTAGTAATGCACACAGACGGTCGTAGTGGCCAGTCAGAAAAAAATGCTTCGAGGATTATACGCGCGGTGTCTCCGTACGATTCCTTTTGTGCGGGCGCGTTTCTGATGTGTTCGCAGCTTGTACGCCCGCGATGAATCTTACAACCATTTAACAACAGCGGGACACGTTGCGTACGACGCTGCGCACGTTCGCGGGACTGTCTGTTGAAGCATATTCTCCCGGTCTTACTTTTTAGCGCGCTAGCTTTATGACGAGTCTTTAACGTTGTAATCTATTGCGCTTGACGAAATATGCAGCTCCACACCATGTTAGAACATCGGAAGAAACCAATCGATTTTTCTTTTTCCTCCAGGCCACAACGGCCTCGTTCCGATGGGGGCGAAATGCAAGAACACCCGCGGTGCCCTGAAGCAAGCGCGCCAGTGCACGAAGGTCACGAACGATTCGAGAACGTACTTGCGCGAGACGCGCAGAACGTGGCAAGGCGTGCGGACAGCGCGACCGAAAAATAGGACAAAAAAAAAAAATATCGTGCATATCGATACGACTGCCTCGGTCAAAAATAAACTCGAATTCCTATTAGGCTTGCCTCGAACGTGCGACTTCTGCACAAACAGTCCGTGAATAGTAACAGCTTCAGCGCTCCGTGCCTTGATGGACGCCGCGACAGATGAGATTGCCAGCGCTCAGCAATTACTTGTAATTCTATTAGGCACGGGCCCCGTGTTCTTGCTTTCCGTCCTCTCTCTCTTTTTTTTACCGGTTTGAATGTGGTCCATCGTGTTTGATAGCACACTCTGCGAAAAACACAAGCTCGGCGTGCTACGACACGGACGCGCAGTCGGCGATCCCGATAATCTCTGCGCCGCGGCCATGGATGGATCGACTGATGCCATGAGCGTCCCCTTTGGAACGGGATGGCGGGTTGCGCCACCAAGGTCTTGTTATTATATTGCCTAATGCCCTACCTACGTTCAAAAAGAAAGCGAAAAACAAAACACGATGAATTCCCATAACCAAATTTCTCAACCGCTATTGTGAAGTTTGCTTTCGCACGCCTCCGTTGTTTCTCGTTTGCCTACTTCCACCAAACTTCCAATCGCCTATTACTACGTTTGCGTTCCCCTTGCTCTCGCTCAACCCAAGGGCTTCAAGGAGGTCAGTGGTGCCTAAATCGACCGCTGGGCAGATATCTTCACATTCTAATAAAACATGCTCCATCGTTTCGCTAGCTTTGCTACAGATTGGATTGGATTTCCTTCTTCGATGGCGCTTACCCACTGCGGGGGATTGGCCAACGTTTGTACGGTATTAGGAAGATAGGGAATCGCGTGCTCCTTCTTCCTTCTTATATCTCGCTTTATAAGTGCGTGTTCTAAGGCATCCTGATCTCGCTTCGAAAAGTAAAGAGCTTCCCTTTGAGTTATCATAAATTGTTTCTTCCCTGATTTCGTTTTTTTTTTCTCTTAAGTAGTTGCTCATTGCGCGTTTCTTTTCCATTGCCGCCACCCATGAGTTTGTCTCAGTCTCTCTGACTTTGCGCTTGACGTTCTTGTTGCCATGCTGCTCACCATCGTGGACCACCTGGCGAATACTACTCGCATAGCGAATACAGCTTGGTTTCTTGAGTGTCGCGACACAGTTTTTGTTTCGGACATATGCGGACATTTCGCAAATGACGCCGCGTTCCACGTTTCCGCCGTCACAGCGAAAGATGGCGCGAAAAGGCGGACCAGCGCCGAGGTCACCAGCGTGCCCGGTGGCCATCGCGGTGCGAGCTGGACCGGGGTAAACAAGTCTCTCCTCCCTTTTGTTTATCGCATCCTCCTCAACCCCTTCCATGCCCCGCGCGACGCTTGCCCCAGGAACTCCCTGGGGGTTCAGCTACCAGAGGCACGAGGGGGGTGGCTGGGGGCGACTAGGGGCAAGGCGAGGAGGGCAGCTTAGCCGTAGAGGTTGGGGGCGACAACGGCGGGGGGTGCCGGTTAGGAACGCTGGTAAATGCGCTGTGGATCCGTCGAGGGCGATGACCTCCCGAAGAACACTTGCATTCTCAAAACTGCTCTCCGGCTCTCGACAGACCTGAAAACTTGTGTATGCTCTCGCTGACGAACAATGAACGACACCAAGCACTAAAAAAAAAAAAAAAGCGAGCTCGTCCACTTTCGTTTAATTTCACGTCATGCTCCATACGAGAATTATGTTTGATAATCCAACCAGGCAAAAGAACGAAATTCATCGTACTTTTGGTAAGAGCGCGAAAGCAACGGGGACAAAAGGAAGAAAATAAGCACAAGAACAGCGAAAGACTTGAGCTTGAGCTGGCTTGTTACGTCAACCATGCAGGAATAACAGTTAGCGTAATTTCAGCGAAATGAAATAACTTAAGATGTACTTTATTAATAAATATAGAATGCTTTAGACTGTCACCGTAACAGCGAACGGTAACTTCGATGGGAAGCTTCCAAATTCACTTAAGCCTCTTCTGTCATCACAAAGGTTTCGTCGCTGCAACAGGCGCCACTTTGTTTCTCGTCTCCTTAATGTTTGTCTCGTATGGCAAATATAAAATGTCGATCGAGTACACACCCTCGTCGCACTTTTCTGTCAGAAACATCATGAGAAGCGAACAATCAGACACCAAAGACAGCATGCGTAGTGACTTTGGAAGGACAACTTTGGGGAAATTAGTTGTACTTACTAAATCAATTAAAGAAACGATAAATTAATGCCAATGAAAGTGGATGAAAAAAAAAAAACAAGTTGCCGCAGGTGGGAAACGATCCCACGTCATCTCATTACGCTTGCGATGCTCCAGTGCCCTTGGCGTCTGTCTGCTGGGTTCTCGTGATATGATTAATAAAGGTCGGGCCCTTCGATAAAACCCTTTTTCATCTCGTTCATTTCAGTCAGGAAGCGGTACGACGCGACGCACGCTCTGTCGCGTGCGCTTTCGCCCCGGTGCGCGTGACCGCTACGTCACGGGAATGAAAAAAGAAAGATCGCTCTCAAACTACTCGGCGCGCGACAGCTACAGACGCGTCACGTCGTCGATACGCAAAGTTTGTGTCGTTCCACGCCCCTATGTGACACTTAACAATTCTATCCCATTTCTTTCTTTCTTCCGCTTTTTCTTTTTTTCGAGCTAATGACCACTCCTTGGGCCACCGCTTGCTTCGGCTGCTCAGCGAGCGATGAACTTTACGTTTGGACGACCGGTGGAATAGGCTGACGGACACAAAGGACACGTCGGGAAGCCCCGACAACGAAACGATGGCTTGATTGAAACATTAAACTCCCCCCCCCCCCCCCCCCCCTCAGGATAGGGCACACGTGAGGCTCTGAAGATCGCCCCACAGCGGACGGTTTTAAGTTGTTCCAGCGGGCACCCAGTGAGCGTGAACACGAGCCTTCTTTCTTTCAATACCTTCCATACTGGAAAGCAACAGCTGCGGCTGGAAGCCCAAATCCTGATTATTATCTTTATTAACCCTTTCAGACACCACTTTATCCCGTTGATTAAAAAGTTGCTTTCACCACATCTCTTGCATCTTCAGAATCGTCGAAAGTGTACAGCTGCAGAAACTATTAAGAATTTTCAATTGTTTAGCGAGCTTTGTAAAGCTTATGAAATTTCGACTCCATGCGAAAACTCACTACAGGAACACAAAATATGAGAACATGTACTATTTCATGTTTTGAAAAGCTTGAAAAGCACATATCCAGCCACTTGAAAATTATGCCTGGTTCACGACATTGTAAAAAACAACGAAAGAAGGGAACCCGCCACATACAACATAATGACACAGAGTAAAAACACCCAACCGTCTACCTTCCCACTCATTTTGCTAAAACATTCTGCACGTTATTCAAAATTGCAGCACAGTTCCAATAATAAGTGTTTCAAGATGTAGGAAACGCATTTTAAATACCATTACTTTCATCAGTGCTTTTGCTATTGATGCACTCTCCTGCTGTGAACAATTGTGTAGACAGCGTCTCAAAGGGTTAAAGACATGCGCCACACCCATCCAGGGACCACGCTCCCGACGGTCTATATGGTGCACGTGTGCTTCCTTTCTTTGTATTTCACCTACATCTGAATTACGGCTGCCTCTGCTGGGAGTCTAACCCACACCGTCGCAGAGGACCGCGGCCACAGAACTAACAAAATATATCACGCTCTAATTTCTTGGAAATTTTTAACAAGCTGCCGGCTGCTGTAGTGCAATGGTAAATAAATGAATAAATATATGACGGGTGTGGCGCATGTCCCTGCGTCACGCGGGAAGGCCGCCACTGGTTTGTCATATTGCCCTATAACATCAAAGAATGCTTATCCGCCCCTATCAGTTCGACGACAATTCGCTTGGCTTCGACGGCTGTCAAAGTGTGTCGTGTTTTGACTAAACGTGCTGCCGCTTCGCAGTGAGTGCTAAAGCTCCTGTTTCTTGCGCAATAATGACGAACGCATAGACTGAAGCGAGTGAACGCACGCAGTACTTAAATAAACATGATGAAGATAATAATAATATTTGGGGTTTTACGTGCCAAAACCACTTTCTGATTATGAGGCACGCCGTAGTGGAGGACTCCGGAAATTTTGACCACCTGGGGTTCTTTAACGTGCACCTAAATTTAAGCACACGGGTGTTTTCGCATTTCGCCCCCATCGAAATGCGGCCGCCGTGGCCGGGATTCGATCCCGCGACCTCTTGCTCAGCAGCCCAACACCATAGCCACTGAGCAACCACGGCGGGTAAGATGAAGATATCCTCCACGGTACGCCGCAGTAGGGGGAGGGGCTGCATATTAATTCGGACCACCCGAGTTACTCGCACCCATGCCTGAGTACACGCGAGCGTTTTTGCATTTCTACCCTGTCGAAATGCGGCTGTCGCGATCGCAGTCGAACCCGCCACCACGAACTCAACAGCGGCACAGCCGCGGGGATATTCAACTGACAGCAGTTGTACTTACAGAGGGTGGTGCTTGAAATAAGCTGAGCGCGTGTGGGAGTAAATTGACTGCCAGCTATTTCAATTAGCAATAAATCGACTGGCGCGAGTATCAAATCGGGCTGAACGTCCGGCATTCCTAGAGACGCCCTGCTCACGACAAGGTCGGTCGCAGTGGACGTCCTGGTGGCTGAGCCGATCAGCCTTCGTTGATATCCCCGAGAGGTGATCGATCGAGAGTACGCCCGCGCTACGTCTTTATTTATCCAATTACTACCTGCTTCGCCAATACTGGCATTGAAGCAGGACGTATACATGCCGTGTTGGCGTAAGAGGTAATATACATAGGCGCGAAACGGTTGAAGTGGACAAAGAATGCCAATCGCCTTTGTATTCATAGAAGGGGAACGGCGCGTCCCTTGGTATACGTGCCCCGTCTGTATCTGTCACTGCGCACGGTTCCAATCACCCAGCCTTCTGTGGTGGCGTCCAATCACGGTCCGGACGCTCGAGCGCACTTTGCACCACGTGTCGGATGCGCCGGGCTCAAATATTTTTCAATGTCCTCGGCTGGGGGTCCTAAAAGCGATAGTCTGGTATCGCAATCTCTCCTGCACACACAAGGACGTTGTTCTTAAACAACGTTTGCTGCGAGGTCATGCTCCAGCTATACTCCTGGCTGTTGTCATCCCGCCCTATTTAATGCGATCGGCATTGTTTACTTGCACAGCGACTGTTCTTCGCCGAGTGGGCGATCGAACAAAGGCGTGCTCTTGCCTGCTCGTGCAGCTTCGTTCCTACGCAAAGTAGTGACTCGGGACGGCCCCTCGATCGCCACTGCTTGGCGTACGCTGACAGTCCTCGCGTCGCTTGGACATACACACTACTTGTAGCATTTCCCCTTTCGCATACTTATTTAGAAAGTAGTAGCATCCCTGCTACTACTTTCCCCTTCTTCCTACAACCGATGTTTGGCGGTCGACGCATGGGCAGACAAATAATAGAATCAAAATGAGAACTGAGTATACAGTGATACTGACGGCCGAGCCGTATCAATGCATCCGTAATTTGGAGACTCGCACAAGCTACGACGGCATTTCGTACCGACTGCGTGTCGTCATTAACTCGTTGCGTATTGAAACGGGCACACGCGTGTGCCTGTCACAGTGGAAATCGTTCGAATTTCTAATTATCGGCAGAAATCAACATTGCATCCAGTCCTCGTGGTACTTTGCTTTGGGAAACGAGGCCATCTGCCAATCTGTTAAGAAAAAAAAAGTGAGAGAGAGAGACAAGCTGCAGAAGGAGAAGCGGTTAACGATGTGAAGCTAACTGCGTCAACGAGATAGTCTCGTTTCCCGGCTGGACTAATCAGCGCACGACGATAATTGTGGAGATGCGAACAATTGTCTTGCAAGAATTTCCAAAATATCGCGCGCGTTCGTTTACTTTCAAACGTATATCAGCTCCGGCGCCTGTTAAGTTGGTTTGCCAGACAAGCCGCGTTTGCCTGATGCACGACAGATGGATGTCACGGCAACAATTCGAGGAATACACGCGAGGCGATGCGGGCAACAAAAGCCGTCAACACTCCAACGTCGGAAAGATGACGTGCTCTGTGTATGCAAAATAACCCTCAAACAGGTGTGACCATTTGCGGTTCTCGGAAACAAAAAAAATTCAGCCATGGACTGTCTGTAAGCTCGTCGATTGACAAATCTTTCTGTCCCTGCACTTCTGATGTAGGACGTGCTGAAAACACGTAAATTTAAATTGATAAGACAATGAAAAGGAACACCGAGTCCAAATAAAGCGAAAGCTCGGACCACGCATATTCGATGCAACTGTGTCGCTAGTCCCAACCTGTTTCTGTTTACAGCGGTCATCGAACCCTAGAAGACGACTGACAGTGCGAAGCGGTCGTGCCCATTGCAGGTGCCTGACATGGCCTTTGGGGGAGGATGAGTTGGGGTTCGAGGAGTTCTCCCGAACGAGCCAGAAAGGCCAAGAACCTCTTAACCATCTTCGCTCCCCTCGTTTTCCCGAAACTACTCCCTCCTTTTAACTAGAAACAGCCTTAACAACTCACGTTGTTTACCGAGGGAAGGAAGGGGCTTTGCACGCATGTCAATGGCGACCGCGCAGAACTGAAAGCTGCAGGGCTGCGTTATTGTCACCGCGATGGCGGCCGACTAGGCGTCCCCGCGTTCCCCAATCTACCAGGGGGGAGGGGTGGGGGGGATACTGCGACAGAGGGAAGGGTTGCACCGAGCCCCGGAGGAACGCTATCTTGTCTGTGCTTTCGCATCTTCGTGCAGGGCTCGAACGTAGTGTCCTTTGTCGTCCAAGAAGACAACGACGGGGCGGAGACTGGTCCACGTGCCAATCACAGACGTCATCGACAGTCCGGCAAACTTATAAAAACGAGACAACCGACAGCCACTGCCATCGGACAGCGAGACCTCGACTTGGATGACCAGTGGGTTTTGGTGAGACAAGTTTCTTTGCTCCCTTTTTCGTTCGCGAGCTTCTAATGTCGTTCTATCTGTAATACGATGCATTTTGCAAAAATTGGTTCCTCACTAAGTCGGCAGTGCAGTGACTATTTAATGCTTGTTGCACCGTTTGCTCGTCGCCGCGGACTTGCATCTCGATTGTCGCGCGGTTCCTGCGTTCGCGGCATCGTTCATTCTGCCACACCAGCGCCGTGGGTTCCGGTGAATGTCACTCGGTCGATGTGTGCCTCGTGATTCATCACCGGGTGTACATTCATCCTAATCCCGCGTGTGCAAACTCATCGCGAGATTCCTTCAGCGTTGCTTTTCGTTGGCACTTCGGGCAGCCAGTCATCCACACCTGCCTCTCGTGGCAGGTGACCGATACATCGTTCCTGCCTGACGTTCATTGCCTTCCGCGCACGCTTCGCTGGCAGTGGTTCCACAATTGCCATGCGTTTGAGCGTAGCGTCACCGTTCGCGACTCTGGCGATGCGCGGGTGTAGGTTCCGCGGCGCCGCTGGCCTGCTAGCGGCCAGGAATCGTCGCAAGAGGCTTATTGTGACCGAACGTTGGACGGCCGCGCGTAGCGGCTTTTTCCCCGGCCGTGCCTCGGAAAGCTCAAACCGGTTTAGTTCGCCCGCGCCTTTCGGTCGGCGGAGGAGGCTCGCCCCGGCGCGCACGCGTTGTACCCTCGCGCTGGGCGCTCGTCGCCGCCCCCCCCCCCCCCCCCCCCCTTATCCTTTCCCTGCCGGTCGCGAGGCTAACCCGCCGGCTTCATTGGAAACTTTTCGCGCCGTTTGAAACGTGCTGCACTGCTTGTGCAAATCGCACTGCATCTTATTCCGCACCGCCGTCTGCAGTTCCGTGGGCAATGCCTGGGCTCGAGCGGGTGCGCCACCGCGCCCACGAGCGGTTTGTTCTGCCTACCCGTGTTTCTCCCGCGCAAGTCGCCCGACTCGCGCTCTTTCACCCAGGTGGCGCCAGATCCGTAGCGTGCGTTCGCGAGTTCCATTGTTCCACAGCGCGCGCAGTGGTCAGTGCGACGGCCCTTTCTTCCCGTTGTAGTGGTTACTTTCTTTCTCGCGAGGGTAAGGGGGCACATACGAGGGCAGCCCGAGGCAAAATTCCAGCGCAAAGCGTCGGTTAGCCCCTGCGGGGCACAAGCAGACGGCCGCCGCCGCGCGCTCGCGCCCGCTGACCCGATAGGTTGCTGGCTTCGCCAATGGAGGCGCTTCACTCGCGTTCGGCGTGCGCTCCGATTGGCTGCCGAAGCCGTCGAGCAGGTTTTCTTTCTCGCCGCACGTTTTCTTTCCCGTCTCCCGCTCGCCATCTTTGTTCGGCACGGTCTTTTCCACTTGTGGCTTCTCGGGGTGCGGTGCGCCGGTCTCCGTCGGACGTCCCGATCGCGGAGCGGGACCCTTTTCTCGATCGGACGGACGCGGCGAGGCCTCGCTACCTGCTGCCTCGTTCCTCATCATACTCGTCGCATGGCTGCCCGTTGCTATCGATGACTGTGCCTCTAGTACATGTGAATCTAGCTCATGACTAGATCCACACTCATCCATAGAAGCGGACGTTTATCGTCGTCCTTCGCTGTTCGCCGCTTCGGCTCCCAAGAGAGACCTGCCTGTGCGCCTCTGACATTTGCTGCGACAAGTGTGCGCGCCCTCGGCCCTGGTGGATTTAATGCGTCGCATTCGCCGCCGCCTCGTCCTGCTTTTTCCTCCTCATTGACACGGAATAAAGTGCTTTTTATTCGCATGCTGTGCTTGCCTTGTCCCTGTGTCAGTTCCGCCGCGGCTTTTCTGTGCGCGCGCCCGTCGCTTGCATGTGCGGGGCGGCGGCAGGAAATCGCGGCGGGCGTTAAGTGCATGCACTTGTTATTTGAAAGGGTGGGCAATTCGTAGGGGCGGCTAGGCCTAAACGCGGGCGTCGCTGTTAGCGATTAGCGGTGAGGCTAGGCGTTCATTCTCTTCCACGTCACGGCGTCCGCTCACGACCGTTGGCGTTCAAAGATGGTGACTTAAGACCGGTTTTGGCGCGCCGGGCAGTGATGGCGGGCGGACAGCGAACCAGACAGTGGCGCCGGAGACCCGCCATTCCGGCTCGCCTTTGTCCGGCGCGGCTGCCGATGATGCAGACACGACGCTCTCTCCTTCTCCCGCAGGTCGTTCCGGACCCCGTCGCAACAAATAAAGCGTGGCCGGCGGAATGGCGCGCTCTCCCTTTCCCCGAACCACCTTGTTCCTAGCGTACAACGTTTGACCAACTCGAGCGCAGTGAGGCCGAGATGAATGCGCAACCGGTCGATGTCTTCAACAATGCATCACCGGGTGTACATTCATCCGAGCTTTTCTGCGCGTGGCGCCACCTGCTGCCGGCTCGTGCTGCTGCCTTCGGTGCGACCGTCTACTAGCGCCACCACAGAACCTACCATTTTCGTTCAATAAAAGCTTTGCTGGAGACCCCTTGAAACCCACGATAATGACGTTGCCTTCGCCTCCAATGCTTTCTCCTGATCGGGGCGGCTGGATGGTCTCTTATGATCCCTGCTTCGCACCATGGTACATTGCCTTCACATTTGTCACCGCAACATGTGACACCGGCAAGAATGTTAAAACCCTTTTCAAACGGAGCAATCGACCGACACTGCCCTTACTAGGTTTGTTGCAGGAATCTACTAACTAAAAATATCCAGTAGTTTGAAAAGCCTTATTAGATTAGCATATTATTCTCATGATTGACAGATTCTCATGATTCACATGATCATGAATTTGACCTCGCCATTGTGAATTAATGACCTAAAACGAGCTGAATTGGTTACAAGAAGTGCGCTGATGCTTCATTGCTTCTCAAGCTAAACAAACGTATTCGCCCACCCAGGCACCATTCCAGATTTCGGAATGGTACCAAAATATGGTCAATGCTGTGAACAACCACTTTAATATAACCTAGCCTTGTGATCAGCGCTGGGTGTGCTTTATAAACTTCTACATTCCTACCGATCAATGCCGCTTGGCGAAGATGCAGATGCAATGGGTAAGATGCAGATGCAAAAGTGCTAAGGGCCAACTTTTGCTATATTCCTTTTACTGAGATTACTTTCAGTAACATCCTTTACCTCCTTCCACTGTCATTTTTTTTCAATTCCTTCTGCTTCGTGTATGTCCGTGTATAGATCCATAGGCGCATCCCAGTAGGCGCATAAAAAAAAAAAAAATGCTGCTCAGAATTTGAAAACTACCGTAGACTGCTCACACAAAAGTTGATTGGAAAGGAAAACTGTTTGATCATACTGAGGTGCCAATACGGGAACGACACGAAAATTTTACAATACCAGTTTTGCAGCTTTATTACAAAACACTACAGAGCGTCAAATGCATCCCATCACATTGCGATACGCGTGAAAGCATTGGTGCAAATGTTATAGGCAACCCCTACTGTGACTAAGAATCTGTGAAACCTAGTAACTAACTAATGCAAAATAAATATGGTGCTTTCGTATAAATCTTTAGCTACTTTAAGCTGCAGTGGGCAACAAACACACTAACCTAACCCAACCAAACCTGACAGCATGTGCACTTCAAAAATACTGTGATCGTGAAAGGGATGAGGAGTTGAGGATACACCTTTTGTGACATGCACGTTATTACAAATCATTTACATTCAGGCACATAGGGGTTCTGGTGTGGTTGCTTTGTGCTTTAGCGATGCTGGATGGGTAAGTTAGGTTAGTTTATAAGTAATGTTTATAAGCAACAGCAGCCACAGAGCTGCTGTTGACATCGCACTTGCTTGGTGGGTGAGATTGGCTTGGCTACTTATAGTATTTACTTCAAACTAGGTCGAACAGGAAGGTAGGTTGACCCCTATATATTGAACTTGCCAAGAAATAATAATAAAAATTGAATATAACTTGGCCTTCTAAAAAAGTGAGGCCTTTACTTACCGTAAGCTCAGGTGCTGAATCTTGCTAGCTGATACCACAAGCTGCATTCACGTTGGAAATGCCAGAGAATCTTCAGCACCCCTAACGATGTCGTCCTCGTTGAGCATGTTGGATGTGCAGCATTTCTTAGAGCCATTGTGCATAGTCTCCAGACTGGCTTTACGACGTGTGTGAACTCCGGTTAGCTCCGGACTTTTGTTAGCTTTATCCGTGAATATAGGCAGATATTTTTTCGTCACGAATGTCTGGTTCATATTTTCATATAGTGAAGCAAATGTGGTACCTTCCCACGTACTTCTTGGACTGCTGCTGCTTCATGTTAGTATGCCTATATTTAACAAATATATTGTAAATGCTCGTATGAGCAGTTTAACCAAAGCCCTTGAATCCCCATTATTTACACAGCAGTCCCAGCAAGTTTTGTAGGCTAGTGCATTTTAAGAAATGCAGCTTACACAGCCTTGCATGCTTTCCAGAAGCTCTTTCAGCACCAGCACTGCACATCCAGTTGTGCGTTCTTTAATAAAACGAATCTACAGCAACTTTGCAATGGATTCACACTTCTTCCAACAAGTATTACAGCCATATTGCATGGTTGCAATATGTGTGGTATTACCTTTAAGAGTTGCATATTATGTAACATGAAGCATATTCCACTCATGGGAAGCACATGTTTAGTGTTCTGCAATTGATACTCCTATCCTGCAATTGTTCTGGGTCTAAAAATTAATCTGCAGAAAACTAAAGTAATGCTTAACAGTCTCGGGAGCGAACAGCAATTTACAATAGGCAGCGAGGCACTGGAAGTCGTAAGGGAATACATCTACTTAGGGCAGGTAGTGACGGCGGATCCGGATCATGAGACGGAAATAATCAGAAGAATAAGAATGGGCTGGGGTGCGTTTGGCAGGCATTCCCAAATCATGAACAGCAGGTTGCCATTATCTCTCAAGAGAAAAGTATATAATAGCTGTGTCTTACCAGTACTCACCTACGGGGCAGAAACCTGGAGGCTTACTAAAAGGGTTCTACTCAAATTGAGGACGACACAACGAGCTATGGAAAGAAGAATGATAGGCGTAACGTTAAGGGATAAGAAAAAAAGCAGATTGGGTGAGGGAACAAACGCGAGTTAATAATATCTTAGTTGAAATCAAGAAAAAGAAAGGGGGGCATGGACAGGACACGTAATGAGGAGGGAAGATAACCGATGGTCATTAAGGGTTACGGACTGGATCCCGAGGGAAGGGAAGCGTAGCAGGAGGCGGCAGAAAGTTAGGTGGGCGGATGAGATTAAGAAGTTTGCAGGGACGGCATGGCCACAATTAGTACATGACCGGGGTTGTTGGAGAAGTATGGGAGAGGCCTTTGCCCTGCAGTGGGCGTAACCAGGCTGATGATGATGATGATGAATTGATTCTGTCTCTGATATGACATCTGGCTGATTCATCGTATCAGCGAGGTAAATTTGAAGACATTGCAATCACGGTTGTGTTCTAACTGCCCCCCTCCAACTGTCAGTCATACTGTAGCTATTGCATATTGCAAAATGAATACAGTGGAGCCATTGTAGCATGTACGCATGGCTTTTTTGTATACTACAAGAACTGAAAGCTGGGCTAGTTTGTACAAGCATATCATTGGTCCAAAAGTGAGGATAACGAAGACTGCAGGCAGCGCTTGCCTGTCGTTGTTAGGTTAGGCCAATCATGCTTGTATTGTATGTGCTTCAGACAGATACAATAGAATGATAACTGTGCCTTCAATATGCCTCAGCATCCATATTGCAACAGTATCACCCCTACTAGGAACTAATTCATCGAGAGCATCCAGGGTAGAGTGAGCCGTTTCATTAAATAAGTCTATCTTTCATTGCAACCACCAACTACTCACCGTGATATTGCCCTTCTATTATTTTATAGATTCGTTCACACAGCTGGCCTCTCGTTATCAAACCTGAAAAAAGCATCCTCGATGTCACAAAGGCTGAACAACTACACCCAAATTTATGGTAATGCACACGCTTTTAACTTTTCAGCTCTACCCCGTGCGGTCCAATTATGAAACGCTCTACCAGATAACATCGCTTGCCAAACGAAGCATAGTGCACTTTGCAATCTTCTAATCGATCAATGTGCCATTTCAACCGTTTAACACATTTTGCTTTCTTTTAATTTCTTTCCTGTATTTTTCTGCAATAAAGGAATTTTGGTGATTCTAATTTTTTTTACTGTACTTGTTACTGCATACATGCAAAGATGTTTATAATGTTGTTATGCTATTATGTTATTGTGTTACTGTTTCCTGTTGTTGCTCTTCATATTGTATTTGCTAATGTCACATTAATTTTCCATGTTGCGTGAATATTCCATTCATTGTACTGATGTGTTTTCTCCCCTTACACAATGCCTTCTCGAAGTCCTGTAAGGTACATGTAAATAAACAAAATAAATGCTCTAAATGACTACATTATCGTGGAAGCAAGGGCAGCATTACAGCAGAACATGTAGTTAAATGCAGACGTGAACAAAAGAATAAATGGGACCCACAAGGCACCAATTTTCAAGTTTATTTTGAAGCTCGTGTCTGTTCTAATGCTTGTCAAGGCACTTCACTAGGCATATAGTGGGGGGGGGGCGTTGGGCGAACCATTACATTATTCCCAGTATTTCAGTTGTGTAGACTACTTGTGTCTTTCCCTAGAGAGTTTTAATTCTTTGCCTGGCAGAGAAACCGATGCTGACAGGCTATCGCAACTAAATAATATACGAAAAGGAAGCAATTAAAGACAGATCTTATGCCTGATAACTCGAGTGTGTTGTGTGTGATCGTACCATAGCTGGGTGCTAAGTTGTTGCATTTCATTCTTGCATAACAGTACCCATATTCTCAGCTTCATATGCTAAGAAACAAGTCAATTTGATTTTTTTTATTACTGTGAGTTTATTAATGAGTTACTGTACTGTGGAATGGCACACTCCAGGCCCACAGTACAGTAAGATGGGATCATGAGTATCCTTGTTTACATAGATCTACCTAGGTGTCTAAGTAGTTTGCCTAATGAAAACATTGAGATTGTTGCGCTATTTTGTAGAAGTGCTGATAATGCAGGTTTTTAAAAATGTCTTTGAAAGTGCTTTGTTCCTGGTAGGAACAGATGCAAGCTTTGAGACAAATTTCTTGCAAGTTAACACAGTGGATGTCCCTACTCATTCTTTTACCCCTGTGTGCAATGTACTAAGTTTTCTGTTCTAATAGTGTGCCAACACATCCAGATAACCGTGCAGGAGGGGGTAGGTGAAAAACTGTTTGCAGAAAACATTACAGTTTAATTCACCTGTACATTTTTTTTTGCTGCTTGCCAAAGTGATAAAGAGAGAAATCCGAAATCTTTGCCAGATGTCTAAAATTATAGTTTATTTCTGTCTCTTTGACCTAACTGCAACTTTCTTTGGCCTCTGCTGGACCACATCTTCTGTACTGTTTGAGGAACCATCGCTTTCGTCGCTCTCTTCACCAGCGCTGTCCAAGTCTTCCTCCTCTTCTTCGCTGCCATTATCAGCACCTTCATTGTCATCTGCTTCAAGCTTCTGCCGCTTCTTGCCTCGCAGTGACCTCTTCTTTTTGGCAAACTCATTGGCACTCTCGCAGAGTACCTCGCAAGTACCATCTGAATTCCAAAGGAACTCCATAGTGATCTTGAAAGTGGCCATCTTGATGCCGAGCAGTTTCTGCACACAAAGATCAAATAAACGGCAAATAAGTTTTCTTTTCTCATGGATGAACTTGCAACACTTCGAAAGTGGGCTTGCTGGTTTGGTTTGCTCAATATGATAAACAGTGTAGACAATTGAACAAACAACATGAATGGGACAGATGTGCTGACCATCAACTAATTTTTATTCGGAGTCGTACAGTACGCAAGACAGATGACATAAAAGCCCAATGCTACATAACGCTGTGCTCCCGGTACTTCCAGGTCGCACATAGCAGGCGTGTTATCAGTGTGACATAGTATTCTTGACAGGATAGTAGCGGCTGCAGTTTTCGAAAAAGGAAATGAAAGCAAGACAAGTTAATTAGTGTTCTGGGTGTAAACTGTTTTTAATGCGCATAAGTTGGTCGGCTGGCTGGCAAGAAAATGCAGTGAGAATAAATTCAAAAGGTGCCGCCATGTACACTTGAGTGCAAATGTTTAAGGACCAGAGGTGCTGCTAAAATGTTCTTTTTCTTTGAAGCCGGGAAGTAAAGGCTGAAATAAAGTGGCACTGCCTGCGCGAGTCTGTTTGACCAGTATCGTGCAGTAGTACAATTTTACGTTGCACAGCTGTACTAGAAGATGTTAAATTTTTTTTTTTTGCCGATGCCATAGTCTCTAAACTTTTTCACTCTACTTTACATGAGGGGGGGTGGGGGGATACGATTTAGTAGGTGTTAAAGATCTAGATAATATTTACAAAATGAAGTTAGCACAAAACAAGGACAGATATGTAGAAAGGACACCGCATCCAATAGATTATTTCGTGTTCACTGTCCTTTCTTGCCGGCCAGCTGAGCAACTTACATTGTGCTTGTGCGTCACCTTTCCTACAATACTGCACAATGACAAATAATATGTAAACAGTTTGCATATCTGTCCTGTTTGTATCACACATTTGTTCTGTCTGTCACCTGTGCTGTCTGCCATTTCGAACTCGCAAATGTTGGAACTGATTTTAGCATAGTGGCTAGCAGGCACAAAGTTGATACCGCTGCAAGCAGCTGCAGGGAGAATGAGTCATTGCTGTCTTTGCTCAGTCCCTTTGTTAGCAGGGCAACACGTGTTGATTAAAATGAAGGAGGCTGGCACTGCCAAATTCCTCGATGTTCCGTGCTTATCATTCTTAACACTTTTGGTGCCTTCTCTTTCCTGCACAGCACATCTGAGCTTTGAAGAGCTTTTATTGATGTTGCTATGTAAGCCACAGCTACATCTCATGTAACACTATGCATCTGGTATATTTGGATTAAACTGGATAGCCTTATTCATGCTTGATTATTATGAAAGCTTGCACAAGAAGTCTTGTGTCAATAGCTTAAGCTAGTGGAAACATTAGCTTTTTTGAAACAGCAGAAGGTGACATACAATAACAGTATACAGCTAAATCTGTTCACGATGAACTGAATTAGTTCTACGAGAAGTGCTCATTATTATATCATTAGTTCATTATATGTGAACCTGCCTTTCAAAGCATCCAAAAATTAACACTGAAGTTGGCATTGGCAGTTTGATTTGACACCACTGTGGCCCAAAAATCGAACTTTTAGTATCTTCACTTTTGTTTCAAGTACTTTTCCACACTTGGCTGCAAATGTCCATGAAAAATGTTGATATAAAGAATAAATGGAGGTGTCAAAGCTCTTTCAACCCGACATCCTGTTCCCCCCAATCATCTGCCATTTTGCTCCCATTTTTCCTTTGAGACCTTGCAATATATTTTATAAGTGGGACATGAGTGGATACGGTATACAAAAGCGAGGCATTGCAGTTGGCTGGAAGGAGAAACTATCGTGGCATGTCACCGTTTTGCAATCACTCACACGAGGCTGAGTGTGCAGAGAGCTGTAGAGTTAGATTTTCTAGATCGCTTCACCTGGACGATAGGTAGAATATCACTGCGAAGGGCTGTAACTTACCGGCAATCGGCGACAATGTAACTGCCTACCCTTTGCAACTTTGCATGGCAGCTGCGTGTTGTGCCGCCTTTACACTGACACTTGAGTGGCTGTTGGCACAAATTGTGCAGAAGCGCAGTACATCTGCTACCGCACCGGGAACCGTGCGAAAAATGAGGCTGCTGCCTTCGTGACCTCAAAATGGTAATGCCGCACACTCTAGTGCAATCCAGGAGGCCACGCCTGTCGCATGCTGTACTGGCCCACCCTAGAGATGTGCCTTAGGAGCGAGCGACCTTCCTCATGGCTTCCGAAATTCGTACATGGCACTCGCTCACTTTATGGATGAGCTGAAGTGGGGTACACTTACAAGCCTCAAAACATTGCGTCGACTGTGACCAGGCGTGAAGCTTTCATTGTAACAGCATAGTGCATTTAAAAGCTTCAATATGTCTGAATGCAATATTAATCTGCAGGTTCAGAAATAAAGAAAATGCACTGAAATAATGTTGTAACATAAGTGGGTTCAACTGTACACTGAAAAAATAACTAGATTTTTCTGCAGCCAATAATGTCACATACGAATCTGAACTCCAGCTGTGGCGGTGGCTTAGCGGCTATGATGTTGCGCTGCTAAGCATGAGGTCGGGGGATAAAATCTCGGCTGCATTTTGATGGGGGCAAAATGGAAAAACACCTATATCCCGTCCATTGGGAGCATGTTAAAGATTCCATGGCGGTCAAAATTAATTCAGAGTCGCCGCCTCATAATCAAATTGTGGTTTTGGCACATAAAACCCCAGAATCCTGAGCTCACAGCGGATACTTCCCCGTAATGCTGAGTGGTGAAGTTGCAATAAAGTTTAGCCTTTTTAAGACTTCCATGGTTCAAAGTGCTTTTCAGTCAAATACACATTTATAGTAAAAAAACACAGCACATGCATGCACACATCTCCTAGGCACGGTAACATAGAAGCGGCGACTACCAATGTGTCCAGAAAAAAATAAATAAATAAATTCTCGGGTTTTGCGTGCCATAACCACGATCGGATTATGAGACATGCCGTAGTGAGGAGCTCGAACTTAATTTTGACCACTTGAGATTCATTAACGTGCATCCAATGGATGGTACATGAGTGCTTTTGCATTCTGCCGCCCCATCGGAATGTAATGCAATTGATCCGAGATGAAAACAACGATGGTCCTTTGCCCACATCCTCCGAGATGATTGGTGCACTTGCACTAGTCCGGTGCTTCTGCGCAAATGCTGAAGGTGCCTCAGCTGCTCCGACTCTTTGGACAATGTAGAGAAGTGCATGCGTTGCAGGCAGCAAAGTTGCCCAAGCAGAATACAGGACTATTTCACGCGAAACTAAGCTAGTTTCATCAAGAAAGTGATTTTATAAATGGTATGTGCTTTTATGACGTCCAATTCTCTAGCAGGGTTATGAAGAATTATGCCCCATATCGAACTGATAGGCATTTTTTGCAAGTTCGATATAGCTGGGTTCGACTGTAGTATGTTGCTTTGCCCCCATTAGGATGTTATGCTTCTAATGTAAAGTTGTTGCGTTCAGTGGTGTTTAGCTGCATGAGTGAACTGTGAACATGTAAACAGATGTAGCCGCTTTCTCTTTGTGGGCTCTCGGGCACTTTCAAAGTGGTCTACGACTGTTTTTCACCGGTGGGACCTCCAGTGTTTGTAGCTGTAAATAAAAACTTGACTTTTAGTTTCCTGCTCTGGTTTGTAAAGTGGTATGAGCATCCACTGCACTTGGCGAGTATAGTAGCTGACAATAATGACTGATTTAAAGGCATTCACCCAACATTGCTGGCCAGTTGAAAAGCTTACCAGTATGCTAGCCTGTTCCGGCTTCAGCACCTCGCCTTCCTTGCACACTTCGTGGTCCTTCACCAATGTCACCACACCTGCCACAAGAAAAGGCAGAGATGTCATTGCGACACTGAATAGATCAGGACAACTGCAACATTCATAAGACAATGCACTGCGCTATAATGGTTCAACAAAGTTTAGTCAGTGCAAGTGTCTGTATGTAATGTTATTGTCCATATGATGTAGGCACGTACTCGTAAAGGGGGCTTCTGGAAACACAGTTTATGAGAGGACCATGCTAAGCATTACATGTACAAAACAAATGAAAGAATGTGATGTAGGGGCATGTAAATATACGAAATCCTGGGTGCAAATTGAAAAACTGATTTGATTCGAAGAACCTGATTGCCTAATTGCCCAATATGTTAGCTTATAGTAAGGTTATTTGAGTCCGCCAACCAGCAGCTTCACGTGACGCTTAACCTCTTAACTTGCCAATGGCAAGGCAAATCATCAGCACGCACACCTCCTAGTTGCCGATGACGAGTTAACATGTAAAGTTCCAACAATTATTGCACATGTGTTTATGTGCAGTTTCTTGTAATTTTGACAATATACACAATGACTTTTGCTACTTGTTTCTTCCACAATACCAGTAAAATGCAATAGGCATTCCTGGTATATTTTAGGAAAAAATGGCACAAGATATGCATGTCTAAAAAGAATATTGACAAATCTATATGCTTCTTTTTCTTAATTTGTCACAGGAGTTCAAGGGTTAAGGCCAATTGCAACGAAATTTCACTTTGGATAAATTGGTTATAAATAAGTAGCTTATTTGGGCAACCTTGGCAAAGCTGCGGGACTGGGAGTTGTCTAATTTTCTTATAGTAGACTTTGAAAACACTTGAGCAGACGATGTGTTTACCTGGTCATCAGTGGATTATGACATCAGCCAGAGCACGTCGCCTGAGAGATATTTTTCAGTCCACTGCATGGGCGGTTGTACCATTATTGCCAATCACAAGTCGCACTCGTTCAGCCCATTAAGCTGTGGCCACAGCCAAAGATGAGTTACGGTTGGCTTTGATGGAAAGCTGCCCTCAAGACCAACTGTTTAAAATTTTAATGCAATATGTGCCACATCGCACGAAAATCTCTCATAGTCGGCGTGACCGAAAGATGGTACCAAAAGTGGCCGAGGGCACAAAGAGTAAAAGCACGTAAAGAAAATTCACTTATTACGATAGTCCCTAACGCAGAATTTGAGTGCAGCTCTATACGCGTTTTTATTTCGCGATTTATTGGCTGGCTTGTACAACCTGCCTCGTGTGGCACATTGCAAATGGAGCCAAGTGTGGCGCGACTGCCTCGCCAATTGGGAGATTGCGAGGGGCAGAATGTGGCGCAATTCACAGCAGCCACCGCAGACGGAGCTCTGCTCATGCAGTGCTTTGTTTCAATTTATGGTACAGGTGGATGCGCTTGCAGTATTCTATCGGTGCACAGACAACGACGCGCCACTCTGGCACCATCTCGTAGCGGTCGTCGCCGCAGAGCCAGTCTTACGCGGCACTACGCTTTTTTTCTCTTTTCTTCTCACGCTTTCGCCACACCCTCCTCCTCCACCTCATGGTTCCACTGCACCCTCCTCCTCTGCTTTCCTCCTCATGATCTCTTTGTTATTGCCGTCTTTCATTCCTCGCTGCGCTCCCCATTTGCTGTTTCATCCTTTGCTGTGCTAGTTCGTTCGGTTACACCAAGGGATGCCGCCGGTGTGAAACTCGGGAACAGTAATGGCCCAAGAGCTACGCTCTAAAATGCCTGAATTATGTCACATTTCTTAAGGATCCTGTAAACAAAGTAAATTAATGGCCTTAAAAAGACAATTTGGTACATTTCGGTCTGGGTGGGAAATTAACCCGGGTCTCTGGGGTGCGAGACAAACACACTTCCCCAACACAACAGCAGCTCCAAGGCGGCTCCACGGTTCTGGCTGACTCATTGTGTGGCCTAATGCGTGCCTCATTGGGCACCTGACGACTCAGCCAATGGGGAGAAGGTGGTTAGACGTCAAGAGTGTATAAAATGAACACATTCATGACTTTCCAAGGTCTACAAATAGTATAATGCTTTCACATTCCCACATGTAAGCAGTCTCAAGTGTCTCTTCTGAATTTTTTTTAGTTTTAACCAGAAACCTATCAAGTAATTCAAGTAATATATATTGAGAATCAGAGTGACATAGAAAAAATTATGACTACATAGAAACATTTCGGAAATTCGGTATGTGTTTCAGGAATTAATTTTGCAGGTTAAAGTGCAGGTTTAAGCACTGTAGGTTTAGAACCTGCACTGCTGTATTGAGTCTAATGGCGTTTTTCACTGGTCGACCTCTAGAGCGGGTTCGCCCTTTTCTACTGGTAATTTTGGGTCAACTCGCTTCCTGCTGGATCGCTCTCATTGGCTCCGCTGCCGTGCTGCAAATTCAGGTGGAAATAGGACCGTGCCATTAGTTTCAGCGGTGCAGCAATGGCGACCGCTGAACCACGACGTTCGTTTCAAAAGGCGCATGACAGGTGCAGGGCTGGTTCATGATTTTGCTGCCCCCACTCCATTGTCGATGCTGACTTAGTGCAGGCATACACGTGCGAAGCAGCGGCGCAGCAGACGACGCAGCACATGGGCGCGAGCACCATTAAAACCTCGCTTACGCACGTCTGATGTGTCTACGCAAGTGTGGTGTGTATTTACGCACCAGAAGCCGATCATAGCTGCAGTTCAGGACCTATCAAACTTACACACTCTGTGCACATTAGTCTGACATAACGCCTGCACTGTGTCTCCCCACCTCGGGAATCGAGTTGCACAATTTCTGAACTGCTCGTGAACCGCCATGAACAGGTTCACAGTGGTGCAGGCAAATCGAACAGACCCAGCACCTAACCTGATCACAAAGCTTTCGAACAACAGCACATGCACTTCAACAGCTGGTTGGCGTTAGGCTACGAATGTGCGCCGTCGAGTATGAGAACAGGCGAAAGAACCAAAGAAAGCCGTTCATTATTAAATGGTAGAAAAAGCAAAGAGTTTGGTTTCTTTAAAATAATGACGTGCTTGAAGGCACACATTTGTTACAGTGAGGATATTTAGACAGCATTTTTTGTTTTGTTGCGTCGTTCTCCAGAGAACACAGCTGGAAAATGGCAGATCTGCAGGGCTAGTACAGATGGCCATACGTATATGCCAAGTTGATATACTTGTGCTGCGCTGTCCTTTGTTGAACCATGGCGGGCAATGACATAGTTTTCACAAAACGGAAGTCTGCGGGGAACCCTGAGAAAAAGTGCTTCTGTCGTGATAAAGTAAAAAATGCAGGTGGTGTCAATGCGGAGAGCTTAGTTTTCGCACAAAGCAGGAAGTATGCAGAGATAAAGCCTTGGGCAGTGGAAAAACATGTTAAAAGAAAGTGAGTTGTGTTCAAATGTATCCACTTAAAAAAGTTAAATGCGTAACGAGTGTCACATAGTAAGGCATGCTATGACAGAAATGCAAAAGTTGCTGCATGTGAGGCATATAAGAGGTTGCATAGTGCTTTGTTGTGCCGCCATAAATACAGTAAACTCCCACTAATTTGATTTTTCCGTTTAATTGATTGCGAACCTACAGTTGGCGTTCATACATTTCTATGGGAGCAAACTTTCGTTACTTCCATCATGAAATTAGCCTTTGGCAGATAATTAAAACTTGAGCGGTCATTATGCATGTGCCTGACCATAATGGTGACTGCAATGGTGACTCCAAGAGCGGCAGCATTGTCTTGGTGGTGCACTTGGGGTTTAGTCAATACGTCGAACACATGTCACCTCTAGCTGAAAACACCTATTTGTGGCCTATTGCTTGGGCAGCGCCATCCAATACAATACCAAAACGAAGCCCATGTTCATGGCATTTGCAACAATACAGTGAACTAGATGGGGGTTACAGGATCAAACGCATGAACATACTGTGCATTCCTGTGAAGCCGAAAATGATTACAGGTCCCGGGTGTTCATAATGGTGGCTCTGCAGTCGGGTGGGCGGCACGGCGCAGCTGACAGAGCAACGCAAAAGCGTGTGCGTTGCTTCGCTCTGAAGAGTTTTGGGCTGATCTGCGATCCCCCCCCCCCCCCCTTCATGTGGCAATCTCCAATGTTGTCATTTTAGTGAGAGGCAACGACAAATCGTTGATGCCAGTGGCTCTGCTTTAGCTCTGCCTGGCTGTAAGTGGAAGGAACCAGCCACGGTGGCTATGGCGTTGCACAGCCGAGCACATGTTGCACGCTAAAAACCTAGTCGCGGTTGCTGCATTCTGATAACAGGAGGAAAAAAAAAATGCTCGTTGTACTGCGGTGTACTGCTCTTTGAGTGCGCGTTTAATAACAACAGGATCTCACCATTTAAGTCACCAGTGCGCATTTGATATGGCTTTGATAAGAAGTGCTAATGTAGTTCTTACATTAATTTTCGACTTCGAATCCATAGAAAGTGGGTGTGCATTCGATTTGGGGATGTGTTATAGTAGGGGCAAATAATGCCAAATGAATCAGCAGTGTGTTTTTTGTTTCTTCTGCATTCTCCTGTTTAATTCGACCAATATTTACAGACCTGGCAGGGCCCAATTAATGAATATCGATTGTGTTGATAAAGAAGTCATAATGGGAAGTTGTCGCCACTACAATAACGCACTGAAAAGTAGAGTAATCATAAAAACCAGAAGCTGTTGGGATCTGTGCAGTGGAACAAAAGTAAAATGCCATCGAAAAAATTGCAGAGGAGGAATGTTTTTCTGCACTTGCCTTCTGCTTTCTTGAAAATGAAGTTCAGAATAAACTTCCAGTCAGTTTTTATTGTCTTACAATGCTGTATATACACTTTTTTACCTTTTCTTGGGTCCTCTAGCTGCACATATGTTTTATAATCAAGTGCAAGTGATTCACATTGGCATCAGCTTAAATGAGCATTTCTTGTGTGCACATAGCAGCAGTAACAAATCACAATGCTAGCTTTTCATGCTTCTTCTCACTTCTGCTTTTATTTCTGCATGGCGGAATGTGGCGCTGCGGCTATGTGAAGCTCTGATCTTTCCTCTTTATCACGGTAAAGAAATGCTGGTGATGTGTCAGTGGAAAGCCACATAATTTGGGGCGCAATGGCATCTGCTAAAGCCAGATATTCTGCTAAATTTTTGTTGCCAGCACACTAGAAAGGTGCAATTCTTTTAATTTCTTCACATTTCTTCCCAATGTTTCCCCACGAGATAAAGTGCACACCTGAGGATTGGGGAAAAAATATAAATATAATTGGACGTTTTGACCAAATCGACCATTCAAATTGCTGAGTCACCACTTGAAGGGAGGGTGGTTAACTGAAGTGGTGGACAGCAAATTGGAGCAGTGAACAGCTTTCCCCTCCACTGCCCATTGTAACCCTGTTTGCTGGCA
Organism: Dermacentor variabilis; assembly: GCF_050947875.1. Taxonomy (NCBI): domain Eukaryota; kingdom Metazoa; phylum Arthropoda; class Arachnida; order Ixodida; family Ixodidae; genus Dermacentor; species Dermacentor variabilis. The sequence continues at coordinate 205,044,517 of NC_134571.1, forward strand.
ATGCGTACTTCACAGCGTCCTAATGCAGAGCAATACTGCTAGGAACAGCCAATGAAAGGACATTAAGAGAACCTTTCATGCCTTTTGGACATGGTGAATAAACCTGCATAGTCAGGAGGCATGGAAGAAGGAAAGCTTAGGAGAGGCCTTGGCCAGCCTGGCCCTGTTGGAGATAGTGTGGCCGAAGTCACATGCTATTTTTTGCAAAGAAGCAATGAGACTGGTGGTCCAAACATCCTCATTTCCATAGTAACCGCACTCATTAAGCTCTTGCTACTCTCTGCCTCCAGAAAGCAAGATTTTAACGTACCATGGAAAAACACAGGGGTGCATTTGTTTCATTAAAACTGTTACAAAAGTTTCGTAGGCTTCGCTCGAGCGTGCGCCAGCAGCACACATATCCAGAGGCTCGTCACAATGCAAGTTCGAGGCTCGCACCCATCTGCTTCGGCAAGCTGATTGGGGATGCAAAGGCACTTGCCGCACTTCCAACTTAAAGATGTTACGTCAGGGCGTCTGATTTTTGTTCCTTTCTGCCATGTCAGAAGGCAACGCTTCCACATACGGCTGAGCAAAACGTTATCTCTGTACAAGCAGCAGGGAAACAACAATTAGCGCCCCCCCCCCCCCCCCCCCCCCCGAAGCACTGCCTGCTCCTTCTTCCAAGTTCTTGAAATCTTTTGCCACCTCCCACGTTTAGTGTTATGCACCAGTGAATGTAATCGTTACTGGCCGAACTTATTTAGGCATCGGTTAAGCAGCATCCCCCACAGAAGCAAAAACAGAGATTTGATCATTGATAAGGTGTTAACACCCTCTAGTGGCACAGAAAGGTAATGCTATCCCAATACTATGGCCTCCAAGATTGGGTGGCACAACAAGCTGATCTTGGAGGTCACACTGACATTGGAACCATGGAGGAAGGAAAGACTAGGAGAGAGCGTCACATGACAGTTGGGAATCCTAGCCATAAACAATTTGAAGGCAAGGCTCATTGGAAACGGGCTCTTACTAAAGATGCGCACGGGCTGCATTTCCGAGCCAGGATTGGGCCTCCCGTTTGCGTCCTGCCCGACCTGGCCCAGTGTAAATAACCAGTGTAAATAACTGGGCCTGCCTCGGCCCGACATTATCAGGGCTTTGTTGCAGGAACAAAATATTTTCTCCCATTTTAAATGACATTTTAATGAACACATTTAAATAAAACATAAATAAAAATTCAGCACTTATGACAAGTTATGTAAAAACAGCAAGCTGTCCAATGATTTGGAAACAAATATGGCGCTTCTGCATTACAAATCCTGCTGAACTGAAGTTCCACTCGCTGCTGGCACTGGTAACCAGTATTTCCAAGATCTTCGCAAGTAGAGCAAGCTTTGGGTGATTTGACAGCTGGTTTCCCAAAACTTTAGTAGGTCACATGCAGAGCAAAGCGATAATTTCATTGAAAATATTCATGAAGCTTATCTTGCATGATGGAAATGGTCTTGTCACTCAGTATACAGTTTTAAACATTGCTTTTCCACGGCAGGTTGTTCTGAAGCAATTTCTGCACAAACTTCAGAAAACCAAGAAACAAGCTGCCTTATGTGCGCATGTACTTCATCAGTGGTGAGCATTCAAAGATGCCGAAATGGAGGGCAGAGAAGTGTAGCTATCTTGTGCTCAAGGCTGGGACTCACTTTTGTTTTCAAGAAGTACAGTGCACATTCTTGGAACTTCGTTTTTTCTACAGCTTTTGATAAAGACTGGGGATATGTGTGAAGATGTTTTTGAAGCCTAGCAAAATGCAGGAGAACTAAATGCAACGTTGGTTTTCTTCTTCTAATGCGCTCGTACAGAAAATGACCACAGAAGTGCAATGAGGTCTTCGAAAGTGTCTTATTCCGCATTGTTTGCAATAGCAGGTATTCTTTATTCAAGAGACGTTTCAATTTCATAAAGCTGACAAAATACTGACTTTATCATAGAGTTTCGCATTCCATCTTGTTGCGACCTTCTGAAAGATGCTTTTGTTGAGTTGGCTGGCTCAACGCATTACTTGAGGAATTTAATGACAGATTTTATGTTCTGTAGGGTCTTGGACATCGATGGGGCTTCAGTTGTAACGAACTGTTTGCAAAATGTGTTGTGAAGAACTGTACTGAGCAAACAGGTTCAACAGGTCAGCCTACTGTAGGGCTGCAGCACAATCATTATATTCACCACCTGGTCGGTAATAAAAGTCACTCCATGCAAAGCAGCACTTCTAATGCCGATTTCAGCAAAGCGCCACTGTAACTCTTTTCGGATGGTCTCACCAGTTTTGCGTTCATTTGAAAAGTCTTGTGTGAAAAGAACATGAGAGTGCAAGCACCAATCAATGTCAATATAATGTGCTGTAGCGGCTGTGTAGTGGTGTTCGTTAATGGCTGCTGCAACTTCCAGCATTATAATCTTACAAACCTGCTTGGCAAATTTGCATTACATTTCTTAACATAGTTATGGTAAGGTTAGGAAGAATATCTTGGATATAGATATTGTTATGACGAGCACGAATGTGAACGAGCTCTTGAGCTATTTTAGCGAATCTGCTGCCACTGACTATATCACAAGGTTGCATATATTTGGCAAAAAAAGTGCAAGGTTCGGTTGTTCCTTCATAGTTGCCAGCTGTTGCGCACTTGTTGGCTTCAAGAAAGGGACCACACTTGCGTTTGCAGGACTGGTCCTGCATCGCTGTCTTTGCAGACTCATATGTGAGAAGGGAACTGCACAATTTGCACTGCATTTGCCCTAAAGGCGAACCCGTTTTGCTGTCTACCACCACAGGAAACTTCGGGCATTCGCTTTTGGTAGCAGCTTGTAGCAGCCAGCTGAAATGCCCCTTCTAATAGAATCAGCACTGTTGAATGCCAGTCTATTCGATCCCAAGGACTGTCGGGGTTTTTAGGCATGCACACATCTTGATGCCAGACCACAGTCTATGGAGACAGTGCACAATGTAAAGGCGCATGTCAAGTTCAGTGACATTCCCTTATGCTCTGCAAAAATGTTTCCATATGTTTACAGGTCCAGGGAGTATGCACACTGTCAGCTATAACGACAGGCCACTCACACGCAATATTGGGAGTCAGAGCACCAACATGGTTGTGTTTAATCCATGCATATCAATGTTTTAACCGCATGACTAGTGTGGACGCTAACTCCTTCACTCAATAAGATGCCGGTAAATCCGTTGCCAGTCGTCTGACAGCAACCCTGGCATTGCACCGTAATTGCTGCCACACAAATAATGTTGAGTTCCTCCTGAAGTGCTGCCGCTGCCCTGCGATGCCGCGGAAACTAGACGAGAAGTACAAAGGCGCGGTCGCCAGAGATTCTCTCGAAGCATGGGATGCATAGGCGAAGGCTGTGCATGCCACATAGGAAAAGTGATCTGTCCACATTCAAGCAATTACGCGACATATCTTTCAGTATGCCGATTGTTCGAGAGTGCACGATCGTGGGTAAGGCGCGGATTCTGGCAATGAAAGGGAAATGCAACTTGCTTATATTTGCATATCTTGTTGTGGTTTTCTTCTCAGTTTCTTTGTTGGTTTGTGTGTTTGTGGCTTGTGATTTTCTTAAAGTGAGGCCACAATGTGAGAAGTGGCCAGAAGAAAGGAGAACCGTATAGAGGGGTGGCAGAGAGAAATGCATTCGTCAAGTGAAGATATGTCAACTTGCCCAAACAGCTACACTGGTTTCAGCAAGACATGCATTCCAATTCTGGATGTTACGCACAAAACCTATTGCACCACAGCATCCATGTTTTCAGCACGAGTCGGGCTCTGCACGTGACTTGGCCTGCCCAACAAAAGAATGCAGTGGCCCATAGGCCGGGCATGAGCTTTTGGATCGTGCCCATATCTGCTTACATTACTGCTATCTCTTACCACATCATAGGCAAGCAATATTTTCTAGCTCCTGAGGGTGGTGAGGGTGACACTGAAAGCTACCGTGAGCTAGACAATCTACTGGGAGGTCCAGCAAACGTGTAGGGCTTATATCTCAAGAGTCAGTGTGGATAAGCCTTAAAGGAAAGGAGGCATGGCCTCAGGGGCAGCAACAGTGCCTTGCGGAAGATAGTTGCCTCATGTCATGGCCCCTCACATTTTCCTTCCACCATGACCAGAACACAGTGAAATGATGGGATTGCTCTATGGATGCACAGCAGTACAGCTTCCAAGTGCAGCACAGACAACATAAAATAAGGGGGCACTGTGAAGATGTGACAAGGGTGCAGCATCCCTTTATTTTTCACTCGCACCCAAAGCGCACAGGCAGGGGGGTTGAGGGGGAGGTCGCAATGGGATCTTATTGCACTTGGACTTTATATGGAATATGACGCTGCTTCACTTTGGCGGTCACTCTTGGTCAGGCCGCACGCAATTTATGAGGTGCATTCGCAAGCAGCCGCTCGTAATTCAATGATTTGACCATCTACATCTGTGGAAGTTTCCATTTATTGTCTTCATGTTTCTTCGCAGCAGCAGTGATATTTCATTATATTGAGGTTCTAAATACATGATGTTCCATGGATAAGTAAAAAAAAAAAATGTAATACTTCGTTATAACGAGAATTTTGTCATACTGAAGTTTATTATTAGCAGTTTAACTGGACCTGAAAGGTCTCAATTAGGGACATCACGAGGAGCAGGCAAATGATTAGTTAGCTGTCAGTTTAGCTGGCGTGACTTGATGGATGGTTATCAACGGCAATCTTGAAGCATGACAGGTTAGTCATTATGGCAACTTTAGGATGAAGTGCATTCCAATCTCTAGATGTCTGCAGAAAAAGAGAGTGCTGAAAAGTAGGGGTATGCGTGTGTGCAGGATAAACTACAATGGGATGGCTAAGGTTCAGTGAGCTGGAGCTATGAATTGGTTGCCTGGTGGGAGTGAATAAAAAAAAAATATCTGAAATAAGCAAATACGAGTTAATCTACGGTGTGACGCAAAAGTAGGTAGGTGAAGCACAGCTTTCAGGACAGAGATACTTTAATAGAAATTGTACTCAAGTATAAATTGGGTTGCGCGATCCTGGATGGCCTTAAAGGGAAGCTGAAACTGTTTTCAATTTCCATGAGTTGCTGGGATTGGGAAGAACAGACCTAATAATTTACGGTTCCGAAATTTTTTTCTTCGTTTTGTTAATATAAGGGGCGGAAATCGCTTTCTAAACCACCCCCGCGGACACGCCCCCATCACTTCCCGGAGCGCCGGGTGAGGTGGTTGCCAGAGGAGAGAACCGGCGAGAGTGATGTCATTCGCGGGGACCGAGCTGTCGCACCGGCGTGCTAGCATGTACTGGCATGCCTGTTTCCGTCCTGCGCTTTACTGAACGACGCTACGAGAGATCTGCCGCCGCCGCCGCTCACGTTTGTTTTCTTTTGCGATTTTCATAAACTGTTCTTTCGTGAAGCTGCCTGTCACGGCAGCTTCATGTGCATGCTCGCGCGAGCAACGCCGCTGGCACGCTGCGAAGCATAGACAGAAACGCGCGCAGTAATAAATTTTGGTGACCGGACTTCGTGCGTAGCTTCCACAGCGTTGCACCTGAGGTATGAAATGGAGTATAGGCTTGCATAGTGACATTCGACGTACGGTTTCAGTTATCGTGTTTACCACACGGCGGTCTAAAACTGCCCAATATCTTTATGTCAACACTAGCATGGAGCACGCATACCGATTTTTGATCAAGCCACAATCGCAAAGTCGTCGAACCATAGTCTGAATATTGCACATATAATACCTCTGGCCATCTCTGAATGTGTATGATAAGCAACTTCCGTGACTGTACCTCGCAGCACTGCATGAGCGCGCTTTGAAACGCGGCACTTATGTTCGCGATCGTGTATCAACACTAAAAAAACCACGGGACTTTAGACAAGCAGCGGCAAGGTGCTTGACATCGCGGAATTGCACCCGTGTTTACAATCTAATGAGAAGTTAGTGCTTCGGCATTCTTCCAGCACCAAGTTCCCAGTGACACTTTAGCGCAATTTTTGTCCAGTCATTGGAACGTGCAGCTACATGAAAAAAAAAAAAAAAACATAAGTGCCAGCTAAGATTTCAAAAGCGCGAGAAGGTGCACAAATCGCTCTCGCTGTTGGCACACTCAACATCGTCGTTGCCGCCGTTACCGCCGTTGCTGCCATCGTTTTCCGTATCGGCTGTCGGTTCGAACATGTACGGCAAAAATACAAGCTGTCCGAGACAGCGAGAACATTCCATAATGATTACAACTCAGCTATGAAGCCAGAACAGAACAGCGTGCTACGCTCTGAAACGGCGGCGCCGACCGGCGACTGCCGTGATTGACGTCACAGCAGCCCCGACCAATCATGGGCAACAGCGGCGTTCGCGCGATGCCCTGAGGCGCTGGTGCGCGTTTTCTTGAAAAAACAGCCGCTTGCGTTTGTTTCCGCCCTTTTTGAACCAGATATTTGTGTTCAGGGGACTCAAAACAGTAGAATGTCACAGAGAACTCATTTTTTTTTAAAAGTGTTTCAGCTTCCCTTTAAGCATGCTGTTTAAGTAAGCTTGATAGATATCAAAGATTGCATAAGCGTAGTTAGCGTTTTGTTCGGACGAGAGTTGTATAGGCCAGAGGAAGGTGCCAAAGATAAATCACGGCGTAAGTAGCCAAGTGAACGGTTAGCAGAATTTGTTCTGTGAATCGCATGTTGGGTCCAGGTTAGGTTAGGAGAAATGTAGACACCTAGGTACTTGACACAGTTGACTCATGTTATAAGGAAGTTACTGTCCGATGATAAAAGGAAATTGATGAGGTCTTACTGATGTTCAAGCACATCAACCAGTCGTTGCACCATTTTTGCATATGGAAAATGTCATCCTAGACAGCGTAGACGTTGGAAAGTTCTTTTATGGCTCGATACAAAGCACAATCACCTACAAAAAGGTGGATGTTAGATGAGATGCTAGAGATAAGGCCAATCATGTAAACAACAAAAAGAAGAGGTCTAAGGATGGAACGTTGCGATACACCCGAAGCTAGGGGATAGAGTAGACGAATGTGAATGAATGAAAACAAGTTGCTGACGGTCGGCCAAAAACCTTGAACCCAATTACGAACAATCAGGTGGAAGTTGAGGTGCGAAAGCCTGTACAGGAGGGGCATGCGAGAAAGCTTATTATCGAATGCTTTCTCAAAGTCTAGGAAAAACCATTAATAGTGATATGGCGATCAAGTGAGGAATGGAAGTCATGCAGAAAAAGAGCAAGTTGTGTGCCACAGGAGTGTCCTTTCTAAAAACCGTGCTGATCTGAGTGAAAGAAGTTTGCGGATGAGAGGAAGGTGGCAATGTGTGAGTAAACAAATAATGTGCTCCACAATCTTCGAGCAAATGCTAGTAATTGAAATAGGTCAATAATTGCTAGGGCATAAGGTCAATAATTGCTAGGGCATAGATGCCTTCCTTATAGATGGTTATTATTTTCCTAGCCCTCCGGTCAAGGGGGACATTCCCAGTTGAAAGTGACTGCTGAAAGATCAACGACAACATTACACTACAAATACCTGACAAGCAGCAGAGCTAACTAAATGAGGTCAAGGAAAAGAGGATCACAACACAAGTGCTGAATCTCGACTAAATGTTTATTAGAAAAGAACACAAATATATAAACAAACACCAACTTAGCTACGATAAACGGCCGTGCATGTGGAGCAGAAACTAGCCTAGTGCAACAAAAGTCATATACGTAGAATAAACATGTGCATTAAAAACTAAGCAAAAACAGAACGCACCTAAGCAAAAAGAAACATTTTGTACAAGCACCGAATATGATCTAGTGTGGAAAGCTCTTTTAAAAACAGTAATTATTTTCCAGTAAAAGCAACAGATGGCTTGCTAAGACATTATTTTACCTTTTGACCAGGTAAAACTAGAGCTCAGACCACACGTCCGGTTGCCAGCACGCGCTCGCTTCTCGCCACTCATGGCTAGACGACTTGGCAGACTTCACTTTGTAATGATCGAGCTAATGACAGCGCTTCAAAGTGTGCAAGTTGGATGTGGCTACTATTCGTCGGTCAAGCTAGTGCAGGACAAAGCCGGTTTGCACCATACAACACAACCATACTGGAGCACATGAACACGAACGCTCACTCCAGCCCTCTGACACACAAAGCAAACGTAATACAGTTGCGTGTAGCAGATCTGTTACATAGCGTAGATAGAGTTGATACCATGGCCACTGTGACACCCTGCGGCCGTTGTGATATCCATGCTGAGCGCACTGTGGCTCGCTGTGGACAACTGCATTTGGCACGTTGTAGGCACCAAAATCACAAATAGTGGTGTCTCCGTGAACATTAAAAATCAAATTTGAATTGCACGCCACGACCACGTTAAAGGGCCCCTCATCAGGCCCCATAGCAAATTTGGTTTTATGCTGAAAGTTGTTACATGTCCTCTAGGGAGCGTTCTGCAGTAAAAATGTTTCAAATTGACTCATTAATAGCCGAGAGATAAAATATTTCAGTGCTGTGAACCAATGATTTCACAAGGCGAGCTTCACTGTATAGCGAAATTCCTTCCCTGCATTCTGCCATACCGGACCTCGAGGATCGTGTGATGCCTATGTCATGGGCCCCGCATTAATTTTTTTTCTCTTTTCTTTTTTCGGCGCTGTGCATTTTTGACGATGGTGTTGTGCGGCAGCTGTTGCGATCACTCATTTAGCGCAGCGCATGATTTTGCGCGCTGTGCACGAGGACACATGACTAGCAGTATAACTCAGTGCTACACAAATACTGAAGCGGATCGCAGAGTGTGATCACGCGCTGGAGCACGGCAGAAAATGGCATAGTTTCGGTACCTGCGCATGTGACCGCACTACCGTGGGAACGAGCAGACGAAGCGGAAGTACATCTCTCTTGCTTCGGTGCGAAGTAAAACAAAAGACACACAAACATTCCATTTGTGTTTTATTATTTTTCTAAAGTTCAATTGGTCAATTCAAGCAACAGATCGCACTGATAACAGATGTTGCCTTGAATAATTCTTGAAGTCGCGTGTCACCACGAGCGATGTCACACTGCAGACCCGACCACATATGTGTAAGGATGCGACTATGTCACCATCCGGCTCGGAGCATGGTTGCCGCGAGAGATAGGGAAAACGGAGTAGAGATTGAAATTTCAGACCTTTCAGCGGAGCGTAACGATGGAATTCTTTGCAAACACGATCATTAGTGCGCATTGTATGCTCTGCGCTTGTCAGCTCAATATGGCCAGACCTGGTGAGAGGCCCTTTAAGTAGGTGGAGTATTGTGGGCATGCCTTTGCTCTGCCGTAGCGTTCACAGGGCAAGGCATTGAAGAAGGAGCAGGAGCAACGCCAGAGAGATCATAGGTGACATTTGATTGCCAATAACTCTGCTTCTGCGGAATGCATCATGCTCCTCAGTCCAGAGTTACGGACTTCAACATTAACGATAATATGCTGGCACCATATCAGGGCTGCCACATCACTGGCACAACTGACTTTTCACTCATGATACCTCACTCTCACCTCACGATACTCTCAGTCGTGATGTTGGCAGTTTAACCACCAACACTGGCACATGTTGTGGGGAGCACACATGCCCATCTTCTCCCGCGTCGTCGCGGTTGCGTCGAGAGCCGGCATAGACATGGGAGAGGCGCACTACGCCCTTTCCAGCTTCTCCCTCGCTCTCGTGAAGCGCGCGCACCCTTCCTCCCTGACTTGCAGGAAGGTAGCTGGCAGGTGAGGAGGACATTCCCCTCGCAAAGGTAAAAAGGTACAATACAGCGCCATCGGGGAGACCTGCTCTCTGACGCCAGACCCCTAACCTGCCAGACTTGAGTACCTGCCACAACCCGTGAGTGACCTCGTTTACCTGACTAGCCCGGGCAACGAGGTCAGCCTATTATTACTTCTTACAGAGAGGACTCCCCTCTGCCAGTGTTTTTTATTGCTGGTAGCAATAAATGTTGTTACAGCTGATGCTGCTGGTTGCCCCATTTGTTCGAACCCAACGTAGCCGCGATTCCCGCGCTACAGGTTGGGGAGTACCACGGAGCGATTGTGTGGAACTAGATCCGGAGCTCGCTTTCAGCCCCACGCAGAGTGGAACCCCACAATGTATTGCAAGTGTTCTGTCTGGCATTCATGCATAACAAACAGCTTAGCTGTGGAAAGCGGATTGCTTTCTAATCCCTTAAACTGTCCAGAGTTAACCTTTACTACAGCTTCATCCAGACTCACATTAGTTACTGCATGGCTACATGAGGATCTATCTATCTACTTGCCACCGATATAGATACTTCAGAACATAGCCCTATGGATATCCGAAAGTACGCTGCAATATAGTACATATAACCACTTTCATTTTTTAATATACTTAACGTCTATGGCCTTGTCAAATATAACATTGCATCCTTAATGCATTCAATTTGCACCAACAAATTATACTGAATTACATCATCTCTGAACTTTTCCTTTCGGTTGACTCGGTCTGAAGCTGATAGCAGAGTGAACTCTGCTATCAGTTTCTTCTCTAAAAGGTACACAGTAACTATGGCAGTGACACGCTTGAATATTTTGCTACTAAAACATGGAACGAACTAAATACCGTAGAAACCCTCTTATATGCTTTCTACTGGACAGCGACAAGACAATGTAATACCTGGGAAATGTATCACGCAAACATACAGTTAAAATAAAAAACTACCGCTTAAATAGTGCTACGGAATAGTATTACCAATAACGAAGAGGCGAGCATAAGACGACGACGACGATCAGAGGCTAGCGCAGGCTGTTGCCTCTTGGCCAAGTGCGGCGTATTACGTTGTAAATATACTTGTATATAGCTTTTCATCTGCGTCTTCTTACGTAGCATATCTGGTGGAGGTGGACGTTCCCTGTACCTCGTCACGGAGCTTCGCAGTGGACGGTACGTCGAGCCTAGCTTCATGGCTCCCGGCGATGACAACTCGACTCGACAATATTAAAACAAAAACTATACACAGCTCAGACTCTAAAGGATTTACAGTCGCAGACAGATAATTTGTACTCGTTGGGAACCACATAAAAGTCTGAATAACAGAGTCTGAATATCGGTTTTTGCAGAAAAGGCGAGTTGTATTCTTGGACGATCACTTTCGGGGATACCTTTACTTTTGCAAGATTTTGCAAGACTAGTACTCGACACATGGACATCTACCAGCGACGGCATCCTTGGCACAGGGCCAGAGTTCTTACGAAAAATCTGACTAAAAATTCAAGAATAATTCAAGAATTTCAAGGATGACAAAGGCATCCTTGAAAAGGAGGGGGAAACAAAGCTTATTCGACACATGCACTAAAATCTAATGAGATATCCTTCTTCCTAGCTGCAATTTTTTTGCAGCTAAGCATCTTTTCAAAGTTGATGTTTTTAATATAATGAAGTCAACCACCTCCTGGCATGATGGTTAGAGCAGTACCTGGCTTCAGCCAAAGATACTTGTTGTGTTAAAGCCTAATAGCTGTAAGTCGGGCATTTCTGAAGCTGAGGGACGGACCGAAAATGGAGCCATGACTGCTGCCGTGTGAACCAACTAGCAAAACAACAAAATGGTGACACGGCTTTGTCGCTTGATCTGGCTTTGTCTAGCTCTGCGATGGCAATGGTGACTTAAACAAGCCTGTCATTGCTGGCTGGGAACAAGCCACACTGCAACCGTTTGGCGACTCTCTCAAAACAAAATATCTAGGACTATTTCTTGACAGACAGTATCCATGGCACAGTCCCTATGCAGCATTTGTTACTTTGAACTTTCAAAAGTTGCCCCCAACCTGAGTTCTAAAAAAATTCAATAAGAAAATTCACATATATTAAAGTATTTTTAAGGGCTCTTGAATCTCTTTTTCCCAATTCAAGGGTTTTCAAGGAGGTGTACAAACCCTGCACCTGCCCAAGCATGCTCTCTTATCACAGCGCCAGGGTCACTGTCGCCCATAGATGATTTTGGCACTATTAAATTAAAAGCAGTATCCTCGAAAGTGATCGTTTGAGAATGTGGCCCGAGTTTGACAATGCGTTTTTGCGCACACTTACGCTTGCCTGGTCAGTCCATATTTCGACCATTGTCATGCTGCCACTACAGATAGATGAACGTACAGTCAATGTATCAACATAACGCAAGTCAACTGTGCTGCGATAGCCAAATGCTCGTGGGTTTTTTCACGAGTCATCGTCTTGCACTTCCCTCACTTGATCACCACCTTGATCACTGTAGGCATACAGAGTGGACTTGACGCCACTTGAAACTGCTTGAGGAAGTTGCCTGGCATTGGCCGCTACTTAATGCAAATGAAAATGCCGGACACATGAAACTCGCACGGCAAACAGCAAATTCGGGCAGTGCATCTTTTCAACACTAAGCAACTCCGCTTGGCTTGTCCTGCAGTTTGGGTAGTTTGGGTGCGGTCTGTGACTGCTGAATCGACTAGACTTCAATTTCGACAAGGAGCTGGTGACATGGCCATCGACTATGCCAGCAATGTATTAAAACCAGAATATCATTATTTCCGCTCGTTTTTGTGGCCAAATTGGCACACGGTTGTGCAGCCAAACTCTGAATATTGAACGGTATGCAGTAACGTGCCCAAAATTTTGTGACTTTGCGCCATGACCATGGTGCGTCAAAGTGTACACTGGTGGTGGCCTGAAGTGTACAGCTAGGACGTCTAGTGCAGTCGACGTTCTTCTCCGCGATTTCTTCCGTTATAAATAGTATACTTAATATTTAGAAGGAAGTTCATAGAAGAATAAAAATGGGTTATATCACATGCGGCAGACATTGTCAGCTCCTGACTGGAAGCTTACCATTATCATTGAAAAGGAAGGTGTACAATCAGTGCATTTTACCAGTGCTGACATATGGGGCAGAGACTTAAAGACTGACAAAAAAGCTTGAGGACAAGTTAAGGACCGTGCAAAGAGCGATGGAACAAAGATTACTAGGCATAACGTTAAGGGACAGAAAGAGAGCAAACGGGTATGGACGATATTCTAATTGGCACCAAGAGAAAAAAATGGAGCTGGGCAGGTCATGTAATGTGCCGGTTAGATAACCGTTGGACCATTAGGGTTACAGAATGGGTACCAAGAGAAGGGAAACGCAGTCAAAGAGGGCAGAAGATTAGGTGGAGCGATGAAATTAGGAAACTCGCATGCGCTAGTTGGAATCGGTTGGTGCAGGACAGGGGTAATTGGAGATCGCAGGGAGAGGCCTTCGTCCTGCAGTGGACATGAAACAGGCTGATGATGATGAATATTTTTATACGTACACCAAAGTCGGAACGTATTACGCAGGAACGTTCGGAGAATGCCTATGTATCAAAGGGGATTCTAATACACACATGTCACACATCTATATGAGCCTTTTCCTGGGACTGTACTTTAGCAACGTCATAACAGGGGAAACATGAATTATAAACGTATCAGTGGGGTGGGTTCTACCATACTAATGTCAAATCAGCTCGGTCTTATAGTCTGTTTCGGAACAATTATAAACGTTTACTTATTAACTATATGTAGTTCACAAATACTGACACATATGTTCTGAGCTTGTGCTTTTGCGAAGATTCTGAATTTTGTATTTACTCTGGCTTTTTCTTGCCTGGCTTTGCACTACATTAATTATTTTTTTTTATAAACACTCTTACATTGTTCGTATGCTGCTACTGATGTGTATGCCCGATGGAATGTTTTGTTGGAACTCTCTAACAATATTTTTGGGTCTCGAGAGTGCATTTTTGTACTTGTATGTACATTTCTTTAATAAACTTCAAATTTAAACTGACGGGTCACCCGAAGTGGCGAGGCTGAGCAGCTGATCCTATTACTTTTGTTTTATTGCGACAGCACATTCATACGGACACCCCTAGCAAATTTTTTCCGTTGTTGTCACTGTGAGCTTCCATATATATTTAGGTATATGTATGCTATATGGCTCACCATGTTATGTGACATGCAGTGTATGCAGGTTATATTACCACACAATTTTATCCCTAAAGTTGCTCATACCAAGTCTTATGTTCATGACAAAATTATTCCTCAGAACTTTGAGAATGGTTGCCCACAAACAAATGCCGTGAAACAAAACATAGACAGCGCATGCCTTTTATCTTAAACCTTCTCAGACTTAAATATTAAAAGTGCAAAACAATAACAGAGCTCAAACCTGAAAATTATGTAATTTTATTGGTGTGGCTGTGCACTACCTCCAGGATCGGCCCAGGAAAGAGGTTTGAAACATACCTGATACAGAACAGTGGTGGTAAATTCGCAAAGAAAAACATCAGCTTTTATTAACAAACATAAATGAATTTGTACAATGTACAGCTCATGTTTACTTCAATTGGTACTACTACTACAAGTCTTACATTTCATGTTATATTTGTTATATTTTAACATGTTGATATCTTGCATTCACTGCTTTGCCAATATGGTGAAACTGTGATATATATATATATATATTATTCTGACCTTCCCTTTAGGAGTCCAAGTGCAATATTGCTTTCCTCACCCCGCAATGCACTACTCAAGTGCTCTACACGAGCGCAGATGTGTGTAGTGTTTCCTCATTAACAGTGAAACCACAGAAGTGCTGCAGGCATGCAATCATAGGCTACTGACCGGCTCACACAATCATGAAGCGCCACTGGTTTGAGCCCTCACCTTTCTGGAGGCTGGTGGGCAGACCCAGCCGCCTCAAGTGTGGTTCCAGAGAGTGCTGGAACTGAGGCAGCGGACCTTGGTCCAGGAACACCTGGTGTGTCGCTTTGAATCCTGCCCGTGCGTAGTCTGCATCAGTGTACTCGCTGAACCACCTGGAAACGCAGAGATGACACGATGATGACGTACACCCGGCGACAAAATATTGCGGGGCACGAGACATGAGGAAAAGCTGAATATCTCTGCAACCTCACAATGCAATCTGGTATTTGCATTTCGGGCCTCGACTACAATATGCTAACAGCACTGTCACATACAGCTTTAGTGGCTACTGCTACAGGCTGCTTGGGAACTGAACATTTTTGGAGATGCCGTGGTCCATAAACTTTTGTCACCAGGTGTACAGAACAGTTCACTGTTGAAGGAGACACCTAGTCGGTATTTTAGGATTAATTACAGTGCCACCTTCGCACAAAGGCTTTGACAGTAATTTTTTTTTACTAATTTACCGCACTTTCCTGAGTATAATTCGTACTCCAATTACAACACCCCGATAAAAAAAAAGAAGCTTGTATAATTTACGTAACTGATTACGACAACACTCAAATCTTTGTAAAAACAGTCTGCATTTGTGGACGCACAACTCGTCCACGTCAGATCTTCAGCCAGCGGCTTTGTTCCCCATCTCTTCGGTAACGCTGATAGTCTCCAGCTTCTGCTGTGTTGTTAAAGGCTGCGGTCAAACGCTGCGCTCATTGTGATTCGAGTTCTTGTTTGTCAGTGCCACATGCGCTATTCGCTTACTAACACAGTCAAAATGCAAAATAGTGACCAGAAAAGAGAAGGAGAATGGAGGACACGCAGAGGTGGAGAAAGTGTGTGGGCTCCCTAGGAGGCAACAAAACTTTGGAATGCTGAGAACTATGCACAAAGATGTGGCTTCATGGCAGTGCAGCACATGCTGCCATGAAGTCATAGACAGAGATGAAAATCTGCTGCCTCTCCCACCACGAGGTGCGCCAATATACTCTCACCCGACTTCCTCCTTACACTTGTTCATAAGTGAAGGTCCCATATGGGACCGCCCGTGCCAGAGGAAGGTGCCGAGGCAGACGACTGTGGGACAGCAACCGGAGTGGAAGCAGCTAGAATCGGTGTCTTTCAAGAACCACGACCGAGAACACTGAGGGACGACAAATGCTAGTGACCACAGCGGTAAGCAGAGATGAATACTTCCACTTCTTACTAGCTTTCCTCCTGCCTGCTTATCAAGCATCCCAGAAGCCAGCACTTCTTGTTGGGAAGACCTAATAAAGAGTTTGGTTGGTTTCTGTTATCACCGAGTGTGTGTAGTGTTTATGCTTGTGTGCCAATGTGCCTCCGTGGTTGGTAGCACCGCGGTGCATGTGTGCACTGGGAAGCTAGACTGTGCCCGTAGGAGTTGGAGTGGGTGGTACTCACAGCCCACGCCTCAACCGTACTTTTAAATTTTTAAAATGTTCGGTATTGGTTATATGCACAAAAATACAATTACTCTATGTAACATGTCACAATAAGCGTCTACCCCCCCTCCCGTATGAAGTCAATTATACATTCAATTCCTCCTGGTTAGAATACTATAAGGTGGGCTGAACCGCACACTCTGTCATTCCTTCTAGATTAAGGCGATCAAGTAACTGCCTCATAACCAAATAGTAAATACCCTCTTCAAGACTTATGGCTTTCATATATAGCTGTATGCTCAAAACATGATGGCAAACATTCATTCATCACCATCATCATCATTTATTACTCCCTTAAGGGCCCCACGTGGGGTATTGCATAAGGGGGGGGGGGGGGGGCAAAACAATAATACAAACATTGAATGAATGGAGGCAGATATTAAGATGGCCTTCAAATGCTAAAACTGCTAAGAACTGCATGCTAAATGATTTGTCCAACTCCGCAGACAAACAGCAAAAAAAAAACCATGAAGGCAGGAAGCATATCCGCCGGCTGAACAGTACGTTGACTGCCATGTCTTGGACATGAGGGACTGAAAGGAAGCTAGCTTGTCATTTATGAAAATGGCCTACAAGCAGAGAGGAAAAAAAGAAACACTAGCGAGCCACTCTTTAAATGCTGCTATTCAACACTACGCACTGTAACACTACTTGGCTTGCATTCTTGATCAACCATTTGAAGAGATACTGCTTTCACTTTTGCATTAATTAATGTCAAGTGCAACACCCTTAAGCTACGGCAGGCACTCTCTCAATGCAGTTCATACACTAAATAGACTAAATAATGGCCATGGGACAAGTATCATTTACATCACGTCCATCTGCACTTGCTGCACGTCATCGATAAAGATCAGTCTAGAGTACAGCTCCTGCTGAGAGTTTCAGGCAGCCATGATGTGGCACAGAATTGCCTGGTGGGCAGGTGTCACCAAGGGCGGCCGCCGTTCACTCTTGGGGATGCAATCACTTTTGCAATATTTTCCGTAACCAGCATTGGACTCAGCCGTCCGTACGGGCGACGGCAATCCTAGCACTGTGCCAGTGATGCTGTTGTCAGTAGGCGCAGACACATTCGGTGATAGTGACATAACATCTTGCAGAAAATCATTATATTCCAAAAAGTGAATAACCAGGAATACCTGAACAAACGAACAAAGCTGACTTGCGAAAGTACTCGCACAGCTCACAATGGTTAAAGCAAGTGCCCATGTTTCGAAACTTTTGGGCAGAGCATACCAGAATTTACAGGCTAATGAAGTACCAATCCGTCCCATAAAATATTGCTCCAGGAACATTTTTGGGTGGTAATTTGTTCTATAAAGCAATGAATGAATGATGTGGGTGACAAGTGAATAAAGTATGTCTACATACATAGAGCAGGGTGCACACAAGAGCCAGTTGATGGCTTGACGCTGTGAAGAAACAGCACTTGATGAAACTCTGAGATTTAGTAGATTAGCGTTAAGTTTGACATCTGGTAGGATCAACAGACTGTGAGCATCCTTGAAGGGACACTAAAGAGAAAAGCCATTTTATTTTTTATTTATAACACACTGCGGACCACAAATCAGCCCTTGCAGGAAGCGCACTCAAGCGTACAAGGCAAATAAGAAAGAAGGCAAGCAATACAAAAATATGCAAATATAGAAATATAAATACTATACAACTAATGTAAATAAACATGCATAACAAAGAACATGTGAGCAACACACTTCATTAGAAGGGTCTTAATACATTGCAGGCCGGGAGTTACACTCAGACACTGTTCTGGGGAAGAAAGAAAATTTATGTAGTATTTGTCCTGGCGAAATCAGGGTTTAATGCCCACATTACTTCCGGTGTCCCCCAGAGCAGCATGCTAGGTCCTTTACTTTTCTTAATATATATTAACGATCTTCCGTCTTGCGTAACGTCCCAGGTTCGTCTCTTTGCCGATAATGTCCTAATTTACCACACAATTCCCTCTGATATCGATTGCCAATGCTTGCAATCTGACCTTGATGCAATTGCCTTATGGTGCTCCAAATGGCTAATGTCTCTTAATATCCCTAAAACCAAGTTAATGACATTTAACGGCCGAAAGTCTCGAACTGAAAACAGTTAATTAATAACAGCACGATTGAGTCTTTTACTTCCTACAAATATCTTGGCCTTCATTTCCAGTCTGACCTAACGTGGCATCACCATATAAGTTTAACCCTGGCAGCTGCTAACCGTACTCTTGGAATACTTAAACGAACCCTCAAGCAAGCGCCACCACTCGTACGAAAACAGGCATATATCACAATCATTTGCCCGAAAATTGAATATACTGCGGCAATTTGGGATCCCCATCAGGTATATCTAGCCTCTAACCTTGAAGCCCTGCAGAACCGTGCTGCTCGATTTATTTTTTCAGATTATTCTACATTCACCAGCGTTACATCTTTAAAAAATCGTGCCGGTTTGCAATCTTTGAGTCTTCGTCGAAAACATTCTCGCTTATCACTATTTCATAAAATTTTCCATCATTACTCACTTCGTGATGATTTTCTTGTTACCGCCAATTATCTTTCCTCGCCACGATCACCCTAACAAAGTGAAACACATTTTGTGTCGGTCATCGACTTTCGCTGAATCCTTCGTACCACGCACTATTATCGATTGGAACGATTTACCCTCATACATAGCCATGGAAACTGACATAGCCAAATTTAAGGAAACAATCTGCACTACTGTGACGAGCTGTTAAAATGTTGTGTTTCCTTATTAAGTGTGTTTCCCTGATAATTTTTATGCTTTGTGATTTGTTGCTTGCTCCTGATGTTTTTATGTACGTTGCTTTTTTTCCTCCTTTTTTGGTTTTTGGTTCATTATGATGACTACACTGCCTTGTTGAACGAAAAAAAAAAAAAATGTCTTGTAAATGTTTTTCTTGTTATGTATGCTGTACCTGAATGTACACTTGCTTTTCTTGTAGGCCCCCCATGTAATACCCTCCTTCAAGGGCCTTTAGGGGTATTGTAAATAAATAAATAAATAAATAAATATGTGTGATCATGATGTGTACGCCTTGTGGATAAAGGGGTCACGCATACTGAGGGGTCTAAGGATAATTCAGGATTAATAAGCTGCTATGGGAAATTCAGGCGAAGCACCTGCCTCCGTGTCTCGAGAAGGGGAATGTCGTTTGCCATTATTAGCTGTGTGGGGGAATCGGGGCACTTCAACTTAGCATAAATAAAATGAACAGCATTTTTCTTAATCTTCTTCACGATTGTAATGTTATATTTAGTGCACGGAGCCCATGTTATGCAAGCGTACTCTAGTTGAGGTCTGATGAAAGTCAGATAATTTAATTTAATGCTGGCAGGTGAATTTCTCAGTTTGTGTTTTAAGAAGCAAAGATTATGGAAGGCAGAACAACAAATATTGCTAATAAGTAAATTCCAGGAATGGTTATTAGAAAATGTTACGCCTAGGTATTTATAGTTTTCAACTTTCTTTAACGGCGAAGCTGTACTAGTAAATTATTGCTCTGCAATACCATGCCTGGAAAGACAGAAAAGATGCAAGAAGAAAAAATGGCTGCTGAGGCTGCCTGGCAGTGCCTGCACCAGCTTGCTGTGACATGGATTTTGGTGACTTCTGCTTGGTTGCTAGTGAACCTGTTGATAGTAACGATGGACTAATAACCCTGTCAAGCGGGCAAGTGCACTTACTGAGAATGTCACTTGGTTTAAATGCACTTTGCCACTGCGAGCGCACTGTTTTTCCGTTTAGCACCACTTAGCCTAAAGTGTCACTCAAGGTTTCCGAAGTGCACTCCCCGTAAGTGCACTTAACCCTTTGAAGGTTTTCGGCATACATGTATGGCGGCGGTTTTCTGTCCCGCAAGGTCTTTGCTGTACAGGTACGGTTCCGACCCTCCATTTGAAATTTCGCGCCATAATGACGATGCGTGCTCACCGGGCTGCCACCTCTTAGCACTTACAAGATGCAATTGAAATTGGTGCTACCTTCTTGGGGAGATAAACAGAGCTGATTGCTAGCTTCAGCGCGTTGCTCAGACTGCGGCAACGCCCCTTTGGCAGTTTCGGTTTCGCCGCGTGATCACAACGGAGACGCGCAAAACGTAATTTTTTTCTTTGTCGGCACTCTCTTGCAGGGCGGTGGAAGTTGATTTATATCTTGATTGGCGCTGCTCTTAGCTTGCTTATCAGCGCCGTTCGCGAGGTATTCTCACTCTCAGTGGCAACGCGCTTTCGCGGTTTCGGTTCCGCCGCGTGATCGCAACGGAGGCGCGCGAAACGTGGTTTTTCTCTTTGTCGGCACGCTGTCGCAGGGGCGGCGGAAGTTGATTTCTATCTTGATTGGCACTGCTCTTAGCTTGTTTATCACCACCGCTCACGAGGTATTCTCGCTCTCCGCGGCAACGCACTTACGCGAGAGGGTGCCTCAGACCTTTGCCCAAGGCAGCCGCACGCAGAGATGTCATGTGTGCGCCAACACAACTCTTCGCTCCAAGAGTACAGACACGCATTCTAGGTGTGCAGACTGCGATAAGGTGCTGTGCGTAGACCCGTGTTTCAAGGAGTACCATGCTCGGAAATACTATTGAACATCTTGCAGTTCTGAGTGATGCCAACACCAAAATACTGTTCCTAATTAATTTTTGCTATTTATTCCAGACTTTATACATTTTGGACATTCAGGATCCGCAATAAAGTAATTTGACCACCTGGGAAAGTTTTTTTCAAAATAATTCGACCCTCAAAGGGTTAACTTGCCTGCTTGACAGGGGTATTAAACAGCCAGAAACTACTTGGCAAGTTGCAAGAACTTTTGCAGCACCAAAATAGTCCAAATCCAAGACAATATCCTGAAATACATGTCATCACACTGATGTGCCAAAGCTGGGGTATCACCACTGAATTCACAAAATGCAACTTTTACTTTCGTTTTCTCTTCTAAAAATGAGCCCATTACTGCAAAAAAATTGAAAATAACATTTTGGAAGAATACTAACGCCAGTCTAAACTGATTTACCGTTTCCCTTTATTGTCCCTTCGAAGTCTTCCACATGCAATCTTTAATGGCTCGCTGAAACAGTTTTTATCGTAGGCCTAGACATAGATGGTATCCTTCAAAGAATGCTTTCTTACAAAAATATTTGTGCCAGCACCCTATAATAAAACAGGCACAAGTGGTTAAACACTTCCCTCTTCTCAAGCCCCGGCTTTCCCCCTCAACTTTTACACCGTGTGGCCACCACTATGTCCCGCTTCCTTCACGCGGTGATGCAACTATTGTCTACTTTCAGGTGATCTGAAGTGAATGTGCTCCCGTGTCTCTTTCCTATGCAGTTAAAAGGAGCAAACTTTCACAGCGAACCTTGCACGGTGGCACGACGCGCACTGTTCACTGGCCTGCACTATATGAAGCAAAAGAAAGAGGTGGACCACGTATACGATATATCAAATGTACAAACAATAAAGTAGCTGTTCATGGGGCTATTTCGGCTTGATAACATGTCTGATGACATGGCTTGATAACTTGAATAGCCAGACAACATGTAAATATACATGTATGTTTATGATTGTCTCTACATCACACTCTTAAGGTTTCTTCGTAGCCGTCAGCGGTAAAAAGCACTGCCACAGTTAGGCTAGAGCTGCCGCTAACTTGTGAATGGCCTATTTACAATGTTTTCTCTACTATACTACGTAAAAACAAACACTGGGAATCGATCCCACACTTGGGAGGCAGAGATGCCACGACTACGCTTAAGTTCAACTAAACACGGCAGCTTTCCGATGGCTGTTTTTACTCGTTGTAAGGGATGTTCAATTGCCTTCTCAACTCCTTTTTTGTGGATCTCGGCATGTCAGGATATTTTTCTGCGACAATTTTAGCAAATTGTAGACGAGACTTGGCTCCTAGACAAATCTGGAACCTGCGGTTGCTGCTAAAGGGATCCTTCTTTTGAAAACTGCGGGTGATCGCTGTGTTGACTACGGAGGCTGCTGTTGACATTGATGTGCAGCGCTTGTGCTTGTGTCTCCTACAGTGTGCAGTTGCTGCAGTTTCCCTGCACGCACCCGCAGTGGAAGATGACCGTAATAGAGCGCTGGTTGGTACATTAATGTTCCTACTGCCAAAGAAGACATCGCTGCACCAATTTTCAGTGAGAACCTCACCCTGTGTTGCATTGGCTGTCATTGTCACAGCTGTAGCAGACAAGCTGCATTCTCAGGCAGAAGTGGGCCATTGGTTTGAAGAAACGTACTATATGTTTATTGCATTTGTGTATTTATTTTTTAGGGCACACAAATTCTTATGCATAGATATGCTATTAAAAATAAGCTTCATGAAATGACATGTTTCTAGTGTTCCCAATGATGCTGCGTAGGTGGCCAATTGGATCGCCTACCCGAGCGAAATTGCTCACTCAAGCTACGTAGCATGGGAAGGGGCAGCTGAAAACTCAGGGGAGCGATGCCGTTGTGATCGGCTGTGATGCCCATTTTGGTGTGCTTAAATGTCTCGTAATGATCAAAAGGACTGACCCTACCGACTTAGCATGTATGTACACAATTGTCAAAATGATATCAGGGTCCCTTAAGAACTACTACTTTTGGCATACCTGAGAGCTTATCATCATCAAAAATGTCCAAACTCGCAGTGGTTTCATTGGAAAATGCTGAAAAAATTTATACTTTAAATTTACGAGCACTATCAGTCATTAATGTACGGATTTCAGCAATACTGGTATAAAAGAGAGCGACAGCACACCCAAAAATCGAACTCTACGCAAGTGCAGCTTTGGTAAGATGATGAGTAATAATATATCTATACAATTAAACACCTTTAAACATGCCTGAAAATTATGAATAGCTCCTGCAAAACATATGATTCAGAATGCGGAATTCTTTTCTTTTTATTCTGTTTGTAGGCAACACCAATGCCTCCCATCAATCAATGCCATTTTAGGAGGTGTGCTGGAAACACTATCCGATAAAAAAACTGAATTTATTCAGAGTGCGACTGAAATTGATGAGTACACTGGAAAGATTAAAATGCCAAGTTCCATTAATAGGCGGAGAAGAAAATGTGTTTTATCGAAAAATTCTTGGCCCATGTTCTTTTGCTCAGGGAGGTACGTATATATGTGACACAGCGTGGCACGCTGTCTAAGCACAGGTGGTGTAGTGCCAGAACGCTATGCATATGCCGAGGCGCTTGTCTCATGAAATCTTGCAAAAGTGAAAGTATCCCTGAAAATGATTGCCTAAGAATGCCACCCGTTATTTCATTTTTAGATTTCACAAGCATTGCACAAGTCTACACTTATGCAATCCTTTCGAGAGTTTCTGCAATGATAAAAATACATAATATTCCTTATTTATACTTGCATTTGTAAATTCTGAGACATGACATTTCCATCGTCCTCCATAATCACAGAACACATTCCAGGCACTAGACTGTCCTGCAGCGCACTACTATGTTCCACAATGGACCGGTCACAAAAGACGATGACGACATGGCCAGCATGGTGACAATGCACGAGCAGTCAAACCGGCGGAATCAGGTTTCTACCTGATTGAGTGGGCTCGGCTAAAAATATAATTTGTGGACATCAGGCACCAGCGTCTGTCTGGTTTTTCTTCACTCACAAATTATATTTTTAGTCGAGCCCGCTCAATCAGGCGGAAGTCTGATTCTGCTGCTCGTGCACCGTCAGCGTCCTGGCCATGTCGTCGTCGTCTTTTGTGACCAGGCCGGATCATACCTACCATAAACCACTGATTTTCACCCTGGCATCCAACAGCACCTCCTACACTCCCCGCGAAATCAGACAGCTCGCCTACATTTCTGAATTCACTAGCGACATTTGTCACATCAGTGGAAAATCCAACGCCTTTGCAGACACACTTTCTCACGCCGCCATCCATGCAATGGACCACGGCCGACCGCTCATTGACTTCACGGCTATGGCTACTGCCTAGAGTGTCGACGCCGAGCTCCAGCTGCTTCGCACGAGCGGTACCTCTTTGGTGTTTAAAGATACTGCCATGAGACAGT
Source organism: Dermacentor variabilis (assembly GCF_050947875.1). Taxonomy (NCBI): domain Eukaryota; kingdom Metazoa; phylum Arthropoda; class Arachnida; order Ixodida; family Ixodidae; genus Dermacentor; species Dermacentor variabilis. Next base: position 205,068,818 of record NC_134571.1, read on the forward strand.
GAACGGGCTGTTACTGTCGGTCGGATGAAAATGACGGCGACGAAGTGGCCAGAGGCACGCGCAAAAGCCTTGCCTCAGTCACCACTGCTTGTGGCTGTAGTAACCTTGTATTACTAATAATCTGTAAATACATGTTATACCCATAACATCTTTTTTGGTGGACAGTGTGGGGTAAACTAGATAGCGTGCTGGCTCCATCAACCAAGCACGGAATTTCGAAGCGATCGCTGTCTTGGTTGCTCTGTGATGACTAGCGAAGTGATGATGGCGCAACAGCCACCAGCTCCTGTGGTCCTGTTACACCCACCAGACCTGGGAGCCTTTTCTGGCACGGTCGACTTGGTTGTCAAAGAGTAGATCGACATGTACATGCGCGTCAGCAACCACGACAGGTGGGACTCCACGCTGATGTTAGCCAATGTTTCTACCCGAAATGAATGGCACACGTGTGGCACCAGACGTATGAAGAAGATCTTACAAGTTGGGATGTTTGCAAGGCGAAGCTGCACGAGTTGTTCGGCAGACCATTTGGCCGTGAGCAGGCCATTAAAAAGGAGCTGGGATCCCACGTCCAGAAGAGCAATGAAGCGTACATTTCGTGCATACAGGATGTACTGGGCCTTTGTCGAAAAGCTGACACAAAAAATGACCGAAGCTGACAAGGTTTCGCACATACTGAAGCGAACACTGATGCATTTAATCTACTTGCATTCAAGGACTGTACGACGGTCGACACCATAGTTAAAGAATGTCACTGTTTTGAACAAACGAAGAGACGCCGCATCACGTGCCAGTTCTTTCGACTGCCCAACACCGCCGCCACATCATCATGCGAGGACCCACCGATGTTTGCACAGTCTACAGCATTGGAAAATGTAACTCGCATCGTCCGCTGCGAACTCGAAGCAATAGTTCCTACGGCTGTCTCTACAGACGTTCAATCAGCCAACCTGCCCACCGTGTCGCTCACACAAGCAGTTGTCCGCCAGGAGTTTGCGAACCTGGGTTTACCACCCACCGTCTGTTCGATGCGTGCAGTTGAACGTACTCCTGCAAATGCCACCCAGAACCAAGTCGACCCTTCACGCTACAGAAACCCGGCTGACTGGAGAACGGCAGATGACCGACCCATATGTTTCAACTGCTCAAGTGTTGGACACATTGCTCGTCACTGCCGTAGTAGCTGGTCATCGCCTTCAAACTGGACAACTGGATCTTGGCATCGTTCTGGAGGCAACATTCAACATTTTTCCCCTCGCTCTGATCCACATGCTTCAGATGCCGCCATTCCACACTCCAGGTTTTGCCGCTCACTGTCCGCACAAGGCCGTAGATCTCTATTGCCATGACTATGCCGGTCCTCGTCTCCTGTACGGTTCGGCACCTACGCCCTGGAAAGCTAAGCCATGCAGCTCTTGAAGGTGACGCTGCATCAGTGACCCGATTCTCTAAATTCTCTTTTGATTGTACCTGTGTGTCCAAACCTCCTGGACAATGCCCGAGTGAGCATTGCTGGCCATCAGACCACTGTTTTGTTTCCTGCGCTTGCGCAGTGTTCTCATGACATGATCGTCGGCCTAGACATTCTCTCAACGCACTCTGCCCTCATCGACTGGTCCTCATGTGTGCATCCTTTCAACGCCCACGTAATATCCGGCACTACTAGCCACTTATATTCTGTACAGTTCCTTCATCTGCCACCATAAGCAGCTACATACGTCCCATTATGTCCCTCTCAGTTCTGTGCGCGATGGTGAATACCTTGTCTCCCAGATTCTTGACGTGGTCCTGACACATCCTGTCGTCCTCCTGCACACTGTGGTCACCGTATGCGAAAATAAAACCTGCCTGCCTCTTTTGAACTTTGGACTTTCTACCCATGTGCTACCTGCTGGTATCACGCTTGCCACCGTGTCACCACGTGCTAATTTCACAAGCAGACACTCTTTAAAACACTCTTTACTTTTGTAAGCAGACACATTTTCGCAAGCAGACAATCTTCGCTGGGTCTTGCTGTCATATGCTGATATCTCTGATCTCGAAAATTGACCTTTAGGTCGAACATCAGTGGTTCAGCACATCATCCACACTGGCGATGCTAAATCGGTTCACCGGTGCCCTCATTGTGTTTCCTCTGCGGAACGTGCCGTAATCCAAAAAGCGGTTGACAAAATTTTGGCCAAGGACATCATCGAACTGTCCTCCAGTCCATGAGCCGCTCCTGTAGTGCTGGTCAAGGAGGACAACACCGGGCACTTTCGTGTTGATTATCGACATCTCAACAAGACAACGAAGAAAGATGGTTATCCCTTGCCCCGTACAGACATACTCGACTGTCTTCACGGCACCCAATATTTCTTGTCTGTTGACCTTCGCTCAGGTTAATGGCAGATTGCTGTTGACCCAATGGACCACGAAAAATCCGCACTTGGAACTCCAGGTGACCTCTATCAATTTAAAGTCACGCCTTTCAGTCCTTGCAGTGCGCAAGCCACATTTGAGCGCATGATGGATTCGCTTCTTTGTGTCTTGAAATAGTCAACACGCTTGTGCTACCTTGACGATGTCATCGTTTCTTCGCCAACATTTGACAGCCATCTTCAGCACCTCTCCGCGATTCTCGAGGTATTCTGTAATGTCGGCCTCCAGCTCAACACCACAAAATTCCGTTTCGGACACTGTGAAATAACCGTACTTGGCTATCTTATCAACGTGGCGGGGTGTCCAGCCCAATCCTGCAAAACTTCGCGCTGTGATAAATTTTTCTGTCTCTTGTTCGGCTAAACATACAAAGCTTCATTGGATTGTGCTCTTATTTCCGCTGTTTCATCCGTAATCTAGCCGACAATATGCGTCCCCTTACTGTGCTCTTCAACAAGGATGTTGCTTTTACATGGGGCTCGGCCCAAGCTGCTGCTTTTTCGGTGCTTATCGATGCCCTCACAATTTCTATTTTAGTGTATTTTGATCCGACTGTGTCGGCATAATCGGTGCTGTGCTCGCTCAGTGTAAGGGTGGACACGACTGCATTATTGCTTATGCTAGCTGCCTCCTGTCTACTCTGGAGAAGAATAACTCAACCACAGAAAGAAAGTGTCTTGCTCTTGTCTGGGCTGTCGCCAAATTTCATCCCTACCTGTTTGGCAGTGCCTTTACTGTTGTAACTGATCATTGTGCCCTGTGTTGGCTTTCTTCGTTTGCTTCCTCATTGCGGCATTCCCCTTTTGCGTTACGTCGACAGAACATCCTCGTCCTTATGTGCCTCACCCATACCGCCGGGCCGTCTTGGATGCTCTCCATTCTTTGGTTCATACTGGCATTTGCGCAACACAGCGACTTGTCACTTCTCGTTATGTGTGGCCCAGTGTCAACATAGACGTTTGTCGCTGGTCACTTGCGTGCCTCAACTGCCAACAGTGTAAAGTGCATCGCCACACGGCGACTCCTCTTGATCTATTCCCATCCCCGAACGCCCGCTTCAGCCATCTGCACATCAATATTATTGGCCCCCTTCTTCCCTGTGGGAAACATCGCTACCTGTTAACCCGCATTGACAAGTTCCCCAGATGGCCTGAAGCAATGCCCTTCCTGGACATAACGGCGGAGTCGGTAGCTTGAGCACTCATCACACTCTGGATTAGCTGCTATGGTGTCCCTTCCACCATTACGATTGGCCGTGGTCGTCAATTCGACTCAACATTGTTCACCAATCTATCTCAGCTACTCGGTGCCAATCACATCAAGACTACCTCTTACCACCAGATATCCAATGGAATCACTAAACATTTTCACAGCCAAATGAAGGCTTCACTCATGACTTCAACTTTTCCTTTATCATGGAGCGAGTGCCTTCCTTTCATTAAGCTTGGTATAATGAAAGCTATATAAGTGCGTATGCTCTGGAATAAAGAGCATTCTTTCGTTGGCTCCAGTGTGCATCTGCCTTGCCATATCTTCTGGAAATGAGGATGGGATCACGTCTGTGAGCAGCGCCTGTCTGGCTACCATTGACACCGAGCGAAGTGACTGAACATGTCAAAGTTCTGGGAATTCGATTCCTACGTCGAAGACGAAGACTTCAACTCGTATGTAGAGCGTATCAACCATTACTGGAAAGTCATGCAAATTGAAAATGGCAACTTGAAGAAATAGACTTTCATCACTGCCCTCGGAAGACGCCCATACAAGACCCTCAAGGACCTGCTGTTGACTGCTGCACCGGAGGACAAGTCGTTCGAGGAAGTGGGCAACGTCTTGAAGGAGCACTACGCGCCAGGTGGCCAAGTAATAGCTGAGAGGCTCAAGTTCAATCGCCGACACCAGCTCGAAATGGAGTCCGTCTCAGTGTTTGCCATTGAACTAAGACAGATGGCTGCCAAGTGCGTGTTTGGGACTTTTCTGGACGACGCGCTATGTGACTGCTTTGTTGTGGGGCTCTGAAACCCAGCCATTTAAGCAACGTTGCTCAAGAGGAAAGAGCTCAACTTCGAAACAGCGTGCGACTTGACGAAAGCAGCGGAAGTCGCCAAAAGAGAGTCGAAGAGCTTCCAACTGCCCAATGGAAATCTTCAAATGGACGAAGCCATCCAAGCTGTCAGCAAGAAAGGCCGTCCACAACAAAAACCTAGGGTAAGCACACCACAAGGTTTCTGTCTTAGCGGAAATTGCTACAGATGCGGAGACAAGCACGACACACGTGATTGCAAATATCGTACGGCACAATGTCACTGGTGCAAGAAAGTAGGCCATTTAGCGAAGGTTTGCATGAAGAAAAATGGCAAAGTGGTTAATGCACTTGAGGTACAGACCGAGCCGGACCACTTGCACCTTTTTCAAGTTGAGTTAAACAAGCAAATTCAGAGGCCTTATCTGGTAGAAGTGAAAATCATGGGTCAACCTGTGAGGATGCATATAGATACTGGTGAAGCCGTATCAATTATCAACGAGCAGATCTACGCTCAACTGCCTAGCAAGCCAGGTCTGACAAAGTGCCTTCTCGAACTGAAAAGTTATGGTGGCACGCCACTCGAGATGACAGGACAGACACATGTAAGTGTCGAGTAAGAAGGTCAAAAGAAAACTTTGCCAGTGATTGTCGTTCCTGGAACTCAACCATGCTCAAATTGAACTGGAATCACATTTTCAATGTGGAAGCAGAGCAAAAAGTAAAACTCCTGCTGCAGAAGTACCCCGACGTGTTCAGTCTGCAAGTTGGTTTGATAAAGGGTTATGAAGCGAAAATAGTTTTGAAAGAAGAGGCTCGTCCAGTCCTCTGCAAGGCTTGTCCTGTTCCCTATGCACTGAAAGATGTTGTTAAACAGGAATTACTCGCACTCAAGGACAGAGGGATGTCAGTCATGCAGAGCGACTGGGCCACACCACTTGTGGTCGTTCCAAAGCCTGAGCACAAGGTGAGGCTATGCGGTGACTATAAAGTCACGTTAAACCCTTTCATAAAGACTGAACACTACCCATTGCCACTTGTAGAGGATATTTTTGCAGTACTGGTTGGTGGAAAAGTCTTTACAGTGCTTGATTTAACCTCGGTATATCAGCAGCTGTCAGTGCATGAGGATTCGCGGAAGTTGCTTACTATTAACACCCATCTTGGCTTGTTCAAGTGTCTTCGCATGCCGTACAGTATTTCAAGTGCCCCGGCTATTTTTCAGTCTGTTATTGACGAGATGCTGAAGGGGCTGGAAGGAGTTATGTGCTACCTGGATGACATCCTCATAGCCGGAGCATCTATTGAGAAATGCCAGAATCGGGTTGAGGCTGTGCTAGCAAAGTTTCAGCTACAGGGACTTAAAGTAAAGCAAGACAAATGTAAGGTTTTCCAACCCTCTGTGAAGTATTTAGGCCATGTTACTGGAAATTCAGGTATGCGCCTTTGCACAGAGAAGCTTAATGCTGTCAAAAGCGCTCCAGAACCCAGAAACTAGACGAAGCTAAAAGCCTACCTTGGTATGCTTACTTTTTATGCCTAATTCATTCTGAACATGTCTGCTAAGCTCAACCCATTGTACAACCTACTGAAGAAGGATCAAAGCTGGCATTTGTCAGATAAGGAAGAACGCTGCTTCCAAGAAAGCAAGCAATGGCTTACAAGCAACAACATTTCGAGCTTCAACGGTCCCTCCAAGCCACTAGGATTAGTGGCAGACGCATCTACCTATGGAGTAGGAGCGGTTCTTTTTCATGTTGTGAACGGCCACGGAAAGCCGACGCTTCGCGCACCCTGAGCAAATCAGAAATGGGTTATTCACACCTAGAAAAAGAGGCACTGGCTGTTGTTTTTGGGATAAAACACTTTCACAAGTACATTTCCGGCTGTGAATTTACGATTTTCTCCGACCATCTGCCTCTGAAAGGGTTGCTCGGACATGATAAACTGACATCTGCTTTGTCAACTGTAAAGGGGTTGGGACCTTGTCAAGCTTCTCAAGCTTTTAGTCCCGTACTCCTCCTATTCCAAGGGAAATAAAGCTGATTGATTGATCTACTGCAGCAGCAGCCTGCATACAAAGATGGATGCTTTTGCTTGCAGCCTATCACTACAAGTGGCAATACTGCAAAGGCAACGCAGTGGTGAATGCAGATGCATTGTCGCGCATGCCGCTGAAAAACATGAATGACATTAGCGACTACGCCCAATTTTTTTCGGTGACTGACGAGCTGCCGCTATCGGCTGATAAGAATTGCAAAGAAACCAGCAGTGACCTAGCCTTGCCGAAAGTACTGCTGTACACGCGGCACAGATGGCCTTCAAGAGTAACCGAAGAAGCACTCATGCCGTACTTTGCTAGGCGTTATGAGCTATCTGTTGACAATGACTGTATCACATGGCGCAACCGGGTGCTCATAGCAAATTCACTGAAATGATTGGTAATGAAACTCTTGCACGAGGGGCACCTGGGAGAGACTCGCATGAAAATGTTTGCACGAAGTCATGTCTGGTGGCCTAAGCAAACTGAGGACATTGAACAAACAGTGAGGGAATGTACAAGTTGCCAATTAACTCAAAATGCTGCACCACGCCTTCCTATCACTTCGTGGCATTGTCCGACATGACGGTGGCAGAGAATTCACCTTGACTTCGCATACTGCAAACCTCATTGGTTGCTTGTTCTTGTAGACGCTTACTCGAGGTGGGTAGAGGTCATCTGCATGTCTGTCCCAACTGCAGCTAAAATGGTGAAAAAACTACAAACTATTTTCGCAGCTTTTGGCCTGCTGGAAGAGGTTGTCATCGATAACAGCCCACAGTTCGTGTCACTGGAGTTCGCAGTTTTCCTCTCATCAAACCGAATTCACCACAAGACGGCACCACCTTATCATCCGGTGTTTAATGGAGCTGCTGAACGCCTTGTTCAGACCGTGAAAAGGAACCTGGAAAAACAGTTGAAGGATGAAGAGCGAGCGGGAGTTTCCAAATCTATTCAACATCGAGTCAACCAGTTCCTTTTCCACTACAGAAACACCCCATGTGCAGCAACTGGAAAAACCTCAGCCGAATTGTTCCTATCATGGAGTCCAAGGACACGGCTAACCATGCTGCACCCCGAGCTTCACAACTGTCTGGAGAAAGACGAGTGATGGCACGTTCAGCAGCCTGCTGCCCACTGGCGCGAGTTCAAAGAAGTTGACACGGTGCGGGTGAAGGTAACTAGACCAGGTGAACCGGCATGGATTACTATTATCATCGTCAGACGAATCAGTGCTGTGACTTTTGTTGTGAACATACAAAACTAAGAATGGTTTGTTCACCCAGACCACCTGGTAGAGGCAGCCACGTACCCAGGATTTTTTTTCGGGGTGGGCCCGACAACTCCATCATCATCATCAGCAGCAGCAGCCTGTTTTATATCCACTGCAGGACGAAGGCCTCTCTCTGCGATCTCCAATTACCCCTGTCCTGCGCCAACCCATTCCAACAAGCACCCGCGAATTTCCTAATTTCATCGCTCCACCTAGTGTTTTGTCGTCCTCGATTGCGTTTTCCTTCTCTTGGTACCCATTTTGTAACCCTAATGGTCCAAACGGTTATCTAACTGGCGCATTACATGACCTGCCCAGGGACATTTTTTTCCTCTTGATGTCAATTAGAATATCGTCTATACCCGTTCGCTTTCTGATCCAAACCGCTCTCTTTCTCTCTCTTAACATTATGCCTAGCAATCTTCGTTCGATCACTCTTTGCGTGGTCCTTAACTGGCTCTCAAGACTCTGCCCCATGGCAAAATGCACTGATTGCACACCTTACTTTTCAGTAATAATGGCAAGCTTCCAGTCAGGAGCTGGCAATTTCTGCCGTATGCGATCCAACCTATTTTTATTCTTCTGTGAATTTCCTTCTCATGATCAGGGATCTCTGTGATTTATTGACCTAGGTACACGTACACATTGCAGTAGTACTCTGCAGATTTCGCGATAACCTGATTGATGACATGGATGTAATCCATTGTAAAGTATCTCTTCCTGAAGCCAGCCTGTTCCCTTGGTTGACAAAAAGCCAGTGTTGCCCTTCAAAGTCTTTAGTGGCCGACTGGCGATCCTGATCTCTTGTTCCTTTGCCCGGCTATTTATCATTATCTTCATCTTCTGCGTATTAATATTCTACCTCACTCTTAGACTCTCTCTGTTAAGGTCTCCAATCATTTGTTGTAACCCGTCTGCATTGTCGTTGAATAGAACAATATCATCGGCAAACCGAAGGTTGCTGTGATATTTGCCGTCGACCTTTACTCTTAGGCCTCCCCAGTTTAATAGCTTGAATTCTTCTAAGCACGCAGTGAATAGCTTTGGAGAAATTGTGTCTCCCTGTCTGACCCCTTTCTCTATAGGTATCTCCCTGCTTTTCTTGTGTAGAATTAAGGTAGCTGTAGAACCTCTGTAGATATTCTTACCCGAAGGACGAGTCAGTAAGACGAGAAGCTATTTACAGATTATATTTACAACAACGGTTGCAGCGCTGACCGGTTAGATTCACAGCGCGAGCCCAGTTCGTTCTTCCTTCTCTTTTCTGGAGTGATGGCGCCCACGCGCCTCGTTCAAACAAACAAATACCACACGCATGTAGCAATATTTTCCAAGCTTTTTACGTAAGCGTTCTGTACTCCTTGATTACGTATTGCCTCTATGACTGCTGGTATCTCTACTGAATCAAATGCATTTGCGTAATCTATATAAGCCACATAGAGAGGCTTATTTACTCTGCAGATTTCGCGATAACCTGATTGATGACATGGATGTGATCCATTGTAATGTATCTCTTCCTGAAGCCAGCCTGTTCTCTTGGTTGACAAAATCCAGTGTTGCCCTTATTCTATTGGAGATTATTTTGGTAAATATTTTATATAATACTGGGAGCAATCTAATAGACCTATAATTTTTCAATTCTTTAACGTCCCCTTTTTTGTGGATTAGTATGTCTGCATTCTTCCAGTTTTCTGGGACCCTTGCAGTCGATGGACACTTCGTATAAAGAGCTGCCAGTTTTCCAAGCATTATGTCTCCTCCATTCTTGATTAAGTCGACTGTTATTCCACCTTCTCCTCCCGATCTTTATCATTTCATGTCTTGCAGGGCCCTTCTGACCTCATCGCTAGTTATAGAAGAGTTTCTGTATCCTGTTCATTACTGTTTCTAAGTGAGGTATCGCGACTCCTCTGGGTACTGTATACAGGTCAGCTTAAAATTTTTCCGCTGCTTTTACTATATCTTCGAGATTGCTGATGATATTATCCTTCTTATCTTTTAGTGCATACATCATGGTTTGTCCTATTCCAGGTTTCTTTTTTACTGATTTCAGGCTGCGTTCATTTTTTACGGCTTCTTCAGTCTTTCTCATGATATAGTTTCGAATATCAGTTATTTTCGCCTTGTTGATCAGTTTTGACAGTTCCGCGAATTGCGTAACGCTGTGCGGCCACCAGTCCCATACAACCACGTAGAGCGCAGGACTCTGCGATTCTCGACGTACTGCGCTCACCACGAAAGGTTAGAAAAACACCCACATAAGCACAGCAGAAAAGTGGCTAGGTGAGGCGGTTCGACCGATAATTGTAGAAGCATCATTCAAAACAAGTAATTGTTCTCCACTTCCGGCGGCGTTTTCTCTACTTCCTTTTTAAATAAAAAGATGTTGATCCATAAATATTCTCATAAACAATGGTTAACTTTTTTATTATTCGCTTTTGCTTGCAGTTTGGTTGTTGCCTTGGCTCTCTCCCTTAGTAGATCGCTTAATTTCTCAACTCCTTGCGATTTTTGTTTCCGGTTACCAATTTTGCACGAAAAGTGCTATACAATTAGGGAAAAACAGACGAGGTAACGGGCGACAGTCATCTTGCTTATGGGTTAAGGGTTATTGCAGGGTTTCATGATGGACTCTCTTTCACATTATTTTATTTCCCACCTTATCTAACCCATATCACGTGTAAATGGTTCCGGGCATCTGCCAGCGTCGCGGCGAGCCGTAACTCAAGGAAATAATGAAGCAAAGGGAAAAGTTAAACGCAATTGGCGTTTTCTCTGGCCGCAACTCATTCCATGAGAGTACAGACCAGCTGAGTAACAGCCGCATCCCCCTCCTGGTCCCAGGATCAGCCTAAACAAAGGAGGTTGAACTAACAAAAGCAACAGCTATGGGCGTGACGGTTGAATAGATGGTCACAACTGAACACATCTCGAGTTAATTGCGCGGGTGCGGAATCTATGAGAAAACTGTCCTTCACATTACAAGAGAGGCCGATAACTACCGCCATCTAAAAGGAGTGAACAAGGCAGCATAATGCTGACCGATGAACAGCTGCCAAGTCTAAACATTGATCTGGCGGCGCTTTAGGAATGTGTGAGGAGTGGTGGCGTGGGTGGGGAGGGGGGGGGGGCCCGGGCCCCCCCCGGGCTCCCCCCTGGGTACGTGCCTGGGTAGAGGCAACGTTTCCTGTTCCTGAGCAGCCAGTGATTCCTCTTCCTGTGCCATTCCCAAGAACTTGGCAGACACTCCCTCCAGCGGAATCTCACTCGCCTGCACCAGCTCCATCTGTCGAAGACAGACAGCAGGAGCCAGCAACACCACAACAAAAGGGACCTGCTTGCCATACACCTGAAGCGACTCCACCCCAATTCCCCAACCTCGGTGTCGCTAGCGTCTCGGAAATGCCGCCAGCGTCTCGGCAAAAGCTATATAAGCGTGCGCGCTCTGGAATAAAGAGCATTCCTTCATTGGCTCCAGTGCGCGTCTGCTTTGCTAGATCACCAGGTACCAGCGCCTATCTGGTTTTTCTTCACCCAAAGTCCCTTTAACTTCTTCTAGCCAATCGCTGTGATATCAGAATACAGTCGAAGCCTAAATACTTTCGTATCCCTGGCGAACCCCAATATTATTCAATGCATTTCATATCTCTTTAAAACGAAACGTCACTAAGCTGCAATCCCACCTCAATGAAATTTGCCGAATCATTAGACCCCATTTTACATACACGTGTAACTAACTGAATTAAAGAAAGTGCTTAAATACACTTCCTTCTCACTTAAATCACGAAACATACCATCACAGCATGTTGCGAGGCCACTGGAAGCATGTCATGGCAGCTATCATGTTTGTCGATTACCTGTTTCCAAAAACTTTCAAATATCACGACTGAATGAAACCGTAACGAGGCTGGCTTTAGAGGCAGCAATTGAAGTGGGAGGCAAGGCACCAAGCCAACCAGTACGCAAGCTCTCCCAAGTAACAAAGGACCTAATAAAGAAACAACAAAGAATGAAAGTGTCCAACTCAAGAGATAAGATAGAATTCGAGGAACTGTCAAAACTGATCAACAAAGCGAAAATAAGTGATATTCAAAAATATAAGGTGAGAATGACTGAAGAAGCCGTAAAAAATGGACGCAGCCTGAAATCAGTGAGAAAGAAACTTGGCATAGGACAAACCAAAGTGTATGCATTGAAAGATAAGCAGGGTAATATCACCAATCTCAAATATTAGTAAAAGAAGCGGAAGAATTCTATACTGACCTGTACAGTACCCAGAGGAATCAGGATACCTCCGTTAGAAACAGTAATGAACAGGATACAGAAACTCCTCCTACAACTAGAGGTGAGGTCAGAAGGATCTTGCAAGACATGAAACGGGGAAAAGGGGCAGGAGAAGATAAAGTAACAGTCAATTTAATCAAAGATGGAGGAGACATAATGCTAGAAAAACTGGTGGCTCTCTATACGAAGTGTTTATTGACTACAAAGGTCCCAGAAAACTGGAAGAATGCAAACATTATACTAATCCACAAAAAGGGAGACGTTAAAGAACCGAAAAATTATAGGCCCATTAGCTTACTCTTAGTATTATATAAAATATTTACCAAAATAATCTGCAATAGAATACGGGCGACACTGGACTTTAGCCAACCGAGGGAACAGGCTGGCTTCAGGAAGGGATACTCTACAATAGATCACATCCATGTGATTAATCAGGTTATCAAGAAATCCACAGAGTACAATAAGCCTCTCTAATGGCTTTCATAGATTATGAAGAAGCATTTGTTTCAGTAGAGATACCAGCAGTCATAGAGGCATTGCATAATCAAGGAGTACAGACCGCTTACGTAAATACCCTGGAAAATATCTAGATTCCACAGCCACCTTAATTCTACACAAGAAAAGTAGGAAGATACCTATAAAGAAAGGGGTCAGACAAGGAGACACTATCTCTCCAATGCTACTCACTGCATGCTTGGAAGTATTCAAGCTATTAAACTGGGAAGGCTTAGGAGCAAGGATCGACGGCGAATACCTCAGCAACCTTCGGTTTGCCGATGACATTCAGCAACACTGCGGCCGAGTTGCAACAAATGATTAAGGACCTTAACAGGGAGAGTGTAAGAGTGGGAGTTGAATATTAATACTGCAGAAGACAAAGATAATCCGGGCAAGGGAACCGGGCAAGGGAACAGGAGTTCAGGATCGCAAGTCAGCCTCTAGAGTCTGTGAAGGGGTACGTTTACCTAGGACAACTAATCACAGGGAACCCTGACCATGAGAAGGAAATTCACAGAAGAATAAGAATGGGTTGGATCGCATATGGCAGACATTGTGAGCTACTGACTGGAAGCTTCCCGTTATCATTGAAAAGGAAGGTACACAATCAGTGCATATTACCTGATGCTGAAATATGAGGCAGAGACTTGGAGACTGACAAAGAAGCTTGAGAACAAGTTAAGGACTGCACAAAGAGTGATGGAACGAAGAATGCTAGGCATAACTTTAAGAGACAGAAAGAGAACGGTTTGGATCAGAGAGCAAACGGGTATAGACGATATGTGAAACATTGTCATATGTGAAACATTTTGTAACTTCATTACGTGCAACTACTCACTTTTCACTTAGTGCTTCTCATGCATTCTTGTAAAACTGTATTTTTGTATTGTTAAAAACACGCGGCAGCTCCGCGCTGCCCATGTCTTGTGGTCATAGGGGGCAGGGTGTTTTTTCAAGCTGCACTTGCAGCTTTTCTTCCCTGTCTCTCCCAATCTGTTGGAAATAAAGATATATTCGATTCAACTCAATATTCTAATTGACATTAAGAGAGAAATTGGCACTGGGCAGGTCATGTAATGCACAGATTAGATAACTATTGGACCATTAGGGTTACAGAATGGGTACGAAGAGAAGGGAAGTGCAGTAGAGGACGGCAGTGCAGTACGTTGCGACAAAATTAGGAAATTTGATGGTGCTAGTGGAAATCAGTTGGCGCAGGACAGGGGTAATTGGAGATGGCAGGGAGAGGCCTTCGCCCTGCAGTGGAGAACTGCGACCGCATTGTGACCCTGAAAGCAGTCGTCTGAGATTACACGTCCCCTACCTCAAGAATGCTGGTTTCTGTACCTCCCAATGGGCATTTCGTGAGACTTCGGCTTCAGCATCTACGGGTGACAGCATGCACTGGAGGCGGTACACATGTACAGTAAGAGCAACAGAATTCCACGCAAGCAAAAGTGGTCCTCCAGTGGATGCCCGTAGACCTCGAACCCGGTGCTGACTTAAATCCTGCCATCACTGACTGACGCGTGGGGGCAATGTAGGCTAACAAAATTTCAACAGAAAAGTGTTCTTTTGCAGTGCATTCCCTGCCTGTGTTGTCCCATTCCGCAACAACTAAAGTCTGGTAAAAGCAACATTCTTGCACTTTCCCCGCAAATTTTTTATTGCAGGGTTCAATAGTATACTATTTTGGAGCCCCTAAATAGGAATGAAATGTTTAAGAAGAAAAAGGATTCTGATGTGATGTGCGATTCTCTATGCGCCATTATCACTTAGGAGATAATGCTCTGCACATGTACTACTTTTCAAAGGTGCTGAACACTCCAACATTAAAATTAAATTCTGGGATTTTATGTGCCCCAATCACAATCTGATTACGAGGCACATTGTAGTAGGGGACTCCAAATTAATTATGAATACTTGGGGTTTTTTACCATGTGCCATAGCTACACGAGTGTTTTTGCATTTTGCCTTTATCGAAATGTGGCCACCACGGCTCGGATCAAACTTGCGGCCTTGAGCTGAACACTCCAAGATGCACAGGTGCATTAACTCAAGCACAGAAACCTCAGTCATAATTTCTGTAATACCAGCTTATTTCATCATCATCACATCACCATCAGCCTATTTTATCTCCACTGTAAGACGAAGGCCTCTCCCTGCAATCTCCAGTTACCCCTGTCCTGCGCCAACTGATTCCAACTTGCGCCTGTGAATTTCCTAATTTCATCCCACCAAATAGTTTTCTGCCATCTTCAACTGCAATTCCCTTCTCTTGGCATCCCTTCTATAACTCTAATGTTCCATCGGTTATCTTTTCTATGCATTAAATGGGCTGCCCGGCTCCCTTCTTTTCTCTTGATGTCAACTAGAATATCGGCTACCCCCCTTCACTCTCTGATTCGCACTGCTTTCTGTCTCTTAACGTCAGGCCTGACATTATTCATTCCATCGCTCTTTGCGCGATCCTTAACTTGTTCTTGAGCTTCTTTGTCAGCTGATTTGCGGGCTGATAAAAGATGCAAGATTGTCCACCTTTCCGTCAAATGACGTAGTTTTTCATATGGATTATAAAGGTGTTGTTTCACATCAAATGCCCATTTTGCATTTTCGTACAAAACCCACAAACTTTACCACAGGGCTGAAAATGGTGTGAAACTAATTTCAGCTGCTCTAACCTCACATACAAGTAGCTTAAGTGCAATTTAAATGTTTTTATTCAGAAAACAACAACAACAAAAGACCCAACAAAAGATTACTGAAAGATGACACCTTTCGCACACTTAATTCATTCACTGTGCAAAGCAGTTAACAAGGTATAATAGCCTTTGTTAATTTTGTTCAACTGGAAGTGAAAGAACACTTCCAAATCTTATGGGTACAATGAACATTACATTTATTCCTGAATAAGATGATGACTCTGATGACATTACTGTGGTATGACAATAACACAACAACGACAAGATGACAGGATAGCAATGGCAGTTGACTATGTACCATCAGGTGCACATGTTGTGTCGCAAATGGAAGGCAAAGATGACAATGGCAACGATGAAGGCACGCGCAGGACCGTGCACTGACACCCGAAAAAGGTGAAAAAAAAAAAAGTCTGCGCAGAGCCTCGCGGCGCAAGCGTAGAACCCGAGAGTGGTGCCATTGTGAGGGAAGAAGCCGAGAGAAGAAGGCAGCAGTGGTAGAAGAAGCAACCTGTTTGGACAATGGGTCTGGGCTTCTGCCTATGCCTGGTGCTCCCGAGCCTATGGCTTAACCACTGAAGCCGGTGTCCGTTCGCGGGGCATCCTAGCGTTCCTGTATATGCTCCCGAGGGGAGCACAGTTGTGCATAACTTTTCCGGCGCCGCTCACACCACAATCACCGAGCACTATCACGTCGTGGAAAATGACGTCAAATATTCAACTGCGCCACTGTGAAGCCAACTTTACGGGCGCGACATCTACTCGTTTCTGTCAGGGCCATCGACCTTACAATCAACGGACCCTCAAGTGTGCGTTGCATTCATCGGTTCCGGGCTGTAGGTTCGGTATTCAATGATATAAGTCAAGGACCTTGTTGAGCTGATACGAAACACATTATATTGACACTTGTATACCAGTATGACGGGTGCAGCGTACCAAAGTGCACAAACCACACAGAAAGTGGCAAAGCTTTGTACGTGGTGCCGAGCAGACAGACAGACGTACGCCAGTGGCTATATATGGCTACTGTGTATGCGGACTGGCCAGCTCCGAAAGGGACCAGGACATGCTAAAGCCCCTCCATACACGTTTCCGCCGACCAGGTTAAGTACCGCCAACCTGCCCTCCTCCTCCACTGTCCTCTCCCACTTGCCCCCTTAGCTTCTGGCGTCAAGCGGAACTTACGTAGCTGCAGCTTCCTGTTCCGAGTGGAAGTGACACTTTGTTTTTTAGCGTTGTTTACTTTCGCGCCGCTGGAGAGGCTTTAATTGCATGAGCTGCGGTTGAAACTGTGAATGCGATTCCATCCAAGAACCACCGCCTACTGTAACCAGCGATCTGCTCGTGTTCGCTGCTTCGCGTCAATCTGCGACGGGTTGTGGCACGAGCGACAACGTACAGTGGAATGTAGTGCCTAGGCGCTTGGAGACCACTGCTGTTTTTCGTGCATTTGGACAACAGCGACCGCGAACTACTACTTCAGCGGAATACAACAGCTTGTCCCCTTTGCATTCTTCTTATGGTGATTGCCACAGCTCTGCTAAGCACGCGCAGGCATCTCACCATCGTCTAACAGCAGTCAAAGTGGGAATTCCCGCAGCGCAACTCCAGGAAGCGGAAACGCCGGAACCGGAAATTTTTAAACCAGAAATGCCGGAACCGGATTTGGTGTGAGGGGAAAAGGCGGCGCACAACAAAGGTTGTCGCTACTTAAGAAAGCGGCGGTGACGCGTAGATGCAGGGGCTTTAGGATATGCGAGGTGCATTCGCCTTGTTTACAGAGGTGAGGTGGGCTTATTTACACTAAAGCAACATTTACTCAAGTAACACCCTGTTAATGCTGAGATGAGTTTGCCTGGCATGAGGGGTTGTTGTAAGATTTTTAGTGTAGATTAGTGTAGTGTAGTGTAGTGTAGATTTAGATTCAAGTGCCACGAAAATGCCATTGTTATAACTGATAATTGTTTTAATCGGGTTACATGAAAAAATCAAAATAGGGGGATGACAGAGCTGATATGAGAAAACTATATAGGCAGGGAGGCCCAGTGCCCCTCCCCACCACCTTCCTCCACTTTGGGAAGTTTGCCCCATCTTTATGTGATTACTGCAATAAAAATGACCTCTTGTTACTGTTAATAGCCTGTTGCCTTTCCAGTTGCTTTGAATTCTGCCCCCCAGGGCTCCAAGAACCAGCAATCTTGCCCTGCTGCCAGCGGCCATTGGTCAACCATTCCCTTGTACGAGTAATTTTTAATCTAGAAGCTCCTGTATCTTGAATCTTTTTCCACTTGCAGATTTGCTGCTATGAAGCAGCTGTTTAGTATGCAGTATGAATGAATCATAAAAGTAAGCTTTGCATAGAGTGTGCACATGTGACCATTTGAAATGCGTTTAAATCTACATGTCTGCACTGCATGTATCGAAAACATGCAGCTGCTGTGAATGGCGGATAGTGCTAAATGATGCTAGATTAACGGTCACTGACATAATTGCATGCACGATAGTTTGCTTGGCGACAATCATTATCGGCTTTTCGGCAGCCAAAATGCACTCACATAATTGTCCACTTAACATGTGTGAAATTTTCTTTAAGTATCCTTTAAAACATTTGTTGCCTTCCAGCCCCGGCGTGAAAACTTCATATGCATGCTGAAAAACATTGCGCCACTTTCTGTTGCAAGCTAATGCGTGTTTGCACACGAGCTTTTGAGCTGTTTGAGCCACGGGTGTAGTCAGAATTTGTTTTGTGGGGATTGAGGGGGGTCCTACCCCCTATATGCAAGTTCATGTGTGCGTCTTTATATCTGCATATATATACACGCACATATGCAAACTAAAAATTTCGGGTAGTTGCAACCCTATTTCACTCTGGCTGCACCAATGGGTCGAGCCTATAGCCTGTATTAAAAGGTGCCATCTTGCTCAGCACTTGTAAACAATTGCCGTATGTAGCTTGCGACCAGCAGACAAAAAAGCAAATGGAACACCGTGCGCCATTTGCTTCCTGCACTCGCGAGAAGCTGCTTCACTGCATAGCTTGAAAATAATGCCGGACCTATGCGGAACTCTGCTCCCTGCGGGAGCATATACAGGAACACCAGGGCATCCAGCGGAGCACAGGCCACAGCCCCTATGATCCTGGACTTTCCTCCTGGCCTACGTTCCTGCTCCGTCGTGACACGTCTCACTGCCCGCCTCCAGCTGGGTGCCTCGGCAGAAGCGCTTGCGATGCCCGTACCATTCTGGCCGTGACCTTTTCAGACACCCTACATCGAATCATATGGCGAAGTGCGACATTCAATGACCTAATTCTGTAGGGCGCAGACTAGTTAGAGACTCCATACATAGAAGTGTTGCACAGTAATGTTTGCTGCAAGTTATATGTTGCTGAATTGATATAAACGTGTGTGTGTTTCACAGAGTATACACTTCATATTTTATTTCCTAAATCGGTCTGTATTGACCAGGTTTCAGAACCTATTACAGTGAAAAGATCTACACCATCACAGTGTGGTGTGTAATGCTCCTTCATAGGGTGTTACAGGGCATCGCTACATTTGAGCTCAATTCTCGAAGACATTACTTTTTCATGCAGTGAAAGTTCACCATACAGCCACTGAGCGACTAAAGCCCACATAGCTTTGTTAAGTAGGTAAGTGTCTCATCGTACCTGAATCGATGCCTTCGGGAAATCCAAGGACTCATGTTGCCTGTGCTTAAAGAAAAGCTTGGCACACAAAGAGCATGTACTTAGAATGCCAGAACCATGCCCCAGAACAAGTTACATACAGTGAAAAGTAAGATGACAGGAGCAAACATTTCTGTCTAATACCCCTGAATCAGAATTAGCAGAAATGCGATGTCCGAGAGTGCCCGGAAAGCAACATTCAAATTTGCAAACATCAATTGTGGGCCATCAATGGGAATAGGCGTGGACAGGAAAGTGCTAAAGAGACTGCACTGGAAGGTAATTATCCGTGGTGCCACTAGCAGTCGAACACGACTCAACAACAACGAATAGCAGCACCTGTGCAGAGCTTATGGGCGAGAATAGTGCATGTGACCAGGGACACGAAGAAAGCACAGAATAAGCACTGATATTATTGTGGAATAAAAAGATATAAGAAGCACGCAACAAAGAAGGATGAACAGACGACAAATTGTTTGTTAAATTGGACACCATTCTACCTGGTTGAAGAAGAGGGAAGAGAAAAGCGGGAGAGTACAAAAGATTAGAATCAAGTCTCTCGGTTATAATAAATGAATTTCACAACAGCTTTGTTGTGAATCCCCCCTTGACTTGCAGTATGATTTCTCGAAAACAATGTATGTTGTTGTAAAGCAGTGTTTTGCCCATTGTGAACGACCAACTGGCTCAGATATCCACTCCAGCTGTGCCCAGCGCTGTTCCCTGTGTGATGCATCGGTGCCCATTCTTCTCACACAATGCAAGCAACAAGGCTGTAAAGAACGTGCAGAACATCAACAAGGGAACAAAGCCAGTTCCACGAGGAACCAGTTTATTGAGAAATCATGCACTTAAACTACAAGCAACCATCGATCACCTAATCACTTTGCTAGAAAAGAAGAAATTGCCACTTTAGCTTCAGAAATGCACAGCTTCAGAAAAGCCCTGCTTTTCACCAGCAGTTGCCTTCAAGTCCGCCTTCAAGTTCCACCAAGCTCCTGTGAGCATTTCCGCTGCCTGACGAATATTGATTGCAGTCGGCTGCTTTAGGCAGAAATTGATAATCAACCGCTGCATGAGGCGCTTACAAAATTCTACTTTCACACTCTTTATAATGCCCTGGTCTAGGGGTTGCAGCAAGGAAGTGATGTTTGGCGGCAGAAACTCCAAGCGAACGTGCGTCAAGTGAACATTCGCAATGTGAGCAGAGCAGTTGTCGAGAACCAGTAGAATTCTTTGGTCATCCCTGCTCATTTGGTCGTCAAGTTTGATGAGCCACTTGGGAAAAGAGTTCTCTGGTCATCCAGGCTCGTTTATTAGCGCGGCAGTCATACGGTAACGACATGACGTTTTTCACGCGGCGAGGCTTCACGTACTTGCCGATGACGAGTGGTTTAATTTTCTTCATGCCTGTTGCATTGCGGCAGAGCAGGACTGTCACGCGAAGATGCGACTTCTTTCCTCCTTTGCACTGCTGCCTACTGAAGTGCATTGTCCGAGGAGCTGATAAAAACATGCGGTTTCATCCGCATTGAAAATATTGTCTTCAGAGTATGATTCAGCCCACTCTAGAAAACAATCATTGCATCAGGAATTCGCGCTTTCTCTGTCAGCAGCCTTTTCCTCGCCCGAGACAACCTGCCAAGTTATTTCGTTCCTTTGGCAGAAACTGAAAAGCCAACCCGCACTGGCGTCGCACCCAGTTATTTCAAATGCATCGGCAAATTTGTGGGCTTTTTCTTGGAACATTGGGCCAGACATGGGAACGTTTTGCAGTCTGGCATCTTTGAACCCCATGAGAACAGCTTGGTTTGCATTTTGAAAGTTTCCCAGTCACAGCCGCTTCCTCGTAGCAGCGAGTTGCGATTCTCGGTGAAGCTTGACGATCTTGTCTCGGCCTTTCAAAATGGTTGCGACGGTTGATGGGGTAATGCCACGCTGTCTGCACACGTCGATTCGCTTTTTCCCTGCATCGATTTCCTGCAATATGTCCAATGTGTCCTGCAGCAAAAACTGCTTCTGCTCCTTCTTGGCGCCGTCACTAGCTGCATTCATCGTTGGATATCACGCGAACATTGCTAAACCTTTGTTGTGAAGTTCTTGGTGAAGTTTGTGGTGAAGCAGTTGGCACTCGACATGGTGATGATGATAGCTACTGCACTCGCAGTATGTTTCATGCGGCGCTGTTACTTTTAGCAGAGTTCGCAATACTGATGTTCCTTGGTTATAAAGGGGAAAATAAACTATGTGAGTTATTCTGAAATATGTGCTGTATTGAAATTCGTAGTTCTGAAATATTTTTCCATTGAAAATATTGAATTCCATTCCATTGAATTTCTGGCGGGGATTTGCAGTGGCAGACGGAAATCGAGCAAAAATCCAGCCTAGCCCTCTACACAGCCCACAAGACTACAATCTCTGCGGAGCAGCTGTACGATAACAGCACTGGCAGTATGCCTCTGTTTGAAGCCCAGAAGGAAGCGTTACATACAAAAATGTATTGTCACTGCTTCAACCAATCCTTAGACGACACAAATGTGCAGTGCAGGGCATGTGGGGAGGGCAAAAGAGAATATTGAGCACAGCATGCTACATCGTGGAAGCTAGTGCATTCGTCAAACAGATGGCGCAAACATTTACCAAGGTTCTGGTATTTGTGGAAGCATGCAGCAGTCAAGGCACAACTGTGAAACCTCTACCTAGCTGCAGCTTCAATGATGAAAAAACGACTTTAAATGTCGCAGACAGCAGGACAATGCATATGCTGTTTATCGTTAGGCTTTTTCTCTTCCTTTTTGTATCGGTTAGGCATTGTGCGCTATTCTGACCAGAAATGTCAAAAGAGAAGACCACAATAATCATCATGGTGAATCACACACTCTTACTTTCCTATTAGCAGCTGAGGTCTGCACCAAACAATTTCTTGGTAGCAAGTTTTCTTTAGATACAGTAGAATCTTGTTTGTACGCTATAAAAAAAAATTAAAGAAAAAGAACGTACTGAATGGGAAAATGTACGATTAGAACTAACTAAAAATTTTACAGACTGAACATTAGTAGTCTCTACACAATGCGAAGTGTTGTGGCACGAGGCGCTGATATGCGTCGAGCTGGTGAGGCTTCAGTGACTCTAGACATGTTGTTGCAGTTTTTGTATTCTGTAGCGTGTTTAAGACGGTGATGGGAAACCGAAAAGAAATTGAGCTGGTGGGTAATGTCGAATTACAATGCTGACGATGCCACCAGAGTGAAATGTGGCCCTCGCATCGCACCACCTGCAGCAGGTAACAGTGGCACGTTTGGGTTATCGCCAACTAAAAGCATGCAGCACGCTATCAATGGCGCCATGCTTTATGTGCTGCAAAATAGGTAGGTGAAGATCGATGCTTATCGCAATAGGGTTAGTGGCGATAACTGTAAATGCGGCGTGCGATGACCAGGGAGTAAATTTGCTGGTACTGGAATAAGGAATTGAGTGTACGTTGGTGTTTTCACGTGAGATGGGCGGGTGAGCATTGTGGGGTAGCTGATGCAATGGGCGGCTACGGTTCTCAATCATGTATGCCTCGTGCCTTCTCTTGTTTACACGAGATCTAGCACATGAATACACACATTCTATGCTCACAGTGTGGCAATGTACTGAACATTCGTGCAAAAAGATCGTGTTTTCCGGGAATGTATGAACTGGTAAAAAATAAGCATAGCTCAATTGGGTACATAACAGGGTCGTATCAATGAGCTTCTACTGCAAACAATAATTTGAAAGCCCTGCTGTGAGATAGAAACTGATCATATACAGTGTAGAGCTGCCAAGGTGACCTGGAAATTACTGTTCTTTCAGTCATAGTTGTATTAAGCAGGAAAATTGGTATCATTTTCTAATCCCTTCTTTGTTAGAGCGATGTTCCTTATTTCCTCCACAGTTCTGAAACATTCCTTGCAGTCCCAAGACACCGCCCTCTGACCTTCTTGGATCCTGAATGAAAACTTCTTGACAGAAGGGGGAATTCCCAGCATGTAACACTGCAGCTACACAGCGAAATGCCATTATTACTTGGCTCCCTAACCCTCCCACTTGAAACTAACCTCTCACTGTGCATGGAAAAATTATTACAATGTCTAATATGTCGCAAAATTTGTTCATCCTTCTTTCGGTATACCTTATCTATGAATACCGTACCACTACCTCATTTTCTGGTGAAAATCAATCTAGCGTATTATTTACTTTCCATTATGAAACAAAAAAGATGAGTCAACTGTTAAGATCTGCAGCTTAAAGAGGCAAATCTCTCTATTTGAGCAACAACAGAAGGCACACCAAGAAATGAATATGCATGTACACATTACATCACTGGTCAATATAGCAAGAAAAGCAAGTGCATAAAGAGCATTTTCTATGCACAATGGAATACAAGCAGAGCGATCAAGTGGTGTAGCATGCTTGCTTATCTCTTAGCTAAGCCTCCAAATTAAATTTTGTGCTGCCTCTTCAGTCAGTTACTGACACATGTGTACACCGTATTTGTGCATTAGCTTGTAATCAATGTGCTTGTTTCACCAGTACATATATGGCTCGGGATACAAGGTCTACAACAGTTTCTGCTTAACTGTTGCTTAATCTGTGCATCTCTTTTCCAGAAGTCTGAAACTGTTGCCCTGGACCCTTATTGTGTAACAGTTCACACTGTGTCATTATCATTATCAGCTTATTTCACGTCCACTGCAGGACAAAGGCCTTTCTCATCGGTCTCCAATTACCCCTGTTTTGTACTAGCTGACACCATAGTACAGTACCACTAACATACCGTGCTACTGCACTGAGACCGAGGCAGCTTCTTGCACAAGAGGGGTGCCATCAATCGGTTAGCATCACTGCAAAACTTTTTTAAAAAGTAACATCCTGCAGTGAACAATCATTGTTATGAAGTGCCCATTTTTTAAAAAGCAAGCATGCCTAATTAAACGAGCCTTTTGGTTCTCACCGGTCCATCTCTTCTCACGTGCTGCTCAGCGCTCTAGTGCCTAGAGTGGCCTTTTGTTGCTGTGTTGGTGACTGCTGGCACCACACAGTCTTTGCAGCTAGCTTTCTCATTAGAGAAAATGAATTGCAGGTACATATGACATTAAGTTGACCAAGCATAATTCATTACGAGAGAAACATTACTCAATGACAATACTATAATTCATGATCAGATGGTAAGATTTCCAAAAAGTTTTATTTCAAGAGTAGAGTTATTCCACCTCACCATAGTATAAAATTTTAATAATTGTCTGTAAACATTCTACCAGTAAGGAAGATTTAAATTACAACTGGTTGCCTGCTGGTCATAGAGACATGAAAAAATGAATATAATGTTGAAAAAAGCAGAGCTGTTGTGCCAAATTTATGTACCAAGACTCTAGATGGTTGGTGAATGGAAGGGAAGCCTACAAATACCCCAGAAAGTGCACAAAGAGAGAACTGTTCCAATGGTAGGTCATGCATGGATTGTAAGTTCAGCGTCCATTGATGGCAAACTTGTCTTTTCCACTAATTCCACTCCCCAGTTGCTTTATTAGGAATATCATGTTTATTGTAAAGTGAACTCTGACAATTAAGCAATTTGAACATAGGTATTCTAGTTATTTATTTTCCACTCATTCCTTGGTTTCATTGTCAATTGCCCTCGCAAGGTGCTAATTATCCTTTTCATTGAAAATTTAATTTCACCCCATTTTTGGCATCTTCATAAGCATGAAAAGCATGCTACTGCAGAAAAGATTAAGAATTTTCTTTACTTCAGTGAGTTTATCAAGTTTATGAAAATGTAGACTTCATGCAAGAACTCTCAAGAGAAAGTTCAGATATGAGAAGATCAACTATTTCATGTCTAGCACACTAGAAGGCAGCTGTCCAGCCACTTGAAAAATATGCAGGATGTAAAACTTTGTGAAAATGAAAAAAAAAAGAAGAACCCGCTCCATGACAAGCTGAAGATCCCTTCCAACTCCTTTTACTAAAACACCTTACATGAAGTATTCAAACTTGAAGCATAGGTCTAACTGGAAGCGTCTCGAGATGCTTGCAACATATTTTAAATATAATTATTTTCAATTATATTTTGAGCGAGGGTCTCGAATCTGGCGGCCTTGATGTCATTAGGCAGCGTACGAGGGTTTATCAGCCATGTGCATGCTCTCCCAAGTTCACGTGCTACGTGATGCCACCGGGCAGGAAAGGATGTTCGACATCTGCCCACAATGGCCCTCAGTGGCACTGGCTAGCAGTCCCAGGGCTAGATCTAGTAAAAACATAAATACCCAAGTTAGCGGACGAATTGATACCTGTCGCCGTAGCAACACACGTGTAATGTAGAGGTTGTGGGTTCAGTCCCTGCAGGCGACACATTATCTTTTCGTCCACTTTCATTTCCATTTTCCCCTCTTTATTATTTTCTACATTTCAATTTCAACCACAGCTAATTTTCCTTATGCTTTTCTCGGCTTCATTGACTGTTGGCTTTATATGATTATGATTAACAAAAATCGAGCCCCTCGGCTCCCTTCTTGTTCATTATTGTCATCAGCGCAGTAGATGTACCATCTTGGAGCGTGCTATCGTGCACACAGCGCCTGAAAGGGATATATTCCTTACTGTTTCAAGCAGTTTCACAAGTACACTTGAAACCGGTCCCCCAGGCACAAGATGTACAAAGTGCCACAAGAGGGCGCCACTCACTCAAGAACTTTCTCCTTGGGCGCGTTGGTGAAGAAGAGGCCGCACTGGCCACGTAGTCGCTCGCTGACTTTGTGCAGGTTCCCACGGTGGTCTTCGTCGATGAACCGGCCAAGGGCCACGCTCATCACCTTGTTCTTGCCAAAGTAGAACCTGCAGATGTGCAAGAGTCCCACCACCAACCATTTAACCACAATCATCATCATTAATTAGGTCCACTGCAAGACAAAGAAATTCCACAGAAATGTGCAGTTATCATTACTGCCCAGCGACTCCATCATATGCCTGTAAGTTTTCATCATCATCATCAGCCTGGTTACGCCCACTGCAGGGCAAAGGCCTCTCCCATACTTCTCCAACTACCCCGGTCATGTACTAATTGTGGCCATGTTGTTCCTGCAAACTTCTTAATCTCATCCGCCACCTAACTTTCTGCAGCCCCCTGCTACGCTTCCCTTCCCTTGGAATCCATTCCGTAACTCTCAATGACCATCGGTTATCTTCCCTCCTCATTATGTGCCCTGCCCATGCCCATTTCTTTTTCTTGATTTCAACTAAGATATCATTAACTCACGTTTGTTCCCTCACCCAATCAGCTCTTTTCTTATCCCTTTTATAACTTTTATATCCTCTTTATATGAGATAATCCTCTACCATGATCAAGTGACCTTCCCCTTCATTGCCAGTCATTCTGTTACTCTGTCAGGTTATTTGTTTTTATTTTACAGAATTTAAAAAAATTTACTGATTACAGATAGCACAATTACAATCCTTGAACTGAATTGTTCGAAGATGCGGACATTACTTACAAAATAAATTGAAATGCTTAAATGACTAATTCACAAAATATCATGAATCAATATTTAAACAATTACTTAACAGTATATAAGTTTGCAAGCATATCTGCTTGGAACAAATTTTGAGGAAGGCACAGGTTTCAAGATATGCAACGTCAAACTTAAGATAAATATGTGCTCTTGTACCACTTACTTTTGTACCAAAACACCATTTTATGCATTGATGCATGAAAATAACTAAAATGTCAATGTATTTTGTTGCAATATTTTGGAGCCAGTATTTCGAAGTCGGTGTCATCCTGGGAACTTGTTTCAAGTGAATACACCTGGCAAACTAACCGGCTACAATTTGTAATTGCACTATGTGCCATAAAGTAATTAGTTAAAATCTTAGTGACAATTTGTTAATAAGCTGACTATGTCTTTCTATTTCTCATGCAAGTAACGTCAATGCCTTTGAGCAAGCCTGATCAAGGACTAGAATTTGTGCTAGCTGCCACAGGCGACTTAAAAAAAATTGTTTCTTCTTAAAGAAATGGTACACCATAATAGACTACCAGTTTCACGTGTTTTCAACACTGCGAGAAATGCACAAGTCCACTTTTTTTTTCTTAATCTCAACTGGAGTGTCACCTACCAAAGCTTGCAATCTCTAATCTATGCCGCTGTCTTGCTATCTCTTGAACACTTCAGGCCTTTTGATGGCACAGAAACATGCATCTTGCGAGACATGGTACGAAAGGTGCTGAGGATTACAAGGAAAGCAGCAATGGGATGAGCACTCACTTTTTTTCAGTCTGTGGTTTCACGAGATGAGCATGCACAAACTCACTGAGCTTTCGTTTTTGTTGAATCGCACACATACACAGTTCACTGTTGTGCACAGTGGTCCACTTTGGCTCAATTTGTAGGCAAGACCATGAAGTAGGGAGGGTGTTCAGGTAGTACTGCAGGTGAGCCCCACTGTCAGGAGCTAGGGCACATCTTTTCGAAGCAACTGCCACAAGCTACCGCAAGACAAGTTCCAAGGAGCAACCCAAAGTGCACACAAAACGCACAAAGTACGCTCACAAATTGATTCATGTGTAGTGTTTATTGGCACAAGGGCCCGGCATGGCCAAAGAGTACCATGCATGTGGTGAAGAGTTGTTAATGAATTATAAAAGAAATGGAGAAATGAATTGCAAATGAAGGAAAAAAATATGAAAATTTTTTTAGAAGAGGAAGAATAAAGAATAATTGTCTATTCTTTACTGCACATTCCTTTAGGCAGACTAAAGTTTTATATGTTCTGAGTGGTCATGGTGGCATCGCAGAAGCCATGTCACCAGTCACTCGTCTTCTCTTCCTGGAGCAGGTGCTGTTGATCTATAACTACGATGCACGTGTTATATGCATCTGAGAATGCATATAACACGTGTACTGCCCGACCAGTTCTTGATATGGCTGTCCTCGACTGGGAAGTGCCTGTCGGGGACACCCTCGGCACTAGATACCACGGAAGCATCACGGGAACTTTGTCCTGTCCTATAAAGCAGCCTATTCAGCAGCCTGCGTCAGTGGGCACAGTGGCACTGCAGAAGCCATGTCACCTGTAACTCATCTGTTCCTTGAACAGGTTGGTTTCTCTTTGTATCATGGTTGCAGGAATGGTAATCATTTCATTGTAGTGCTGCCATGCCCAAAAGTGCCTTATATGTCTTTGCTATTCTATGCCTGTTGCTGTCTGGTGACACTAAAAAGCAAATCCAGGTCCTAACACACCAGTGGTTTTGAAAGAACTGCATGACAGGCAACAAGCCATCAAAACTGATTTAGGTGCTTTGGGCAAAAGAATAAAACAAGTTGAGAAGACAGTACAGGTTGTCTGGGACCAAGGCAAAGTGATAGCCAACTTGAATAAGACAAACAAAACCTTGAACATGACTGTAAGAATGCTGCACAATAGGCTTGTGTCACTGGAAGATAGAAGCAGATGAAATAACCTTATGGTTATCGGCATTCTGGAGGGCGAAAAGGAAACAACAGAAGAACTATCTGCAAAAGTGCTTACCGATTTACTTGATAAACAGCTGAACTTAACTCTGTACACAGTTGAACGAATACACAGGATCGGAAAATGGCAGAGCAAACAACTGCGACCTGCTACTCTAAAGCTTTACGATTCCAGAGAAAAGTCAAAAGTATAAAAAACTGTAAAAAAGCTAAAGGGAACTGGTATATCTATTGTTGGTAAATACTGCAAGGAAACAGTTTCCAAATGCAAGCTTTTCTGGAATTCTGCGCAGGATGAATGAAAAAGATGACAGCACGGACATCTTGACTATTATAAACTGTTCATTGACGCTGATATGTACAGTCGGGATGACGAAAAGAACCTTCGAAGCAAGGTCAGGCATAATAAGAGTATCTGTCAGCAGTAAGCCAGGACTGAACAAAACAGAGAGGGCATAACGAATTTCAGCTAATTAACTTTAATCCTAGAAGCATTGTGAATAAGACTGCAGGCTTAGAGTACATTTTAGTCAATTATGATCCCCACATTGTTACGATCACAGAGACATGGTTGTGTTCAGAGATTCAAGATCATACCCCGTAGATACAATATAGTACGTTGGGATTAACAGTGACGAGGAGGTGATGTTGCAATAGTAATGAAAGAAAATATTTAATTCAAAACACTATGCAGTATCCCACAACACGAAAGTCATTGGTATAAAATGAATATTGGAACGTCACCAGTCCTTCTCTGTACAGTTTACTGACTGCCAAACTCACCTGTCTGAATCTTAAAGTAGATATAGTTTCTTAGAAGCAAACAAAAAGTGCAACTGCCAGCCACTCCTAAAACCGGCGAGTTCAATATACTTGCAATTAACTGAGACATATTTGCAACAGAGTTGTGGGGACAGGCACATTGCGATTTGCTCCATGACGTTGCATTCACTCATGACATTTTATTTATTTATTTATTGAAAATACCTCAAGGGCCCTGTACACAAGGGCCCTGGTTGTAGCAGCAGCAGTTGCATTCTCAAGCACGCATCTAAGCAAACTTTCCTGGTTTCACAGGCTAGCTGCATCGGCTGTCCCTTGGATAGCTGCGGTGATTACCTGGCTGGTCATCCTTGCATCGTACACGTGCCTGCGCGGCGCCGACTACCCTGCTGATCTCGGCGCGCACTCCGCTGAAACCACCCCCAAGCTGCACTCTACGCAGTCCGGATTCCTGCCATAACAGCCGTCCCGACGAGAGCATCACTGTTGTAGCAGCAGAAGTTGCATTCTCAAGCACGCATCTAAGCAAACTTTCTTGGTTTCACAGGTCGGTTGCTTTTATTACTCTCGATATTTTTTTTGAATTTCTCAAGTCCTGCAACTGCTGCTGCTACTGTTGTTGCTGCTATCGTTTTTCTCTGCTTCTGTGCTCACACTGGGTTCACTATTTAGCCGTCCTCGTAATGCCGACAAATGCTGAACTTTGTAAGCGAATGGACGAGCTAGAAGCTACATTCAAACATCGGTTGAATGAATTAGTCAACCGGCTTGTTATTAGCACACAAACTAAGGTTCAGGACACAGGATTAGACGTCGGTGCAATGAGAACTGAAGTTGGTCGCATGGACGACAGCCTAAAGCTTCTAAACGAAGTAGTCGAGTCAACCCGATCTCAACAGCTTGAGTTATCTGCGGCAAACCGCGTTCTGAAAGCAGAAAACGACGCCCTTCATAGGAAAGTTGCTGACCTTGAGCAATACTCAAGATTAAATAACTTAGAAATAAAGGGGGTGCCCTGTACCCAGGGGGAGGATTGTACCGCAATCCTGACTGCCATCGCCGACAAAATCAACTGCACAGTCTCAGCCACAGATGTCGACACAGTTCATCGCGTACCAGCAAAGTCTGGTCAAAAGAATATAATCGTGCGGTTTGCTCTCGATAAAAAAAAACTGAATTCATGAAGAAGGCGCGAAAGGCCCGACTGAATACCCGAAGTGTAGGGTTTTCAGGGGAGCACTCGCAGGCGATATTCATCAATCAGCATCTATCGCCAGACAATAAGCGTTTGTTCTCCAGGACGCTTGCCTTAAAGAAGGAAAAGGGTTGGCAGTTCATCTGGACGGAAAACTGTCAGATCAAAGTGCGGAAATCTCCAGATAGTCGGGTATTTCGCATAGCTTCTGATTCTGATCTATCTATTATTACCTAACTTTGCATAAGCCTTCCAACTTAAAATTTTTAAATTCTGTCCAATGGCTACGTACTTTTTACCTGACGAACTTGAGGCTTATTTTTTATCGCACTGCCGTTCACTAATCCATTTCAATGCGCGAAGTCTGCAAAAAAACATGGATGGCATCACAAATTTTTTATCATCTACCCATCATAATTTCTCTGTTATTTGCGTATGTGAAACCTGGCTCTCCGCATCCCACAATAACTTGTATTGCTTTCCCTCGTACTCAGCCGAATACTGCCACCGTGATAACAGTAATCATGGTGGTGCTGCTATTTTTGTGTCCTCAGAGTTGCGTTTTCACAGGCGATCTGACTTGACACTCAACGTGGCAAACTGTGAATCTGTCTGCGTCGAATTTGATGATACATTCTTTTCACAAGATAAGAAAAACCTAATAGTTGGCTGCATCTATTGTTCACCCTCATCATCTGGAAGCGCGTTTTGCTTAGCCCTAGGTAATTTGCTACATAATTTAACATTCGAACAGAAAAATGTCATTATCATGGGCGATATTAATATTAACCTTTTAGATACATCCAACACATTACTTAATGATTACGTTAGCTGCCTCAATGGGTTCGGATATGAAAACCTAATTACTCTTCCAACTCGTTGTCCCACAGATAAACAGGGCACGCTTATCGACCACATAGTATCCAATCTTCTTACTAACCGTGACTGTGGTATTGTCGAAGCTTCAATAACCGATCATTACCCAACGTTCGTGCGCTTAACTTCTACTACTGGCACTACCGATGCAAGCTTCACCAGAAAGAAGTTTAATTTGTCAATTTTTATTGAATTAATTGCTGCTGCAGAGTGGTCCCCAGTAATGGCATGTGATAACCCTGAAACTGCCTATAATACATTCTCACCAATAATTTCTAATGCTATTTCAGATTCCACGGTACTAATGAATTGTAAAAAAACGTTTTCAGCTCCTCGTAACCCATTGTTATCCACTGGTTGGCTAAATTGCTTAAGGAAGAAAGATAACCTTTACAGAAAAACAAAGAAACAGCCATTTAACACAGCACTTCACGAAAGGTATAATAAGTATTCTAACTTACTAGGAAAACTACTCAAACAGGCTAAAATGACGTATTATGAAAATGAAATTAGGTCTGCAGGGAATGATGTCAGAAAGCAATGGAAAGTATTAAACTCTTTTTTAGGTCGGTCGAATCATAATTCTGAAATAACTGTGATACAATCGGGGGATCTTCTCCTTGATAATCCCTTGGACATTGCAAACTCCTTCATTAATTCCTTCTGTGCTGATAACGAAGAGTGCGAAGATTCATTCACCGAGACTTACCCCCGTGTGCCTCATAGCTTTTTCCTTCATCCCGCAACACCTGAAGACATAGTCACAGTCATTTCCAGTCTAAAAAATACAGGACCTGGTCTCGATAACTTTAGCCCATCTCTCATAAAAACGATAGCGTACTTAATATCTGAAATATTCTGTCACATAGTGAACCTTATCTTTAAAACAGGAATCTATCCAAGTTCTTTGAAAAAAGCCAAAATAATCCCTGTATTCAAGAAGGGAGATAAGTGTCTAACAGCTAATTACCGCCCTATAGCTATACTTTCATTCTTCAGTAAAATTATCGAAAAACTAATCGTAACACGCTTATCAAGCTATTTATCAAAATTTTGCATCCTATCACCAAATCAATTTGGGTTTCGGGAAGGTTACTCAACTGATTTGGCATTAATATTTCTAACAGACAAGATTCGGCAGGCAATTGACACTGGAAATTTCGCTGGCGCATTATTTATTGACCTTTCTAAAGCATTTGATTCACTTGTTCATAACATTCTTTTTGCTAAATTAGACTCTATTGGTATAACTGGCCCGGCACTGCAATTACTACGTAACTATTTGAAAGATAGAGAGTACACTGTATCAATCTCCAGCACTTACTCGCACCCTAAAACAACTAACATTGGTGTACCACAAGGATCTATATTAGGGCCTCTCTTGTTTTTAATATGCATTAATGACCTCCCAAAGTACCTAAAGTCCTCTGACTGTATCCTTTACGCTGACGACACTACCATCTTCTCCTCAGACAAAAGTCTTGATTCATTGATGTGTAAGCTTAATCACGACGCGGCAAATATTGTAACCTGGTGCCAACTAAACAGACTACACATTAATACTGCCAAATCTAACTTCGTGATCTTCTCAGCTAAACAAAAACGTATCTCAGTGTATCCATCGCTAACCTTTGCTTCCAGTGCACTTTATCTTACTGATAGTGTACTGTTTCTTGGCGTCATATTAGATAAACACCTAAAATTTGACGAGCATGTTTTATCCTTAACAAAGAAGGCAGCATATGGAATTAGAATATTAATTAAAGTTTGCAATTTCTTTAATATGAAGACACTCATCTCCCTCTACTATGCTTTTATTCACACGCATATTAATTATTGCATATCATCATGGGGAAACACGTATCCCACACATTTATCTCCACTACAGCATACCCAAAATCAAGCAATTCGCATCATTACACGTAGCAGCTACACATCAGAAGCATCTCCTTTGCTCAGATCTAAGGGCATTTTATCGTTACAGAAACTAAATAAATACTCACTTGGAATAATTGTTTATAAATCTGTTAACGGAAAGCTCCCATTCCCTATAATTACTACCAGCCAGTATCCATATTCCACGCCTACCTGTTTCGCTTGTACCAACAGCTATTTACTACCAAAACCTAGAACTAATTATGGTAAATTTACTACTAATTTTTCAGCCACACTACTGTGGAACTCATTACCATGTCATATTAAGATATCCTCTCATTTTTACACGTTCAAATCAAACCTTCGTAAATTTTTGCACTCAATATAACAATTTGATCGTTATCACTTTATTAATAAGTGCTTTGTGTCGTTAAATATTTTACAGCGTAAGCTAGTGACTAACTTAATATGGTGTCTTTTGTGTTTTCATATAGCTGCTTTGTATTTATATATCCTACTCATTTGTAATGGGAGGTCCCCTGTACAGTCTGTTGACTATGGGACCTCGCTCTGTATGTATGTATAATCCCCATTTGTAACCTTATTATTATGCAAATAAAGAACTCTTGAACATGTCGCTCTCTCCTCTGCTGCTGGATAACCCTTCTGAATTTTCCTGGTAGATGCACTATAACCAGTATATTGTATTGCGTGGTTGCACTGCTAGTGGTATGTGTATACATGGAGTTCTAAGGGGGGGGGGGATAAATGGGAGTCTGAAAACACTGCGTGCATATTGTCTTGTCCTGCACCGTAACTTACACTTATGCTGTGTGTGGGCTGGGCATGTATGGCAATTATGGTACATATACTTTGAGTGCAACACCACCTATATTGTGAATTTCTCTGCTGCTCATTTGACAAAACCAACAAATCACCGTGACCAGCACACACTGGCACACGCTTGAGGGTATCGTGTGGCAGTAACTAAGGAAGGCAGTGATGGGCAGGAAGGACACTGCACTGACACCCTCGTCATTATTGCAACTGCACTGGCTTCCATTCTTGCCACCACACATGAAGTGGGTGCATTTCAACAAGTCTCATACTCTGTTTTGTAGTTAGCAGGCAATGCTGTGGAAGCTATGTAAGTGGTGTGGTAATTGTGCGTCCCAGCGCAGTTGTATTTGACCTGCGACACTTTCAAAGGTATAACCACTTCAATACATCACAATTGCAACTTCTGGACGTAATGCTATGTGAAATGATGCATTACTTGTGCCCCTTTGAGCTGCCTGTATGCAATGCCCTGTGTTTTAGTTGCGAATGCAAGCGGTGCACTGTGGCTGCTGGTCTCATGAATGTGTCATGCAGCTTGATCAGTGGTCAATAGACTAGACCTCTTCAATGCAAGGATAAGGTCATACTTTGATGTTATGCTCTCTGCAACATCTAAGTATGAGACTTATTGTTTCATTGAATTACATGATGCCTAGCTGCATCTCTATAAGATGTGACACACATACAGTTTTTTGGTCACGAATGTGAGCTATGAAAAAAGCTTCCTTCACGTTTGTGGCACTGCCTGCCATGTATGAAACAAAGTACCAAAGATGCATATCTCCCTGCACATTATGACTTGGGCCGCCTTGTTCTTGCCCAAATTTCACAGCAAGGTATAACACTCTGGTCTGGATCGTCCAATGAAATACTTGGCACTGTTACCTTGCCTGGTTATTGAGAAAAAAGGATTCTGGCAGGACCTACCGTAAGATAAATGTCGACATTAATAAGATCAGCATTGAAGCAATGTAATGCCCCATGAGGTATATTGGCAACCGCCGAAATGTGTCATGCGTGAAGCGTGCATGCAGCCAGACGGAGTCTTCTTCCTCTTTGAGCTCTTGCTGTTGCTGGTGGCAGTGCCCAGTTTGGCCGATGCACGCTAACTGCAGATGCGCAGAATCTCTATCTAATCTAATGCTAATTGCATTAAGGTCGACAGTCCATCTTGGCCTCCTCGACCTGTTACTGCTGCTACTGGATGCAAGAAGCAGTGACTGAAGTTCGTGTCAAAGAGGTTCATTAACTCTTTTCTTACCATGGGGAAAGCATGTTTTTTTTTGTAGGTTATGCCAGATTTCTTTTTCTGAAGGAACTACTGCACTCAATATTTTATGTAATACGTAAAGAAAAAATAGAATGAATGCACTTTTCACGCAAAACTGTTTTATTAACGAGATGTATGTCATTAAAAAAGCCAAACTGCCAAAATCAAGGTTGTGGGATCAAACTGAATAAAGTTTGTAAAGACATGCTTGTATCTACTAAGAAAGAAATGTAACAAAAATTATGAGACACACAAAATGTGTTGCCATCGAATAAGTACTATATCAGAAAAAAATCAAATTTTTCATTGAGCAGGTATTCCACTACAGAAATTTAATTGCAGGCACTACAGTTGAGTGTGCCGGGCTACGACCACCGATGTTCCGGGCTGGTTTGCGTCGTTGCTCTCAGAGCCAAAGTCCAACGAAAACACGGTATCCTCAGACTCGCTGCTGCTCAAAATCAGCCGCAAACGCGGTGGAATCGTGAGATCTGCAATAATTCAAAGCATGCGCGCCGCTCCAAGAGCTTGCTTTCTACTTTGACAATCGCAAAACTTCGGAATGCGTTAAAGAATTAACACCTGGCGGGGAAAAAGCGAACTGCTTAGAGAAAAAAAAAAAAAAAAAAGGATAAGTTCGTCTCCTTCATGTCCTATGGCACAGAGAGTGTTCGTGAGCTGCGTGGAAGGTCTCGAAAGCGAAGTTTCAAACCACCCATAGCGGGCGGCCATTTTCGCTTTATACTTTGATGATCACAGAAACTTCGAAGCAAGGTCAAACATCACTGCCTGGAGGGAAAAGGCGAACTGCTTGGCAAACAAAAGAACAGTTATTCTCCTTTGCGTCTGATAGCGCAGCATCTCCATGGGCGGTGCGGAAAGACTTGAAAATGGCTTATCAAACCATCGTTGGCCCGCTAACGATACCCAATGGGTGCAGTATGGAAAGAGTTAAAGAGCAGCACATGCCCATACCCAATAACCCAATACCCAATAACTCAAGTTGATCTGACGGTCAGTTTCGAACCCAGTTCCTCGACACAGCAGCCCAATGCTCTACCCATTAGACCATGGACTATGCAGTGATGTAAGTTGGCAGGAAAACAGGCGTGGACAAACAGAATGACATACCATAAAGTGGATAAAGTTCCCAAAAGATGCTAATCACATTAAAAATAAATAATAATACATGCAAATTTGTCTTCAACTGCGTCCCTTCTAATGTTGCCATTGCATCCTTGATTGACAAGTGGAAACAAGTCTTGAAGGCCTTGCTTTGCTGCGCAGCAAACTAGGAAAGTGACCTTGCGGCATCATAGCTGTCACATTTTGGACGCCACTTATGGTGAGGCCCAGACGAAGACCCCTTGGCATTGTTTTTCTTCAACAGAAACAAGCAAGTAACACCCAAGTGTAATACTTAAAGACCTGGACCATAAAATTGGTCCTTGTTTTGAAATTTGAACAAGAACAGAGCACTGGTATGTGCAAAATAATTTTTTATGATGTGCAGGAAAAAATTTTTGCATGTAGCATGTAGGGTTCTGCAAAGTGTTGTCAGGTGGACCAATGTGTTTGTGCAAGGCATACGTACGTGACACGAGTGTGCATGGGAGATGGAGCCAAGTCAATCTTGAAAGGAAAGCAGGGGCCGTATTCTGTAA
This sequence comes from Dermacentor variabilis, assembly GCF_050947875.1. Lineage (NCBI taxonomy): Eukaryota > Metazoa > Arthropoda > Arachnida > Ixodida > Ixodidae > Dermacentor > Dermacentor variabilis. The sequence goes on from NC_134571.1 coordinate 205,105,754, forward strand.
CGGTTCACTTTGGAACCAGTTCGCTCTCACGAACGCCATTGGTTGGCACTTCGCTGTCATCATCCCTGGTGGGCGTGACAAAAAATTTTGTTGTCGTCACATAGGTTGTCAATCATCTGAAAAGGAACCCGTTGTCTGCTACGAAAAGAACCGCGGAGAAGCAGTTTGCTCGAGGGTCGCGCACGGTAGTGAGCATGATCTTGGTTGCTAGGACAACCGTGGCCGTCTGCTAATCTTGCGCTAGCCGCCGCAATGAGAGGGATGCCGATAGTGGCTTCTCTGGTTGTGCTGCTGGTGAGCATTGGCCAAAGACAACGACGTGACGAGGCAACGGCGCGATGCGTACAACATGAGCGAAGGCGAGTTACGAAGGCATTTTAGGTGCCTCCGAAAAAGAATGTGATGGATTTGTGACAAGCTAGAACGTGTTGGACCACAATATTTAGTAGCACTCACAGTGCGATGTAAGTGCTGTGCTAGCGCGCTATGCTTCTTTTCTTTTTCTTTTTTTGCTAAGGGTTGTATTCAGCAGTGCGTCTGGAATGTAGAAGCTATTAGGTTGTCACAATTGTCAGCCAGTCGCATCATTACCACCGTCGTTAAGGTCATTACGGTTAAAGGAAAAGAAAAAGGGGTGTGAGATTTCTCTCCACGCTGCAGGAGAAAGCTGCAGCCAAGAATGCTTCCTTGATTACGGCAAGATTCTCAAAGTTGTGGGATGTGTGGGTGGAACTGTCAGCGCAATCATCCACCTTAACAAGCTCAGCCATGGCTAAACGAAATCCTATTAGAGCCACGGCCTACACACAGGACTGCTTTGATTGCTCAATGTATGGCGCACCACCTAGTGACAAAAAATAAAGCAATGCAGATAAAATTTAACCACTAGCTGTCTACATCGGAAGCTCAGTTATTACTGGAAATTTAATGCGCAAGTGTTGTATACAAACCAATATTTTTTTACTGAACTAGCAACATCCTTCAATTACTACACCGTCCCCAAAGTACAAACAAAAATGATGACGTGACCTTGCGGCCGAACGTTGCTCGTTCATTGGTCTCCCTCGTGTTGCGACATTCCACTCGTTCTCCGAGTTACGTCCCTTGACGTAGCAGCCAAACCAAACCGGTTCCAAAGCGAACCGTTACAGCATACGGCCCCAGTATCGCAGAAAAGTTCCTTGTCTTTTGGCTTCAAGCTAGAGACTTCCCTTGTTTGCCCAATGTAGGTATATTAGTACCTTAAAGTCAGATAAAACATAAGAGTTCCGATAGAACCGATCTGACGATGACTGTTGACGTTAACACAATTAGTATTCAAGCAATGTAGTGACACACCTCATTGCTGAAGGTTCATTGCTCATTGGTTTGTTACCAATTGCACACATGAGAGGTCCGTTCTTCTAGCTTGGTTGCTGACAAGGCGCTCTTAGGTGGCATGTCCTAGCTGCAAGGGAGGCGATGTAATTACTAATATATAGAGTTGTGTTTGACGTCATAGCAGGGGCAATGTGAGCTGTCATATTGGGTGACCTTGCGCATCTTTGGATGTCACAAAGAAAGCCTCAATAAATAAGCTGCACAGCGATCTATGAGGGATCTCATAGTGAAGGGCTATGAATTAACCTTGACGACTCTAAATTTCTTCATAATGTGCAACCGAAGCCTCGTACAAAAGCATTTTTGCATTCTGTCCCCATCATAATGTGGCCGCCACTGCCAGGAACCAAAGCATTCACTTCGTGCCCAGCACCACGACACCATAGCTCCTGTGGAAAGCGTGCCATAAATGGAAATAAATTCTCATGTCCAACTTCCATTATAACATAAATTTTGTAGTGGTCCTTTTTGTTTTCTTGTTTTGTTTTTTGCACCTAACCTTGAGCCGTACTCGTCCTAACTACAGGTACCAATATCACGAAGTACAAGCCACACTTGTCCAAGCCCCAAGTTCCTACTTGTTTGCCGCTAAAAACCTCTGTTCGTCAACTCGGTTCTCCACATCTATTTGAGTTTCGGCATTTGAAGGTATTTTTCTATGCTTCTGATTCCTTTTGAAATAATCTGTTGTGTAATTATCTTCAAGCCGTAGATGCGTGTTGAAGGAAAGCCTCTTTTTTTTTTAGGGCAGGTGTCCTTCCCTGATATTTCTGGTGAATAGAAGAGGTAAACCACGCAGGTAATATATTTTTTAAATTTGGATATATTGTGCAAGATTTTGTTGCAATGAAAAAAATCTGAAAATTTTTTGCCCTTATTTTTTTTATGGAAAAACTCGGGAGTTAAAGGGTTAATACTTTGATTCCCTGACTCTTGAAGTGACCCGATGCCACCAGACCTATGCTTCACTAACAGCAGTCTGACGTGTTTCAGTTAACAGGCAGACAAGGTGTGCTTACACGCGCTACCCACATTGCAATTGTGAAGAGATAATAGCGTTTTTCTTTAAATGGAAAAGTTTCAGGTAATATGGCCCTGTTTGTCACAATTTATAATGCAGCTTTCACGAGTAAAGAAGACAGTCGTTTGCAGGATGATGGAGACATGATTGGCAGTGGGTGAACAAGGAAGTCGTGAGATTCCTTGTAAACTGTTCAACCAGCATTGAGGGCTTTCCCGCAGTGTTTCGAAAGTTACAGCAGCATTTGAAGTATGACTAAAGAAACTGCAGTTTCAATTAAACATCCAATTAGTATGCCTATCTCTGCTCTTCAAGCTGTCAGCCATGAGCCACGTTTTCTGTATTGCCCACTCAAAACATCATCACTGCCGTGATCTGCATGCTGTAGAAATTATCACTAACAGGCTTTTGCAAGAGTAACCTGCACATGGTTTCACAAACTTCATCGTGATAACAGATCTGAAGCATGTCAGGTCTCAAGTTGCATTACGAACACTACAACCAATAAATTCAGTACTGGAAAGGACGAATCGAAGGTCCAGGAAAATGAAGTGCTTCCCATACTTTTCATAACAGAATGAATGACTAGTGTGCTCTTAAGAAAAAAAAAAAAGACGATTTGGTAACTTTGGCCGCCACTTGACCCACGAGAGGATATTGAGAGCCCTGAGGGTGTGTTCAGATAAGGACAGACTAAGGGAGCTCCCGATTATTTTGAGTTTTCAGCTAAACATTTGTAGGAGGTGGGAAAATGTCTCTGTAGAAACGAATTACCTTTGTTTAGGGAAACACAGCACAGACTTTTTGAAAAAAAATTCTTATTTCACTGAAGGTGGAAAAGAGTGTTTGAAGGACTTGCAGATTCTACAAATTTGAAGGCCTATCACTCTAAAATTAATGCATTGTATCCTGCCAAAAGCTTTTCATTAAATCTACGCCACTAGTACTACTGGCCCATGGGACGTTAAATTTATATGAGGGCGAATCAGAAAGTCTTTGCCCCCCACCCCTTTTTTTAGCCAAATTACGGCCGTAAATGCGAAGCCAACATATCCATCACCAGTAGTAGACCTTTATTGGAACAGCCCAGCCTTATCTGCCAGTAGCGTCGCGGCATGGTGTGGCTGTCAGTTGTGGTAGATGGCGGTTGTGCTTCACACGTCCACGGCGTACGAACAACGAAGTGCGAGTTGTCTTATATGGAAGCAAGGGACGAACACCCATTGAAATCCACAGGGAAGTGCGGCCCACGTATGGGGAAAGGTGTCTCGCTTTGAGAAGTGTGAGGTGTTGCGAGTTCGCAAAAAGCCGTGAAGACTTGCATGACAATGAGTGTTCGGGGGGGCCGCATGCTGACTGACGATAACATTTCTGAAATTTAATGCTGCAATGGGACAAATGTCGGAACTGGCGTGGGGACTATGTGGAAGAATAGTGTAAGCTACACAGAGTAGTATGTATATATACAATTACTTGTACCTGTATGTACCTTATTTTGGCTAATAAATAATAGGGGCAAAGACTTTCTGGTTCGCCCTTGTGTCACCCAGTATGTTTTTGGGAAATTGACAAACTTTGTTTTTTGAGCAACTGCCTCTGATTGACGCCAAACTCGGGGTTTTTTCGAGGCCAGTTTAGTTAAGGCAATGAAACTTAAAAATATTTCTTACATATCTTCAAAAAGTTTCTTGCAAATTAAGAAAGGAAGTATGCAACTACATCGCACATTCATTTCCTTACAAATTGCCCCAAACTGCAAAAATTGTGAAAATTCAAACATTTTAGAGATGTTTAAAAAAATAATCATCACCATCCATGAAAATAATCATCCATAGGAAAATGAATGCAGGAGCCCTGAAAACTCAAGCTCAACTCATTTGATGGCTAAAAAGAGGTAAGAAATACACAATCTGAGTCACTTTACTACAACATAAAGAATGACTTCAGAATTAAATATGAATGTGTTTTACTTCGTTATTAGAACAAGATGCATCGATGGGATGACCACACAGGCGTTTTAAAACAGGCTCAATTTTCTCACATAGAGTAAAATAACGCTTTGTTTTTGCAGTAGTAGATTTACCAGTCCTAGGTGGGTATTCTAGAAAATTTTCATAAGAATTGGTGGGGATTACTTTTTTTGAACCATCTCAAAAATCTTTAAATTTTCATTATTTTTGCAATTTTAGCATCTTATAATGAAATGTAGCGATGTAGTTGCATACTTCCTTGCTTAATTCGCAAAAAAATTTCTGAATACATGTCAGAAGTACTTTTCAGCTTTATCGCCTTAACTAAACAGCCCCCCCCCCTCCCACCCGAGAGAAAAAAAAAAAAAAAAAAACGATTTTGGCATCAGTCAGAGGCAGTTGCTCAAAAAACAAAGATTTGCAATTGTTCAAGAAACATGCTGGCTGACATAAATTTAACGTCCCGTGGGCAGCAGTACTAGCGATGTAGATTTACAAAAAATCTTTGGGCAGGGTACAATGCGTTAATTTTAGAGTGATCGGCCTTTGAATTCACAAAATCTGCAAGTAGTTAAAACACTCTTTTCCCCTGTTAGTGAAATAAGAATTGTTTTCCAAGACATCCGCCTAATTTTCACAAGACCAAGGTTGATTCTTTTTTACAGAGAGATTTTGCTACCCCATATAAAAATTTCACTCGAAACTAAAAATAGTCAGGACCCTCCATAGTCTGCTGATATTTGAACACACCCCTGAGCTGAATGAATTCACAACAGATAGCAAATGCCTGACAGCTCAACAACTGCGAAGCATGTAAAGCGCAATGGCAGAGGCAAGATAACATAACATATATTACAAGTGCTGTCATCTAGCAAGTTACAAAGTCATTAACAATAAAACAAAGAAAGAGTGAGAAGTGTGAGAGTGCAGCAAAGATTAGCATATCTAATATTTCTACTAACATGGCATTATCACTGTTAGTATGTATGTTTACATGGTCTGAAGGTGGCTTTAAAAACATATCTGCTGAAGCTTTAAGTCGATTGTTCCCATTCTCCTGCCACACTCAGCCTACTCCTTTTTCTATCTATTTATTATTACTGATTTCCCCTCCCTCAGTGTTGAGAATGCAATAATCGTTGGCCTTACCTGCTGTCCTTCCATTCCTGGCGCACATCCTTGAGCTTGGTGTTCCGCATGTTGGACACTGAGTACACAAACACCTTGTCATACTTGTCAAAGGCATCTCGCACCTGGAATGTCACGAAACAGACGCAGCAAAAAAGTTTTGCGATGAGAAACAATAGAACTTTACATCTCAAATAAAGAAAATCCTTAACAGATTGTATGCTAATTTGGCAACCGCTGTCTTTGGTGTATTATCGAGTTTTCGTGCTCTTTGGAAGCACTAAGCGTTTGTTTGCTGCCTCACAGTCTTGCACAGATGCAGCAGTAGTTGCTCCTGCATTTTAGCGTGGTCGTGGCTGTGCATTCTTGGTGAGGCCGCCCATGCAGGCTGCATTGCAGCATCACGGCATCAGCTTTCGCTACCATGGTGGCACAAACCTCTGGCTGACACCTCAAACGTGGAGCCAGTATTACGCAATGTGACAAAGAAAAATTACAGATTACCGATTAAAAAACATGCATTTAAGTTGTCCATCTGAATGAGATATACGCAACGCAACTTTTATTGTGTAATCATTGATTATTACATGACTAAGAAAACTCGGGGCTCCGACATGCACTGTGTTGCATTTGACATCGACCATGCTATTGCACGCTGGCCTTTGCAACATGAAAACCATTGTGAACCTCCCCTTAAAAGCTTCGCAGTAAAATTTCCTATTGTAGGGCACAAAAGACATTCTCTCAAAACAACAGCCATGTATGGCAGAGCAATCTATTCAGTGACTAGAAAATTCCCAAGCCTGCACATCAGAAAGCTCCAGAGCCCTATGCATACCACAGAGAGCTCCGAGATCGGTGGCTAAAGGTGTTGTGCGGGACGCGAGCCCGGCTGGAAATGAGCAGAAGGAAGCGAGTAATGCGTCCCTGAAGAACAAGCAACTACTGACTTCATTTTTGTGTTCGTCCAGCCTCTACGGCTTGGTTGTGCACCCTCGCACTACTTCCCTTTCTCGCACACTCCGCGATAAGATTTTACCGAGTCAAAAAGGGGGAAAGAGTGTTTGTGCTGCTGCTGTGCGACCGTAAGGCCACCACATCACTTCCCCTTCTAGCGAGTTAGCGAACGTTCATAGAACGATTTAAATTGTTAACAAGGCCATACAGATGGGGCGCTCTTGAGACTCGTCCACGCGTGTCCTTGTGACTTGGCTTGTTTGGACGAGTAGAGCCTTGGAGGGTGGTGTCAGAGATGACGGTGCATGTGAAACAGTGTCCGCTTCTTCAATGTGCGCTGGCTTCACCCGATCGAGTGATACCACTTTGTGACGACCGCACACGTTGATGGCGAACTGCTTCTCACCTCGATCGACGCAGCACTCGGAAGGGCCCATTATACGGTGCTTGGAGTGGCCGATGAACTGCGTCATGGCACACAAACACGTGTGCGCCTGAAGAGAGTTCTGATGGTATGTACACCACGCGTGGCACTGCCCAGCGCAGTAGCGAAGTGCGAAGGTTTTCCATTATGTCTCGGAGCCTAAGTGCATAGCCTGCGGTGGCTGTACAACCATCTTGCAGGCTGTCCGTGAAGAATTCTCCTGGAAGGCGTAATGTTCCGTAGACCAGTTCGGCTGCGCTGCAGCCAATGTCTGTCTTGACAGCTGTCTGGATTCCCAAGAGGATGAGTGGTAGTGCCTTCATCCAGCTGCGCTCTTCTGTTGCGGCGAGCGCAGACTTGAGCCGGCAGTGGAAAGTCTCCACCATGCCATTCCTAATCGGGTGGTAGGCAGTTGTTCCGATGCGAGAAGCACCAATGAAACGTGTAATGCTGGCGAAAAGTGACGATTCGAACTGCCTTCCACGGTCCATTGTTATTATAGATGGTGCACCGAAATGAGCAATCCAGTGGTGCAAGAAGGCGCGGGCAACCGTGTCAGCAGTGATATCCGCTATAGGTATGGCCTCCGCCCAGTGCGTGAATCTGTCAATGCACGTCAGTAAATAGGCATGCTCTTGGCAAGGCGGCAGAGGTCCGACAATGTCGAGGTGTATGTGGTCGAAACGAAATTTTGACACGCTGACACGGCATGCATCCTCTTGCTCAGCAACGCAAGTCTTGGTTGATACCTGGCCAGATGAAACTTGCTGTGAGCAACTTTTGTGTAGCTTTGATTCTAGGATGTTGTGACAGCTTGTGAACAGAAAAGAAAATGCAGCGACGTAGATTGGCAGGAACGAAGGAGCGTGGGCTGCCCGTGGAGGTGTCGCAGCAAATATGGTTGCCCGATTCCGGAATCTGCATCCACTGTTGCTTGGGGGCCGTTTTTGTTGTTAGGAGGCTTTTTAGCTCTTCATCTTCTCTTTGGGCTGCCGCCAGCACATCGAAGTTAACTCCTCCTGTAGCGTTGACGTTTATAGCGCTCTGCAACAGGGTTGTCGCTCCTTTTTATGTGGCGGGTGTCTGTCGTGAACTCGGAGATGTATGCCAATTGCTGAAGTTCACGGGCTGTGTGCTTGCCACCGTCCGAACGCATAGAGCAGAGAGCTTAGGTCAGCGGCTTATGGTCGGTTAAAATGAAGAACTCAACGCCTTCCAAGAAATGCCGCAAGTTGCGTGTACTCGAGTGGACGGCCAGCAGTTCACGCTCGAAGGTGCTGTAGCGGCGCTCAGTAGGTGTCAGCTTCCACGAGAAGAATGCAGTTGGGTGCCATGTGCCGTCGCTCAGCTGTTGTAACACGGCGCCGTTGGCTATGTCTGAGGCATTGACCATTAGACACTGGGGAACTCCTGGCCGTGGGTATGCCAGGAGAGCCGCATTTGCCAAGGCCTGCTTGCTTTGGTTGAAAGCCCTTTTCGCTTTTTCGCACCAAGGCGGGTCATTCGAAGACCCTTGTGTTGCCTTGAGCAGTCCGTGAAGCAGTTGTATGATATGGGCGCATTTAGGCACAAAGCGGCGGTAGAAGTTTAGCAATCTGAGAAATTCACGTAGTTGGCGCTTCGTGGTTGGCAGTGGAAAATCTTGTATGGCCTGCACTTTAGATGGGTGCGGCCGTACTCCTGAGCTTGAAATGATGTGGCCCAGAAATGATAACTCAGGCATGCCGAGTTCACTCTTGGCCGCGTTGACGACAACACCGTGCTCAGATAGGCGCCAAAACACAATCCGCAGGTGCTCTTCATGTTCCTCTGGGGTGGTGCTCGCGATAAGCAAGTCGACCAGGTAGGTGTGACAAAAAATCAGGCCCCGTAGAACACCGTCAATAAACCTTTGGAACGTTTGAGCCGCATTGCGAAGGCTGAATGCCATGCGAAGGAATTCGAATAGATCAAAGGGTGTAGTGATAGCAGTCTCGGGGACGTCTTCCGGTGACACAGGTGGTATGCCCGCACGAGATAAATTTTTGAAAAAGGTTGGCCCCACGCAGACCTGCCAGTAGGTAGTGAATATGTGGCACGGGGTACCTGTCAGGCGTTGTGACCCTGTTCAGCGCTCGATATGCTTTGCAAAGACGCCAGTCACCCGATGATCACTTAAGAACCATGTGAAGGGGAGATGCCCAAGGACAGGAGGAAGGTTGGATGATACCCAACTCGAACATATGGTCGAATTCCTGTCGTGCCACCACCAGTTTCTCAGGTGACAATCGACGTGGTCGAGCGTGAACCGGTGGTCCAGTAGTGGTGATGTGGTGAAACACGTGGTGTTTTACTGGGGATCCCACTTGGCACTGGTGTGTCAGGTCAGAAAATTCGCTCGGTATGGAAGTAAAACGAAGAGGTCCTGCTGGCTTGATCAGTGTAGGGCTGAGCGGTGTATGTCTTGAAGGCTTGCCTTTTACAGCGCTTTGTGACACAGGGTCTTGTAACCTCCGGTTACGCACGTCGACTAACAGTCCGGAGTGGTGCAGAAAATCCGCCCCGAGAATGGTGAATTTCAGGTTGGCTACTATGAAAATCTATCGCAGTGTTCTCTGCAAGCCCAGACTGACGGTTAGGGAGCGGTTTTAATACGTGGCAATGGCTGTGTTGTTGACTGCTTGCAAAGGCGATGTGTTCAGGCGCTTGCAGTCCACAGGCGATGCTGGAAGTACGCTCACTTCGACGCCTGTGTTGACGAGGAAGCAGAAACCGCTGTTGCGGTTGGTTAGGAAAAAAGACTGATGAGCCACGTTTTTGCATGGCAGAAACGCTGGTGGCCCTCAGCGCCTGCCCGGGGCATTTCCCGAGAGCTTGCAGGGTGGTACGCATTTTCGTGCAGCATTGCCGAACTTGCGATGGTACCAACATAGTTTTTGGTGTTTCACAGACGACTGCGGAGCACTCTGACTGGTTGACTGTGATGCGGTATGGAGGGTGGCCATGGAATCTATGAGACATGAGATTTCGTTCATCTCTTGAAGCTGCTCATGTGGAGACTGTGCACTTGTGACGGCCGTGACAGATGTGGGAGCTACCACCATGAGTTTGTCGGCTAACTCGGCCAGCTTGGATAGATTGTTCTCATTTGAGGCAGTCATGACCATTCTGACGTTCGGGGCGATTTTTTGTAGACATATTTCTCGGAGCAGCAGATAGTCAAGACCATCCACTTTGCTGCCCAATAATTGCTGCATATGACGCAACAGCTGGCTTGGCGTTCTGCGGCCGAGGTTGGCTTCATGGAGAAGCTGTTGTAGCCATTGGCTTTTGGGGGGAGTGATCCTGCGAATGAGTGTTGCCTTTAACGCCTCATAAACGTTGTCTGCTGGTGGGGAAAGCAACAGGTCTCGAATTTCGCTAGCGGTTGATGGGGGCAGACTGCTCGCCACATAATGGTATTTCGTGGAATCTGCTGTGATGCGCCACGCAGCGAATTGTGATTCTACATGAATGAACCACAATGTAGGATCCGCAGTCTAAAATGGAGGCATTTTGATGTCGATGCCGAAGAGTGTCGGAATTTCGGTGCCTTGAGGTGTGTCCATAGCACTTGCTGCTCGTCCGGGTCACCAATGTTGTGCGGGACACGAGTGTGGCTAGAAATCAGCAGAAAGAAACGAGTAATGCGTCCCTGAAGAAGCAACAACTGACTTTATTTTTGTGTTTGTCCAGCCTCTACGGCTTGGTTGCGCACCCTCGCACCACTTCCCTTTCCTGCAATAAGATTTTACCGAGTCAAAAAGGGCAAAGGGTGTCTGTGCTGCTGCTGTGCGACCGTAAGGCCGCCACAAAGGTTCCCTTATGTGTTTATGCCAACAGCCTTCTGCGACACGCAACAGTCATAGTATTGAATTTGAGCAATTATATTCACCTCAGACTAGGTGTGCTAATGCTGCACTCACTCATCGGCTTGATAGATTTATTTCCAGATTTGTGACACGCCATGGTGGCATAGTGGCTTCGGTGTTGCGTTGCTAAGCCTGAGAGCACGGGATCAAATCCCAGGTCATGGCAGCCACATTATGACTGGGCAAAATGCGAAGATGCCCGTGTACCATGCATTGGGTTCATCTTAAGAACCTCAGGTGGTCAAAATTAACCAGGAGTCCTCCTCTATGGTGTGTCTAAATCATATCGTGGTTTTGGCACGTGAGACCCCAGAATTAAATTTAAATAATGAGTTGTGGGGTGTAACATCCCACAGCAACACTGTAATCGATGCCATAGTGGCAGGCTCTCAATTAATTTTGACTGTCTGGGGCTCTTTAATGTTACAAAGTTTTGGGTTTAGATAATTGGGTTTAGTGGTGCAAAAGCGACTAAGGCTATGCTGTGCCAAGTTCTTTAACGTGCTCCTAAATCTAGGTAAACAAAAATTGAATTATGGGGTTTAACGTGACAAAACCACTTTCTGATAATGAGGCACGCCGTAGTGGAGGACTCCGGAAATTTCGACCACCTGGGGATCTTTAACGTGCACTTAAATCTAAGCACACGGGTGTTTTCGCACTTCGCCCCCATCGAAATGCGGCCGCCGTGGCCGGGATTCAATTCCGCAACCTCGTGCTCAGCAGCCCAACACCATAGCCACATCTAGGTAAACTAGCACGTTTGCATTTTGCCCCCCTCCCCCCCCACGCAAAATGCAGCTGCCATAGCTGGGAATTGAACTTGTCACCTTGTGCTCAGCAAGATAATACCATAGCTACAGAACCATGTTGAGAGATGTTTATTCATCGACATCATGCATGAATGAATGAATGGTGTTCTTTCCTTCAAAGTGTCGATATTACAGGTCGCTTAATGTGGAGAACTTCTTAATGAGATTAAGAAGTTTGCAGGGACGGCGTGGCCATAATTAGTACATGACTGGGGTTGTTGGAGAAGTATGGGAGAGGCCTTTGCCCTGCAGTGGGCGTAACCAGGATGATGATGATGATGATGATGAATGTGGAGGCAATTCGCACTATGCTCCAAGTCCTTTTTCCCCCTCGCAGCTGATGTTAAATTTTAAGCAGCTTTTCAAAAAGATACATTCTTTCTATGTGTAGCGAAGAGAGACGCTAGTGGGTTCAGCGCTACTGGCTCAAAACGCTAGTGGGTCGAGCGCTCCTGCTCAGCAACGGCTCTCGTGCTTGGAAGCTGTGACTGCCCTGCCCGTCGACGTTGCGCTGCTCCGAGCTGTGCCAAATAAACACCTTTAGAATTGGTGGAGTGTGCGGGGTACCCTCAGACGATCATCCTGGAACTCCGGTCCCGTACCCTACCATCTACCATGCCCCAAGACGCCTGCCAGCAAACGCCTCCTCCTACACCCACTGCGTGTCCCGGGGTGCCTCGTCATCGCGACCCTCCTATCTACACTGGAGCGGACGACACTGACGTGGATGAATGGCTCACGGCGTACGACAGGGTAGGCGACCATAACAAGTGGGACGAAGCGGCCAAACTGAGCCATGTTCTGTTCTACCTCACTGGAGTGGCCAGCCTGTGGTATAACAACCATCAAGCAGAGTTCCAGACATGGTCGGAATTTAAGACTTCCCTCGCCGATGTATTTGGTCGCCCTGCTGTTCGCAAGCTGCGTGCCGAGCAAAGTTTGCGAGAACGAGCTCAACAGCCAGGCGAAACATTCACCAGCTATATCGAAGATGTCCTGGACCTATGCAGGAAAGCCGATTCGACCATGGCGGAGTCTGATCGAATCCGAAACATCCTGAAGGGCATAGAAGACGACGCCTTTAACATGTTGCTGGCCAAAAGTCCACACTCTGTGGCTGAAATTGTCACACTGTGTCAGAGCTATGAAGAACTCCGCAGGCAGCGGTCACTGACCCGTCGATCTCTACCGCGTGACGAACACCTTGCTGGTTTGGCTGCCATGTCCAACCAGGCAGCGTTGCTAGCAGAAATGAAGGCGTTCGTCCGCGAGGAAGTTGCCCGGCAACTCTCGTTGATGGATTTTGCACAGTCGCAGTCGGTACACGCTCCTGCGCCAAGTTTTGCGCCTCCGCTTCGCCGCGTCATAGTGCAAGAATTGCGCGAGGTTTTGCCTGAGCACCACACCAGCGTGTTCCTGCGGCTGTGCCTCACAGCTACACCGAAGTCATGGCCAGGCCCCAACAGATCCCGACAGCTGTGCCACTCAGCTACGCGGAAGTCGTCACCCAGCCTCAACAACTCCCTCAACGGGGACCTCTCACGTACACCAAAGTCCTCGCTATGCCCCGACAACAGCCTGCTATGCAATCACTTCACCAGCCGCCACGTCCAACGCGTCCTTCCACATGGATGGGACCTGCCGCAACGACTCGGTGGCGTACAGCGGACAATCGACCGATATGTTTTGCGTGCGGCTATGCAGGCCACGTCGCACGCTACTGTAGTTGCGTGCAGTCGCCTAGCGCTACACCATTTGGGCCAAGTTCTATGGCGGGTTCTCCGCGCCCTTATTACGACGACGAACCTCGGGCTGCATCACCACCATTCCGCCGGTCCGCCAACATCCGCCACTCAACTTCTCCACGCCGACGGTCCCCATCACCGATGCGGCCTCGTCACGAAGCTCGGGATGAGGAAAACTAATCGTCGCAGTCCATGAGGCAAGGGCTGCGACCCCGTCGAAACGCGGAAGTCCTCAACGTAGCCCGACCAATGTGATAAGACGTTTTAGTTGACGGTGTGCGCACATATGCCCTCGTGGATACCGGAGCCGCTGTATCAGTTATGGACGCAAAACTTTGTCGCTTCCTTCGAAAGGTTACGACGCCCATTGCTGGACTCGCCCTCCGAACAGCAGGCGCACAGCGTATTAACCCGATTGCGGCATGCACCGCTCGTGTTCTCATCGAGGACGTTGTATACGCCATCGAATTTATTGTGATTTCCTCGTGCTCCCATGAAGTTATCCTGGGGTGGGACTTTCTCGCCCGCCACGATGCCGTCATTCATTGCACACGGGCCGAACTAGAACTGTCGCAGATCTCAGATATGACGCTTGCCGATAATGCTTCTTTTGCGAACAAACTACGCGTCAGGCACGACACCAACGTTCCTCCCAACTCGTCAGTGATTGTATCAATGCACTGCAGCAGCCTCTCCGACGCCATCACACTACTTTCTCCGTCGGGCCGCTTTTATACTAAAAAACGTCTGCTGCTGCCTTTTGCGACTGTGAACGTCAAACAGGGCTCCACAGCTATTTTTGTCTGTAACCCCTTCTCATACCCTGTGATGCTGCTTCAAGGCGAATGTCTTGGCCACATGGAAGTGATCGACGCTGTACAAATTACGGATGTTCCCGAAGACATGTCCTGCGCCAGTTACAACACGCTCGGTTCTCTCTCTACGTCCGACCCTTTGTCCACAGGTGTGTTCGATTCATCTATTGCCCATGGCCTCACCCCACCTCAGCGTTCGCAGCTTCTGCGCATCTTAGAAGAATTTCGTTCTTCTTTTGATGTCGAGCAACCTTCCTTGGGCCGGGCGTCTGCTGTCACGCACCATATTGACACTGGCTCCCAACCGCCATTGCGGCAACGACCATATCGCGTCTCTGCCACGGAACGTCGTGTGATTAATGAGCAAGTGGACGATATGCTTCGTCGCGAAGTGATCCGACCCTCGAACAGTCCATGGGCATCCCCTGTCGTCCTTGTTACGAAAAAAGACGGCTCGGTACGGTTCTGTGTAGACTATCGCCGCCTGAACAAGATCACTCGCAAAGATGTATACCCGCTGCCGCGAATCGATGACGCCATCGATAGCCTACAAGGAGCAGAATTCTTTTCCCCCATCTCTAGATTTACGCTCCGGCTATTGGCAAGTACCCATGGCTGATGTCGACAGGCCGAAGACAGCCTTTGTCACACCCGACGGCTTATACGAATTTAACGTCATGCCGTTTGGACTTTGTAATGCGCCAGCAACCTTTAAACGCATGATGGACACAGTTCTCCGCGGTTTGAAGTGGCACACGTGCTTATGTTATCTCGACGACGTTGTTGTTTTTGCCTCTGACTTCACCACGCACCTTCAACGCCTACGGCGTGTTTTGACATGCTTAGCGAACGCTGGCCTTCAATTGAACCTAAAGAAGTGCCGATTTGCAGCGCGACAGCTCACGATACTAGGTTACGTCGTCTCGAAGGATGGAATCCTCCCCGATCCAGCCAAACTTCGTGCCGTAGCTGAATTTCCTAAATCGACGTCCGTCAAAGAACTGCGCAGTTTTGTAGGTTTGTGTTCCTACTTCAGGCGCTTCATTTGCAATTTCACCGCCGTCATATCGCCCCTGACGAAGCTCCTTGGCAGCAACGGACCTCTCCATTCGTGGTCGTCCAAGTGCGACGAGGCGTTCACTAAGCTCCGTCGTTTGCTGACGTCTCCTCCTATTTTGCGCCACTACGATCCAACGGCACCTACTGAGGTACACAGAGATGCCAGCGGTGTTGGCCTCGGCGCTGTCCTAGCGCAGCGCAAAGAAGGGTTTCCTGAATATGTTGTGGCATATGCAAGCCATATGCTTACTAAAGCCGAGACCAATTACACCATCACGGAAAAAGAATGCCTGGCGATCATCTGGGCGCTTACCAAGTTCCGGCCCTATTTGTATGGTCGCCAATTTGATGTCATCACGGGCCACCATGCACTATGCTGGCTGTCATCATTGAAGGATCCCTCCGGCCGTCTCGCCCGCTGGGCGCTTCGCTTACAGGATTACGATATCCGCGTACTGTACCGCAACGGACGCCAGCATGCTGATGCCCTCTCACATTCTCCCTTGCCAGACGACAATGCCTGCTGCGCAATATCCCAGCTTGACGTTTCTTCCGTCGACATTGGGACCATCGCTTCTGAGCAGCGCAAGGACCCCTGGATTGCCTCCATCATAGACTGCCTTGCTGATCCATCATCGCAGCCAACCACTCGTGCATTGCGCCGTCAAGCTCGCCATTTCGCCATTCGCGACGACCTGCTTCATCGACGCAATTACACCTCTGACGGCCGCCAGTGGTTATTAGTTGTACCTCGAAGCCTGCGTTCTGACATCTGTGCATCATTCCACTCTGATCCAGTGTGCTCACTCGGGACTTTTCAAAACCTACCAGCGCCTCCGACGACGCTACTACTGGCGAGGAATGTACAACTACATTTAAAAGTTCGTTCGTTCATGCCCCGATTGCCAGCGCCGAAAATCTTCACCCCACCACTCGCCAACTGGTCTGCAGCCTCTACCCTGCCCTACCAGGCCGTTCGGGCGCGTTGGCATCGATTTGTATGGGCCACTTCCCCTGACGTCGGCTGGTAACCGCTGGGCAATTGTGGCCGTAGACCACCTTACACGATACGCTGAAACCGCCGCTCTGCCGGCAGCTACAGCGCACGATGTTGCATCATTCCTGCTTCGCCGATTCATCCTGCGGCATGGTCCACTTCAAGAACTGCTCAGCGATCGCGGCCGCGTCTTCCTGTCGGAAGTAGTTGAAGCGATTCTCAAAGAGTGCCACGTTGTTCATCGTACGACTACGGCGTACCACCCTCAAACGAATGGCCTCACAGAATGCTTCAACCGTACGCTTGGCGACATGATTTCAATGTATGTTGCCTCCGACCACACGATCTGGGATGCCGTTCTGCCATTCGTCACCTACGCGCATAATACCACTACGCAGAGCACCACTGGATTTTCACCCTATTTCTTGCTGTATGGTCAACACCCTTCGCACACCATCGACACCATTCTTCCGTACCGGCCGGATGCATCCGAGTGCGTGCCTATTTCTGCCACGGTCAGACATGCAGAAGAGTGCCGCGACCTTGCACGGGCCTTTACTTCCGCTGATCAAGAGCGCCAGAGGAGCACTCGCGGTGACGCCACTGCCACGGTTACCTTGGATCCGGGAGCCCTTGTGTGGCTCTCTGTTCCTTTAACTGCCCCTGGCCTCTCATCAAAACTGGTCCCTAAGTATGAAGGCCCTTATCGTATTCTCGAATGCGCATCTCCTGTGAACTATGTCATAGAACCAGTTGAGCCATCTTCAGACATGCGCCGCCGTGGACGAGACATTGTCCATGTCGACGGTTTAAAGCGTTACTACGACTCGCTCATCGTGACGAGCTGTTAGGTCGCCAGACGGCTCCCTTCTCGCTCCCGGGGGGTGATTGTAGCGAAGAGAGACGCTAGTGGGTTCAGCGCTACTGGCTCAAAACGCTAGTGGGTCGAGTGCTCCTGCTCAGCAACGGCTCTCGTGCTTGGAAGCTGTGACTGCCCTGCCCGTCGACATTGCGCTGCTCCGAGCTGTGCCAAATAAACACCTTTAGATATGTAATGATTTCAATTTTGCAGCAGATCCAGCCCTCTTTCCTGGACGAGGTCAGGGCTATGACAGACTTGTTCCTCTTGGCCAATTTGGTAGATTGGTGGCCTTGCTTTGCCATGAACTGGTTATTTGATTCCCGAGTGCTGCCAACTCCCCTTGCAATGATGGGCTTTGTGTTCCCAACGTACATAGTTTACTAGTATGTGCGTTAGCTGTCAAACAATCCCCTTGCATCCTTGCCTCCAGACGTGGACAACTACGTAAGGATTTTTGAGGGGAAAGGCATGCATTGACCAAGAAAGGAGTGGGGGCGAGGCGGGTGTTGTCACACGTCATTTTATGCCAGGCATCCTGGTACACAAATGTTTGGTGGGGGAGGGTAATGCGCCTGGTCCACCCCCCCCCTCTCTGCCTACAACCTCGATTGTTCCCGGAGAGAGCTAATTCACCCTGTAATATCTTTCAACATAGCTTTTTTGTACTATGCTTCAGGAATTCCGATTTTATAAGTTCTAGATACAAGCTATGCTGCATGGGTGCACCTGCCTGCTCGTGTTCCTCATAGATATGCACACGCACCACCCCTCCCACAGTGTGCGTAACACATGTTATAAAGCTCATCACACAAAGAACCAAACGTTTAGTGGTTACCACATCCAGCTCCCAACTTCTTAACGGTACAGCAGCACAAGTCTTATCCTCAGTGGCGGTGATGAGCGGAGTTATGTTTTTTGTTATCCTTCTGCTGTGATGGCAGCTCCATGCGACTGCAAAATGAGTGGTGCACCTCTGGCGCCTATTTGTTGTTTGCAGGCAAAGATGCGAAACCATGTTATTGACACACGAAGCCAACATACACTGAAAGCCAGGGAAAGCACAGAGGAAATCACACGTGGTTTTAACCTAAATGTAGAAATGATAAATGTCACCGATGGCAGCCAAGCCCATACCTTCTTGCACCAAGGCCATAAATGGTGCTGGCCTTGGTGGCACTCCTAAGGTCAGATCTCGTACACAAACACGTCAATACCCAAGAAAACAGATGGACAAACAGCAGTCGCCATAGCTCAATTGGTAGGATATTAAATTATGGGGTTTTATGTGCCAAAACCACTTTCTGATTATGAGGCACGCTGTAGTGGAGAACTCCGGAAATTTCGACCACCTGGAGTTCTTTAATGTGCACCTAAATCTAAGCACACAGGCGTTTTCGCATTTCGCCCCCATCGAAATGCGGCCGCTGTGGCCCGGATTCGATCTCGCGACCTCGTGCTTAGCAGCCCAACACCATAGCCACTGAGCAACCAAGGCGGGTAATTGGTAGGATATTGCATACATAATATGCAAGATGTGCATTCGGCACCCACTAGCAGCAAGTTGTTCTTTTGATTCACTTTCATTCTCCTTATGCTTTCCTTGGCTTTATTGTCTGTTGGCCAACAAAAAATTGAGTCCCTCAATCCCTTTTCTTTTTATTCATATTGACATGCATACTTGTTTATCGGGTGACTGCGTTTCATCATCTAACATGTTATCACTCACCGCAGGATGCACCTGCATGTATCGGAAGTTTCTGGAATATTACTGATGGTTCCATCCACTGTCTGTTGTCACCGAACCTTGTGCAATCTGATTGCATGAACGCGCAATGTGAATGGTGTAGAACTTTCTGGAAGACACATGGGCACCAGCGATTACTCTGGAACCTTCGGTGACTGATGTATAAAAGCAGACGCACTTGACCCGCTGATGAGATTTTCGACCATCGCCGACCGAGGTCGCCACTATTGCTGTGTTTTGTGTAACTTGCTATTGTGGGCACAAGTTCGCCCAATAACAAGTTGGTTTCATTACATATAGTTTTACCACTGTATTATTCACCATCACTACTACGTGACATCTAGTGGAGGTGCTGGGTAATGATCCCAGTACCTCTCCCATACATTGCATACATCGAGGAAATTGTGGAAGCCAGCAATGCAATTGTCCTCTCACATTGCACCGCATCTACCTCGATGACCATAGTTCCCAAACCAGACTTGGACATAAATTTAAGTCTCCCCATCAGTAAGCAGCAACGGCTCGGAAGTCTTGTGCGATGATACAAAGACTGCTTTTCGACGTCATTGAGGATTCGGGAAACATTAGTTGCAAAGAATCGCGTAATAACCAAAGAGTGCGCTCGACCACTCCGCCAGAGCCCTTACAGAGTTTTGATGCGAGAACGTGAAGCTATAAGGCAACAAGTCGACGAGATGCTGAGCGACGACATCATCCAGCTGTCGAAAAGCCCGTAGGCATCTCCTGTAGTCTTGGTGAAGGAAGAAGACTGAACACTACGTTTCTGCGTCGATTATCGTAGACTGAACGAGATCACAAAGAAGAAATTTAACCTCCTCCCACCGATAGAAGACGCATTGGATTGGCGCTGTAACGCTAAATACTTCTCGTCGATGGATCTCAAGACTGGCTACTGAGAAGCCAACGAGAGGGATTGTGAAAAGACCGCCATCATTACGCCAGACGGCCTCTATGAGTTCAAGGTAATGCCAATCGGACTGTGCTTGTCACCTGCAACGTTCCAGTGTGTCATGGACACGGTGTTAGCAGGATTGAAGTGGCAGACCTGTTTTGTTTACTTGGATGACGTCGTCTTCGCCGGAAATTTCGACGATCAGCTTAGGTGGCATGCGGCAGTACTAGAGGCCATTAAGTCATCAGGGCTCACTCCGGAAAAGCCGGAAAAGTGTCACTTCACTTAAGACAAGCTTCTGTTCCTGGGCCATGTCATCAGCAGATCTGGAGTCTGCCCCGACCCGCAGAAGACAGCTGCCATTGACAAGAAGGCAGTGCGAAGATTCCTTGGCATGTGTGCCTACCACAGGCTCTTTATCAAGGACTTTTCACGCAGCATCGCTGAGCCGCTGAGACAGCTAAGGAAACATGATATCGAGTTCAAGTGGGAAACGCCGCAGGCCAACGCATTTGAAGAACTCCAATGACGCACTCAGTCGCCACCGGTACTTGGGCACTTCGACGAAGACGCTGATACAGAAATCCACACTGACGCCAGTAGCCCAGGCCTCGGTGCCGTCCTAGTCCAGAAGAAAGACGGACTGGAACGGGTGATAGGTTAAGCTAGCTAGTCGCTGTCAAAAGCAGAAGGCAACTATTCTACGACCCCAAAGGAATGCCTTGCCAACATTTGAGCTACAGCAAAATTCCGCCTTTACCTATATGGCAGGCCGTTCAAAGTAGTCAACAACCATCACGTGTTGTGTTGGCTAGCAAATTCAGCACGCCTGGCATGGTGGAGCCACAGACTGCAAGAATACATCACTGTAATCTAGAAGCCCGGATGAAAACACTATAATGCCGACAGCTTGTCTCGCGCTCCCGGGGACTCGCCGCCCCAAGATGACTAAGACGAGGACGCCTTTCTAGGTATAATAAGTGCAGAAAACTTTGCCAAGCAGTAGCGAGCAGATCCGGAGCTCAGAAGCCTTGTTGAGTACTTGCAAGGCAAGGTCGCTGCTGTCCCGAGGGTATTTAGGTATGCATTGTCTTCGTTTTATTACGAAACGACGTCCTGGTGAAAAACTTTTTACCAGCCCGCGCAAACTACCCTCTCATTGTGCCCGCATGCTCGCAAGAATACAAGTATTACTGGCTGTGCCCGACTGCCAACGTCGCCTGTTATGTCAAGACTTGGTATGACTGCAAACGAGGCCTGCAGCCAACCGAGCCACCCTCCCTACCATTTCAGCAGATCGGGATGGATTTGTTGGGACCCTTTCGATGACAACATCTGGAAAGAAGTGGATCATTGTGGTGACAGACTACCTCACCCGCTTCGCTAAAATGAAAGCTCTGCTGAAAGGTAGTGCAGCAGAAGTGGCGAAATTTTTCGTCGTATATCCTGCTGCGACATGGCGCCCCGGAAGTCCTCATCACCAACCGAGGAACGGCCTTTACGGCAGAGCTCATGCAAGCCATTCTGCAGTACAGCCAGACAATCCACAGGAGGACAACTGCCTAACACCCGCAGACGAATGGACTTACGGAGCACCTGAATAAGACTCTTGCCAACATGCTAGCAATGTAGGTCGACGTCGAACACAAGACCTGGGATGCCATCCTGCCATACATAATCTTAGCTTGCAATGCGGCGGTGCAAGAAACAACACAGATCATGTTGTTGAAACTGGTTTGCAGCAGGACGACGACTCTCGACGGCATGTTGACGCACATAACCGATGGAGGGAATCTTGACGTCGCCACCTATCTCTAGCGTGTCGAAGAAGCCCGACAGCTCGCCTGCCTGCGCATAAAGAACCAGCAGAGGACCGACAGCCAACACTACAATCTTCGACAATGATACGTGGAATATGAGCCTGACGACTGTGTTTAGCTTTGGACCCCAATATGCCAACAAGGACTTAGCGAGAAGCTGTTACGCCGCTATTTCGGACTCTACAAGATCATTCGATACACTGGGAAATTGGACTATGTGGTCATGCCAGAGGGCATTTCACAATCACAGCGCCGCCGCTGATGACCTGAAATAGTCCATGTTGTGTGACTTAAGTAGTTCTATCAGCACTAACAAACTTTGGGACTTTGCATAGCTGAACTTTGGACTTTCTTTAGACTTTGTTCTGTTGCTTTTTCTATAGTAAGTGTAGTTTTGTTTTACGCTCTCCTTTTATGTTTGTAGCATCGGGACGATGCTTTTTTAAAGATAGGGTGTTGACACGTGTACTTGTTTATCGGGTGACTTCATTTCATCGTCTAACATGGTTAAAACACGTTGGCGGGCTAGTTGGTTAGAATCTATGGTAGAGTGTATAAGCGCGACTGAACGAGGACGTAGAAAGAAAGAGATACACAGACACAGCACTTCACTTTCAACTATAGATTTTATTTTCGCACGCATCAACAAATATATACTGTGCGAGCGGAAACAAACGTAACAGCAAAAAAGAACATTCAGTGGTGCATTTCGATGAACCGTACACATGTGCAAAGCATGGGGAAAAGATGTATTGCAATGGTCACAAAGATAAACCGAGGAATCGTATCTCCTTTTTCGATAGTGACACCGAAGGCTTGCTTACGCACTCTTGCTCTAATTTTGCAATCTCGTAGGCCTCCACAATCTCCCTCGTCATCCTGCTATGAGCCTTATACAGAATGGAAGTGCTTTCAAACATGGGCTTGCAGGAACAATCTCGGCAGTGAACACCCAAATGACCCGAGATTACCCTAGTGACGTTATATCAATGCTCTTTTAATCTCTCATTGATGCATCTGCCGGTTTGACCAATATACATTCTTCCGCATGAAAGTGGGATGGCATAGACAATGTTATAAGTACAGGTTACAAATTGTTTGCGATGTTGGGTAGAACATGTGTGCCTTTTGTTATTCTCTGTGTTAACCTGTTTGCACAGCTTCTGTAGACGCTCAGGGGCAGAGAAAACCACGTCCACCCCCGATTTCGCCGCTATTATTCTGAGATTATGTGAAATGCAATGAATGTATGGTACCACAGCAACTTTCGTTGCTCTAGCATTGGAACTACTTCCATTCGATGCGTTTTTGCACTTCCCGCTTAAGCCCTCTGCGACAGAAGTCAGCATAGGCGTCGGGTAACCAGAATCTGCCAGGTCTGTGTGTATCTGTTTCTTTCTTCGTCCTCATTCAGTCGTGCTTGTACACTCTACCATGGATCGTCTAACATGTTGTCGCTCAGCACAGGACGTGCCTGCAAGTATCAAAAGTTTCTGGAATGTTATCGATGGCCGCTGTCTGTTGTCACTGAACCTTGTGTAATCTGATTGCGTGTATGCGCAATGCGAATGGTGTAGAACTTTCTGGAAGGCAGGCGGGCACCAGCGACTACTCTGGAACTTTTGGTGACTGATGTATAAAAGCCAATGCGCTTGACTCACTGATGAGATTTTCGATCATCACCGATTGAGTTTGCCTCTATTGCTGTGTTTTGTGTACCTTGTTTTGTGGGCCCAAGTTTGCTCAATAAAAGGTTGGTGTCGTTATTCACAGTTTTAATGCTGTATTATTCACCGTCACTACTATGTGACAGTATATAGCCACCGTCATTTACATTTTTAAACCTACAAAAAATATATGCAAGTGCTGGGAAATGGCATCACTGTATTTTTGCTTATTTTTTTTTAAAGCCTGCACTTAATAGGTACCCAAAGCCTGCCATTCTCCATTGTTGGTTTAACAACAACTGCCTATTAATACTTGTGCATTCCATTATATGAAAAGTGAAACCGGTTCTATATACATGCATATCTGTTGGTGCTTGGGCCTCAAGATAAACCTTTCTACAGAACTGTGCAATGCGATGAGCTCGCTTTGGCCGGCACTTGCAGCTAGACTACTAGCTGATGAAAGCCGCGCATTACAGTGTTACCTCTAACACTTACTGAAAACAAATTTTCATGGTGCCCATTTTTTTTTTTTTTTAGTGCAATGGAAAGCTTACCGGTCACACTGTCTAAGCATGAATTGCTAATGCGGGCAACGCCATGGAACATTTTTTATCAGAATTTTTCAATCTGCAGTGAAGATGTAGTTAACTCAAAGCATGCTGAAAACAGTCATAGGTAAGTGCGATAGCGATTATACGTCAGCATTAGCGGAAGGCAGAGAAGTGTGGCTGCAGCTGTAACAAACTATGATTTTGTTTTATCAAGTTGATGTTCCTGCGATTCATGTTTTCCGAATTGTTACATAATTTTTGCAATAATAGCTATGTGTTTTCGTTGTTTCCTGTCCATCTGCTTTGATATTTAACCAGACAAAATGAAACCAATCGGATCGAAAGCGAAACAACATCAATACACGGTACTGAGTTCGGTGCATTGCCATAGCCATGCGTGCATTCTGGTTTCCGAAGCATAGAATAATGCTCAAGTGTCTAATATTATACTAACTGCAATTTTAAGCAATAATTATACTGTAATAAATAAAAGTCTAGTTAAGTACAGTAATCTCATAGAATACATCCAAAGTACCAAGATTTCACTGCCAGGTCTCGCCACTTACTGGTTTTTGACACTTTCTTTGCCCATTTAAAATTATAATTCCTACTTAAATCGCGAACAGCGTGCTGAATAAATCCCGGTAATTTTATTTCCATCAACGTCTCACAACACATTCTGGCCAGTTAGTCCCTTTAAGACTTCACGCTGCTGAAGATCCACTGTACTTACGTATGTACAGTGGACCGCACTGTACAGTCGGCTTCACTCTTGTGTAGAGCGCGAGAACGGCGGCCTCCGGAGTGCTCAGGAGCCAGCCAGCTATGCCTAACAGTAGTTGCTAGGCCCGAGATTAGATGCGTCGGCCGCTGCGCGCCTAGACACTTCTGATCTCGAGCCCAGCCGCTCGCCGGAGGCCGCCCTTCCCCCGCTCTACACAAGGGTGACGCCGACTGTACATAGGTATATTGCAGACGTGAGAAATCCCAGAATCTACATGTCTGCACTTCACGATCCCCTCGTCGCAGTTTTGTTTCTTGAATGCATATGTGATATGTGGGAGCAGAGATCGCTTATTTAGTTACTCTTCACAGCTACTATTGACAATTATGGCCAACGTGTTTCAAATATTGTCCCTAACAGGATGTCACGCCCAAACTGACCAAACGTGTGTCGTGCAAATGATTAAGCCTCACAACAGCGAAAAAAAACAACATGGCTTCAGAGGCAAATGTGTCAACGTCTCCGAGCAACAATTAAGCCGTTGTTCCATACATACGACGTGATGCAATAACCCGCACTGAAAAGCACGTTCTAGAAGCAGTTTTAATAGTCGTGCAGTAGGCCGTCTTAATGTAACTACACTGCCCATCTGTGACGAAATATGATGCGCGTGTGTTGTGAATGGTCCTAGCAAGTAGTGTAATTGGTATTTGAGTAATAATGCTGTTCACCAAAATAAAAATAAAATAAATGGGACCTTGTTCCTCAGGTAGGCTGCAAAGCAGGGCATTATCATAGCGCTGCACGTATCATTCTTAATAGGCTGATGCCAGTTTCGGTAAGAGTATGTGGCCAAATGAGGGCCGTACTCCTCAGCTGTTTACACCGCTGGAATGAAAACATGACTGGCCGACGCTTCAATTCAACTACACAATGCGACGGTTCATAAGGGATCTTATACGTGTCATACTTCGCCCTCGAGGACGCAACTTGCACAGTTTTCGAAAGGTGCAAAAGAAAGCAGCACCGTTCATGCGACTTACGACGAACTCATGGCAGAGACAAGGCTTACCTCTTGGATGAGATCCCGCTTGTGTTCTAATCCCTTCTTCTTCGTCCGAGTTAGAGAAACTATAATAAGTGAGCAGGAGTACCAGGCATTAGCACATACTACAAGGGGGAGAAAAACCGCAAAGAGTTTTAAATACCTTGACGATTTCGCTTCGAGCGCGGCATACTGGTACGACGTCAACAGAAACCACGTGTTCGCAGCCGCAGTGGCAGGCAGAATAACGCCATTGGTTGTCACATAGACCGTTGCGCCCTGAGCGGCATTTACATGCTTCCCAACCAATTATATTCTCATAAAACACTAATTTAAATACATTTGCCTGTATACATAGCGTATTTTATTTGGCAGTTCAGGAAAGTTATTTGTTTAACGAATATATTTGTCCTCTACTAACAAATTGTGCGCAGCGGAAGTATGCGTTGCGAAAGAACTTTTGTTTAAACAAGTGGTCTGCGCTGCTGAAAAGTGGCATAAAATAAAAGGCGTGTTTCGTAGTATTAAGAAGTTTTGACATTAACGCGAATAGTAGCGTGTCTCGCTCCGTAACTTGAGAAACGCGGCTCAGCAGATTCGAAACTCGGTGGCGTGGAAGCGGCGTTCCGCTCGGTTACCAGGCAACGCGTGACGTCAAGGCACCGTGGCATCAGAAACGCGTCCCCGTGGCTGATAGAAGGAATCTTCCTCGACCGCTTAGCGCCTGGGGAAGTGCGAAACCATCCGCCAGTGGGTAAAGATTGCTCGGTTTCTATCGTCGTAGTGGTAGCGTTGCCACGGCGCTCGGCTAGCGGCAGAAGGGTCCAGCGCTCTCGCTCGCGGTGTTTTAGAGGCGTGCTTCGGTAAGTACTGCGAGTCCGAGCGCCGGATACAGCAGCGTGCCGCAGCGGCGGGAGCGAGCCCGGCCGCCATTTTGACGGAGGCCGAGCGGCGTGCGCGCTTCGTTCGACTGACGGGTGTTCCCCTTCGGGCCGCGGCCGCTTGCCTTGCAGCTAAAACACCCAGCCCACCGGCACGGCAATGGATAAGGACGAGTTGGTTCAGCGGGCCAAGCTTGCGGAGCAGGCCGAACGGTACGACGACATGGCGGCCGCCATGAAGCAGGTCACAGAAACGGGCGTGGAGCTCAGCAACGAGGAGCGCAACCTGCTCTCTGTCGCCTACAAAAACGTCGTCGGTGCCCGGCGGAGCTCGTGGCGGGTCATCTCGAGCATAGAGCAGAAGACTGAGGGTTCGGAGCGCAAGCAGCAGATGGCCCGGGAGTACCGGGAGAAAGTGGAGAAGGAGCTACGCGAGATCTGCTACGACGTGCTGGTGAGTAGCACTCTCCTCTGCCGCCGCTTCATGGCCGCCGAAGGGGGAGGGCGGGCGCGTTAGGCCTAGCGCCTCCGTGTTTGCCGGTGCTGCAGTGCTCGCTGTCGCCCTGTTTTTTGCGCGTCCGCGCCCGCACCGAATGCTGGGCGTGCCCAATCGCAGTGTTTCGCGCTGCGCGCGTACGATTGCATGGCGCGGTCGCGACAGGCGCCGGCTCGTCTCTCGAGCGCCCGGCGTAGCCATTTCGGGAGAGCGTTTCGGGCGGGGAAAAATAGTCCGGCGGTGAGCCGGCGTCGGCCAGGTGTGCGTTTCCGTCTGGGCGCTGGTTAGCCGAAGCCGTGCGGGTTCCCTTCCCACGCCTTGTCGGGTGCTGCACGGCTCGGAAAAACGCAAGATTTGCACGCGTCACGCAGCGGTGTCCACTTTGAGGGCAGTGTAATCATGCAAAATGCGTCGTAAGCGGAGAGGTCATCGAATGAAGGCGTGACACTCCCGGTAGTCGCAGCACGCCGCCCCCACCCCCTTCCTTGTTTTTGTTTCTTTTGTTTGGCACTATCGTCTGCTGGCTCCCTACATGCCGCGCGATGAGTCATGGCTAAACGTGAACCAGATCGTGCGGCTAGTCACCCTCCCACGTCTTCCGAACGTCATCGTCTTGCCGAGGGTCCGTGTCGCGGCGACATTTATTTTTTAACCTTCCGCACGGCTCCGCTTTTGCTAACAAGCGCGACATATATTACGCTGTTGGGGCGGTGCGCGCACGGTGTCAGTTTTTTTTCTTTCATTTCCTCGTGCGAAGAAGACTTGGCGCCCTGCTTTCCGCGTTCTTGCGTGTGCGCCTTCTGGACCATGCGGGGGTTAGCGCCTCGTGGCGTTCCTAGATCTGTTCCATCCACACTGCAGTACGTTCGCTGGGTGGGCGACGGCTCTTCTTCCGCAGGCCTCCCTCCCCCTACCTTCCGCGACGGGGGTGAGGGAAGTGCTCGGCGGAATCGCGGGCGGGCGTTTCGACGTCCCAGCGCACGGGGTGCTTCGAACTTGTCTGCACACACCTCCCCCGCTGTCTTCTTGTGGCCCGAAATGCGGCACTGTTCGGGGAGCGATTGACGCGTTCCTCGCATCGTCGGCGGTCTTGTTGACCCCCCCCCCCCCCACCTCTTTTTCACCCTGTGCAGACGCCGCCAGTTTCTCCCATTTTTCTTTCTTTCGCGGAGCCTTCGATCGGCCGGACGGCGCAGCAGCTATTCTCTCGCACCAACGTCGCCGCGATGCCTTTTCTTTTTGCGCCGGCGTTCGTCGCTCGGTGTCGATTCTTTGTGCGCGTACCGCCAGGTGTTGCGAGAAGCGTTGGCGTTTCGCTTCTTTCACGCTGACCGCGGTAAGGCTCCCACAGTCGCGTGTTCCTCGCGATCTGTAGGTCCCGCTGTCGCAGCGACCCAGTCTTTGGGCGGCCTTGCCGTTTCCGGTGCGAGGGCGTTGCCGCACCTAGCGGTTCCTTTCGCGAGCCACTTGACGCCCAAGCGCTTGCCTCACACACGTGGCCGACGGCACGCTTCGTGCAGCAAACGCGGAGCCAAGCCTCTCGGCCGATTCACCGGTGGGTACCGCGGGCTGACGTGGGCCGCGAATGTGAATCAGGCGCCCTTTTACGTGTGGCGTGCTATCGTAAGTGGCGCTCGCTAGCTTATCTTGCGGAATGGGTGCTCGACACTGTCGGCGATCTCTTGGTTGTTGGGTGCGGCGCCGGGGGCAGGAAACGCGATTGTCGCCCGCAGCTTTGACGTGCGCCGCTCTCCTCCACGCACGTGCGCCGTCAGCTGCAGCCTCGGGGGCAACAGGCGGCGGGACAACACCGCGGATGTTTTGCTTCCGATTGAGTCGATCTGGATCGTAATCGACCACATCTGGCGGGTCGCGCTTTGCAGTCGCTTGGCACGCGCAGGTGTTTCAGTGGTACTAGGCCAAGTGCAGGCTTCGCGCCGTGCTTCGGAAGTGAGCCCTGGTGATATCGTTGTCCGTATGCACGTGGAGGGAAAGGGTGATCGTCGCGTGGCAACGCGTTTTTTCCTGGCAGTGCGTCCGTTTGCTAGCGTAGTGCGTCAGGTCCACTGCAAGGCCAGGCCCAGGGAACTCCTTACCCTGTATCGTTGGCCACCATATTCTTGCGAATTTCCTAATCCCATCACGTCCTCTGCGTTCGCTCGTTCTCCCAGTGGACCACTGGCTTATCTGCTCCATACGTGACCTGGCACACGTTTTCGCGCGATCTCATCTGCTGCACCAGTTCGTTCTCAAATCCACGTCATTGCCTTCCTGCCTTTCTTAATGCCTCATATTGCATCTTATTTCTTTACATTTTTGTCAAGCCTCGCAGCTTAGCATTGGTAGAAAACACCGATTATCTCAAGGTTATCAGTTAGCTGTTACACATCGTACGACTGCATAAATTTCATGTCGAATTCCAGTTTTGAGCTGAAGGTCTTGCTCATAGCTAGCTCAAAGTAGGCTCGGTGTTGTGGATCGTCCGGACAACCAGTCGTTCCTTCAAAATCCTACCACTTGGTGCTAAGCCGGTTGAGGCTCACTGGGATACCAGTCCCAAACTATTCTAGACTCGGTACTCTTCCTCCACTCCGGCTGGAGCACAGCGCCATCATTTGACCGAAGAGGATGCTACGCTTATCAAGAATTGCCCTTAACTGGCAACAGTGCGTAGTTACTAGTTTTTTTGGTGGGCACTGCTGCCATCCACTGGAAAATGCAAAAACACCTGTGTACTTAGGTTTAGGTGCCCAGGTGGTCAAAGTTAGTCCCTCGCTACGGCGTGCCTTATAATCGGATTGTTTTTATCACATTAAACTCGATAATTCATATTCAGAATTCACTTAAAAAGAGAAATGCAATGATTTTGATCGTTACTTTCCTTCGAAAACTTTTCAATGTGAGCAAAAGCTGTTCTGAACCGTTGTGGATGATTCTTTTCGTTCCGGACCAGAACCGGAATGCAACTCCTCGCACTGGAATGAAACTAAAACCAGAACGAAAAGCATTTCTCGGACACCCTGCTAAATACTACCAAATAGTGCCCAAGAAGTTTGGGTGCAATATGTGGCAGTTAGCCATGAAAGTCTCCAAGTGATGTAATGTGGGCGCCTAACCTTGTTTGCTTATGACCCCTATGGCTTATAAGAATTTTGATTGTTCCTTTAGTTTCATGTTCATTTATGTACACTCACAATTCATTTTAAATAAACACTTACTGTCAATCTGAATGGAGATTATAACAGGAGGGCGAACAGTCGAATAATAGAAAATGTTAGGCGTAATGTTTAAGAGACGGGAAGAGCGCTGTTGATCACAGAAACGGGGATAGCCGATATCCTAGTTGACATTAAGAGAAAAAAAATGGAGCTGGGCAGGTTACGTAATGTGTAGATTTGATAACTGCAGTAATACATGTTGTGGGGCTAGTTGGTTCATAGCTTTCAAAAGATGAAGTGCCAGCAGAGACAGCGCATTAAGAAAGAACAATGACAGGACAAGGCGCTGTCATTGTTCTTGGTGTGTTGTCTCTGTTGGTGCTTCATCTTTTGAAAGATAACTAGTGGACCATTAGGGTTGCAATATGGGCACCAAGAGAAGCGAAGCACAGTCAAGGACAGCAGAGGACTATAGATGAAATGAAGAAATTTGCAGATGCTAGTTGCACAGGACAGGGTTAATTGGAGATCGCAGGGAGAGCACTTTGACCTGCAGTAGACCTAAACATAGGCTGATGATGACAATGGACTACCCCTACACTCTTTGACTACACTCTACTCTTTCATGCATTCACTCTTTGAACAGTATTGGGAATGACTATTTGATTCTAGTGCCAAACTGAATGGAACAATTCTGGATTTGAAGGTATCTAATATTACGCACCCCTGAAAGATGCGGTAGAAGTTGCAGCAGATACTGTGTTCCTGAAAATATTCACAACTGGGCCAATTTAATCGGCTCACTTTGGGATAGTTCGAAAATGCCGTTCGTCATTTTCTGCTCACTGCATGTTGGGCATTTCTGGGTGTTGAGACTTTTGTTGGTAGGGTTACTGCGACTAATAGACGAGTGTAGCTACAGATTTAGCAAGCTTCATGTCTAGGATTTCAGATTCCTTCAAAATTGAAAATCTGCTGCCCTTTGTTGTTGGCTGTCAGATTCTTTGCATTTTTGAGACCACACATTTCAGCTGCTGCATCGCAATGGCATACCAGCCAATTCGCCCAAGTGTTTTTGTGCTTTATTGACTAATGTTTTGGAAACACTCGATCGTCTTTGCAGGTCTAGCGCTGAGTGGGTAGGCGACAGTGCCGGTTTCTTCCATTATTTCATTAAGCCTGCTTACGCTTCGGAATGCCACATTAAACTGCACACCCTTTTGGATTGGCAAGTCATACTGAAACGGATTGTAACGTTTCTTTGTTGCAGTGGGGGAAAAAAAGTATTGCTGTCACTTTAACGTCGTCATGGTCGCGTCGCTGCTTATCGTGCTTCTCACGTCCTCGTCACCCAATTGCTTGGTGGCTGACAAAAACATTGGTCTGTCTGGTAATGCTTTGCAGAATGCCAAACGGTGCTGAACAGCTAGCTGCCGGCAAAATTCTTTGCACAACATTGGTTTCCGCGCTATATAGGATCGGCATAATTTTTCTGATTAGTTTGTGTGCTAACAGCCCCGTTAGACAAGTGATGCAGCTGCTTCAGATTACGAATGTATTGCAGAAGGCTTTGTACACTTGGCCCAGGTTAACTGACATATGACTAACACAATTGCTGTTCTGTCTGATTAAGCATGCTTACAAGGGCTCTCCTTTGTGAATTGGCAGTGGTGAGAAAAAGCTGTTTGTTCCTTGAGAGAGGTTTTTGATGGTAGTGCGTGTGAATTAAGAACACAGCACAAGCTAGAACAGTGTCCAGTGTGTCTACCAACAGGGAAAACCAGGAATTCTCGGGGATATTAAGTAGTCTGGAAAAACTCCGGGAATTTGTGCCTCTATCGGGGAAAATTAGCTGTAATTTTATTGAAAGGGTCGAAAGACACAGTAATGCTGGCTAGAGTAAGACTGGAATCGTAATGAATAATCATTGATGCCCTGTAGTCAGCTGTAGTTGCCAGTGTAGTCAACAACGGACTTTCCGGATACCCGATAATTTGGACAGCTTCGCCGCACCACCACACACCCCATAGAGTCAATGTATCAGAACATCTGAAATTTCGGACGGAAGAACCCTTTGCTGTCCGATTTTCCAGTGCTTTATGCGGTGACCGCAGGTCCGAATGGGCATAAAGTAACCACCGCTGCTGTTTTTATTACCTCGCCGCCTCGAACCGGTGCTCTCGTACGCAGATCTGCTGGCACTCGTAGCCACTACTGCGGCAATGCTAGACCTAGCTGCTTCGACGTTTGCTATTAAGCTTCTTGCCGTTGGGTGCGGTGTTTTCCGTTGAAAGAATTTGCTGCTGTCAGCAATGGCAGCGACTCCGCCTTTGTGGTCCTCGTGATTGGCTTAGAAGCTTGGAAAGCATAGTGTGTTGCATAATGCCGGTTCCTGAGAGTCAGCTTCACCTCTGTACAGGAATGTTACTTTGTGAAGCATAACGAGCGTGGGAAGGGGCTATTACCACGGGACACAGTATGTATTACTTTATTACACACACATGCACCCGGTGTTTCCTGTCACAGTACGGGCACCGATTTGCCTAACGCGTGTACCCACAGGCCTTCAGAGCGTTTTCGAATGTGCCTGTGGTGGTTTGAACCCTTAAGTGCAGTAAATTACATGCATTTATTTTTCGGAACTGGCCGATTTTTCGGTCGTTTTTGCGGCCCTTAGGGAGTTTGAAAAATCGACGTGGACTGTGCAACTCGCCAAGATGCTTCAAATGGTTCGTGGGGCGAACAAGTGGTAGAAGGAGGACAAGAACAGAAAGAACCTATGCATTGAGGAATGAATGAGAAAGGAAGCATGCTGCCGCTGTTTTGAAGGAGCTTGAGCTCAAAAAAGGCGTTGGCTGATGCCGGGACGCAGGTATCCATCATCCACACCAAAATGCTCTCTTTAATGCAGTGAAGCACAACAGTGAGGCGTTGTGCGCAGACCGAGTGTTGGGGCAGTTGAGGTTGACTTGCGAGCTGTTCAGAGAGAATCTCAATTGTGGCAAAGTTCGGGCTTCATACCACTGAGCTGATAGAAATAGCTCGCATTCTAAAATGTTCGCTTCTGTATGCGCTCCTTTTTTATTTGTATTTGAGAATGTCCAACTCGATTTGCAATTTTTTGCAGTCATTTTATTTACTGTGCATTTTGCTAACCCCTCTCTTGTATTCCCTTCTTGAATAACATTTTTTAAAAACACACTACTCCTTAGTATTCAAACTGGATTAGGTCGTTTTCTTATTTAAATTCGTTTTTCATATGCTTAATAGAGAATGATAGCGTTGGGCGACATGGTTTCAGCCCATCTTAACATAAAACATAGTTCTGCGTAACCTAATAGCACTACGTAACATAACCTGGAAAACTTGGAAATGTCAACTTGGCAGGCACACTGTGTCGCTCTGTTAATTTGCTTGCTAGCATGGCATTTTCGTAGCATTTGTAAGACCAGCACGACTGGTGTGCTGTGCATGATCTTCGTGTTTGCTTTTGCATACTTGGTCACATTTCCAATGAACACAGCTTACCC
Source organism: Dermacentor variabilis (assembly GCF_050947875.1). Taxonomy (NCBI): domain Eukaryota; kingdom Metazoa; phylum Arthropoda; class Arachnida; order Ixodida; family Ixodidae; genus Dermacentor; species Dermacentor variabilis. Next base: position 205,139,346 of record NC_134571.1, read on the forward strand.
TCTTTCGTTAGAAAGTTGCCTTTTCATAAAGGATCTTTCAAAACAGCACATCCGAAATTTTCACTTTGTAGCACTCGCTTGAGGAGATTGCCTGTATCTGCTCAAGTGGAGTGCAATCGTTGAGGCAGCCTGAAATTGAGGGCATCCTCGTGGTTAGCTTGCCGGTTTGAGATTGCACTTTTGCAGAATTCAGTTGCTGCCAGGTTGTGGAGGTTTGGAGGATCATACATTTTCTAACGCTGTTGTAATACTTCTGATCCAAATTCAAGCATTTGGTATTTCAGTTATTTAGCCATCATGTTGTGTCAAGATATGAAAATTGTGGGTGACCTGCTGCAGCTGTTGCCAGTGTAACAGGCTGTGTTAACTAGACTAGCATTTTTTTTTTTCCCTTTTACTGAACTTGATATGTGCAAGTCCTTTGACTCTGTACTGCATAATAACAATACGTCCACATTGTGAGGAAGCTTGGTAACAGCTTGGTGTGATAACAAAAATGCAAGAGTGGTGGTTATAAGAAAAGTTTGTCTCAGCTTGCTGTAACGTGCATTGACATTTTCTAATTAGGTTTGGTTTCTGTATCAGTAAATGATTATATTGTACTCTGAAGAAACCAGAATCTAGCATATTTGCAGTTCCTGCACTACAATTTATGAAGTAGTAGATAATTTCAAATCGCAATATTATGCTGACATATCGGCAAGAAACTAGGGATGGTTGACTTTTTTCACCAAATGACTGAAATTGGAGAATACAACTAAAGATTGAGCCCTTAGTGTCCTAGCACATTTCAAATGAAGTTGAAGAAAGCGGCATTGCATTAGTTCTGTACGTTATGCAATCAAGCTGATGTTTTTGTCTAGTCTAACGATGCTCTTTTGTTCCGTCGTGTCATTGTGGGGATTGAACTACGGTGGCAAGCTTTTTTGCTCGTTTTCACGTTTGCTTGTTCTGTGTTGCATAACTTGCAAACAGTATGTCCATAACCGTTAACTGGAAGACATTTTCTGTCGTACGATATATCTGAATGTTGTTTTGAAGGCTGTTCCAATTGCTCGTCGTTCAAATTGGGTTAGTTTGTTCGGCAAGCTTTCTCGTCGGTCGTGGATCACTGCAAACGTTCCGTGCCCGTTCGTTCATAGTTGGCAGGGCACGGTAGTCTCGTGCAGTGCTCTTCCCGTGTATTATTTCCAGGACTGTGTGCCTTCTTGCCGTGGTTGCCAGTCTCCTGCGATTTCGTCTGGCTGGTTTTCACTTGTGTCAACTTTGCCCATTGATGTTTCTGGAATTGACGCTAGGAACGACAAAGCTTGTACTGACGTGCGAACGCCTTCAGTGTGCCGGGCCAGCATGCTCTAAAGCAGACGTGGCCTTTGTAGGCCCATGCTGCCACTGCGGCGGCGCATTCGCTTCATTCCACACGGGGAGGGATCGGTAACCAATGAAAAGAAAAATCGCCAAGCACAAATAGAATATAAATATGCAGACGTTTTGATTGTGGCTAGCATATAATATTGTATGTACTAGTATATATAATGTGTGCGTCATTCTTGGCAAAGGGAACCGTGTGGAAGCCGGCCGACGTAACGACACAGAAGGCGTAGGGCATTCGCAGCGTCGAGGAATGCCGACCTCTGCGCGTTGCAGTGTCGGGAGCGCGCGTTTGTTTGTCGCGTTGACCTTGAGATGGTGACCCCGGCGTTATCGAGGTCGGGGCGTCTGCCTTCCGAGGCTGCCTCGCGGAGAACGGTTCGGGCGCGCGGCTGCTCCGGAAGCTGCCGCGCGATCCGGCGCCGGCCCCCCCGTTTTTTGTTTACGCTGGCCCCTTACGGTGACGGCCCCGTTGCGAAAGTTCACCCCCCGAGCTGCTGCTGCCACTTTGGAAAATCGCGCGCAGTTTATTCGTGGTCTACTCGCGCGTAGCGGTGGTAACGATGTTGGACGGCCCCGCGACTCCTGTCAAGATGGGTAGGTCTACTTCTGCGTCGCAGTGAGGCGTACGCTGCAGTAATTCTTCGAGCCGGACGACTGATTGTAGTAGTGGGTGAGCGGGGTGAGCGTCGTGGGGAGGCGGGCACAAGTCCCCCATCTGTCGGACGCCGTTGCTGCCGATGCACTGATGACAATCGGTGTGAGGCGTGTCGGTTCCCGCTTGGAAATAAGCTTTGTTGTTAACCCTTCGACTGATCTCTGCACTGTTTGTGGAGGGTCGTGGGAACGGGCCGCCGCGCTTTCCTCGGGTCTCCGAGCTGTGCGCCGCCCCGGTTTCGGTAACCCCCCCCCCCTTTTTTTTTGTAGGGAGGGGGAAAAAGTTGTCAGGCAGCCGCCCGAAACATTTCTCGGCAAACATTCTCTAAACGACTTCGCCGAGTTGCCCCAATTTGCGTGTCGCATACCTAATCTATGTTATTAAAATATAGCCTCAAGTTGCCTCCGGCATTGGAGAGTGAACGCTTGGAAAGTGAAAAGTCGTTTTGAGACGCTAATGAGCTCTTCGGTATGAAAGTGGCGCCGAACGGTAGACCTTGCGGCAGAATAACGGTGACGCACTGAACTTGGCCAAAGTCACTTGAGGAAGGACTATTTGCGGCACTAGAAAGTCGCCGAGACGAAGAAAATATAGAGCCAGCGGCCCCGTTCATGCGACCCCGCCTGTCGTAGCGGTCAATCTATGCACTTTGGTGGTTGCAGTACCGTCTCGCGCTTTGACGTCGCCACCGCTGTGTTTAGTACACCGTTAAAACGGTTTCACCCTTTGGGGTGTACATTTGGCCCACAGTAATCACCTGCCTTGCTTCCATTTCCTTGAAAACTCGGCGCTCGCTGCTTTCCTGTCGAGAGTGCTGTGTCACACTGATGACGCGCAAGCCCGTCGTGACTGAAGTACCGGGCTCGCAGCACTAAAGAAATGAAACGCGGTCAAGACAGTTGATCATTGTTGTGAGACCAGCCCCTAAGGGTGTAAACTTCTTTAAAAGTGTAGTGGTGCACGGTTTGGAACACCTCGTGGATTTTGCCAACGTTTTCCTCGGTCACTCTGAAGCGGCAGTGTACGTATGGCGATGCCGCTCTTGTCGGGTATTGCGTTCGCTGGGCGGCTTCCCGAAGCTCGGCGTTCGAATGGGGGGCGAGCTGTTATGCTTCGGAAACGTTGGAAATCGGGGATTTTCCTAATAGTTCGCCAATTCGCTCTACGCGAGAGTGTTTCGTGGAAGAAGTCGCGCGACTGCGCTGTCGGGAGGAAAGGGTGCTGTGGTGTCGTGGCAAACCGTTCACAATGTCGAAGGTTCGGCGGGCTCGGCAGCGTACGTGGGATCTGGGTATCCATAGGCCTGTTGGCCAAACGGCGACAATTTGGCGCCTCCGTAGCCTTTCGGAAGGGATCAAAATGTAGGTCTTAACGAAACGAGAAGCGAGTAGTAGTTGCGTAGTATGTAAAATTGATGCTACGCGCGTAATCGGGTCCCGGTGTAGCCGGAAATTAGCCACGTTGCACCGTATACCGACTGCACTCTGTCCGTGATCGGCCCACCTGGCCTCTCGGTCGAAAAAAAGAAAGCGCGTCACAAATAAAAGCAGTCGAGGGTGTTGGAACAATGTGAGGTCTGTCAATTGAACGAATAAAACGATGTCTCGGCGCGTGTGGGTGCGCGAGCGCCCACACCTTGCGTTCTTTCGTGTCGACTGTGTGGGTTGCGCGAGTGGACTGGCGCCGGGCGTTCGTCCGCGGCCGAATCGGGCCCCCGACGCGCGCTTGCACCTCGGCCGGCGTCTCCGCGCCTGGTCTCGTCTGAGCGGCAGCCTCGGATGGGGCCTTTCCAGGCTGTGTGTGCCTCTGTTGTCGGAGAAACGCCCGAGATTGCGCGAGTTTAACTGCGCTTATTGCTCGGCGGTGGTGTTTGCACGCGCACGTCGCGGGAGGCGGCGATAGGGTATTCGTTGTAAAAGGGAGGCGACGAACGTTTTTGAGTTTCGAGCTCCCACGAACTAGTAAAACGGGACGCTCGTAACGCGGGTAAAGGTCCGGTAAGCCTACCGTAGGGGGAAAGGCGCATTTTTTAAGGGAATTCGTATCGTAGGGAAGAAACAGAGTTTTCAGCCCCGGAAATTGGTACCCGCAGTGGTTACGGCGCAGCCAGCCGGTGCCCTAAAAGGAAGGGAAGGTTTGCTGGGCAAAATGTTCTGCTGGTTTTAAAGGGGCAAGTCTTACCGGGTCGTCGGAATACATCGTGACACACGTCGCATGGTTCAGGCAGATCCGATAGCGCTCATTTGGAGGCTTACTGGCGGTACGAGTCCGGTATTGTTGTGGGCTGATGTGGTGACCTTGAAATCTCACTAACCTCGTGTCACTAAACTGGCAACGAGCTCAAAGGTTCGCTTATATTGCTGCCAAACGTAGTTCTTTGGGCATGAGGAAAATGAAATTTGAACGTTTTGTGATACCCACATTTATTTTTGAACAAAGAAAACAATGTGTTCAGTATCTTTCTGTTAGTGGGACTTCTCAAACCTTAAAAGGACAGACAACCGCTCGGAGCATTTATCGAGATAACCACGCTGATTGAATGATTCCCTATCGTAGCGGTTAAAACGAGCAATGTTTATCTCCTTAAACCCGCATTTATATTCATTCATCGCTAAAGCTCGCGACAAATGACCTTTGGCGCCCCACGCGGCAAAACAAGCTGCATAAGAGGTCCACCACGTGACCTTCTAGTGCACGCGGTTGCTACTCTTTTTATTACTATTGAAATGCAGTATACATGTTATTTTTCATAAGTTTACCTCGCAACGGGCAGATAAGCCTTCGTTTGTAGTAAGCAGAAAAGTGGCGTTGCCTTTACCTTCGTGTTCGATGAGTTGGCTTGGCTCGTCTATCGACAGAACGACGACGGGTGCCAGCCAGCCAGTAGGCGTGTACTTGGGGAAAAACGCGGTACAAATATAAAAAAAGATGTCTGTACAGCAACGCGAACTTATTGCGCCTGGTTCCTTATTTGAAAAGTGGTTGAATAAGGTCAAGACGTAGGTGGTTAACCACAATTACACTTGCTCCTGTGAAAGCAGAACGATGGGCGGCTTTCACAATTTCGAGGTGAGCTATCGACATCGCTCTCACTTCTCAGCGTTCCGGAGGAAGGACGCCTACTTCTTCAGAGGCTGCTCAGATCGAAAAATTCTGCTTGTTGAATTTCCACGCGCTTTTGGAAGTGACTGCTGCAGATGTAAACACTAAAGAAGGCAAGCGCTGCGCGAAAGAAAAAAAAGCTAGGCCCTTAAAAATCGGTGGTCAGCCCCTTTAAACTCCAGAAAAGGTGGGGCTGCTTTCACAGACATGTGGACTGGATTGGGCGCTCCCACAATGAATGCGATCTTAACGGCAGCGCCACCCCTTGTGGCTTCGGGATGTGTACTACGCGGACACTTTCAAATTCCAAAATTTCACACGTTTTCTCATAACTGTGCAATGAACCAAACCTAATCAGATCCCGTGAATCCTCGGAGCAAAAGTTTCGAAGCACTGCATCGCGCACAAGACATTCTGGAGAGCTAAGATCCCTCCATATTCATAACTTGTTTCGTCCCGAGTAATGTTCTTGTCGGCTTTTGCTCGTATGACACCTCGTTTTTTCTAGCTTGTTCATGAGCGTTAAACCAGAAACCATCCGTTTTCCTCACCGCTGCGCTCTGAACTACCCCGTACTGTGGCTACCGGCATGAGAGCAGAGGCCGGGTGCGCACACCGATAAACAAGACAATCCGCTACGCCCGCAAAGAATCTCCAGAACGTAAACGTGCTTCAAATGTAGGGAGTCCCTCTTGTCAGAGCTAATGGTTGTCAAGTACAAAAACACGCTGAAAGTTCCTGTAGAAAGCATAACTGTTTGTGTACACATAACGCGACATAAGAGAACTGCAGAATTCGGGCGCCTTTGTTTCACGAGACTGGCACTTTCAGTTTCGGTTTTACAGCTCCCGGGTGGGATAACATTTGTTGAGATATCTTGAAGGAAACAGCATAGGAACACAATTCTTTGCTGCACTATGCTTCTCGGTGAATTGTACTTCCAAAAAGAAAAACGTCATTTTCAAAAAAATAAATCGAGTTTTGAACTTGGCCTCTACCTTACCTACAAAGCCGTACTTTCGATACGTTTGATGCCCAAGGACTGTCTTAAGCTGTAGAAACCTAGTCTGGAGCCCGTAGTAGGGTTTTTGATATGCTGGACGGTGTTTTCAGTTGTGGATTGGTTCAACAAATCAATGACTAAATCATCAATTACAGCGCCAATTGAATTTTGATAAGCTGTCTGTTATTACGAATATACCCATGGCCAGAAATAAATGTAAGCTGGTTTCCATTTTCTGTGATGTGAAAATTGTGTTCGCGCTTAACGGGGTTAAAGGGAACGAAAAAGCCAAACTGTCAATTTTGAAAAATCAATGGCGTGACATTCGGTGTGGACGACGAGGTTCCGGCGCGACATTGAGAAGAGAATAAATGGGGGGGGGGGGCGAAGTTTTGCCGTCACTTTTTCTTGCGGGAAACGGAGGGAAAAGATTTAATGTACCGGCGTATGAAAAGATTCGCGGTTGTCCTCTAGCGTAGGACACCCACGGAAGTGGCTGTGTTGGCAGCACTGTTCGCCGAGCGAGGGCGCGTGTTCCGACACAGCGAAGCTGACGAACAACGTCGCTGGGCACTACGGCGCAGGTGAGAGTGGTTCGCTGAGTCGGCGAGCCGCATGCCTGTGCCGGACTCCTCAGCCGTGCATCGGGAGCCGTGCCGATATCCGCGCGACGTGGCGTGGGCGTCGCCTCCCAGCGGCCCTTTCGCCCTCGCGTGGTCGCCGCCGACGGGAGAGAGAAGCGGGGTGCTGCCTGCCTGTCGCCGCGAGGTTCTACGGGGGCGCTCGGGAAGCGGGCGATCCGTGGGAGCAACGCTCACCGTGCCGATCTCTCCGGGACGGCGCGCAGCGGTGCGCCTGTGCCGCGCGAGTTCTTTTGCGATGGGTGGATCGGGGGTCGCGCGGCTCTTTGCGTGGACGCGCGCCGTCGGACATGTGCCGAGGTGATGGCACTCTGGAGGTTCGCGTTCAGATTGCGATGTGCGGTGGCACCGGCGGCCGCGCGTAGCGCAGACTTCTCGGCGAGCGAGCTCTCGTCCGTCGTGTTGCGGCATCCATCTCCCGTTCACGTGTGTTGTGTACACGCACGCCGACGAGCCTCGCTCGCCACTGGGCGGTGCTACGCGGCTCGATCGCGTGGACCCGGCTGTGTTCGGCACGCCTCGACCGCGCGGGACGAAGTGGGCGATCGCGTTTCGAGCTTCTCTATTGCGGCCGGGAATGCCCCTCGGCGCTGTCGTGCGCGGTCGGGCAGAATGCTCGCTCGCCGACATTCGCTGCAGGCCCGCCATTTGTCCGCACTCGCTCGCGTTCTTACTCGCACCCACCCGCTCGTGCAGTTTGCGTAGTCGCTTCCACTCGGTATTTGCCGTCACTGAATTCCATTCTAACCACCGGTTCGTACTGACTTCACGCGCCTGCGAAATGAATGCGGAGCGAGTGTCGGCGTACTCTGTGCAGACCCATGTGTGTCGTGGTTCAAGCGCGATCATCAGCTCAGAATTGCGCCGGACTGGAAAATTGCGAAAGTGCGCCCCCCTCACACTAGTATACGCAGTAGGTGACATACGCACCTACCTGCGCATAGTTAACTATATTAGGAGCTCCAGCGCTGCGGTCGTTTATGTACCCTGGGAATGCTGGTACACACATTTGCCTAATCTTCCTGCTTTTGGCTTAGTGTTGTTGCGATATTTATAATTTAGAAGACAAGGTATCCTTAGGCGAGTTCAAGTCTATTTGATGTTCGTGGCCATCTATACATACTTTTCGTCGTAAATTACATGATCTGAGGCCTCCTGGAGCACGTCGACACAGTCTGAAAGGGAAAAAAGAAAACGCGCCGAGTGAGCGTAGAACTATGCCCGCAGCAGTAATAACGTGTCATTAACTCAAAGAGGCTCAAATGAAACCCAGATGCGCTCCTAAACCTGTACCGGAATTGTGGCTTTACTCGGCGAAAAATGTGGGCGCGTAATGTAAACTGGAGGGCTCTATGTGAGATGGTACAAATGACGCTGACACTTTGTCTGGTATGGTACTAAAGCAGCGGTAGCGCGGCGTAGATGAAGCTAAGGCGACTCTACAGGTGTTCGCATCGAAGACGAGGTTTTCTTGGGCGGGAGGGAGCCTCTATTCTCTCCCGAGTGACAAACGTGAAAACCGTGGAACAAAGCACATGGCACACTAATACGCCGCGGCTTACCTTCGCCTCCGATGTCAACCCCTGTTGACTCGCCTTTCCTGATTAACTATTTAGGCGGTCATATTTTTAAAGTTAATTGAAGCATTGTTTCCGCGCAAAAGCGTAGTTGTTTGTAGCGCACGTTTTGTTCAAGAGAGCCATTTGAAGGCCGCAGAGCAAAGGTACATCCACGTACCACCCCTCATTTCTATGCTTGCCGGCTGGCCAAACCGCATTCCCGCCCAGTAATTTTTGTATAAACGGAAAGGCTTGTGAACGTCCGTGATTGCGTCGCAGTTGACCGCTGCATACGGCGAGTTCGTGAATACAGCAGTTGCCGTTTGCGCTTTCCTCCGACGTAGTCAGAATGCATGGAGGAGCGGCGGACGATAGCGTTGGATCTCATGGCAATGTCCTCTAGCGGTGCGTGCATTCGCGTCTCGCACTGGAAAATCGTGATGCCCGAACTTTCCTTCACTGTTCGACACCGCGAAAGATGCGCCGGATAACGCAGTTCGGCTACCACCACCACTGCGTTGCTAACGGGGTTCCGGACGCAGTGAGCTTAGCGCCAACTTCCTAGCGACCTTGAGGAAGGTCGCCAGGCCGCCTTGCTCGCCGCAGGCGACGGCTGTCTGGTTCGCCGACGGGTATTCGCCAAGCGGGCCCCATCGTGCAAGTAGCTTTCACTCTTTCGTGCAGCATGGTGCGACTTCGGGAAACCGCCCTTTCCGTTCCTGGAGAATAGGAGCGGCGACGTATTCGCCCAGGCCAGCCCGGCGCTACGCCTGGCACCAAGTCGCGTCGGCACTGCCCACCTCGTGCGAGCTTTGGAAGTCGGTTGTTTTGCCGCGGATTCCGCGTCGGGGTTCGACTGGAGAGTTTCCGGCGTGGACCGCGCTGCGCTAGAGCCACGCGACGGTCTCCCGAGCGAGGCGCCGCCACTGCGACTCGGAAGCGTCGGAGCCCCAAACGTGCGCGCCTCAACCCGGGGCTCATTTCCTCGAGAAGTGTGGGGAAGCCCTCCTCTCCCATCTCGGGCGCCATCGGCTGGCGCGAAGAAACCTTGGACCGAGCGCGCCCGATCCCGGCGAGCGGGAGCCGCTTCAGAGTCCCGGGCCTTATCGATTTCTCGCCGGGCCCCGGGGCTTCCCACCCTCCCTCCTGTGCTGCAGCTGTATAGCTGCTGCCGCTCTCACCTTGCGGTCGCGACCCTGCTGCGTCTTTTTCCACTCCGCGCTTTCTTTTTCTTCGTTAAACCTGGCGTTCGTCGGGTTTCCCTGGGTTCTTTTTCTGTTGCCCCCTCTCGTACCACCACCTTGGCGGGCCAACCTTTAGTGGCCTGCGTGAGGAATGGGGGAGGGGAGGGGGGTGCTCGCTTTGAGCACTGGCCTTGCCGCGACCGTCTGCCCTCTCCGCGGATGGGTGAGAAGGACGCGGTGGGAAGGGCGGTTTTCGACTAGGGCGCTCTCCCTTGCGTGCAGGCCTCTGTAACGAGGCGTGGTTTGATTGCCCTGCTCCTGCTAATGACGGCTACTGTGACAAGCCCCTCCCCTCTTCCCCCAGTTGCATTTAATGGACTGAGAGAACGTAGTGCTAGACCTTATGCTGCTCTGATCTTTGGGACAGTGTTTCAAGCGTGGCATGTGCTAAAAGAATTATACCATTGGTATTTGTCTCTGGCATTATTTCGTGAAACCAGGCTCGGGCACCTAGCAGTATTTGGGGCAGCACCATGTTGACCTCTCGCCTTGATTAGTACTTGGGGACATGTTCGGCCCTTTGAGAAGATTCCAAGAATCGTGTTTGGTTTCCAAAAGTGCATTAGTTTCTTTTTTTATAACCTAACCGTGGTGAGGTGCTTCAACTTTGTGCCACTGAACAGATAAGATAGATCACTTCTGCTTCCTAAGTGAGCTTTCGAATGAAGCATTGGTGTCTCGACATTGTACTCTGCATGTGGCGTTACGTGCAACAGGCAAGCAATTAATTACGTGTGAAGACGTGTGTCAGCAGTTAATAAAAATTTTTGTGTTGTCAATGAAGCAAGATCTTTGTACAAAGTGTGCACTGGTGAAAAGTGGTTGCGTGAATATACGAGGGTGAATCGGAAAGTCTTTGGGCCCCTATTTTGTTAGCAGGGGTGCGACTCCTGCGCCAATTGTGCCATTTTGATACAAACTCAAATTCCTGCACCAAACTGTCACACAGAAAATTGACAGAAATTGCACCACAATGCACCAGAATGGGCTTTGTCATGTGTTCTCCAACGGTCGTTGCGAACAGCGAGCAGATTCTTTCTCCAGAGAAGAGTGCAGTCCATCACATCCCGCCTGGCAGCACCTCCCGCAGTTTCTTGTAATTTTCGCGCTTATGTAACGCTGGGCTTTATGGCACTTCCGGCAAGTGGCCGGCGCACGCGCAACCACTCCCGGCTGTCATCACTGCTGTCGGAACAGTCAGGATTTGCAATATATTAGAATAAGTGGAGTGGGCCGAGCACTCCCTAGCTGAGACACGAAACATTGAAAAGTAGGCCGAGGGAGCTGCAAATGAAGTATATATTCGGTCGGTGTGCACTGGCGGGTTCAGCGGGCATGCGTCTGTTCCCAGGGCTGCCATTGGGGGCGAAGACTTGCCATCTGTTGGAAGTGCCTCCCTTGCGTAGTATGAGGAATCGTGCAGCGTGCTCCTCATATACGTTTGTCTTACAGCACTTAATAAAAACGCCACGTGGCTGCCCTCCTGTGCATTTCCATAAGTACTCTCAAAATGAGGGAATTTCATTACTGTTGAAATAATCATGAGCAGACTGAAAGCACAGAATCGTTTAGATGCTATCTCTTTACCGAATACGTACAGTGAAAGCCACTGCAGTCGCCGCGATGGAGTCTCCCGAACCGGCTTCTTGCGTGAAAGCTCGGCAGTCGCTAAGCGCAAAGTATGCGAAATATGTTCGTACAGTGGGCGGCCTATATAACCAAATCGCACATAACAGAACGAAGCCTCAATGTCTGCAGCGATTGCACGTGTTCATAGCGACAGACTGCGTGCATGTCTGCGCACAATGTTCTTCTTTCGATGAGAGCGTTTTCGCATCATGCTATGAGCTTTAGGCCGCAGAATACAAGCATTCGACAGTCCACAAGCAACCATTGTTGCGTGGACATTATTACAGCTGTTCAAAAAGAATTTCGCTTTAACAAGGGACTTCGACGCGTACGGCGACTGTGATGTGCCATCACGACGATTCAATATTTTTTCTAAATTCTTGGAATTTTCAATATTTCTAAAGTTCTGTCGCACTGTATGCACTCAACGGGCGATTTCGCGCTGCTTCTTTTTCGTAATCCAGTGTGTTAATTCATAACACAAACATGACCATATGCCATGCCTTTTTTTAATGTGGGTCTTACTGCTCCCTTTTCATTCCAGTAAACTTACCAGTGTCTCCATTAACAAGTCCATAAACCAAACTGTCGTGACATTAGCCGGGCAGCCGAGCGCGTGCGAATGGCACGGTGCGCGTTTTCTGCTACTTCGCCAAACATATGTCCCGGTGCCGTAGCAGTAATCTTCCTCGCATCTGTGCTTGCTGCATACCCAAGTTCTAGCTGATGGCTTTTTGCCAGTTCTAAGTTTTGCGAGCCAAGCTTCAGGCAGCTTCTTGTCCTGTGGCTACGTATGAATAAGCCTGACACCGGCTCTTGCGTATGTCCGGCACTGGGCAGTAGCCTACCTTGCTGCACTCGTCCAAAGGCAGCCACTACCTATTATAGTGATTTCAAATGTTGTCAAGCAGACACCCATGGCGGGAAAGCCTCGCCACTTAATCAGAACGGCAGTGCCGGTGGGACTTCAAACTTCCAGTTTTCAGCTCGCTTAGGTGCTTCCGAAGCGTCTGACGCGGCTGCTGTGTTCACATGATCCCTCATGCCATGTCATGCCGATGGTGGCACCAGCTTTTTCCAGTGGTGGAGCTTGCCCTTTATAGCTCAAAACTATTCCAATCTGTTTCTATGCCCATTTGGGTGAGGCGTGAGCCATTTTGACCTGTTACGAAGGGCTAATGGCACATTTGGAGTAAAAACAGATTAGAATAGTTTTACATTATAAGATATAACGTAAAACTATTCCAATCCGTTCTAGAACTTTCTGGCATAAATTATACCAGAAAGTAAAGCATTAGATGCTTTGAATCTCCCTGGTCTTTTATGTAAAAAGTAACTTTAAAAACACTCGTAGTTTTGGCCGTAAGGCAAAGCATCGATTGCGATGCCTCATTAGTAGACAGCTGTATGAAGTAAAAATAAGTGTTATCAGTCGTATATACCTGTAATCATTCACTTTCTAACTTAACAAGCATCATGTCGCGTGTGCCAAAGCAAACCTGAGCACATCTCGCTCGATCACCACAAGCACTTGCTGTCAAAATGCTGGAGTGGGGAAGTTCGGCAGCAGCAGCAGCAGCGGGCAAATACTTCGAACTAAGCAGCGAAAACAGTGCACATAAAGCTATCTGCACTCGGTGCACTCTCCCCATCGTAGATCTCTTTCAAGACAGGGCCCGTGCAGCCCTGTCGTACACAGCACTGCAGGTTTACAACAGTTTCACTTGCTCCGAAAATTGCTACAAAATGACTTGGGGCAGTCCCCTCTGTAATAGCGAAAATAAGGTACATCATCAGCAATCTCTAAGATATAGTAAAAGCAGCGGAAGCATTCTATACTGACTTTACAGCACCCAGAGGAGTCGGGATACCTCCGTTAGAAACAGTAATGAACAGGATACAGAAACTACTTCTATAACTAGCTATGAGGTCAGAAGGGCCTTGCAAGACATGAAAAGAGGAAGAGCGGCAGCAGTAGATGGGATAGCAGTCGATTTGATCAGATGGAGACTTAATGCTTGAAAAACTCGCTTCTCCCTATATGAAGTGTCTATTGACTGCGAGGGTCCCAGAAAACTGGAAGAATGCAAACATACTAATCCACCAAAGAGGGAGTCATTAAAGAACTGAAAAATTATAGGCCTGTTAGCTTACTCGCAGTATCCTATAAAATATTTATGAAAATCTCCAATAAAATAAGGGCAACACTGTACATTAGTCAACCAAGGGAACAGGCTGGTTTCAGGAACTGATACTCTACAATGGATCACAGCCATCTCATTAATCAGGTATATGAGAAATCCACAAAGTACAATAAGCCTCTCTATATGGCTTTCATAGACTACAAAGAAGCGTTTGATTCAGTATATACCAGCAGTCATAGAGGCATTACGCAATCAAAGAGTGCAGAACGCTTACATAAATGACTTGCAAAATATCTGCAGAGGTCCGACAGCTCTTAATTCTGCACAAAAGCAGGAAGATGCCTATAAATAAAGGGACCAGACAGGGAGACACGATCTCTCCAATGCTATTCACTGTGTGATTGGAAGTATTCAAGCTATTAAACTGGAAAGGTTTCGGGGTAAGGATCAATGGCGAATGCCTCAGCAACCTTCGGTTTGCCCATGATTGTTCTATTCAGCAGCACTGCAGACGAGTTGCAACAAATGATTGAGGACCTTAACAGGGATTGTAAGAGTGGGGCTGAAGATTAATATGCAGAAGACAAAGATAATGACAAATATCCAGGCAAGGGAACAAGAGTTCCATTTCGCCAGTCAGCCTCTAGAGTCTAAAGGAGTACGCTTACCTAGGTCAGCTAATCACAGGAAACCCTGATCATGAGAAGGAAATTCACAGAATAAAAATGGGTTGGATTGCATACGACAGACATTGTCAGCTCCCGACTGGAAGCTTGCCATTATCATTCATAAGGAAGGTGCATTTTATTAGTGCTGACATATCAGGCAGAGATTTGGAGACTGACAAAGAAGCTTGAGAACATGTTAAGGTCCGTGCAAAGAGCAATGGAACGAACATTTCTAGGCATGACGTCCAGAGACGGAAAGAGAGCAGTTTGGATCAGAGAGAAAACCGGTATAGCCTATATTTTAATTCACATGAAGAGAAAAAAATCGAGCTGGGCACATAATGCACCAGTTAGATAACCGTTGGACCATTATGGTTACAGAATTGGTACTAAGGGAAGGGAAACTGTTGAGGACGGCAGAAGACTAGGTGGAGCAATGAAATGAGGAAATTCGCAGGTGCTAGTTGGAATTGGTGCAGGACAGGGGTAATTGGAGATCGCAGCGAGAGGCCTTCATCCTGCAGTGGACATAAAACAGGCTGATGATGACGATGAAGGTACATACTGGTAATTACAAATATACATACTATTCTGCCTACCTTACATTTTTATTCACATGGTCTCCACTTTGGTTCAGAAATCGTCCTTTCGCAGTACCTAGTTGCAGTACCTAGACAGCAACTAGCTGTCTGGGGACTTGGTACTGCTTGAAAAGCAGTACCAAGTCCCAAGGCAGCTAGTTGCATGATTTGGCAACCTTGAATAGTTCTTTTTTTCATGTACAATAAAGTGGGAGCAAGAACTGCTTTTAGGCGGTTTGACGGCGTTCTCATCCCACTGTCACTTGCACGGCAATCTACATTGTCTCCAACCTATTGAACAACACTTTGCATGGCAAAAGGACTTTCGATTCACACCCATTGACAAATTTGTAAAATGTCATTGCATTGGAAACGGGATTAAGGCGTACATTTATCATTCCACGGTACACAACAGAGGAAAAAAAAAAAAACTGTTGATCATGGGATAAGCACTGCACAGAGAAATAGAATGCACTGAGAATATAATTTCAGCTTGAGCAGACAGTCATTGTCCTTGTATGTTCTCGTACACTTGTGCTGGATGTCGGTCCGTAGTTAGCATGGGTGTCTCCAGTGCGTCTGGGTGCAGTACTGACCCCCAGATATTTGTCCCGTTGCAGGGTCTTCTAGACAAGTATCTGATCCCCAAGGCAAGTAATGCCGAAAGCAAAGTGTTCTACCTGAAAATGAAGGGCGACTACTACAGGTACTTGGCAGAGGTTGCCACCGGCGAGCAGAGGAACAGTGAGTACTACTCAGTATTCTACTTCCACTCGACGCTTCAAAGAAAGTGTGATGGCAGTGCCATTTCACGGCAATTTTCGAGCAAAAGAGCTTCTGTAATACGGTGCTTGGCAGCATCTACTCAAGTATGCTGCAACAATTGAGGTTTCTCAGGCAACTTTCGTCATTGTAGGAATTTTTAAAGCATTGTTGGAGTGCAGTTTACTTCTGTTGATTGGTGGCACTGTATTTCATTTGGAATCTAGGGCGAGCATAGACGTGAATGCAGGGCTTAGTCCCTCCCGACTGCTGGGTATGCAGCCCTGATAAGGCAGCCATTGCAGTTTCATGCAATGGCTACCAGAGGAATTTGATGCTAGCGTCTGAATGTGTCATGAATGACTGTTCGGCTGGCACAGATTAATAAACAGTGCATAAATTTGCCCAAGCTACAAATTACCTTGCGAATTTTCACTAATAGTTCAGAAGCACATTTTTCTCCAATTGTTGGAACTTCTAGTCTTCTAGCCTTAAATACAATCAGCATATTAGAAATAGATTTTTGAAAGATTACTGCAAATTGTCTTTGGCAATCAAGCATCTAAATTTAGAAACTCCTAAGGGGCTTGAGTTACGCACTGTAAATTTGCCAGTCAAATTTCTCGCTAGGAATATTAGTATTAAACTCAGAGGTGAGAGTAGTGCACAAGATTCTGGTCTGTTTACATTGGCTTCTGTACATATTTATAGCAGCAGCTGTCCTGTGGTAAATGTCAGTGTGGCCATGAAGTTCTTTTTGGTCATTTTTTATCTGTACATGCCGGGTGTGATATATGTGGAGCAGTAAGGTTTTAACTAAGACAGCCTCTTTACTTGCATGTTGTATCTTACAAGTTCATTAAAGGACATTGAATAAGGGGTGTGAGGTGCATGTGTTTCAGAAGTAACGATTGCAGTGCACACGCAGAACTGTCCGACAATTGCGATACTCCTTAATGTGAAATTTAAGTGCAGGTTTATATGCGCTTTCATTTCGTGAAATGTTCAGGCAAAGAATTTGAGAACGAAATCGCTGCACCGGCTGGCAGTGGGCCAGTGCAGTCAGCACCTTCGCAGAGGGAGGGGCAGCATGGGAACGCTGGCACGATGAGTGGGATCAAAGCCAGTTGTGGAAGACAGTGAAAGCATGAGCGGTATATCCTCTTAAGACCCCTTATACAGTGTATTGTATATGCATTATTTTTTCTATTCGCTTGCAATTACTCGAGGCATTCATTCTGGATTTCATGTCCAGTGCATGTGGAACTGTGCAGAAGTGGCCTGCTCATATTCTTGTCATCCGCTTTTGAGAAATTTGACATTAAATTGAACTAGATCTGTGTTGTCACGCATGTTTGAAGTGTGTTTCGAATTCCTTGAGATTGCGTGAAAATCCAGGATGTAGCAGCGATATGGCAATATACTACAAAGTTCTATCTTGTGGTCTCTTCACTACGCTCACGGCGCGCACGCTCCGATATCGCGCGTGCCGGACAACCACCGCGAGTTCGAGCACTCCGAGCCACCATGCGTGCAGGGCACCGCGTCTGCACCTGCTCCGGCCCGCTCAGTGTGCTGACGAGCAGCTGCGCACGTACGCGCCCCACCAGCCCCAGCTTAGATGGCGAGACTGCGCGCACAGCAAGGGAGACCCTAGGCGAAGCTCTCCAGAAGCCTCGGAGAACATTTATTATGGTGTTACTCCATACAAACACGTTTTAAGGTCACGACCGAATCTGAAGCTAATTAGGACCCAAAACATGGCCAAATGGTCGCCGGTGGCTGCTAACGGCGCACCGCGACACAGAGAACAAAGAATTTCAGCAGTAAGAAGTTGCCTATTCTTCAGTCAGCGCGTGCCATCGCGCGCCCCACAGCAGAGAAACGGGAAATAGAAACGATAGAGGAACAGGCGGGGGCACAATCGGAACACGCTGCCTCAGGACATCAACACGACAGAAGAGTGTGCAAGCGCGCGCCGAGGCTGGGACCCCGCCGAGCCGAAGTAACCATTGGCCGGCGGTGGACAAAGGGGGTCGCCGCCGGCAGAGAGGAACACGTACGCACCTTCCAACGCCCCGATGTGGTCTCCCCGGGCCCCGTCTTACGCGCACTTACTTGGAGTGCACGCAAGCAGGGCCCGAATCCCACCAAAATGTCAGCCAACGGGGAAAGCCTGTTGACCTTCGCGTGGGCGGGATGACGGCAGAGCGACAGTGTTTTATGACCCGCTGCCACCTCGTCCAGGCAAGGAGGAGAGGGACATGGGGCCCCCCAGCAACACACCGCAATGGCCCCCACACAACCACTGCGAGAGCCAGAAACCCCACAATCTTAATCTCTGCGTTTAGGCAACTATGTACACTTTTTAACATAGCAGACATTAGGAGAGGGTTGCTTCTTCCAAATACATGGCAACGCATGTTTTAGCATCGAGCAGTGGTATTTAAATAAAAATATGTTCTTCCTGTTAGTAACGTACCAGTAGGCAATAGAAACCAGCTTGAAGAGTGATTGTCCCATAGCTGTATTCAGGCCTAAGGAGGATATTGATGCAAAGAATTTCGGACTGAAATCACTGCACCGACTGGCAGTGGGTCAGTGCAGTCTGTGTCTTTGCAGAGGGAAGGGCAGCATGGCAACGCCAGCGTGAGCGGCATCGGAGCCAGCTGTGGAAGACGGCAAACGCTTGCCAGCAGTGGCAAGCACGCAGTTAGCCGATGCTCAGCCCAGAAACGGGCACTGAGAGAGCTGCGCTCTAAAACATGTAGGCTACATAAAACCGCAGTTAATAAAACAAAGGCTAAAAATGTCCAGCTAAAGACAACGCAAAGTGATGCAAAGAACAGTTGTGCAGTGCTACCACTGATATGCAGGTTGTCACGAAAGGTATAACTTCAGAGGCACTATTTGGCCAGGAATATACTCAGGTGTGTATAGCCTCGGGCAGCACTGAATAGCAGACTCATTATGTGCTAGGATTGGCACTTATTAAAAGGGTTAAAGTAGACGAAGCTTGCAACAATTATACTCATGCTAGAAGAATGCCTCCCCCAACCCACTATTTTAGCAGCCCAACTGTAAACAATCAGTGGGAAGGCTATCTTGTGCAAACTTATTCCTGAGTTTCTTCTGAAAATGGGCAATATTGGTAAGCACTGTTCAATAGCCCCTGTGCAGAAAGAGCTGAGGCAGCAAGCTTCACTATAAAGCATCGGAGGTTGAGGTGCATCTCAAAAGGTTACCGTAAGCATGCAGCAAAAAAAGGAAGATGTATCATCTGCATTGCACCTGCTGAGGGCAACAGACGACAGAATAAGGAAAGTAGT
Source organism: Dermacentor variabilis (assembly GCF_050947875.1). Taxonomy (NCBI): domain Eukaryota; kingdom Metazoa; phylum Arthropoda; class Arachnida; order Ixodida; family Ixodidae; genus Dermacentor; species Dermacentor variabilis. The sequence continues at coordinate 205,158,037 of NC_134571.1, forward strand.
CGTGCTTGCATAAATTATGTGCCTATGGGGGTCTGAAAATTCGCAGCGGCAGTTAAGACTGGTTATATGGGGGAATGCCAAAGTATACCGTTTGCAGATCTCGAAACATCATGAACACGCTCATTTTATACACTCGAGACGGGCCGTCACCTCCTCCCCATTGGCTGCGACGTGACGTGTGCAATGACGTGCGCACTAGGCACAACTTCACTCGGCCATAGCCGTGGAGTCGCCGTGGCGTTAGGGAAGCGTGCTCATCTAGCACCCCGAAGGCCCAGGTTCGATTCCCACCCACACCGAAATTTATCCAATTTTCTTTTCAAAGGCATTACTTTACTTCGTTTACAGAAACCTGCCTGACAAATTTGATGTCAATCCGAGCATTTATTTTTCTTACTCTTCGCAGTGTCGGGTACTTTTGGTACCATTTTTCGGGCATGCAGACAATGGATTTTCGCTCCATTGGGCACATAATGCTTCTGCACTAAAATCCATTAGGTTTGTATTTGTTGAAAGGCATGACAATCGATTTGATGTTTCTGTGTCGGAAAGGTGCTTCGGGGGCCCTTTTAACAACTCGTGTCGTCTGCTGCTCACTTCTTTCCAGACTGTCTTGCTGTTGTTCGCACTTTTGTTTCTTCTTGCTGCATGCATCCTTTGCTAATCGACAATCTTGTGGGATGCATCTCTCAAATCTTTTGTAAATGGCTCCGTGATCCAAATAAACTTGTTGGCATATACAGTGGTGCACCGTGATAGTCTCATTGTTATGTGCAGTCCTCTTTTGCCAGCCACTAATGCCCTTGTGTTAAGATATTCAAGCCTTCCATAAGTACCGTATTTATTTGCATCTAAGGCCGACCCTGATGCTAAGCATACCCCCGAAAGCCCCCAAGCCGGGAAAAAAGCTTGCCTCAAATGTAGGAAAAAAAAAAAAGACAGTGTTCACAAAATGAAAATAGCATTTGTTGAATAAAGAACATGCCAAGCTCTTTCTACGTCATCATCGCTGCTAGCCTCGTTGCTATCTTCCTTGTCGCTGTGGTCTTCACAGTACGCTATCTTCAAACAGTACATGGCCATCCTCGTTGCGGCGCACACAAAAAGCATCTCCCATTGCCCCCTCCGATGGTAGCTTTTCTCATCGATGATAGTCTTGCCCAGCTTTGACGTTATACGATGCCTCTGTGGCTAGCACAACTTCTCATTTGAAAGCGGCACTGTAGTGGCATCGCCTGTTTGGTGCCATTACGATAATGCCACGCCGCATGCCGATGCCATAGAATAGGGAACTAGCTTGCATACGACACAAGTCAAAATGGCGATGATGCTCGTGTATATAACTTGGCTACTTGCGTGGTTAGTAGTGGCTGGGATACAGACTTCTAGATGGCATGTTTTAAAAACCTTGAATCTAAGCCAACCCTGGAGTTTGGTATTACTTTTTTAAAAAGCTATCGGCCTAGATTCAAATAACCACTGTAATTAGTTCAAAAAGTTGCCACTCCTGCTCATATTGCTTGTTGTACGATGTCCTTGAGTGGCTCCTTGCAATGTTTAGATTGCATTTGCACGTTGGTCCTTCCTTTTGTCATAGGCTTGACCAGCACTGCGAGAGTCGTGCCAGTGTCCACTGTCGGCAGCTGCAGCGACTGTGCTAGTTTCATGCATAACGAACAGCACTGCAGAAGTAGTGTGGTCATAAAATTGTAACTCCACGCATTTCAGTGCAGCTATATTTTACTTGCGACATTCTAATGAATTCCAGTAATAGCTTGTTAACTCCAGGTAATAAAAAACTGAAAAAATTTCAAGATAAGAAAGGGTGCGGAAATTGCACTGAAGTCGAGTTCTTTCTAAAAAATTCACCACTACTGACCAGCTTTTCAACAAGAGCTTCTAAGCTGGCTCTTTGTAAACGTTTCGAATAAAAAAAAAAAAATAAGAACATACCAGATGTGATCCAGCTCTGTTTTGTGTTACTGCTATTTTATTAAGTGTAGAAAAACTGTAATGCTGGTCTGCCTTGCGGTAGCACTTAGACCTGGAAAGGCGTTCTCGAGCTGCTTTACCCATTGCATCAGCTGATCATTCTTGCCGCTGCACTCGCCTTCATTTCGCAGCAAGCATAGCACGTTCTTTGTTTTGGCTGATGTCGGCACCGCTCAAGGCCCTTTGTCGCCATCGTCTTCAGTCCCCTCTATTTGTAGCCTTCCATAACAGCAGGTTGCCACTATCCCTCAAGAGGAAAGTGTATAACAGCTGTGAGTTACCAGTACTCACGTATGGGGCAGAAACCTGGAGGCTTACGAAAAGGGTCCTGCTGAAATTGAGGATGCAACGAGCTATGGAAAGAATGATGGGTGTAACGTTAAGGGATAAGAAAAGAGCAGATTGGGTGAGGGAACACACGCGGGTAAATGACATCTTAGTTGAAATCAAGAAAAAGAAATGGGTTGGGGGGGGGGGCATGGGCAGGACATGTAATGAAGAGGGAAGATAACTGATGGTCATTAAGGGTTACGGACTGGATTCCAAGGGAAGGGAAGCGTAGCAGGGGGCGGCAGAAATTTAGGTGGGCGGATGAGATTGAGAAGTTTGCAGGGACGACATGGCCCCAATTAGTACATGACCGGGATTGTTGAAGTATGGGAGAGGCTTTTGCCCTGCAGTGGGCATAACCAGGCTGCTGCTGCTGATAACAGTTTCAGAGTCGGTAAATTCACAGGTCACTGGTACGTCTTCCTCGCATCACTTTCTGTGGTGCCATTACCTGTAAGTTTGCTTCTTGGCAGAGTTCCTTACAATCTGTGAATTCTTTCTCCACCTCTGGCAAACTGGTGACACGAGAAAATCCTGCATGCCTAAAGTTGTGGGCGATAGCCACTGAATGAACTTGCTGCTAGGTGCTGCAGAAGAGATGGACGTCTCCCAGCAAGTCAACTTCATATCCTTTACCATTTTTGTATAACGATAAAATTAGCTGAAACAGGTTTTCTGTAGAACTTGCAGGCAACGTCAGTTGCACCTTCGTCCAACAGTTGCAGCACAGATGCCATAATGGCTGGCAGAAACTACAGTAACCCCCTCCAAATTAGATACGAACGTACTCTTTGGAAGGAGTTGCAGTCATCTAGGCTGCTTTGTTGACTCAGATGACTCAGTTCAGCAGTCGTACACTCAAAAGCACCTAAGTTTGAGTGCTTTGCCAAAGGCGAGTAGAGGCAACTTTTCATCACCTGTGGCATTGGCTCTGAAAAGAACCACTGCACTGTCCTTTCGCTGCTTTGCGGCTGAGCACGCTTGTCGCTTCGGTGTGAAAGTGTGGCTCAGCAACATAGTAATTCTTCTGCAGCTCGGCAAGCTGGCTGTTGCACCAGTTCTCTGCAGTGGCTGCGTCGACACTGCTGCTTTCACCACGCCTGGGCTTTGAGGCCACACTGTTCCGCCTCTTAAAACGGTCAGACTAACCTCTGCTGCAGCTGAAATGGGTGTAGCCCATTTGCCAAGGCCGGAGAGTCTGCGTTTTCCATTGTGAATGCTGTGGTGGCATTGCATTTTGCAGCCACACCACGAGCGCTGCTTCGACATCTGGGAACTTGGAGCCTTGAACCCACTTCCGCTGGCTGGAGAAGCTCTGCTGAAAGCGATCTCGGTCAAGATTTCGGGATATACGAAATTTGGCCGAAAAATACTTAGAGAAAGAGCAATAAATACATCGCAGCTATGGGAAATGGTTCGTTGCCGCGGAAAAGTGCACGACTAAACCGTGCACTTTTCGTGCATGGTTTAGAGTAATGAGACTGGGTCTGTAAAAAATGTATTGATCTGATCGGTACACATTAATATAATTCTTCAAAAGTCTCCTTTGGTGTCGATACACTACTGCAAAGGCTCCCTGGAAGTTAGGTGCTGTAACCACTTTCAGAGAATGTGATAGCCTGTTGGATGGCAGGAACATTGCTGAAATGGTGACCTTTCAGGCTTCTCTTCAGGTTTTGGAAAAGGAAAGTCTGCCGGCTTGCATCGTGGCCGTACGGTGGCTGTGGCAAGGTTGAAACCCCTGTCCGGGCCAGGTAGGTGGCCACAACTAAAGCCCCTACATCCACGCGCCACCGCCGCTTTCTTAAGTAGAGACAACCTTCGTTGTGCGCTGCATTTTCCCCTCGCACCAAATCCGGTTCCGGTATTTCTGGTTCTGGCATTTCCGCTTCCTGGAGTTGCGCTGCGGGAATTTCCGCATTGACTGCCGTTTGACGATGGTGAGACTCCCACGCGTGCTTAGCAGAGCTGTGGCAGTCACCATAAGAATGCAAAGGGGACAAGCTGTGTATTCCACTGAAGTAGTAGTTCGCGGTCGCTGTTTTCCAAATGCACGGAAAACGGCAGTGGTCTCCAAGCGCTTAGGCACTACATTCCACCGTACATTGTCGCGTGCCACAACCCATCGCAGGTTGATGCGAAGCAGCGAACATGAGCAGATCGCAGGTTACAGTAGGCGGTGGTTCTTGGATGGAATCACGTTCAGTTTCAACCGCAGCTCATGCAATTAAAGCCTTTCCAGCGACGCGAAAGTAAACAACGCTAAAAAACAAAGCATCACTTCCACTCGTAACAGGAAGCTGCAGCTACGTAAGTTCCGCTTGCCGCCGAAAGCTAAGGGGGTGAGTGGGAGATGAGCGTGGAGGAGGGCAGGTTGGTGGTACTTAACCTGGTCGGCGGAAACGTGTATGGAGGGGCTTTAGCCACAACGAAGATGGTGTGGGCTGGAGTGTTGTCGTGGTGGAGCTTCCAGCGATCGGCAATCTCCGGTTATTTCCATTTGATCACTCTGTGGAGGCGCTCAAGGACTTCTTTGCACAACATTGCACTGACGGTTTGTCCCAGCGGTACAAATTCTTTGTGGACCACCCCACACTTGTCAGAAAAGACAATGAACATTGTCATTACCTTCAACTTCGACATTCTCACTTTCGCGGGGTGCGGTGCACCACTGTGAACTTCGCACTTGGTTTTGGGTTTGTACTGGAACACCGATGACTTGTTGCCTTTTATTACTGTCTAAAAATTCCTGTTCACTTTCCAACTGCACCACTATCTCGTGGGGAACCCCAACTCTTCGTTTTTGTTCGTCACTCGACACTTTCAGTACTAATTTCGCACAAACCTTCTGCATGTTCAAATTTTCAGAAACATAATAATAATAATATTTGGGGTTTTACGTGCCAAAACCACTTCCTGATTATGAGGCACGCCGTAGTGGAGGTTTCCGGAAATTTTGACCACCTGGGGTTCTTTAACGTGCACCTAAATCTAAGCACACAGGTGTTTTCGCATTTCGCCCCCATCGAAATGCGGCCGCCGTGGCCGGGATTCGATCCCGCGACCTCGTGCTCAGCAGCCCAACACCATAGCCACTGAGCAACCACGGCGGGTGATTTTCAGAAACAATTTTAACTGCTTTGCACATGTTGAGTCCTTCAACAAGTCATCCAATACTGAAACGACAATCACTCCAGGTGATTTTTTTACTTGGCCACATTTTCGTCCTAACTGCTCGTTGAAGGGTATCCAGATGCTTCACGTCTTCAACAATCTCCCGTCCGTTTTCGAACACTCTGAAACACAGGAAAACCTGGGTCCTTGACAGGGCGTCGTCTTTGCAAGCCTCGTTAACCAAGGCGTCTCTGAAGTGGTTTTGCCCAGGCGAAAGCAAAATGTAATCTCCTACCGCTGCACCAGCGAATGCTCCATCTTTGACGTTTTCTGCCATGCCAAAAAACTGCAACACATTTTGCAACACTTCAGATCCTCACTGTCGGAGCTCGGATGCAGCTGCCACCCGGTGTGTTACTTAGTTTAGAACTCCCACCACATTCTGCTTACAGGAAATGCACTACACGCGACTGCAGCGCCACGTGGCAGGCAGTCTCGTTACTTTAGACAGACCATGTACGTGTGCTTTTTGTTTCATACCTGACGCACTACTTCTTGCTCGCAGTTTAAAACAGCAAGCAGAATCTCTAGCCTTCATAGCTGTGCCTGCTACGTATTAGCGTAGTAGTGTTATGCGCCTCAATATGCGAACTAGTACACGGGGTGCTCCTGTGCCGCAAGTGCCAATTTCCGACCTGCAGAACGTTGCGGCATTCTCCTCATTCAAATGCACAGCATGCTCCCGTTGGGCACCTTGGCTTATCTCAAATTTTTTTGTTGGCATTTTGCCTCTGGCATTTATGAAGCTGCTGTGCTGCGTTGGTGCAACCTCTTTGGCACGTGCAAGTCGTAAACAACAAAGAGGATTGCGCACGTCTTACAAGTTTGTTTCCTTCATTCTACTTGCATTGGAGCGTGTGTATTGGGTCCTGGGGTGAGTTTGCCAAGAGAGCTTGCTTGGCAATCGGGTAGCTGGCTTGTTTGCAGCTTCAGTTGTGTACATGAAGTGTTTCCAACACTGTATTTGCATTGCACTTGTTGGCTACTCAACTACGGGGCAGAAACCTGGAGGCTTAAGAAAAGGGTTCTACTTAAATTGAGGGCGACGCAACGAGCTATGGAAAGGTCTGGTAACGTTAAGGGATAAGAAGAGTGCAGATTGGGGGAGGGACCAAACGCGAGTAAATGACATCTTAGTTGAAATCAAGAAAAAGAAATGGGGGCATGGGCAGGATATGTGAGGAGAGAAGATAACCAATGATCATTAAGGGTTACGGACTAGATTCCAAGAGAAGGGAAGCATAGCAGGGGGCGGCAGAAAGTTGGGTGGGTGGATGTGATTAAGAAGTTTGCATGGACAACATGGCCACGATTAGCACGACTGGGGAAGTTAGAGATTTATGGGAGAGACCTTTGCCCTGCAGTGGGCGTAGCCAGGCTGATGTTGGGAAACCTGGTGCAAAAGTAGTTTTTCGTAAGAGTATTTTTGGATTGCAGCACTCTAGCTGGACTCTAAAACGGGCTTTTAAGCCATGTGTTGTGCATCTCCTGGTTCGGAGGTTAAGCAGCTAACTCGTCTGTAATTAGCATCAGGTTGTTGAAAGCAGAGGATCAGTTCACTGTTAGGCCTTTATAGTCGTGAAGAAAAGAAATTTGTTCTAGCCCAGATTCCACTATTCAGTAAATCATGCAGGAACAGACTGGTGGTATGCTAGTGCAATGTGACCCATCTGGGAAAGGTAATTCCACCTCCCAACTTTTGTAGTCAGTTCCTGCAGAACTTTAACATTGGGAAAAGCGCTTGGTGACTTATCAGCATTCTGCAATGAAATAGGCCATTTGCAGGTAGTAGTTTACTTATTTGCTTGGCAGTAGTCCTACCTTTGTACTGAGGTTATTTTGTTTAGGTTGAGCATTTGGGAAGGCAGTGGGGGGCAAGTTTAATGCATGCTAGATAACATATAAGCCCATGCTGCATGTGACGCTCCACACATATTCCTAGATTACAGCTCTAGTGTCCAGTAGCTTATTGCTAGGGTTCTGCATTTTCGTAGTTTATTTCAGGATAGAATTGTAGGGCACTTTTTGTTATTTATTTTGGCAAATTGGAATTTTAAACTTTTTTACAGCGCAGTAAAATTCATTGTTTTCTACTTTTGTAGCATTATTTGCCTTTTAGTTCAGCGCATATTGTCATTCTCATTGGTCATGTGGTTGAAGAACAATGTCTGAGCCAGTGCCAAAATATTACGAAAAGAATGGGGGAGTGAAATTATTTGCCACAATGGTTACAGCCAACTATGCTGTCCGGCTGCTTCGAATCCTTCAGTACAATTAGGTGTGGCCCAGACTTGTTCCAGTTCGAGTGTGGAACTTAATGATTAAATTTGTATCCATGTCTTAGCATAAGATTTCTGATAAAATTGTGCAATTCTTGTCAGAATATTGAAAACTGGTTAATCACATTCTGATGGGGCTGAAGATGTCCTACATTGCTGACAGTGAGTTGCAGGGGCCAAAGCATGGATTGTTCCAGTGTATGGACTACTGTTGGGTCAGTGTGGTTGTTTATCCATGTAGTTCTTGGTGACACTTTTAGCAGTTGTGATGTTATAAGTCCATACTGCTTGCAATGGCATAAAATGACTGAAGTTGAGCTAAGAAAGCTAACACCAGTCCGTGTGCCATTAGAACTGATGTGTCGAGGATTGCACAAGTGGCTATTGAGTTGTAAAACATTCTTTCTTCATATAAGTTTTCATTGTATGATAAGCTGTTTTGGCAGAGATGCCTTTGGAGTGCGCTGGCAGAGCATAGGGCCAAGGTAGACTGCACATCGTTTCACCTTTATCTTGTTAGTGGATAAGCATGCTGGCTCTACTTTGGATTGTTAATCCTTTGTGAGGAATCTGTCGGGCTCAAAGACATTTCGACATTGGTGGCACTTGTGCAGCACATTATTTTCTAAAACATGGAAATGTTTGACGTTGTGGCAGGTGGTATGCCTGCATGTGGCCGTGTGGGCTTGCAACTGGTCATTTGGAACACATTGCAATTGCCACATCGAGTGTTTTTGTGACTCATTTGTTTGTGCTTCGAAGTGTGCCGTTAGAATGCTCTTGGCAAGTGTAATAACTAGGTCTGCAGGGCATTTTTGACACTATTTCAATAGCTGTTGCTTGCATGATGAGCTAGGCTTAAGGCTTTGAACTTTTGTGCCCTGCTGTGCAGTGACTTCTTTGCACAGCTTGAGTGATTCCTGTTTGCTCCGCAGGGCCTGTCTACACTTGCAAAGGGCATGCTTAATGGTGACTGCCTTTGACAGGTCGTAGTTGATATCGGCCTGTAATGGCGTGTGGTGACGGATCGTGTGTGTATTGCCATAGGTGTGGTCGAGGAGTCTCAGAAGGCTTACCAGGAGGCCTTTGATATCAGCAAGAGCAAAATGCAGCCCACGCATCCCATCCGGTTGGGGCTTGCCCTAAACTTCTCTGTGTTCTACTACGAAATACTGAACTCTCCCGACAAGGCATGCCAGCTGGCCAAGCAGGTAACCCAGCTTTCTGGCCCATCTCTCAAGTTTCTATTCTTCTCTTCCTTGCTCCCCCCTCCTGTAACTAGGTGTGGTAGAGGAGTCTCAGAAGGCCTACCAGGAGGCCTTCGACATCTCCAAGGGCAAAATGCAGCCTACACATCCAATTCGACTTGGCCTGGCCCTCAACTTTTCTGTGTTCTATTACGAAATTCTCACTGCCCCTGACCGGGCCTGCCACTTGGCCAAGCAGGTAACACACGGCTTAGAGGCCACTTTTTTTTTCTGCCATGCCTTGGGTGCCTTGAACGCTGCCGCCACTGCCTGCCTGGGCCACTAGGGCAAGGCTTGTCGTCTCTCGTGACTGACCTCGACAGTTGTTGCAACCCGTCTACTAACAGCATGAGCCGCATTGAAATAGCTGTGGGATGGGTAGCTTCTCAGTGGTGTGATTGCCGAGGGCGGCGGCAAGGCGTTTCCCCTCTTGCTAATCATGTCTGTAGGCACTCGGGTGCCGCGATTAGCTTGAACTGTACTGCGCACATCCCCCGGTTGTGTGGTGCCCTTCAAGTTCAGAAATGGTCAGTGTCCATAACGTAGGTTGCACAATGCTAATGTCAGCAGCTTTTCTTGTTAGCTTGGGCGGGGGCAAGACACTTACGTTAAAGCTCTGGTGGTAACATTTGGGAAGTTGCAGTTTGCATCATGTGTTCTTTGCTTGATCAGTTCTCTACATGGAACATGCAGTGCAGCATTGGCAGTGAAAGGCATGGCAAAAAAAAAAGGCATGGCCGTGGTTTGCTTGGACTGGCTACTTTGTGGCGTTTGAAGGAAACCACACGTAGGGTTTGTAATTTTTGTGTTGAGACTCGCAGTGAAAAACGTGTGAGGCTTCGTGATTTTAACCGAAAAGGAAGTTCATACTTCGTTACACTTGTCACAGAATCCATAGCCATATGAATACAGCATTAAAAGTATATCCGAGCTCGGCTAATTTACGAGGTTCTGTAGGCACAATTGTGTTTAATTTGGATTTAGGGATATGCAAGGCTGAGTACTTGAACAGGCTTTCTATTGCATTGAGCAAGCATTAGTGTAATTATTTGGGGCTGCCACTTTGTGCCCATGTTTTGCATTTATATCGCATAATTACGGGGCCAGTAAATACAGTTGTTGCAAGTGTCTTGTTTGATAGTACCATGTGAATGCTAGAGCAGATATGCAGATTACATGAATAGGGATCACAGCATATACTTCCGCACGAGCAGGATCCTCCCCCCCTTTCCAAAAAAAAAGGGGGGGGGGGTAAACAGTGCAAGTCATTGCTGGGGAAAGAAAGTGCAGAACTTGCTGACAAGTGGTTGCCAATACATATATAGTACACCTTGATTAAACTTAGTAGCAGAGAAGCAGCAAAAGTGGTTGCCAATACATATATAGTACACCTTGATTAAACTTAGTAGCAGAGAAGCAGCAAAAGTTGTCCTTAAGTACTGTGACATTTGAATAAAACTGGAAAACATTTCGTGTTAAATGTTTGATATTGGCCAGTCAGGTGATTGTGCACTCCTTTGCTGACATTCTAGTCTCTTGCATCATGAAAATCCAAAGGATGTTGTAGTTGTCTGTTAGTGGTTAAATGGTGTCTAGAGTCAACATCGAAGGAACTGATGTAGCGTGCAGTAGATACTACCTTTGTATGTGTATACGTTGCTGTATTTGCATTCATTGCAAAAAAATTGCAGTTAAGTGGGGTGTACTTCCAATTAAACTTGCTGAAAGGTTTTGTCTGCTGAGCATGTTAACACATACAAAACCTATTTTACATCCATTTCTATGAAAATATTTTAAGCTAAAGTCATTTCATGAACGATTGCACGCCTGCATGTCTGTGGTCATTGTTAGTTTAATTGGTAGGTCATCAGTATATTAGCGTTCACATCTAGCATGTGTGCAGGTGTCGTGGGTTTGACAGATCATTGGTCTGCATGCTTTGAGTTTACACTGAAACTTGTCGGCAAAGGAATACGAGTTGTGCTGTACATTTGCTAAATATTTTAGCTGTGCTTAATTGTAGGTCATGTTTACGATAAGAAAAATATTCGTTTTTTTTTTTTTTTTTGAAGGGGAGTTGTGTTCTGGACAATTGCTGTTGGATGTTTTTACTGTACATGACTAACATCCATTGTAAAGCCTCACTGGAGTTTGGTTACACTATACAGTCGACGTAATTTTTCAGTGACTGGACTGACAAAGTAGGATTATCTGGCGGGTTGAATTAATATAAAACGCCGAGGCACACAGCAGATTCATTTTTCAATATTTGACTGATTCTCACACGCCCCCCAAATCAAATGCATCAACTTTCTATTTGTCGAAAGTGGAAAATTAAGGTAGAAATGATATTAGAGCTCCTAAACAAATGAGTAATGCACACCCTATATTTAGCAAGAAGGGCAGACGAGGATCTACCAGTTGCCCAGTGGCAACTGGTTTTTAGTCGGCTTAGCCACAATTTATCAGTGTTAGCAGTAAAGAAATACAAACTCTACAAAGGCAGGTTTGATTTCCTAACTGCAGTGAGCCAGCAATTTTTGGCCCAGTTGCTGTAAAAAAAGGTGCTTATTAGAATCGGGTATATAGTGTAATTGGACATGTGATCTTGGTTATAGCTTGAAAAATTTTCCTAGGCCAGGTCAAAACTGGTCATTATCGATCGGAGATGTGTTCGATGCATTTACTGTTGCTTAAGCGTTGCCTAGACACACTACCACTAAATGGGCTGCCTAGGGGTCAGGCAAATGCTGGCTGGTCAAGTTAGCTTATCTGGCAAAGGCCAATTTTAGGATAGGAATAATGAAAGTTTGGGCCCATAGAAATGCGTAAGCACTGTTTGGGACCTTCGGTCAGAATCGAATTAATGGATGTCTACTGTATCATTGCGCACTGAGTGATATCCCTTAAAGTAATCGACCAAGAAGGTGGACCCTGTTCGTACACAAAGGCCTTGGTGTAGACAGTTGCATGCAGCTGGAATGTGCAGTTAAATGCAAGTGCTTCGAAAGCAGCTCTTAGTTTGACAGTAAGTAGGAGCTGTTGTGCATTGCCCTTTGTCTCGAGGTACTGGAAGAGCATGTTTGTGACATGGGAATATTAAAGCTATTAAATATTGAATAGTCGTATCGATCTGTTGGGCGCTGATTTACTCGGTGATGGCAGTAAAGGGTGGTGATGGGCTTATGCAGTGTCACTACTGCCCGCTCGAGGGCGCGCAATTTAACGTGCACTGAAGGCATGTGGACCTGTTGGACGATATTTTCTCTGAAACTGTCTTTTCTTGGCGCAAAGCAAGCACTGCGAGGTTCCTGCAATGGTAGTTTAACAGTCCATGCCGACTTAATATTGGCCTTTAATGTTCCTTAAGAGAATGAACACATTGGCAGCAAGCTTCTTGCACCGGTGTGCCACTCAACACCAAACTGAGTTTTCGGGTAAAGAATGGAAGCAGCTCACCACTGCCAACTGCTGGTGTTGCCTTAGTGATGCTGCTAGGCCCAACCTGCTTAGCTTTGAAGGCATGGCATACAGCGCTTGACACAATCGCTGACCCTAGCAAAATTAATCGTTTTGATAACACCTTCTCATTGCAACGATTTGTGTGCACACACAAAAAAATAGACAGCTATACACGGTATCCAGAGCCCGAAGCGCGTGATGCAGTCGAGCAGTTTCGCATGTTGCGCAGTGGTGGCGAGACTCGGGCTCAGTCTAGCTTGCTTTGTACAACTCTCGTTCGTGCTACAGGTTGGAGAGTGGTTGTCACTTCTTACAAAATGTAAAGTTAAGGCAGTTTATTCTACCAACCACTGTTTTGTAGCAAATGTGCAGTATTTTGGAGTCACTGGTGGTCGAGACGCACTTAAGCCGGGCAGTCGACAGGACGGGGATCTGGCCACTTGGCTCCCTGCCGTTGTGCCAGCTATATACGCTCTAGTGTGACGAAGCTAGCATTTTTAATTTTGCCAGTGTGCACATGTATATATAGCGCGGAAGAGCTGCTGCATTTCAATGCGAGAGAAATGCAAGATTGCCCGTGTGCCTTGCATTGGGGGCACGTAAAAAAAAAATTTAACGTCCCTCAATGCTATGTGCGTCGTAATTGAAGCTTATTTGTTTAGCACTGTTGAATACATATTCAGGCAATGAATATTTACGCATTCAAAGTGTCGGGGAAGATGATGCTATGCTTTCGAGGGATTTAGGTTTTGCCATGCAAAACCCAGGAATTTCAACCTGTGGACATGCCATTTGCAAAAGGAAAGCACAAGAGTCGAGCAGCGTGCAGAAAACTCTTGAATGTTGCTTATTTATGTCACACTCGTACTTCTCGGAAGTGGGGATGGGACTCCTGTGTACATTGGAGCACCCCTGCCCGTTTTGCCCTTTCTCGAGTTGCTTTACCCTAACCTTTATGCCTGTGTGTTCGTGCAAACCAGTTTTTCAACATTGCAAATGCACATGCTTAACCTTGGACTTTATGTTCAAGTGTGCCACGATTTCTTGGAAGTTAAAGATGTTGCGTGGTGTGCACTGTAGAAACTTGCAGCCTTGTCGGCATAATTTTGCTACAAGGACATTTCATTTCCTTTGGAATACAAATGGGTTTTGGGTTGTTAGACCAGTCGGCATTGTACGAGCCATCCGCGATGCAGTGTAGGCCCCTGTGTGGCGGGCACTGAGGTGTTTGTTATTGCACTTTTGCAGGCATTCGACGACGCTATTGCGGAGTTGGACACGTTAAATGAGGATAGCTACAAGGATAGCACGCTCATAATGCAGCTCCTCCGAGACAACCTCACGGTGAGTTCCCCTTTGAGTCCTCTGGGTAGCTAGCAGCAGAAAGGAAAAGCTTGGGATTCTTGTGTTTCATGTACTGTGTAGACAGACTACTGTAAGCGCCTTACCCGTGCAAGGGCCGCACTCCTAACAATGAGGGGGGGAGAAATGTGCGGCCCTTACACTAGTCCATACGATAGTGTACACATCTAGGTTTTACTAAAACTGCATACGGACAGGGAAACCCCACTACGCCGTGCCTCATCATCAGATTGTAGTTTTGGCATGTAAAACAGAATTAAATTATTGATTTGGGTTTAGTGCAGTCTTGTGATTTACCTTAGTTTGAAAGGGCTTCATCTGCCGTTAGTGTTCGGGGATGAGGTTTCTCTCAGCACCACTTCCTCATCCAGTTATCTATTTTCTCTGTGCTGGCTCCAACCCCATCAAACCCCTCTCCACTTCAGTAGGCTCCTTGCCTCTCGTCAGCCAGTCGGCCAGAAAAATACTCTCAATGCAATATTTGCTTTGAAAGCAAACAAAAGGCACCTATAAACCAGGGCGCATTTTACTGGGCTTTTCAAGTAACGCTGCTTGCATTGGTGGTTACGTGAATTTCGCCTCAGATTGGAATAGTTTTACGCTATAGGACCCATGGTTTGTACAAAACTACTGCATTTGCACAATTCTACTGTACTACCAATTGTAACTCGCAGTTATATTACTGCCTATATAAAGAATTGGTATCGATTCTACTGTGCACATCAAGTAATGAAGCCAGGTAGGTGTGTACTGTGTTCAATTTCCTGCAACGTACAAAGGCAAACACAACGCACACAGCTGAATGTTAGCGGCTGGCTACTAGCCTTTTCGCTGTCTGCAGACCACAGAAAGTAATCTTCAGTTCCATTTAATGCACAAACAGTGGCACACTTTTGGAGGCTCACGGAACCATCGTCTGTGGGAGGGCATTCCGTGCACCATGGATCCATCTTGTGATGTCTCTGAGCGTTACTTTCGTCAGAGTTCAATAAGTGTGGCTAGCTAACTTGCATAGTTTTAAGTAAGAATTTGTTTCGTTTCTGAGTTAACATATACAAATTTGAGCGCACCTTTTATTGAAAAGTGTGCATTAGAATCGTGCAAATGCGGTGTGCAATGGAGGACTGCAATTGCAGTAATCTCTTCGGCAACAATGCACTGTTGTTTCTGAGCCATTCCATCTTCAGTATTTATTCATGTAAAGCACGCTGTGGCACTGAGCGTGGGTCCGTGGTGTGATGCGTGGTTGTTCCGTGTGCTGCGCAGCTCTGGACGTCGGACACCCAAGGGGACGGCGACGAGCAGCAGGAAGGTGGTGACAATTGATCTTCGTGTGTGCACCGAGCCCCTTCCGCGTGCATTCCCATCGCGCCGCGGCCGCCCCAGCAGCAACGCCGACACCGTCGTCCCTCGCAGCAGCCGGCCGATGGCGATGCTGATGCTGCTGCTGCCGACGTCGCCGCCGCCGCTGCCGCCGCCGCCCTCCTCTCCTTCCCCTCCCTCACCGCCCGCCCTTTCTTCCTACTGCCGCCGCCGCCTCTGGTCGTTGTGGTCCTTGCCACCGCTGCGCCTCCTCACCTCACGGCCTCCCCTCCTCTTCTCTACTCCTCCTGACTCTCTTTTTATTCGTTGTCTTGTTTTTGTGTCTACCTACTGCGTGGAAGAAGGGACCCCCCCCCCCCCCCCCCCTTTCTGTATATCTCGTCTTGCCAAACCTCACTTCAGGGGGAAAGGGTCTCGAAACAAAGCGAGCATTATTGGGCGGTCACGTTGTGTGGTGTCACTTCTTGAGCCGTGGTGTGTGGTGTCACGGCCGCCTAAGTATCCGCCCCCCTTCTCGCGCATTTTTTAATGTCTGAAGGAGGAGGAACGCAAGCTGGTCCAATGTTTTCGTGCTCCCATCTTGTTCTCTTCCGTTTCCAAAGGAATTTTGCCTTCTTGATGTGCAGTTTCCAACATGGGGGCGGGGGGGTTGTGTCCATGCCCCGTCGACCGGGTGCTCTTGTCTTGTCGGATAGCTGGTTCCGTTGTTGCTCTCCCACCCTCCTGTTTGTGTGCGCCCTGATTTCAAGAACCCCACCCCCCACGTTTTGTTCCCTTGCGGTTGTGCCTAGGTGTTTTATGTAGGGGGGAGGTGGCCCAAGCTACTTGAGTGCACGCGCTCCAACAAACTCACCTCTTTCTTAGGTGTTCATTTCACTGCTGTTTTAATTTGTCCAATCCACTGTAGCCAAAAAAGAAGGAAGCATCTTGCCTCCTTTTCTCTGTTGCAACCGTTTTTGGAGGGAGCTTTGACAGCAAGAATCCCAAGTCTTCCGTTGTTTTCACTGTTTCTTTCCTGAACGAGGGGAGGGAGTGTTTACCTGGTTGGACTTTTTCCACACACACTTGGCTGAGGCAGTGCGCATGCGCATGCAAGTCTATACTCAGATAAAGAGAAACTTAGGTTTAACATTTATTTCGAAGGAAGATTCGTGCCTCCTGTGGGACAAAGCGGCGGCAGCGACCACTTTTCTCTCTCCTGCCACTACCCTTGTCTCGGACATAATTTTTTAAGTGTTCAGGTTCGTGTACAGCTTCTTTTTTCTTTTTTTTCCCCCGTCCCTCAACTGTTTCTGTTAGATTTTCTTTTCCCCCCTGGGAGAATGACGTTCTAGTGATGCGCAGAGCTTTTTATTTGTTCGATAAAGATTGAGAAGGCAGGGGGAGGGATTGCTTAGAATAGGGAAAAAAAAAACCGATGCGTGGCGGCCCTCTTTACACCGCCCAACGTAGGAAGCGCTTCTTTCTTTTCTTTCCCCTGTGGAATATAAGGGAGGGGCCAGCGAACGCCTGCGACCACTACTGTATTTATGATCTTCCGTAGCTGACCACTTATTTTTTCCCCCCTCGAAGGCGTCACTCTCGTTGACATCTTGTTTTCACATGTTGGAGCCTATGCTCCCCCACAACTCGGTCTCTCTCCTGTCCTCCTTGCCCTCCCTTGCCCCCTTCCTTCTCCCTCCTCGCAGCAGCATCGTTATATTAAAAAAAGAACATTGTCATTTACCAGAGCTGTCACCCGATTCCTTTTGTTTGCCCTCCTGTTTGAGCATACAGTGTACTGAGAACTGATGATGGAAGAGAAACGTGTGCCCTTGATTTCGATCCCCGGTGGTGGTTTTTCATTTTCAACATTTTTTTTTTCCTCTACAAGCAAGCGCATTCAGTGTTATTGCTGTGTGAAGCGGAGCGTGTGATTTGCCAGTTGCCCTCCTCCTGTGGTGGTTGAATCGTCGGGTACGTCCCTGAAGACGGCTAGAGTGATGAGCACATGTTGTCCACGGCGGCATCAGAAGTGCTGGCTTTTATCTGCTCCGTCGGGTCAAAAGCCTGGGCGTTTGGTAGCCGACGATGGATGAGTATGACACCAAACCAGCCCCCTGCGGCTGTAAGAGTGACCGGTGCGTGGACAAGTTGCAGCAGCAGCAGCGGCGGCGATGGTCTCCATTAGTGCTAACCCTGTGGCATTAGTGTTTAACCTGTTGCTGTATCATTGAGCAGGCAGGTTGTAATGTGCTTCGGCCCTCACGCTTGTAAAATCTGACTGCCAGCTTTGTGGCGTCCATCGGCTGGCTGCACTGACCTGTGTCATGGAAGGATCATGTTCTGGGAGTTGCTATTCACTGTGCAAATGATAGCGAGTACACAAACTACAGCATTTTCTATACTTCTGAAAGTTGGCTTACCTTGGGGCTAGTTTGAAGTATCGTGGCAGATAACCTTTGAAAGCAAAGTTCACTCCAAAGCCAAATGAAGCAATTTGTACCAGACCTCCCCACTGTGGACAGACAGATTGAGGCTTGAAGGGCTGCTTATTGTGGCTTATGACGGCGTCTGGAAAAATCCAACAGAGCTGTCAGTTCGAATGAGCATGTTGTGCACTCGATGTGGCCCTGCAAGAATGCCTCTAGTGGTTCAGTGCAGTTTCACTAAACATTACCACTGGCGTTCAAAGTTGCAGGCTTAGTTGTTGCAGCACTTAGGTATAAATCTGGGACCTCGCGTAATTGCTCAAGTTTCCAAGCACCTTAAGTGATAAGTCTTCATGCGAGCCAATCGCAAGGGGCAGAAACCTTGCAAGGTAAATTCTTGCCCACTGGGGCTTCTGTAGAATATTTAGCAAGTGTTCCAGATCAGTTGTGCAAGTTAGTGCAGATATGTAGGGGTCATAAAAACTTTTTGGGCGAGTTGGTGCATACTTGATTTGAAAATTGTAACAGCGCTAACACATGCATCCACAAAGTAACGGACGAGACGCAAGCACCGTCTCTCCTTGCTTGGTGGATGCTTGTGTGAGCGCTGTTATAATTTTCAAATAATGTAGGGGTCTTCAAGGGAAAAGCCAATTTGGTGCAGCCGAGATGCGAGTGGGCAACCTTGCAGTTACTCGAGTTTGGGAATGTGTGAAAGCAAAATGTGCGAAAAATGCACACCTGTTATGAAAACTTGTGTTTGAGTGCAAGAGGTGGGCTTGTCAAACGCGATGGTTTAACCTTCGTGGTCGACGCTGCACAGACCCAGTGGCAACCCTCGAGCCTGGTTTCGTGTCGGTCCCGCGTCTGGAGACGCACCCGCGTTCTTATACGGCGAGGTCTGCTATTATGGGGAATGTGTGAATATTTCATGCCTTGGGAAGTGTACAGTCCCCCTGCTTAGCAGCGGGTGATGTGGTTGGTGGCACTAGCACCTGTTCCACAAGCTTGCGCGTAGACAAGAGGGCGAATTTCTTTTTCCCAAAGCCAAAATATGGTACAGGTAATGAAGGTCCGTATATTTGTACACCACTTTTCGGCATAGCCCCACAGCGGTTCAGACGTCCTGTTTGCAGCACCAGAGCTGCCCCTGTGAGAAGTCTGTCGGCGGTGCATGCAGTCGCCCTGAACGCTCGCTCGTGCAAGCCTGCGCCGCCTTTTCGAACTCTCAACACGACACACCCCAAAGCGAGACTCCCCACACGTGGGAAGCGTTTCTCTGGATTTCGATGGGCGTTCGTCCCTCGCACCATAAAGCAAGCGCAACCGCCACCTTCAATAACACGACAGCGCGGTGCCGAGGAGTTACCGGCAGATAGGGCCGGTCCGGTAAAGAAAGGTCCGCCGCTGGGGATGGATATGTCGATTTCGCATTTGCAGCCATAACTTGTCTGAGAAATTGGGGGCAGAGACTGATTTGCCCTGTAGCTTCAGGCCCTTGAACTGTGAACTCCGGTGTATAGTCGAGCGCATAAGCCTACGGACCACACGATCGGAGATTTCGCGCCGTGGTATTCGCATTTCCAGTCTCTGCTAGTATATGCAAACGATGTACGGTTTCACTGGCTACAGTTGCAGGTTGCTGGGAAATCGTTTTCCGAAATCCGTCGTGGTCCTTAGAATTTCGCTGTCTACACGATTTGTGGATTTAAACGTGTACGACGACTAATGGAAGCACCAGTTTCTCGGACACAACAAAGGCTTGCGCGGTATCTGGGCTAATCGTGTCAGAAATTTCGGTACCTAATCCTGACGGTGCCCAGGAACGACGCTTGGTCGTTGCTGCATGGCGATGGCTAGGCTAAAGGAAAAACTTCGCAGAAGGTGTGTGGCCCAGGACATTGTTCCTAATATGCAGACGTTATTCGACCCGTTTGGTGACCTAGTCTCAACCCGACAGTCGTTCTGTAGCAGAACGTGGGCGCTATTTCCAGTGGTACGGCACGCCTGTTCGAATGCGCTCGTGTGTGCTAGAAACCGTACCGCCTAGCGGTTTCTACGGTAGTGCTGCTGTGGCGGCATCTCGCGGCGAATTTATGTAGAAGTGCAGCAGCGCATCGTGCATAGTCCCGACGCTTCGGGTCGGGTGCTAGGCACTGCTGGCGGGGTCCATTTTGCGTAACGCGAGAATTTGCCGCTTAAGCGTAGACAATATTGCCTGTCGTCTTCCCGTGCAAGCCGGGCTGCTCAACCGTTGCCTCTGCCTGTCTCTCTCTTTGCAGCGACATGAGCGTAGCCGAGTCAACGGGGATGTAGAAAACTTTGTCGGCGGACTCCAGGCCTCGATTGCCGGGACAGTTGTTTGTAACGCGGGAGGTGGCCGTCATCTGTTGCCTTGCGGGGAAGGCGGAAGCAGAATAAATGTTTTGGTGCAAGTTTCTACCTGTACCCACGCCGCGTTCTTGCACCCCGGCTTTGCAGGACCAGTCACGTGTGCGTCACTTGTGTGTGGTTGCGGCGGATGCACATCTCCGGCCTCGACGACACATTGCTGGGCTCTCGCTGGGAGAACGGGCGTTTAACGAATTGCAAATAGTGCCTTTCGTCCTGTCACCTGCTGGAAGCAAAAAAGTTTCGTCTACGTAGATCAAGTGATGGTGCGTGCGCCACATCAGTTGCTTGCATGTAAGCGTCTGGTTGCGAGGGGCGCCGACACGTTCAAGAATGAAACTGCTGCAGCTTTTTTTTTTTTTTTGTTGTTGTCGAAACATTGTCCTAGCTTTCCGAACCCTATATATACTTTACCCTGATGAAGGCCGGTCCTCCGGCCGAAACAAATACATGTGCGTTAACGGTACTCTATTTTTTTTTCTCTTAAGCCTTAGAAACTGGCGCGAAACCCTTCATCTATTATATATTTCTTGCACTTGAAGAAACTTCGTGTGACCTCGGAAGAATTGAGCGCTGAAGCGGGGTTGTTATACGAGTATGTACAAGAACTCGCAGTTGGAGACTTCAATTTCGCAGCCAGAGTCCTCGGTGGTGTAATCTTCCTTCGTGTAATTGTCGCATACTTGGCTATTACTAATACTGCTTCGCCTTTCCGGCGAAACTGCAGCTTTTATTTTTTTCTGCGAGTCCGAGCATCGGCGTTTGTGCGCATGACTACATTCTGATTTTGAGTGAATCCAGCTTGGCTTCATTTCGGTTACTGAGTGAAATATACAGCGTTCCTCAACTGTAATACACCAAGACTCAAAAAAAGGAGCCGTAGCGTTACACGAAGGAAACCTAGTGTATATCGTTTCCAGTACAGTGGAGTAGCCGCCAGTGATTCTTTCGTTACTCAAATTTATTTTCCGAATACCTGCGTCGGGGGCCTCGAAGGGATTATCGCAGGGGGACAGAGAAAGATGTATTAAATTGTGCACAGAAATAAGTAAAGAACGTATAAAAGTAACATGAAGGTGCGAGCACACATTAAGATATTCAAGCGCAACAGAAACAACGAAATTAAGACTAATGCATTGTACAAAACAGACGGGAATAAAAATCGTAATTATGAGATGTTGAAACACATTCTCCGATATCAAATTCCGCTCTGTCAGTTTGTGAAAATAAGACTCGGCAAAATGGTGAATATTACAGCTGTATTCTCGTACCTTCTTTGAGGTTTAATCCAGTAATTGCAATTATGTAACTCGATAAGTACTGTCCTAATTTTCAAAGTGTCCATTAGTCATTTGTAGGCACCCAAAATGGCATCTAGCTGCAGTGTTTTCAGCGACTTACTAATTGCGCGCTGTTATTCCCGACTGGCACGGAAACTTCACGAAGTATGAAAAATATCACGTGACTGCGCTCCCACCCGCATCTTAAAGCAGCGCCCTCAAATAAGCTGATTGAAAGCAAATGCTTTGCCTGTCACAAACCCGAAAAGACAGCGCATCACCTTCATAGGAAGGAACAGCAACAGCAGGTTTCGCAGCTTTGCAGCTATTCCTTCCCCTCTACGTCACACTTATCAGTCTCTCAAGGCCGGCTGATCACATTGATAACAAAAGCCCTTTGATAATGCGGCGAAGCGCCGCTCTGACCACGCACGAAACGCGAAAGGCAGTGGAATAGGCACGGAGTTTTTCAAAATCCCGGCTTTGTTCGCACCGCATCGAAAGAGTGCGCGCGAAGCTTTAATTTGTGCCAGAAACTCGCTTCGGACCAAAGCCAAATTAAAGTGACCGTTTTATTTTTCATGAAAATGGATGCGTGCTGCAAAAAGGTACGTGTCAAAAAATGCGAAATAAACAGACCGAGAAGCGACCAACGTGCAGAGAAAAGGAGAAACCGGTGCCTTCAGAAAGTAAATATACCACTGCTAAATGAGCGGAATTCGCAATCACGATGTCTCCACACGCACACACACGAAAGTACATCAGATTTTGGTGTGCCCTTGTTATCTATGAATTCGTAAGCGCCGTTGAACACGAGCTGCTGCCTAGAGCACGTGTTCGAATAGGTCTCCTTTTGCAGGTACGCAGCACTGTGTCCGTTTTGTTTATCATATCTTCAGTGGCTTTCTTGATTACCGACACCACAATTCTACGGCAGACATCCGTTATCCTTGCCTTGAACTAATCTGACCTCCGTCTCGATCGTGTACGCACGATCTTTCACATAACGTCAAAGAAAAGTCAAACGGAGGTCAGGTGACCTAACCGGCAAATTTACAGGTCCGTCCCTTTCAATCTACTGCGCGCGAAAAGTTGCATCCAGCCAGTTTCGTGCTCGGCTGCTGCTGTGTGCTGGTGCCCTATCTTGCTGATACCACAGAAGTGGGAGACGTGACAGCGGGACTTCGCTGAGAAACTCGCCCACCACTTTTAAGTATTTCGTCCACTGATCGGCTTTTGTGAGGACCTAATTCGAGAAATCTAGACGATTTTACAGGTCTCTTCCAAGCATTGGTGCTGGTTAAGGTGGTACGGGTGAAAGGCCGTCATTTGGAATCCTCCAAACTGATGGCTTGAGCACTGGTACCCGGGCGGCCACAAAAACTCTTCAAGACGCGTGCGTAGGCTAGGGCTCAAAGATGGAGTCCTCCGCCGCTGTTTCTTGGAAGCTGCCGGTTTGTCTCAGGTTTTCATAATTTCTTATGATAGTCGATGCGTTTGGTCTACCGCCACACTTCCATGACTGATATATATATATATATATATATATATATATATATATATATATATATATATATATATATATTTGCGGCCTTCCTGTTGCCATTTTCAGATCCCAAGACAAGCCTCTTGCTTACATTCTGCGCATTACAGAAAGACACGGCGACTGGGATGAAATAAAACGCACCTTTAAACATTTGCACTGACGTGGTCGATTCGCTTTTGTGGTGATAGGTGTCGTGGAAAAAAAAAAGAAAAATAACATCGGTGCACTTTATATATCACAGCTATCGGAGCTTATTTCCAACTAACACCAAATGCAACGTGTTACTTCGGCCGGGGCGCGGTAGATAAGGCACGCGCTCGATCACGATGTTTTTCTGTATTTCCTTTATTTTGTTCTGGATAACTCGGAGGGAACCTGTTCGAAGGCGCTGCTTTACGATACCGGTGGGAGCGCAGTCACGTGGTATTCTCCATATTTCGCGGGGTTCCTTTATAAGTCGGAAAAATATTCGTACGCAATCAGCACGTCGCTGAAAATACAGTAGTTAGATGTCCCTTGGCTGTGCCTTCAGATGCCTCATTGATACTTTGATAATCAGAATAGTACGTCTCGAGTTAGCTAATTAAATACAATTACCTAATTAAATCTCAGTAACGAAAAATTACTGGCAGGTACTCCACTGTACTGTAAACAATACGCACTAGGTTTTCTTTGAGTAACGCATTGCTCTCTTTTAAAATTTTGGTGCACTATAGTTCAGTGGGACACCCTGTATATATTTATCTCCTTTGCTTGCAAGTGACGATGTTTCCATCTCTAATATATGTTGTAAATTATTAGAAATGTCTTTTTTTTTCATGAGTTGTTAGCATTGCTTACTGGAAAGGGAAGCGATACTGAGACACAACACTGACGCGCATTTCACACGCCATTGAGTGAGTGAGTGAATAAACTTTTATTTGGTCCATCAAAACACGATAGAACACGCACCCACGACGGGACTGACAGGTCTAGTCTGCCGGCCCGATCGCGGGCGCGCTGGACGGCCAGGATTTGCTCCTCAAAGACGGGGCTTCGCAGGAGCGCGTTCCACTCTTCCTTGGTGAACTTCGGGCCCAGCGACCCGCACTCCCAGGGCATATGAGGCAAAGTAGCAACCTCACCACAGGCCACGCAAGAACAATTCGTGTAAATCTCGGGATATATGCTGTTAAGGGACGCCGGATTCGGGTAGGAGTTCGTTTGCAAGAGTCTGAGTGTGACCGCCTGCGGCCTGCTTAGCTTGGAGTGAGGCGGCGGGAAAACCCTTCTAAGTAAACGAATTTAGCAAGTTCATTGTGCGTGATAGGAGCGTCTCAGTGTCCGGGGAGAGAGTCGCCCTATCCGAGGGCAGCGCGGTCGCTAAAGCCACGCGCAGACTCGTGGGCAGACTCTTGAGGTTCAGAGGAACCCCCCTCAATCGCCCCGACGTGGGCAGGGAACCAAAGGATGGAGTGTATGGAGGTGTCGCCGTGTTTGGCGCCTTTCAGAATTTGAATTACCTGCCGGGCTACCTGGCCTTTCTGGAATTGCCCTGACGGCCACTTTCATGATAAGACTCTGCCGAAGGGGTCACTGGAGTCTACAGTTTTTTTTTTTTCATGGTCAAAAAAGCAGGCAAAGCAATTTGAAGCGTGGTGAACATACAACAACATATTCATTCTCTAGGCATAGGCTATCCATACTTTTAGAAATAATTTTTATTGGCTACCTCCATCTGTTTCAAAAATATAATAAACTTTGTCCTGTGTGTATATTTAAGTATATTGTGTATGTACATGGTGCTTACAGTGTAAATTGAAAACAAAATGTTGAAGTGACAAAATACGGATGAAGTAGCCGCCGCTAGTGCTTCCAATGCGCGTGTCCTCCTATTGTCAGGATTTGCAGAAATAAAGCGAAACAATGAATTAAAAGCCGTGCACGTCCGTGCCAACAATGGTGTAGTAAGCTATAAGCCAGAGTAAAATTTCAAGTAAAAAGGTCAACGAAAGTAAAAGCAAACCTCAAATGATGTAGGTGACAACGCTCTGGTAGTGACACTTTAGGTGTGCGTGTCTGGGGGGGGGGGGGCAGTCACGTGCCCTGCTGGAGCGGGGTAGTAAATTAATTATTCAGTGAGCAATTAGGCATTTACTTTGACAGCTCATCGCCGGTGGTAATGCTGTGGCGTCATACACTGACTAGAAATCAAACCTGTTATTAATGGCATCTTCGGCTGGTCGTTTCTGAGCGCTCTCGCGAGCGGCGTGGCTGGTTGAAAGAGGGTGCGCGCCCTGCGTTCGGCCAGTTCTCGATCGCTCTCCTCCATCTTCGAGCGCTCTCAGATGCGCTCCGAGTCCCCTCGTCGGAGCAGTCGTCGAGGCCGAAGCGTTTCCCGCGCCGTTAACCTAGGCAAGGCAGGCCACTCCATGCTGGCGTCTCAACGAACGCTCGACCCACGGCGCGTCCGACGCTTTTCCCCGCAGCGCCGGGAGCTCTTGCCAGTAGTCACGTGGTTTCGCATCTGCCATTTCCTCCTCCGAGAGCGAGTCACACGTTCGGCTTGCGCGCGTGCCCTCTACCTCGGAGTTAGGGGAACTCCGAATCTGCCCGACTCTGCTTCGGGGGATGGAGGCGATCAGTCGAAGATACCACAATGATCGGAGCCATGTGTGTAGTCCTAGCAGCGTGAAAACAAACAGCCGATCTCCATAATTACGGCAAAACATACCTAATGCTTTGAACTCGGCTTGAGACGAGACTTGGCAAAGACGGATTTGGACACTTGTTTCTTGCTGACAGCTGCGGAGAGCCAGTAACAAGCGCGAATTTTATCGAAGCGGGGGGTCAGGGCTGTACAGGGTCCTGAATATTTCGCCTGGCGTGTTCGAATAAATATTTTACGCTCACCCCTGCACTGTTCTTGCTCAAATTTTGCAGAACTATCGCATTTTGGCGTCAACTTCGTTTAGTATAACACTTGGCACAGTTAATTCATCATCATCATCATCAGCCTGGTTACGCCGACTGCAGGGCAAAGGCCTCTCCCATACTTCTCCAACTACCCCGGTCATGTACTAATTGTGGCCATGTTGTCCCTGCAAACTTCTTAATCTCATCCGCCCACCTAACTTTCCGCCGCCCCCTGCTACGATTCCCTTCCCTTGGAATCCAGTCCGTAACCCTAATGACTATCAGTTATCTTCCCTCCTCATTACATGTCCTGTCTATGCCCCTCCCCCCCCCCCCCATTTCTTTTTCTTGATTTCAACTAAGATGTCATTAACTCGCGTTTGTTCCCTCACCCGATCTGCTCTTTTCTTACCTCTTAACGTTACACCTGTCATTCTTTCCATAGCTCTTTGCGTCGTCCTCAATTTAAGTAGAACCCTTTACGTAAGCCTCCAGGTTTCTGCCCCGTACGTGAGTACTGGTAAGACACAGCTGTTATACACTTGTCTCTTGAGCGATAATGGCAACCTGCTGTTCATGATCTGAGAATGCCTGCCAAACGCACCCCAGCCCATTCTTATTCTTCTGATTATGTCAGTCTCATGATTCGGATCCGCAGTCACTACCTGTCCTAAGTAGATGTATTCCCTTACCACTTCCAGTGCCTCGCAACCTATCGTAAATTGCTGTTCTCTTCCGAGACTGTTAAACATTATTTTAGTTTTCTGCAGATTAAATTTTAGACCCACCCTTCTGCTTTGCCTCTCCAGGTCAGTGAGCATGCATTGCAGTTGGTCCCCTGAGTTACTAAGCAAGGCAATAACATCAGTGAATCGCAAGTTACTAAGATACAGTTAATTGCCTGGTTTCTAAGTAAAAGAATGCAAATTTGCCTGCGCTTAATCGGCTGCTTAACGAGCTGCTGCCGCGACGGCGCAAGCATTAAAGGGAAGCTGAAGAGTCTGTCGAATTCAATAAGACGCCCATATACGGATGCGGGAACCTTATAAACCATGCAGGTAAAATTTTGGGGGGGATTTTTCACTTAGGAGCGACGCAATCGTCGGTTAAAATTGCACTGTAGCTCCGCCCCCCGTCGAGCGCCGCGCGCTGCTGCTGACGCTGACGATGCGAGCGGAGACCGGAAACCGCGGCGTAGTGACGTCAGCACTGGTGTTCCGTTCCTTCGCAGTCTCCGCGACTGTGCCTGACCGGGCTTATTTCCGCGTGCGTGCCGTCCTAATCTGCTTCGCTCGACCCTACATTCCTTTGTTTGTGTGTATATAGGAGTGGTAGCTGACGTGCGCAGCATCAATTGAACTTGTAGGCCGATCATGCCGGCGTTCTGTGCAGCCCACGCTTGCACGAACGCCAGCGGCCGCGACGATGTTCCGACATGTTCCATTAGTTCCTGCAAGACAATAATCTTTGAGCTAAGTGTGGGGCTGCTGTGAAGCGAAACAACTTCAAGCGCTCAAGAACAACAGTGTTGTGCTCTAACCACTTCCGTGACGATTACTACCGGAGTTTATCAATAATGCGTGCTTTGGATTCTCCGTCGTGTTAGCACGCTGAACGGAAGGTGCATGTTTATCTCCCACCCTTGACGCAGGTTTCATCGCCAAGCGCCGCGAATTTTCTATTCGCACGTGTGTTGTGAAACAGCGTGCATGCAGCTACCATAACGCAGTGCAAGCGTAAAGGTTGCATGTGCTGGAAAGCCTGCTCACGCCAGGACGCTGCGCTCCCCCTTCTCTCGCGCACATAGAGAAACCGACCATCTCACGTAGCCGACGGAATTCGCCGGTTACGAGTAGCGTGCGGATGGCGCGCTGATGAAGGTTCTATACTACACGTGCTACAACAGCCGGTAAACTTTTCCCGCGTTTAAACCGTCTGTGTAGATTGTCGACAGCTTTGGGGCAGCGCACAAGTGCCGAAGATCGCATCACCGCTTACGTTCTACGAGGAGGCATGCAGGAGCATAACACTACAGTTGTTTGCCCGGAAACGTACTAACTGGAACGCTGAATGCAGCTTAGCAAAAACATACTCGCCAAAGAACATTTCCAACACAAGGAGCTGCTAACACTTCGCCTTCGTTCGCGTGGAAAGCAGTGCTTGCACCAGCATTTCTTGCTTCTTGGAGAGGCCGGCTCTTCGCAATCGGCTCGCACATGTAGGGAGTAAAGTATAAACCCCTTACAAGTGATCTTACACGCGACAGCGACAGCGCGACAAGCGAGGCGATGGCTGTCGCGTTCACTCGTCGCCTGCAAGCCGAACTCCACGCGAGCGACGGCTTTGAGCGACGACTTCCCGGTATGAGGGCAGCAATATGCGCGCCGAAACTGGCGTGACGCATGCTTCATCAATTTAAGTTGATGTATTTTACTGAAAAAGGAGCATAAAATATTTCTGAAGGTCTTGCACTTGGTTCTTATTCTTGCACGTGTAAAACTCAATAGTTTGCTCGTTCCGTGCGACAAACAGTAGTATTTGAGTTATGCACATCCAGTTCCAGCTTCACACTATTGGCTAGTCGCTCATAGCACTTCCGGGCGACGAGCGACGCGTTCTAGATTTCTAGAAACGAGCGATCGAGCGACAACACCGAGCAATCTGTTCAAGCGACGGCCCGTTTTGTCGCTCGAAGCCGTCGCCCGTCACCGTCGCGCGCAAAATCGCTCTCGTGGAGTTTGGACTTAACGCCGAACTCCTCAGAGAAACGCAACCTCTCGAAAATTTCTATGACCGTCTCAGCAAAAAACCACCAAACTACTTTGCACCGTGCTTCGTGTGTAGCGGCAGCAGTCGGTCCGGACGAACACCATTGTTGACGTCACGAGGCGCCCGACCAATCACAGGCGGAAACGAGGCGCGCGAGCTGGGCGTGTCTGCTGCTGCACTTTTCGTCAAAATAAAGTATGTTTGCGCTTCCTCTCGCTCAATTTCGATGCGATATTCGAATTCAGAGGGTTGAAAACCACGACGTACTGCTCTTGACTAATTTTTTCTGGAAAAGCTTTCAGCTTCCCTTTAACTTGTGTCGCCGCACGCCGTCAGCTGGAGAAAGCAGCGTTTCAAAGCACGGTCGGTCTCGAGGCAGGCGCGCGCGCTTTTTTATGACCTGCGCATTCGACTGCCGAGCACTGCCGTCGTAGCGCCAGTAGCCCGTTCAATTGCAGCCGGACGCGAGGCTGCAGCCAGCGCACGCTTTTTGTCACGTGGATGGTTTGTGCTGACGGACTTGGTGTACTTTGACCCTTATCCCTCCAGCGTCGATTCATCGGTTTCAGAAACGAATCGGTGTTGCAGCGGGCGACCAAATCTTGCGACACCAAGGACGTGGTGCGCGTGCCTAGCATGCCATGAACTGCACATCGCGCCATGGTTCACTGTTGCGTTCTTTTTTGCAAGTCTCGCTCCGGGATGAGTCCCGGAGTTTCTTTTGATCAATTTCCCAGTGATAGCGAACTCTGCGCTAAGTGGACAATGAACATTTCGAGGCAGGACGTCGTGATCAATGATAAATCTGCATCTACTGTAGTCTGCAGGAAGCACTTCCGTGAGAGTAACTATGATTCTAGGTGTATCAAGAAACTGCTCCCGGCGGCCGTGCCGACAGTTTTTGAAGCGTAGCCCTCTTATATGGCACCGTGCGCAAAGAAATCTCGGAAAGATCCCACAGATCGAGAACCTGCGCATTCACGACCACCAACCAATAATAAAGCAGACGCAGCGGATTGTGAGCGTGATGTTCACAGCACAGCGAACGACGTCCCCGAAAGGCGCACGATGCTCGAGATCAGCGCACAAACAATGACACTTAGCGCGCAAGTCGATACCTCGCAATGACCGGAAGACTTCACTCGCAGGTTACGTATCACCGTTCTAAGTACGCGAAAGTCTTGCAAGATCTCGTAGCCGAAAAGAAAGTGGTTGAGTAATTCTGTACGAGCAAATGTCATGCTTCACTTAAGAAGATAGTGGCGAATGAGCAGGAAGGCGACAAAAAGGCAGCGTTTCTCCTCTACATCAGGTCGAATGTTATGGACTGCAGAGACCATGCTTCCCGGAGGAAATCATTCGAGAGTGTGTGATATGGCGATTTCTTTCGCCAAAAGGCTGTGATGACGCGCGAAATTCCGGCCTTGTAACACTACCAGCCAAGTGCACACTCCAGCGATACATGGGTCCAACTCCAACGTCATCGGCTATGAGCTCTGCGATGCTAGAAATGCTGGTTCATGAAGCTTCGATGCTCAGCAACAAGCAGCACATAGCGTCTCTAATAGTAGACGAGGCTGCTATAAAGCCTAAATGTCTTTATGACAGAAAAGCTGACACAGTCTTTGGCTTCAGAACGACAACGTGCCATCCAGCTCAAAGGCGACTCTAGCAAACAGTCTTTTGTTTTGTGCCTTATGGTATCACAAGCAACTACAAAATACCATGCGCTTACTATTTCACGAGACAGCTGAGTGGAAGGGACTTCCTTGCATAGACGAAAGAGGTGATATCAGCTGTGGAGCCACGTGGTGTCCGAATTGTGACCGACCATTACTCTGCGAACACGACTATGTTCAAGCACTTGGGTAATGGGTGCCTCTCGACAGTAGTAGAACACCCCCTTGATAAGAAACGAATTGTTTTTTTGAGTTTCGACCCATGCCACGTGGTCAAGAATCTTCGCAGCCAGTTTCTGGAGCGCGAGCTTGCGGACGGCGAAGGTGTCATCAGTGGTATGTTCGTGCAAAAACTCTGAGTACCAAGAAAACGTGACCGTGAAATTGGCAAGGAATTTGACCAGAAAGCATGTGTATCCCTCAAATCTGGAGAAGATGAACGTGTTGCGTGCAGTGCAGATATTGTCACCCCAAATGATTGCAGCGCTGGAGCACCTTCAAGAAAACTCGCGCAGTGAACATACTCTCTTCATTTTCAAGGAGGCAAGCTTTTCGATTCACTTCACGAAAGCGATAAGAAAGTGGCTTCATATTCACGATGCAACTTACGCAGGAACTGGTCAAAACTTATCGATTTCTTAAGGCGATGGCGTTCGTTTGCTGTGGCTTGAAGACGAATTTTCGAGCTACATAAAGAATATTCGGAAAGTTGCTTTCACGAGTGAGACATTCCAAGCGTGCTATTCACGTCAAAGTCAAGTGTGGAGACAGTGCGGTAGTTGCTGGAGCAAGGTGTAAACTACGTGCTCACAAAAAGTTTGACAGTGATCCCATTGCGGTACTTTTCGGCAGGCTGAGATCGATGTGTGGTGGCAATGATATGCTCGACGCAAGAGCTGTTACAGCTGCACTTGATCACATCGTGAAAGAAAAAGTCGCACGTCCAAAAGATGTCAAGGTATTTGAAGTTGACCCTCAGGAAGTGGCTGCAACATTGTCGCCAGCTGTACTAGAAGACCTCAAGAGCGTGACAGGGGATTCTGCTTCTCCAACTTCTTCCGTGACATGCTCAGGTCTCGTATATGTAGGAGGATATATACCAAAGCTAATCGCTGACTTTGGGTGCGATGCCTGCACTCTGCTTGTCACGACTAGTATTTGGAGCGATCCAATTTTCAAGCTGCTGGAGAGCCAAGACAAGTGGACTTTATTATCCAAAGCCGGAGCTGTTAGCTCTTCTGGACGGACTTGTGAATTTCTTTTAAAAGGCAGCAGTTGCCCTGGACAAATATTCTTGAGATGCTTCAGACAATAATCGAGCCGCAGCTTGAAAAGTCAGCTCTGCTCAGATGACCAGAAAGGGTGGACAATAGCCATGCCAGAATGTCAGCCTGCTAAATTGCTGAGAAATTCGTAAGAATATTTCTCATTAATTACACAAAAGCGGTCACTCATAAAAACGGCAAGTCATGTACCTATATTCACAAGCCTTCAAGTAAACATTCCCGGCTCTAATGTTGGTAAGCTAGAGTTACTGCTGCTTGTGTGATGGATACCGTAGCAAAGTACTACTTTTGTGTCAGAAAAGCGTGTTTCATCATTCGCACTTATTTTCACGGCAAAGGTGGGGACCGGTAACTTAGTATTTCAGCATTTAAAAGCGTTAATGTGGCAATGATGTCTCATAATTACGCTATTTTAAACGAGCTGGCATGTAGTGCTTGGTTTCATTTATGTGCATTGTTGTGATATTTTATTACTCTGAATAAAATGTGTCCATTTTGATCTCCGTTATTTATCTAGTGATACGTCAAACCTTAAATTTCTTTATTACGAACTTTCAGCGGACACACACACACACACACACGCACACGTGCGCGCGCGCGTATATATGTCTCCCATGTACTGCTCAACGCGCAAAAAAGGCTTTTTTAATCGGCGGCAGACTGCGATAGATATTGCAGTTAAGTTCTTCAGTTACTGAGATTGAAAAAAATTAGGTAAAACTCGCCAGAAATCTGCTAATGATCACATCTTGCTACAAAACAGTATCTGTGCAATTGGAGATTGGTGCAATCGTTGGGGAATGGTTTTGAACTCAGAAAAGACAGTACTACTCCGTATTACTAGGAAGAGCTAATTAGCGCATTTACATATTCAATTCATAACTATCCCATTTCAAAAGTTGACAAGTTTAAATATCTTGGCGTTACGCTAAGAATCAAGTTCACGTGGTCAGAAGATATATCGGATATCTGTGTAGCCGGCCTCAGAATACCATGGTTCCTCAAAAGAAAACCTAAAACTGCATCAATTAGTACAAAACTTCCAGCTTACAATGCTTGCTTAAGGTCAAAACTGAAGTATGCCTCCGTTGTATAGGATCCGCATTACAAGATAGAGATGCAACTTGAAAAAAATTCAAATTTCTTTTTGGAAATTACAAACGGCTAGATTCTCCTTCAGATTTAATGAAACTCAATAATATACCGACGTTGGAAGCCCGTAGAAAAGTTAGTCACCTATCTTTTCTTCACAACTGCCTTTCCGGAAAGATTAACTTAGCTCTCCCAAAATTTGTTAGGCGTCTTAGTAGGAGGATAACACGGCACAATCATGAACATTGTTTAGCACAAATCTTCGCTCGCACAAACACTTTCGATATAGTTTCTTCCCGCGCGCAGTCGCGGAGTGGAATTCTTTGCCACCTGGCATATTTACAACTGATGACTTTGTTAGTGAAATGCAGTGCCATGTTTTGAATTCCTAGCCTCACTAGTTATTTTACGCTTCTGGTGATTTGTTAAGTAATCCTACTACATGTGTATTGTGCTTTTCTCTTTTAATGACCACATTTGTTAAACAAACTTCATGACACCGTGTTTTTTTTTCTTTATAATATGCATTTGTTTCCTGTGTTCATCCCTTGCGCTGTTTATGTACTTTTGTATTGTACAACGCAAGGGATGAACCTCCCTGATGATATCTACAATTAAACCACCGCCCTCAGTCCCCAGCAGCTACGTAGCACCTGACCAAGGTGGCGGTCAGACCTGTAACGCAGACGAAGGTGCTAAGAATCTCTGGGTCCGGACAGGCCGCCAATGGAAACTGACCCTGCCAAACTTTAACAGCCGAACTCTGTCGAGTGAGGCTAGCTTAGCAGGACTCTTTGAGGAACTGTCAGACCTTGTTTGGGATATTATCGGCCTTAGTGAGATTAGAAGAACTGGTGAGGCTTGTCCTCTGCTATAGAGGTCTCCCTGATAAGAAGCAATACGGGGTAGGATTCCTAATCCATAAGGAGATAGCGGGCAACATTGACGAACTCCACAGCATTAATGAGAGGGTAGCAGTAATCCTAGTCAAACTTAATAAGAGGTATAGATTAAAGGTAGTACGCGCCTATACGCTCCAACATCCAGCCACGACGTAGATCAGTTTTATGAAGATGTTGAATTAGCGATGATAAAAGTGGAAGCGCGGTATACAGTAGTAATGGATACATAAATAGAGGTCTGGACACCGACCAAAATGGTTTAAAATAGTTACTTACGTTTCGGCTCCCCCACGGGAGCCTTGTTCACAATGAAAGAAGCGGCAGAGCTGGCGCCCCTTTTTATGTGTGTCTCAAAACATGACTAAGGCACCTGGCATACATGGGCGGCAGATTGCCTGCGTTGCGATGAAGAGTGGCACCGTGGTTTGGATGAAGGGACTCAAGATATAGACGTGAAGAATGATTTCGTTCCATGGCAATCATGCGAGATTTCTCTCAGCTAATCTTATGTGATGTGGTTGCGCAGTGTTCAGCCAAGGCATTCGATGCAACGTGTCGTTTCTGGACGTCATTTATGTGCTGCTTAAGCCTTGTTTTGAAGTTGCCGGTTTCACCGACGTATATACATACCGACAGTCCGCGCACGGAATGACATACACCACGCCTGGGAACTTGTCCTTTTCCAGAGGGTCTTTCACATGCACGAGCTCGTGTCTAAGTTTCCGGGAGGGCACGTGCGCAGCCTGCACGTCATATGACCGCAGGACGCGTGCAAGAGTCTCGCTTATGCCAGGGGCGTACGGAATCGAAGCCCGTCTTTTGGGGGGGTCCAGGCTGGGTGGGTACTGTGCGAGCCAGCTGGCGCCCTACTGAGTCATTGAAGTACTCAGAATATCCACAAGCCATTAATTCCCTCTGCAGAAGTGCATCGTCCGCCATGCGGTCTTCCGCTGTTGTGCACACGTTTTTCGCCCGATGAAGAAGGGATCCGACAACAGACCTCTTTTGCGAAGCAGGGTGCACAGATGTGTAGTTTAGGTAGCGGCCCGTGTGAGTGTGCTTCCTAAACACCTTGAATAACAGGTTTGGCCCTTCTCGCTGCACAAGGGTGTCGAAGAACGGCAGTTGGCCTTCAGATTCCACTTCAACGGTGAACTTGATTGCTGCTTGTATAT
Source organism: Dermacentor variabilis (assembly GCF_050947875.1). NCBI lineage: Eukaryota > Metazoa > Arthropoda > Arachnida > Ixodida > Ixodidae > Dermacentor > Dermacentor variabilis. Next base: position 205,192,632 of record NC_134571.1, read on the forward strand.
TGTTTAGGTGAGCAGTGAAAGGGTCAAGGTTTTTTCTTTGCAAAATACTGAAACAGTCGTCGACATATCTGAGGAAGACTCTAGGTGCCGGTTTTGTAAACGAGGACAACGCTTGAGCTTCGATAGCCTCCATTGTTAGGTTAGCTACTGTGACCGAAATCGACGCAGCCATTGCTGCTCCGTGAACTTGCCGATAACATTTACTTCTAGAACGTGAAATACGTATTTGATAGGCAGAATTTTAGTAGCCTACCTAGATCATGCATATGGATGGGGGATCTGTCAGGCAACGTCGGGTCTTCGTCAAGGGCGGTGACGCAAACGTCCACGGCCATGTCTGTTGGCACGCTTGTAAACAGTGAGACCACGTCAAAAGAAACTAAGACTTTGTCGGGGCGGACGCTTGTCCCTTTAACCTTTTCAACGAAGTCGTACGTGTTACGTATATGCGTAGCACATTTTCCAACGAGTGGAGGAATGATTCCGCGAAGAAAATTTGACAGCTTGTGGAGCGGCGAACGTGCGAAGTCCACAATGGGGCGCAGGGGAACATCGGGCATGTGTACTTTCGGCAGGCCGTATATTGCTGGAGCAGATCCATTGTGGTAAAGCAATCTGTCGTACAACTGCTTGTGTTGAGGCGGCACCATACGCAAGACGTCGGCGAGCAGTTTCTTTAGGTCCCTCTGAAGCTTGGGTATCGGGTCTCTTGCGACGCTGGCGTACGTGTGAACGTCACTCAAGAGCAAGCACATTTTTTCGATGTGTTTGCTCCTGTCTAGAAGGACGGTAGCGTTCTCCTTGTCGGCGGGAAGGGCGACAATATCCCGATTCTCCTGCGGCCTCTTGACGGCATCACGTTCTTGCTTGCACAAGGTATCCACGGTGGGTTGGGCGTACAACTTCGACAATACGTTTGCAACGCGTGTGCGAGCCTCGTCACGGCCGGATTGGTCGACCAAGTTCACAGCGCGCTCAGCGGCGCATATTAATTTCCTCGTGTCTGTTGCAGGTCCCGTGTTGAAGTTGAGACCGAGATTTAGAACTGCCATTTCGTAGCCGTCAGGCTGGTATGAGGACAAGTTGTACACAGAGTTTTTGAGCGCATTTGGCGGACATGCTATGCGGCACTGCTTCAGTCTTTCGAATTTTCTGTCGTGGCATCGCTCATCTTTCCGAGCGCGAAGATTGGCTTGAAAATTTGCATGCAGTTGTATGCGTGCCACCTCTTCTGGGCAGTGAGCCTCGAGACGCCGCGGAAAAAAAGAACGCGTCATTCCTAAGTCTTCGTACTTGGTCCTTGCAATCCATGATCCTCGCTTGCAAAAAATGCCGTTCCGCCTTGGGAACACACTTAGTCCAAATCTCGTCGATACGGGTCTGTGAAGACGCAGCGAGCGCGGGATCAAACCCTGGAACTTGCAGGCAAGGTTGAACGTCAGATGCCCGTTGAATGCGTTGAAAGTAGTAATTGGTGACTTCAATGCAAAAGTGGGGAAAAAGCAGGCGGGTGGACAGGCAATTGGCAAGTACGGCGTCGATTCTAGAAAAACTAGAGGAGGGATGCTGGTAGAATTCGCAGAAAGGAATAAGCTGAGAATAGTGAACATCTTTTTCAGGAGACGTAGCAACGGAATGTGGATCTGGAAAAGCCCTAATGGTGAAACAAGAAACGAAATTGATTTCATACTTTCTGCCGATCCTAGCATAGTGCAAGATGTAGAAATGACAGGTAGTGTGAAGTGCAGTGATCATAGGTTAGTGAGGGCTAGGATTCACCTCAATTTCAACAGAGTAAAATTGGTCCAGAAGAAACAGGTCAACTTAGAGGCAGTAAGGGTAAAAGCAGAAAATTTAGGCTGGCACTTGCAAATGAATATGCAGCTTTAGAACAGAGAGATGATGACGATGATGACCTAAAGGTAATGAATGAAACCGTAACGAGGCTTACTTCAGAGGCAGCAGTTGAAGTGGGAGGCAAGGCACCAGGGCAACCAGTAGGCCAGCTCTCCCAAGTACCAAAGACCTACTAAAGAAACGATAAAGAATGAAAGTGTCCAACTCAAGAGCTAAGATAGAAATTGCGAAACTCAAAACTGGTCAACAAGGCGAAAATAATTCATATTCGAAATTATGACGTGAGAAAGACTGAAGAAGCCGTAAAATATGAACGCAGCCTGAAATTAGTGAGAAGGAAACTTGGCACAGTACAAACCAAGATGTATGCACTGAAAGATAAGCAGAGTCATATAATCAGCAATCTCGAAGGTATAATAAAAACAGCGGAATAAGTCTATACTGACCTGTACAGTATCCGGCAGAACACCATTCGAAACAATAATGAAGAGGATACAGAACACGAGCAGTAAAACAGCGCTAAACAGGACAAGGGAAGGGACACAGACAACAGCGCTGACTAACAACAATAATTGTTAGCGCTGTTGTCTGTGTCCCGCTCATCGTCCTGTTGTTTAGCGCTGTTTTACTGCTCGTAATCATGAACCAATCATCACAAATGCGTTCTCTTCTGCAGGATATAGAAACTCCTCCTATAACTAGAGGTGAGGTCAGAAGGGCATTACAAGACATGAAACGAGGAAAAGCGGTCGGAGAAGATGGAATAACAGTCGATTTAATCAAAGATGGAAGAGACATGATGCTTGGAAAATTGGCGGCTCGTTATACGAAGTGTCTATCCACTGCAAGGGTCCCAGAAAACTGGAAGGATGCAAACATTATCATAATCCACAAAAAAGGGAGACGTTCGAGAACCGAAAAATTATAGGCCCATTAGCTTACTCTTAGTATTATATAAAATATTTACCAAAATAATCTCCAATAGAATAAGGGCAACACTGGACTTTAGTCAACCGAGGGAACAGGCTGGCTTCAGGAAGGAATACTCTACAATAGATCACATCCATGTGATTAATCAGGTTATCTAGAAATCCGCAGAGTACAATAAGCCTCTCTATATGGCTTTCATAGGTTACGAAAAAGTATTTGATTCAGCAAGGATACCAGCAGTCATAGAGGCATTGCGTAATCAAGGAGTACAGACCGCTTACGTAAATACCTTGGAATATGTCTACAGAGATTCCACAGCCACCTTAATTCTACAAAATAAAAGTAGGAAGATACCTATAAAGAAAGGGTCAGGCAAGGAAACACAATCTCTCCAATGCTGTTCACTGCGTGCTTGGAAGAAGTATTCAAGCTATTAAACTGGGATGATTTAGGTGTAAGGATCGACGGCGAATACCTCAGCAACCTTCGGTTTGCCGATGACATTGTTCTTTTCAGCAACACTGCAGACGAGTTACAACAAATGATTGAGGACCTTAACAGGGAGAGTGTAAGAGTGGGGTTGAAGATTAATATGCAGAAGACAAAGATATTGATGAATAACCGTGCAAGAGAACAAGCGTTCAGGATCGTCAGTCAGCCTCTAGAGTCTGTGAAGGAGTACGTGTACCTAGGTCAACTAATCACAGGGAACCCTGACCATGAGAAGGAAATTCGCATAAGAATAAAAATGGGTTGGATCGTATACGGTAGACATCGTGAGCTCTTGAATGGAAGCTTGCCGTTATCATTGAAAAGGAAGGCGTACAATCAGTGCATTTTACCAGTGCTGACATATGAGGCAGAGACTTGCAGCGTGACAAAGAAGCTTGCGAACAAATAAGGACAGCGCAAAGAACGGTGGAACGAAGAATGGTATAGGCATAACTTTAAGCAACAGAAAGAGAGCTGTTTGGATCAGAGAGCAAACGGGTATAGACGATATTGCAATTGACATGAAGAGAAAAAATGATGCTGGGCAGGTCGTATAATGCGCAGATTAGATAACCGTTGGACCATTAGGGTGACAGAATGGGTACCAAGAGAAGGGAAGCGCAGTAGAGGACGGCAGAAGACTAGGTGGTGCGACGAAGTTAGGAATTTTGCGGGTGCTAGTTGGAATCGGTTGGCGCATGACAGGGGTAATTGGAGATAGCAGGGAGAGGCCTTCGTCCTGCAGTGGACATAGAATATGCTGCTGCTGCTGATGATGATGGTGGCATCATTGGCTTGCAGTATTTCAAATAAATAAAATAAAGAAATGCGTCGCGTGGTGGTTGCGCTGCTATTTCGCATGTTGCCAGTACAGGAGCGGGTAGTGGGTTGATTTTCTGATATTAGAAATCAAAAGATAAGTGTGAAACATTTCTGAACGCCTGCCATCTCCTACCTGGCAATCGTAACGCGCCCGAAAACCTCTCAAACTCGACGCCCCCAGCAAACGCGCGCATGTATTAAAAAGCGTGGGCGACGCCGGCGGAGGATGCCAGCCGAGGAGCCTTTTCCCGGACCTTTGGCGCCGTCGGCAAAGGTCCTCCCATGCCTGAGTTTGAATGTCTCTGCGCTTTGCGCTCGCGCTAACAGTTGCCACGCAAGCGACGCGTAACATTAGCTATGGTGGAAATTAATGTCCTTGCTGAACAGTTCCTGTGAACAACTTAAAAAAAAGAAAAAACTGTATCGGGATTTTGGTTGCATAATCTGATCGCACCATCGCGCATCCTGTCATTGTAGTTCTCGTGATTTCAATTTTTTTGCTCTTACCAATCGTACTGCTACTAATAATGTCACGTATTAATTCTGCTAGTGTTTTAGTGTTTTCCCCTGCATAAATTACATTTATGCAGGGCCTACATTTATATGTAGGCCCTGCCTGCAACGATCTCTTGTGAGATCTGCAGTATTCCTAAAAGAATAAATACACGCTGCGCGACTTCCTTTCGCCTGTTTGAGGGCGTTCAGTCCGTGCTCTCCTCGCTGCAGGAAAGGAAATATTTTTCCATCGTTGGCCCGCCCAATAACGAGAATTCAGCAGAAGAGCCATTCGCACAATAAATGCCGAGAACACGAAAAAACCGCATAAACTACAGCAATGTGTCACGTGCAAGTTTCGCAGGGCTGCCGAAAGTGACCTGGCTTTATATCACTGCCGACTAGCAGCAGACAGCCAAAACGACGCGACAAAAGAAAAAAAAGAAATGCAGATGTTCTGCCGAAATGCACTAAAATAACTTGCTTCCGGCAGGTTAACAGCGCTCTCTCATTGTTTCTCAAGTATTACACAATATAATGCACGACAAAAACACATGAGCAAACAGCAGAACTTGCTATTTAATGCCTCAACTCGTGTAACTCTATGGAAGCTGCTCTGCGCCTCCCCAACGCCGAAACTAGGAGAGCGAGTGTCAAGTGACGCGAGGAAGCCCGCAAGGCATTGGGGATGAGGAGATATGTCTCTACGCTTAGTTTTTTCAGCCCTGAGGAAACTAGTTAATTGGAACATTTCTTTCATTAGTTATCTTTCTTTCTTTCTTTCTTTCTTTCTTTCTTTCTTTCTTTCTTTCTTTCTTTCTTTGTTTCTTTCTTTTTTCTTTCTTTCTTTCACTTTGCTGCCAAAGCAGTTTTGGGCTGAAATATCACAAACATTGTGAACAGCCCAAAATACCTGTAATCCTAGAATTTACACCAGTAGGTTCGTCGAAGTGAGCATATTGGAATCCGTTGGCTTTTGTGTTTGTGCTATCGTTGGAGACTATTCTTGTGGTTCCGCCAAGCGTCATTATATTTTAAAATTAGCACTGGTAAGCTCGAGGACACGGGTTCGATCCCCGGCTGCTGCGGCCACACTTCGACGGGGGCGGAACGCCAGAACCCCAGGTGTTCAAAGTTAATCCGGAGTCCTCCACTGCGGCGTGCCTCGGAAAGTAAAACCCCGGAAATTATTATTTGATACGTTCGCTGAATCATGTGTAATGCATACACCATAAAAGCGATATTTTGCAGATTGCCATACAGATTGCAACGCGTTCGCTTGAGCGCAACCTCTCCGGAAAGTCTTGTCTCGCCGGTGTAGGATACCGAGCAGTATGCGTATAGTTCTCTGTGAACCAAGCGTCTCACGTTTTCTTCAATATTCCTTGGGTAGTCCCATTAGGTGCCCGAAGTAAGCATTCGATTGTTGGCAACATGCTTTTCTTCGGGTTTTGTCATTTCGGTGCCCTCGCCCCACAAAAGAAAAGAGGTCATTCTTGCGTCGCAGCGAGTTGTCGCACGGTGAAAGTTCAATTTTGTTACTTCTTGCTTTGCAGAAAGTAATGGGCCACGGGTTTCTTCAATTACCGGACACTCTTATGATATTATTGCGATATCAATTATATGGACACTCCAGGCGCATACCTGCCGTCGCCATTGCCGCCATGATCCGTACAAATTCCGAGGGCGATAATGTGAGCGCGCGCCGCATGCTGTATGTGTGTGTGAGGGGAGGGGAAAGAGGAAAGTGGAAGGCAGGGAGGTTAACCAGAATAACGTCCGGTTGGCTACCCTACACCGGGGGAATGGGAAAGGGGAAAACAAAGATCACACAGAGAGAGAGGAGGGAAGGAAAGACGGAAATTGTGGCAAGTTCACTGACGCGTGTGGTTTTACAAAAATCGCATTAATAGTCACAGAGGGTCGCACAAACCCGTCGTCCTTAAGAAACACAAAAGCGCCTTCACCGCTTTATGGGCCGATGGGCGATGGGGGCGGTGTTCCAGCAGCACCTGCACCGAAAGCGGCCGATTGTCCAGTTTTTGGAAAGCTTTGGCAAGTTCTTGTCTCTCTAGGGCATATCTTGGACAGTGGCACAGCAGGTGGTCGATGTTTTCTTCGGTGCCACAGACCTGGCATGCTGCACTGTCAGTCACCCCAATTAATGTAGAGTATGCCTTTGTGAAGGCCACTCCTAACCAAAGGCGACAGAGAAGCGTAGCTTCACGTCGAGGAAGTCTGGGTGGAGGTCGGAGCTGCAGGGAGGGGTTTAGTCGATGCAGTCGTGTATATCGTAAGTTTGGCGAGTTCCACTCGGTCACTGTGAGACTGTGTGCCAGGTGTCGAAGCTGCCTTGCAGCGTCAGTCCTCGAAAGCGGAATTGGAACGCTGTGCTCTTCTCGATGTGCTGTGCGAGCAGCGTTATCGGCGGAATCATTGCCACTGATTCCACAGTGGCCAGGTACCCATTGAAAAACGACCTCGTGGCCTTTTTGTTGGACATCATGGTAAAGTTTCACGACTTCGTATGTCAATTGGTCATGACATCCGTGTCGGAGAACTGACTGCGTGCACTGTAATGCCGGTTTTGAATCACGGAACACAGCCCATTTTCTTGGTCTTTCAGAATGAATGAATTCCAGTGCTCAACGCAGGGCCGTTAGTTCTGCCGCCGTTGAGGTCGTGACATGCGATGTCTTGAACCGCAGTGTCATTCCTCGCGTTGGTATAACCACCTTGGTGTGTGTATGAAAGCGTAGGGGGGATGACATGGGTGAACCGGCGATGGTGGCACAGTCTTGTGTGCTCAAAGGAGAAAAGCGGGGAAGGAGTGCGCCGCCTTCCATCGCACGCGATACGTCAGGAGGAGTGACGGGAGGAGGGGCAGGCCTTATGATTCTGTGAGCTGTGAATCTGTGATTGCGCATCATGTTTATTTGCCTTGTTTCCTTAGCTACGCATATTTATTGGAGACATACGTATATTTATATATCTTGTTGCGAGGTTTTTGTATACGTGCAGTGAACTTTGTTTCCAGTGACACTTTTTGCCATTTATCAAGCTGTATCTTCGCATTTCTAATGTACGAGGGCGAGTCAAATGAAAGTGAGCCAATCCATCCCGCGCAATAATGGTTCAGCTCGTTAACTGCGAAGCATGCACGTAGCACACAGGCATCTCTCATTTGCAAAAGTGACACGCAGGTGTGAGGATAAATGTTCTTTAATGCTCTTATACACTGCATTGAACATGGTTGCCTGACATACCGGACACTCCAAAAGTTGAACAGCGTGGTGTCTTGAGGTTTTTGACAGCTGAAGGTGTTTCACAAAAAGAAATTGGTCGCCGTATGGCTGCTGTGTATACGTTGAACATTGTATTCCATTGGCCACTGTGGAGCATTGGAGCAAACTGTTCAAAGAAGGACGGGGAAGAGGCAAATACGATCCAAGACCGGGCCATTGCCGCCATGCAATCACCCTCAACATAATTGCAAAGGTTGCTGAGACAAAAGGCAGGATAAGCATCGATGAACTGGCAGAGCCTGTGAACATCAGTCACGGTTCGATTGATACCATAATTCGTGAACATCTCGGTTATCGGATCTTGTGCGCGCAATGGATGCCTAAGATTTTGAACCACCGCCAGAAGTCTGAGAGGTTCGGCGCTGCTTTGACTAATCTGATCCGGTATCACAATGAGGGTGACGATTTCTTGTCTGCAATTGCGACCGAGGACGAATCATGATGCGACTACTACGAGCCTTAAACACGACGGCAAAGCTTACAGTAGAAACATTCGAATTCATCACCCCAAAGAAAACAAAGGCCGTCATTTCCGCCGGAAACGTATTGTGGACTTTTTTTTTTCAATCGCCAGGGGAAATTACTGATCGAATTTGGTAAACCTGGAGAGAATATCAATCTTTTCCAATATTGTGAAACGCCGGATCGTCTGCATGTTCCAATCAAGGACAAACGACGTGGAAAATTGACCAATGGGGTAATCTTGCTCCACAACCTTCCAGTTCACCATGTCGCTGATGTGGTTAATACAAACCCGGCAAAGTTCAAGTGGGAAACGCTGCAACATTGGCCATACAGCCCAGACCCCTCGCGCTTGCAACTTCCACATTTTGGGGCAATTGTAAAAAACAGCTCAAGGGAACCAGATTCGTGTCGGACGATGACGTGGAAGAGTCACTTACAGACATTTTGAAGCAGCAACCCAAGGAGTTTTATGAAACTGGAATCATGCGACTCGTTAGTCAGTTGGACAAATGTCTAACTGGTCATGAAGAACACGTTTAAATGAAGTACACCGTTTCGCATATATTCGCATCGGATCACTTTCATTTGACTCCCCCTCGTATATTTTGCAGAACGACTTTATATAGGTGCTCTCTGGTGGGACAATAATTTCGGTGCAATTACTCACGATACACGACCGATGACAGCTGCTCCTGCGTAATGCATTGAAATAAATAACAGCGTCATTTAGATTTTCCTTGGCCGTTGCATTTGTGCAGAAAGTAAACAAGGTTCTTGAATGACAAAGTTTCATTAAAATATTTGTCGTCAACTTGTTCATTTCATGGCCTTTACATTTTTCAAATAGCGACATGCACTGCTTTGCTGGTATCGAACTGATATTGTTCTTAAGTTAGTGTGATATTTTCTTTAGTTATTAAATAGAAGAAAAAAAACACGGAAGCATATTGATATCAGTTATTTCGGGTACAATTTTTGGGACATGCGAGTGTATTCTTTCATGAAAAAATACATATTTGACTTGTCTTCACAGTGTGTAGCGTTCAAGAAATTGTTTGCAGCACCTTTAGCAATGGCAATGCAGCTATTATTAATGTATTTGATCCCTCGCCAAATTCATATCGAGGAGGCCGAGCTGCAACGCGAAGCCCCCCTCCCTATCAAAGTTCTAGCTACGCCTCTGCCTGCACTTACTCACGTTCAGACTCAGCTGCACTCACACTCAGTCACGTTCACACTCACCTCCACTCACACTCACTGGCACTCACTCACGCTCACTTCCGCTCACACTGACTGGCACTCACACTCGCACTCACCTCCACTCACACCAGTGGCGTAGCCAGAAATTCCGTTCGGGGGGGGGGGGGGGAGGGTGCTCCAATGTAAATTCATGTAGAAAATGAATTCGTTTTTCTCGGCACCCACTGCACCAAATTTGATGAGGTTAGTTGCAGTAAAAAAGAAAAAGTTCAGTTCTAGTGATTTCTGCTTTCGAAGTTTTGATTTAGGTTGTCAAGTCTTTATTAAAAATTGGCAAAAATCGCAAATTTCCAGGAAACGAAACTATCACGTTTAATACTCTAACTCAACAATGAAAAATAATATCACAATTCTGTGAATTACATCTAATAGTACATCTATAGCGGACAAAGCTGATATGCCTCACATGAATCTAAAAAAAAATTAGTATTATGGAAATACTGCTTTTGCAGAACCCTTGTACACCACGTAACCAAGTTATGTAAGATGCAAATTGACATACCAAATTTGTCCGGTTTGACTCTTATAACAGATGCCGTTTACAGAACCACGATATCTATTCTTGATGCAGAGCTATTAGTTTCTAAACGTCGTGCTTCTATTCTTTTTTCGCACTTTCGAATTTTTCTAAATATTTAAAACAAAATTCAGGCTCTAAATAAAAATTCTGCTTCCAACAGATACTAGAATTTAAATTTCGCTCTCAAATGCAACAAGTTTCATTAAAAGCGATCTAGGGGTTATCCCAGAAAAGCATTTCTGCGTTCTACATGTATTTGAATAGGCCTCGTCGGAGTTGGGCCCGAGCCAGAGCTTCTTCTTAAACAATTTGTCGAGGAATCAAATACATGAATAATAACTGCATTGTCATTGCAAAAGATGCTGCAAACGAATTCTTGAACGCTACGCACTGTCAAAGCAAGCAAAATATGTATTTTTTCATTAGAAGATATACTCGTATGTGCCAAAAATTGTGCCCAAAATAACTGATATCAATGCTTCAGTGTTTTTGTCTATTTAATAAGTAAAGAAAGTATCACACGAACTTTAGAATTATATCAGTTCGAAGCCAGCAAAGCAGTGCATGCCACTGATATGAAAAATGTAAAGGCCATGAAGTGAACATGTTGAGGACAAATATGTTCATGAGACTTTGTCAATCAAGTATCTGGTTTACATTTTTGTACATATGCAACAGCCAGTGAAAAACCTCAATGACGCTATCATTTATTCCATTGCTTTATGCAGGAGCAGCTGTCGCCGGTCCTGTATCGTGAGTAATTGCCCCAAAATTATTGTCTCAACAGAGAACACGTATACAAAGCCGTTCTGCAAAATATACGAGGGCGGGTGAAATGAAAGTGAGTCAATGCACATATATGTCAAACCGGGTACTTTATTTAAAAGTAGTCTCCATGAGCATTTAGACATTTCTCCTATTGACTAACGAGTCGCGTGATTCCCGTATCATAAAACTCCTTGGGTTGCTGCTTCAAAAAGCCTGCAACTGACTCTTCCACGTAATCGTCCGACACGAATCTGTTTCCCTTGGGCTGTTTTTTCATTTGTCCCAAAATGTGGAAGTCGCAAGGCGACAGGTCTCAGCTGTATAGCGGATGTTGCAGCGTTTCCCATTTGAACTTTGCCAGTTTTGTATTGACCACATCAGCGACGTGGGGACAGGCATTGTCGTGGAACAACTAAAAATAAATTATGGGGTTTGACGTGCCAAAACCACTTTCTGATTATGAGGAATGCCGTAGTGGAGGACTACGGAAATTACGACCACCTGTGGTTCTTTAACGAGCCCCTAAATCTAAGTACACGGGTGTTTTCGCATTTCGTCCCCATCGAAATGCGGCCGCCGTGGCTGGGATTCGATCCCCCGACCTCGTGCTCAGGTCGTGGAACAAGCCAGGTCGTGGAACATAGCCAGGTCGTGGAACAAGATGACCCCATTCGTGAGTTTTCCACGTCGTTTGTTCTTGATTGCGACACGCAGCCGATCCGGCGTTTCACAATATCGGAAACGATTGATAGCCTCTCCGGGTTTAGCAAATTTTATCAGTAATGGCCCCTGACGAGCGAGAAAAAAAAGCCAAAAACAACTTTCCGCCGGAAACGACGGCCTTTGCTTTCTTTGCGGGTGGTGAACTCGAATGTTTACACTGTAAGCTTTGCCGTCGTGTTTCAGGGTCGTAGTAGTGGCACCATGGTTCGTCCCCGATCACAGTTTCAGACAAGAAGTCGTCACCTTCATTGTGATACCGGATGAGACGAGTCAAGGCAGCGCAGAACCGCTCCGTCTTCTGGCGATGGTTAAAAATCTTATCCATCCATTGCGCACACAAGAGCCGATAACCGAGATGTTCATGAATTATGGCGTGAACTGAACCGTGACTGATGTTCACATGCTCTGCCAGTTCATCGATGCTTATCCTTCGTTCTTGTCTTATCAGCTCATCAACCTTTGCAATTTTGTTGGGGGTGATTGCACGAAGGCTTTGGTCCAGTCTTGGATCCTCTTTGCAACTTTCACGTCCTTCTTTCAATCGCTTACTCCAACGCTTCACAGTGGCCAATGAAATGCAATGTTCAACGTGCATGGCAGCCATACGGCGACTAATTTCTTTTTGGGAAACACGTACCTTCAGCTGTAAAAAATTTAACGGCACCACGCTGCTCAACTTCTGAAGAGTCCATTACGTCACGCAACCATGTGCAACCTAGTGTATGAAAGCATTAAAGAACATTTACCCTGACACCTGTGTGTCACTTTTGTAAAAGAGAGATGCCTGTGTGCTACGCGCATGCCTCTTATATAATGAACCGAACCATTATTGCGCGAGATGGGCAGGCTCACTTTCACTTCACTCGCCCTCGTTCATTAGAAATGCGAAGATACAATGGAATATACAAATGCTTGATAAAGCGCAAAAAACTGTCACTGGAAAGAAAGTTCACTGAACGTATACAGAAAACCTCGTAACAAGATATTTAAGTATACATGTAATTCTCCAATAAATCTAGGTATCTAAGAATAAGTCACTGTATATAATGCGTCAAACAAGGCAAATAAACATGTTGCGCAATCACAGATTCACAGAATCCTAGTTCCCGCCCCCATTCCATCGATTAGCCCCGATGCATCGCGCGCGACGGATGGCGGCGCGCTTGCTCCCCGCTTTTCTCCCCTTTGCGCACACAAGACTGAGCCACCATCGTGGGCTCACCCATTCCCCCCTTCCCTATGCCTTCACTCGCACATACAGCATACGGCGCGCGGTCACGAAGTTATCGTCCTTGGACTTCATACGAAACATGAGAGTGACGGCGACAGCAGGAATGCGCCTGAAGTGTCGATATAATTACTATCACAATAAGATAATAAGAGTATCCGGCAAATGAAGTGTCCCGTGGCCGATTACTTTCCGCAAAAAAAAAAAAGTAAAATCGAACTTTCACCATGCGACAATTTGCTGCTCCGCAACAATGTATTTTTTTTCCTTTTGTGGGGCGGGGGCACCGAAATGAAAAAAAAAATGCAAAGGAAGTAAAGCTGGCCAATATCCAATGCCTACTTTGGGCATCTATATCCGAATGAATATAGAAGAAAACGTGAAACGCTTGGTCCATCGATAACCATACGCATAGTGCTCGGTATCCTACACCGGCGAGACAAGACTTTCCGGAGAGGTGGCGCTCAAGCAAACGCGGTGCAATCCGTCGAGTCCTCACAGTGATGAGGCTGAGCGACCATTGTTTTTTTTTGTCCTCTGCTAGCCAGAAGGTGTCCAAAACTCTGCCAGGCGAAAATCCACTGTGCCAGACAAAACCAAACGCGCACCACATTGCCCCGCGTGGTGGTCGGGGCAACACGAGAAAAACGCATGCGCTCTGGCTGGCTCCGGCAGCCCGCGGGTATAAGATAGCGACAATGAGAAAATTGAAGAGGCTCAATGTGGGGTCCTCGCGAATAAAAGTCAAAGTAGAAAAATATTGATAAGACCGTAGTTACCCTGGCTGGCTTCAGTGTCTTGACATGGATGCTTTGGCATGGGTGAAAAAAAATGTTGATATTTTTTATGCGACATGACGGCACAAATAAACCACCACAACACTTCGTCTCATCGGACCTCGCTGCGTGCTTGGTCAACTTGTCTGATAGTGTGTTGATTTGGCTTGTCTCGTTGTATGTACCGATCTAAGACTTTAGAAAAGTCAATGCGCAGTTGGTGTCAAATGTTTATAAGAACATCAAACCCACAAACCTCCGCAATTGTATATCTAAAGCACAAGTTGGGAAATCTCAATGCACCTTTCACTTCAAAAGTTTATGAGAACTTTATACCCATAAAGTTTCGGAATTGACGTCTACGCGCTCCGTAGATTCCGCGGCGAGCCCTTTCGACATCAAAACGCCCTTGAAACTTTGTGCTCGGATGGGGCTGCTTCAGTTATGTGACTCCCGGTGCATGGGCGTTGCCGCGAAATCCAACCCGAGTTCACAATGTTCGCGGTGAAATGTCTTTTCGAGCATGAAAAAGACATTCTAGACAAAATTCAGAATGATTTCTGGTGCCGGGGGTTGCTTTGGTCGACGGTCCATGGACAGCTCGAAAAAATTTTTTTTTGGGGGGGGGGGCTGAAGCCCCATAAGCTCCCCCCCCGGCTTCGCCCCTGACTCACACTCACTGGCACTCACTCACGTTCACACTCCCACTCACACCACAGTACTCAGTCACGTTCACACTCACCTCCACTCATAGTCAAAGTACTCAGTCATGTTCGCACTCACCTCCACACACACTCACTGACACTCACTCGCACTCACCTCCGCTCAAACTCACTGGACTCACTCAGACTCACTTCCGCTCACACTTACTGGCACTCACTCACACTCGCACTCACCTCCACTCAAACTCACTGGCACTCACTCACACTCGCATTCACCTCCACTCACACTCACTTGCACTCAGTCGCACTCACCTCCACTCACTATCACTGGCACTCACTCACACACGCACTCACCTCCACTCACTCTCACTGGCACTCAGGCGCACTCGCACTGACCTCCACTCACACTCACTGGCACTCACTCACACTCGCACTCACCTCCAGTCACTCTCACACACACTCGCATTCACCTCCACTCACACTCACTTGCACTCAGTCGCACTCACCTCCACTCACTATCACTGGCACTCACTCACACTCGCACTCACCTCCACTCACTCTCACTGGCACTCAGGCGCACTCGCACTCACCTCCTCTCACACTCACTGGCACTCACTCACACTCGCACTCACCTCCAGTCACTCTCACTCACACTCGCATTCACCTCCACTCACACTCACTTGCACTCAGTCGCACTCACCTCCACTCACTATCACTGGCACTCACTCACACTCGCACTCACCTCCACTCTCACTCGCACTTGCACTCACCTCCGCCCACACTCACTGGCACTCACTCACACTCGCACTCACGACTTTAAAATCAGTGCGAGTGAGTGTGAGTGAGTGCACCGACCTATGATTGGCGATCGCACGCACTGAAGAGGCCAGGAAGGGCACAGTGGCTTGCTGCGTTCGACAAATATCTTTGTGGGTGCTGGATAACTTATAATAGAGAGGTTTAGCTTGTCCGGTATTCGGGTAAACGCAGGCGGATTGGGGCGGAGGTGTAAATGGGAGCGTCCTGCATGGTGCACCCACCTGGTGGCGCCGAGCTCAGACAAAAACAGCTAATAGAGAGTTTTAGAATATTGGCCCCAATAGTTTGGGGCCCCAAATAACTGTGCGGGTGTTAGCTGTTGGGGCACGCAGGAGGGAAGAGCTTTAGAATAGGGCTTTGCGTTTGCGGATAGCGTCATGCGCTGACAGCGCCACTACGGCGTCAAAGCAAAGCTATTAGAAAAAAATGAAATATAACATTTCATGATAAGAACAGTATATTTCGAGTTTCGTTTTTTCGCGTATAACTATATCATCATCATCATGAGCCTGGCTACGCCACTGCAGGGCGAAGGCTTCGCCCATACTTCTCCAACTACCCCGGTCATGTGCTAATTGTGGCCATGTTGTCCCTGCAAACTCCTTAATCTCATCTGCCCACCTAACTTCCTGCCGCTCCCTGCTACGCTTCCCTTCTCTTGGAATCCAGTCCGTAACGCTTAATGCCCATTGGTTGTCTTCCCTCCTCACTACATGTCCTGCCCATGCCCCCATTTCTTTTTCTTAATTTCAACTAAGATGTCATTAACTCGAGCTTGTTGCCTCACTCAATCTGCTCTCTTCTAATCCCCCCCCCCCCCCTCCTTAACGTTACACCCATCATTCTTCTTTCCATAGCTCGTTGCGTCATCCTCAAATTAAGTAGAACCCTTTTCGTAAGCCTCCAGGTGTCTGCCCCGTAGGTCAGTACTGGTAAGACACAGCTGTGATACACTTTTCTTTTGAGGGATAACGGCAACCTGCTGTTCATGTTCTGAGAATGCCTGCCAAACGCACCCCAGCCCATTCTAATTCTTCCGATCCGGATCATGATACGAATCCGCGGTCACTACCTGCCCTAAGTAGATGTATTCTTTTACCACTTCCAGTGCCTCACTACCTATTGTAAACTGCTGTTCTCTTCCGAGACTGTTAAACATTACTTTAGTTTTCTGCACATTAATTTTTAGACACACCCTTCTGCTTTGCCTTTCCAGGTCAGTGAGCATGCATTGCAATTGGTCCCCTGAGTTGCTAAGCTAGGCAATATCATCAGCGAATCGCAAGTTACTAAGGTATTCTTGTTTAACTCTTATCCCGAGTTAATACCTCCTGTAAACACGTTATAAATAGCATTGCAGAGATCGCATCTCGCTGCCTGACGCCCTTCTTTGTCGGGATTTTGTTGCTTTCCTTATGGAGGACTACGGCGCCTGTGGAGCCGCTATACATATCTTTCAGTATTTTTACATACGGCTCTTCTACACCCTGATTCCGTAATGCCTGCATGACTGCTGAGGTTTCGACTGAATCAAACGCTTTCTCGTAATCAATGAAAGCTATATGTAAGGGTCGGTTATATTCCGCACTTTTCTCTATCACCTGATTGATAGTGTGAATATGTTCTATTGTTGAGGAGCTGTTACGAAATCCTGCCTGGTCCTTTGGTTGACAGAAGTCTAGGGTGTTCCTGATTCTATTTGCGATTACCTTAGTAAATACTTTGTAGGCAACAGACAGTAAGCTGATCGGTCTATCTTATAAAGTACTGCTAGTTCCATTCTAGCTGTAGGGTTAGAGGCTTTCGTCTCCTGCGATACCTTACCGGTATCCTGTCTAACAAAGTTACGACCGACTTCTATTGCACACTCCTTAATGATGCCCATAAAATTGTCTTTCATTGATTCAATACTAAGGTCCTCTTCCTGAGTTAAAGTTGAATACCTTTTCTGAAGCTTGATCCGGAATTACTTTATTTCCCCACTTATTTCTAACTCATTGATCGGCAGCTTATGTACCAGTTTCTTCCGTTCCTTCCTCATGTCTAGGCTAATTCGAGTTCTTACCATACTATGGTCACTGCATCACTGCAGCGCACCTTGCCGAGCACGTCCACATCTTGTGTGATGCCAGGATTAGCGCAGAGTATGAAGTCCATATATATATATATATATATATATATATATATATTGTTGTTACGTGAAGCTGAAGCCGAATACTGTTTACAATTTATTTACAGGGAAGCTCACGGAGGCCAAAATGGCGACGCTATATCAAACGGGCACACACGTCGCCTTCGTCCTCCTCAGTGCAGCCATACTGTGGCGGCTGTTCCTTAGCATCACCCCCGGCTGTAGAAGCACCGTCCCGGTGCTTAATCTACACATCGCGGTGAAAGGTGTATGGTATGGTTTTAGTCTTGCCACGTGAACGATGTCACTTGCAGCTGATGATGACGCTGAGAGATCGGCGGGGATGATTTCATACGTGACATCGGTCACTTGTCGCACCACACGGTAAGGGCCAGTGTAGCGCGACAGCAGCTTTTCGGAAAGACCCACACGTCGAATGGGTGGCCAGAGAAGCACCAGAGAATCCGGAGAAAAGTGCACGTCACGATGGTGGCAATCATAGAGGCATCTCTGATGCTCCTGTGAGGCCTCGAGACGGGTGCGGGCGAGTTGGCGCGCGTGGTCGGCGTGTGCGATCGTGTCGCGGGCGTATTCAGTGGTTGAACGTGTGGCCGAGGGCAACAAAGTGTCTAAGCATAACGCGGGTTCTCGGCCATACAGGAGATAGAATGGTGAATAGCCGGCGGTATCGTGACGCGATGAATTATACGCGAACGTCACATATGGTAAGTGAAGGTGGTGGTCGGTCGCAACGTACTTGGATAGCATGTCGGTGATGGTCCGGTCAAGGCGCTCCGTGAGGCCGTTGGTCTGTGGGTGGTAGGACGCGCTCAACTTGTGCTTAGTCGAGCAGGAGCGGAGGATGTCCTCAACGACTGCCGACAGAAAGCTGCGGCCACGGTCAGTGAGTAATTGGCGCGGGGCACCGTGCACTAAAATGATGTCATAGAGCAGAAAGTCAGCAACGTCAGTAGCGCAACTTGTCGGAAGGGCTCTGGTGATTGCGTAGCATAATTAGTAGCGACGGCGACCCATTTATTTCCGGAGCCTGAGAGAGGAAATGGTTCAAGAAGGTCTAGACCAACACGGTAAAAGGGTTAGGGTGGGATGTCGATCGGCTGGAGACATCCATCTGGAGGAGTGGAGGGCTTCTTCCGGCGCTGACAGGGCTCACAAGCGGCAACGTAGTGCCGCACGGAGCGGGCGAGACCCGGCCAAAAGAATCGACGGCGTACACGGTCGTATGTGCGCGAGACACCCAAGTGTCCAGCCAAGGGAGCATCGCGAAGTTGCTGGAGGACAGTCAAACGCAGGTGCGATGGAATGACGCGCAGAAGGTCAAGGCCGTGTGGATTTAAATTGCGGCGGTATAATGCCCCCTCCTTAAGGAGAAACCTCCGGAGAGAGGCGTCGCCAGAAGTTGACTCCAGACGGTCGATGAGGACTCGTAATGAAGGATCGCGCCGTTGCTCGTTGCCGATTTGAAGCAACTGGGACACAGAGAAAACGCAAGCGATGGCGTCCGCATCAGTCGGTTCGTCGACGGGGTAGCGGGACAAACAATTGGCATCCTGGTGCAAACGTCCCGTCTTATATACCACGGAGAGGGTATATTCTTGCAGGCGTAACGCCCAGCGAGCGAGTCGTCCCGTGGGGTTCTTGAGCGAGGATAACCAGCAGAGAGCGTGGTGATCAGTGATGACACAGAAGGGGCGTCCGTACAAGTATGCACGAAATTACGCAAGAGCCCACACAAGAGCGAGGCACTCGCGCTCTGTGATTGAATAATTGCGCTCGGCGGGTGATAGAAGTCGGCTGGCTTAGGCTATAACGCGATCATGTCCACGCTGGCGCTGTGCTAACACTGCTCCTATGCCGTAACCACTGGCATCAGTTCGAACTTCCGTTGAGGCACGCGGGTCAAAGTGGGTCAAAATTGGAGGCGTGGTAAGGAGAGTAGTCAGCTGCGAAAAAGATGCGGCAAGGTCAGGATGCCAAGAAGAAGGGGCGTCTTTCTTCAAGAGGTCTGTAAGGGGGCGTGCGATGGTCGCAAAATCTTTCACAAAGCGTCGGAAATAAGAGCGTAGCCCTACAAAACTACGAACGTCCTTGGTAGACTTCCTTGGTAACGTCCTTGGTAACGGCGCGAATTTTGTCCGGACCGGGTCGCACGCCTCTGGCGTCTACGAGGTGTCCAAGGACGGCGATTTGGCGGCGAGCGAAGTGACATTTTGACGAGTTCAACTGGAGACCGGCGCGGCGGAACACGTCAAGAATCGCTGAAAGACGGTCTAGATGCGTGTCGAATGTGGACGAATAAACGATGACGTCGTCCAGATAGCACAAACAGGTGGACCACTTGAACCCCTGAAGCAAAGAGTCTATCATTCGTTCGAAGGTGGCGGGCGCGTTAGAGAAACCGAAAGGCATCACCTTGAACTGATAAAGGCCGTCAGGGATAATAAATGCAGTCTTCTCTCGGTCCATGTCGTCGACGGATATCTGCCAGTAGCCGGACCGTAAGTCGATAGAAGAAAAATAGGTGGCACCGTACAGGCAGTCTAGAGCGTCATCAATACGTGGCAAAGGGTACACGTCCTTTTTTGTGATTTTTTTCAGGTGGCGATAATCTACACAAAAGCGCCATGTTCCGTCGTTCTTTTTGACAAGTACGACGGGAGATGCACAGGGACTACAGGAAGGCTCGATAATGTCCTTTGCAAGCATCTTTTTGACTTCCTGTTGGATAACAGCTCGTTCCGACGCAAAAACACGATATGGACGTCGGTGAATAGGGTTCGCATCGCCAGTATTTATGCGATGGGTCACGACGGACGTTTGACCTAAGGGTCTATTGTGAAAGTAAAAAAAATGTCGCGATAGCCTTCAAGAACGCGGCAAAGAGCTTCAGCTTGAGCAGTTGTAAGGTCAGAGGAAACCATCTTCTTAATGTCGACGTCAGTACCGTCACGGTATGGTCTGAGCTGTAACGATCTTTCACTGTGAATGGCTCGACCTCATCTTCCTGCAAAGCGCTAATTATAGCCAAGGAGATCCCTTGAGGCAGAACTTGCGCGGTTAGTGCGAAATTGACAAGTGGAAGGCAGGTGCGGTTGCCAGTAATTTTCAGCACAGTGTGTGGCACGGTAACACCATGTGTAAGCCTAACGGCCGGAATTGGTACGGCCGCGTAATTGCCGTCAGGTACAGCTGGTGAGGACAAGTCGACGTGTGTCACAGAGTGAGGCGGTAGGCGAATAAAATCCATGCAGCTCAGATGGCTTGGAGGCGGATCCACAGGGTCGGCAAGAAGAGGCAAGTCAAGGCGAAGTGAGCCGGCCGAACAGTCAATGAGGGCAGAATGATTGGCAAGAAAATCCAGACCGGGAATGAGTTCGTGAGGGCAATGCTCGATGACGGTGAAGAGAACGACGTTGTGTCTCTCAGCAATGGTGAGTCGGGCAGAACACATGCCAACAATAGCGACAGTCCCTCCGTCGGCGACTTGTACAACTCGGTTCGGGGCAGGCGTCAGAACTGTCTTGAGCCGACGGCGAAGAGCAGCCCTCATAATGGACACATGCGCCCCGTTGTCAATCAACGCACACACAGGAACATTGTCCACGAGAACGTCCAAAAAATTCTTGTTCGTAGGTAAGGTGAAGCGAGGATTTTGTGCCAATGTCGTCAATGCAGCTTCACCTCCAGAAGCTGCACTGTCTAGTTTTCTGGTCGGGGGTGCGGCGAGTAGGTCGGAGAAGGAGCACGGCGTGGCGGGGGCGAACGAGATTGGCGATGGGAGGGAGAAGGCGAGCGGGAGTAGCGGGGTCGTGTCAAAGGTGTCGCATGGTCATATGATGGAGCGGGCATAGAAGGGGCGAAGGAAAAGGATGCGCTAGAGGGGCGAGGGTGGTAATCAGGAGAATAGCGCACCGGAGAAGTCCAGCGGCTGCGGCAGTGACGAGCGACATGTCCAATGCGTCGGCAGTTAAAACCGATCGGCTTGTCGTCCACGGTTCGCCATTCGGAGGGGTTGCGCTGTCCATAAGAGGAGTAAGAACAGCGCGGTGGGGACGTGCGTGGAGACAAAGGTTCCGAGCGTACGGAACGAATGGATTGCAGGCCGACGTTGGACAACTCTTGACGGACGATGGCCTGGATCAAGGGGGTTGTCACCGGAGAATGATCAGGTAATGGGAAGGAAGGGGCCGCCGGTTGTGCCGCTTCGACCTCACGACGAATGAGGGGGGTCAAGTTGTCACATCAAGACGGCTGGTGGAAGAGGTCGCCACAGGATGACGTAGCAGCTGTGTTGGGAAGTCGCGTGATGTGCTGGGGTACCCGGCGGCTTTTAGCATGCTCGAGAAGGCGGCACTCCTTGAGGATGGTATCGATGCTGGTGACGTTCGTAAACAGCAGTAAATTGAAGGCGTCTCCAGCAATGCCTTTGAGGACGCGATTAACCTTATCGTCCTCAGTCAAGTTCGGGTCAGCCTTGGCACAAAGGGCCAAGACGTCGAGAATGTACGACACGTAGGACTCGGTCGACGTCTGTACACGTGTGCCAAGGGCTTTCTTGGCATTGACTTGGCGACCGAACGGATTGCCAAAGAGGTCGCGGAGCTTCTCTTTGAAGAGATCCCAGCTCGAGATCTCCTCTTCGTGAGTCTGGAACCATGCCAATGGAGCTGCGTCGAGGTAGAAAAGTACATTGGCAAGCATAATAGTCGGATCCCACCTGTGGCTGGTGCTGACACGTTCGTATAAGCGGAGCCAGTCGTCAACATCAGGACTGCCGACTTCGTTGAAAACACCAGGATCCCGAGGTGGGGAAACGGCGACGTAGGTCGGGGCTGCAGGCGGAGACGCTTGCGTAGATGAAGTGCCGCCAGCAGGAGCCAAAGTTGCATTGTCGCCGTTGCGACCGCTGCGAAGCTCCATGACGGGTACGGGGAACGTCGACCTCCACCAAATTAATGTTACGTGAAGCCGAAGCCTAATACTATTTACGATTTATTTACAGGGAAGCTCACGGAGGCCAAAATGGTGACGCTATATCAAACGGGCACCCACGTCGTCTTCGTCCTCCTCAGTGCAGCCACACTAGAGTGTTTTAGTTGAGCGTGTTTACGCTCCGCTAAGCAGCTAAGCGGAGCGGAAGCGCGAATGCGCATGCGCCGTCCGCTTAGCCGTAAGCGGGCTAGCGGAGCGAAGAACACGGTCCGCTAAGAAGCTGCCTGAGCGGAGCGTGCCGCGCAGCACTTTGGCTAGCGTTGGCGTCAGAACGGATTGGATTGGATGCAGAAAGCAAGCGCGCTGGCTAACACGTGGCGTTCCCCAAGACGGCGCTTTCTTTTACATTGGATAAAATGGACCGGTAACGCATTACAAGCGCACGTCTAGGTACTTCATGGAGAAGTACCTAGACGTTTTACTGTACGTTTATACGTTTTACTGTATAGGAGTGATCATAAAGTGTTTTTATTTTCTTTCATTACCCTGAATTTAGCCAGGGGGCGCTGCAACTACGAAAGGTCCGCTCCGCTACGCTAAACGTATAACTAAAACGTGAAAATCGCCCGCCGCTCCGCTGTGGCTTACCGGGCCAGCTCAGAGCGGAGCGTACCGTAAAGACGCTCAACTAAAACACTCTACTGTGGTGGCTGTTCCGTAGCAATACACACACACACACACACACACACACACACACACACACACACACACACACACACACACACACACACACACACACACACACACACACACACACACACACGCACACACACACACACACACACACACACACACACATATATATATATATATATATATGTATATATTCTCGTCATTCGGGCTCTCCACGTCCACTTTCGGCTCTCTCGCTTGCGGAAGAAGGTATTAATTATCCGAATATTATTCCGTTCTGCAAACTCTACTAATAACTCTCCCCTGCTATTCCTAGAACATATGCCATATTCCCCCACTGACTTGTCTCCAGCCTGCTTCTTGCCTTCCCTGACATTAAAGTCTCCCATCAGTATAGTGTATTTTGTTTTGACTTTACCCATCGCCCATTCTACGTCTTCATAGAAGCTTTCGACTTCCTGGTCATCATGACGGGATGTAGGGGCGTAGACCTGTACGACCTCCAATTTGTACGTCTTATTAGGTTTCACAACAAGACCTGCCACCCTCTCGTTAATGCTATAGAATTCATATATGTTACCAGCTATGTCCTTATCAATCAGGAATCCGACTCCTAGTTCTCGTCTCTCCGCTAAGCCCTGGTAGCACAGGACGTGCCCGCTTTTTAGCACTGTATATGGTTCTTTTGTCCTCCTAACCTGACTGAGCCCTATTATATCCCATTTACTGTCTGCTCATTCCTCCAATAGCCCTACTAGACTCGCCTCACTAGATAACGTTCTAGCGTTGAACGTTGCCAGGTTCAGATTCCAATGGCGGCCTGTCCGGACCTAGAGATTCTTAGCACCCTCTGCTAAGTCACAGGTCTGACCGCCGCCGGGCTCATTTGCTTCGCAGCTGCTGGGGACTGAGGGCCGGGGTATGATTGTTGTATTCATATAGGAGGTTTTTATTTATTTATCACAGTACCCACAGCGCCAGTTTGGCATTACAGTGGGGGGGGGAGAAGTACATATTTGATTGACAAGAAAGCAGTTAATATAGAATACATGAAAAAAAGGCAAATCGCCAACACAACAAAAAGAAGAAGAAAAGAAGCAGAGCATAACAGTACATGCGCGAAGTGAAACAAAGCGGTTCTGTTGACGCAAGCACAAAGTACAGAGAAAAAAAATGCAAGTTATACATCTGAAGCAAAGGCATCACTTGAAGATAGCGATACAACATCGCTGGGCAACCTGTTGCACTCTCTGACCGTCTTAGGAAAAAATGACATCTTAAAAAGCTCCGTTCTACATCTTTACTCTTTAATCTTAAGTAGGTGATCGCGCCTGCCAGAAGTGTACTCCGGTGGCCTTATGTAGCTATCACGATTGAGGCCGGTTGTAGAATGATATATATTGTGCAAAAATTTTAATCTGAATGTTTTTCTACGATTTTGAAGTGTATTCCAGCTTAATGTTTCCTTTGTTTGGGATGCGCTAAAATACCGAGTGTAATTTTGAACCACGAAACGGGCTGCTAAGCTTTGTACTCTTTCTAGTTTCCTCATGTCTGTCGCAGTCCACGGGTCCCAGATAGTACAAGCGTATTCCAGTATTGGAGTTTGCGGCCAAGTACTGCACCAAGGGGGCCAATCCTGCTCTGGTGAGGGAGTGCGTTACCGGTTCTTGTTACCGGGATCAGGCCGCACTCCAGGCCTGTTCATGCAATTACAATTTAGAGGTTATTCTGTAAGCAGCAAGCAATTAGTTCCGCTTAGTTTCGAGTAACCGACTTTATGTGCTTTCACCAGGCAAGCTAAGCCGTGTTAATCCTACGAGCTATAATATTCACAATTTAATTCGTAATCAGCGGCGTCTAATGGACCAATCTTCACAACACACGCTAGTTGAGAGAAAACGATAACCGCAGTTAATTCTCCTAGCTTGCGAAGTTCACGCGTTACCACAAATCGAGCTCAGTTTGGCGCTATGTTAGAACCACCGCTTCTATAGGTGCCGCCATGTTTGTTTACGCAAATCCTTTGGGGTAACTTTTGGGGCTCCAGCTAAATAAGTGAAATAGCGTGCCCGACGCAAAACTCAAACGCACTTTGCGTCTCGTGTATGCGCAAGGACATCGACGCCATTTCTTTGGGGCCCCAAAACGATTGGGGCCCCTATTCTAAAGCTCTCTAACATTGCAGTAACCAAGTGCATTTTACTTTGCCGCGTGGTTAAATTTTTTTTTGGCAGCAACACGATTACACTCGCGTTTAACCGAATACCGGACAAGCTAAGCCTCTCTAATGATCACAAAAAAAGAAACAAGCTGCAGTTTAGAGGCCTAGACCTTGCACTCCGCTTCGAACCGGGACCATGTTTCTGCGGTTGCCGCAGATGGCGAGCGCACAGGCAAAACTTTACGACTGCTCCTCGTGGCCTCAGCACTGCCATTAATGGCGGGCCGCATGTGCGCGGTGCGGGGACGGGTGGCTCGAGCGTAAATAGCCCCTAAACTAACTCGTAGCTTTGAAGCGACTGAGACACCGCTCGACCCCGTTTTCCCTTTTTTATTTTTCATTCGCAGTTATTATTGCAATACGCATAAATTAAATATGTACAGCAGCTCTATACACTGTTTTGAGCATTACATGGTCATATTCAACGTCAAGAGAACAAAGAGTACATAAGTTAGGAAGGTGTTAAAACTAAACACCTAATGAAAAGTGGATGCGAATGTCGCTGACAATGATCGTAATTGAATATGTGCAATGTGCATAATCATCTGCATAAAATGCACTCATTCGAAAGCTGTCCTTGCATTTCAGTCATGCTATGTAGCACTATGAGTAAAAAATGTCAAATAGGATATAGTCACGCAGTGCAATGAGAAATCGGATAGAGTCGGATCTTGATTTTAAATCGCATTCATTCAGCAAACTTCTGCAGACATCCTAGAATAAAATGTCATCTTTATAGTGTCTAATCGTATACGCAAACATGACAGTAATATTCTTTTTCTGAAGCCATTTCCTAGCTGGGGAAGTTTCAGGGTTATCTGCAATACCGCGCGGAAAGTGAAATTGGCATTTTACAAAATCTTGCAAGTACTTTGTTGTCCTGGTCGGTCGACATACACGTCAAAGCTTATTTGCAACCCACGGTGCAAGTACCCTTTAGAAAAACAAAAACAACTGAAAGGTAAACTTCACGTAAACCACTATAAACAAGGTCATGAAATATTAGAGGACGCTACCAAGTCCGGCAATGCATGGACAATGTCAACTTTGA
Organism: Dermacentor variabilis; assembly: GCF_050947875.1. NCBI lineage: Eukaryota > Metazoa > Arthropoda > Arachnida > Ixodida > Ixodidae > Dermacentor > Dermacentor variabilis. The sequence goes on from NC_134571.1 coordinate 205,218,806, forward strand.
AGCTAGTGGGATGCGACCTATGAAAAATAATAATAATAAATATATATCACGGCCACACATAAAAATGCACCAAATCTAGGCCTGCGCGATTAGTTATTTAAAGTTAACTTAGAAAATTCCCATTAGAGGATTACTCCAGAAGTACCCAAGGGCTGACTCCTATTTCAGAAAGATAACACATTTGCTTTATCTTACTCTACTGTACAAGGTGTCCTGAAGGTTCATTTAAACAGGTCTTAAGAATAAAAATCCCATTGTCTGTACATTATACGTTAAAAGCATACAAGGACAGAATAAACTGAATAGCTCGCTTCATTGTCTTCTCCCTTCCTCGGCCCAACGATGCCTGACTATCAGGTCAACAATATTGCTACACGCGTGTGGTATTTCATTGTTTGAACGAGGCGCGTGAGCGCCATCACTCGAGAAAAGAGGAGGAAGAACGAACTGGGCTCTCGCTGTGAATCTAACCGGTCAGCGCTACAACCGCTGTTGTAAATATAAGCTGTAAATAGTTGCTTGTCTTACTGACTCGTCCTTCGCGTAACATTGTGGCGGATGTGGAACGTTCCCCGCCATCGCCACGGAGCTCCCAAGCGGCCGCACCGCCGTCTTCTCAGCCATGGCTTCCGACGGAAGCACCCCGTTGCCATCTACACCTGCGGCGCCAACCACAACGTACGTTAGGGTTGCTAGTCTCTGTGATTCTGGGACATTCTCCGCCCAAAATGACGTTGACGTCGACGACTGGCTCAGCATGTATGAACGTGTTAGCCGAAGCCGCCACTGATACCCTACCGTCATGCTTGCTAATGTGATCTTTTATCTGGACGGGACACCGCGTGTCTGGTTTCGCACCTATGAGAACGAGGTCTCCAGCTGGGACATTTTCAAAGAGTGGCTTCGCGACCTATTCGGCAACCTGTCAGGTTGCCAACAGGCTGCGCGAAAAGAGCTTGCTACCCGTGTCCAGTTATCGACCGAATCGTACGTCTCCTACACACAGGAAGTGCTCGCGCTTCGTCGGAAAGTCGACGAGCACATGGCCGAGGTTGACAAGGTGGGCCATATCCTAAAAGGCATGGCGGACGACACCTTCAATTCGCTCTTCTATAACGACGTTCCTACCGTCGACGCCATCGTCAAAGAGTGCCGTTGCTTCGAGGTAGACAAAAGCCGCCGCGTCGTCCAACAGTTTTCCCGGCTCCCAAATACCCCTGTGCGTCCTCCTGCTCCGCTCTTACCGCCACACGACCATTTCAAGAGAACGTCACACGTATCGTTCGCCGTGAGATTGAGGCGGTGAGTCCGGCTCCCATTCATCCACGACCCCCTGACCGTAGCTTTGACCAAGCGCGGCCCCCACTATTTCCGTTATTCAAGCAGTTGTGCGGCAAGAAATTGCAAACCTTGGCATCCCTACCGCCTGCTCTGTCTCCCGATCTGATTCGGCACCCATTCCTATGTCCACAACCTGTAATGACCTTTATTTCGCTCATAGACCACGCAATCCTGCTGTATGGCGAACCCCAGACGACGAACAGACCTGCTTCCACTGCCACCGCGTTGATCATGTAGCCCACCACTGCCGCACCACCTGGATGCCGCCGTATCGTAGCTCATTCCCTGCCCCTCGCCCATACGCCGACGCTCGCTGTTATTCACCTCGCCGTCTGTACCCTACTTCTGATGCCCCTGACAGCCGCTCCTCCGTGCGATCGCCGAAAATCTCAACGACGTCGCTCCCCGTCACTCCAACCTCGCCGATTTTCCTCGCCAAAGCGACGGACGGAAAACTAGGCCATGCAGCTCTTGGAGGTAGTGTTGCATCACGTTAGTCCTGTCTAAATCCTCCTTTGACGCTCTTCAGCAACATGAACCTAATTGAAGTAGACGTAGATGGTGTTCCGTTGACGGCATTAATTGATACTGGAGCCCAAGTGTCCATAATGAGCGCTAACCCTATGTCGTCGCCTCAAAAAAGTTCTTACGCCTGCCATCACTCGAGCCGTACGCGTCGTTAATGGCGCCACTGTTGCCGTCAGGGGTATGTGCACTGCTGGCATAGGAATTGCTGGCCGCCAAGTTACAGTCCTGTTCACCTTGCTGACCAGTTGCCCTCATGACCTAATCTTCGGGCTCGACTTCCTGACGACCCATTCTGCCCTCATCGACTGTTCCACCGGTACGCTGTGCCTCGAGCTTCCTCTTCTTTCAGACGTTCGCCCCGAACAACCGAACACCATCTGCACTACAGCGTTTGTTCGCTTACCTCCAAAAGCCCTAACCTTCGTCGAATTGGCCTCAACGGCAACCGTGCCTGATGGCGACTATGTCGTTGCACCTATTCGTTATGTCCTCGTGGCGCGCGCGACATCTCTGTGCCACACTCCGTCGTAACCCTTGCCGCTAATCGGATGTGTCTCCCCGTTATCAATTTTGGCTTGACGAAGCAAGTGTTACCTGAAGGCATAGTGGCGGCCGCGCTTCGGTCAGTGACAGACGACCATGTCATGGCTTTTGCAGCCGACGCATCTCTAGATCCTCCTGATTACCCGCAGGATGCCTTGAACCTCGATGGCCAATTACGTCCCATGGTCGCTCCGGACCTCGCACCTGACCAAGCAGCTGCCCTATACCGCGATTTGCTTTCTTACCGCGACATATTTGATACTGACAATCGACCACTTGATCAGACGTCACTTGTTAAGCATCGGATAAACACTGGTGATGCTGTTTCCATTCACCGCCAATAGTATTGAGTGTCCACGGCAGAACGGCAAGTTATTAAGCAGGAAGTAAACAAGATGCTCGCCAGAGGAATTGTTGAGCGCTCGTCGAGTCCTTGGGCGTCGCCGGTCGTGCTCGTCAAAAATAAAGATGACACGTGGCGTTTCTGCGTTGATTACCGCCACCTAAACCGAATTACTAAAAAGGACGTTTACCCTTTACCACGAATCAACGACGCTCTTGATTGTCTTCACGGTGCCAAATAATTTTCGTCCATCGACCTTCGATCTGGTTATTGGCAGATTTCCGTCGATGAGCAAGACCAAGAAAAGACCGCTTTCGTCACTCCAGATGGCCTCTACCAATTCGAGGTTACGCCGTTCTGTTCATGCAATGCCCCCGCCACGTTCGAACGGATGATCGACTCTCTGCTTCAAGGTTTCAAATGGTCAATTTGCCTTTGTTACCTCGATGACATCCATGTGTTTTCTCCTACATTTGAGACGCACCTTGAGCGCGTCGCAGCTGTCCTTGACGTCTTCCTCAAGGCTGGGCTCCAATTAAACTCATCGAAGTGCCACTTCGGGCGCCGACAGATTACAGTGCTAGGCCATCTCGTCGATGCTTCCGGTGTACAACCCGACCGGAAGAAGGTTCGAGCAGTAACGGCTTTTCCTGTACCTCCGTCTGTCACAGACGTCCGGAGTTTTGTGGGGCTCTGTTCTTATTTCCGACTGTTCGTGAAAGATTTCGCAGCAATCGTTCGACCACTCACTGAACTTTTGAAGAAAGACGCGCCTTTTACGTGGGATTCCCCTCAGGCTACCGCATTTTCAAGGCTTATCACGATTCTCACCAATCAATTGGTCTTGGCCCACTTTGACCCGTCCGTACCTACAGAGGTCGGAACCGATGCCAGTGGTTATGGAATCGGCGCCGTCTTATCGCAACGCCAACACGGACGCGACCGCGTTAAATCCTACGCTAGCCGGCTTCTGACAACTGCAGAGCGCAACTATTCGATTACCGAGCGCGAATGTCTTGCTTTCGTCTGGGCTGTTTCACAGTTCCACCCATATTTATATGGCAAGCCCTTCTCAGTAATCACAGATCATGCGCTCTTTTGGCTTTCGTCGCTCAAGGATCCTACTGGCCGGCTCGGTCGTTGGGCCCTCCGACTACAAGAATATCCCTAAACAGTGACTTAGAAATCGGGACGCCAATCGAAGACGCGACCTCTACGTCTGATACTGACACCGACGTCTGCGTTCTCTCTGTTTTTCCACTGCTCCATGTCGCCGACGAGCAGCGCCGTGACCCGTCATGGCGTATCATCATTGGCCGCCTGGAATCGTCCCTTGCCGACAGTTCCTTTCGCTTATTAACACTTCAAGATGGCGTACTCTACCGCCACAACGTTCATCCCGACGGCCCTGCATTACTCCTTGTGATCCCTAAACACCTTCGCTCTGCTGTTCTCCACGAACTTCACGACCTCCCCACTGCCGGTTAACCTGAGTGTGTCACGTACTTACGACCGGATCCGCCGACGCTTCTTTTGGCCAGGGCTTGCTCGCTCCGTTCGAAGATACGTAGCTGCGTGTGAGAAATGCCAGCGACGCAAGACACCATCGACGCTCTTTGCTGGGTACCTTCAACCACTCGACATTCCCGCGGTACCATTTTTTCGGGTTGGTTTGGACTTACTTGGCCTTTTCCTCTTTCTACCTCTGGGAACAGGTGGATCGCTGTGGCCACGGATTCCGCCGCGCGCTACGCCATCACCCGCGCGCTTCCTACAAGCTGCGCCACAGATGTCACCGATTTCCTTCTACGCGACGTGATTTTATTACATGGAGCTCCGCAACAACTTCTCACAGACCGTGGTGGGAGATTCCTACTAAAAGTTCTCGCGGATGTCCTGCAGTCCTGTGCCACGAGGCACAAGCTATCCGCGTCATACCATCCGCAAACAAATGGCCTCACGGAGTGTCCCAATCGCACTCTCACAGACATGCTCGCGAAATATGTCACTTCAGACCACACTCACTGGAACCTCGCTCTACCGTTTGTCACATTTGCTTATAATTGCTCGCGCCACGACACAGCCGGTTATTCCCCATTTTCCCTTCTGTTTGGCCGATAACCAGCACTGCCCCTCGACACAACCCTGCCTGTTCACGCGGCACCGACCAGTGAATATGCACTTGACGCCATCGCCCGCTGTGCCCACGCAAGGTAAATTGCCCGTGACCGCCTTCTGAAATCTCAAGAGAGTCAAAGGCGTTTGTACGACCGGCGATACCGAGACGTGCACTTCCCGTCTGGTTCTTTGGTGCTTCTGTGGTCTCCGTTGCGTCAGGTCGGCCTGTCAGAAAAAAACTGCTGTCTCGTTACCCAGGCCCATACCGAATGCTTAGTGCCGTGACTCCCGCCACCTACGAGATCGCCCCTGACGCCCCATGTGCTTCCCAATCAAGGGATATCGTGCACGTTACACGACTCACCAGCAGTATCAGCCTCCCAGTGATGACATTTAGACGCTCCGGGACGTCGCTTCTGCCGCTGGCGGATTATGCTACACGCGTGTGATATTTGATTATTTGAACGAGGCGCGTGGGCGCCATCACTCGAAAAAAGAGGAGGAAGAACGAACTGGGCTCGCGCTGTGAATGTAACCGGTCAGTGTTGCAACCGCTGTTGTAAATATAACCTGTAAATTGTTGCTCGTCCTGCCGACTCGTCCTTCGCGTAAGAGTATTAAAGAAGTGTACAAACAAAGGCACCAAGGACACCACAGGGGAAATTGCTTGTACTTAATGATTGGAATAAAGAAATTATAAATTAACGGAATTGAAGGTGGACGAAAAAGCAACTTCCCGCAGGTGGGGAACGATCCCACGTCTTCGCATTACGCGTGCGATGCTCTACCAATTTAGCTACCGTGGTGTCGTCATCCCATCCACTTTCTGGGGTATTTATATGTTATTACTAAAATTAATCCGGGCAGTGTTAGCCAGTGCAACCACTCACAAACTTCGGCGGCGGATCTGGAACATCCTTTGTGCCGCAGGCGTCAGGAGTACGTGATCTTTTTGGGTGAAGGCAACTGGTCAATAAACCCACAGGCGCTACCTGAACGCATCAATGTTGCCGGATTCGAGACCCTCGTTATCTAATGAACGAGAAGAAAGGGGGTTAACCGTGGGCATAGGTACCAACTTCGGGGGAGGGGTTCTCCTGGGCCCGAGCCCTTTCTGGAGTTTACCAGGGGGGAGTTCAGCCCTCAAGCCCTCCTCCGGGCGATGCCGAAGTCCCCACCCCCACACGCACACCTAAAGTGTCATTACCAGAGCGTTGTCACCTACATCATTTGAGGTTTGTTTTGACTTTCGTTGACTTTTTCACTTGAAATTTTACTCTGGCTTATAGCTTACTACACCATTGTTGGCACGGACGTGCACGGCTTTTAATTCATTGTTTCGCTTTATTTCTGCTAATCCTGACAATAGGAGGACACGCGCATTGGAAGCACTAGCGGCGGCTACTTCATCCGTATTTTGTCACTTCAACATTTTGTTTTCAATTTACACTGTAAGCACCATGTACATACACAATATATTTAAATATACACACATGACACAGTTTATTATATTGACACGTGGGCTTATCTTTATCGGGCGATCACGTTTCGCCGCTTAACAACTGTAATCGCACAGCGATGGACGCGCCTGCATGTATCCGACTTTTCTGGAAAGTTATCGATGCTTCTACCCGGCTGTCTGTTGTCGCCGAACCTTGTGTTATCTGATTTCATCGCGTAACGCGAATGGTGTAGAACTTTGTGGAAGGCGCGCGGGTCCAAACGATTAGTCTGGAACATTCCACGACTGCTCTATAAAAGCCGACGCGCTTGACCCGCTGATCAGATTTCCGACGATCGCCGACTCTGTTCGCCGCTTCCGTTGTGCTATAAGTGTAGCCTGTTTTGTGGGCACAGGTTCGCCCAATAAAATCTAGTTTTGCCTTTCACAGTATTGCTACTGTGTTCTTAACGTCACCACCACGTGACATCTGGTGGAGGTGCTTGTGCGTTCATGTACCGAACGCCCCCGCAAAGCCGCGATCCAAGCCCGAAGCCCGAGGACAGAACCAACATCGCCCAAGACCAGCGTGCTAGCCGCAGACTGCAAGGACTGCCCCCAGAGCACGGACTTCTACCTGAGACGACAAAGAAGGTCGTGGTCAAGGCAACCCCAATGGCTGCCCCAGCGTCCCCGTTATCCTACAACAACCTCGGGACCCACCAACCTTCCATGGAGCAGCGACTGAAGACCCGTAATCATGGCTGGAGACCTACGAACGAATCGCAACATTCAACAACTGGGACCCCGACGAGAAGCTGCGGCATGTCTACTTCGCCTTAGAAGACACCGCCAGAACTTGGTTTGAGAACAGGGAATCGACCTTGACAACGTGGGACCTGTTCCGTACCGGCTTCCTACGCACCTTTACAAGCGTCGTGCGCAAGGAAAGAGCTGAAGCTATGCTGGACGCCCGAGTGCAGCTGCCAAACGAGAACGTCGCCATCTTTACGGAAGAAATGAGCCGTTTGTTCCGCCACGCCGACCCGGATATGGCCGAGGAGAAGAAAGTCCGCTTACTGATGCGTGGTGTAAAGGAGGAACTTTTCGCCGGGATGGTAAGAAGCCCACCGAAGACCGTCGAAGAGTTTCTTCGTGAGGCGACGAACATTGAGAAGACACTCGAGATCCGGAACCGGCAATTCGATCGCCGCACGAACTATACAAACTACGCCGGGGTTCAATCACTGGCCACCGACGACGTACGCGAGACTATCCGAGCTGTCGTGCGGGAGGAGCTACAAAAGCTGTTCCCATCATCACAGCCTCAAGTGGCTTCGATTGCCGACGCCGTGCGTGAGGAGCTCCAACAACAGCTTGGAGTAGCCCCTGAATCGCCGCAGCCTGAGCCGCAAGCGATGACCTACGCCGCCGTCGCGCGCCGTCAAGGTCCCCCTCCGCGACCGCGCCAGGGCCCTGTCACGCCGCAGTTCCGTCGTCCGCCGCCGCCGCAGCCAGCACGACCACCCGTCGTCCAGCGCACCTACGCGAGGAAGACAGACATTTGGCGCGCTCCTTACCACCGCCCGCTCTGCTACCACTGCGGAGAAGCGGGTCACGTCTACCGACGATGTCCATACCGGGAGATGGGACTGCGAGGTTTCGCCGTGAACGCTCCGCGCCCGCAGCAAGGTGAACGCCCCCGGGATATCGCCGACTACCTCGCCGCTACTCAGTGGAGCTCTCGACGACCGTCGCGTTCGCCATCACCAGGCCGCTACCTGTCGCCGCAGCGCCGACTATACACTGGCCCAGCCCGGGGCCGGTCAGCGAGCCCATATCCGGAAAACTAAAGGCAGCAACCGATGGAGGTGCGGTTGCTGTTCGTCGAACTGACGAAGATCCTCCGCCGCCGACGAAGACGCCGAAGAAACCATCTCGACGACATAATAACGACACGCCGCCGTCCCGAGGAAGTCAGGAAGCCAAGACTACACAGACGAAAGACGACTTGACGATGCGACGTACCAGCTTCAGTTCAACACGACGCAGCCGTGATCCGACGCCAAGACCCAACTGCAATGCAAGACAAAGAACCACCGACCTCGACGTGCTTCTAGACGGCCACGCAGTCACCGCCTTAGTCGACACAGGCGCCGATTACTCAGTCATGAGTGGACACATCGCCGTCCAGTTAAAGAAGGTTAAGACTGCATGGGAAGGCCCTCAAATTCGGACCGCTGGAGGACACCTGATTACGCCGACAGGAATGTGCACGGCAAGAACTACCATTCACGACCGCACTTACCCTGTCACCTTCTTTATCCTCCAACAGTGTTCACGAGACGTCATTCTCGGCATGGACTTCCTCAACCAACACGGCGCAGTCATCGACCTGAAGTCGAAGTCCATAACGCTGTCGGAAGATCATGCGATACCGCCGGAGAGCCCTCGTAGTCACCACGCCTTGAGTGTGCTCGAACATCAAGTGAACATCCCGCCTCGCTCCAGCATTGTTATTTCGGTCGGCACCGAAACACTCGCTGACGTAGAAGGCGTCATCGAAGGTGACCAACGCCTACTGCTAGACCGTGAAATTTGCGTCGCAAGAGGGATCGCTCGACTGCACGGAGGAAACACGAAAGTGTTGCTGACAAACTTCAGCCAGGAGTTCAAGCACATCAACAAGGGCACGACGATCGCATACATCGAGGAAATTCTGGAAAACAGCAATGCGTTTGTCCTCTCGGATTCCGCCGCACCTACCCCGACGACCTTAGTTCCCGAGCCAGACTTCGACATAAATCCAAGTCTCCCCGCGATTAAGCAACAACAGCTCAGAAGCCTACTTCGACGATACAAAGAGTGCTTTTCGACGTCATCAAGGATTCGACGAACCCCATTCGCAAAGCATCGCATAATAACCGAAGAGGGCGCTCGACCTCTCCGCCAGAGCCCATACCGAGTTTCGACGCGAGAACGCGAAGCTATAAGGCACCAAGTCGACGAAATGCTGCGCGACGACATCATCCAGCCGTCCAAAAGCCCGTGGGCATCTCCTGTAGTCTTGGTGAATAAAAAAGGACGGAACCCTGCGTTTCTGCGTCGATTATCGTCGTCTAAACAAGATCACGAAGAAGGACGTATACCCCCTCCCACGGATAGACGACGCACTGGATCGGCTCTGCAACGCTAAATACTTCTCCTCGATGGACCTCAAGTCTAGCTATTGGCAAATAGAAGTCGACGAAAGAGATCGCGAGAAAACCGCCTTCATCACCCCAGACGGCCTCTACGAGTTCAAGGTTATGCCATTTGGACTGTGCTCGGCGCCTGCAACGTTCCAGCGCGTGATGGACACGGTTTTAGCAGGATTGAAGTGGCAGACATGTCTCGTTTACTTGGATGACGTCGTTGTATTCGGCGCAAATTTCGACGATCACCTTAGGCGGCTTGCCACAGTACTAGAGGCCATCAAGTCATCAGGGCTCACTCTGAAGGCGGAAAAGTGCCGATTCGCTTACGATGAGCTTTTGTTTCTAGGCCACGTCATCAGCAAATCAGGAGTACGCCCCGACCCACAGAAGACAGCTGCCATCGCAACGTTCCCGCAGCCAACCGACAAGAAGGCAGTGCGCAGATTCCTTGGCATGTGTGCCTATTATAGGCGCTTTGTCAAGGACTTTTCACGCATCGCGGAGCCGCTAACACACCTAACCAAATGTGATGTCGAGTTAAAGTGGGAAACGCCGCAGGCCAAGGCATTTCAAGAACTCAAACGACGCATGCAGTCGCCGCCGGTACTTGCACACTTCGACGAGGACGCCGATACCGAAATCCACACTGACGCCAGTAGCCTAGGCCTCGGTGCCGTCCTAGTTCAGAGGAAAGAAGGACTTGAACGGGTGATATCGTATGCTAGCCGTTCGCTGTCGAAAGCGGAAAGCATTTATTCTATGACTGAAAAGGAATGCCTCGCCATCATTTGGGCTACAGCTAAATTCCGCCCTTACCTCTATGGCAGGCCATTCAAAGTCGTCAGCGACCACCACGCGTTGTGTTGGCTAGCTAACTTAAAGGACCCTTCAGGACGGCTGGCGCGGTGGAGCCTCAGACTACAAGAATATGACGTCACGGTAATATACAAGTCCGGAAGAAAACACTCCGACGCCGACTGCTTATCACGCGCCCCCATCGATCCCACGCCGCAAGGCGACGAGGACGACGACGCCTTCCTTGGGATAATAAGCGCGGAAGACTTCACTAAACAGCAACGAGCAGACCCGGAGCTAAAAGGCCTCGTCGAGTATTTGCAAGGGAACACCGACGTTGTCCCTAGGGCATTTAAGCGCGGGTTTTCTTCGTTCACGCTACAAAACAACCTGCTCGTGAAGAAGAACTTCTCACCAGTCCGCGCCAGCTACCTTCTTGTTGTACCCTCAGCGTTGCGTCCAGAAATACTGCACGCCCTACACGACGATCCAACCGCTGGGCACCTGGGGTTCTCCCGGACGCTGTCGAGAATACAGGAAAGGTATTACTGGCCGCGTCTGACCGCCGACGTCGCCCGTTACGTCAAGACATGCCGAGGCTGTCAACGACGCAAGACACCACCGACAAGGCCAGCAGGATTACTACAGCCGATCGAACCTCCTCGCCGACCATTCCAGCAGATTGGGATGGATTTGTTGGGGCCGTTTCCGATGTCAACATCCGGGAATAAGTGGATCGTCGTGGCGACGGACTATCTCACCCGCTTTGCTGAAACTAAAGCTCTACCAAAAGGCAGCGCAGCCGAAGTGGCGAAATTTTTCGTCGAGAACATCCTGCTGCGACATGGTGCTCCGGAAGTCCTCATCACCGACAGAGGAACGGCTTTTACATCAGAGCTCACCCAGGCCATTCTGCAGTATAGCCAGAGAAGCCACAGGAGGACAACTGCCTACCATCCGCAGACGAATGGTCTCACGGAGCGCCTGAACAAGACCTTCGCCGACATGCTAGCAATGTACGTCGACGTCGAGCACAAGACGTGGGACGCGGTCCTGCCGTATGTAACCTTCGCTTACAACACGGCAGTGCAAGAAACAACACAGATCACGCCGTTTAAGCTGGTTTACGGCAGGATCCCGACAACGACGCTCGACGCCATGCTGCCCCACGTCACTGACGAAGAGAATGTTGACGTCGCTAGCTATGTGCAGCGCGCCGAAGAAGCCCGACAGCTCGCCCGCCTACGGATCAAGAACCAACAGAGGACCGACAGCCGACACTATAACCTCCGACGACGCTTCGTCGAGTACCAGCCCGGCGACCGTGTTTGGGTTTGGACACCGATACGCCGACGAGGTCTAAGTGAGAAACTATTGCGCCGCTATTTCGGACCCTACAAGGTCATTCGACGTATTGGCGCACTGGACTATGAGGTCGTGCCAGACGGAATTTCGCATTCACAGCGGCGCCGCGCACGATCTGAAGTGGTCCACGTGGTGCGTCTGAAACCCTTTTACGGACGCTGACGAACTTCCTTATTTTATTGTTTTCTTTGCTACGGGTGTTTTTCTTTATTACTTTCGTTTGTATGCAGCATCGGGTCGATGCTTTTTAAGAGGGGGGTATTGACACGTGTGCTTATCTTTATCGGGCGACCACGTTTCGCCGCTTAACAACTGTAATCGCACAGCGACGGACGCGCCTGCATGTATCCGACGTTTCTGGAAAGTTATCGATGCTTCTACCCGGCTGTCTGTTGTCGCCGAACCTTGTGTTATCTGATTTCATCGCGTAACGCGAATGGTGTAGAACTTTGTGGAAGGCACGCGGGTCCAAACGATTAGTCTGGAACATTCGACGACTGCTCTATAAAAGCCGACGCGCTTGACCCGCTGATCAGATTTCCGACGATCGCCGACTCTGTTCGCCGCTTTCGTTGTGCTATAAGTGTAGCCTGTTTTGTGGGCACAGGTTCGCCCAATAAAATCTAGTTTTGCCTTTCACAGTATTGCTACTGTGTTCTTAACTTCACCACCACGTGACAATATTTTTGAAAGAGATGGAGGTAGCCAAATAAAAATTATTTCTAAAGGTATGGATAGCCTATGCCTAGAGAATGAATTTGTTGCTGTATGTTGACCACGCTTCAAATTGCTTTGCGTGCTTTTATGCCCCTGAAAAAGCCTGCAGACATCATTGACCCCTTCGGCAGAGTCCTTTATGAACGGTGTGTGAAATGCACGTGAATGATATGTGCCACAGTATTGGTTCTCTTTCCAGTAAGCAATGCTAACGAATCATGAAAAAAAAAGCTCTTGTAATAATTTACAACATTTATTAGTGATAGAAACATCGTGCACGCGAGGTCACAAATATATACAGGGTGTCGTAATTAACTATAATGCACCGATATTTAAAGAAAAAGCAATTGCATTACTCGAGGAAAACCTAGTGCGTATTGTTTTCGGTACAGTGGAGTAGCTAGCTGCCAGTAATATTTCTTTACGGATATTTAATTTGGTAATTGTAATTGCGCCATGTGTTGGTTTCTGCTGCTGCTGTCACGAGAAGGTTTAAGGACTAGTCAAGTTGCTCTTTTGCAACTTTTTTCCTTATATCTTCCATGAACTTGTATATTTTATGGAAATAATTTCATGCATTCATTCAATTGTCTAACTCGAGAAGTACTGTCATAATTATCAAAGTGTCAGTGCGGCATTAGCAGGCACCCCAAAATGACACCTAACTGCGGTGCTTTCAGCGACGTACTAATTGCGTACAATTTTTTCCGGCTGGTAAGGAAACCTCACGATAAATGAGAAATACCACGCGACGGCGCTCCCACTCGATTCAGCGCCTTCGAACAAGCTTGCTCTGAGATACCAAGAACGAAATAAAGCAAATTAAGAAAAACATCGTGATTGATCGAGTTCCTTACCTGCCGTGTCGCGGCCGAAGTAACACGTCGCGTTTGGTGTTAGTTTGAAACAAGCCGTAACAGCTGTTGTCTTAGCGTAGATAAAGTACACGAAATTGTTTTTTTCTTTTTATTTTGCCACAAAACCTATCACCACAAAAGCGAATTGACAACGTCTGTGCAAAGGTATAAAGGTGTCTTTTGTTTCGTCCCAGTCGCCATGTGTTTCTATAATGAGCAGAAGGTAAACATGATCCTGCCCTAGATCTGCAAATGGCAACAAGAGGAAGGCCGCAAATATATATCAGTCATGGAAATGTGGCGGTAGACCAAGCACATCGACTATCATAAGAAATTATGAAAACCTGAGAGAAACCGGCAGCTTCCAGGAACAGCGGTGAAGGACTCCACCTTTGAGTCCGAGCCTACGCACGGATGTTCCAGCATTTATGGCGTCAAACCCTCATGCTAGCATGCGAGACGTGGTCGCCCAGGTACCACTTTTACGTCATCAGTTTGTAGGACTCTAAATGGCTCGGCCTTTCACCCGTACCACCTTAACCAGCACCATTGCTTGGAAGATAATAATAATAATATTTGGGGTTTTACGTGCCAAAACCACTTTCTGATTATGAGGCACGCCGCAGTGGAGGACTCCGGAAATTTTGACCACCTGGGGTTCTTTAACGTGCATCTAAATCTAAGCACACGGGTGTTTTCGCATTTCGCCCCCATCGAAATGCGGCCGCCGTGGCCGGGATTCGATCCCGCGACCTCGTGCTCAGCAGCCCAACACCATAGCCACTGCTTGGAAGATAGGGACCCGTAGAATCGTCTAGATTTCTCGAATTGTTACCTCACAAGAGCCGATGAGCCGCCGGACTTCTTGAACAACATCATGTGCACAGATGAAGCCAATTTTCGCAGAAACGCCTAGGCAAATTTGCGTAATGCACACTATTGGAGGGACTCCAATCCACCCTGAGTAAAGCGCACTCGACAGCAGTACCAGTGGTTGCTCAATGTGTGGTGCGGAATTTACTCCGGTGCTATAATCGGTCCCATCTTCAATCACACACTGACTGGACAGCGTTACGTGGATGATATCCTTGAAGGAGTGGTGGATGAGTTTCTCAGCGAAGTCTCGCTGTCACGTCTTCACCTTCTGTGTTATCAGCAAGATGGGGGGAGCCAGCACACAGCAGCAGCGGAGCGCAAAACTGGCTGGATGTGACTTTTCATGCGCAACAGATTGGAAGGCAACAGATTGGAAGGCCTGTAAACTGGCCGGCCAGGTCAATTGACCCCTCTCCACTCGATTTATTTGTTTGTGGTAATGTGGAAGATCGGGTTTACGTGACCGAGACGCACGTCAGATGACCTCAAGGCAAGGGTAACGGATGTCTGCCATAGAATTCCAGCATCGGTTATCAAGAAAGCCACAGAAGATGTAATAAAGCGGACACAGTACTGCCTAGCTGCAGAACGACGCCTATTCGAACACGTCCTATAGGCAGCAGCTCATGTTCAACGGCGCTTACGAATTCATAGATAATAAGGGCATACTGAAATCTGATGGTTTTAAATGCATTTCTATCCTTACCCAATGGAAAAAACCGTTGGGTAAGGATAGGTAGGGTAGGATAGGTTGGGTAAAACCGTAAGACGACCACTTTCAGCATAGCGCCCGCAGTAGCGAGCGAATTCACGCGGGTGCTGCCTCCCGCTTCAACGCCAACGAAGCGGCGAGAACACAGCGCTCGCGGTAGCACACGTCGAACTCTGTCGCTTTCGCAGATACGGGCCGCGCCTCCGCGCCAGACGTAGCCGCAGCCGGAACAGGTTTGATCACGGTTCCTAATGGTTCAGTGTACCTAATAAATGTCGCATATATTTCTTTCATTTGCTACATCTCCCTGGTCATTTCATCCGGCGTCCACATCTGCTGCGGGCTATCTACAACACCAGTGAACATTGCTTCTACTCGCCTCTTCTACGTCGTCTCGTGCAGATCTCACTTAACAGTTGAGCGTTGCAACAGCGCTTCTCCGTTTCACGGTTCTTTCGCGGTCGTTCTCGCAGTTACACGAAACACAGCAGCACACTACCACGAAGCACAACGTCAGTACTACACCATAGAGAAAGAAATTTCAACAAGAGCGGACACTCCCATAGAGCCCAGCGGCCGAATTGACTGTAGCACACCAAGCGGATGTTGTTGACTCTTTCCGGTTTCGGTTTTAGGCGCGCGCGTTTTGAAAACCAGTTGGTACACGCCGCGCCGGCTCCGCTGCTCGGCGCGGCATTCATTTTTTTTTTTTCGCTTCTGCTGAACCTCGCGTGGCCTTCGCGTGGAATGGATTTACGTAGAAACGATTGCGATTGACCTTTACAAGACTGCGCCGAATCTGTCAGGTGCAATTTCATAAAGAAAACGAAAGACGTCTTCTGAAATGATGGAATGTTTATTTTGCTCTATATAAATGCTCGTTCCGGGCTTCTTCTGCATTCATCCAAAGTTGTGGCACCAGGTAAGCAGCAGTCATTGCCGTACGATGCTCCACCGGATGCCATCAGCTGAAAGAAAGTAAATTACAAGCATGTATGATTTCCGTATATTGACCTAACAGGAGTATTGCGTGTAGAGGCGAAACGTGCGTAAGTGGTGAATGAGCGTCATTACAGATAAATTCACTTTTACGTACATTTCGCAGCAAAGACTGCTCCGAAACAATGCCATAAAATCTGAACATCCGATTTTCAAGCACCCCTCCTTTCCCGGGCATTACTTCCTGCACTTTAAGTGCACAAATACACGGGTGACTGCGCGTTTCCAAAACAACTTGGCCTCGGCTGACACGATGGTACGCCAAGTACACAAAGGTAGCTACAACACAGGCTAGGCCAGACCATGTTACACGCTCGCAGAATGCCTTCTAATCGCACTCAAGTCAGACTCGTCGGTGCAAAGCCTGTTTTCAGTCGCTCAGAATACATAAATGTCATGTTCTTGAGCTCCTCCGTGTTATCTTTTACGCGTCCTGCCGGCGCATGCAACACTCCCGTGTTATCACTCTCGGCAATCGCTCGTCGCGTTTTCGAGAAGCGTGAGTACCGCAATAATGTATATGTTGTTGCAGGGCTATAAAATGCTTCACAAACTTGTCCCACTAAAATTCAGTACACGCAAAACTAACTGTGGCCGCGGCTTGCTTTTTTCGCTAACAGCTTCACAACCCCAGGCGCGGCGAGCAAGCATCAAGGTATCCCAAAAAGTTACCAAATAATTTACAATACTTTTTTCGGGTCAGAGAATGCGTCACGAACTTCTACCAGTAGGATTCAGTACACGCGAAACTGCGGCACACAGCCGAGCTGCTTTTCGCTAACTGCGTCAATAAGCCGGGCGCGGCAACCGTGCTTCTAAACTACCCCAAATATAACGACGTTAGTTACAATAATGCTGGGGGCCACAGAATGCGCGAAAACTTGTCTGTCTCAGGCGCTACGACGTAGTGCACGCATGCACACGCGCAAATGCCTCACACGGCCGAGCCGGTTTTCGCTTACTGCGTCAATAAGCCGGGCGCGGCAAGCGTACCCAAATACTACCGAAATAAGTTACAGTAATGTTGCGGCTCATAGAAAGCGTCGCAAACATCTCCCAGGACGAGGCATTAACTCAAATTATCTGCGCCAGGACGGCGGTGCTGTTTTTCGCTAACTGCGCTACTCGAACTAAGCCTAAATGTGATTAAAATGCGCCGCACACTGTAAACACAATTTCTCACCTTGCCGTAGTCCAGTAGTGCAGTGGTGCCGTGTGGAAATGCAGACGACACGCAAGAGAAGGCCGGGAGCCCCCAAAAAATGGGCTATATCCAAAACAGACGGGTCGCCGAGTACGCGAGCTTCGCACGTACGACCGTCCTCGCTCACTCCTGCGGCTTGTCTGGCGCATGACGTATGCACGCGCGTCTGGCGTGCCGCTAGCTTGTTGCTAGGCAACGCAACAAAAAGTTGCAAAGTATAAGTTAATTTACACGCAAAACTTTTTCACTTTTAGTGGGAAAGAATAAAAAAAATAAAACGTTGTCTGGAAGTTTATTTCACATTCTTTTTTTCTGATGCTCGCGTCAACTAACGGACGTTGTTGAAACTAGGCGTGACGTGTTTCCTGTTGCCAGTTTTTGAAGCGTGCGTCTATTTGTCGTACAAAAATCCCTCACGTGATCTGATCCTAGGTGCCTAGGGACAGCATCGTTTAGGGATTTTTGAGAAGGCGCGATGCTGGCGCCGAGCGACGCCGTGTCGTGTTCGTCCTCGGCGTGATCGTTCTCTGGACCGCGCATTGTTCAACATTGCTCATGTGATCGTGCGTGCGTTGCTTGTGTGGTGGTTGTAGGTTCTGTGTTACTTGGCGGAAAGCCGTGAGTAGTGGCGGTGCGGCAGTGCGGCTTCGGCCTCGGTGAGCTCTGGAACTACAGAATCTGCGTTGTGACCCGTGCTTTCTTGAGAACCCGGCGGTGGTGATAATTAAAATATCGAAGTGGCCTAGCGCCTCGGCAGAAAGTTCTGCGAACCACGATGTGGCGTCGCCGTGTCCGACTTTGCTTAACGGACATCGAGGGATGTGCTGCTTGTTGCAAGTCATGTAAATGCAACTGCGTCGACCGCCCACTGTTCAGCGCTGAATGTGTGTTTGGTGCGCTGTGCTTGAAACGAGTGGTGCAGCCTGTCAGCGGGGGTGGCGGAGGAGCAGAGTGGCTTAGGGTTTGCGCGTTCACAGACATGTGCTCCCGTCTTAGTCTCATTAGCGGCTGTCGCGGGACTGCGGTGTGCTAGCTCCTTGCCTAGTATCAAGTTTACGACGCTAACACACAGCATGTTCACGTTTTTCCGCGCTATATGTCATTTGCATGACGGCCGAGTTGAAAACGAGACATATAGTGTTCTTTGCGTTTGTGTGTTGTAAATTACTTTCTATTGTGGAAGTTCTGGGAGTCTTATTACGCAAGGAGTACGAACGTAAACAAACACATGTGTGTCTGAAATTTTGAGTCACCCATAATACCTTTTACGACTGATAACTGGCCTACACGGCCTGTGTGAATCAGCTACCGTATGTTGCGACGCTCTTTCGTGTGGTAGAATGATGCACGGTGCGCGTTTATTTCTGTACTGTTGTCAAAACCATTTGTTTATTCACTCAATACAAATGTACAGCTTATTCGCCGCAGTACATTTTAGTTGTTTATTCACTCAATACAAATGTACAGCTTATTCGCCGCAGTACATTTTAGTTACGCGGTGAAGCATACTAAATGTGGCAGGGGGCCGCTATCAGCCAGCATAGTATGTCCACTTAGGCGATATGAGAGGCGGCGGGTGCGCGAGTGTATAATTAAAGAACTCTTCTTATGTCCAGTGGCAGTGGAGATCATTAACTGTAGCACCAAAGTAGTGGACCACTACCAGAACAAAGGCATGTAGTATGCCCATCTCAATTCTTGTGCTTATGCCAGTCTTCTTTTTTACAGCAATAGCTGCTATGGGCGAACTCCCCTGGTTGTTCTGATGTTACTGGTGTTGTCACTGGAATTCCCGAATTTCTTGCTAGAATATTGCAAATAAAGTTCTCATTGTGCTGCGAGGATTCAAACATATGATCAAAAGAGTAGCAGTCCACAATTCTACATTTCAGCCACTCTGCTGAAGTTCAGTCGCGGTGAATACTGATCCCGGAGAGCGGGATCTAGCCAACAGGTGCCATGATTGGCTAACACCTGCTCAATGTCTGCGTACTGTATATAGAGCTGGCATCCACACATTCAAGTTCTTATACATCACCTTCCCACTTGTGAAGGCAGTCCTATGTTAAATTTTAAATGGCAGTCCTACTTAAAACTCATGAATTGTAGTAGAGAGAAAAAAAAGTAAGACAGCAGTGGCTTTTTGTGCGTAGACTATGCATACACCTGGTGCTCTTATGGTCATTTTTTTCCTATCCGCTAAACCATTCTAAACAAGAAAAGTTTATACACAATTAGTTTATACACAGATCACAACTAAACCACAGGTATCGTTGGTAAGCAAAGTATACTTGCTCGGTGACATTTTCTGCAGCCCTGCTATTGGGCTTTCCTTCCTTCCTTTTCAGCTGTGCAGGTTCATTAAATGACTAGACAGTTTGACAATTTTAATAATTGAGACAGCAAAACCCTTCTTGGTTTCAGACTCTGCACATTGCATTTTAAGGCGTGTTTTCTGTGTTTGTTGCTTATTCTTTATGGGTAGGGCATGTCAACATTTTTTACACCATGTCAAGTATGTGGTGCTTGGATGGAGTCTTGCCCTTTCATTCTGTACAATATGATGTCGGTTTTTTGTGTCCAAGGCCATTTTACAGCGCCATTGTAGCATTTTGCTAAGTTTTGCCCCTGTCACCCAAGCTTGAAAGATTGCTACCCACTGCTAGTGGCATGATACATGTGACATTTCTTTTTCAATAAAAGGAAGCCTCGCTTATCCTGTGCACTGGTTGTCTTTTCTCTCTTTGAATTGCAATTTGTTGCCTATATTTGCTCTTTTGTTGAATTTCAGATTAGGAATGGCTATCATAATTGACATTTAAATATATTGCACACAATGCGGATGATATGTCATAGCAATATATGGCCACCATAAATATAAGTTAATAATTCAAGAATAGTGCCGTTGCATGGTGGTGCAGCCATGAATTGTGGCTATAAGGTACCAGCGCTGTAGGTAGCAGTGCTTGTGCAGAATATAGTTCAACTCTACTACTTTCAAACATGATTGTTTTTACCTCCATTTGCATAGCTCCAGTTTCTGTGAACAACACACATCTGGTGGAAGAGTGGCTTGCACCTGCAGTTGGGTCCAATGAATAGCCAAATTTCTGCCCGTTTTCATGTTATTAGCATATTAGTAAAGGCAGTCGTTTTTATAGTAGCCTGTTTGCCCAGTGTAGAAGCCGCTGCAGGGTGTCAGGATCTCATACACATCTTCAGCTTTGCAGGGGACACAGCATCTGGCACATAATTTGTCACAGGCCATGTATTCGGGGCAAGTTGAGTTTACTCACTAGCAAAGGAAGAACCAAGCTTGTTGGATATGAACTAAACCACCTGTACACTCAGTGGCCTTCATCTCGTGTGACACGTCGTTATAGCGACCCTTGTTTTAAGCACTTCTTGTCCAGCAGCGGTCGTTTGCTTTTGAAACACTCGGGATAGCTTTCAGCAAGCTGGACAGGAATAACACTGAAAAACCAGCAGATGTTAATTCTCGCACTTATCATGCGAAGCTTCGTACAGTATGATGAGGGCGTAAATAAATGAGGGTGTTCCTCAAGGCCTTGTAGCACATGTCACGAGTTTGGAGCAACATGATGTATAGCACTTTTTTGATTGCATGCTATAGGTTTAGCAGGTGTGGCCATGGTTGAAGTGCAGTGCAAGGTCAAGAAAACATATCTATGAGCAGCACCCTGGTAAAGGAGACTCTGGGAAAACTAGTGGGAAGCCTGTTGAACATCTGGTTGACCCACTTGCTGGCTCCATCAGGCAAAGTATGATGAAGAGAAGGAAGTCATCAACACATCAGAAGGTTTTTACATATAAACACTGTGCTAAGGTCATAACATGCCAACAAGTCTTAGTGTGCAGGCTATGCACAACCAACTACATATGCCTTCTGTTCGGACATTGTTCATTGTAACTAACAAGGATGGAGTGGACAAAAAAAGAACAGCAACTCCATTAATTTGGTTTCACTGGTATCAACAGTGTTTTGTAAGTGTACATTGCCATACTTCCCAATGCCTTCTTGGGTGACATCAGCAAGGACCAGCTTGAGGCAAGGGGTAATAGACGTCTTTACAAGCTAAAAATGCATGCATGCATGGAAAGCACACTGTGTCCAAAAAGTAGGCACTTCACAGGGGCACTGGAGAAGGAACAGGTTATTAACAGTGGGCAAAAACAAGCTACTAAACACCCAACACTGTTGCCATGTAACGACCTCTGCAACAATCCCTCTTAATGAGGAAATCATCTTTGTGTATCCATAAAGAGGGCAGATGGGCAAAGCCCCTTCAGTAATGCTGCCAGCTTCAAAAGCCCATTTTGCACATCTTGAATGCTTCCTTCTTAAGACTTTGCTGGGTGCAAGCATTCTACTGTCCAAAAGCTGTCATTGAGAGCACTGTTGGTTTGGTGGCAATAAAGTTCAGAAGCAATTGCAACAAACCTACCGTCCTAGTTGGCCTGGATGCTCACCGTGCTTATGAAGCAGCACCATGAGGCAAGCAAGGTGAACTGATGCCTCCAAGCCCTTGTTCGTTTATCACACTGTTCTGTTAGTAACAACCACGAGACTTGAAACCAACAAGCTCAAGTTCTCCACTCGCATGGTTACTGCGGAGGATCCATAAAAAGCACAAAAACAGAAAACTCAAGGGAAAGGATAAAGCACCATTTAACACTTAGTATTGCTACAGCCCACCCACTTCTTTTATTTTGTCTGGTCGTGCTACATCTTTTTACTATAGATAGGCATGAACTTAGGTGATGTTCCCAATCAGTGTCCAATTTTTATATACACTATGTGCTGGTTCAAAGAGGTTCGAAACACTGCAATGGAAGCTTCAAGTAGAAAAGGTGCCAGGAAGAAAAAAAGAAAGCTGTGCTGCAACCATCTCGGCAACATCTAGTCCCTTTAATAAAAATTGTGCTTCCATATTAACTTGAGCACTCCAGTTTAGAGTAAAGTACCAGTGCACTTATGAACAATGAATCAATTCTCAAAGAACATGTGCAGTCCAGCCAAAAGCAGGGGCAAGAATCCAAATTGCGCTCCTGCATTGAAGGTGAATAACACGTACCATAATGGCGAATGTGCTTTAGTAAGCTTTCCTGCAATATCAATTTGTAATGTACAAAGAATTGTCAATGAAGCTTACCACAAGCACAGATGCACTTGCAAATTATATCACAATTGAAGATAATGAGCAAACCTATGTGCCCTTTCCACTCTTAGTATGCTTTACTGCACGATGCTTATTTACACCCCTGTATTGCGGTGTAGCAAGCTACAAAAGAAACTTTGCATAATTAGGCTTTTTAGGATTCTTTCTCGCAAATACACAAATTTCGCGGTGAAGCCTAAGCAATGTACTGCTGTGAAGCATACTAAAAGTGAAAAGGGGCAAGAGTTCTTTAATTATACACTCGCGAACCCTCCGCCTCTCAGGTCGCCTAAGTGGACATACTATGCTGGCTGATAGCGGCCCCCTCCCACTTTTAGTATGCTTCACCGCGTAACTAAAATGTACTGCGGCGAAGAAGCCGTACATTTGTATTGAGTGAATAAATAAATGGTTTTTACAGCAGTTCAGAGATAAACGCGCACCATGCATCATTCTACCACACGAAAGAGCGTCGCAACATACGGTAGCTGATTCACACAGGCCGGGTAGCCCACTTATCAGTCGTAAAGGGTATTATGGGTAATTCAAAATTTCAGACACACGTGTTTATGTTTACGTTCGCACTCCTTGTGTAATAAGACCCCCAGAACTTCCACAATAGAAAGTAATTTACAACACACAAATGCAAATAACACAGACATATGTCTCGTTTTCAACTCGGCCGTCATGCAAATGACATATAGTGCGGAAAAACGTGAACATGCTATGTGTTAGCGTCGTAAACCTTATACTAGGCAAGGAGCTAGCACACCACAGTCCCGCGACAGCCGCTATTGAGACCAAGACGGAAGCACATGTCTGTGAACGCGCAAACGGAGCCCTTAAGCCACTCTGCTCCTCAGCCACCCCCGCCGCACGGCTGCACCACTCGTTTCAAGCACAGCACACCAAACACACATTCAGCGCTGAACAGTGGGCTGTCGACGCAGTTGCATTTACATGACTTGCAGCGAGCAGCACATTCCTCGATGTCCGTTAAGCAAAGTCGGACACGGCGACGCCACATCGTGGTTCGCTGAACTTCGCTGCCGAGGCGCTAGGCCACTTCGATATTTCAATCGTCACCACCGCCGGGCCGGGTTCTCTAGAAAGCACGGGTCACACAACGCAGATTCTGTACTGCCAGAGTTCACCGAGGCCAAAGCCGCACTGCCGCACCACCACTACTCACGTCTTTCCGCCAGGTAACACAGAACCTACAACCAACACACAAGCAACGCACTACAATCACATGAGCAACGTTGAACAACGCGCGGTCCAGAGAACGATCAGGCCTAGGACGAACACGCCACGGCGCCGCTCGGCGCCAGCATCGCGCCGTCTAAAAAATCCTTAAACAATGCTGTCCCTAGGCATCTAGGATCAGGTCACGTGAGGGATTTTTGTACGACAATTAGACGCACGCGTTTTTGAAGAGTGTCCCCTCTTGTTGAATTTCTTTCTCTATGACTACACCCTTTGGCTTGCCCCTTCTGCCACACAACAATAATCGTTATCTGCCTTGATGCGTTTCCTTTCTTTAACGCTGCGAGCCCGGAACTTTCTAGTAACGAAGTAACGAACGGCATGCGCGTTATGAGAAGGGGCACTCCAAAGGGTGTAAACTGTTCTATGCTGATAACGCGCGTGCCGTTCGTTACTGGAAAGTACCGGTCTCGTAGCGTTAAAGAAAGGAAACGCATCAAGGCAGATAACGATTATTGTTGTGTGGCAGAAGGGGCAAGCCAAACGGTGTAACTTTGCCTAAGAGTGTACGAAGTAGTTACGCATCATTCGGATAAATGCCAGAGAAAATTCTGCGTGGATTTTTTTGTGTACAGCCATTCCGATTGCCAATTGGGCTCATTTAGAAGTGCACTCTTAAAAATAAAGTTAGGAAATAGCTAGTAAATGCACGAGTTTACTACATTACTACTTATTTTACTACCTTCTCAATAGTTCAGTACTAGCCAGTGGCTAGTAAAGCTAGTAAGTGCTGCCTTTACTAGCCAGAAAGGCTACTTAGTAGTTTTCACAAAGTAGCTACTAAGCCACTACTACTTCGTCTGGTCATGGCCTACTACGCTGGGATTCTGACACACATATGCAAAATTCAGATAAACTGTAGTGTTATTCATTAAGTTGGATTAACAGTCGCGTGTGACGTCGTCGCACACATATACGAAAACAGTAGGCTTTAGAAATTTCTGCACAAAGGCTTGATTATTTAACCCAATACATAAGTGCTTATCGGTGCAACATGTGCTTCCTAAAATTAGAGCTACAATTACTGTTGAAGTTCCTGGTTGAGTAAGTGTCGGCCTTTGTCGTTCTGTATGTGGGCTCGTGCATATCGTTACTTGTATATATGTAGCACAGTTTTACCCGGAATCAGTGCGCCTTAATGTCCCTGCTAAAGATTATACCCTTAATCAATGCCTTAATGTATAGCGAAAGCACGTGATTATCTTTCTTTCATATAAATTTATTATTTTACTTTCTTATGCTTTTACAATGCCATCGACCTCGTATGCCAATGCAAGCGGCACTTCTGAATCGTACATGCCCCATTGTATTGTTGGTAATTATATTTCAGTTGCGTTAGTAAATCCACTACCGAGGTAGCATTTAGGTAGTATTAAGTTAGCGCTTTTTGCTAGCTTCAGCAGGTAGCGCAAGTACTGGACATCATTTTACTACCTGCATTTACTAAGAAGGTAAAGCTTTTTGGGACAAGTAACGTGTCAGTAATTAGTTAGTGAGAATGAAGACTTTTTTTTAAAGACATTTACTTTCTTGAATACATCGGTTTTGCCCTTTCTTTACACGTGAGTCGACTCCAGGTCTGTTTATTTGGCTTTTATTTTTTTGTCACGAACCTGTTTTTGCAACACCTATATACACTATAATGAAAAATAAAACGATCACTTTAATTTCGCTTTGGTCCGAAGCAAGTTTCTGGCACCAAATATAGCTGCGCGCGCACTCTTTCGATGCGGTGCGAGCAGAGCCGGGATTCTGAAACATTCTGTGCCTATTCCATTGCTTTTCGCGCTCCGTGCGTGGTCATAGCGGCGCTTCGGCCGCGTTATCAAGGGGAATTTGTTATCAATGTGATCAGTCAGCCTTGAGAGACGGATAGTAAGTGTGACGTAGAAATTAGAGGAAGGAATAGCTGTGAAGCCGCGAAACCTGCTGTTGGTGCTCATTCCGTACCATTACCGAGGTGATGCGCTCTATGTACGGTTTTGCAACAGGCAATGCAGTTGCTTTCAATCAGCGTATTTGAGTGCGCTGCCTTTTAACGCGGGTGGGAGCGCAGTCGCGTGGTATTTTTCATTTTTCGTGGGGTTTGTCTGCCAGTCGGAAAAAAATGCACGCAATTAGTACGTAGCTGAAAACACAACAGCTTGATGTCATTTGGGGGTGCCTGGGGGTGCCTACAAATGCCTCATTGACACTTTCATAATTAGGACAGTACTTCTTGAATTAGATAATTAATTGCAATTGTCAAATTAAATTTCAGGAACGAAAGAATTACTGGCGGCTACTCCCCGAAACAATATGCACTAAGTTTTCTTCGAGTAACGCAACTGCTCTTTATTTAAGTCTTGGTGCATGATAGTTGGGGCACCATTTATAATTCACTGAGTAACCGAAATGAGCCATAGGCGGATTCACTCGAAATCAGAATCAACAGCAGTCATGCGAACAGCGCTTATACTCGGATTCACACAGAGAGAGAGAGAGAGAGAGAGAGAGAGAGAGGTGCTGCAGTTTCTCCGGAAAGGCGAAGCAGCATTAGGGATAGCGAAGTATAGAACGATTCACACGCCCGAGAGACGCCATATTGTTGGTGGTGCGAGAGGACTCCGGCTCATATAAGGCCGTCATTTCAGTGAACGAATCTTCGAGATCGTATGAAGTTTCAAGTGCAACTGCTATTAAAGGATATATATATATATATATATATATATATATATATATATATATATATATATATATATATATATATATATATATATATATGGGGTTCGAACAGCTGGTCAGGCCAGGCCCCAACCGCCCTTACCCTCCCCCGGAAAAATTCAAACCTTCGGCGCCTATGCACAGGAACAAGAAAGGACGCGTATGCGCAGTGCCATACCTGGACAGAAGGCGCTTGCTTCGTCAGAGGGCGCAAGAATGCAATTTGGCACGCGATCCCACATCCCGTATTACTTTGTTCATGTCTGTATACGCGTAGGCTGTACTTTGGGAAAGGGTGGACCATCATTTAAAAGCACATTAGGAAGTTGTATTTCGCGGCTTGATTTTCCTTTTATGTTTCACTTATTCTTACAAAAACAATTAAAGAAATGAAAAAGTAATAAAAATGGCATTGGATCAAACCACTCAGTGGTTCAAACGTGCCGTGATCGAGAAGCAATATCGCGTTGATTCTTTTCTTTTATTTTAACACAAAATGAATTCCTCATTGAAAGGGATGGTTCATCATATGCCCTTGTTTTTATTTCCCAGGACACGTGTGCAAAGAAAGCAAGAAAGAAAGAAAGAAAGGAAAAAAGAAAGAAAGATGCATGGTTCGCTGCTTCATGGGTAAGTATAGCGAAATGGTTTCTCTTCGAATCCGATCTTACTGCAAGAGCCGCTGTATAGAAGTTGTAGGCTTATTGTTTACACCGAGTTTGGCGCATATCTGTTTTACACCAGGTCATATAGGACATATAGGTCATATAGGTAGCTTCACCTATATAGTGCGAGCAATATCCCGCTTCCAAATTCCAAGGAAATGCGGCTAGTACAGTGGTATATGTTTTCGAAGGCAAACACGAGCAAGGAAAGAAGAACGCATCGTACGGTGCCTGTGTTACGGAATGCGGAAACCGCATGCACCCTATAGTGGCACGCACAAAGCGACTTTTTGGGGGCTTGTGCGAGTTTCGCGCGGAAATGACGGTTCGGCGAGCATCAAGACACGAGGTCGCTTTTCCCGAAAGTGCGGAAAAACAAGCAAAATATAGCATCTTTTGAGGCGCCAGCCTTGGCAGAAGACCATTGTCAGTTCTCTATACTTCCTTAAACCACATAATAATAAAATAAAAGGAGAGGGGGAGAGAGAGAAAGATAAAAAGGAACAAATAAACAGAAATCAAGACTTGCGAAGCTAAGTGAACGTCTTGTTCAGATCGATTAGCCTCCACGGAGGTGCGTATGCTGTCGTCGCAGCTGCTACCATCCGAGTGGCTCCGAGGAAGAGGCATCGCGGGAGCCTCTGCTCGTGTGGCCCGGCGTCGTCGCACCGAGTGCCGTGCCACGGGCTGACCGTCGTCCTGTGCCGGGAGCGCGCGCGGAAAGTCGGCGGCCGTCGGAGCTCGAGGCCAGCCTCTGATGGAATGGCAGCACGGGCTCGAGCAGCACCAGCTATAGACTGCCGTGCGGACACGACAGACAGAAAACGTTTATTCATAGCAGGTGAGTTTGGAGTTCTCTGGGTCCCTGGACCACTGCACGGTCCCGCTCTACGTCGAGACGTTCATGCTCATTTTGTTCATGACGTCGACAGCCCGAGCCGCCGCGGTAAGTTGCGATGTCGGGTCCGTAGACGAGAGCAGGACTTCCCAGTCCTCCCAGCTTGAGATGGCGGGCTGTCCCTGCGGAGGAGGATCAGCGGGGCAGCCAAAAAGGATGTGGGAGAGTGTGGCGTGAGGGTCTCCGCATAGGGAGCATGTAGGCGACGTGCCACAGTAGTGCGATGATGATGATGATATGTAGTGTTTATTGGCGCAAGGGCCAAGTGTGGCCAAAGAGCGCCAAGGCAGTGGTGACGAGTATTGAATGGACTAATGGCTGATGTGATGTGGCTGTAGAGAGGCCTAAAACTGAGAGCTATAAGTTGCATAAAATACACAAGGAATAAAAATATGAGAATGGCTGAAGTAGGGTATGCTATAAGTATAGGATGTACAACAATGGTGTAATAGCATTACATGAATAAAAATGGACAGGTGATTGTTGTTGACAAATAGCACAACAGCCTCAGCTGATACCTTGAGTACAAGGGCCTGGAGGCATGTACTATAACAAAGGTTCACATCGCAACCGTGGCCTCTCGCAAGAGGCCGTGTTACGAATTTCTTGCACAGAAAACGTGGAGCGTGTCAATGTCGTTTAAAAAGGCTAAGGTAGATTGCATGTGAAATAGCGGTTCTCTGCCTAGAAACAGTGCCAGGTGAAGTGGTATACACTGACTGTATGCTAACGGGAAGTGTTTTTTCCTCTCGACTTGTGTTTCGCGGCATTCTAGGAAGACATGCTGAACACTGAGTGTCTCCCCACATCTACTACACATTGGACCTTCACCGCCACTCAACAAAAAGCTATGCGTACCGTAAGTGTGCCCTATTCTGAGACGACAGAATAGGACATCACTTCGTCCGGACTTAGTCAGTGATGGCCAGTATCCTAAATATGGCTTAACAATGTGGAGTTTATTAAGGGTTTCAGAGTCCCATTTATGCTGCCAGTAGGTTCTGAGTTGTTTCCGTAAGTATGGTTTTAGGTCTGAGACCGGAACGGCTGCGGACATGTTGCAAGCTTTTATGTCTAACGAGGCAGCAATTCGGTCTGCCAGGACGTTACCTTCAATACCTCTGTGTCCAGGCGCCCAGCATATCGTTACATGTTGGCCAGAGGCATACATAGTACAGAGGAGAGAGAAAAGATCTGCAATTACTGGATTTGTGTGGTTGAATCATGACATCAATGTTTTCACAACGCTTAATGAGTCTGTGTATATGACCGCCTTATGTAATTTTAACTGTTTGATGTGTTTCGCAGCCGACCACAGTGCATACGCCTCTGCTGTAAGAGATGCTTGTTTGAGGGTGCAGAACATCGGACTCGGAAAAGGATGGGCCGACGGCTGCGTATGACACGCCAGCATGTGATTTAGATGCATCTGTGTAATACTCTGGACAAGGGTATTTAAATTGTAATTCCAGAAAATGCATATGAATGTGCGCCTCTGGAGCATGCTTCGTTACCTCCACAAATGACGTGTCACAGTCATTGATTCGCCACAACCACGGTGGAAACGGCTTGGCAGAAGCCATTAGTCTATTTTCATGAATATGAACATCCATCTCCTCGCTCAGCTTTGTCACACGGATCGAGAATGGCTCTCTGGCTGTAGGTTTGTTATGAAAGAGTGTTGCAGACGTCATATCGTTTATGGTGGGATAACAAGGATGGTTTTTGTTAGCATGTATTTTCAGAAAATAATTAAATGTAGAATATGACCGCTGCAGATCGAGCGACCATTCATTCGATTCGACATAGAGGCTTTGAATCGGACTCGTCCGAAAGGCGCCGGTGACGAGGCAGATACCAAGATGATGCACAGGGTCCAGCATCTTAAGAGCACTGGGTGTTGCTGAGTGATACACAACGGCACCGTAGTCTAACCGCCATCGTACAAGGCTCCTGTAGAGGTTCATGAGGCATTTCCTGTCGCTTCCCCATGTTGCATGTGACAGTATCTTCAGGATGTTCATTGTTTTAAGACATTTAGCTTTCAAATACTTGATATGAGGAATGAAGGTTAGTTTTGAGTCGAGTATTATGCCTAAAAATTTATGTTCAGTGTTGAGTGGTATGTGTTGTCCAGCATAATATCAGGATCCTGTATGAAACCTCTCTTTCTAGAAAAAAGTACACAGGAGCTTTTGAGGGGATTTAGCTTGAAGCCATTTTCATTTGCCCATTGTGAGACCTTGTTCAGTCCGAGTTGGACTTGGCGCTCGCAGACAGCAAGGTTACAAGACTTAAATCCTAATTGCACATCGTCTACATATATTGAATAAAACATTGAGGATGGAATGACTTTGTGGAGGGAATTCATTTTCACAATGAAGAGGGTGCAACTAAGCACGCCTCCTTGTGGCACACCAGTCTCTTGAGTGAATAGCCTGGACAGGGCATTGCCCACTCTAACACGGAACGTGCGGTTAGTCAAGTAGTTTTGTATCATATTTAGCATGTTGCCGCGTATGCCCATCGCAGAGAGGTCTCGGAGGATTCCAAATCGCCATGTTGTGTCGTAGGCTTTCTCCAAGTCCAGAAATAGAGAGAGAAAAAATTGTTTGTGTATATAAGCCTCTCTAATATTTGCCTCAATGCGAACAAGGTGGTCTATTGTTGACGTACGCTCCCTGAGACCACATTGAAGGGGATCAAGTAGACGGTTGCTTTCCAGGAAATAGATTAGACGCCGATTTACCATTTTTTCATATAACTTACACATGCAGCTTGTTAGTGCTATTGGCCTATAACTACTGGCTAATGCGGGGTCTTTGCCTTGCTTATGAATTGGGATGACAATCGCTTCTTTAAATGAGGATGGAATATGCCCAGATACCCACATGGTGTTGTAAAGGGACAGAAGTGTGTTCAATGGATGCATATTCTTGATCATGGCATACATTATGCGGTCACCACCTGGTGCTGAGTTGCTGCAAGAAATGAGAGCAGCTTTCAGTTCAGCGAGACTAAAGGGACAGTTGTAAGGTTCATCTGCTGCGCATTTTCGTTCAAGGCGCTCTCGCTCTACGCGTTCCTTGAACTTTAGGAAAGTTGGCGCATAGTGTGATGCACTAGAAATATCTTCAAAATGCTTACCCAGGAAGTCTGCCTGATCTTTCATGGTGTCGCCTTGAGCGTTTACTAAAGGAAGCGGTTGTGTTTCCCTGCCCATTAATCTGTTCACCCTGTCCCATACCTTACCCTCATCTTTGTAAGAATTGATTCTACATATGTACCTTTCCCAGCTTTCTCGCTTAGCACGTCGTCGTGTTCTTCTGCCCTGTGATTTCGCTTTCTTGAAATTAATGAGGTTCTCCGCAGTTGGAGAGTCGCGAAGCAGGCTCCAAGCTTTATTTTGTTTTTTCCGTGCCTCTTTGCATGCGTCATTCCACCAAGGCAAACGACGCTTATTAGCAAGTCCGTTTGTTTGTTTTACGCATTTTTCAGCGGCGTCAATAATAAAAACTCTTAAATATGCCACAGCATCATCTATGTTTAAAGAGCTCAAATCATCGTACTGTAAATATGTGATCTCCTGAAACAGTTCCCAATCCGACGAGTCGATTTTCCATCGGGGAATCTGTGGAGTACATTCAGCGCGTTTTGTTAAATTTAGGAGAATAGGAAAGTGGTCACTTCCGTACGGGTTTTTCAGGACCTTGCAATCAAGGTACGGCATTAGAGATGGAGAGGCTATGGTTAGGTCTATTGAAGAATATGATTTGTGTGTAGTGCTATAAAAGGTGGGTTCCTTTTTATTCAGAAGAACTGCACCGGTACATAAAAGAAAGTCTTCTATAGTACGCCCTCTTGCATCACAGCGCGAGTCGCCCCATAGCGTATTATGGGCGTTCACATCACCTGTTAAAATGAATGGTTCCGGAAGCTGATTGACTAGCGTTTCAAGATCCTTTAGTTGCAAGCGATGTTCGGGTGGTATGTAGAGGGAACAGACCGTAACCAACCTGTCGAAAAGAATCGCCCTAACCGCTACTGCCTCAAAATTAGTTTGAAGGTGGAGGTGTTGGCAAGCAACTGACCTCTGAGATAGCCACGCCACCAGACGCGGCATGGTCATCATCGCGATCTTTCCGGAATAATGTGTATTGTGTTAAGAAATTTGTATTTGATGTTTTCAAGTGTGTTTCCTGAACGCAGAACAGCCTTGGATTAAACTCTTGTATTATTTCTTTGATGTCATCTAAGTTGTTTAGAATGCCACGGGCATTCCAATCAATAATTTGTACAGCCCTTTTATTAGGATGAGATATGTTCCGTGTTCAGGTGTGTAGTGGTGTACTTTAGGTAACAGGACCGTCGTCTGGCCCTGTTATGGGTTTTTTGTTTGTATTGGCGAGCTCGAGAGAGCCATGCCGGTGTTTCGGCACCAAACGTGCCGGTGTTGTGTCCATTGCCTCCTGGGAAGCACTGGACGCCCGCGCGTGCGGGCTTCTAGTTTGTTTGTCAGACCTCGCCTGGCGAGGCGTGGTCTTGAGGCCCGACGTACCCGGGGTAGCCGGCCTCTGTGTCTTGGTAGGTGGCGCAGGTAGGCGGCAGTGGTAGGTGGTAGGTGCCGCACCTCGGGGGCGGGCGATGCCACAGCCAACGGCTCGCTGTGCGCGGGCCGGGCAGGTGGCGCAGGCCGGTGCGGCGCTGCCCCCTGACGCGTCGCATCGGCGTAGGATGTGGTGTGGAATGGCGAGCACCTTTTTCGTGCTTCCTTGAAAGAGATGTTTTCTTGTACTTTTAGGGTGATTATTTCCTTTTCTTTTTTCCAGTTGGGACAAGATCGGGAGTATGCTGGATGCTCACCTTCACAGTTTACACAGTGAGGTGTTGCTTCACATTTATCTGAGGCGTGGCCTTGGACTCCACATTTTGCACATGTGAGTTTACCACGGCAGCTATGCGATCCGTGGCCAAATCTTTGACATTGGGAGCACCTTCTTGGATTAGGGATGTATGATCTGGCAGCTATCTTTGTGTATCCAGTTTCTATTGTTTGTGGCAAATCGCAAGTGGCAAATGTGAGGATCAGGTGCTTTGTAGGAATTTCTTTATTTTCTCTTCGGATAATGATTCGTTGTACGTTAGTGACATTTTGCTCTTTCCAGCCCTCTAACAGCTCTGTTTCGGACAAGTCAATGAGATCTGCATCAGATACTACACCGCGTGCTGTGTTCATAGATCGATGAGGGGAAACGGTAACAGGAATATCTCCAAATGCCACAAGTTTGTTTAGTTTGCTGTGCTGTTCTTTATCATGGATTTCAAGGAGGAGGTCCCCGCTCGACATTTTGGTGACCTTATATCCTGGGCCAAGTGCATCAGTCAAGCCTTTTGCAACAAGGAAAGGAGATACGGTTCTAGCTGGTTTTTCTGTTTTTTCACTGTGAACAACTTGGAATCGGGGGAAAATTTCTTTTGGTTTGAAGAGGCTTAGAATTTCATCGGTGCGTCCCCTCTTTTGAGGGTGACGATCAAGCAGACGTGGAAAAGCAGGTGTTCGCATAATATTTCGGTCACTTTCGGCGGCAATGGCGGCCACCCACCATGGAGCCCAACAGGGGGACGCTCTATCACTTAACGTGTAAGGCTACAGACGCCAGCCGTGCATTGCAGCTATAACCTAATATAACATACCCAAGGGAGGGCACATACACAAGGTTAACACTAGCCGCCTAGAAAATTTAGGAAGTGACGGAAGAGATGAGATGATAGGACAGTAAAAGAAAGGAGATAGGAAAAAAAAAGAATAGAGAGGGGGACAGGAAAAGGCGACTGCCGATTTCCCCCGGGTGGGTCAGTCCGGGGGTGCCGTCTATGTGAAGCAGAGGCCAAAGAGGTGTGTTGCCTCCGCCGGGGGGCCTTAAAGGTCCAAACACCCAGCATCGGCTCAACCTCCAGGATCCCCCTTTCCCCAGACACGGCTAAGCCGCGCACGGCTACACGCGGGAGGGTCCAACCCTCGTGTGCTCGGGTACGTGGTGTCGCAACACACCAAGCGCCTGCTGACGCAGACACCCCTGCGGGGCCACAGTAGTGTGATAGCAGCTGAGAGGATGGGATAGAGTGGGTCTGGAGGCGTCTCCAGAGGATCTGTTGGGAGTGGGTCAGGGAGGGGTGGGGAGCAGGGTATGTCCGACGGTCCAAACGGGGTATTCGCGTGAGCTCCGCAAAGCTGTGCGCCCGCTCCCTCCAGAAACCCGGATCGAGGCTTTCCTGAGCCCGGCAAGTTAAACTTCGGGCGAATTTATCGGCAGCCTCGTTTCCGGGGTTCCCAGAGTGAGCCGGCACCCACCGGAGCTCCACCCTGCGTGGTAAATTCTGGGTGGGGATGTTCAACAAGTTCCAGACAGAGTTGTGAATCCTGCCTCTGGCAAAGTTGGACAAAGCAGTCTTTGAATCCCTAAAGATGTATTCAGCATCCGAAAGGGCAAGGGCTAAGGCGATGGCGGTCTTCTCTGATTCCTCAGGTGTAGAGCCCGAGGGAAGATGTTGAGTTAGGGGTCGGGGTAAGGTTGGGTTGGAAGCAACTGCTACAGCTTCATGCGTTGTACATGCGGCGTCTACCCAGATGGCTTTCTCGACTTATCCGTAATACTTGTGGAGGGCATTTGCGCGAGCTACGCGGCGAGAGATGTGGTACTGGGGTTGGACGTTTCTAGGAAGGGGTTTCACTACAAGGGGTGTATGAATGTATGAAAGGTGAGGATATGGCGGCCAGTGGCGCTCTCGGCAAGTCTTAAGTACTGCGTCTGAAGGTGCGCCTCAACTAATTCAGGAAGAGTGTTATGCATGCTCAGTGCAAGGAGTTTGGCTGTGCTAGTACTGCGAGGTAGGTTTAGGGCTGCCTTAGTTGAAAGGCGGATCATGGCGTTCACGCGCTCGGTTTCCGTGCTGTTCAGCTTAAGATATGGGGTGGCGTACAGAATGCGGCTAAGCGTAAAAGCATGTATAACTTTCATGTTGTCTGCTTCGTCTAAGCCCTTGTGCAGGGAATCTACGCCGTGTAGAAACTGCAACACTGATTGCGTGGAGACCTTGACTGTTTTAAGGGTATGGTCATTGCGTCCGGAATCTTGCAGGTAGAGGCCAAGGATGCGCAGGGTGGGAGTGATGGGGATAGGGGATCCTTGTAAAGTGATTTGGATGGGTGAGTTAGCGGCAGATTTTGGTCTAATTAGGAGGAGCGCATACTTAGAGGGGGACACTCGAGTCCGATAGATGATACGTGAGCGGAGATCGTGTCGACTGCTAAGTAGAGTTTTCTCAATTTCCCCGTCTGAGCCATGAGTGGTCCACGTGGTAATATCAGCGTACAGAGTATGTTTTAGGTGTGGGATGAGATTGAGCTTCTGGGATAAGGGGATGACAGCAATGTTAAATATAAGGGGGAGAGGACCGCGCCTTGCGGGTTTCCAATTTCGCCGAGTGTATAAGAGGGTGTGCTGAGCTGATCAATGTTCAAGAAGGCAGTGCGGCCGGAGAGGAAGGCGCGAACGTAGTTGTAGGTCTTAGGGCCTACATGTAGTTCCTGCAGTTCCCGTAAGATGCCACCGTGTCGAATTCTGTCAAATGCCATATTGAGGTCAACCGACAGGATGACTTTAGTAAGATGGGGGATGGTATTATCAAGCAAATCGTGCGTAATTTGAAGTAGGGCATCCTGCGCAGATAGATGCGCACGAAAGCCCACCATACTGTGGGGGAAAAGGTGATTTTCTTCCATGTACGTTGTCAGTCGGGCAATGATTATGTGCTCAAAGGTCTTGCCGAGACAAGATGTAAGAGAAATGGGGCGGATGTTCTCGAGGGGAATGGGCTTGTGGGGTTTTGGGATAAATATAATGTTTCCATGCCTCCAGGAGGCAGGGAGGGTACCTGCTTCCCAGCACTCGTTAAAGTAGGCAACTGGGTGAGATATGGAGACATCATCAAGATTTCGGATAGCAGCATTCGTAATTTCATCTTCGCCGGGTGTCGTATTGCGCAATTTCAATAGGGCTGCGTGAAATCCAGATTCTGTAATAGGAGCGTCAGGCTGTGGCTGGGGTGAGCCCGTGTACTCGGAATGTTTGCAAGGAGGACCTGGTGTGGTATAGGTGCATTTCACCTACGCGAGGAAGGCGTCGGCGTCCTGCCGATGGTTATGAGTGAGGCGGCGAATGCTAAGACGCGTCTGAGTTTTAGATTGCGTGGGATCGATCATGTGGCGTAACAGGTGCCAAGCGAGGGTTGTGGAGAGATTGTCTCGGAGGCCGTCACAAACCTGAGCCCAGTTAGCTTTGCAAAGAGTGGCACTATGGTGTTCTGTTTGGGAATAAGCTGGGTGAGTTTTAGTTTTAGTTTCCTGTTGTGCTTTTGAGTTCTCCACCTTCGCGTTATGTTCTTTTGAGCTTCAAGAAGGTGGGCGAGCTTACTGTCGATAACGGGGGTAACGGGGATAACGGGGGTAGTATCGAGCGTTTGAGTATGTTGGCGAATATCTTTCTTAACTGAGTAGTGAAGGTGTCTAAGTCGAAGGGGGCCCGTGCTGGCTGCGCTTGCCTAAATTTGCGGATCTGGTCCCAATTAGTGTGCCTAGCGGTAAATTTGCGCTGAGGTCGGTGATAGTTCACCGCTATGCGAATTAGATGGTGGTCGCTGCCTAGTGTGGCTTGCGTTCTTTCCCACTGTAGGTGAGCCAAGGTTTTACCATGCGTGAGGTCTAGTATCGGCAGTAACACTGTTACCAACCCGCGTAGGTAGACTAAAATCATTAAAGATGGTCGGGTGAAGTAATAGCGTATTATTGTATAAAACTGCCTCTGTGGTTGGTGCGTCGATAGCCCCAGTCCACGCGAGCGCAGTTAAAGTCGCTGGCAACCAGTAGGGGGTTTGATCCGGCCATTTGGGTTACGGATTTGAGGAGTGGAGCGAGTAGGTGAATCAGCTGTCGTGGGAGAAGATAGCAGTTAAGAATGAACAGGGGAGATTGTGCAGGGCTGTGGGGCAAAATTTCGATGAAGGTGTGAGCAATAGGGGAGGTAACGTCGTGATCCGCGTAATGCAAGGTGTTACAGACGTATGTAACCACCCGAGCAAGATCAGTGGGGTCAGAGGGGATAACAGCGTATCCTGGCAGTTACCTGCAAAAATTGGCATGCTGGATAGCGGTAATGTCTGGTGGGGACAAAGAATTGGCGATCATCTGCTGCAGAGGGTCTCGCTTTCGCCGAAAGCCCCTGCAATTCCATTGAATAGTTTGTAAGGAAATATGGTGCCTCGGAGGAGCCATGTTGAAGGGTGGCGGGGCGAAGGAGGAGTGCAGCAGGTGGGACAGCGGGAGGAGAGGCCGCTGAGAGTCCAGGCATAGGGTTAGCTAAACGCTCGTCAACCTTGGCCATGATGCTAGATATGACCCTATCCATTATACCGGTAATGGTAGCTTCAATCACAGTCTGGGCACTGTGCAGTGACCTGCGCAGTAATGCGCCCTATGAACTTGCCTTCTAGGTTTTCTGCGACGTCCTGAAATTTGGCTTCCAGGTCTATAGGTTGGACTGGGCTCTCATCAGGCCTCCGCTTTTTCTGGGGAGGTTGGTCGGACGGGGTGGATGAAGAAGATGGGGATGGTGGAGGGGGGGCAGAGCAGGGGTGGAGGTAGCGAGGGTTGCCTTGAGTTGCCTTACCTCATCCCGCAGAGCCTTCACGTCCAAGCCCTGGGAGGTCATGATGTTCGTCTTGGCAGCCTTGGAAGCCCATGTAGAGGTAGACGGGAGGGTCGTGCTAAGCGGGGGAAATTCCTTCTTGGTAGGGCACTTTGTTTTCTGGGGCGGTGGGCTAAGTCGTTTGGTGGTGGCATTTCATGCAGGAGGCATGCAGGAGGGAACATCTTGCGGCTCATGCTTGTCCCCGCACCGCGGGCAGAGACCACTCTTGGGGTGGGGGCACACGTCGTATCTGTGGCCCGGTCGACGACAGTTTGTGCACGCGTCTGGACTTCCCTTGTACGTCGTGCATCTATACACTACACTCATGTAGTGTATGGTGTGAGGAACTGGGCCATGCGCAAATGTGATCAATATGGAAAGGGTCCTACCAATTCTGCGGGATGCGATGATATCAGCTTCCGGGTTGCGACTCTGGAGGTCCTGTAGCATCTCTTTTATTTATTATTTATTATTGTACCCTCAGGGCCCAATGGGCATTACAGAAGGGGTGGGTACATGGTTTACAAAAAAAAGGCATTCAAGCGTATAACACAAGGACAAGATAAACACACAGTTAGAGCAGCAAATAAAAAGAAAACCAGCGAAGTTCCAGTGATTTTAAGAGATGACTGGTCACAGCGGTCTTGAATGATGACGCATCGGCTAAGGTGGCGTAGAAGAGCGAAGGCGGTTCCACTCAGAACAGGTTTTTGGGCATAAAGGAATGCAGGAACATTTCAGTGCGACAAAGAGGAACAGCTAACTTATTGCTGTCATCGATACACTGGCTGCGAAATGAGTTGCTGATTCAATGAATGGTGATGGAACACTTTGTGGAATAAACAAAGGCGCGAGATGTTGCGCCGAGTTTGAAGGTCAGGAAGGGTAAGTGACGATTTCATCTGCGAGACACTAGCGGTACTTGAATAGTTCGACATAATAAAACGAGCTGATCGATTTTGAAGGGATTCTATGGATTGAATAAGAGTGCGGTGTGCCGGATCCCAAACTGCACACGCGTATTCGAGTCTCGGACGAACGAAAGTTTGATAAAGCATTAATTTTAGGTGCTGTGGAGCTTGGAAAAAATTGCGTCGGAAATAACCGAGAGTGCGATTTGCATTACCTATGATGTAGTCAATGCGAGTATGCCATGACAATTCATCAGATATGTAGACACCGAGATACTTGTAGGCAGACACGCGCTCCAGTCCGATGTCATTAATTCTGTATTCTGAAGACATTGAGGCATTAGTGCTTCACGAAAATGTCATGTGCTTGCATTTACTGATGTTAAGGGTCATTAACCATTTATTGCACCATTCACATATTTTATTTAGGTCAGATTGAAGGACAAGTGTATCATTAGGGTTATTTATTTCGCGATAGATAACGCAGTCGTAAGCAAACAGCTTTATACTAGAGTTAATGTTATCTGGAAGATCATTTATGTAGATCAGGAATAGTAGTGGACCTAAAACGGAACCTTGAGGGACGCCAGATTCAACAAGACAAGGAGAGGAGCGTGATTGTTAGCGATAACATATTGGGTTCGGTTAAATAAAAAACATTCGATCCATTTGAGGATGTTTGGGTGAATTTTCGAAGTGCTGATTTTTAGTAGAAGTAGTTGATGAGGTACTTTGTCGAAAGCCTTAGAAAACTCAAGAAAAACAGTATGAAGAAACGAGCCTCGGTCTAGAGCTGCTGCGATATGATTAGTAAATAACAGATGCTCTGTTTCACAGGAATAGTTTTTCCGGAATCCATCCATGTTGGCAGGAGCTAAAAAAGTCATTAGATTCAAGATATGAGACTAGATTAGAGTAAATTACATGTTGTAAAAGTTTGCACGGGATACTAGTTAAAGAAATTGGTCGATAATTGAGAGCAGAATGCGTGTTCCCGGATTTAAAAAGTGGCACCACTTTCCCGACCTTCCAATATGATGGCAGCATACTAGATTCAATGGACTGCATGAAGAGGTATGACAGGAAAACTGAAGAGTAAACTTTCGTGTTCTTCAGAAACTTTGCATTAATTTCATCGTCACCACATGAAGACGAAAGCTTTAGTTTCTCAATTAATTTAGCTATTCCCTCAAAGTTGACTACAATTGCATCCATAGGAAAGAAATCGCAATTATGCAGCTGCGGGGCGACAACGGCAGGTGACTTTGTAAACACACCCGCGGAGACGTCATTCAGGACAGTACAACATTCCTCATTGCGCAGCACGTGCCCAGCAGAGTCAACAAGAGAAATGGCACGGCTTTGTGCAGGTTTAACAAAGTTCCGGAACTTGGAAGGGTTGGTGGAAAGAAGAGAAGGGAGTGTGCTCTCCAGATGCCTGTTTGCCTGTTTGATAGCAATGCGATAGGAGCACAGACTATCACGATATACACGCCAGCGAGCAAGACTGTTTGTAGACTTCGCGAAACGAAGAAGGCGCTTTTTTTTGTACAGTAGCCTCTTTAAGGTTGCGGTAAACCAAGGTGCCCGTTGTTTACCTGAAATTTTTTGTAACGGTATGTGTTTGTTAATGAGACTTGTAACTTCATTTTTAAAGAAAATCCAGTTTTCTTCCACTGTACAATCGAAAAATGTTGGAATGCAGCCATCCATGAATAGTTCAAGCTCCTTATTAATTGAGACATAATCTCCCTTTTCGTAATTTCTAAACGTTTTTGTTGTCGAAGTCTTGCAAGTTGTTATAACGAAATGAATAAGGCTGTGGTCACTTATACCAGGCATGCATGAAATCGAGTGTACAAGTCTAGGTGCTGTTGCTAAGATGATATCAAGAGTGTTAGCCGATGTAGGACCAATTCTAGTAGGCTGGGAAACGATCTGAGTGAAGTTGAAGTCCAAGTATAAGGTAGCAAAAGATGAAACACCAGGTAATGTTTCAGATACAACCGGAACAGGTCCAGACCAGTTCATTTTAGGCATATTGAAGTCACCCAAGAGAAATAATGGAGAGCGTGGGAATTGTAGAACCAGGTAATTAAGCACATCATGTAATTTTTCACAGAAATCTGAAGCAGCATTTGGTGGGCGGTGGCATGCGCAAAAAAGAAAATTTTTGTGGTTTAAGGAAATGCAAACACAAATAAACTCCAAGTCAGAGTTAGTTACAATCATATGGGATACAAGATTATCGGCCGCAGCAATGAGCACGCCACCACCGTGTTTGTCGGAGTGATCACAGCGATAAACCGCGCACTTTCTTTCACACTCAAATAGCTCAGAGCTGTCATTTCTTGACGATAACCAGGTTTCAGTAAGTAGAACTACATCGGCGGAGCATGCGTCCAAGACTGATGACAGTGCCTCACGTTTATTGACGATGCTTCTAATATTCGTGTATAAAAAAGATACATCACGGTGAGTAGCGGGGCTTTTAGTTAGGATAACAACTGATTGTCAGAAGCCGACGTCGATGCAGGTGATGCATCTGTCAAAACGGAAGCACCATTACTAGATTCAAGGACGCAAACACGGTCGGTAGCTGAACAGTAAACGTAGCACTTTTTGCCGATATAGAGCTTATTATGACGGATTGAAAATTGCTTTCCAGAAGATTTTCCATAATCAAACAATTTTTTCCACATAGCTCTTGTCGCTCTGCAAAAGTCTTCGGTCACATCCACTCCAGATTTCTTCAGATTACGCTTTGCCGCTAGGATACTGTCTGAAGTTTCAGTGAAATAAATTTAACAATAATAGGTCGGCATTTCCCAGGGACGTATTTGCCGAGTCGGTGCGCACAAGACAGGCGGTCGTCACTGCGATTTAGGTTTAGATTCATTGTGGAATTCAGAAGGGAAACAATCTTGTCCTCTGACTGAGCCCATGTTTCCGCGCCGTTGTCAGTAATGCCATGAAATATAAGGTTAACCCTGCGGGAATGGTCCTCAAAATCATCAAGTCGTTGGTTAACAGCGACTACTTCGGCTGCTGAGCTTTGTACGACTGTGGTTTCGGCCGATGATAACCTAGTTTCAACTGTGAGAAGCCTGCTGTCTATGTTGGAAACACGCCCCTCAAGTGATTGCTGAGCCTCTTTCAGCTCGTTAAGGGCACTCATGAATTCATCATGTTTTTCATCCATTTTTTCATGCAGCGATTTCATGAGAGCAACAAGCTGGCTGTATTGCTGACCAGAGGGATCTTCCTTAGGTGGCCCTGGATTTAACTCAGTATCACCAGACATAAACAACAGCCTAGCAACGTGAACGCACTCGCAGAATAAAGCGAACAAAACATTTGGGCATGGAAGTACAAGTAAGGAAAGGTCGTTTGACTTTCTACTGTAAAGTGAAAGGGGGCGACCAACCTGTATCAAAAAACGGAAAGGTGTTGGCATGGTCTGCATTGTCCTTGCACTTCCATGCCCACTGAAGAAATCCACGGGAAAGCGGTCGCTTAAAAAGCGCGTTGCTGATGTAGCTTTCGGTGCGGCGGACAGCAAGGCGTCGAGTTCCGGCTGTTGTACCGCAAACAAAAACAGCGCTGGCGCTTGACAGGGAGGCGAGTTCACCGTCGGTAGCCGGTGGCAGTTTTCAGCGCCCTGGATTGCGCATTGCGGCTGGCAGAGCTGCGCACTCACGAAGCCGGACGATAGATCCCAAATGGATCCAACAATCAGCATCTGCATCAAAAACGGAAAGGTGTTGGCACGGTCTGCATTGTCCTTGCACTTCCA
This sequence comes from Dermacentor variabilis, assembly GCF_050947875.1. Lineage (NCBI taxonomy): Eukaryota > Metazoa > Arthropoda > Arachnida > Ixodida > Ixodidae > Dermacentor > Dermacentor variabilis. The sequence continues at coordinate 205,261,007 of NC_134571.1, forward strand.
TGCCCATGCCTTATGGTGTAGGCTTCTGGTGTTTCCGCCCAGTAGGCTTGCGAGATGACTCCGCGCGCAGCAGCGGGCGGCGGTGTGATGTAGGCGGTGACGGGGTAACTGGTTTCTTGAAGGACCACTTCTTTGAGTTGGACGAGGTGAAGGGCCGTTGACTCGTGAGGTGTAGCGACCGTGAAGGTGTTATTCGTAGGGCGAATGCGGAGGTGAAACTCTCCTAGGTCCCGGTCAGCGGCAGTGACTCGCAGAACTTTCATGAGTGGCTGCGCCATGGCTCCGTTCAAAGCGAGGCCTCCTCTTGGTCGTAAGACTACCCTAAAGCGCCGGGAGGGAGTGAAGCAAGTTGTTTATTTCGCAATGCGATTGCGTGCTTCACGCGCAGCTGTTGTTGTTGAGCACGGTATGTCGGCTTGAAGGTCGCAGGGGCAGTGTCGGCCGGAGCACCGACGCCGGGCGCGGTAGGCTTATCCCGAACAAGGGCTGCATGAGGAGGCACAACCAGCGTTTGCGGGCTTGATTTGCTTCCTTTGTACGCGCGGAGTATCGTGGTGCACTCAGTGGGTCTGAACGTTGTCGGGTCGAGGTCGTCGCCCTGCGATTGCACCTCCATGGCTGTTGGGGGTGGGTGCGCTACCAGTGATAGGCCTAGCCTCTAGCGAGGCAAGACCCAGCGCGGCGGCTGGCCAGGAGCAGACTTTCCGACATCGATGCGTTCAAAAAAAAGGTTCGGATGTAGGTTCAGCTGTCGGCAGCGGTGCAAACGGAGGGGATTCGTGCGTATTCCGTGGTGGCTGGGACACAGAGCGCACGGCACCTCGGGAGGCCCGGGCGGGGCGCGACGGGCAAAGCTCGCGCCTCGGGAGGCCCAAGCAGGGGGCGACGGGGAAAGCTCACGTCGGATCGCTTCGGAGTGCGCGCCGACGGCACGTACGTTCTCTTCGGGTAGCTGTGGTGTTCTCCTGCGGACACGAGTCGGATAAGCGGCTCCCTCTCCCCGGAAGTTCATGAGTGCGTGCGTTCCGTAGAGCCTATTCCCATAACCTATGTCCATAAAGTGAAGACCTGACAGGTGACGAGATCCGGCTAAAGCGGGCGTGAATCCTTATTCAGAGTTTATTATTATTACTATTATTGTTATTGTTAACCTTTATACTTCATTTTTACATTTCTCGAAAATGTCACTCCTTGTTTGACTCTGTCTCATTTAATTCATTGCAGCAGTTGAACTTTACAACAACTGTTGTGGCAGCGTTTTAGATATTCGTCTCGTGAATATTGGTTTCCGTCACACGTGGCAACGTTCAACTGATGGCGCCAGAAAAGTTCCACCCTCCTTTAATAATTTATTTAGACCTGACGCCATAGAAACGCCGCAATCGTTCCGATGAAGCTGTGCAGCTGCAGCTTTTCCCGTGGAGAATATATGACTTGTACCAATACCTTAAAAACAATGACTGGTCGTTGGTATAGACAGGTCAGCTGTTGCTGATGAACACGTTAATTTGTCAAAAACAAGAAAAAAAAACACAAATTAAACTATGGGATTTTCCGCGCAATAAGCACGATCTGATGATGAGCCACGTCCTATTGGGTGGCTCTTGCGCCCAATGCACGGCAGGCATCGGGTGCACGTTTCGGCCCCGATCGAAGCGGGGCCGCGGCGGCCGGGACTTGGTTCCGCGCCCTCGTGTTTAGCAGTCGGACGCATAGCCGCTAAGCCCCCACGGCGGGTCCAAAGTTTCCTTACTAAAGCCATGAAGATGGCAGGCGCATACTCATATATGCGAACACGTTCGAAAGGTCGGCATTTCGTCATTGGTTTTCCAAAGAAGTAAAAACAGCCATATAGCCGCCGTGGTTGCCCAGTGGCTAGGGTGTTGGGCTGCTGAGCACGAGGTCGCGGGATCGAATCCCGGGCACGGCGGCCGCAGTTCGGTGGTAGTGAAATGCGACAACTCCCGTGTACTTAAGTTTAGGTGCACGTTAAAGAACCCCAGGTCCTCAAAATTACCGGAGTTCCTCACTACGGCGTGCCTCATAATGAGATCGTGTTTTTGCCGCGTAAAACCACACAATTAAAAAAAAAAACACCTATAACACCGAAAGACCACGCACACATAAAACCGGGACGTACGGGACTACATAAGTGAAAACTTGAATTTAAATGTTGTCTTTGCAAATTTTATGATAACACTAATCCCTACAACCTCAGATTGTGTTGAAGCCAGCATGACACGTAATTCAAAATATTTCTGGGGCTACGCACTGTCCTTACTTTTATAACATGAGCACCGAGCATGTATATCGTGTCGATGAAAATGGCAATGTTGTTTCGAAAGCTGCTTATGCCTTTTCAAAGCATTTCTTTTCTGTATGTGGTATAAAAGATGTTTCGACCTCGAGCGACCTTCCTTCTCTGTCTGGTATGCTGCTCACATTATCAGCCGATGAAGACCTTCTTTTGAATTGTATATAGCGCCTGAAACCTTCCCTTTCTTGTGGCGCTGATATATTACGTCCACACTGCTTAAGAGGTATGGGGACATACTTGGCCTTGTTCTCACAACCACCTTCAATTCATCTTGGGTACTAGGAGCGAACACACACAAGACACAAGGAAGACACAAGGCACAAGCTCTGTCCCGTCTCCTTCCTTGTGTCTTGTGTGTGTTCGCGACTAACACCCAAGATGAATTGTGACCAACTCGCCCAACAAGACGTACTTTTAAGCCACCTTCAATAGTTACCTAAAGTTTAGGACGTTTGGTAGTACTTATTTAATAATTTATTTGTTCAAAGTACCTGAAGAACGTCTTATCGGAGAATAGCAATTATAACATCTCGTGACAAACGAAAAAATATGCACATGTGTGGTATAAAGCAAGGCGACAGTGTAAACACCAGTCAGCATAACACGCGAAAAGCAAGAACATAGGCTAAACTGTGCACGACAAAAATGCTCATTATACTCACAATGCTCGTGGTCAAGCGAGAATGTAGATAGATAGATTAAAACAAGTTGTACGAGGATTAACATAAAATTAAATTCAACAAGGCAAAAGCAAAGTGCTGGAGAACACATCAGAAACAAGCAAATTGGGTATTCGAAGAGTATTGAATAGTTAGAACGCTATTTATGCATGAGATGTTCCTCCAGGCGGTCATGGAATGCTTCGCGATCTGTAATGGAGACGATATCGCAAGAAAAGTTGTTACAAAGTGACACGCTGATGAGTTAAACGCTTGTGTTTTACCGCAGATACGCTTGATGCTAACGTGATTATGGAGCCGTCGAGGCATGCGCAATGGAATTTCCAAGGATAGGACAGATGACCTGATGTGGTTAACGCATCCATGAAGCAAACAAAAAAGGGAAGCGGAACGGCGAATTGCAAGAGCGTGCAGTGAGTTTTCAAGTTTCATTTTCGTAACGCTGGACTTGCGGTCATAATTTCCAGAAATGAACCAGGCATCCCGGTTTTGTACGCGTTCTAAGTTGGTCCTTAAGAAATCTTGGTTGGGGGACCAGATAGAGGACGCGAATTCAAACTGTGGGCGAATTAACGTTAGGTACGCTAACTTGCGAATGTTAGATGGCGATTTACTCAGATTGTGACGAGTGTACCTAAGCGTTTTGGACGCTTCAGCCCAGATATGAGTAATGTGATGGGATCATGAAAGATTGCGAGTTAGGTGAATTCCTAGGTACTTATTGTATGACTGAACACGAGATATGGCAGAGTTGTTAATAAAGTAGGTCAAATTTGAGTTGGATTGTTTGCGACTGAAAGAAATGAGTTTGCATTTGCCCCAAATCAAAACCATTTGCCATTTACTACACCACCTACTTATTACGTTAATGTCATTTTGCAGGATAACGTGATCATCGGGAGAAGCTATTTTTCTGTATGCGATACAAACATCAGCGAATAGTCTTATACTGGAGTACATGTAAGCGCGTAGATAATTAATGTAGATCAAGAAAAGTAAAGGGCCTAGGACGCTGCCCTGAGGGACTCCAGAAGTTACGTCAGTCCGGAAAGAAGCACAGTTATTAATATATGCAAATTGTTGACGAGACGATGGAAAATTTCTAATCTAAGATAAACTAGCAGAGCCTAGTCTGATGGAAGCTAATTTTGAAAATAACCGGCAATGAGCAACGAGGTCGAAAGCTTTGGAAAAATCAAGAAAAATGCTGTCAGTTGGTAAGTTATGGTAAGTTATAGTAGGTAAGTGCAAGTCGGTTGTAAATTCAAGGAATTGCGTATCGCAGGACAGATGTTTTTTAAAGCCATGTTGATTAATGAAAAAGAAATTATTAGACTCCAGGTGGCTGTAGATGTGCGATGCGGTAATATGCTCCAGCAACTTGCAAGACGTACATGTTAAGAAAATAGGGCGGTAGTGATCTGGTACCTTTTTATTTCCGCCTTTGAATACTGGAATTACTTTAGTCACCTTCCAGTGTGGAGGTAAATGGCCGGTCAACAATGATTGCCTAAATACGTAACACAAAAATTTACTAGATAGGGGTAGGGTATTTTTTAATATTCTTGCGTTCAGATTATCTATATTTATTTATTTGGTACATACTGCTAGCCTTAACGAAGGCTTTGGCAGGAAAGGGTACATTCATAAAAGGGAAAATACATCATTTACACAGGGTTCAACGATAATCGTTTACAAGAGGCTTTGGCTTTGGTTTAAAAACAACCTTGTTCATACACACGTACAGCGATATAGACAACGCACATTCTTGGTGACAATATAACACAATGTAAAAATCACATTTCATTACGTAGCAACAAAGATATGGTCAGACAGCTTAAACAAAAAAGAATTGAGGGTCTTACAATCGACAACCTCTTGTTGTAACAGACTGCATTCTCTGATAGCTTGTGGGAAGTATGAATACCTGAATGTGTCATTGTGAAATCCATATTCAGATAATCGTTTATTGTGCTTCGTTCTTGAAATTCTAGCGTTAGAGTGTACTAAGAACTTGTTTTTGTCTTTTTTTAGGGCATTGCTCTTGATAATGAACAGGAATTTTATTCTGAGATATCTAGCACGATCGCTAATTGTTGGGAGTCCGGCTAAGCGTAGAAGTTCAGTTGGGGAATCATGAGGACGGTATTTATTATAAATGAATCTGACTGCTTTTCTTTGTGCACTCTCTAAGTTCGCTATGGCACATGCAGTGTATGGGAACCAGCATATGGCGCCGTATTCTATAACGGAGCGAATGAGTGACGTGTACGCGAGTAGTTTGGTGTTGGGTGAAGCGTATCTGAGGGACTGTTTCAGGGGAGAAAGCGCTGAGAGCGATTTTGTTGCCACGTATGACACACGTTTGTTCCATTTTAGATCGGAAGAAATAATGATACCTAAATGCTTGTATTCTTTAACCCTTTGTAGTTTTCTTTGCTGAATTTGGTATGGAAAGGTTAGTGGTGCCTTCTTTCTCGTGACTGTCATGCGGACCGTTTTTTCTGCATTTAGCGTCACCTGCCAGTCCTGACACTATTTCGCTATCTTTTTAAGTGCGTCATTCAAAACAACATGATCATCCTTGGTCTGTATTGCTTTATAAATAATGCAGTCATCTGCGAACATGCGTACCGTTGCGTCAATGCCATTTGCTATGTCGTTGATGAAAAGAAGGAAGAGAATGGGAGCTAGAACTGTGCCCTGCGGCACACCGGCTAGACCTTCAACGTGGATTGAGAATTGCCCTTCGAAATGAACGAATTGTTGACGTCGCGACAAATATGCATTTAACCATTTTGTAAGAGTAGCGTGTCACAGAATTCATTGCAGCTAATAGATTACTTTTGGATGCGATACCGGATCAAAGGTTTTTGATAGGTATTGAAAAATTATGTCTACCTCTCCTCGCTTATCGATTGTTAATGCTAGGTCATGAATAGTTTCTAATATTTGAGTTGTTGTAGACAAACCACTCCTAAATCCATGTTGGTTAGGGTTAATTAGAGAATGACTTTCAACAAAAGTTACGATGTGTTTTAATATTAAATGCTCAAACATTTTCCCCGCTGTACAAGTGAGTGAAATAGGACGGAACTTTAAATGATTTGTAGCATCATCTGATTTATGTATCGAAATAATTTTAGCAATTTTCCATTCTTGAGGAACTTCAAAAGTTTGCACGGATTTTGTAAAAATTAGCTATAAGTATTTGGAACCATTCAGCGTACTTTTTGAGAAGAGTATTTGGAATGTTATCTGGGCCGCTGGATGTTTTGACATCAAGATTAAGTAATAAAGAATGCCCGCTTTCGTTATATTTAGCTCACATGGTGCCTCACCTATGTCACTTGTCTGTGCGACCTTGTTTGGGATAGTGTTATTGTCAACTGTGAAAACTGATTGGAAAAATTGATTAAATTGGATAGGCTTGGTTAAGGGTTCTGTTGGCAATAAGCTGCTATTCTTCGGAACCCTAGATTTGAGATAGTGCCAAAATTTATGAGGGGATTTTGAATGAAGTTATTTAAGGTTTCATCTAAGTACTTTTGTTTAGCCGTTTTCGCTGCTATCTTCAATGCGTGAGAAAGTTCGCTAATCGCTAATCGCTAAGTTCGCTAATCTGTACCGCCAGACCTAGATAGTTTGAGGTCTTTTATGAGACATGCAATGCCTTCAGCCGTGACCGTTATGGGTTCCATATAAGGATAATCTAGTTTCAGAATTTCTGGGGCACAGTTAGACGATCTTCCTTAGCAAATACTGATGAAAAAGACTTCTTAAACTCAGATGGGCACTGCGCTTCCGTTAAGGGAATGTTGTGACTGAAAAGACAAATTTGTTGCGATGCATTATCAGGCGATATGGTTTTCAAGATATTTCTTGGATTTGAGTGTAAAAGGGAGGGAAGGCCACACAAGTAGCATACTTCTATTTAGCTGTGCATGTAGCTAAATATTATTCCTTCAGGCATACATAGCACTTTTTCCAGGAAGATGGGTGAACCTTGGGAGCTGTATAAAACCGTTTCTTTTTGTTTCGTAGTCTGCGCAGTGACGAGTTGAACCAAGGATTTTTGTTAGCATGTGAAATGGCACACAATGGCACACAGGCTGCCCGCTCGGAAAGATAAGATACCCGTCATAATCGTGCGCTTCACAAGGCAGGCGATCAGGGAATCGTGGTTGAGTAAGAACCACCTAAAAGACAGTAAGCCAAACATCTTCATCCAAGAAAACTTAACCAGACACAACCGAGAACTGCGTCTGGCAACAAAAAAAAAAAAACGGGCGAAAGAGGCCAAGTTCAAGTATGTATGGTATACCCATGAGAAGGTTCTTGTGCGAATGACGGATGCGGCAAACGCAATCCATATTAAATGCCTCGAGGGCCTTCATCGCCTTCAGCGGAAATGAAGTGTGTACTGAGTGCTATACTTAAGGGAAGAGGGCAAAGATGTATGAGCACACCTTTTACTCACCAGATGACCTGAACATTATTTTCTTTTAGCTTTTCTATTATTATGTTCAGCAAAACATGGAGCACGAACGAGAGTGACGCTTTCAGAATGAAAGGCTACATCATCCGCCCTTGTGGTCGCGGAGGTGGCACTGCAATTCTCACTTTGGAACAAATGGACTGTGAACTGCTTGATTCATTTAGCATAGTGACTCCAGACTATGAAGTGCTAACTTTAATTGCAGATAAGGAAATATATTCGGTCTGTCATCGGCCGCCAAATGGGCATATTTCAACATTTTTGATTTTCATGAAGGCTTTCTTTTATTTGTTGTAGAAAACAAGTATAAGATGATCGCCGCAGGTGATTATAATATTGATATGGGTGTTAACACACTTACTAGTACAAATTTTTACAACCTTCTCTTGTCATATGGATTTGACAACGTTATTAAAGAACCAACCAGAATAACAACTGAATGTGAGTCAGTACTAGATATTTTCATAACAAACCTTTCATCGCAAGATATAATAGCTGGTGCCCTATCATGTTCCATTAGTGATCATCTTCCCGTGTTCCTTTGTTTACAAGTTGCCCGCACTCTAAACTGTTCGTCTGCTGACAGCCTTTACCAGCCAGTAACCGATACGGCTCTTAACGCGTTTAGGAATGAGCTGCTTCAAATAGACTGGCGTGAAGTCCTGAATATACATGATGCTAACAATGACTACAATGTTTTTTAGATACCTTCAAAAGATTGTACAATGCGCATTTTCCTGTTAAGAGACGTAAAAAGAGTAGCAAAATTCGAAAGCCATGGGTCCCACATGAACTGTACCAACAAATGAGAGCAAAAGATAAGCTCCACAGACAGTTCTTAAACACCCGCAATCCTGATGATTTGGCCGTCTTTAAACGGTATCGGAACCAACTAACGAAACAACTGCGTACTGCACGTAAAGAGTACTTCTCACGTTTTTTGGACGACAAAAATGTGCCGAGTGAGTTGCTCTGGGACAAATTAAACACGCTATTGCGTCGCGATAATCAACGTACCTGCATTTCTAAACTAACGATTGATGGCAAAGTTTTCCACGAGGCGGAACTGGCTGATGCTTTCAGTATTTTTTTACAAATATTACTACGCCAGGAAGCCCCTCAAATGCATGTCAATATATCAGCACGCGGAATGAAAAATCAATATTTCTACAGCCAGTGAATGTACAGGAAGTAATTTCAACAATAAAAAATTTAAAGAACAGCAGCAGTAGAGATATCGACGAAATTCAAGTAAAACCAGTAAAGTATGTCGCAGATGTTATTGCACCAGTTCTAACGCATATTTTTAATAAATGTTTGACGACATCGACATTTCCAGTGCAAATGCAAACCGCAAAAGTAGTAGTGCTTTTTAAAATGGGAAGCCGAAATGAATTGGGCAATTACCGTCCGGTGCCTATCTTACCTATACTTTCTAAGCCCCTTGAAAAAATAATACGCTGTAGGCTTGTAAATTTTGTTCATCACTGCGAAATAATAACAAAACACCAGTTTGGGTTTAGGAAGAATATGTCTACAGAATTAGATCTGCTTCACCAGAAAGAGTATATTTTAACTCAGTTGGAACGCAAGGCAATAGTACTCAGCCTATTTGTCGATTTTTCCAAGGCATTCGACCTGGTGAATCATGATGTTCTGCTGCAGAAGCTGGACTTTTACGGTATACGAGGGTGTGGATTACAGTTATTGCAATCATATTTATGTCATCGATGTCAAGTAGTCCAAATAAACAACACGCGATCACGAGTGCTGCCACTGCCTTGCGGTGTTCCACAAGGCAGCGTATTGGGCCCCTTGTTATTTAACCTATATATAAATGACATTGTTAACATTAATCAGCACGCCGAATTTATTATATATGCAGATAATACCAGCATATTTTTTTTCTGGTAATAACATCGATAAACTTATCACTGATTGCAATGATACCATAGTCAAACTGCAGCAATGGTCCTTATCCAATTACATGAAGATTAACGAAAATAAAACAAAAGCAGTTGTCTTCCGGACGAAAAATAAGCCTGTTCCTCCTCATGCCAATATTCTTTTGAACTATCATTCTGCTGACATTGTTGACCAGTTTAAATGTCTAGGTGTTATATTCACTGCCAATCTGTCCTGGCAATCGCATGTGAATTTTGTATTAGCCAAACTTGCTCGAATAACCGGTGTAGTCGGTCGTCCCCGGTACATGCTTTCTACTAAAACAAAAATATTGGTCTATAATTCTCTTTTCTATGCACAGGTCAACTATTGCCAACTTGTCTGGGGCACAACTACTTTCTCTAACACACAAAAAAAATATTCCATATGCAAAAGCGGTATCTACGCCACGTGTACAATGCTCGTTATAATGCAACCACTGCAGAATTCTTTCACAGGGCACATGTTATTACAGCTCACAAGCTATACCGCTACCGTTTGAGTGCTCGGTTTAAGTATGAAGTGAAAAAAATATTCATAGCCTCGATGCCTTGGCACATTATAAAGAAATGAGAAATGTTATACTACTAGACGTGGAGTAAACTGGAAGGTTGCTGTACCACGCTTGAATTCTGGTATGGAGCGTTTGTGTTTTTCTCTGCCATCTCTTTTAAGCTATGATCAGTCACTGAATTTTGATTTATTTAGTTGTTCCACTGTTACACTTAGAGACCTGTTTGCTCAGTGACTAACGTGAGTTCATCTATTCTGGTGTTTGTTTTATCTAGCTCAAAACTTTTTCTTTTCTTCTGCATTTATCAAGTGTCTTGATATGCTTATCGCTCGTTCATTCTTTTGTGTTGACTGCGTTTGATTGATCTGGCTCAGGACTTTTTCTTTTATTTTGCTTTGATCAAGTGCCTTGATTTGTTTATCGCTTGTTTATGCTCTGGTGCTGCCTAGACGCTGCCTTATACATGGGTCTGCGGACTCGTCAAGCCACCAAGTGGCAGCTTTTTTTTCCGTAGCCTCTCTATCTGTAGCACCTGATGGAAAATAAAGATTTGATTTGATTTGATTTGAAATGGAATATAAGAGGCACATACTTGTCAACTAAATCTAACATCTCATTCTTGAAAGCCAGCCAGTTTTCATCCACAGAGTGTTGCTGAAAAGCTGGTATAAAAGACGGATAGAAAAACACCTACAATTCCTTTTTAATGCTGTTGCAATTTGCTTTATTGCAGTTACGAATGAATTGATTAGCTATAGATCATATGTTTCGTACCGGTTTGAGGATAGTAAGTTGAAGTAGTCTGTGGTCACTAAAACCATCGCAGTATTCAGTTGGGTATACCGTATCAGGAACTGTGGTTAGCGTTCAATCTAAAATGTTATTGCCACGTGTAGGGTCATTTACCAGATGTGTAAAGTTAAAATCCAACAAAAGGTTAACGAAATGTGTTGAAGTATAGTAGGACGACGAAAAAAGTGACCAGTCAATATTAGGAAAATTAAGATCTCCGGAAAGATAAACGGCATCCGCAGGACAGCTCTTGATTGCGGCGGAGATACTGCTTCGCAAGTCCTCTAGGAACAAATGACTAGCGTCAGATGGACGATAACAAACGCCTCTTAGCAGGTTAACAGCGCGAGCCTTGCACGTAGCCCATATTATTTCTAGGTTAGAATTTGTGTCAATACTAAATGATCGGACTGCTTTCATAATGGCCAGCAGTGCCCATCCGCCCCTCCTTTGTGTACGATTATACCGATAAATGATATAGGCCTTATCGATTAGTAATTCATTGTCCTCGATGCAGCCAAGGCTCTGTTTCACTTTAATTTTATTTACATGACACTGCAGACCTTTGCTAAAAGCAAGAAGGGCAAATTCAAAGAAGGAATACAATGCAGTGTACAAGCAGCAATGTGCATATATGTTAAGATGGATGCATGTAGATATAAAACACTTTCAAATACATATACAGATCTGGCAACACCAAAAGGATCACAATGCAAGTGGCAAAAAATTCTCCGGTAGAGGTTAAAAAATATCATTAATGGTCGTTTTAAAGTTTCCACACGTGAAAAGTTCTTCAGATAGTGAATTACAGTCAGTTATTGTTTTCGAAAAACTAAGAACTTGTGGGAATTCGTTTTTGCGAAATGAGGAGTTCAGCTATAATTGTTTGTGTGTGTCGTGTTTTGCGGGTTAAAGCCGGCACGACATATGGCGTGGCCGGGATGTCGAGCTTTCCATGTAACAAGGAGTGCAAAAATTCTATCCTCGCTGTTTTTCTCCTGGTACAGATAAGTTTTATTTTATTAGTTTTATGAGGAGAAATGGCGAGTCAGATTTCCTGTATTTGTTGTAGATGAATCGCACAGCGCACCTTTGAAGCTTCTCAACCTGTGCAATGTCTTCTTTCGTGTGAGGATCCCCAACCACGGCGGCATGCTCAAGTTTTGGCCTAACAATAGATTAATAAGGTAATTTCTGCACACTGGCAGGTGCTTCCTTTAACTTGTGTCTTAAAAACCCGAGCTTTTTTCATAGCAGATGAGGTTATAAAGCAAACGTGAGCACTCCAAGTAAGCAGGTTGTTAATGATTACGCCTAAGTATTTTGTGACCTCAGTCACAGATGCACTGTTGAGGGTGTAGTTAAACGTAAGAGGCATCTTCTTCCTAGTCATAGTCATAAATACTGTTTTTTCAAAGTTCAGTGTGATATCCCCCATTTGTCCCACCAAGACAAAACATCGTTCAAAGCAGTACTCAGCAGATTTTGATCTAAAACAGAACGTATTTCTTTAAGCAACATGGAGTCATCGACAAGAAGGTTAATTTTGATGTTTTAATCAATAAAGGAGGCCAATTGATTTATATAGACCAAAAACAACACAGGTCCAAGCGCACTTCCCTGGGGCACACCTCATGTGACCTCAATTGAAGGGGAACAAACACCGTCAGTTTTCACATAATGTGTTATATGTTTTAAGTGAGCAGCAATATATTTTATGAGTGGTGCGGGTACTCCAATTATTTTAAGCTTCAGAAGTAGTCTATCGTGAGGAACCTTGTCGAATGCCTTACTGAAATCGAAATACGTTAACTTGTCCGGAATTATCCAATATGGAACTAAGGGTACGAACAGCTTTGTTAATTGAGTAACGGCTGGAAATCACTTTCTTAAGCCATTCTGACATGGACTGAGCACGGAACTTGTATTTAGAATCTGCAATATATGATTTGCGACGATGCGTTCGATGATTTTACAGGAGGAACAGATTAAGGAGACAGGACGGTAATTCCTTACCAAAAGGCGGTCTCCGGTCTTGTGAATAGGCCCAATTCAGGCTGTAAGCTAGTCGGGGGGTAATGAAGCTGACAATAGTGACTCAGGAAAGATTTCGGTTAGGAACTGGGCTAAGGATTCTGCATAACACTTTAAGAAAGCATTAGGTATACCATCAGGACCAGTAAACCCTTTGGATCGAGTCTAAGAAGCATCTCCACAATGCCCTCATGAGAAATTAAATAACGGGTTCGCATGAGGAATCACAATAATTGTTGTCATTATTAACATCATAATCGCCACTGGAAAACACAGAATGAAAGTAGGAGTTTAAGCACGCTGCCATTTCTTCTGGACATGTGATGACATTGTCAATTACAACTATCTGTTTAATAGGCTGACTGGAATCCTGGATATGATTCCAAAATTTACTTGGATTGTTCTGTATAAACTATGGGAGGGTCTCAGTAAAATAACGCTGCCTCGCCGAAGGGATACTTGCGGACAATTGAACCGTCAATGTTTCTAAGAAACTAGTACCTCGGGACTTAGCGCTTTTTAGACGCTTTATTTTTCTTTTCACGGGGATAATGTCCTGGCTAATCCACAGATTTATCTTCGTCGTGCATATCTTTTGATCTGGAATAAGGTTAATAATGCAAAAATGGCAGTGCTCCTTGAAAGTTGCCCATAATTCTAGCACATTCCCAGCTGATAAATTTTCGAATGCTACATTTAAGTAATTCAGTACCGACTCGTCTCTTGCTTTTGAGTAGTCCTTTATGATCTAATGTATTACTGTGTTAGGTCGATTGCCTTTCAATAGAGCGAAGGATACTACTACTATCTTATGGTCAGATATGCCTTCGTATACTGTGGTTGAGGTGTCCATAAGTGCTGTTGTTAATAAACGCAAGGTCAAGCATAGAGCTAGCAGATCCACCTACTCTAGTTGGCTCCAGGACGAGTTGCTTTAGGTTATGAGCAAACATAATATCACAACTAACAATGGAGTCATGCATTGATACGAAATTTTCATTGCACTGATCAATGCTAGGAGCACTGAAGTCGCCGGCAGGAATTATGTTCTTCCTGCCTAACGACGAAAGATGATGCTGAAGCCTACGCAGGGATTCATTTTAAGATTTTGGTCCTCTGTATAATTCGCATAGTATGAATATGTGGTCATGACACGTTATCTCTAGAAAGACACTTTAATGGTTATCAATTTGTTGCAGGAGTGCGGCCTTAATGTTCTGTTTCAATAATACTGTGGCACCACCTACGCGGTCCCTGGTCACGCCTGAAAACAGAGCACTATGGAGGAAAGACGCAGCGATTACTTATATCAGGGTGTAGCCAAGTCTCCGTTATGATGGCTACGTGCGGATTGTGGGTAAGTAAAGTTATTCCAAGTGATTCCGCTTTATTAACTATGCTCTGCACATTTTTGTTTAAAAAAAGAAGTGTGAAGGATTCGGGCTTCTGGAGGCGGTGCGTCAATTCAGGGTTCGAGCATCTGCATCATGATGTGAAGAAGAACCCGCTCATTTGTAGCGCCAATACATATGTCTCTTGGTTAACTGTCTGCTTGTCATTTATGACCTTTACTTCGAGTTTATTTTTCCTCTCTGCTTTAGATGATTCCGAAAGTAACTTAAGCTTGCTTAAGGTTTCTTTCGAATAGTCATTCGTGATAAAATAATCGGTCCCCTTTAGTTTTATTACACTGGAAAATACGTTTTTGTTTTTGTTTTTGTTTTTGCATAGTCCTGTAAGCAAGGGACAACTGGACGTTCCTTATCACTCGTTTTGCTGAGCCTGCAAATTGGAGCCACCGAGGAGTTTGCACACCTAAAATTTTCTGAAATATATCGATGTGCACCTTACTCTGAGCTTTTTTCATTTTGTTTTTTATCTTCAGGAATTCCATGGATAATCAGATTCAGACGATTGCTGCAGTCTTCGATATCAGTAACCTTCCACTGTTGTACGTTAAAGAACTGGTGAATAGATTTCACGTGCTGTTCGATTTCCGTTATCCTGTCAATGCTGATTGTAAAATCGACAACACTTAGATCTACTCGTTCGAGTGTAGCGGCCAGAGTGTTAAGGGTTCGCCCAGTTTTCCTTGAAAAGCTTTCAAATCAGAAATATCTTTTTGCATTTAGCTCTGCGTTTCGATAAATTAAACGAACATGTTTTGAACAATGGGCGCCAGATTGCTTTCCACGTTACCACGTTAGAGAAGTTTCTATACGTGAACACACTCATACGTCATTTCAAGGCAACGCGTTGGGCACAGTCGGACCAATAACATAGGATCGTCACTAAGGCAAGAACAGCAATAAACTTGAATAAACAAGAGTGGGGGCATGTACAGTGTCAAGTCTTGGTGCAGCTCACCGTGCCCAGTGAAGGCAAAGGAGTGAAGGTCTTCCTTTATAGCTGCAGAAGACGGGGACGTCCCACCCCAACCGACGTGGCAGGCAGGGGACAGCTGAGTCTCGGTGCGTCATGTGCACGGGCGGGGGCGGTAGTGTTTAGCGGTGACCAGTGGTATCTGCTGCACGTGTTCAAGCTTATGCCGGCTGAACCGAAGAACAAATGCTGAATAAACAAGGGTGAAAGCATGTTCAGTGTCAAGTCCTGGTGTTGCCCGCTATGACCGGTGAGGGCAAGGGACGTCTGATCGGCGGTCATCAAGGAATCACTAGACCTGATCATACTTATGCAGAAGCCTTCTTATGTTAGCGAATGATACTGATAATGACAGAGTGATGGCAGGTATGGAAGGTTGTTTGCAAACGCACGTGTTCCCCGTTCGGCCTAGCTTCCGTGTAGATAAAACAGCCTAGTAATTTGAGAAGTCAGAAACTTATGACGCTCTATCAATTCGGGGCTTATCGGCGGATAACTCGAAATGACATTATGCTTTTTAACTGATTGGCGATGACAAACATTAGAGACAGTCGTGGTCCTTTCGCTAGATGCGAGTGGAGCATTGCCCGCCCCCAGTGCCACCCTTTCACTTAAGCGCCTAATTTCACACTCAGTTGCTTCCTGCTTTTCTTTCACGCCCTGAAGTTCACGTACTATAGCGCACTGTCCCTCTTCTATCCTGCGCACTGTCCCCAGAACGGGGGGAAGTGGACGCTACAGATCGTCACTGCAGGGCTCTGGAATCTTTTCAACGTACCCGGGAATGTAAAGTAAGAGGTCAAACAAACTACGGCGCAACAGAGACGGAATCAGCAATACTCTCCCAGTAGCTTCAAAAAACTTTGAAGGTAGCGTGGGCAGTGCCCGTACACGAATCGGGGGCTAGAAGTGCTGTTACCAACTACCGGCCTATAGATCTAGTATATTCGCTGCTTCAAAAGTGTTTGAATCCGGACTGTATTCCCTGCTCTCTGTTATTGCTAAGAGCCTTTTAATGAACGAAGAGCACGGCTTTTTATCGGGGCTCTTCACAATAAGGAACTTGGTTACATTTATGACCGATGATTCCTGATTTTTACGTAGTATAGGCGCAAATTAGACGTGATCTATTTTCACCTTAGCAAGACATTTGATTTGATTTGCCACGAGCTTCTTATTACAAGGTTTCAGCTGATGGACATACCTCTTCCATCACTGCCCTGATACCTAATTACATAAGCAGCTGATGGTACTTCGTTGGCGATAGCGGATAGAACTCTCTTAGTTACGAGATCACTTAGTAGAGTTCCTGAATTAAGGATCCGTTCATGGCGCCCTTTCTTTGTCTCACTGTTTGCAAATGACGTTTCGTCAGGAATTCAACTCTTCATTCCTTCTCTATTTCGAGGACATAAAGCTATTTAAGACTGGCAACAGTGTTCGCGATTACATTGACCTGCAAAAAGACATTTTTTCTCTCAAACTGGCACAGAGACAACAAGCTGTTCCCAAATGCTTCGAAAATTACGGTATTAAGTTATACCCAGTTATACCCGGAAAACGCAGTATGCGTAATTTTCATACACCTTTCGGGATGCGCCATTGCCCAGGATCGATGAAACGAAATATATTGGTATCCATTTCGGCAAAACGCTAAGCTTCCCTTCACTCGCTAAATATGTGAAACAAAGCGCCCTTTGCGCTTTTGGCACTCTTTGTCGAATATCGCATCAATTCCACTCGCCTGCTGCCTTTCAGAAAACTTATTCTACTGCGTGCCTTCCGCTGCTGCAGTATGTGTCTTAAGCTTGGAGCGGAAAATGCGAATCTAGTACTGACCTCATTGAACGCGTTCAGAACAAATTTATATCGATTTTCAAACACCGCTTTTGCTGTTCCGGGGGCAAGAGTTCGCGCCTTTTCCCACGGTGATGACTCAGGGCGGAAACGTTCTCAAACCTCCCCCAGAGGGCGATCGACGTCACCAGCGCTCCGCGCGGCCGCTGCTTTCCGCTGTGCTTGAGGGAGGGGCGCTCGCTGCCGCCTTGTGATTGTCAAGACCGAAGACAATCTCGTCGGCAGGACGTCCTTTCTTCTCGTCGACGCGACCTCAACAGGTTCTCCACAGTTGGGCGAGGCCGTGACTCGGCGTTCAACCGCGCGCCACGTCACGCCAAACACGCTGGACACGCCTTGCAGAAATCCGTACTGCAGCTGGAACTGGCAGGCCAACAGGCGCCAAGCCAGTCCCACATACGAAAGGCATGGCTCGCACACATCGCAATAAATCGACGCATGCACAACGCGAGTCGCATACGCGGTATAACGTGCAATATGTCACTCAGAACAGTCCTAAAAAATTGAAATTCGAACGATTTCGAAACTATTCCAATGAGTATTTTCGCTTCAAGGTTGACCGGCATTTGTAACAGAGTCCGGCTCCAAAACGTACACTTCGGACTTCTCCATGCACAAAAGACAGCTAGAGAACGGTTGTACGCCGCACTTACGTATACCGCGTGTCCCAGCTAACGCTAGCCAAATAATTCAAAGACAAAAAAAGAAGATAAAAAAAAAACACGGTGCCATATACGATTATAACACCTACGGTGTACGGTCTTCAGAGGCCTGGCGACCGAATACCGTAGGTCTTAGAATAGTGTCTTGCACCGTGTTTCTAAAATCCTATTTATTTTCTTTGAACCGATTTGCTATAAGGTCAGCTGGTACTTCCTTTATTTACGCGTAAAATCGTTCGTTGCTGCTTGTAGTTGTTCGCCTTCCAAGTCTTATAGCACCGTACATCTCTCCCCGTGCAGTGACAGCGATGCTTCGTGACAGCGACAATGCGTAATATGTGTCGCGTACTTGCGTGTCGGTACGATTCATTAAAAGATTAACAATAAAGTTATATTGTTTCCCTGCCGACGCGGACGTACGAGACTAGCAGAAGCAAACCATCGCGTTGCGTAAGGTTCTCGGCATTTCTTTTGACTGCAAACACGTACGCATGAGTGAAAAAACGTTGGGTGCCGAAGACGTTATTCGTGCACAGTGAACGAAAATGTTGCTTCAATGCAACGCGAGCGATCTAAGCTCAAACAGGCGCCATATCCTCAGGATTCTTGAAGGCCTGACGGCTTCTCTAAGCCGAAAGAACAGCCATATCGTATACAGTGACACCGTATCGTCCACCGACACAATAGAAGTTGGCGGTTACGGTCTACAATAAGTGCTTTGTGATGGCAGTAAAAACAGACTGTTCTGCAAGGGGATGCTTAGCTACCACAGATAAGAATTTTTTTTTTATTCGGGGAGGTTTTAAACTAATCTTTTCTTTACCCACCATATCTGAATGGAGAACTTACGAATATGAGTCCACAGGGTTTATTTTCTTTTTTGTAGCCGTCAGGGTTTACTGGATTTGCTGATACAATGTTCTTTATACACCGTGGTGGCTCAGTGGCCACGCCGTTTTTTTCTGACAAGCATAACGTTGCAAATTCCGAAGCCCTCTCCTAGTGCGGTCTCTCATATAGCCACATGTTAGGACGCTAAGAGGACTGACAACTGTGCGAAATGTGTTATTAGGCGTTTATGGAAATGAAATGAACATGATATATAGCCATAGAATCGAGCACGCCGTACGTGATTTAGGTAGGAATTACAAATTTAGCTTCACAAAGAAAGTCTCAAACACCAGCAAGTAGCGTGAACTGGTGGTAAAGCTTTGGTACTTCGGACGTAGTATGTGAGATTACTGGCTGTTATTATTACCGCACACTTATTGCTTAAAACTGCAGTTCGCATACTATTAGGCCTTTCGCGCTTTGTTCTAGGCGTATTACGAAGTAAAAAAAAAAAAGTCCACGCTAACGAGCGGCGCTCTCGCCCCTCAATGCGGGGCGGAGATTGCTGCTGTACGCGCGCTAAAATCATTTATTGCAGCTCGCTCAGGTCTTCGAGATACGGCATGCTTCGGAAATCAAAAGCGCACGCGCGTCTACGGCAACATGCTCAACTGCGTATCACGTGTGAAAGCCGAGTTTCATTTTAGAGAACTTGGCTTGGCTAAAAAAAAAGAACATCCTTGAGTTGCTAATGGCCAAAACTGGTGGACAGGAAACCACGAAAGCACCTAGCTATTGCTGTAGAAATAAATTACGACTCCGGTAAACATGGGCCGCAGGAAGATTGGCTTGATAAACAAAAATCACTATCGCGCACCTATCACTCTTTACAGCATGCTTTTAGTGAACGCCTACATCCTCATTGCGCCCGCCGTGGTTGCTCATTGACTATGGTGTTGGGCTGCTGAGCACGAGGTCGCGGGATCGAATCCCGGCCACGGCGGCCGCATTTAGATGGGGGCCAAATGCGAAAACACCCGTGTACTTAGATATAGGTGCACGTTAAAGAACCCCAGGTGGTCGAAATTTCCGGAGTCCTCCACTACGGCATGCCTCATAATCAGAAAGTGGTTTTGGCACGTAAAACCCCATAATTTAATTTTAATCCTTATTGCAGATGGAAAAATTCTGATAGAAAAATGTCCCACGGCGTTTTCCGCGCTACCGCTGCATGATACGACACTCCGACCGGTAAGCTTTCCATTGGACTAAAGAAGAGAAAAAATTGGGTGTCATAAAAATTGGTTGTAAGTCACTTTAAACACCATCAATGAACGAATGTACAAAATTAATTTTTGAATCTGAAAGTAAGAATATTAAGCCGGGAGTGTACTGCTAATAATGCCTGAGCACGGGCACTTTGCGCGCCGCTCCGTTTTGTGAAAAAGTACAGCTCAATGTGAGAGGTACTTGGCTTTCGCAAAGTCTGTGGGACGTCGTTGACACGCCATTATAAACGGATTGGCGGCGAGGACTTCCGGAGTCTCCGTGTGTCGGTAGCGCCTCGCTTGCGCATAGTATGAGGGATCACGCGGCGCGCTCCTAATAGGTTTGGCTGTCGGCGCTCAATAAAAACCACACGTGGTAGCCCTCCTGGACATTTCTGCAAGTACTCTCGAAACAACCGAAGTTCTTACTGTCAAAATAATAATCTTGGGCAAACAGAGAGCACAGAATGGTTTACAGACACCATATATTTACCGAATACGTACAGTGAACGCCCACTGCGCGCGGTCGCCGCGATGGAGTTCCCGAACCTGTTTCTTGCGTGAAAGGGAGGCAATCACTGAGGGCAAACAATGCAAAAATATGTTCTGGGTATAACCAAATGTATAACCAAACGAAGCACAAGAGAAAGCAGTGATCGCACGGATTCCGTGGTGGCGGACTGCGCCCCTGCATGGATGTCCGCGCACACTGTTTCGCGTTCACTGCCGTGAGCTTTAGGCCGCAACATATGAGCATTCGACAGTACACAAGCAACCATTCTTGTGTGGAAACCATCACAGCTGTTCAAAAATAATCAGTGGACTTCGACGCCTACGACGGCGACTTGCACAGTCGCGACGATTCAGTTTTTTTTTCTTTTATTCGAGAGTTTTGAACATTTCAATATCACTATTTCTCAAGTTGCGTGGCCCTGCATCTTTATCGGTCTTCTCAGCGAGCAGTTACCCGCTGCTTCTTTTTCTTAATCCAGTA
Source organism: Dermacentor variabilis (assembly GCF_050947875.1). Classification (NCBI taxonomy): domain Eukaryota; kingdom Metazoa; phylum Arthropoda; class Arachnida; order Ixodida; family Ixodidae; genus Dermacentor; species Dermacentor variabilis. The sequence goes on from NC_134571.1 coordinate 205,281,780, forward strand.
CATTTAATTGTTTGCTGCTACACAAGCATGATCATACGCCACGCCTTTCTTATTGTGCTTTCTACCGTTCCATTTCTATCTAGCATCAACAAGTTCATAGACCAAAGTTGCACGACCTTAGCCGTGCAGCGCGCGTGGGCGAGCGTCTCAGTGCGCGCTTTGTGCTACTCACCGAGTAAACCAGCCTTGACGCCGTATATAGCAGAAATCTCCGTCACGGAAGTGCTTGCTGCATACCCGAGTTGTAGCCGATGGCTGCTTGCTGGTTCTAAGTTTCGCGATCGAAGCTTCACGCAGCTCCCGCGGGTACGTGTGAAGGCTGTTAAGAACGGCCTGCTCAGGTGCAAGTTTTGCCAGCCAGTTGCGACAGCGGCGGCAACCTTTGCTTGGAACGCCACCGTTACGCTCTAGCCTCGTCGCTATTGTGACTAAACGTGGTCGGCGGACCAACTATTGTTACTGAGCCCGCCACCGCCAACCTGGTCGGCCGCGAGCGGGGGAGTGCCCGCGGGAACGTCTACTGATGCCTCTTCCCACGCGCCGTTCAAGACACAAGACAATGGGCTACCGGGCGCGTTGCGGGGATCAGCTACGAGTTCTACGAAGTCCGTGTGACGTCGGTTCCGGACCGTGAACCTGTGTGTGTGTGTGTGTGTGTGTGTGCGTGCGTGCGTGTGCGTAAGCTGTCCCGCGGAGAGGCGGCTTGTTTACGATGACTGGACGAACGTTTCCGTCACCTTGGAATCGAGGGGGGACCGAGTGTTTACAAACCGCTGTTGTGCGGATGCTCGAGGTACTCTCTTAAGCAGTCATGTTAGACTGATGTACTCCCTCAAGCAGCCATGTTAGACTGATGCACTCTCTCAAGCAGTCATGTTAGACTGATGTACTTGCTCTCGCAGTTATGCTAGACTGATGTAGATACTGCAAATAAACCGTTATTCCTCGTTCTCGATGAGAAGCAGTCCTTCCCTTCAACAACGTCCTTAGCGTGGATAAGTTGGACGACGGCATGGGCCAGCTACCTTCTAATTCATGCCAGACTCCAATCTTGACAAGGAGTTACGAACGGTTGGATTGACCCCAATCCTGACAAGGCTGACACTGGATTCCTTTGTGTACGTCTGGTATTGCGGCACCGAGAAGTAGCCGACCACATTGGACGCCTTCAAAGGCAGCCACTAGCTATTTTAGGGCTTTCAAGTGTTAAGCGCACACCCGAAGCGCGAGAACCTCTCAAATATATCAGAACCGCAGCGCAAATGGATTTTTAAACATTCGTTTTCAACTTGCTAAGGCGCTTCCGAAGCAGGCGACGCGGCCACTGTGTCCACGTGATCACTCAACGTGTCACGCCGACGGAGGCGCCAGCTTTTCCAGTGGCGGAGCTCGCCCCCAATAGTCAGAAAGAAGGGCTTGGCGAACGCGTGCGTCTAAATGTCGTACAAAAATCCCTCACGTGACCTCATCTTAGGTGCCTAGGGACAGGATCGTTTAGGGATTTTTGAGAAGCCACGACAGTGGCGCCGAGCGACGCCGTGGCGTGTTCGTCCTCGGCGTGATAGTTCCCTGGACCGCGCGTTGTTCAACACTGTTCGTGTGATTGCACGTGCTTGCGTTGCTTGTGTGTTGGTTGTAGGTTCTGTGTTACTTGGCGGAAAGCCGTAATCAGTGGTTGTGCGACAGTGCGGCTTTGGCCTCGGTGAGCTTTGGCGGTACAGAATCTGCGTTGTGTGACCCGTGCTTCCTTGAGAACCCGGCGGTGGTGACAACTGAAATGTCGAAGTGGCCTATCGCCTCGGCAGCGAAGTTCTACGAACCGCGATGTGGCCTCGCCGTGTCCGACTTTGCTTAACGGACATCGAGGGATATGCTGCTCACTACAAGTCATGTAAATGCGACTGCGTCGACCGCCCACTGTTCGGCGCTAAATGTGTGTTTGGTGTGCTGTGCTTGAAACGAGTGGTGCAGCGGGGGTGGTGGAGGAGCAGAGTGGCTTAGGGGCTCCGTTTGCGAGTTCACAGACATGTGCGTTTTGGTCTCATTAGCGGCTGTCGCGGGATTGTGGTGTGCCAGCTCCTTGCCTAGTATGAAGTTTACGACGCTAAGAAACATCATGTTCACGTTTTTCCGTGCTATATGTCATTTGCATGAAGACCGAGTTGAACACGAGGCATATGTCTGTGTTCGTTGCGTTTGTGTTGTAAATGATTTTCTATTGTGGAATTGCTGGCAGTCTTATTACGCAAGGAGTAAGAACGTAAACATATAAACATATTTCTGTGTGCCTGAAGTTTTGAATTACCCATAATACCCTTTACGGTTGATAAGTGGGCTACAGAGCCCGTGTGAACCAGCTACCTTTTCTTGCGACGCTCTTCCGTGTGGAAGACTGATGCATGGTGCGCGTTTATTTCTGTACTGTTGCAAAAACCATTTGTTTATTCACTGCTTCTTTGCCGCAGTACATTTTAGTTACGCGGTGAAGCATATTAAAAGTGGGAGAGGGCCGCTATCACCCAACATAGTATGTCCACTTAGGCGACATGAGAGGCGGCGGGTGACCGAGTGTATAATTAAAGAACTCTTATTATGTCCAGTGACAGTGGCCCCTTTCCACTTTTAGTATGCTTCACCGCAGCACATTGCTTAGGCTTCACCGCGAAACATCGGGGTATTGCGAGAAAGGCAATCTTAAAAAGCCCAATTATGCAACGTTTATTTTGTGGCTTGCTACACCACAATACAGGGGTGCAAATAAGGATCGTGCAGTAAAGCATGCTAAGAGTGGAAGTGCACATAGGTTTACACTGGGCTCATTATTTTCAATTGTGATATAATTTGCAAGTGCATCTGTGCTCGTGGTAAGCTTCGACAATTCTTTGCACATTACAAATTCATATTGCAGGGAAACTTACGAAAACACATTCACCATTATGGAACACATCATTCACCTTCAATGCAGGAGCACAATGCGGATTAATTCCCATGCTTTTGTCTGGACTGCACATATTCTTTGAGAATTGATTCGTTGTTCATAAGTGCACTGGTACTTTAGTCTAAGCTGGAGGGCTGAAGTTAATATGGAAGCACAGTTTTTATTGAGGGGACAAGATGTTGCCAAGGCAGTTGCAACATAGCATTTTTTTTTCTTCCAGGCACCTTTTCTACTAGAAGCTTACATTAAAGTGTTTCGAGCCTCTTTCAGCCAGCACATAGTGTATATAAAATCAGACACTAATCTAGCTAAGGAACATCACCTATGCTCTCCGCAGTAAGCTGTGCACAGGAGAAGTTCATGCCTATTTATAGCAAAATAAAATATAGCACGACCAGACTAAATAAAAAAAGGGGTGGGCTGCAGCAATACTAAGTGTTAAATGGTGCTTTATCCTTTCCCTTGAGTTTTCTGTTCTTGTGCTTTTTATTATGGATCCTCCGCAGTAACCACGCGAGTGCCGAACTTGAGCTTGTTGGCTTTGAGGTCTCATGGTTGTTACTAACAGAACAATGTGATAAACGAACAAGGGCTTGGAGGCATCCAGTCGCCTTGCTTGTCTCATGGTGTCGCTCCATGATTACCGTTAGCCTCCAGACCAACTAGGAAGAGGTTTGTTGCAATTGCTTCTGAACTATAATGCCACCATGCCAACAGTGCTCTCAATGACTTTTGGACAGTAGAATGCTTGCACCCAGTAAAGTCTAAGAAGGAAGCATTCTGGATGTGCGAAGTGGGCCTTTTGCACCTGGCAGCATTGCTGAAGGGGCTTTGCCTGTCTGCCCTCTTTATGGATGCACAACGGTGATTTCCTCTTTCAGAGAGACTGTTTCAGAGGTTATTAAATGGCAACAGTGTTGGGTGTTTGTAGCAGAGAAGCTTGTCTTTGCCCACTGTCAATAATCTGTTCCTTCTCCAGTGCCCCTGTGAAGGGCCTACCTTTTGGACACAATGTGCTGTCCATGCATGCATGTATTTTTAGCTTGTAAAGAAGTCTATTAACCTTAGCCTCAAGCTGGTCCTTGCTGATGTCACCCAAGAAGGCATTGGGGAGTATAGCGATGCACACTTACAAAACCCTGTTGATACTAGTGAAACGAAATTAATGGACCTGCTATTTTTTTGTCCACTCCATCCTCATTATTTACCATGAGCAGCTTTGTCCGAACAGAAGGCATATGTAGTTGGTCGTGCATAGCCTGCAGACTAAGACTTGTTGGCGTGTTATGAGCTTAGCACAGTGTTTATATGTAAAAAACTTCTGATGTGTTGATGACTTCCATCTCTTCTTTCACACTTTGCCAGCAACAGGGTCAACCAGATGTTCAACAGCCTTCCCACTAGTTCTCTCAGCCTCTCCTTTACCAGGGTGCTGCTCATACATACCTGTTTTCTTGACCTTGCGCTGCACTTCAACCATGGCCACACCTGCTGAATCTATAGCATGTGATCAAAAAAGTGCTGTACATCATGTTGCTCCAAACTCATGACATGTGCTACGAAGCCTTGAGGAACACCCTCATTTATTTATGCCCTCATCATACTGTACGAAGATGTGCATGATAAGTGCAATGATTAACATCTGCTGGTTTTTCAGTGTTATTCCTGTCCAGCTTCCTGAAAGCTAACCTGAGTGTTTCAAAAGCAACAGGCCGCTGCTGGAAAAGAAGTGCATAAAACAAGGGTCGCTATAACCACATATGTCACACAAAATGAAGAAGGCCACTGAGTGTACAGGCGGTTTCATATCCAACAAGCTTGGTTCTCCCTTTGTAAGTGGGTCAGCTCAACTTGCCCCGAAGACACGGCCTTTGATAAACTATGTGCCAGATGCTTTGTCCCCTGCAAAGCTGAAGATGTGCACAAGATTCTGACACCCCGCAGCAGCTTCTGCACTGGGCAAACAGGTCACTACAAAAACGACTGCCTTGACAAACATGCTAATAACATGAAAACGGGCCGAAATTGGGCTATTTATTGGCCCCAACTGCAGGTGCAATCTACTCTTCCACCAGATGTGTGTTGATCACAAGAACAAGGATGTTTTAAAGCAGTGTTTTTAGAGTTGAACAATACTCTGCACAAGCAGCGCTACCTGCAGCACTGGTACCTCATAACCTCAATCCATTACCTCGCCACCATGCAAAGGGGCTATTTGTGAATGATTAACTTGTACTTATTATATTTATGATGGCAATACAATGCAAGTACATATCCATATTGTGTGCAATATGGTTAAATGATGCCAAATATGATAGCCATTCCTAATCTGAAATGCAACAAGAGAGCGAAAATAGGCAACAAATTGTAATTCAAAAAGACAAAGACAACCAGTGCACAGGATAAGTGAAAAACTTCCTTCTATTGAAAAAAAATTCATGTGCGAGTATGGCATCAGCAGTGGGCAGCAAACTTTCAAGCTTGCGTGACAGAGGTAAAACTTGGCAAAATGCTACACTCACACTCAAATATAAAACGGCCTTGGACACAGAAAACAGACATTATTGTGTACAGAATGAAAGGGCAACACTCCATACAAGAATACTCTATGGCACCACACACTTGACATGATATAAAAGATGTTTACATGCCCTCCCCATAAACTAACTGAAACAAAAGCAAAAACAAGGAAAACATTCCTGAAAATGCAATGTGCAGAGTCTGAAACCCAGAAAGAACAACACAAGAAAGGTTTCAACAAGTCTTTCAATGTTTAAAATTGTCAATCTGTCTCGTCACTTCTTAATGAACCTGCACAGCTGAACAGAAAAGAAAGCCCAATAGCAGGGCCGCAGAAAATGTCACCAAATAAATATACTTTGCTTACCAAGGATACCTCCGGTTTAGTTGTGGTCTGACTTTGCACAATAATTGTGTATAAGCTTTTCTTGTTTATAATGGTTTAGCAAATAGGGAAGAAATGGCCATGAGAGCACCAGGTGTATGCATAGTCTAGGCGCAAAAAGCCACTGCTTTCTTACCTTTATTTTTTTTCTCTACTACTATTCACGAGTATTTAAGTGCTTTAATAGCACAGCCAAGATCCTACTGCAGAACACAAAATTGGGCAAGTTGTGGCATAAAGAAAATTGCGGTTTCATTCAGTGAAGGTCTGGTGAAGCGAAGCCCAGTGAAGGTCTGGGCTGTTGTATTGACCATGTCATTCTAAAACTGTTAGGTCTGACACTGTCAAAGCATTTGGCAACTTTAATAAGCTTCACCTCACTATATATATGTAAGCGGTGGGACCATTCAACATGTGAAAATAAAAATACGGCAAATACAGAGTTCAAGAGCACCTGAGATTATAGTAAAGCGGGCGGGGCAGTAGCTTCAGAGTAACGGGAACTTCAAAGCTGGAACTAGGGCTGCCATACATCCCGTCACCGCAATACACTGTTTGCTTCATTGCATTACACAAAAGTGTTGCGGTGAAGTTATTGAAGACGCACATATACACATTCATTCGTCCCAACTTTACACAGATCCTTGCATCCCATTGCTAAATATAAGAGCGCGAAAAACGGGCAGAGATGCAGCTGAACATAAAGGCACAGTATTAAGCTCCACCTCACCGTGTTTATCGCGCCCTTAAACATCTACTCTGCATTTTAATTCGTGGAATTCTGGCAGACCATGTGATGTCACTAAAGCTCCGTTAAGTTCACAGCACTACGCGATAACCATCGTAAAGCCCCACAATAAAAGTAAATCACATGATGTCACGGATGGCGCACTAGCGCTGAACACGATTGAAAACATGCGCTGCCCCATTTCAAGGACGCATGAACAGTTGTGAGTAAACACCAGCTTAAGCATTATATTACTTACGTAACGTAAGTCGTGGCGAGGAACACGTACAATACCTCCGCCTACGACGCCCGTCAAGTAAAGGTGCATGTGCGATGTGATGACGCTGCTGCACAGCGCCGGTTCGCAAATGGCATTGCCAAGCGCTACGCCACTTCAATATTTCGATCGTCAGCACCACTGAATTCTTCAGAAATACGGGTCTCACACCACCAGAGTTTACCGAGACCAAAAGCCGACATGCAACACCACTACTACTGCACGACTTTTCGCCAACAAATACTGAACCCACTGCGGAGACATCATACGACCAGCGGACGGCGTGGGCCAAAGATTCAACGCGCCACAAACCAACTTTCGCGCCACGGCATCACTTGGCGCCATATCATCGCGCCTTCTCAAAAGTCCCTAAACAATCCCGTCCCTAGGCACCTAGGATCAGGTCACGTGAGGAATTTTTGTACATTTAGACGCACGCTTGGCGAACTGCTATTGCGTGGCGCGCGCATCTAAGTGTCGTAGAAACATCCCTCACGTGACCTGATCCTAGGTGCCTAGGGACAGGATCGTTTAGGGACTTTTGAGAAGGTGGCGCCATGTGGCGCGTTGAATCACCAGCCGCTGCTCCGGCCCACGCCGACCGCTGGTCGTGTGTTGTCCGTGTTGTCTCCGCAGTGGGTTCAGTATTTGTTGGCGAAAAGTCGTGCAGTAGTAGTGGTGTGGCATGTCGGCTGATCTCGGTGAACTTTGGTGGTGTGAGACCCGTATTTCTGAAGAATTCGGTGGTGCTGACGATGGAAATATTCAAGTGGCATAGCGCTTCGGCAATGCAATTTGCGAACTGGCGCTGTGCAGCAGCATCGCCGTGTTCGCCCTTTTCGGCAGCGTCATCACATCGCACATGCACCTTTAGTTGACGGGTGCCGTAGGCGGAGGTATTGTACGTGTTCTTCGCCACGACGTAGGTTACGTAAGTAATATAATGCTTAAGGCGGTGTTTGCTCACAATTGTTCACGCGTCCTTGAAATGGGGCAGCACATGTTTTCAATCGTGTTCAGCGCTAGTGCGCTATCCGTGACTTCATGTGATTTACTTTTATCGTGGGCTTTGCGGCAATTATCACGTAGTGCTGTGAACATAACGGAGCTTTAGTGACATCCCACGGTCTGCCAGAATTCCACGAACTAAAATGCAGAGATGTTTACTATCGGTACTAAGGGCGCGAAAAACACAGTGAGGTGGAGCTTAATACTGTGCCCGGTGATGTTCAGCTGCATCTCGGCCCGTTTTCGCGCTCTTAGTTTTAGCAATGGGACGCAGGGTTCTGTACAAAGTTGAGACGAATGAATGTGTATATGCGTCTGCCATAACTTCATCGCAAGGCATTTGTGTGATGCGATGAAGCAAACAGTGTATTGCGGTGATGGGATGTATGGCAGCCCTAGTTCCAGCTTTGATGTCCCCTTTACCCTGGAGCCGTGGCCTGGAGATATTGCCCCGCCCGCTTTACTATAATCTCGGGTCCTGTCGAACTCTCTATTTGTCGGTATCTTTATTTGCACATTGCGAATGTTCCCACCGCAATACATATGTGTAGTGAGGTGAAGCTTATTAAGGGCTGCCAATGCTTTGACAGTGTCAGACCTAACAGTTTTAGAATGACATGGCCAATATAACAGTCTAGACCGTCACTTGAACAATTTTTTGAGGACTGTCCGACTAATTTTACAGCACAGAAAAGCAATGTAAACACCTCAAGAGTTGATTAGCAAGTAATACTGGCAAGCACAAGTCTAGTGGCCAAGGGTGCGGTGAAGTGCTTTAAACACTCAACCGACACACCTTACGTGCTTAAAGATATCTAGCATATTGATGCAGGTTGATCAGACTTATTGCGATATTGGTTGCTTTACAATGCAAATAATATTGGATAACAGGATGCAAGCGACACGTGTGCTGCTTGGTTATGCAAACCACATGGGTCCCAGAAATACCCAGACAGGGTTCTTGTTTATGCATGCTGCTTGCATCCACTAATCTAAAGCTCTCTAATGTCAGCAGTATAAAGAGAGGCTGTAGAAATAGGGCTTTGAACTTCACAAGTGCAATTTTGTTTCTTCTATACTCATACAACCTAAACACTGCGCTGTCGTGACAGCATCTGCGTGGCTCATTGCCACATTTTGCGACGAAAGCAGTGATCACTCAGTTAGAGTTGCCTGTACTAATATTACTCCGATAATTCTTGAAACAGTTCATTTTTAAGCACGAAGCATGTCATGCCCAACTGGAAAATTAACCAAACAATAAGCTACTAAAAGTAGCTAAAAACTAGGCAGTCTTCAGAAGTCAGCTTGATTTGCAGCTCCTAAAATTGGCTAATATTGAATTAGGGCAAGGAAAGAACAGCTTGAATAAACATATGTCTCATCAGAAAGGTGTGGCGGTGTGCTGCAGGCTAAGGCAGCGAAAGGAAGCCGTTTTGGCATTGGTCCCAAAACCAGGCACCACATCTGAGGCGACTTCACTTGGCTTTGACACCTGCAAATTTGCTTTCCCTGGCACAGAATACTCAAAGTGAGCTAAATGCACATCACCCACATTGGGGATGCAAAGACGTAAGGCCAAGAGGATGCCACCTTGACGAAGCAGACACCGCCGACCTCAAATTAACAAAGGACACCAACTATCCCAACTGCCACACCCGCCATTCAAACCAGAAGGGCAGTACACTTACCTAGCAAAGCCAACTGGGGTCTTCATCCAGAGTGTCAGTGCGACTCTACCACAAGAGGCAGCGACCATTATCCAATATAACATTTGACCAAGGGGTGAAAATGTGCCACATTCACAAAATCAGGGTTTCAGGTTGGGAGCATCTCCGTGATGCACTTGAGTCTGCAGAATGTGAACGTGTTGAAGAATCGCTAGCAACACGCATTCTTTTCACCGTACAAAGAGCGAAATGTGAACTAGAGCTTACCGAGACAACATCCAGCCCTGACAAGCACCTGCTGCAACTTTGGGGTGAGCAAGCCAAGTTGTATACTTGAACTGTGCCCACATGCAACAAACCCTGGTCAATGTTCTACACAAGACTGAGCAGGCAAGATGTCATGTTAAGAAACTTACCAAAGACTAGTGGATGGACGACTGCGTGTAATTTGAGAGCATAGGGCTCGGTAAGCTGCGACAGATTCTCGGCTCTAACAGGATGAACCAAATAGTGTAATAATATTGATCTTCAGTGCTACCTCGATCTTCAGTGCACGTTGAGAAATTTGAGTAACAAGCTGCAGATGCTTTCCATGACCACCTCACTGCTTCTGGCCGTCACCAGACTTGTACGCACCTTAATGACCACTTGCCAAAGAAGGAATGGAAAGCCTCTTTACGATGGCAGAACCTGTCATTGCTCTCGAGCATGTCAACACTTAAAGCGCACGTAGCAAAGATGCAGTCATATTGCAGATGTTTAGGAATCTTGCCGAAACAAGAAAGCAAGCACTACTGCTTGTAATAAATGAAATCTGCACTATTGGAAATTCCCATAGAGTGGAAACACTTAACCATTATGCCACTACCGAAACCAGGCAAGAAACCTGACACCATAGCCAACCTTTCATCAGTCTCACTCACATTGACAGTGTGCAAATTGACTGGAGGAATATGGCTCGCGAGGCTGAACCACCATCTGGGAAAGACAAGACTATTTCCACCTGTGCCAGATTGGTTTCTGACCTAAGGTTGACATGTGCCACAATAGCCTCTTTCTGCATCAAACCATCGCCAATGCCAGCCGCTTTGGAGGAAAGATGTATGGGTTCTTAGTCACAGTCCAACCAAGAAGGATGTTGAGCACAGGCTGCAACGAGGAGGTACTCGTGGCCTTTCGTGAAGCCTGTCCAGGTATATGGGTTTCCAGTGTCACCAAAGCCTCTTATGCAACCAAACGTTTGAAATACGAAATTACAGCAGACAGCCAAAGACTTTTGCGATCTGCACAGGTGGAAATGCAGGTGAAACCCGGACCAGCACACTTGGTTGCAGGAATGGTTTGCTGATGAGGTAAGGAGGCGACTTAACAGTTGGTGATAAGGTACACCGAATGCAGCTATGTGCATTATGTGTATATACTGTTAGGCTGAAACAGATGAATTTACTCCAAACCAATATCAAAAGCTCATTCTTTTTCAGGATGCCACTCATGTGCTTTAGGTAAGTGTGGACAGGGTTATATAAAGCTGCATAGGCAAAATGACAACTAGACACGGCTGGTAAGGGTATATTTTTTCTGGGTTAAATTGTTGCTCCTTGAACTAATTCGAAATCATTAACTGTAGCACCAAAGTAGTCGACCATTACCAGAACAAAGGCATGTGGTGTGCCCATCTCAATTCTTGTGCTTATGCCAATCGTTTTTTTACAGCAATAGCTGCTATGGGCTAACTCCCCTGGTTGTTCTGATGTCTACTGGTGTTGTCACTGGAATTCTCTAATTTCTTGCTAGAATATTGCAAATAATGTTCTCGTGCTGCGAGGATTCAAACATACGATCAAAAGATTGGCCATCCACAATTCTACATTTCAGCCACTCTGCTGAAGGTACAGTCGTGGTGAATACTGATCCCGGAGAGCGTGATCTAGCCAACAGGTGCCATGATTGGCTAACACCTGCTCAGTGTTTGCGTACTGTATATAGAGCTGGCGTCCACACCTTAAAGTTCTTACACATCACTTTCCCACTTGTGAAGGCAGTCCTACGTTAAATTTTCTTCTTACATGTGATGACAATGATTGGGTGCACCTGCTTCATTAATCTTCTTCTAGTGCTTGGCTTCTCAGATTTACTGGATGGAGCTGTTGGTGTCTTGTTTTCCTCAAGCAAAGCGCGAGACCTAGCAATGGGTAGCCCAAATATAGATTTGAGAAAACCAAAACGAATTCAGCAGTAAGAAGCTAAAGGGTTGTTTTGGTGTAGACCAGTGGCCGAGTCCCGATATGAAAGAGAAGGAAGAAAAGCCGAGTCTTTCCACTTCAACACCGGAAGGCACAACTCCCACAAATAAATAGGACTCTTACTTATTTTACTTTTTGAAAGGAGATTACCGACTTGCATTGGCAAGTGTTCACTTCAACAAACACTGCATGAAGTAAGCTTCCTGCACATATTTCACCAGCCACTGCATCATTGTTTCACATTATGAGTGAAACTGCAATTTTCTTTATGCCACAACTTGCCCAATATTGTGTTTTGCAGTAGGATGTTAGCAGTGCTATTAAGGCGCTTAAATACTCATGAATACTATTAGAGAAAAAAATTAAAGTTAGAAAGCAGTGGCTTTTTGTGCGTAGACTATGCATACACCTGGTGCTCTTATGGTCATTTTTTCCCTATCCGCTAAACCATTCTAAATAAGAAAAGCTTATACACAATTATTGTGCAAAGTCAGACCACAACTAAACCACAGGTATCCTTGGTAAGCAAAGCATACTTATTTGGCGAAATCTTCTGCGGCCCTGCTATTGGGCTTTCTTTCCTTCCTTTTCAGCTGTGCAGGTTCATTAAGTGATGAGACAGTGTGACAATTTTAATCATTAAATAACTTAGCGAAACCTCTTTTAGTTAGTTTTTTCTTTGTTTCAGACTCTGCACATTGCATTTTAACGTGTTTTCCGTGTTTGTTGCTTTTTCTTTATGGGTAGGGCCTGTTAGCATTTTATACACCATGTCAAGTATATGGTGCCATAGACTGTTCTTAGATGGAGTCTTGCCCTTTCATTCTGTACGGGGGAAGAGGAAGAAGAAGCACTGAACAACATGCAATAAGATCGGCTCCCGCTTTCAACATCGGTTTTGACCCGTTAATCAGAATGCACCTTTGGCTGGATTACATCAATCGACGCTTCGCAACCAGAGGATCACGGCGACACCACCCGCTCGCAGTAACAGCAGTCTGGCTCGCTGCTATCTGAACCCGCCAGCGATGCCGCCGCCTGGCCTGCTGCATGACATTGAAGGCAAGTCTGCGAATACTTTTTACCGAGCTCGCGTCATTTCCACCGCACGGAATGGAGAAAAACGTGCACGAGGCTCGCTCATGCTGACGCCCGAACGACAGTACACGAGTATACCCAGGGATTACCCCTGTGCGAGAGGCGCACTTCGCATGCCTCCTGCTCCCGTTAGTCGCCAGGACGAAGAGGACAACTGTGTACTTGTTCGTTCTCGACGGACAAAGCAGAACCGCACGACGGACGCGGCGAAGCCGAGCTCAGGTGCCCCGCGTAAACATCAACACACCGTCATCCTTCGGCCTAAGCAGCCGTGCCGCATTATGAATGAGCAGTTCATACGGTTAGACAAAGTCGTAAAGCGCCACATTTCGGCTCATCTCGGTCTCCTTAAGGAAGACCAAATACCGGAGTTCTCGGTTCGCTACTTAAGTCACAGCAATCAGCTCGCTGTCGACGCGTCCGCACCCGAGGTGCGCAACGCAATTCTCGCAATAGCGTCCCTGCCAATCCGCGGACAGGATGTGCCCTTTCAAGCATACGAAGCCATTGGTCTTAATCAAATCAGAGGCATTATTAGAAATGCTGGAGACATGACTTCTGAGGAACTAATGAACTCCTTGCATTGCCGCAAGTGCAAAATCCTGCAAGCACGCCCACTTGGTGACAAAGGTACTGCCATGGTCACATTTGAAGGTAACAGCCTACCCTACAAGGTGGCCTGCGGTCATTTACTATCCGTGTCTTTCCGTACCATGCACGAGTGGCAGTTTGTGACATATGTCACAAGATCGGGCACCACAAGGAGCAATGCCCCAACACTCTGGCAGCGAGATGCTCTACGTGCGGTCTGCGGCAACACGAAGCGGGAACACAATGCCCGAACGCAGAACCGCAGTGCCGTAGCTGTGGTGGTTCTCGCTTGGCCACAGCCACAAACTGTCCAAAAAGACAAGTCAACAAGAAAATTTAACAAAAACGCAAGCCGGCTGCCCAAAGGCCACGTAGGAAATGGCAGACAGAGGGGCGTCAGCACCGCTCTCCCGAGAGCGGAACTGAACAAAAATCAATATAGACCCAGGCTAAAGGCAACGCCATTCGACACCGGGCCACCGGTATCCCCAGCTGCACAGTCAGAAGCCAGCGGAAAAGGCACCTTCGCGGATGTAGTTAGACAAGCGAACGCGCACCTAAGAATCAGTTCCAGCAATAGTACAGCGCTTCCCTCAACCTCAACACTCTCGTCCTCTGCGCTGCAACCACCCTCAGATGGAGTAGCGCAGCATACTCGCAGGGACCCAGCTCATTCAACGGTGCTTACACCTCCCAGCGATAATCCATATCTTCCTCCCCCAACGACATTTCACGATCTCGAGCGGCGTCTTGAAAATCGTATGGCGCAAATAGAGAAGTCCATCCATCAAAGCGTCCAACAGCTTATTAACAGGGCCATAGAAACATGCATCCACACCATCATCACGCTTTCCGGCACTCTTCCTTTTGGCACAACCTCTCCAACACTCGCAGGAGCACCAGCAATGCGTACGCCTTGGGTACCACCAAGCTTCATTGCTGCTGAAGCAACGCAGCCTCACCATATCTAGCTCTTCCAATTCATCACCGTGGGCAACTGTCCTGCAATGGAATTGTCGTTCTCTTCCTAACAAGAGGGCTGACATGATCACCCGGTTCTCCAGCAAGCGAGACAACACCAGTGCCTTGGTCATTGCCCTTCAAGAAGTCAACGGCCCTGTGCTGAGCATAATCGGCTATGACGGCTACGCCCCGCCTGTAAAAGTCGCTGAACCCACGAAGACAGCATTGTACGTGCGATGGGAACTACACACGTGCAATTAGACACGCAATCGTGGTGCAGCGCTACTCTTAGCGTTGTCGCATGCCGGTTAGCAGTCTCAACACAGCGTACAATGCTCATCTCTTGCGTCTACGTGGTTCCCGAGAACACAAGGAATAAGGCAACTAGGGCACTCGTTCATCTCATCAATTCCCACTTTAAGAAGATTTATCCGCAAGACACCATATTGTTGTGCGGGTTCTTTAACGCTCAGCACGTCGCCTGGGCATACAACAAATGCAGCCCGCACGGTCGGCGCATCATGCAAGATACCTCGGAGTACGGGCTGACACTCCTCAACATGCCTCAAGCACACACGAGGCTGGGACAGACAGTTCACCAAGCAGACACATCACCAGATCTTACCGGGAGTACTCGTCCGCAGCTTTTTCGATGGGAGGTGCTGGACGATTTCATGGGGAGCGACCACATTCCGATCCTCATACGCTTTCGCACAAGCCACGCCAATCCGAAAATGAAGTCACACGCCGCTACACTGCTAAGCCACATAACACACTGGGACAAATACCGCGAGTTACTGCCGCAGCAGTCTCCTGCCAAGAACATTGACCATCTGGTATCACAGCTTTGCGTAGCGAAGCGAAGAGCCACCAAACACTTACGGGTTCCCTCTGTCCACCCAGAGCCTGATAGACATCTGCTCACCTTATGGAATAGAAGGCACCGGATACTCGCTCAGTACAGGCGGTCTGGTCGCACTGCTCACCAAAAAGCACGGTTGCGCAAAATACAGCGTTTGATCGAAGAATATACGACTATGCTCGCGTCAGACCGCTGGATGGGAATTTGCGAATCCATCAATGGACAGACTCATACGTCCAAAGTTTGGGCCATCCTGCGCTCTCTTCTTGGCCAGCGTAAGACCAACAACGGCGCGGCTCGTGTGGCCCTCCGCGAAGGCATCAGCGCTCAGGAACTTGCCGAACAGGCCGCTGAACTGTTTTTCCCGCAGACGTCTCGCCCCACAGACACCACATACCAGAAGGATGTACATTCTGAAGATAGTGAACCACTTAAGGGCCCTTGAAACGGTTCGGACAAATTTTGTGGACGCGTAGGGTACAGCTTAAGTAGAACATTCGCACCACAATTCAAGTGAAACGTTACGTATTAATGGAGCTGCAAGCGATTAGAAGTTACCCTCCTCCCTAGCCATGCTTTTTCTCCTCAACTCGTTCGCCGAGCGAGCGGGGCTAAGCTCCGCCTTCACTGGTTTTGCGTCACGATGCGACGTCACATCGTCCACTTCCGGTTGTTTTGGAGCCCGCCCCCCCCCCCCGACCCCCCCGCCCCCGCGCGAGACCGCTCCGCTAGCCGCTTGGCCGTCGGCCCCAAGTGAGAGCTATCGAAGCAGCGTGCGTTGCGAGCATTCTGTCGTAGCGCCGAACGTGTCTTGTATTCCGGTAACCATAGGCAAGCTGGTCATTTCGGCAAATGACTGGAGGCATAAACTCAAGCTGATGAAGGAACCTTAGCGTAGACGTACGTGAGCGGCCTCATCGGTCTGCACGGTCCATACACTTGTTGGCGCAGTGCTTAACCATCCAAACAAAGCGCTAATGTTGCTCTAACCAAGTGCAAAACATTTTAAACATTTATAAAAACAACGTGTTGATGATTACACTCCTGCGAAAAATACACACCAGCAGCAAAGAAGAATACACTTCGTTGCTGCTACTGTGTATGGTTGAGATCTGTGCCACCAGGTGGCTGCACCGTGCAGACCATTCCCATTTGCCCTTCTGCTCATCTCATGGCTCATCCGGTTACGGCACAGTCAAGAGGCCAGACTGTGTCCCCTTGCGCTTGCGTTTGCCCTAATACCGTACTCGCGAAACGCTATTCCGTTATTCATCTTCCGGTGTAAAGTGACGGCCACAAACGCGCAAATGCCGACGCCGATCGGATAGCGGCAGCCCGATGCGCAGCAGCCAGTTCGCTCGTACGCTGCCTTGCAGAGGGACACGATGTCGCAGCTTGACATATTGCCAGTCGCTACGTTTGCAGTCCACAAGGCAGCAAAGTCGAATCATAGTGCCCGCGAAAAGACTGAGACTGACTCTGACTGCGGAGCTCTCGTCAATATGGAGTACGTTGTAACACAAGCAGACGACACTTGCTGTGTGCCGGAAAGGCTGAAGTGTACAGAAAAATTGTTCTTGTGAATTCTCTTTATGTTACTTTCTTTTCATAAAAACAAATAAACTAACATTCCAACTATTACGAAGATCATTTGTTTACCATAAAGTTGGAAAAATTATCGATCACGCGCCCTTGTCAGCCAATCGGATAGCTCGCCCCATTGACGTCGTATGGGTGATTTCGGTCATATGGGTAGGGGCGGCTTAAAATTTCGCCGAGCAGTGTGCTGCGATCGGCAGCGATGTGCTTTTTTAAAACCTCATAATAAATTACACGCTTTACGCGGGGCACTTAGATGTGTCAATTAATGATCAGAAGGACCTACTCTAACGACTCTGTACGTTCTTTTCATAAAAACAAATAAACTAACATTCCAACTATTACGAAGATCATTTGTTTACCATAAAGTTGGAAAAATTATCGATCACGCGCCCTTGTCAGCCAATCGGATAGCTCGCCCCACTGACGTCGTATGGATGATTTCGGTCATATGGGTAGGGGCGGCTTAAAATTTCGCCGAGCAGTGTGCTGCGATTGGCAGCGATGTGCTTTTTTAAAACCTTATAATAAATTACACGCTTTACGCGGGGCACTTAGATGTGTCAATTAATGATCAGAAGGACCTACTCTAACGACTCAGTACGTTTGTAGAAAATCGTCAAAAGCGTTTCAGGGTCCCTTTAACAGCACCTTCACCTTGATCGAGCTGGAGCACACCTTGCAGCGTGCTAACGTACGTAGTGCTCCAGGGGTCGACGCGGTGGGCGTGGCTCATCTACGCAATCTGCCCCTTGAGCACAAGCACGCTCTTCTCGAAGAATTTAATCGAGTCTGGCATACCGGGATATTGCCCTCCACTTGGAAGTTTTCGGTGGTCAAGCCCATTCCGAAGCCTGGTAAACCACCACATACCTTATCCAACCTCCGTCCGATCTATTTGACCTCGTGTGTCTGTAAAGTAATGGAGAGCATGGTCAACACACGCTTGATGTGGTACCTTGAAGATCGCGACCTTTTGGCTACTACACTGTATGGGTTTCGCCGTGGGCTATCAACACAGGATGTGCTAGCCCGCCTAAAACAGGACGTCCTCGACTCTAATTCGGTGCACCCAGGAGCCGTTGTCGCAGTGGATATACACAAGGCATTTGATTCCGTCCCACATAACACTATCATGATCAAAGCACGTGCCCTTGGCATCAGAGGGAAGATGTACAACTTCATAGCGGGTTTCCTTGAAGAGCGAAGCTACCAAGTCGAAGTTAGTCACGACGCCAGTGCCATACGAACCAACCATGTAGGCGTCCCCCAGGGCTCGGTTATTTCACCGACGCTGTTTAATATAACTATGCATCAGCTACCTAAGCGCCTTGCCGACATATCGGGCCTGAAACACGCGGTGTACGCCGATGACGTCACCGTGTGGACGCATTAAGGGTGCATCGGGGAGCAGGAGGACGTCTTACAACGAGCTCTCGACATTATTCACGCCTATGCCACGGAAACGGGTTTACACACTGCCCCAGACAAAACAGAGTTTGTCGTCATTCATGGTGACAGGTCTACCTTTGGAAAGCAGGAAGAAAAGCAGTCTTTTAAACTGTACATCGGTGACCAACCCATCACACGGAAATCTACTACCCGAATACTCGGTATGCACCTAGACGAGAACTGCACAGTGAACACTTGGTTCCAATGCGTTACGAAGACCAGCAAACAAATCCTGCACGCTTTACGCAGAATCTCTACCCGCACCCGTGGAGTAAACGAACGTGAAATGCGGCAGTTCGCTCAAGCTTTTCTTGTCTCCCGTATCATGTACGGGCTGCCGTATCATCCAGTCAACCGCACACAGATGCACGCGCTCGGCCGGTTACTTAACGAAGCCAAACGCATTGTAACTGGACTCCCAAGGTACACAAGCCTCGAAGCGCTTAAAAGTTGTAGCAAACTCAACAACCTGTCCGAGCTCGTAGACATGCACATCTATACACAAGAGACCAGACTTCGCGCCACAAAAGCCGGGCGACACACACTCATGCTCCTCGGGTATGACGTCTACAAAATGCCGATTTTGCCCAACAACACGCCGCTGTGGGAAATCACGGCTCTTAACGATGACAAGCCACTTCCTCTCAATATGGACCCTACTCAGCGAACGCGGCGCCTTGCATATGCCAAGAGGCATGCTAAGGCTACGAGTTCACTCTCCTTGACTGAACATATCGTATACACGGACGTTGCACTGCCTGCAGACGACGTTAGTAACACCTGTTATGCGACTGCGTGGTACGACGAGACAAATGAAAATCAGAACCGCCGCCATCATATATCAGCAGAAGCAATGTCCAGCACCCGCGCTGAGCTAATGACCATCCTAGATTATTTGGAGTGGGCCGTCGCAACTTCGTCTCAAACTGAGCTTGTTCACCATCATGTGTACACAGATTCCCAGGCTGCCCATCGGGCATGTGCTAATATTATTTACACAGATCCCGTACTGCAGAAGATCCGGCACCAGGCACGCCTGCTCCGCGAATGCGGTCACGATGTTGCCATTCACTGGGTCTCTGCGCACTGCGGTATCCCCGGAAACGAGAAGGCTCATAGACTCTCTCTACCGCGCTAGCCAGAGCCTCCGATAATCCTTATCCTCTCCTGGCTACCACACCTGAGGTAGCACACCCAATGGCAGACAAGCATGCGACCAAACAACTACGTGCCACCTACCTCGCAGCAGTGGGCAATCCACTCTCTGTAACGTCACTTCCACCGGAGGTATTCACACGGCGAGAGTCAGTCTTGCTTCGGAGACAATCCAGACAAGCACTCTCCTTACTCCTCACAGGTTGAACCGTTTCCACAAGGGTGGCACATCACCACCGGTAAGTGGGTTCTGTTCCGTGTGCACATGTCGTGCTGATCTAAACCACCTTTGTTGGGAGTGCCCCCTCTACATCCCACCAAGGCTTCGTGCCCTGGCCACCATACAGCGGGGACCCTGGCCTTCTTCTCTCCGGACTTGGGCTTGCCCGGATACCACGTCTCCGGACCATGCCATCGAGCTCTGGCGAGCACTGCTGCTCGCCAGAGCTCGATGCCCTTCAGGGCATCCCTTCAGGACCCTGCACCACCACCCGCCGGTGATCGGCTCCGCGACAGCCACAAGCGTCATGCCGCCCCCACTTAGCTGCCTCCAGGACGTTCATTAATAAAACGGAGCCAGCCTTATACTTCCCCTTTTCCGATAACACCCCTCCTATTTCCACCGCAGCGTCTTCGACGCATTTTAATGGGGAATAAACGTGGTTTCATTCATTCATTCATTCATTCATTCATTCATTCATTCATTCATTCATTCATTCATTCATTCATTCATTCTGTACAATATGATGTCTGTTTTTTGTGTCCAAGGCCATTTTACAGTGCGATTGTAGCATTTTGCTAAGTTTTGCCTCTGTCACCCAAGTTTGAAAGATTGATACCCACTAAGACTTGTTGGTGGCATGACAGATGTGACATTTTTTTTTTCGATATAAGGAAGTCTGTCACTTATCCTATGCAGTGGTTGTTTTTTGTCTCCTTGAATTACAATTTGTTGCATTTCAGATTAGGAATGGCTGTCATAATTGACATTTAACTATATTGCACACAATGTGGATAATATGTACTTGCAATATATGGTCACCATAAATATAATAGAAGTTAATAATTCAAGAATAGTGCCTTTGCATGGTGGTGCAGGCATGAATTGTGGCTGGAAGGTACCAGCGCTGCAGGGAGCACTGCTTGTGCAGAATATAGTTCAACTCTACTACTTTCAAACATCATTGTTTCTATATGCATTTGTACAGCTCCAGTTTCTATGAACAACACACATCTGGTGGAAGAGTGGCTTGCACCTGCATATTAGCATATTAGTAAAGGCAGTCGTTTTTATAGTAGACTGTTTGCCCAGTGTAGAAGCCGCTGTGGGGTGTCAAGATCTCATACACATCTTCAGCTTTGCAGGGGAAACGACATCTGGCACATAGTTTGTCACAGGCCACGTATTCGGGGCAAATTGAGTTTAATCACTTACAAAGGGAGAACCAAGCTTCTTGGATATGAAGCAAACCGCCTGTATACTCAGTGGCCTTCTTCATTTTGTGACATATGTGGTTATAGCGACCCTGTTTTATGCACTTCTTGTCCATCAGCGGTCTTTTGCTTTTGAAACACTCAGGATAGCTTTCAGCAAGCTGGACAGGAATAACACTGAAAAACCAGCAGATGTTAATTGTCGCACTTATCATGTGAAGCTTCATACAGTATTGCGAGGGCGTAAATAAATGAGGGTGTTCCTCAAGGCCTTGTAGCACATGTCACGAGTTTGGAGCAACATGATGTATAGCACTTTTTTGACCGCGTGCTATAGGTTTAGCAGTTGTGGCCATGGTTGAAATGCAGCGCAAGGTCAAGAAAACAGATATCTATGAGCAGCACCCTGGTAAAAGAGACTGGGAAAGCTAGTGTGAAGTCTGTTGAACATCTGGTTGACCCTCTTGCTGGTTTCATCAGGCAAAGTGTGAAACAAGAGAAGGAAGTCATCAACACATCAGAAGGTTTTTACATATAAACACTGTGCTAAGCTCATAACACGCCAACAAGTCTTAGTGTGCAGGCTATGCACGACCAACTACATATGCCTTCTGTTCGGACAAAGCTGCTCATTGTAACTAATGAGGATGGAGTGGACAAAAAACAGCAGGTCCATTAATTTCGTTTCACTAGTATCAACAGGGTTTTGTAAGTGTGCACCGCCATACTCCCCAATGCCTTCTTGGGTGACATCAGCAAGGACCAGCTTGAGGCTAAGGTTAATAGACTTCTTTACAAGCTAAAAATGCATGCATGCATGGAGGACACATTGTGTCCAAAATGTATGCACTTCACAGGGGCACTGGAGAAGGAATAGATTATAGACAGTAGGCAAAGACAAGCTTCTCTGCTACTAAACACCCAGTACTGCTGCCATGTAACAACCTCTGAAACAATCCCTCTCGAAGAGGAAATCATCTTTGTGTATCCATAAAGAGGGCAGATGGGCAAAGCCCCTTCAGCAATGCTGCCAGCTTCAAAAGCCCACTTTGCACATCCTGAATGCTTCCTTCTTACGACTTTTCTGGGTGCAAGCATTCTACTGTCCAAAAGCTGTCATTGAGAGCACTGTTGGTTTGGTGGCAATACAGTTCAAAAGCGATTGCAACAAACCTCCCTTCCTAGTTGGCCTGGATGCTCACGGTACTTATGAAGCAACACCATGAGGCAAGCAAGGTGAATGGATGCCTCCAAGCCCTTGTTCGTTTATCACACTGTTCTGTTAGTAACAACCATGAGACCTGAAACCAACAAGCTCAAGTTCGGCACTCGCATGGTTACTGTGAAGGATCCATAAGAACAGAAAACTCACGGCAAAGGATAAAGCACCATTTAACACTTAGTATTTCTGCAGCCCGCCGCCTTCTTTTATTTTGTCTGGTCGTGCTACATCTTTTTACTATAGATTGGCATGAACTCAGGTGATGTTTCCAATCAGTGTCCAATTTTTATACACCGTATGTGCTGGTTCAAAGAGGCTCGAAACACTGCAATGGAAGCTTCAAGTAGAAAAGGTGCCTGGAAGAAAACAAAAGCTGTGCTGCAACCATCTCGGCAACATCTTGTCCCCTTAATAAAAATTGTACTTCCATATCAACTTGAGCCATCCAGTTTAGAGCAAAGTACCAGTTCACTTATGAACAATGACTCAATTCTCTATGTGCATGTGCAGTCCAGCCAGAAGCAGGGGCAAGAATTCGCATTGTGCTCCTGAATTGAAGGTGAATAACGCGTACCATAATGGCAAATGTGCTTTAGTAAGCTTCCCTGCAATAAGAATTCGTAATGTAGAAATAATTGTAAATGAAGCTTACCACGAGCACAGACGCACTTGCAAATTATGTCACAATAGAAAATAATGAACACAGTGTAAACCTATGTGCTGTTTCCACTCTTAGTATGCTTAACTAGACGATTCTTATGGCAGTCAGCGGCAAACCTTTGTCCTAGACTAAACGTTTGCTTCGTTTTTGGCAGGCTCTGCAAGCTGTGGGACAGTATCAGCTGGAAAACCGCTCGTATCTTCAATGGCTATCATCTTCGCAACTGTTCCTGGTGACTGATATACGCATGCGGATCTCGGGGAAGCTGCAGTTTCGACGTAGCAAGCCATCCTTGACTTCATTGACTCAGGACCTGCCAGTAATGTCCCCCTGGCGTCGATCACCGATTATTTAAAGGCCGTCAACTTCGTGGATCGTTGCAGTCAGCGGCAAACCTTTGTCCTAGACTAAACGTTTGCTTCGTTTTTGGCAGGTGAGTGTTGATTACACCTGTTGTAATTCATCACTTTTCAGTGTTTTGCCGCTGACTGCACCATGTCTTCTTTATGTACTTCTTGCTCAAAAGCCATACCGAGAGATGGAAGATTTATGAGTTGTTCTACCTGTGAGGGCAAATTCCACCTGGGGAAAAACTGCTCGTCAGTTTCTGATAACGCCTACAAGAAGATGAGTACAGTGACACGTGGAAGTGTCCTTCATGCAAGGTTGATTCGGTTAAGCAACCAGACGAGGCATCCAACCCAGGTGATAGTTCATTCTCACAGCAACTGTCTGCTCTGAATATGAAACTAGATTCTTTGACTACAACTGTTTCAACACTGATGGTGAAAATTGAGGAACTATTGTTGGTCAGGGAAGCTAGTGAAAAGGTTGCTTCGGCAGTCGAGGCCATTCGGTCCACTATTGATTTCCTTTCGTCAAAGTATGACTCGGTGCTTGCTACAGTGGCCACTAATCAGAATGAGCTTGCAGACCTTCGATCACAAGTTCAATCGCTCTCTTCAACAGTAGTTTCCCAGACACAGGTGATTGACAGGATGAGTGGGGAAATAAATGACCTCGAACAATATGGCAGAAGATGTAACTTCGAGATTCACGGCCTTCCTGTCAAATCTGATGAAAACTTACTCTTTCTTAAGTACTTTAGCAGGCAAGCTAAACATAAACGATTTTCAACAAGCAGATATCTCGGCAGTGCATCGGCTGCCATCCAGAGGCGACTATATTCCACCAATTCTAGTGCAAACTCGCTCAATTTCTGTTAAGCAGAAATGGCTCGGGGCCCGGAGGCGCCTTCCTGATTTGGTGCATGACGATATGTGTCCTCGGCTGTTTTTCAACGATAACCTGTCTCGGGCTAATCGCGAGTTGTTCCGTCTAGCAAGGTCTCGTGGCAAAGAAAAGGGTTTTGAGTTCATCTGGACCAAAAATGGGAAGATCCTTGCAAAACAGTCCGAAGGCGCGCCTCTCATTCGTGTCAACAAGCTTTCTGATCTTGAAAAACTAACATAACCATGTCTGACATTGGTTTCGTGAAGCGTTCCGATTTTTCTGAAGCCCAGCAGTTCTTTCAGCATCACACAGGCAATTACTTTCAGTTTACTCACGTTAATATTCGCAGTGTACGGAAGCATTGGGACCATTTTTGTGCGCAGATTCACCCTTTTCATTCAAATTTTGACGTTGTTGCTCTCACGGAAGTGAACGTTTCGTCAGATGTGTTACCAAATTTCTCGCTGCCAGGTTACGAATTACATTCTTATACTCGTCTACAACGAACAGGAAGAGGAATCGCAGTTTTTGTTAAAGATTCTTCGTCCGTTTCCGAAATTAGAATTCCTTTTACTCAAGCAGAAGTAGTTGCGCTCCGCCTAAATACACCTTGGTTGTCGCTGATTCTACTCGCAATTTACCGCCCTCCGTGTTGTAACGGTTGAATCTTTTTAGCTGAGCTTGATTCTGCAATATCATCATTTTCCAGTGAAGAACACGTGTGCATTATCGGGGATATGAATATCGATATTCTACGCCCAACTGTGCCAACGGTCGCAGATTATCTTGACACTTTATCAAAGTGGGGACTAGAGACTAAAATCCACAGCCCTACACGTGAGGAATACTTATCTGGGCAGCTAGTCTCGTCTTGCATCGACCACATAAACGTGCGCTCTCAAAACCTGCTGGTGCGGTCTGCTGTTGTTGAACTCAAGCTTGCAGACCACTATTTCGTCTGCTGCTCGTTAACGGATGGTTCTTGCCACCCTGCACCTTTGCGCAGCCAGCAAAACGTATCAGTACTTGATTATAAGCGTTTCGATGAAAGAATAGCAAAGTACGATTGGCATTCTTTTATTGACAATGTGTCCCCTACAGACTTATATGACAGTTTCGTCGAGGTTGTTCGTTCACACAAAGCCGAATCTTCACGCATGGTGATCGTTAAGCAACGAAATTTAGACAATAAGTGGATGTCACCCGTAATACTGGAAGCCATCAAAGAGAAAGATCTACTCTGGACTCGATCAAGACGTGCTCCAAACTGTTCTGAACTACGACTGCAGTTTAAACATGAACGAAACCGAGTTAATGCCATGATCCGTGTGGCCAAGCGCAATCACTTTAGGTCTCAGTTTAACGACGCACGTTTTAACCGCAAGAAAGCATGGTCATTGGTGAATAACCTGAAAGGAGTGAGCGCTGCTATTTATAATGATACATATTTCATATCTCATTTCCATAAAGATGGACAGAGCATTGCGAATGACTTTAACAAATTATTTTCTCTGGTCTCTGGCGCATCTCGTACCCCGCCTAACGACTGTCCTATGCCTCCCAGTGTGATGGAATCTGCTTTCCTTCCTGACATTACCGAAAGCGATTTAAGGTGTATACTTTTCAGTCTTAAACGTAGTAAATCTCCTGGTCATGACGGCCTCAATGTTTCTGAACTGTGCAGAAATTTTGAAGCGATTAAGGGTGTCCTACTGGTTATGTTTAATAGTATCATTTCCACAGGTATAATACCGACTTCAATGAAAACTGCTAAAGTTATACCTTTGTATAAGGGTGGCTCCAGAAACATGATGAGTAATTATCGACCTATCTCTATTCTGCCATGCATTGGCCAAATTTTTGAAAAGCATCTATTACTTACCATGACGAATTTTTTGAATACGCACAATGTTCTATCACCTTGTCAGTATGGCTTCATACCAGGAAAAGGAACAACAGATATTCTTGAAGAATTCTCTGACACACTAAATTCAGCTTTTGATAAGAATGAAGTCGTATGCTCTCTTTTTCTTGACGTAAGCAAGGCCTTTGATAGCATCTGCCACGTTCTTCTGCTTGATAAACTTTCTACATTGGGATTTCGAGGTTCGTTTCTACACTTACTTACTAACTTTTTACAAGATAGGCGCCAATATGTGTCGATTTCAAGATTCCACAGCGATTTCACGGCAATTACTTCCGGAGTCCCGCAAGGTTCTATATTGAGTCCTTTGTTATTCAATCTATACGTTAATGATCTTGCTAACAATGTGCCTGTTTCATTGTTCCAGTATGCTGACGACACTGTCATTGTTGCGTGCGCAAAGAAATACACTGATGCTGTTACAGCATTACAGATGGCAGCTATTAAAGCCATGGACTAGTTTAAGTCTAACCTTATCAATGTTAATACTTCTAAAAACGCAACTTATATGTTTTCATAACCCTTTAAAAAAATTGAGTTGAGTCATCCTGTTTATTTGCACACTTCCTCCTGTTCTCATTGTAACTGTGTACCAGTAAAATATGCGCATTCGGTCAAATATCTTGGCCTGATCTTCGACAGTGATCTGTCTTGGAACTCGCACCTTTCTTTTGTTTGTCAAAGACTTCGCGCTGTATCTTGTGTCCTGTATAATATTAGATATTTTATGCCTTTTTCTGTCCGTAAATGTGTTACACACGCTCTAGCCTATAGTGTGCTTAGATACGGAATCACTGTTTATGGTCACTGCACGGTTCGCTGGCAGCGCAGGGTGAATTCGCTTCTACGTTTACTTTTAAAGAATATTGCCTACGACCTGCCCATTGGTAATAACATTGATATTTTTAGAAGATTAAAGCTTCCAAATTTTAACGCTTTATTAACAGAAACTATTGTGCTTAAACATTTCTGGTACAGTCAGTTCACCATTCCATATGTTCCCGCACGTGATTTAAGACCAAAATACCGTTACTGCATTCCTCGCTCCTCAACCCGATACGGAAAGCGCACACGTCAATACTACGTACCTGCCTGTTTCAATAGTATGCCACCTAGTGTACTCCGCATGACAACAAAATACACCCTGAAAAAAATTTTGCGGTTTGTCTCCGCATTAATTCCTGCCCCATAATGATTTAATCGAGTGTTACTGTCTTAATTTCGCATTACTGTTATCCTTTTGCTGTTGTAATAGTTATGTTTCTATATCTGTCTCTCTGAGTTGTTAAATTTTTCCTTTTTTTGTTTTGTTTGTTTGTCGAGTTCGTTGCAACATCTCTATTTTCCTTTGTTTTGCTGTCTGCCAGGCGCTGCCACTCAAGCCCTTGGTGAGGCTTTGGTAGGCCTGATTTTGGTGTACGAAAATTGACATGAATAAAAGTACTATCTATCTATCTATCTATGTACACCCCTGTATTGTGGTGTAGCAAGCTACAAAAGAAACACTGCATAATTAGGCTTTTTAGGGTTATCTTTCTCGCAATACACCAGTATTTCGCGGTGAAGCCTAAGCAGTGTACTGCGTTGAAGCATACTAAAAGTTAGAAGGGGCCACTGTCAATGGACATAATAAGAGTTCTTTAAATATACACTCGCGCACCCACCGCCTCTCAAGTCGCCTAAGTGGACATATTAAGCTGGCTAATAGCGGCCCCCTCCCACTTTTAGTATGCTTCACCGCGTAGCTGAAATGTACTGCGGCGAAGAAGCAGTACTTTTGTATTGAATGAATAAACAAATGGTTTTTACAACAGTAGAGAAATAAACGCGCACCATGCGTCAGTCTACCACACGGAAGAGCGCCGCAACAAAAGGTAGCTGAGTCACACGGGCTCTGTAGCCCACTTATCAACCGTAAAGGGTATTATGGGTAATTCAAAACTTCAGGCACACAGAAATATGTTTATATTTTTACGTTCGTACTCCTTGCGTAATAAGACTGCCAGCAATTCCACAATAGAAAGTCATTTACAACACAAACGCAACGAACACAGACATATGCCTCGTTTTCAACTCGGTCTTCATGCAAATGACATATAGCACGGAAAAAACGTGAACATGCTGTGTGTTAGCGTCGTAAGCTTCAAACTAGGCAAGGAGCTAGCACACCACAATCCCGCGACAGCCGCTAATGAGACCAAGACGGGAGCACATGTCTGTGAACGCGCAAATGGAGCCCCTAAGCCACTCTGCTCCTCCACCACACCCGTTGCACCACTCGTTTCAAGCACAGCACACCAAACACACATTTAGCGCTGAACCGTGGGCGGTCGGCGCAGTTGCATTTATATGACTTGCGGCGAGCAGCACATCCCTCGATGTCTGTTAAGCAAAGTCGGACACGGCGAGGCCATATCGCGGTTCGTAGAACTTCGCTGCCGAGGCGCTAGGCCACTTCGATATATCAATTGTCACCACCGCCGGCTTCTCAAGAAAGCACGGGTCACACAACGCAGATCCTGTACTGCGAGGGCTCACCGAGGCCAACGCCGCACTGCCGCACCGCCACTACTCACGGCTTTCCGTCAAGTAACACAGAACCTACAACCAACACAGAAGCAACGCACACACAATCACATGAGCAATGTTGAACAGCGCGCGATCCAGAGAACGATCACGCCGAGGGCGAACACGCCACGGCGTCGCTCGGCGCCAGCATCGCGGCTTCCTAAAAATCCCTAAACGATCCTGTCCCTAGGCACCTAAGATGAGGTCACGTGAGGGATTTTTGTGCGACATTTACACGCACGCTTGCGTGGCAAGGCTGACCGGAACACTCTGCGCGAGCAATACGACTCGGCGGGCCAGCTTCATAACAGAACGTTGTGGTGCATAATTTAGGCAAGTTAAATAATTTTGCCTAAAGCTGTCATAGCGAGTTCAGTCTGCAAACGTGTTGAAATAAATGCGGCAGAAACGCCTTTCCTGGGGTTTAGAGTTCCGTCCCTGCATGGGCGTATTTACCGGGGGACCAAGGTTGGGGGGCGCACTTGCCCCTTGCTGTGAAAGCCGTGACATAACCGTGGCTGCGAGGACCCACGTTAAGGGTGGAAACAGCATCTAGGATGGCGGAATGGAGGACGTTGTCAAATGCTTTCATCCTGTCCAGTGCGAAGACCGCACGAATGCGCTTGGCGTGAAGAACCTCTTTGGAGAGCTGGAGCATGACGTCATGGGTAGAAAGGGAAGGGCGAAAGCCGAACATAGAATCGGGGAAAAGGTGGATGTCGTCGAGAAAGTTCCGCAAGAGGTCGAGAACAACGTGCTCCAAGAGCTTACCGAGAGAAGAGGTGAGGGAAATGGGGCGGATATTTTGGATATCTATTGGCTTGCCAGGGTGGGGGTGAAAGTTACCTTAGCGTGG
This sequence comes from Dermacentor variabilis, assembly GCF_050947875.1. Lineage (NCBI taxonomy): Eukaryota > Metazoa > Arthropoda > Arachnida > Ixodida > Ixodidae > Dermacentor > Dermacentor variabilis. The sequence goes on from NC_134571.1 coordinate 205,311,166, forward strand.
GTCCATTCGGAAGGCAGAGTGGACTGGAAAGCTGGTTTCACTCTGGCAGCGGCAGCGGCGACGTACGCACGTCATTTAATCAACTTGTCTGGATTTTTGCAGAGGCCGGCGCTTCATCTGATACCTGTAAGAGGATCCGAACTGGGCCGTGGCTGCCTGTTTGTTCCTCAAGAAAAAAGACTACGTGAGCAACTCACCGTTGTTCCATTTGCCTTTACCAGGACCAGGACTGTTCTGCGTGTCCCGCCATCTGCGTGACTGTACTGTAACCACGGCCTTCTGTCGCTTCTGTCTTGGGGGCGGTGTTTTCACTGGAAAGCTGGTTTCACTCTGGCAGCGGCAGCGGCGACGTACGCACGTCATTTAATCAACTTGTCTGGATTTTTGCTGGTTGGTGGCATTTCTTATTCTGTGCTGTAGCATAGCTCCTCCCCTGTCGTCGCTGTTGCTGCCACGAGTCTTGTAGTGCTTTTACCTTGTTGTGACTACTGGTTATAGTGTCGTATATGCCATATCTGTGCCGCCTTTAGGCTATGGAGGGTTCTGGCTCTGGAAGCCTGCGCGATGTCGCAAAGTCTCGTGCTGATAAGCAGCCAGGTACTATAAAGGAAGTCACAAAAGTGTTGGTAGAACTGACAGCTAAGCTTGAGGCGTTTGCGACGGACATGAGAAATGTCGTCAGTGGTGTTGCTAACTCCAATACAGAGATTCGCTGTGAACTTGGAGCCATTCGCGACTCCATTGGCTTTATGAACGATGGTTTCGAACAATTCAAGAAGGATGTTGACGCGTTCCGTCGTGAGCTGACTGCAGTGACGGCTGAAAATCAGTGATGTGAAAGAGAAAATGAGCACTAAGTAAAGAACTGAAAGAAGCAAAGAGAGAAATAGTTGAGCTGAAACAATACAGCAGGAACATGAACCTTGAGGTTAAAGGACTACCGTTAGTTGCAAACGAAGATCTGAGAAGAAGTGTTGGACAAATTGCCACATGTATAGGCACAAGTGTCACGGACAACGACATTGATGTAGTACCATCGTGTCCCTTCTAAAGATAAAAACAAACCAAATGTGATCATAAAGTTTTCGACTAGGTCTGCACGAGACAGAGTACTCTCTGCTGCGCGAACCGCTAAGTTAAGCACTGGGACCCTGGGCTTTGAAGAGAGTAATCCTGTATATATCAATGAGCCAGTGGCGTAGCCAGAAATTTCGTTCGGGGGGGGGGGGGGGGCTAACAATGCAGCTCGGCCTACGAGGAAACATTAGGTCGGATGCTCCTATCTAAATGCATGCAGAAGGAGAATTCGTTTTCTCGGCAACCACTGCACCAAATTTGAAGAGGTTTGTTGCATTTAAAATAAAAACTTAAATTCTAGTGATTGCTTGTTTCGAATTTCCGATCTAGGTCGTCAATATTTTATTGATAAGTGGCAAAAATCGAAAATTTTCAGAATCTAAACAATGAAATTTACAACTCTGTAAATCAGCAATGAAAACTGATATCACCATTCTGTGAATTGCACATAATAGTACATCTACAGCGGACAAAATTGATGTTACACATGAGTCTAAAAAAATTAAGTATTGTGAAAATACAGCTTTTGCGCTACCCTTGTACATAACATAACGAAATCACGTAAGATACAAATAGACATATTGAATTTGTACGCTTTGAATAGTGTAATGGATGCCATTTACGGAACCGCGATATCTGTTCTTGATGCAGAGCTATTAATTTGTAAACTTCATGAATTTATTTTTTTCGCAGTTTCGAGTCTTCAAAATATTTTAAACAAAGTTCGGGCACTAAATCAACATTCCGCTTCCAACAGACACTAGAATTTAACTTACTCTCTCAAATGTAACAAATTTCATTAAAAGCGATTCAGGAGTTATCTCAGAAAAGTGGTTCTGTATTTTACGTATCTAAATCTGTTTAATCTCGTCGGAGTTGGGCCCGAGCCAGAGCTTCCTCTTAAACAATTTGCCTAGGGATCATATACATGAATAATAACCGCATTGTAATTGCCAAAGATGCTGCAAACGATTTCTTGAACGCTACGCACTGTCAATACAAGTAAAATATGTATTTTTTCATAAAATATTATACTCTTATGTGCCAAAAATTGTGCGCAACATAACTGATGTCAATAATTCCGTGTTTTTTGTCTATTTAGTAAGTAAAGAAAATATAACACGAACTTTATAACTACATCAGTTCGAAACCAGCAAAGCAGTGCATGCCGCTGATATGAAAAATGTAAAGGCCATGAAATGAACACGTTGAGGACAAATATGTTAATGAAACTTTGTCATTCAAGATCCTTGTTTATATTCTTGTACATATGCAACGGTCAGTGAAAAATCTCAATGACGTTGTCATTTGTTCCACTGTATTACGCAGGAACAGCTGTCACCGGTCGTGTATCGTGAGTAGTTGCACCGAAATTATAGTCGCAACCGGGAGCACGTGTAAAAAGCAGGAGTTCTGCAGAATGTACGAGGGCGAGTCAAATGAAAGTGAGCTAATGTGAATATATGACAAACGGGGTACTTTATTTAAACGTAGCCTCCATGAGCATTTATACATTTGTCCCATTGACTAACGAGCCGCGTAATTCCCGTCTCATAAAGCTCCTTGGGTTGTTGCTTCAAAACGTCTGGAACTGACGTTCACGTCATCGTCCGAGACAAATTCTGGGTCCCTTGAGCTGTTTTTTCGGTTGCCCCAAGATGTGTAAGTCGCAAGGCAACAGGTCTGAGCTGTATGGCGGATGTTGCAGCGTTTCCCACTTGAACTTTGCCAGTTTTGTATTAGCCACATCAGCGACGTGGGGACGGGCATTGTCGTGGAACAAGATGACCCCATTCGTCAATTTTCACGTAGTTTGTCCTTGATTGCGACACGCAGCCGATCCGGCGTTTCATAATATCGGAAACAATTGATAGTCTCTCACGATTTAGCAAATTCTATCAGTAATGGCCCGTGATGATCGAACAATAAAAGTGAACCGCACCTTTCCGGCGGAATGACGGCCTTTGCTTTCTTTGGGGGTGGTGAATTCGAATATTTCCATTGTAAGCTTTGCCGTCGTGTTTCAGGCTCGTAGTAGTGGTATGATGGTTCGTCTCCGATCACAATTGCAGACAAGAAATTGTCACCCTTATTGTGATACCGGATCAGATGAGTAAAGGCGGCGCCGAACTTCTCTGTATTCTGGCAGTGGTTCAAAATCTTGGCCATCCATTGCGCACACAAAAGCCGTTAACCGAGATGTTCATGAAATATGGCGTGAACTGTGACGGTGAACCGAACCGTGACTGATGTTCACACGCTCTGCCAGTTCATCGATGCTTATCCTCCGTTCTTGTGTCATCAGCTCATCTACCTTTACAATTTTGTTAGAGGTGATTGCACGATGGGCTTTGGTCCGGTCTGAGATCGTCTCTGCAACTTTCACGTCCGTCTTTGACCCGTTTGTTCTAACGCTTCACAGTGGCCAATGAAATGCAATGTTCAATGTACACGGCAGCCATACGGTGACTAATTTCTTTTTGGGAAGCACCTTCAGCTGTCAAATCCTTACGGCACCACGCTCCTCAACTTCTGGGGCTCCATTATGTCACGCAACCATGTTCAATCCAGTGTATGAGCGCATTAAAGAACATTTATCCTCACACCTGCGTGTCACTTTTGTAAATGGGAGATGTCTGTGTGCTACGTGGAGGCCTTGCAGATAATGAACAGAACCATAATCGCGCAGGGTGGGTAGGCTCACTTTCATTTGACTCGCCCTCGTACATTGGAAATGCGAAGATATAATGGAATGTACAAATGCAAAGATACAGCTTGATAAAGGGCAAAACAAGTGCCACTGGAAACAAAGTTCACTGCACATATGCACAAAACCTCGCAACAAGATATTTAAACATATGTATAAGTCTCCAATAAATCTACGTATCTAAGAAAAAGGCACGGTATATAATGGGTCAAACAAGGCAAATAAACATGTTGCGCAATCACAGATTCACAGAATCCTAAATCCCGCCCCATTCCATCCACTCCCCCTGATGTATCGCGCGCGACGGAAGGCGGCGCGCTTGCTCCTCACTTTTCTCCCCCTTGCGCACACAAGACTGAGCCACCATCGTCGGCTCACCCATCCCCCCACCCCCCACACGCTTTCACTCGCACATACAGCATGCGGCGCGCGGTCACGATGTTATCGGCCTTGGACTTTATGCGGAACATGAGGGCGACGGCAGGAATTCGCCTAGAGTGTCCATATAATTGCTATCGCAATAATGTAATAAGAGTATCCGGCAGCTGAAGCGTCCCGTAGCACATTACTTTCCGCAAAATAAGTAACAAAATAGAACTTTCACCATGCGACAATTCACTACGCCGCAACGTTTTGTTTTCTTTTTGTGGGGGGGGGGGTACCGTAATGAAAAAAAAAACGCAAAGGAAAGTATCTTGGTCACAATCGAATGCCTACTTTGGGCAACTAATGTGGCTAACTAACCATGCGCATACTGCTCGGTATCCTACAACGGGGAGACAAGAGTTTTTGCAGAGGTTGCGCTCAAGCGAACGCGGTGCAATCCGTCGAGTTCCCACAGTGATGGCGGCGAGCGACCATTGTTTCTTTTTCTCGTCTGCGAGCTAGAAAGCGTCCAAAACTCTGCCAAGTGAAAATGCACTCGGCGAGAGAAAACCGAACGCGCACCGAAGTGCGCCCCGCGGTGGTCGGGGCAACACGAGAAAAACGCATGCGCTCTGGCTGGCTCTGGCAGCCCGCGGGTAGGGGAGCGAGAACAAAAAAATTGAAGAAGCTCAAAGTGTCCTCGCGATTAAAAGCCAAAGTAGAAAACTAAATAAGAACGTAGTTACCTTGGCTGGCTTTAGTGCCTTCACTGGATGCTTTGGCGCCGGTGAAAAAAAAATGTTGACATTTTTTTATGTTACATGACGGCACGAATGAACCACCACAACGCTTCGTCTCATGGGGCCTCGCTGCGGGCTTTGTCAACTTGTCTGATAGTGCGTTGGTTTGGCTTGTCTCGTTGTATGGCCCGATGTACGACTTTGGAAAAGTTAATGAGCCTTTGGCGTCAAATTATTATGGGAACATTAAACTTACAAAGTTCCGTAATTGAATATCTAAAGCACACGTTTGGAAATGTCAATGCACCTTTCACATCAAAAGTTTATGAGAACTTTATACCCATAATGTTTCGAAATTGACATTCACGCGCTCCATAGATTCCATGATACAGTGTAGATTCCGCGGCCTCCGCGAGATGCCGCGGCGAGCCCGTTCGCCATCAAAACATCCTTGAAACTTAAAGCTCGGATGGGGCTGCTTGCGTTATGTTACTCCCGGTGCATGGGCGTTGCCGCCAAATACAGCCCGAGTTCGCAATTTTCGCGGTGAAATGGCTTTTCGAGCGTAAAAAAGACGTTCTAGACAAAATCCAGAATGATTTCCGGCGCCGCAGGTTGCTTTGGTCGGCGGTGCATGGACAGCACAAAAAAATTACGGGGGGGGGCTGAAGCCTCATGAGACCCCCCCCCCCTGGCTACGCCCCTGCAATGAGCATCTGTGCGTTGAAAACAAGCGTCTATTGGGTAGAGCTCGACAACTGAGGCGAGAAAAAGAATGGAAGTTTGTGTGGGTGTCACAGGGAAAGATCCTGATGCGGAAGTCTGAAAATTCGCCTGTCCTACATGTTACCTGTGACTCGGACCTAGACAAGGTGCGTTAGGTTACCCGCTATTGCATACTCAACGCCACTTAAGTCATGGTGCCAACAGATAGAATGGCTCAAAAACAATCTAGGAACCTATGGTTCTTCTTGCTTTTCTCGATATTTTTGAAAACAGTTAACGGCGCGATTCTTCAGACACCCACGCACATTTTCCGAATCTATGTGGTTTCGTACCTAGCAAATGCGCCTGATAGTGTCTTTATGTATGTGAGCTCTAAACTACTGTCGGAAACAGAAGTTCTGTTTATGAACGTTAACATTTTGACCAATATTGTACAATTTAGAGTCTATAGTACATCAGTGTTGCACTCATTTGTTCTTGCTTGCTACAGTGTTGCGGTTGAGGGCGTCACCCACATAAAAATTAAAATTCCCCTTAATATTCTCCTCAGCAGTTGGTCTTGCATATATAGCATCTTATTCGTCTATGCCAACGGCACTGTTTTACATTGCAATGGCTGTCTTTTTTTTCCTGAGAATTAAGTTTCAAAATGGCTCTGAAATGTACTAGTCCCTCTGAATTAAGCACGAGTGTTGCGCATCAGCGCCTATCGACTCTGAGTTTCCTGCATATGAACATACAGTCAGCCCGTTCTAAAGAAGACGAATTGTGGAATTTTCTAGATGAATTTAAATTTAAATTTTCTGTCATTATGTTGGCTGAAACTTGGTACCGCAACGACACCGATATTGTGCATATTGATGAGTATAATGTGGCCTACATAAATAGAGAAACTAGAGGCGGCGGTGTATGCATATATGTGCAAACAAGTATCAGCTATCAGTATATTGATGAATGGTCTCGATGCTGTGAAGACATTGAAATTCTGTGTTTAAAATTCGAAAACTCTCTATTTCCTTTCCACGTTCAGTTCAGTTGGAAAGGAAATAGAGAGTTTTCGAATTTTAAACACAGAATTTCAATGTCTTCACAGCATCGAGACCTATTAGAGGCAAAGAATTCCCTCACGGCCAGGTGGAAAACGCAAAGACTAAATCGCAGACTGCGAAAGAAAGTAGCGGCACTAAACCGGGAAATCGAAGCGCACTCGATCGAGCTTTCCAAGCAACAGTGGAACGAGGTGTGCGCGTCGGTAGACGGACAAATGAGAACCGGGCGCAAATGGAACCTCCTAAAGAAACTGTTAGACGACAAGCAATCCAAAGGCAATCAGAGATTGGCAATTGATAGGATTTTACACAAACAAAAGGAGCAGGGCAAAACGGAGAGCGAGTTCCTAAAGGAGCTGGCGGAGACGTATCTGCCACTGGGCCCGTCAGGCGATGGCGACTATCCGCAATACGCCGGCACAGAGGTCGAAGAACTCGACGCGCCCTTCACGGAATCGGAAATTTGGGATGCCTTACAAGGCCTCAACGGACGCTCCGCGACGGGCCCTGACGGGGTCTCGAATAAACTGTTAAGAAACCTAGACGGGAAGTCGGTCGAGAAGCTCACCGAAGAAATCAACAGAGCGTGGGGAACGGGACAAGTACCAGAGGTCTGGAAAGAGGCCTCGGTCATACTAATACCGAAACCCGGTAAACCACTTTCGGCGGAAAACATGCGGCCAATATCGCTGACCTCGTGCGTAGGCAAGACGGCGGAACATGCCATACACAACCGAGTATCGCGGTACATAGAGAGAGAGGGCCTCTTCCCACATAACATGGTGGGCTTCAGACCGGGCCTCTCCTCACAGGACGTAATGTTACAACTCAAAAAGCACATAATCGACGGCATAACCAGAGACACCAGGGGCATACTGGCCCTGGACCTAACGAAAGCGTTTGACACGGTGAAACACAGATTTCTAATGGAAACGATCTCGGTGATGGGGCTCGGCCGGAAATTCCACTCTTACATAGGCTCCTTCCTCAGAGACAGGAAAGCCACGATCAAAATAGGACAGGCCACGTCCGATTGGTACACGCTGGGCGCGAGGGGCACCCCACAAGGGGCGGTGCTCTCCCCGCTATTATTCAATCTAGCATTGAAAGGGCTATCGGACCGGCTGACGAGAGTGACCAACGTCAATCACGCCCTGTACGCAGACGATATTACGGTGTGGTGCCCGGGAGGGTCCGACGCAGAAGTCGAGCGGGCTCTTCAAGAAGCGCTGGACACAACGGAAGAGTACCTGAAGGAAACGGGACTCCGTCTGTCACCCAGCAAATCGGAACTGTTGCTCTACAGGCCCTCGAAACAAGGCATGCGGAATTTGACGCCGATCGATCAAATACCAATCAAATTACACACGAGTGACGGCCAGCCGATCCCCAGAGTGGACACTATAAGAATCCTGGGGCTGCTAATTGAGGCTAAAGGCGGTAACACCCAAACGGTCATGAGTCTCACGTCCAAAACGGAGAACATGCTCCGGCTGATCCTCAGGGTGACCAACCGCAGGGGAGGGCTCAGCGAGAGCAATCTCATCAGACTTTACCACGCCTTCCTCATGAGTCACGTAAATTACATAGCCTCGGCGCTAAAATGGACCAAGAGAGACGCGGCCAAGATAGACACACTGATGCGCAAGAGCATCAAGAGGGTGCTAGGTCTTCCGATCAGTACAAGCACGGAGCGGCTCGATCGGCTAGGGGTCCACAATTCGCTAGCAGAAATAATCGAAGCACAGACCAAGGCACAGGTCGTGCGGCTGTCGACCACCAGGGCCGGCAGACGCATCCTAGAAGAAGCAGGAATAAATGCCGAGGCAGAGTGCACCGCACGCAGCGTCGCGCTCAGCGCGGCGGTCAGGGGCACTTTCAAGGTAGAACCGCTTCCGAGAAACGTCCACCCGCAATTCAACGAGGGGCGCCGAAGGGCGAGGGCCCGAGCACTGCTGAAATCAACCGCCAGCTGTCCGGGACTAGCGGCATTTGTAGACGCGGCCCAGTACGGGCGCAGCGACCGGTACGCGGCCGTCTCGATACGCTGGGATAGCACGATCATCAACGCAGCATCGGTCAAGGGGGTAACGTCCGAGGTGGCCGAGCAGGTGGCAATAGCCATGGCAATGAGGGACCCCGAACGCCCTTACGTATACACAGATTCGCGATCGGCGGCCAGAGCATTCGCCTCGGGCTCGATATCGCGGAAAGCGGCGGCCATCCTCGGCAGTGCGGGAGCCGCGGGTCATCACATCCTCAAATGGTTCCCAGCCCACATGGGGGCCGACGTGCACCCCGACTTTCCCAACGCCAACGAGCTGGCACACGCACGCGCGCGAGGACTCACGCACCGCGGCGATCGTGGCGAGCGAAGTGGCGGGGAGGGAGGGGAGCACCGAGACCCGCTGCTCACCTTCAACGAAATAACCACGCATTATCAGCTGTCGAGGAGGACCTTCCCGCTCCCCCACGCTAAACTTACTAGACCACAGTCATCTATATTCAGAATGTTGCAAACAAGGTCGTTCCCCTCGAGAGGCAGAATGAGCCTTTATTCATCGGACGTAGAGCCGCAATGTCCGGATTGCGGCGAATCGTACTGCTCGCTATCGCACATGCTTTGGCAATGCTCCGCGTTAAGCGGCACCGTGTTCCGCAAAGAAGAAGACTGGATGGACGCCCTGCGAAGCGACGACCACCAGACCCAGCTCCGGGCCGTCCAGAGGGCTCACGAAAGGGCGGAGGCTCACGGGCTTCCCGTCCCAACGTGGGTGCGGCCCGCGACCCCTGCCGACCACTAAACCAAGAGTGGGTGGGAAGGGGTTCCTCAGGACCCAATAAAGTTCTTTCCTCCTCCTCCTCCTCTCTATTTCCTGTTGTGTATAGACCTCCTGACGGCAACATCAACAATTTTCTTCAATTTTTAGATGAATTCTTTTCGTTTGTTAATGAAAATAATTATACATTAGTACTCGGAGGTGACCTCAACATTGACATGCTCACAAAGACTAGCAAACAAACTGACCTGTCAAATCTACTTCTTTCGCATGGCCTTTCAAATGTTATAACTACTACAACTCGCATTACAGCTGCTACAGCCACCTTGATAGATCTATTCATAACAAATTCTGCTAACCTACTACACCATGGTCCAATAAGTATCGCTATCAGTGATCATTTGCCAATTTGCCCAATTACTACGGCTGAAATTAAACAGAGGCACCCGGTGAAATCAGCCATTTATTTCCAAGACATTAATTCACAATCTCTTTCTTGCTTTCGTGACGAAATAAGCTCGTTGAGCTGGGATGACATACTCTCCTCTTCATCACCTGATAGCGCCTATGACCGCTTCATTAAGATCGTATGCACAGTATACCAAAAACACTTTCCTTACAGGCACGTAAAAAAACCTAAACACGCTCGCAAGCCATGGATCTCCTTTAAGCTAATCAAAATGATAAAAGAAAAGAATAGGCTGTACCATGCGTTTTTGAATAGCCGTGACCCAGATGAGTTGAAGAAGTTCAAGAAATATCGAGATAACCTGACTAAGCTGCGAAAACAAGCTAAATGCGACTATTACTACTCCATGTTCGATGGTATCGTTGATGCAAAACAGACTTGAAATAAGCTGAATTCTGTTATATCATCAAGGCGACCCGCCAGTACTATTAAAGAGCTCAAGGTTTGTAATGAGGTTCTTAAAGATGAAGCACTCGCCAATAAATATAATGAAAGCTCTGCCTCTCTAGTTGAAAACACTTATGATCAAGATGCCTTGACGTATTTGCCCAGTCCCCTTACACATTCTTTGTATATTGATGAGACTGATGACACTGAGGTTTTAAATGTGTTCAAAAATTTTAGGCGATCTAAAAGTGAGTATGTGCACGGATTAAAAATACAACCAATTCCTTCTGTTATTGACCTGCTCACCCCTTGCCTCACTCACATTTACAACATTTCCTTAACCTCTGGCATTCTTCCTCCACAGATGAAAATTGCAAGAGTAGCTGTGGTGTACAAAGGCGGAGAAAGGGAAAACTTAAGTAACTATGGACGAATCTCAATTCTTCCACTGTTTTCAAAAGGTTTAGAAAAAATTATTCTCCTTAGGATGACTGCCTTTTTTAACAAGTATTCTGTTTTAACACCATGTCAATATGGCTTCAGGTCAGGCTGCTCGACTGAAGCTGCTCTTCTTAAACAAAAGGAACTAATTTTGAAAAATATAGAGGCGAGGAAACTAACATTGAGAGTATTCCTTGATTTCTCAAAAGCTTTTGACAGAATTAACCATGGAACACTATTAGAAAATTCGAATTGTTATGGTACACGCGGAATAGTTCTAGATTTAATTAGAAGTTACATAACCAACAGAAAGCAATGCGTATCAATAAATAGAAAATTATCTTCGTTTAAACTTATTAAGCAAGGTGTGCCTCAAGGTAGCATATTGGGAGCACTTCTATTTATCATTTATATAAATGGACATTGTTAATATTGATGTTTCGATTAAATATATTATTTACGCAGATGATACTAGTTTATTCTTCTCAGGAACTAAGGAGGATCAACTCATCAATTTTGCAAATGAAATACTTCACAAGATATATAACTGGTCTGTAAAAAATTCTCTCCAGTTAAACTGCTCCAAAACAAAAGTGGTCCTCTTTAGAGCGAAGTCCACGCCTTGTGATCTCACCCAATGCCTCACACTCAATGACACAAAAATAGAACTTTCCGCTACAGCAAAAACATTGGGTGTTATCTTTCATGAATTGATGCTATGGGACCACCACACCGATTACTTACGAAATAAACTTAGTAAAGCGTTAGGTATGTTGCGCAGATGCCAGAGGTTTATAACGCACTATTTGCTTCTCACCTGCGCTATTGTAAACTGGTGTGGTCAAATGGTACTAAGAAATCATTAGGTAATTTAGTTTCAGTTCAAAAGAATGCCTTACGTGCTATTTCAGACTTACCTTACGATGGACATACGCGTGACATATTCCGGAAGTTCAAGATTTTACGTGTAGACCACCTTTACGAGTATCAACTTATGTGTTCTTTTAAACGTGACAGGATTAAGGGTACTAAACATATCATAAACATCGCGAACTTGCAGCGGAATCCTTCTTTTCGCCTAAATCGATATACGGAACACTGGGAAGTCACGCGCCCTCGGACTAACTATGGCCTTCAAGCACTCTCCTACTGTCTTCCCTCTACACTCAACAAATATAGTCTAAATGATGTAAACATACGCCATATATCCAAGAGCACATTACTGCAAAAATTTCTGTGAATAATTAACTTTTTGGTTTGTCGGTTGAAAAGTATTTCTTTGCTATCTTTAAGTTGTCATTTCTGGTTTTCTTGCATACATGTATGCGTATATATATATATATATATATATATATATATATATATATATATATATATATATATGCGTCTGTGAATATGTATATATTGACCCTGCCACAAGTATGTACTACGAATATCTTGCCATGTTGCCGCCTGTTGTTCATGGGGAGGTGGGACTAGTCAAGCTGCCGTTATGCAGCTTTTATCCTGCCATCCCTACCGCTTTGTATATATCAGTGTACTTATGTGGTAAAATAAACTTCTTCTTCTTCTTAGAGTGCCTTCGTGCCAATGTTTGCTAAAGAGGTCAGTGATGGCCTCGAGGGATGGGGTATCCAGATTACGGAGAGCCTTGTTAGAGATTTGGTCGGCCCCCGGTGTTGAGGTCGCGCGGAGCTTATGCAGCGCAGCACGAATCTCGCCGAGGGTGATATCTGCGTCGAGCGCACAATTAGGGTTGCCGGTGTAGGAAGGGAGAGAGGAAGGAGGGTTGGTGCAGAGATAACGATCACGAAGAGCAAGAAGAAAGCCGGAATCAGAGAGTGGATATGAGTGAAGGAGGTGCGTCATGTCCCTGCGGTGCGTGGCCTTGAAATGCGATGGGTCAAGGAGGACACGCAGGAGAGCCCATCTATCCCTCAGCCTGAGGTTACCAGCCATGCACTCGCAGGCTGAGGTTACCAGCCATGCGCCCACTGCTGTCTGGTGAGAGAGGAGCAGTTCTCCTCTATGTCCATTGCCAGGCGAGCAAGGCCGAGGCGCAGGGAGCGGTTGTGTTTCTGGGAAAGCCAGCGGAGGTGCAGGGAGTGATACGCCTCCCAGAGGTGCAGGAGGCGACTATCAGCCGTGTAGGAGTGAGGAGGGGTGGGGATGGTCGAGGTGGCAGAGGACACATCCTGAAGCAGGTTGGTGGTCAACTGAGAAAGGTCTGAGATGGAGGTGGAGGCCTGTTGCCGTGACTGGCGGAAGCGATCCCAGTCCACCACCTGCACCAGGCGTATGCGGGAGGAAGATAGGGCGGGAAAGGAGAAAGAGACGGACAGGATATAGTAGCCGCTACCGAGGGAGACCCAGGTGCTCGTGCACACCACGTCCGGGACATTTTTGCAGATGGAAAGGTCCGGATTAGTGTTCCGTTGTACGCTGGAGCCAATGTGGGTGGGTTCCGAGAAATCGTTAAGGACGGACAGCTGTTCGTTCTGCACGAAGGTCCATAGCGCCAGTCCCTTCCTGCAGTTCTTGGGGTAGCCCCAACTTACGTGATGAGCGTTGAAATCCCCAAGAATTATGAGCGAATTCCGGCTCACGCGTGATATGGCATTGCGGAGAAGAAGGGGAGCTGCAGTAGCGCGGTAAGGGCTGTATGCATTAAAAAGGGAAGCTGAATAGTCTGTCGAATTCAATAAGACGCTCATATACGGATGCGGGAACCTTATAAACCATGTAGGTAAAATTTGGGTTTTTTTTTCAATTAGGAGCGACGTAATCGTCGGTTAAAATTGCGCTGTAGCTCCGCCCCCCGTCGAATGCCGCGCGCTGCTGCTGACGCTGACGATGCGAGCGGAGACCGGAAACCGCGGTGTTGTGACGTCAACTCTAGTGTTTTGTTCCTTTGCAGTCTGCGCGACCGTGCCTGACCGTGCTTGTTTCTGCGTGCGTGCCATCGTAATCTGCTTCGATCGACCCTACATTCCTTTGTTGGTGCGTCTGCGTGTATGTAGAGTGGTAGTATACGGCCAGCCCTGCAATTCGGCCTGCGCAGTTGCTGTATATGGCCACAGAATGAGAGAGGACTACTTGCCACTAGCAGGCTTTCTAAACGCAGCGCGAAAAAATCGGAGCAAAGAAAACAAAGGCGGCACGAGTGCGCACTGACTGATGATAACTGGTGTTCGAAGGCCTTATGAATACACGAACTCACCCAAACCTGGATTTTGATTCACTGCGAGCTCCCTCGTGTTAGCACGCTGAACGGAAGGTGCATGTTTATCTCCCGCCCTTGACGCAGGTTTCGTCGCAAAGCGCCGCGAATTTTCTATTTGCACGTGTGTTGTAAAACAGCCTGCATGCAGCTACCATAACGCAGTGCAAATGTAGAGTTTGCATGTGCTGGAAAGCCGGCGCACGCCAGGACGCTACGCTCCCCCCTTCTCTCGCGCACAGCGAGAAACCGACCGTCTCACGTAGCCGACGGAATTCGCCGCCTTTACGACTTTGGTTACGAGTAGTGTGCGGATGGCGCACAGATGAAGGTCACTACACGTACTGCATGAACCGGGAAGCTTTTCACGCGTTTAAACCGTCTTTGTAGATTGCCGACAGCTTTGGACAGTGCACAAATGCCGACGATCGCATCCCCGCTTACGTTCCACGAGGAGGCATGCAGGAACACAACACTACAGTTGTTTGACCGGAAACGAGCTCACTAGATCGGCGAAAGATCGGCGAGATCACTAGATCGCTTTGCAAAAAAACATACTCACCAAAGAGCATTTCCAACACGAGGAGATCCCAAGACTTCGCTTTCGTTCGCGTCGAAAGCACTGCTCGCACCAGCATCGTTTGCTTCTTGAGAGGCCGGCTCTTCGCAATCGGCTCGTACATGTAGGGAGTAACGCCGAACTCCTCAGAAAAACACAGCCTCTCTAAATTTTCCATTGCCTCTTAATTTTCCATTACAGCACCAAACTACCTGGCACCGCGCTTCATGTGTAGCGGCAGCGGTCGGTCACTAGAGTTGACGTCACGAGGCGCCCGACCAATCACAGGCGGAAACGAGACGCGCGAGCTGGGCGTGTCCGCTGCTGCACTTTTCGTCGAAATAAAATATATTTGCGCTTTCTTTCGCTCAATTTCGATACGATAATCGAATTCGGAGGGTTGAAAACCATTATGTACACATGTTCACTCAATTTTTCTGGAAAACCTTTCAGCTTCCCTTTAAGGACGAGAAGGCTGGCATCTTGCCGCCGCCGCGGTAGGAGTTCCAAGAAGAGGTGAGTGCACTCTGGAACGTCGAGCGGATGCTCGAATGCAATGTAGGCGCGATGAAGTAGCGTGGCAACGTTCGGAGGTGAAGGGGAAGCAGGGTGAGAGCTGTGTAGTCACGTAGTTTTACTGGGGAGAAGGTTTCCTGAAGGGCGATGATAGCGCGGAGGTCGGAGGGAGGGATGTTTTGGAGGTGGAGCTGCAGCGTGTTCCGCTTTGCAAGGAAGCCGCGGCAGTTCCACTGTTAGAAATTAAGGCGCGGGGGGTGTCTGGCCATCTTGAGGCCGGGGTCCCCCTGCTGGTGCAGGGTGCTTGGGAAATGAGGATGAGGGAGGAGGGATGAGACATTAATGATCATCTGGGCAAGATCGGCGTCGAGGGAACTCTGGCGGGCCTCAATTTTGGCCACGCGGTAGTTAATTTGAGCCATCCAGGTCTGCGTGTCCGTACGCAGAGCTGTAATGGCGGCCATGAGGCGTTGTTCATGTGCCTTGAGGAAGGAGGCCGTGTGGCGGATGAAAGCCTCCATCTCCGGGGTGGGGGCAGGTTTGGTAGAGGAGCGCCTCTTATGTGGAGGGCTGCGGGAGGGGGAGGCGGCAGGAGAAGACGCGGCCGAAGAGGAGGCGGACATAGGTGGGGACATAGAGGAGGGGACATAGGTGGTGGTGGTGGGGGAGGGTCAGCGATGGGTTATGAGGTTTGGCGAGAGGAAGATGTGGGGAGGTGGGGGCGCGCACCAGCGCCCGCAGCTGTTCTTTTAGTCGAGCAATCTCGTTGCTCTGGGCTGTGATTTGAGCTTTGAGCTCTTCTGTTTCGGGGTCGGGTGTGGGAGGCTGCGATTGCCAGCTCCCCTGGGAAGCAGTTGATGGGGTGTCTTGCCCCTTGTAGGAGTGGAAATGAGACTGAGCGGTGGCGGGGGCTGCAGTCCTGGCTTGATCGGGAGCTGGATCAACACCGGAGCGGGATTATCGGGAGTCTTTGGCGGTTGGTGTTGACTGCGCTGAGTTGGATGACGTTGACTTGGGACTGGATGTGAGTGGGGAGGGACCTTCCCGTTCGAAGCGGAGCTTACACGGTCGGCACCCCGTGACATGTGTGCCCCTGCACAAGATGAATTTAGGAGTGCAGTCCAGGGAGTCCTTAGCTGCGTGCACAGCTCCGCAGCATGGGTAGCGTCCGGACCTGGGCTTGGTACATACGTCGGAACGGTGACCATGACTCCAACAATTGACACAAGCTTCAGCCTTGGGGTGGAAGGGGTGACAGATGAAGAGGCCGCAGTTGAACACCGCGGTGCGAGGGAGTTCTTTCGTGCCGACGAAAGTGATCAGGATGGACCGGGTGCGACCCATCTGCCTTGCATCGGCGATGACGTAAGTGCTGCTGGGATTCATAGCCTGCAGGTCCTCGATTATCTCCTCTTGGTTTGGTTGTCCACGGCGTTGTAGATTATGCCGCGGAGGGCGTTGTCGGGTGCGGCCACATAAACGCGCAGTGGGTACAGCTGGGTGGCGAGACGGAGCTCAGAGGTATGCGCGTACCGCCGGGTGCGTTGCTCCGAGGCCGTACTGAAGGTGAAAGAGTTGTATGGGTTTATGCGTACGCAGTCCTCGCCACGGGCGGCGGCGTACTCAACGCTGGTGCTAGAACAGAGTGAAGCAAGGAGGGCCCCATTGGTGGTTGTGCGGAGGTCGAGGCCACCTCCAGGGCGGAAGACGATCTTGTAGTCTTCCGCTGCGAGTCGAGGCAGCGGGACGTGGCGGCGCAGGCGGTGAGTCTTCAGCGATGGCGGGGGTGCCATGGCGGACTTGAGGTGGGCGTTCGTGGCTGAAACGGCTTCCTTTGGATAGGCCGCAGGTGGGCTTGGAGCATCCGGGTCCGGAGGGGTGGGTCGTCATCAAATTCTTGTTGGGAGATGAGTGTACCGTCGACTATACTTTTCATATCGGTGGCTTCGAGGCAAAGGGAGCGAGTGCCGGCGCAGCGGATGCCGGTGCGGCGCTAGGTGCAGCTACGCGCTGCGGGCGAGGTGGCGTTGCGCCGAGCGTTGGGCTTAGCTCGGCGGCCCCGTGGCTGGTCAAAGATGAGGCCCCGGTGAAACGGTGGTCGGCAGGTCCGGGCAAATGAGGTGTCAGGAAGGTCCTTACACCTCCGGGTGCTCGGTAGCAGAAACTGGAGGATATCCCGGGCGAGACGCCAAAGCCAGGAGCATGGCGGCGTTGCGGCCAACGCGTCTAGCAAATCGCAGCTCTACCCATGGCCGGTATCGAGCGGGCGTCCGCTCAAACTCCTGGCGCGCGTTACAGACCGGCCGTGCAAAAAGTTCACTTATATCGTATCAAAAGCTCCCATATTCATTCCTAGGAGTGGGCAGCGTAACCCGGACGAAGCACAAAAGGAAGTGGAAGATGCGAGCGCAGACTAACAACTGGTTTATTTTTTGCTGACAAGCGATTAACTGCACAGAGAATTGGACCATGTGATGAAGATACGCGTACAACTGGTGAAAGGGTGTCAGCCCTATCATGCCATTCAAAAGCTTCGTTTCTCTATCATGTAGAGAGATAGAAGTGTGGCTGACGCATGCGCTCGAGTTGACATGCATCATGTAGGCTTCCACAATCTCACGTTTGATTTCATTTCCATTTTTATAAAATATTTTGGTTTTCTTCAAAGAAAGGTTTGCATGGACAACTTCGACAATGCGCGGCCCGATTTGTGGCCAGAATCGCGCCTAGACCGAGCCAATGAGACAGCCGCCGTTAGGTCAGTGTCCAGGCATGTAGGAGAAGAAGATGAAAAGAAAAATTCAGGTGCATTCCTGAGTGCTTTGACGTGTTCGTCAAATCTCAAGGAAACCCGAATGGCAGAGTGCAAAAGATTCAACCCCTTCTGCACCTTTTAGGAGGAAACCAAGTGAAAGTACTGACGACTGATGAAGAAGGGTACTTCGTCCTCCTAACGGAGGGCACTTTTCTGAGAAAACCTCTACCGCTTCAAAAAAAGCTTCAAGAAGGCACACGTTGAACCTAAGAAAGTCAAAGATCAAGCAAATAAATTGCCTGGAATTGAACCTGAAGCTTCTGTCTAGTACAGTAAACAAAAGTCAGGGGTTGAACCTTGATCTTTTCTTTACGATAAAACCCATAAACCTGAACAAACTTTCCGCCAAAATGTGTCGGAGAGAAACTCTTGGCAACGCGTAGTGTCTGGTTATCGTCAGAAGAACGTAACAGAGCTCCGGGTAGACGACCCATTCAAAGTAAAAACTCGGAAGAAGTCGTTAAGTTTTTATAAGAAGGGGTGCATCCAGCAAGCACAGCCTTAAGCGTCGACGTTACAGTTTTATTTTATTCCCTTCCTAGAAATTAGCTGACGAAGACAATCAAAGATTTCATTATGGATAACGATGAGTTAAAGATTAGGAATGAGAGTGGCGTTCCGGTTCGGTCATTTCTCGAACTCTCGGCTTTTTATTTAAATTCCACGTTCGTTATCTGGGATAACGAAGTTATTATTCGGACGCAGGGGGTCTGCGTCGGCTCTCAGGTGGCACGTTAGCGATATCTTTCTCGGCACTGTTGACCGGGCACTCGAGAGCGTCTTGGCGGGAACAATGATCAAGTGCTCTAGGTTTGTTGATGACTACTTGATAGTTATCCACTCGCAAACAAGTTCCAAAGATATTTGCGTTATTCTCGCAGCCTTTGATAAAGAAGGAATGGGTCTTGGGTGTACTCATGAGCTGCTGACTAATAATAAAATTAAATTTTTGGACTTAGAGTTAATATTAACAGCACAACATATTTGTTGGCAACATAACCCCAGGTCAAGCAAACCAGTTTAATCTACGCGTCGGCACACTCAAAGCTATTGAAAAGAGGCATTGCTATGACATATTTAGGTTCTGCGCTTGGAAAGTCATGCCACCACCTCGCCAATCTCAGCTTTTCGCAACAACGTAATCATCTAGAGAAGGCCGGTTTTCCAAAATACATTGCCGTATCAAAATGTGAAGGGCTAATGAAGAAAAGAAAAAAAAAAGGGAAGCACCCCAGAAACAGATCGAAATGGTAAAAAAGTCTGCACTCATCCCTTATGTGCATCAGATGGGGCATGGTTTAAAAAAGACAGCCATAAAATATGGTGTTCAAGTCGTGTTTTCAGCAAAAAAATCATTAAACAAGATTTGCAATAGCGTGAATAGACCTAAGCAGGTGTCCAAGGCCATTCGCCGTATCAAACACACGGGGCAGCTCGTGGCATACTCGGTGGGAGTGGTGTACGTTATTCCACTTTCGTGCGGCAAAAAGTACTTTGGGCAGACAGGACGCTTTCTTAACATTCGCTTTAGGGAGCAGCAAGCTGCGATCAGGAATGCAACAGGCTCGAACCTGGCCGTGCATTGTCGAAATTGACCATGCAAACCTCTGTTTGAAAAAACCGAAATAATGTATAAAAGTGGAAATCAAATAAACCGCGAGATTGTGGAAGCCTACTTCATGCATGTCAACTCAAGCGCTTGCGTCAGCCAGACTTGTATCTCTCTACAGGATGAAGAAACGAAGTTTTTGAATGGCAAGATAGGCTAATACCCTTTCACCACTTGTACGCGTCTCTCCATCACATGGTCCCATTCGCTGTATATTTATTAAATTGTTTAGAAAAAATAAACCAATAGTTATAATCTGCGCTCGCAACTTTCCCTTCCTTTTTTCCTTCGTCCGGGTTGCGCTACTCACCCTTAGGAACTTGTTCATTCACGAACTCGCTCAGCTGGCTGCGTTAATTCAAGAACTCCCATTGATGCCACAATAGAAAAAAAAATGAGAGACAGGTCAGAGCGCAGTGTCCTATATATCTTGCCGCCTTTTTTGTTCCATTCGCACAGTACATTACTTGCTCTCATAGGTCGTTTATTGTACTTAAGGTTGAAAGATTGGGTCACGTTTAACTGCTTTATTTTCCTTTGTTGGTATTCTTCAGCTGCACAGAGTGAACGAGGAGCCCTGAAAATAAGAGGACCAGAGATTGATTATATATCGATTTTATATGCGGTCACTTCATTCGTTACCGAATTTGACGGCCGAGACGTTCATTGAAGAGCGGCACGCACCCCGTGATCCAACTTGGCGTCAAAGAGGTTCACTGAAGACCAGCACAGACCGAGTGGCACATACTCGGCGCTATAAGTGGGCGTCGAAGAGTTTCATTGAACAGCATTCCCTACTCAGTCCCTACAGTGTCGGCGTGCAATAGGTTCGTTGAAGAGCGGCACATATGTACTCGTTGCCACATATACTCAGGGATCCAAGCTAGTCCGATGGTCGGTTTCGCGCCCTATTCGCTCCGCACAGCAGCAGTCCGATGTGGTACCCATTCTACCAAGAACTACCCAGCGACCCAGGTAGGTGGAAACACGGTTAGAAACATACATACATACATACATACATACATACATACATACATACATACATACATACATACATACATACATACATACACACACACACACACACACACATACACACACACACACATACATACATTATCACCATCCTAATCGTCATCATCAGCCTGGCTACTCCCACTGCATGGCAAAGGCCTCTCCCATACTTCTCCAACTACCTCGGTCATGGGCGAATGTGGCCATGTTGTTCCTGCAAACTTCCTAATCTCATCCGCCCGCCTTACTTTCTGCCGCCCGCTGCTACGCTTCCCTTCTCTAGGAATGCAGTCCGTAACCCTTAATGACCGTCGGTTATCTTCCCTTCTCATTACATGCCCTGCCCGTGCCGATTTCTTTTTCTTCATTTAACTAAGATCTCAACTCCCGTTTGTTCCCTCATCCAATGTGCTCTCTTCTTATCCCCCCCCCCCTTTAACGTTACACCCATCATTCTTCTTTCCATAGCTCGTTGGGTCGTCCTCAATTTAAGTGGAACACTTTTCGTAAGCCTGCAGGTTTCTGCCCCGTACCTCAGTACTAGTAAGACACAGCTGTTACCTGGTTTTCTCTTGAGGGATAATGGCAACCTGCTGTTCATGGTCTGAGAATGCCTGCCCAACGCAACCCAGTCCATTCTTATTCTTCTGATTATTTCAGTCTCTTGATCCGGTTCCGCGGCCACTATCTGCAATAAGTATATGTATTCCCTTACCACTTCCAGTGTCTCGATACCTATCGTAAACTGCTGTTCCCTTCCAAGGCTGCTAAACATTACTTTAGCTTTCTGCCGATTAATTTTTAGACCCACCCTTCTTCTTTGTCTCTCCAGGTCAGCGAGCAAGCATTGCAATCGGTGCCCTGAGTTACTAAGCAAGGCAATAACATCAGCGAATCACTAGTTACTAAGACATTCTCCCTTAACTCTTATCCCAAATTCTTCCCAATCCAGGTCTCTGAATACCTCCTGTAAACACGCTGTGAATAGCATTGTAGAGATCATATCTCCCTGACCGACGCCTTTCTTTATTGGGATTTTGTTGCTTTCTTTATGGAGGACTACGGCGACTGTGGAGCCGCTATTGATATCTTTCAGCATCTTTAAAGGGACACTAAAGTGAAAAACGATTTTTTCTGCATCAGTAAATCACCGTTCTACAACACCAAAAACAACACTCTTACAACGATAAGACGTTTGGTAAGCCAGAAAAACCGCAAGAACGAAATACGGGTGGCGACGCCTACTTAAGTTCCCGCACCTAGAGGCTGTGACGTCTTGGATGTTGATGGCATCTTCTAGGGCCTACTAATTACATATAGCGGTGTAGATTGACTACACTGTGTTCTAAAGGAACTAAATAATAAACATGGCAAGTTTCGAGAACCTTTATTCATACTTTGGAATCCCTGACGTCACACTGACGTACCGGCGCTGGGGTTGCGGTGCGAAATTCAATTACTGATACTTCGACCTTCATTTTATCATCTAATAATCAAACTATTATTTCGAAATGACTGCCTGCAGGGTTCTCAAACAATGCTTTATTAGTCTAAACTGATTGAATGTTTCGCTTTAGTGTCCCTTTAAATAAGGCTCGTCTACATTCTGATTCCATAATGCCTGCATGACTGCTGAGGTTTCGTCTGAATTGAACGCTTTCTCGTAATAAATGAAAGCTATATATAAGGGTTGTTTATATTCCGCACATTTCTCTATCACCTGATTGATAGTGTGAATATGGTCTATTGTTGAGTAGCCTTTACGAGATCCTGCCTGGTCCTTTGGTTCACAGAAGTCTAAGGTGTTCCTAAGTCTATTTGCGATTACCTTAGTAAATACTTTGTAGGCAACGGATAGTAAGCTGATCATTCTATAATTTTTCAAGGCTTTAGCGTCCCCTTTCTTATGGATTAAGATTATGTTGGCGTTCTTCCATGATTCCAGTACGCTCGAGGTCATGAGGCATTGCGTGTACAGAATGCACCAGTTTTTCTAGAACAATCTGTCCACCATGCTTCAATAAATCTGCAGCTACCTGATTCTCCCCAGCTGCCTTCCCCCTTTGCATAGCTCCCAAGGCTTTCTTTACTGTGCGTCTGTTAGAAAGAAACAAACATCCTACATACATAGCCCCCGGTAAGTGCGTGAACTATCCTTAAGAATGCTAATCGTATTAAAAACACTAATTTATTAGCATTCTTAGATTACTTGACGCCCTTTTCGGGGTTTGGCTATGTATGCACGTATCTAACCGTCTTTCCATCTACCTGGGTCACAGAGTAAGCCATGGTCGAGCGAATAGCGCATTGGGCAGGTGTGCTGAGGGAATGGGGCTCTAAACCAACCGTTGAGCCAGCTTAGTCAGTGTGTAGGTGGCAATGTGTACATCCGTTCCGCTATTCCACGAACCTCTTTCTCGCCGACACGGGTCACAGTAGATGCTGGACTGCAGGAAGGTACTACTGTTTCCATGAAACTCTGTGACACATACTTAGAGCATCGGATATGGGCCACTTGTTCTGGTCTTCAATGAACCTCTTTGATGCCTACTTGAGTCAGTGGGTATGAGCCAGTAGATGTGTGCCGCTGTTGAATGAACACGTTTGAGGCCTTCTCAGGTAACTAGGTATGTGCTGCTGGGAATGTGTGGCTATAAGAAGACGAAAATTCCTATGCTGAGCGGTATCGAACCCACGTCACAAGTGCTCCTGAAGGACAGCAACCCGACGCGTGTGCATGCTGTGCCACAAATCCACTGGATATACGTGCCACTTTTCAATGAACGTCTTTCACGCCAACGCTTTAGCGAGCTGCGCCATGAATGCGCTGGGTATGTGCCGCTCTTCAGTGAACCTCTCGACAACTTGGGTCTCTGATTATGTGCCACTGGCGGAGCGGTAAGTGCGGGAACCATTCTCAGCGTTTGCAGGCCCCGGCGCGCCACACTTATACTCTCGGAGGCCACGCACGGACTTCTCGGCAGCGCCACCAGATGGCGCAGTATGTCCAGAACGAAGCGCGAGAGAGGAGACCTGTTGCCACATTAACCCTTTACTGCACAATTTTTTGTTTCCTCAAAATGTTATTCATAGAGTTGTAGGGAAGCATAAATGTAGCTGCACTCCCTTGGAAACTAAATTTAGCGAAATTCTGTGGTTTGAATTTGCAGAAAAATATTGTGTTGCATATTTGCAACAACGTGCAAATAAGGAAGAAGTTTAAAATGAAAGATAGGGCTTTGTGCGATTCATACGCACTATCACTTACCACGAACTATCATCGATTGGAACGATTTACCCTCATACATAGCCATGGAAACTGACATAGCCAAATTTAAGGAAACAATATGCACTACTGTGACGCGCTGTTAAAAAATATTGTTTTCTGATTACGTGCGTTTCCCTGATATTTTTGATGCTTTGTGAGTTGTTGCTCGCTCCTGATGTTTTTATGTACGTTTATTTTTTTTGTCTTTTTTGCTTTGTTTGTTTTTTGGTTTCTTCGTTCAATATGATAACTACACTGCCCTGTTGAGCGGGGAAAAAATGTCTTGTAAATGTTTTTCTTTTTTTTATGCTGTACTTGAATGTACACTTGTGTTTTTTCTTGTAGCCCCCCCCCCCCCCCCCTATGTAATACCCTCCTTCGATGGCCTTTAGGGGTATTGTAAATAAATAAATAAATAAATAAATACTCAGATGTTTATTTGCACGTGACGATCATTGGCGCACGTATGTTTTAGTGTGGAACAAAATGAAGCAATTGTTTTTGTTTGTGCAGCACAGGTGGTTCTCACACTTCGTGTAGTATGTCATGCAGATCCCCGTGCAGCCAGGAAACAATGCAGTGTTTTCGCGTTATTATCAAAATTTAGAAGATAGGAGCACAGATGTAAGGTTTGGCCCTTGACGACGGGACACGGCAGCGTGTGGATGCACGGTATCCTTTTGAAAAAAAAAAGGAAATTCGACCAGAATATATCTTGCCCACATGTTGAATCGAGACCTACTTACACTCTTGGTTATCGTCACTCCTGGAAGGGTCGCTGCGTTCACTGTCAGGAGGAATTGCTCGGCCATAAAAATGTTTGGGAGCCATTTCACTTTTCCGAAGAAAGTAAATCATGCACACGTTGTTGCATTTGCGCAACATAGCAACGTTCCGTCGCCACGAACAAACAATTCCGAGAAAACAAAGTTTTTTTGAATCTACAGAGTCGGGAGGATGTGGAGCTTAGCGTAAGAATTTTATTTTGCGCTTTGCCTTATGGAGAAATACATTTACGATTGGCAGAACTTACCTGTACCACTGCTCGCGGGCGCGCGCAGCCTCTGCCCCGTTTGTTTTGCCAGAAGATGCGAAGGATGAGCACAGATGGCAGCAGAGGCGGCTTTTTAAGACGAATGTTGCGGAAATGCAACAACGTGTACAGGCAGCTCCGATCAGACTTTGCTTCTGTTTTTAACGCCGTTCACCGGAATGTTGCGTAAATGCAACAAGGTGCAGTAAAGGGTTAAGTGTATTTTAGTGTTCGCGCGCGCCGGCGCGCCATGCATTTCTGAGGCCACGTGCTGGCTTAGCGGCGGCTCCGCTATGCGGCGCTGCGTGTTCGTGGGGAAGGATTACGGATTCTTCGGATTACGCGTGGTGACAAGGACGGAAGGACGACTGCGAGAGCGCTGTGACGACGACAAATAAATGAGCTCTTTCCTTTAACATTTTGAGAATTTGGATTTAAGCTAGTTTTTAGATCTAGGCTAGTCAGGTGAAGTGATCGCGAAAGAGCAGGTCAGTGACCTAACGGCCGGGTCCTTTCCGGCCGGCAGCTATAGATTTGCGGGGCTCATTTTTGGGTTAAGTAGTTTAGACAGGTAGTTGGTAATTCTTTTCTAGGTGATCGGCTTTTTGCGGTAGGCAGATTTTTTTTGAGCACGTGGTTGCAAGTGTTTTTTTTTCTAGGTTTTGTGGTAGCGACAATACAGTGCTGCTAAGGCGGTCAAGCAACTGAAGGCTAAATGCAAAGTTTGTGAGTCGTCGGTGAATTGGAAGGAAACACGGTTCGAGTCTGTAGAGGAGGAACGTCATGAATTCACGTAAGATATAAATTAAGATGTCTAATTTGTCCCCTTTGAATGATCTAATGAATGCCGTTTACAGAAGCGCGATATCTGTTATTGTTGCAGAGCTATTCATTTACAAATTTCGTGCGTCTATTTTTTTCGAACTTGTGAATTCTTGAAAAGTTTCTTAACAAAATTCAGGCCCTGAGTCGAAATTATGCTTCCACCAGTCACTAGAATACAAGTTTCTCAAATACAACAAATTTCATTAAAATCGGTCCAGGGTTTCTCTCAGAAAAGCGTTTTTGCGTCTTACATGTATTTGAATAGGCCGCATTGGAGTTGGGCCCGAGCTAAAGCTTCTTTAAGCAAGGATGTCGTCTGTCTCCATTGTTGTTCACGCTTTATGTTAGGGCATAGAAAGACGACGGGAAAACAGTCAATTAGAGTTTGATACAGAAGTAATGGAGAAATGGCGCAACGGAAGGTCCCCAGATGATCAACTGATGTATGCGGATGACATAATGCTACTAGCGGACAAAGCAAAAAAAATTTAGTGACACTTGTGAATATGTGTGGCAACGCAGCGTCAAATCTAGGATTAATGTTTAGTACAGAGAAATCGGGATTTGGGATCTTTATTGATGAGACGAGCAATTACGTGGTGTCAATTCAACTGCAAGTCAAACTTATAGTCAAGTCATAATAGTCATAGCCGTAGCCATAACCTAGCCTTAGTCATAGCCATAGTAGTCATACCCACCAAGATAATCTCAATATAAAGGGGAAGCGGGATGTAGCAATAATGACACAGAGCACTCAGGGGCCATAAGAAATATATGGTCGTGCGCGGAATTTGGTAAGAAATAATGGGGCCAGCGCTAGCGTCCGCAAATGCCCATTCTGTGCTTAAAATCAGAAATATTGTCGGAGTTGGAAGATAACCAGACATCTGCAGGCCCGTTTGCTTTGGGAGCCCGCGGCAAAACCCCAAATGAGGCAGTGCAAGGTGAAAGGGGTTGAGCCTAATTTCAAGTCGGAGAAGTGCGGAGCAAAATTAATTTTGAACAAATGCTCAGGAACATGCATCAAAATAAATGGGCCGCTAAAGAGTACAAGTATCTATACCTGAAAAGCGTTGATGCAAAATGGTGGATGAGGTCAAGAAAGTTGGCAACCAAGTAAAAGGTAATTGAAAGTGTAAACAGGCAACCAGGAGTCATCAGAAAGAAAGTAAAAGGATCAGAGAAGGTGAATTGGATGCAAAGAATTGAAGCATTTAGAAGAAGCTTTAGAAGAACGAGAAGAAAGAAATTAAAATGGAAAATCTGTGCGATAACACGAAGTGCTGTGCTTTTGGAGGCTCGAGCTGGTTGCCTGAAGACAAAAATATACCGGAGCAGATATTCGCAACATAATAGGGTAGGTACGCTGTAGCAAAATTTTGGAGATCACTCAGCGCATCCCAGTGAAATAGGAATGGATTCCCTCAGTGAGACCCCTTCCATTAGCGCTTGGATTTAAAGTGCACGGAAGCATCTACTTTTCAGCAGTCAAGATAAGCAAGAGATGTTTAGAGTAGTGGTGGGAGTAAAAAAAAAAAAATCAGGGGAGATATTTGATACTACAGGTTCCGTTAACAGGCATAGGTAGCAGTACAAGGTCGACAGAGAAGCATAGAGGAAGAGAAAAAAAAAGATTAAATAAATGTATACAAAAGTCCGACAGTGAAAATTATGTATTTTTATTTATAGCATGCGTGATTAACTTAAGCAGGCCAGGCGACTATTTGTCACCGCCCCGTTTCAAAGGGGATGCCAACAAATCATCATTACTCTCATCATCATCATCATCATAGAAACTTGAAAGAAGAGTCCCGCTACAGTGCACACCTCGTACATAGCTCGTTTTGACGGTGCCAATACGTTGTGTGGCTATCGTGATTCAATGCTAAACGCATTACCTCGGACTTTGTGTTCAAGGGGGATATTATTGTACCGGGTATTAACTAGCGAACCCTGAGTTGCACTGGTCGCGACCCTTCTATTTGTAGGGAGCTTTCTTCTCTCTCATTGTATCTTGGTCTTACATACATACAATCATACAAGCTCGAACCCGCAATAACTCTCTCCTAGACCTGATTGTTATCGGTTCTCAGCTCCTCAAACTGGTTTTCAGTGCCACATAATCAATGGCATTTCTGAACACACAGCTGTGCACGTTTCCTTTCCCTATTCGTTTATTAAACTGGTGTCAACACTACACAGTTTTTTTACTTCATTCATGCTGAGGACCCATCGATAACAGACACTTTAGCTTCTAACTTTGATTCCTTTCAATCACTTGGTCTACATGATAACGTTGCTACATTGGTCGATGCGTTTGAGCGATTCGTAAAACTATGCAGTGATAATTTCTTTCCCTTCGAGACTAAAAAGAGAAATCTTAAGATTCCATGGATGAATTGCAGCATACTGCAAACATCACGTCGTCTTCGTCGTCTGCGCCGACTGAAAAAGACATGTAAAACCTAACAGTATCATTCGCCTTAACACTGCTAAGCAAGAACTGCGCATCAAAATTCAAACAACTAAAAATTTTTATTTTCCAGCTCAACTACCAGGTTTATTACACTCTAGCCCGCGCAAATTCCGGACTTCTATCGCATCAACTAAATCTGCTGCACTTTACATTAGATTGCACGGCTATTTCAGACCACTCTGAAATAGCTAATGCTTTTAATGTCTACTTCCAATGAGTGTTCACGCATGACAATAACTCTGTCCCACTGTTCACGAATACTAATCTTGAGCTCTCTATTGGCGATGTGGTAATCAGCGAAAACGGCATCCCAAACTTGATTCTCAGTTTGGACACAAAGAAGTGCACTGGTCCTGACATTATTTCCAACAGCTTTCTGGTACGATACTCTCTCTTGTGTTCACCCTACTTGGCGGTCACCTTTCACACATCCTTGGCTTCAGGCATTGTCCCCCAGTCCTGGAAGCTAGCCAAGGTCCTGCCTGTGCGCAAATCTGGAGATAAGCATCTTTTTCTATCTGTAGACCTGTATCGATTACCTCCAGATCCGGTAAGCTACTGGAGCATTTTATACAAAAGCATATAAAAGAATACCTTGAACAGAATAACCTTCTCTCTAACATACAAGATGGATTTCGTCGTGGTTTCAGCACAACACAACTGGTGAAATTTTCACATATCACTAGCAATCTTGATATTGGCAATCAAATTGATGCGTTATTTGTAGACTTTTCCAAAGCTTCCGACATGGTTATATGCAACAAGCTACTAAGTAAGCTAAACGTAATTTTAAATAATCCTCGACTGGTCGACTAAATAGCTAGCTTTCCTAACTCTCGCTCTCAATTCGTTTCGTTTAATTCCAGCTCGTGCTCAATTGTAAATGTAACATCAGGTGTTCCTCAGGGCTCTGTTCTGTGACCCTCGTTATTTTCAATATTTAGAAATGACCTTCCCAGCAATATTAAATCAAAAGTCTGTCTTTATACTGATGACTGCATCCTATGCCAGGTAATTTCTTCTCCTAGTGATCAATCTTACTTCAGGATTCCTTCAACAGATTTTGCACCTGGTGTACGGATTGGCAGATGCGCATTAAGTTTCAAAAAACCATAGTAGTGTCATTTACAAACCGCCATTCTTCTTCCCAGTATGTGTCCGCTTTTAACAGCACAATAGTTTTCGGGGCACAGTTGTATAAATACCCAGAAATTATCTTGAAGCACACAACGCGCAGTGGCCGCAACATATTGATCCCTTTACATATATTGCACTAAGGAAATTAGGTTACTTAAGACGAACATTAGCTAATTCACCAAAATACACTAAATTACTAATGTATAAAACACTAATTCGCCTGTATATACGTACGCTTCACGCATCTGGAACCCATAGAAAGTGCGGGACATTAACAAAGTTGAGTTGGTATGAAGGAAAGCTGTTCGTTTCATTTGTCATCGCTATGGTCGTGATTTATCGCCCTCGTCCACAATGAATTCTTCGAATTTATCTCTTCTATGCAGAAGGCGCCATATCGATTCCATGAGGCTATTACATTCATTTATTTACTCGTCTTGTCGACTATCCGATGATGATCATATCCCGCATGCCAGTGCTTATCGAACTAGACATCGTCACAGCTTCAACCTTTCTTTGTACGTACTAACATGTTCAAACACAGTTATTTGGCGAGAGTTGACAGCTGCAACGAGTTATCCGCTTCTGTTCTCGAATTGGGACTGTCAGATTTTGTAGAAGCACTATGTTCAACTACCTTTCTGTATGTTTCTTGTATTTGTTATACTCCACTCCTGCAATAGCCCTGAATAGGGCTGCTGTATTTGAAAATAAAATAAATTACCATTGACAGTCCCATTGAGATACGTTTTGCAAATTTTTAATTATTGTTATTACTATTATTATTGTAGTAGTAGTAGTAGTATTGTAGTAGTAGTAGTAGTAGTAGTAGTAGTAGTAGTAGTAGTAGTAGTAGTAGTAGTAGTAGTAGTGGTAGTAGTGGTAGTAGTTTTTAGTACTACTACCGTGATTTTCCGGAAGCAGTCTTGAGGGTGCCGGAACCACGTACCTTTTGTAGTAACTAGCGACAGAATTGAATGAGTGTGACATCTTTTATGGAGTATATTGCTGAATATTTTTGAGAAGGCCTATTATGAACGAATATAGAAAGAGTGCAATGTCTACTTTACCTGTTCTGTCTCAACTCATTTGTTCTGGGACAGCGCCGATGACAATGCAAATAACAGACCGGCATCGAGTGAAATAACGTCGAGTTACAACTGATTTTACTTGCATTAAGAAGTGAATATTCACGCACCGGTAAAAAAAATAAACCGAAAAGAATAACAACGTCACATGATTTCGGAAATTAACTCTCGTTGTCAAACACATGCCCACGATTGCCTCAAAGCTCTGCAAGGTGTTTGAATTTATGTTTTGGAAGTGCAGCGGAAGGTGCACTCAGACCCGCATGTCACCTAGCTTATTTTATAATTTCGGCGCCGATAATATCACCGGTTAGCTGCGCTTCGTGCTTTGCCAACACGTTGCATTGGTCCAACAAGGTCCGCAACCACAGCCGCGGCAGTGAATACGCTTGGCAGCTCTCACAATATTCAACCATTGATGTGGGCCAATGTGGCTCACTGTGGTTACACATCATCCCTTAGCCATGATCCCACGCGTCGATACTGCTGTAAAATGTTGTTTCTTGTTTTTTCTTCTCTTTGTTTAACTCTAAAGAAAAGCAAACATGCACCGCGAGAAGTGTGTTGAAGATGGATGGTTTCTGGTAGCACGTAGACTAGCAACCCCTGTTTGAGCTTGATGCAGTTAATAGGGTGTTTTCGTCTTTGTTTTTTAATTGCGTGAGCATTTCTACGCCTACCCAAAGCGAAATTTGTCCGTCACGTAAGACAATGAATGGCTCATACCACTTGAAGCAACGGCTCATACCTCCGTAAGCTAGCAAAATATACAATGGCTGATACCCACGTAAGGCAGAGGCTGCAAGCGCTCCGCAAAATGAACCGAACAGTGCACATATTAATTGAAATCACCCGCACAAAACACAGATCTACATACGTTCCAATAAAGCACAAGCTGAACACAAGCATGCGAACCATCAATAAAACATTGCACACCCCCCTAAGCAACTGTAGTGGTGATTTCGTATCAGCTTCGCTAAATTAACCCTAATTCCCGTTTATTAACCCCAAAGGTCGTGGGTATGAGTACCTTAATTAACTATATGTTAACTAACTGTGGCTAATTAACTTAACCTTAATAAACATTAATGGTTGTGGGTTCGAGTGCCGTAATGAACTCTATCGTAATTAAACCATGCCTTATCATGTATCGAAAAGATAGCTAAGCTAAGCTATCGAACACGATAAGCGAACAACCGATGAGGGAGGATAAGTGTTTATACTGGTCGCATAAGTTTCCACAACAGCATTAATGGCACCACGCTGCGTGGAGCTGAGCAAGTGGCACAGTTCTGCTTACGCATACTTAGACAACTACCAGAGGAGTTTCTGCGTCACATTTTCCTTCACGACACACGCTTTCTTAAATAAAAAGCTTTGAGAATAGCTAACATGACACTTTGCAGAGGAATTCCTAAGCAAGGTGGAGACACCTTGCCGCTAATAATGTGATCTTCAGAATACAAATTCGCAAAAATTTATTATTTGCTCTTTTATGAATTCCTTTGGAGGCAGTTACATAAATGGCGAATTTGGATGGAGTAACATTTTATTACATACCCTTCTTTAAAGACTTTGAATGTCGCTTCGAATTCATGACATTCTTAATCAATTTCTACGTGCAATTCAGCCAATATCTAAACTGATCGCGCCGAGAACGTACGAAAGGTGGCTCCCCTGTCGCATCAGACGGAAACGCCCCGTGACGAAAACCAGGGCAGAGTTTCCAATGGAACGTCGCGGCCAGTCGCGGCAGCTACTGATACGGCACGCTTTGCCTGCGACATGCCAGCCCTCGATATTCGCCGTACACTTCATCACAGGTGTTTCCATGCGACGTTAAAGCGATCTAGATTAAGCGTTAAAATTCTATGAAGAATATATTGAATGAATTAGTTTTCGATTTTCAAGACTGATAAAAAATGGCGGTGTAATTAAATGTTACTGTCTCCAAGTCTGCCATATAAACAACTGGTCCCAAGGCTCTAAAAGAGTTAATTAACAAATATTTGTTAATTATCTTTCCGGGGCTCACATAATTAGCGGTAACGTTAACGTTATTAGCGTTATTTGCGCATCGCCTAGGAACTATTATGCCTAAACGCCATATTCGGTACGCTCATAGCTTATATATACAAAAATTTATAGTCAAAAAATCTGTATCGAGTATAATTTAGTGCGAGGTCAATTTTATGGCATTTTTAGAGCGCCATTTTTACCCGCTACATAACTTCAAAGACAAATTATAAGAGAACATCAGCCCGTTTATCACGTTTTATCGCGTTATATAGGCACTTCTTTTATGAATTTGACATATTGAGGCTGTTTTCAGTAGATTTCCGTGATTTACGACTCACAATGACAATGACAGGCTACGTTAAAAATTTTCACCAACTTCATCACAGGTGTTCAGATTCTCGAGAAATTAAATATATATATATATATATATATATATATATATATATATATATATATATATATATATATATATATATATATGTGTGTGTGTGTGTGTGTGTGTGTGTGTGTATAACTCTGAAACCATTTCTTTGTTTCATGTTGCTCATACGGCACCCGTAGGTTATAGTTAAGAACGAGCAATCACTCTTTACATTTCTTTCAGCCTTGGTAGTTTTCAAGACTCATTTTTTCCTATACGGAATCACTAAATCAGATTTGTTTAACTCGAAGAGTTAAACGGTGCCAATACTTATAAGTGATAATGCAAACATTCTTAGCCGCCTTCAGAAGTTCATGCTTATTTCGTGAAATGTAGCCTTTCTTGCCTATAGTATAGGACTAAGCTGTCGTGAACAAACCAATCAGCGGAACGACAAAGCAAGGAACAAAAGTACAAGCACGCGAAAGTACAGAAATTTAAGTATGTTCGTTTCTTTCTGTTGTTTTTTTAACCTATGATATCACTAGGAAAGAAGTTAACATGCTGCTCAGTTCCATTACATCAACTTCAGGTGCCTACGCTCCATAAACATGTTAAATAAAATCTTCTAACGGCTATTGAACAAAAATCAAAATGACTTCAGCAGCGGCGGTTCTCTAAACTGCAGAAAGCCGCGGTGAATGGCAACTGTGCGCTCGACGCGTTGGCGTCAGCACACGTGTACGCCACTCCAGCTTGGTCGGAGGCGAGGGGAGGAGGAAGGAGTGGCGTTTTGCAGCAGGCAGAAGAAGAGAAAGAAGGCCGCACAGGTGAGGTGCTTGTTCGTGATTGCCACTTCTTGTACTCGCTACGTCGAACGCCGCCGCTCTGTTCTCGCGTTGGAATAACGCCCGCAGCGCGCATAACCCGACAGGGGCGAATGCTAACGATATCTGCACCCGAGGTGACCAGACACTCAGCGTTCAGGCGTAGAGCCGTTATCACGCAATGCCTTGTAATCAAATGCCGTAACTCCTTCGTGCTCGCACACGGAAACGCTTCATGTTACAACCCGTCCTCAGTATTTGTACTTCGTTTCGTGTTCGCAACGCTCATGTTATCGAAGTGGCAATTTTTTTTTCTTTATGGCGTCTGCTACAAATGCTCTGTCTAAAGTTTCTTTTCTTTCTGTTCTTGATTAAGTGGGTATTTCGAGTCTTTCTTTCTTGTTTTGTTCTTTTCTGGTGTGTGCACAATGCACGTGATTGTACATTGTTATAATTTATCTACGATGTTTTTTTTACACGGAAAACTACTTAGAGCATATCTATTTCTTTCATCCTACTCCGGTGAATGTGATTCCTTTATTGTGTGTGTGTGTGTGTGTCTTTGTTTACAATGCGTATGTCTCAAATTTCGATTATTTTTCCATTAAATGACGATTATATATTGTAATCCGTTGCAGTGCCCAACTGCTATGCTTTCAACTGCGAGTGGCAGTATTGCAAATAAACGAAAGAGAAAAATTAAGACCTTTAAGTGCAAATGTTAATGGGCTGCTAACTTTAAGAAAGAAAGAGAAAAAGAAGAAACCCGGGGAGGTGGAGGGGGAGCGTGAAAGACCTCTACAAACAAACTAATCTGGGACGACCATGAAAAACATTGGTGGCTGACTGCGAGAGGATGAACTGTTGGTTCACTGGAACTAGTTCGCCGGAGATGAGCCCCTCGCAGTTGCTCCCATGAAGGTAAATGTTTCTCATTTGCATGTTACTTAGTGAAACTCGACTTTTAAATGGGCAGTGCTTGCGCGAGGTTCACAGAGTAACGTATAATAATCATCCAATTAAGTTCAATTGGCGCGTTTATTTAATTTATAAATTGAATTCCGGGGTCGTACGTGCCAAAGCCGTGATATAATTACGAGGCACGCGGTAGTGGGGGTCTCCGGGTTAATTTTGACCACCGGGGGTTCTTTAACGTGCACCCATGCACAGCACACGGGCGTTTCTTTTTTTTTTTTGCATTTCGCCCCCATCTAAAGCATTTATTAAACAGAAAATGGACGTTTACGCTGTATTACTCGACATCACGAAGTTACCAACTTGTTTTTATATACTGACCCCTTCGAAACAGACGACGAACCCCCCCCCCCCCTTTTTTTTTTTCACTTGGATTTTCGCACACGTCGGTATGAAACTAAATATAATCATGCATGCCGGTTTTATAGAGATACCGCAATAGTAATTTATAAAATGCGTTGTCCATAATCAATCTTGCATAGTCTTCATTTTAATAACTGTTTCATTTCACACCTTTAAGCACGCTTTCGAGAATTGTCCTTGTCCGAGAGCACGTCCACAGTGGACGACGACGAGATACTTTGTCGCCAAAATTTGCTCGCCGCAAGCTCGCTTTGCATTTAACCTCGACAGGAACCAACGGCAGGTTTTTTTAGACTAAGTGCTCACGTACTGCCGCTTTCACAGGCATTTTTCTTAGAGCAGCAACAAAGCTCGGCCAGATTGACAGCAGATCTCGAATGACGTCTCTACGCGTTGGGCGCGCACCGAGACACAAGGCGGACCCGATGACGTTTCTTCGTTTAGGAGGAAGGAATGAAGACTGTCCCGTAGCAGAATATACTGCTGATTGTCCATAACAAGAAGCAGTGTATCCGCCATTTCTCAGCACCGTCACGTATACTGGACTGGACGTACGCCGTCCGATGGTTATGTCCTCCGTATATCGCCTCATGAATGCCGTGCGAGGCGCGTAATATTTGTTCTTTCTTCTCAAACATAATGTCCTCAATGCCATAATATTGGACGAAGAGATGCAAGGCAGAACATGTGTAGAAACAGATAAAGGAATTGCCGATAGATACGCACATTCTCAGTAAGCATAATTAAAGTAAATGCGTAGCCCACAACAATTTCCAAACGCAAATTTTAGCTGGTGCTTGAGCCCTCAGAGAGGCCATATTTGAACAAGTTTGCATGATTACTGTTAGAAAATATTACAACGCGCTACCCACCTGCGGCAACAGGTATCAATTCAACTTTAATAATTAATTATTGCACACAGTTTCGCGCAAACACGTCTTCTTTCCTGCCTGTCAGGACTCTTTGTAAATAAGTTTACCAATAAAATCTGCGGTGATGCCTTGAGTGGTAGTCATCGAAGGCTATGGGCAGCTGAGTGCGGCTGCCAGCGATTCTAAATTCCATCGCGGTTTCGCCAACTACGGCCTGCAATATTTTGCAAGGGACCCATCAGCATACATGCACATGCTCTTTTTACTGCATGCGAATTTTAGATACGCTAATTGTATTAACATGCCTATATGTGGATTATTCGTAATTATCCCTTAAACATGGATGAGCACTTAAAAAGTGACGCTGTTGTGCAATCTTGAAAGCAGGGGGCTAACTCCCTAAACATACTCCCTTCGTAAGAAGTGTTGGTCATTCATGGACTGCCTACGCTGACAGGCAGGCTTAGCACAGCCTTTGGAGACCGATCCGCGCAGACGGGTGTACAGCTCCCAAAAGTGGGCATGCCGCTAAGCGGGAACACTGTACTGGCGGTTGCGTCACGCAGGGCGCAGCGCTCGATCCGTTGCCGATTCGACTGGGCGGAGCCCGCTGACATCAGTCGTCATTTCACTTGCGACGAGCGGCCCGGTCACATTGGGCCGACACCACCTGCAAATGCAAGCGATGGCGCCGCTCTCGTTAATTCGTATTCAAACGCGGAAAGTTGTGCTCTAAGTTAATACCTAAAAAAAAAAAGCCAGGAGCCCATTTAGAATTAGGCGAAGATTCTACGGTGGTGCAGGTCGTCATGTCGTTCCATTGCGACAGCAAAATCGTAAGGCCGACCAGCTGAGCTCCTGCCGACATCGGCGTAGGTCAGCTGTTGACTGTTGCTGTCTGCGCAGCGTGGCTTGGCATCGACATTATGAAGAGAGCTGTCCTGGGCAGTCGACCGACCAATATCGGCGTCGTGTAGGCCTATAGTGTTACCGGGCCTTTATCGAAATTCCGAACGCAGTCTTCTGCGGTATCTGAGCTTGTAAAATGTCTTTGATGATGATTATTTATTGGAATCCCCTTTGAAACGAAGCGGTGATAAATAGTCACAAAGCCTGTTGATTTAATCAGGTATACTGTACGTGTTTTTCTTTCTAGGATATTTGTATACATCACATTATCTATTTTTTCCCCCCTCAAAACCTCTCTGTCTACCGTGTACCGCTACCTGTTTCTGTAACCTATCCGGTCACATCAGTTTCTTCCCTGCATTTTTTGCCACGAATACTGTAAACGTCTCTCGTTTATCTCGACTGGCGACCGGTTGATGCTCCCGCCCACTTTAAATCCAAGCGCTTCTGGATGGTGGAGTACTCCATCTCCGGGCCTCACTGGATGAATCCCTTCGCATTGCATTATTACGTGTGCTAAGCGGCTTCTATTGGCCGCCATTATGAATCGACGCACTGCGTATCCGCACCGCAAATTGAACGTCGCCCATCGCCTTGAAAGTTCTTACAATATGTTTCAGGTGGAACCTACAGGTTGTGGTTAAGCCTGCGACTCTCCGTCGAGGTGATTCTCTGCTGTCTTGAGAACAATGTCATCGAGGCAGCCGGCTGCCGGTGGCTGGGTAAGTTGATACCGTCGTCTTCGTCTCTGCGGGCGGAGGAACAACTCGTACCAATGACTAATTGTTACAGGGCTTAAGATTCTCCTAAATGCATTTCCTTTTGCTTTAGCAGGAACAGAGAAAGGCTCTAGCCACCAAGCGATACTACGCCTGTTTGCTACGGCGTATTTTCGGCCAATAATAGCAATGAGCAAGCATGCCACAGGCGTGGGAACGCATTAGCAACTTATACAAACGTGCGCGCAGAACACGTCTGTGAGCGATCACGTTGGAAGCGCCTTGGGGATATAAATATGCATGAGCCATCCTGTATTTTAAGTGCTTAGCACTTTCAGAGGTTCCGCTCAACGGGGGTAAAAGCGAAGCACCTAATGATTGGAGCCGTCGCTGGCTGTGGTGGCGTTGTGGATTTCGTGTGGCGCTGCTAAACCCGAGGTCGCGGGGTCAAATCCCGCCGTGCCGGCCGCATTTCGAGGAGGGCGAAATGCAAGGACATCCGTGTATCGTGCACTGGGTTCACGGTAAGGAATCCCAGGCGGTCGAAATTAATCCGAAGTCCCCCACTACAGCGGGCATCATAATAATATCATGGTTTGGCACGTGAAACCCTATAATTACACTTTTATTGTCAGCCGAATTGACCGAATTTCTTTGGTGTCCCTAAACTTTGATTTCATTAGTTCTTGCCATAAAAAAAAGTCAAGGTAGGAATCAAAAACCACCAAGTGCCATCACTCGAGACAGAATAGCGTAACTTAGCGATAGCATCAGCTCTGAAGCCGACTTTTAGAACGCACTGACATCAGAGATCCCCGAGATCACGTGATCGCATACTATGGTTACTCCACAGATGCACCAGAGCCCCGAACTCTGCGTTGTTCATGGACAGCGGTCGTACTTCTCAGCCGCTTTCACTTAGAACACAAAGCTAATTTGTTTGATATTATATGAGTTAAGCACGCTTGACAAATGCGACGCTTTTAGTGAGTCAACGACCTGCAGCTGTGGGACCACACGCTATCCGCGATTTGACGCTCACAGCAAACGTAAACGCGATCAATTTAGGAGGCGTGGTCCCTCGCGTTGGAGTGAATGCATGCAGAAGCAGCAGCTGCGTTTCCGTGGCGTTCTAAAGCCGAGACCACACGTACGCTTGCGGACGCGCGTAAGCTCGCGTCCGCGCGCCTAGCGCCTGCCGTGCCTCGCGAGTAATGGCGGTTTGCATCCACAAAGACGCGCGACAGCGCGCGCTCACTGGGCTCACTCACAGACGCCTTGATAGGCACCGCTTCGTACTTTGTTATCGACAGTGTTTCAAAATGCTTCAATGTATATAAACGTAATTGTAATATTTTTATAGCTGTTAGAGCAGCGTAAAAAGGAAAGAATAACCACTTTCTTGCATGATATAAATCTGCTTCACCGAGAGATGAACGTTTCGCGCCGTAGATGCGTAGCTAGGCGCGCCGACGCGAGTCAACCGAAGCGCTCGATAACAGAGCGGAGCTGTTCCCCGAGATCACACCGCGATTCGACGCGTACGAGCCATGCCGCACCGTCGGCGCATGCGTGGGCGCGTGAACGCGAGCTTGCGCGCGTCCGCAAGCGTACGTGTGGTCTGGGCTTAAAGGGAAGCTTTCTTTGCCTCTTCCTTCGACTTTCCCACTGCTGCTGCTGTCTGGTACACCGCGTCGGCAGGTGATTCAGAGCCTTTGTATACATGACGAAAGCGAGTCACAGAGGAAAGGTGGCGCGAAAAACCCGTTTGGACCCCACCACGTCGAATGTGCCCAATGCCCTCTGGAGCTCCCTGGGTGTCGCCACATTAGCCTCTTGACAGCTGTAATTATCCATGACCCCCCTCAAAAGCATTGTAGAAACTGCAGCGCTTCCCCTTCTACTAACGTGCGAGTCCAGAGGTAGAAGTGTAGAGAGGAGGGGGGAGAAGAGGCAGTTCCCATAAAAGGGGGTGGAGGTGACGTGGGAGGCAAGGAAACCCTACTATTATACGACCGTGCCTGCGGGGAAACTGGACAAGCTTAACTGCAAGGTACGGCACAGTACGTTCCTGCTGTTTCTTAAAAATAAACACCTTGCAAATATGTCAAGTGGACCAATTACGAAGGGCGTGCAGAAGCAGAGCCGTATTAATTAAAACGCACCACAGGGTCCAGGCAACACCACGGAAGTGATCCACCGTCAAACCAACACTTCTGTGCTCGCCGCGATAGCTTTGCGCCTGTGTGATTGCTAGAAGGCGTGGATTTGATCCCAATCGCGGCAGCCGCATTTCGACGGTGGCAAAGTAGGAAACGCACGTGCACTTAGATTTTCGTACACGTTAAAGAACATCACGGTGTCAAAATTAATACGGAGTCCACCAGTACGGCCTGCCTCATAATCGGATTGCGCTTTTGGCCCGTACAGCGCCCCATAATCCAATTCATGTTTAATGCTTCTGCCACGATGCGATGTGTCATGTGAGGAAATGACAATGCTCAAGCCTCTCAGAGGTTATAAAATATGACGCACAAGAACGCCTCAAGCAAACAC
Organism: Dermacentor variabilis; assembly: GCF_050947875.1. Classification (NCBI taxonomy): domain Eukaryota; kingdom Metazoa; phylum Arthropoda; class Arachnida; order Ixodida; family Ixodidae; genus Dermacentor; species Dermacentor variabilis. Next base: position 205,351,069 of record NC_134571.1, read on the forward strand.
GTCTCCCTGTGTGTTCTGTGTACTACGCAGATAAACAGCAGTGGTGCACTCAAGTTGACGTTTAACATCAACTCGCCACACTCGTGTTAAACTAAACGTTGTAGAAATTAAGCTTTCGCCGTCAACATCACCTCTAATTACCGTCAATCAAAGCAACTAGTGCAGAAAGCTTCGTTTACGTCGATTCCCACAGTGCGTGGGATCTGCATAATCTTTCTTTTTTCTCTGCACACGCAGAGGGCGAGCGCCGTGAGCGGTGAGGATCACAAGCCCAGCGGTCAGTGCTTCATGGCGGCCGACGGCCAGATCTACTGGCAGCCGACACCACAACGCAGCGCCGCTCCCAGGGGTTACAAACCGGTAGGCTCACGAGCGCACAAAACGCGTATCACGAGTGTCCCGTTGAGAAGGTGCGGGCCCGTAGTGGGGCATCGGAAAGTAAAAAAGAAAGATATGCAGTTTCACGTGCCCAAACTACGATGGAAATATGAGGTGTGCCGTAAATATTTCACACCATTATATATAGTGGTGGACTCTGGATTATTTTGCGCCACTTGGGATTCCTTAACGTGCATCCACTGCACGTTTTTTTGCATTCGAGACCCGTAGAATAGAAATACGTCGGCGTTCGGACCCGCGACCTTGTGCTCAGCAGTGCAACTCCAGAGCCAGTGAGGCGGCGGCTGGGAGCGCCAAGTGTTGTGGTGGACTGCCAAGAGCCTAACTCTGTAATGAGGAAAGGCGAAGGGGTATTAAAAAATGCCAAGCACATGGGATGTGGGCGTTGTTCGCACGACGGCAATTTATTTCGTCCCCTGTCATCTCTTGCCTGGCAAAAAAGGTATATGCCGAAGCATCTATGCCATGATTAACTAATTCAGAAGGATAACACGGAGATGTCCGGTGCCGCTGCAAGCCACGTTTAACTGAAAGCGACACGCGCGAGACTTGGGCGCTTAAAGGGCAACTCAGGCGATTTTTCCACGTCCACTCACCTCAATAAAATTTTGTAATATCCGTTCCCTTTCTTTTTTCACTTCGATTGTCTGTGCCAAACGATGTGGCTACAAGTGATTTAGTTTCCCTGAAAATCAATTTTAAAGACTCGTTGCGTGTTCCTGACTTATTCCCACGAATGTATGACATTTTACTGGCCGCCCTGTGTTTGTGACGTCAGAGAATACACTACCATTAGCCCAGAAAGGAGTGAGTGGGTGAGAAAACTTTATTTCGAATCACAACGATTCGCGTCCGGCGAGTTAGTGGGCTGGGGCACCCGCCGAGGTTACGGCCAAGAGTTCTTGCCTCTCGGCGGCTTGCTTGGCCCGCTGGAGTACCCAGACTTGGTCTCGGTGCGAGCTGAACAGCGCGTCTTGCCATCGCGCGCGGAGGCTGTCGACGGAGGTTACGCTCGCATTGTCCTGTATTAGTTCCTGGCATTCCCATACCATGTGTTCTAGTGCGGCTCTGGTGCCACACATTCTGCATCTATCTGTTGTGTATATGTCTGGATATATAGCGTGCATTAGTATCGGGCTCTTGTATGATTTGGTTTGTAGTTGTCGCCACTGGACAGCTTGCGATCTACTGAGTTGTGGATGGGGTGGAGGATAAGTGCATCTTTGCATCTGGTGATGGTTGGTGACCTCGCTGAACCTGGTCAATCTGTCTTCCCATTCCCATACTTCGGAGGGCCCTGTCGAGGGGTCTACGTTCGTCGCGGCTCGGAAAGTGAGTCCTCGAGCTACGTTGTGTGCCGCCGCGTTAGGGTTGTCCTCTCCCGTTGAGTCGGTGGTGTGGGCTGGTATCCATAGGATTTGGACGCACCTGTCTTCCCTTGTTGGTTTGCCTTTTATGAGTATGTTTAGCGCTTCAGCTGAGATGCGGCCGTTCGCGAAGTTGCGTACTGCCCTCTGGGAATCGCTGATTATATACTATGCGTCGGTTTAGGCTATGGCTAACGCTATAGCCGCTTCTTTCAGCCGTTTCGACGCGTGTCGTGTTTATAGTCAAGCTTGTGCAGCATTCTCTGTTGTGTTTAAGCACTGCTGCGACAGAGCTGCGTTTGTGTTTGTAACGTGCAGCGTCTACAAAGACCGCGTCCTTGTTCCTTCCGTAGTTCTTCGCCATGTTCTTTGCCCTGCTTTTTTTCTCCTGCCCTCGTGGTGCACAGGATGCATATTCTTGGGTAAAGGAGGTACCGTGAGTTTGGCCCTTATTTCCTTGGGCATGTCCCGTTTGTCTCCGTGTTGTGTGGGGTAGCGGATCCCTAATTTATCTAGGATGTGTCTGCCCGCCATCGTCTTGGAGAGGCGTTCGTATTGCTCTATACGTTGCGCTTCTATGAGCTTCTCTAGCGTGTTGTGCAGTCCCATGCAGGTCTAGGAGTTTCGCCGTGCTCGTGCTTATCATGAGTCCAGTCGCTTGTTTATATATATTCCTAATCAGGCCGTCTAGCTTCTTTTCTGCGGCGCCCCATCTGTAGTATGCCGCCACATAAGTGATCTGACTTATGACGAACGCCTTGATGATTGTCATAACGCTTGCTTCTTTCATTCCCTCGTGCCTGTTGGTGATTTTCTTGATCAATCGCATCGTCTGAGAATTGGCTTCGATTTTGCGAATAGTTTCTCCGTTGGCGCCCTTGGCTTCTATGATCATTCCCAACACCCCTATCTTCTCGACTTTGGGTATGGGTTGTCCATCTTGCGTCATGAGTTGTATGTATTTGTAGGTTTGTGTGTTGTAGTTCTTGGGAGGTCTTCCCTTTAGCGTTGGTCTGTACAGCAACAACTCAGATTTTTTGGCCGAGCATGTTAGACCGGTGCCTTCTAGGCATTTCTCGACTGTTTCAACAGCTTCTTGTAGTCTTTGTTCAATCGATCCATCACTGCCATCATTTATCCATAGTGTGATGTCGTCTGCATAGATTGTGTCGTTAAGTCCTTTGATTCTTTGTAATTTGCTAGGAAGACCAATCAGAGCCAGGTAAAAGAGCATAGGCTACATAACCGATCGCTGCGGTGTGCCTGCACTGCCAGTAGGCACTTTCTCTGACGTCAGATCTCCTACCGTGATTTTTGCCTCTCTATCCGCTAAGAATTTTCGTACATAGTTGTACGTCCGCTCGCCCAAGCCAAGGCTGCTGATTTGGTGCAGTATGGTTTGGTGTGCCACATTGTCGAATGCCTTCTTGAGATCTAGCCCGAGGATGGCTCGAGGCGATCGCCCAGGTTCGTCTATTACTTGGTGCTTCACTTGCACCATGGCGTATTGTGTAGACATGTTTCTTCGGAATCCTATCATCGTGTTTGGGAGTAAGTCGTCGTCTTCTATGTAGTTGGTGAGCCTCGCGAGGAAGGCATGCTCCATTAGTTTGGCCACGCAGGAAGTCAAAGATATGGGTCTTAGATTCCCGAGTTGTAGTTGCTTGCCAGGCTTTGGTATTAGGATGACTTGTGCCGTCTTCCACTGCTGCGGTATCTTTCCTTGTTTCCAGCACTCGTTGATCTATTCTGTTCGTTTGCCAATGGACGCGTCGTCTAGGTTTCTGAAACGGCAAAGCTGGATTCTTTCTTCCACTAGAAAACGGCCAACAATCACCATATTGAGCGATGTGATAACCGGTGCTTCTCTTCGTCATGCTGCAAGACAATATATATATATATATATATATATATATATATATATATATATATATATATATATATATATATATATATATATATATATATATATATATATATGGTGACTGTTGGCCATTTGGTGGTAGAGCATCGCATGCGAAATGCGAAGAAGTTGGTGGGTTCGGTTCCCACCTGCGGCAAGCTGTTTTTTCATCCACTTTAATTTCCATTAATTTATCGTTGCTCTATTTTCATTTATTAAGCACAATTAATTTCCCCTATGTTGTACATGGTGTCAGTGTTTGTTGGCTTCGTATGATGACTAATAAAAATTGGGACCCTCAGTTAACCCTCTGTCATCTCATTTGTATATATATATATATATAAACGGAGCATGTTTATGGAGCATGTTTTATCAGAATGTGAAGACGTCTACCCAGCGGTCGATTTAGGCACCACTGGCCTCCTTGAAGCCCTTGGGTTCATTCAGTGAGAGCAGTGGAAAAATAAACATGTCCGCAATAGGGATTAGTAAGTGGCGATTGGAGGATTTGTGAAAGAAAAGTAGGGAAACGACCAAGAACGGGGACGTACAAAAGTACAGCTCGCAATAGGGGATCAGAAAATTTGGTTGTGGGAGTTCATAGTGTTTTTTTCTTCTTTTTTTATTGTTTTACCTTGGTAGGACATTAGTCAGTATAATAGCAAGAGCTTGGTGGCGCAAACCACCGCCTGGTTACGAAGCGGACGCTCATAACGTCCATCCATCCATCCGTTCATCCGTCCATCCATCCATTTCTTTGGTTAGGCTTCGACTCGTTGGGAACGAGAAGCGATGTCGAAAACACCACAAGGTTATCCATATTACTCTCTCGTCGAAGCGGCCTAAGACTAAGCGAAAGCTGTTTACACAGTCATTTGCTACGGACGAACTGCATTTTACAAAAGCAACGGCAAGTCCAATTCGAAGGGGGCATCCGGGACCGCCTCCATGTTTCACGTGAACTCCACCAACCACGCAAAGACGCTAACGCTAAATCTGAGAAATAGCGTGCGTACGCTATACGCTATGGGTCGTTTAGCGATCTGCGCATGCATTCGCAGTGACGACCCGCTATATTATAGCGTACAAAATGGTATAGCGTACCCTAAACTAAAACTGTCTAATAGATAGTTATAGTATAGCGTACGCAACTATTGGTGGCGAGGAGTTAGGGAGTCACCATTAAAGCCCCTTAAACTCCGCAAAGTAGTGCCACGCTTTGAAGAATGCCGCCTCCTCCTCGCGCGCTCTGGCCGAGGCCGTCGCCGCGTTGCTATTGGCCTAATAGCATCACGTGGGCCTACGCGCCTTGCTTCAGCGCCATTTTTGCTCGAGAAGCGTCTACGGAGTGGCGAGGAGCGCATGTTGGGGCCATTGCTACGCTCGAGCAATGTAGGTGGCGCCACGGTCGAGCAGGGAGCGCGAAAGAGAGGAGAAACGAGGAAGAGTGAAGGCGGAGGAGGAGAGTGGCACTACTTTATGAAGTTTAAGGGGCTTTTGTCGCCATCTGTCGGAAGCGTAGTATGAGGGATCACGCGACGCGCCCCTCATAGGTTTCGCTTACGGCGCTCAATAAAAACACCACGCGGCAGCCCTCCAGGACATTTATGTGGGTACTCTAAAAACGAGGGAAGTTTTTGACTGTCGATATAATAATCTTGGGCAAACTGAAAGCACAGAATCGTTTACAGATGCTATCTCTTTACCGAATACGCACAGTGAACGCTACTGCGCGCGCGGTCGCCGCGATGGAGTCTCCCAAACCGGCATCTTGCGTGCAAGGTATGCAAACGCTGAAAGTAAACTATGTGAAATATGTTCTTATATATCTGTATCTGTATCTGCTTATCTGTATAAGCAAATGGGGCATAACAGAATGAAGCCTCAATGCAGCGATCGCATGGGTTCGAAGCGACCGACTGCGCGTCTGCATGCATGTCCGCGAACACTGTTTTGCTTTCGGTGTGAGCGCGTGTTCGCACCGTGCCGTGAGCTTTAGGCCGCATCATATGAGCATTTCGCGTCCACGCAACCATTGTTGCGTGGACGCTATCAGAACTCTTCAAAAATAATTTCGTTATAGAGACGTCGACGCCTACAGCGACTGTGATGTGCCGTCGCGACGATTCAATGTTTTTTTGTCTTCTAAATTCTTGGACATTTCAATATTATTTCTCAAGTTGCATCGCACTGTACGTTTATCGGTCTCCTCACCGTGCGATTTCCCTCTGCTTCTTTTTCTTAATCCAGTGCATTAATTCATAACACAAACATGACCATATGCCATGCCTTTTCTTCATGTGCGTCTTACCGCTCCCTATCCGTTCCAGTGAGCTTGCCACTATCTAGCATCAACAAGTTCATAGACCAAACCGCCATGACGTTAGCCGGGCAGCGGGCGTGGGCGAGCGTCTCAGTGCGCGTTTTCTGCTGCTCACCGAACATCGCGCAGTTCCGGCGCCGTAGCAGAAATGTTCCTCGCTTCTGTGCTTGCTGCATACCCGAGTTGTAGACGATATCTGTCTGCCAGTTTCGCCAGCCAAGCTTCACGCAGCTCCTTGCCCTGCGGCTACGTGTGAATAAAGGCCAGAATACATGGAGCGAATAAGCGACGAATAGCCGGCGTTCGACGCCCGGCGGCGTAATGGTACGCCCACACTAGCGACAAAAACGCGCGCGACACGCCGCACGCGGCAAGCGCCCGCGCGGCAGACGCGCGCGGGCATGTCCACAGTCGCGTTTTGCGGCACGCGGCAACGGCGCGTGGAGTCACGCGCTGTCTCGTTCCATTCGATACTTCTCGTGACAACGCGCTCTCCGTTCTGCCGATTTCGTGTTCCATCGGAAGTGTCTGTTTTCTTGCGCCACTGCCGACCACGCTCAGGCATGTCGGATACGGATGAGGAGCTACTCGTGACTGTGAACACTATAATACTTATTTGTGCTTTACTTGTGCGTCGCCGACGTGCCAGAAAGCGGACGAGAAGGTTTTGGGTGCGCCCTATATGGCGGTACAGGGACACCGAGGGCCAGGCGCGTACTCTGCTTCCCCGCCTGCGCGCGAGAGACGAAGGATACTTCAGAGAGTAAGTGGGATCGATAACTACTTCTTCTATTAGGTGCGTGCCACCTGCAGATCGTAGAGTCTCACAAATGATTGTGCCGTTTCTTGTAGCTACCTGCGAATGCCGCCGAGTGTCTTCGACACTTTGCTCGGTCTCGTGCGGCCCCTGATTGAGCGGCAGGCGACACCGTTCCGGGATCCCATTTCTGCTCATGATCGACTAGCAATGACGATACGGTAAGATTTATTTTAATCCTATTTCTTTCTGTAATGCAGGAATACCGAATGTCTATGCTACACTTGTACCGACACCTATATGGAATCCTATTTACGCACGGAAAGCTTAGCGCACAGCCCGTGGTTTCAGTGCGAAATCAACGCACCGAAATGCCTCTGTCCCGTGCATTGGTGCACGCTCAAGAACCGCAGGCGACCAAAAATCCCCTACCCCCCCTCCCGCTTCTGCACGCACGCACACGCTTACTTATGGCGTGCCACATTATCAGTTCGTTGTTCTCGCACCTCAAGCCCGAGTTTATCATCATTCAGTATTTTCGGTTGTGCGAAAATGAACAGGCTAGTCAGCAATTATTTGCCCAACTGTTTATGTTGTTATTGAAATTATATTTGCATTGTTAGTGTGGAATACCCAGATAATATATTGTAGAGCACAGTGTTGAGTGTTAATTTCAAAATAAAGGTTTATATGAATTTTTTACAGGTTCCTTGCGAACGGAGACACCTTCAGGAGCTTATCGTACAATTTTCTAACAGGGAGGTCAACGGCATGTGAAATTGTCAGACAAACAACTTCCGCCCTTTGGGACGTTCTTCAGTCAACATATTTAAGGTTTCCGGCAACTTCCCAGGAGTGGCTAAAGGTAAGCAGAGAAGCTGTGCAATTTATGTTGTCTGAAATCTGAGTAAACAAGGTATAGCAGTGGTTTCTAAGGATACCGTGCAATAGTTCAATATGACATCGTTCTGTATCACGAGTTTGTAATGGTCGAGTACGTAGTATGGGTGATAGGTTTGCCTTTGCTATTTTCAGATCGCTGCAGACATGGAAGAATTTTGGCACTTTCCCAATTGCATAGGAAGCATCGACGGTAAACATGTGCACATCCAATGCCCAGACAACTCAGGATCGATGAATTTAAATTATAAGAAAACATTCAGTGTGGTCCTCCTAGCTGTGTGTGATGCACATTACAAGTAAGTCAATTCTTTCAATGCTTGGAACTTTACTGTACTGTGTTGATTTCCTCAGCTTGCACTCAAGAGGTCTCATGTCACCAGAGCAAGCTCAACTGTCAGTGTGCTCCAATTTGCAACAGAAGCCTTTGCAAACTTTGTGTTTATTATAAACTTAAAATAACAAATTCAGCACCCAATTCCGTAGGCAACTGTAAAATAAATAGAGAATGTACAGGGGTGTATTCTTTATTGTACTAATGTGTGTCTACTTCTAGGTTCACCTATGTAGACATTGGCCATTACGGCGGTGAAGGTGACAGCGGGATCTTTCAGCGATCACCTCTGCTCGAAGTGCTGGAAAAGGGTTTGCTGGGCATTCCTCAGCCTAGGAGCATTGGCTCTATAGGTCCCATTCCATACCACATGGTTGGCGATGAAGCTTTTCCACTGAAGCCATTCATGATGAGGCCCTATCCAAGACGAGGTCAGTTGGAAGTTATTTCCACTTGATATCTCTGCCTTTAACACACTCTTTATGCTGCTTTTCAAGTAAAGTATGGTGTTCTGATCCTTCTATAATGTTCATTAAAGCTACATTGAACTCTGCATGTAAATTGCAAACCTTTCAGTTGACATAAATCAGTGAGATATAAGTCTGCACGATAGATAACACTGGTTTAGCCACTTCGCACATATAGTAAAATGAAGAATTGCTTGAGGTGTACTGTTTTCCTTTTTCTCAGAACTGCAGAAGTTCAGGAATGACCCAGCTCAGCGGCAAGAGTACCTGAAAAGGGCAACATTCAACTATCGCTTGAGCCGAGCAAGACGGTTGATTGAAAATGCCTTTGGAATCATGTCAAGCAGATGGAGAATTTTGCGGCGACCATTTCGGGCATCGGAGGAAACGACACAAAATATTGTGAAGTCATGTGTTGTATTGCACAACTTTCTCCTAAGTTCGCCGCAATCGCGATCTGCATACAGCCCACCGGGTTTCACTGATCATGAGGACTGGGAAGGCAACATTGTAGAAGGATCCTGGAGAGCTGGCAATGACAGTCTGCCAGGCATGGGGGACCTCATCACTATGTCTGGTTATCATTCAGCAAGGTAAACTATCTCGCAAGTGAAAGCATGCCCAATCAGGATTCCCTTGTTTGGCCACTGATGGTGCTGCATTTTGTTGCTTTTGCAGGACAGCTATGGATATGCGCAACCACTTGGCAACATACTTTATGAATGAAGGACGGGTGCCATGGCAGGAGAGGATAGTGACCCGCGCGGGAATACAGGTAATGATGCAGTTTTCAATCATTTGCTCAAAACATATTTTGTAGGCGGAAAAATTCACAATAATGCTGCACAAATTGGAGAGCATTCTTTATTGCCGGAATGTAGTACGGTATTCATTCGGGCAGCTCCATTTCCGCCTCAAAAATAAGTGAATGGATCTTAAATAGTATCTCTGAACGTTTCCTTGCGGGAAACTTTCGCAGCTTTGTGGCCATCCAGTTGGCCGCCTCCTGGCATTCGTCTGGTGGGCTTTCGTTCATGGGTACTCCAAGCTTCCTAGTACTTTCGATTCTGTTCAGTGTGCTGCTGCAGCTACCCAGTGCTTCCTGTACAACTTCTTCAAATGAGTCATTCTTTCTTCTTTTACTGTAATGACAATGCCGCAGTTTTCATAGCGAGTTAACACACACATAAAATGTTTTGCAGGAAAAATGAACAGCAGAGCTACCGAGACTGTGCTGTCGAGGACAGTCGCACTTGGGAAGGCTGCGCTGGCGGCTGGGCTCTGTTTGTGCCACTGTTGGACCTGGGTGACGCATGAAAAGAAAAACATCATCTGTTAAGAGAGATACAATGTAACATGCCTTGAGACAAGCTCACCCGGAAGATGCTGCAGCCTCAGTCGGGGTTGGACTGAGCAAGCTGAAATACATAGAGAATGTGTTTCGATGAGACAACAGGATATGAAACGTCCAGTATGTGGTGCACAACATTTTACTGCCAGCAAGACAATTTATGCAATACATTATCCGTCTTTGTAAGTAATAAATTATTTTATTTAGCAAGTGTGTTTCATGCATGTGTGTTCTATGATTGATCATTCACAATAAATTCACAAGTACCCACCCACAGCTCTCTTCATCCTCTGAATTGAACACAGGTGTTCTCCCAGAGCATCTGCATTGACATCAACAAATAATAAACAGAAGTTTGTAGACGTGATACATGGTATAGTGCTAACAAAATGTAACAAAGCATACATTTCATCCAGCACTTCTTCGGCAGGCGATGGGCTGGGCCAACTGCATATAAGATTTATCTATGTTGAATGAATATTTGTCAGAGTACCACATGCAGGTCCCAGTACGTAAACAGAAAGAAACAAAATACCAATCGCCTGCGGCACTGCTAGTTGACAGTGCCTCTTCAGCCTGCTGCAGGTGTCTGTGAGGGCAGGAATCATTATGTAAACACCTAAATTAAGCATTCAAGAACATAGGTAAATATAGGATCAGCACCTACCCATCTTGTGGCAGTGGGATATTTGTGGTTAATCTGGAAAGCAACCACACAGCGAGTGTTGTATTCCACGATACACACACGTAGGTTAACATTTCTCAATTATGCGGCTATATGCAAATAATAAACGCTGTCCTGCATCGTACCGTAAAACCCCCGAGCAACAAAATAATGAAACGTAAAAGTGAGAGTAATTTAATAGTTTTATAATAACTGCTTCGATAATGCCGCCTATGCGAGAGCAATGAAATATGAGTTTGCAAGCACGGGATATCGCAGCCATCAGACGGGGGCAGGAAAATGTTGAAAATTGCAGTGGTAGGTATGTGGCAACAAATGCAGTCGCTTTTTACATGGAGAAAGGGCGAGCGCACGGCCGGCAGAAAACAAAACCGCGAGCAACCGAGTTTATTATTTCTACGTAAAAATGACATGCATGAATGTGTTCTAGGATGAAAACTCCTTATTTAACGAAGAAATACAGAAATACGTCCGGCCGTGCGCCGCACGAATGCGCCTCGGGCACGGCGCGTAGGCACATGCCTCTTCAATGTATCGAACAGTACAGCGCCATTCTTCATTATGATAAGAGAGCGGGCGTATTCAGAAATTAATGTCGCGGCTGGACTTGGTCAACACAAGATTAAAGAATCGTCTGTAATGAACATGCCCGGGAGGGCCATTTCGTTTCCTTCGGCGCATCAGCCGTTCACGTGAGCCACGGCAAAGCTAAGTCGCATTTCTGAATACGGTAGTAAATGCACCCATGCACTAGCGAGCATACATTCACTCAGGGAGCAAATATTCCAATATATGCACCAGACCTGTGCGAGCGGAAACACAGGTGAAACAGACTTCACAAGTGCATCTTACTTTTCCGCGTAGTATGGCGTCTTCCGCAGAAAACTGTCAAGAATGTAATAGTAAGTCCACTCCGTTTTGGCTTTCCCTTCCTTGCCGGGAGCACCACTCTTGTAGGCCTTGTTTTTCTCCACCGCTATCTTAAGCCACCGGTCGCGGAAGTTTTTAAACTTCCCTGCTGCCTGCTCGCCTGCATGGTATGTACAAACACAATGACATGCTCACACATGTTCCAGAAATATTAAGAAAATTTCACCAATTACTCACCTGTCATCCCAAACTGTTGTCCGATAATGTGCCAGCGGTTGGCGCGCAGGTCCTTATCTTTGAAGTCGGCGTTGGATTTATCATACAGGCATGGATAGGCGCGCACAGTTTCCAAAAACGCTTCCATTCCGACTTCTTCGACGATGTCTCGGTGGCAGTGTGGGAAGGCTTAACAAAAACAGCCCCCTTGACTGGAAATGGCCTCTGAGATTTTACGGCGTGCGTGTCTGAGATTTACGGCGTGCGTGTCACGGAGCCCATAGATTATGGTTCTTAGCGCATGCCACAGGTGGCGCCACAACAGCGCGGCTCGTAAAGCGGCTCGCTTCTGATTGGTGGTCGTTTTGCGGCTGCCGCGAAAAATGGGTCTCGCACCCATTCGCGCGTTTGCCGCGCGTTGCTGCCGCTTTTCGTGAATCTTGCCGCGCGCGACAGCACCGCTCGCCGCGCGCGGCGTGTCGCGCGCGTTTTTGTCGCTAGTGTGGACGTACCATAAGCGCGACGCGCGGTGGCGAAGAAAACGTCGTTCGCCGCCGATCCAGCTGGCGCAGAAAAGTTCGTCGGGCGGCCACGATACCGGAAGCGTCAAACGAGCGGCGCCCCAAAGCGAGCCAATCAGGTCTCACTATCCGCCCCCACTTCCGGCTAGGCTTCCCCGCGTGTCCGCGTATTCCGATCCCGCTCTATCGTTCACACCGGTCTCTCGCTTTTCGTATTCATGGCATCCAAAGCGGTTAATAAGTTAATAACAGCCATGGTTAGACAAGCTCATGTGCGCTACTTTCGGGTCTGCTTGCTTCGGCCACGCGCGCGTTGAGCCACAGTACAGAGCCGCGGAGTTAGAAAGGCGAAAGTTGTTTACCCGCCCAGTGTTGCTACAACGCATAGCATCGCCGCTTTCTTTAAACTACATCGGCACATGAATGTCTCAAACACAGAAAAAACATTAGAAATCATTTCTAAACAAAATTTTACGCGTTTTTAGAGTGTTCCGCAATTCAAAAGCGATAATAGTTGTCGTTAAAGATCTTTTTTTTGTTTCATGTGTTTCACTACAGCGCATTTGCCTCGTCTATACTTGAAGTAGTGGCTTAGCGCGAATTAAACTGCCTAGCCACACCGATAACAACGCAGCGACTCACCGGAGGCGGCCGCCGTGTCTTCGCTACATGTAGCGCAGCCCGCCGAACATACGGCGTCGCGGCGTGGCAGATTTTCTGCCGCCCGAACTTCGTCGTGAAAGTTCGCTCCATGTATTCTGGCCTTAAGGCTGACACCGGGCTCCGTTGCGTACGTCCAGCACTGCGGCATCGAGCAGTAGCCTACCATGCTGCACGCCTCCAAAGGCAGCCACTACCTAGCATGGTACTTTTAAATGTTGTCAAGCAGACACCAAAGGCTGTAAAGCCTCACCACTTAGTCAGAACCGCGGCGCAGGTGGAACCTTAAACTTTCGTTTTCAGCTCGCTTCGGCGCTTCGAAAGCAGCCGACGCGGCCACTGTGTCCACGCGATCCCTCATTACACGTCACGCTAACGGCGGCGCTAGCTTTTCCAGTGGTAGAGATCGCCCCCAATAGCGCACGCCAAGCAGCGCATGCTTATAAGTTTAAGCTGGCCTGCAAGATCTTCCAATGTCAGAGGCCATATGTCGTAGTCGCTGCTATCTTCCGATTTCGCCCATAGGTGGCGCTGACATCTCGAAGGTTTCGAGATGTCATGGCATGTTTTATTAGAATGTGAAGATATCTGCCCAGCGGTTGATTTAGGCAACACTGGCCTCTTTCAAGCCCTTGGGTTCAACGAGAGCAGGGGAAAGTAAACATGTCTGCAAGAGAGATTAGTAAGAGGTGATTGGCCGTGGACGTAAAGTAGGGAAACGACAAAAAACGTAGATGTAAAAAACAAAGTTCACAAAAGGGGGTCAGAAACGTTGATTATGGGAATTCATCGTGGATTTTGTTTCCTTTTCTTTTTTTCTCCTTTAATATATTTAGACATTAGCCAATATATTAAGAAGAGCTTGGTGGCGCAACCCACCACCGCGTTCCAAAGGGAATACCCATAAGATCCATCCATCCATCCATCCATCCATCCATCCATCCATCCATCTATTTGTAAGGTGAATACAGGGCCTAAGTTTGAAGGGCAGACCGCGTGGGAAGTGGGAAACCGGCAATCGTCCATTGATTGTTGTCTGGTGACAGAAGGAATTCATGTTGAGAGGAATGGTCATTGACGAGGAAGGGTATAGCAGCATAGGGAGGAACCATAAATCTGTCATTTTGAAAATGGGATATGTAGTTGGGAAAGAAAGCAAGGAATGCAAAATGGCCAGTCCAAATTTCAACGCTGAACAAAGAAAAAATATAGCCACAAGAGTCGAGGGAGAACTTGGCAAATGCCCAAGTAAGGAGTGAGAATATAGTGAGCCTCTAAGTGCAATAATGACAGAAATACGGAAATAGAAACAACATATTTGTTGAAAAGGAAAAAAAAAGAAACCGAAAAGCTGGTGGAACAGGGAAGTACGAGAAGCGATCGCCGAACGACGGAAAACATCCCGAGAGCACAGGCAGGCAAGAAAAGCGCAGTTGCTGCAGGATGAAGTAGCCAGTAAATGGGAAATATACCAGGAGAAAAAAATATTTGGTTCAAATACTGATTCAAGCAAAGATGAAATTGAAGGTGAAATTGAACGTTGATTGTCAGAAATACGTGAGAAAAAGAAGGCCGCGCCTAGGATATTTTGGAACCACATAAAATTATTAGGCCGGAAGCAAACAACAATACAACACATATCCTAGGCGAAGATGGAAACAAACTGGAAGGGGAAGCGACATTAAATTACATCTGAAAAACAACAGCCGAATGTTCCCAAGGCAATGACGAGGTTTTATTTGAAGAAAAAAGAGCTTGAAAGAGAACCAGATGGAAAAGGAGCTGGTGCTGACTAACTTCAACTGGAAGAAAGGGGAAGAAAAAATCCCTAAGCGCACAGCCACAGGGCTAGACGAAGTCCCCTTAGCCTGATTAATGAACTAGGACCAATAAGTTAGGAAACTCTGGTGAAAGCAGTGGAAAAAACTTTAAAAGATAGACGAATACCAGACAGTTGGCGATAAAGTAGAATCAATTTAATTTATAACGGTAAGGGGGAGAAAGATAGAATTCACTCGTATAGACCGTTGACCATTACATCCGTAATATACAGGTTAGCAATGCAGGTAATTAAATTAAAGCTGCAATCATGGGAAAACGATAGTGGCATTTTCGGAGAACTTCAGGATAATTTCAGATTAGGCAGGCGTTTGGAAGATAACTTATTTGTTCTTAGTCAGTCTATTGAAATATCCAGAGTACAAAACAGACTGTTATATGTGGCCTTTTTATACACAACAGGAGCGTATGACAACGTGCGTAGAACGCAACATATTGTGGGATATTCCGGAAGGGGAAGGCTTAGGCGACAATTGTCTACAGCTTTTGAGAGAGATTTACCTAGAAAATACTGTTTACGCTGAATGACAAGGGACGAGGAGCGACGAGAAAGTTGATATCAACAAGAGACTGAGGCAGGAATGCCTTTTATCCTCACTGCTGTTTATGATGTACATGGTGAGGATGGAGATGGCGCTAGAAGGAAGTAATATCGGTTCTAATCTCTCATATAAACATTTGGGTACAGCAGTAGAGCAGCAACAAGCAAAGTGATTTGCAACGTCTGGCTAATGTCTGTGGACAGGAATGCGAGAATTTAGGTTTGAAATTCAGCATTAAAGAATCAGGTGTTATGGTAATCAGACACTGGCATTACAGGGCCAGGAAATACCTCGGGTAAAAGAATATAAATACCTTCGTATATGAATAAATGAAGACAATAGATATGTGGAAAAACCGAAAAGAACAATAACAGGAAAGGGGAATAGAAATGCAGTCATAATGAGACACAGAGCGCTATGGGGAGACAATAGGTACGAGGTGCTCCGGGGTATGTGGAAATGTACAATGGTTCGAGGAATTACATTTGGAAATAAGGTTGTTTGCTGGAAATCATCTGTAGAATAAGGACTCGATGGCAACCAAAGGTCAGTGGTACGCCTCGCATTGGGCGGTCACGAGAAGACTACAAATGAAGCTGTGCAGGGTGATATGGGCTGGACAAGTTTTGAAATGAGGGAAGCTCACCGTAATATTAATTATGATGAACGACTGAGGATTAAGGAAGAAAGTAAATGGGCTGGGAGAGTGTTGAGATATTTTTACAGGAAAAACATTGATTCACAGTGGAGGAAAAGAACTAGGAAGCTTACCAGCAACTATGCGGCATATAGGGTGGTTAACACAGAACAAAGAACGTCTAGCGGAAAGTCAGAGAGGCTGCAATAATCTCGTGGGTGGCGGCAATGGAAACGAAACCGGCCATCAGTAACTACTTAAGAGGAAAAAAACGAAATTAAGGAAGAAACAATTTATGAAAACTCAAAAGCAAGCTCATTACTTCTCGAAGCGAGATGAAGATACCTTAGAATACGCACTTTAAAGCGAGATTTAAGAAGGAAGAAGAACCATGTGCTTGCTGCGGTAAAGCTAGGGAAACGATGGAGCATGTTTTATTAGAAGGCGAAGATATCTGCCAAGCGGTCGATTTAGGTACCACTGGTCTTCTTGAAGCCCTTGCGTTCAGCGAGAGCAGGTGGAAAGTAAATATGTCCGCGTTAGAGATTAGTAAGAGGCGATAGGTAGATTGGTGGAAGAAAAGTAGGGAAACGACAAAAAGCGGAGACGTACAAAAACAATGTTCGCAATAGGGGGTCAGAAAAGTTGGTTATGGGAATTCATCGTGGGTTTTTATCCTTTCCTTTTTTTCTTTTTTTAACCTAGGTAGGAAATTAGGCTGTATAATAGCAAGGGCTTGGTGGAGGAAATTAGGCTGTATAATAGCAAGGGCTTGGTGGCGCAACTCACCACCCCGTTTCATAGGGGACGGTCATAACATCCATCCATTCATTTCTATATGTCCACAGGAGAGATTAGTAAGAGGCGATGGGAAGACTGGTGGTAGTAGGGAAACGACAAACAACGGCGGCGTGCAAAAACAAAGTTCACAACAGTGGTTCATAAAGATTGGTTATGGGAATTCATCGTGAGGTCTTCTTTTTTTTTATTTAACCTAGGTAGGGCATTAAGCAATATAATAACGAGAGTATGGTTGCGCAACCCACCGCCCCGTTGCAAAAGAGACGCTCTTAGCATCCATCCATCCATCCATCCATCCATCCTTCCATCCATCCATCCATCCATCCATCCATCCATCCATCCATCCATCCATCCAATTCTCTCGTTAGGCTTCCACTCGTTGGAAACGAGAAGCGACCTCGAAAACTCCACAAGATTATCAATAATACCACAATACTTCGTCGCTGAAGCGGCCTGAGACTGAGTGAAAGCCGCTTACACAGTCATTTGCTTCGAACGAAATGAATTTTATAAAAAGCAATGCGAAATTCGATTCCAAGCGGGCCGCCGGGACCACCGCCATGTTTTACGTAAACTACGCAAACCACGCAAAGACGGTAACGCTTAATCTGAGAAACAGGGTGCGTACGCTATGCGCTACGGGCCGTCTAGCGTTCTGCGCATGCGTAGTGACGACCCGCTATTTTATAGCGTGCGCAATGATACAGCATACGCTAAACTGTCTAATGAAAATAGGTAATCGGTTGCGGATGGTGGTGCCGGCGTCTGCGATTGACGCGCTTCCCCGTATTCTCTTACTTAGATTGCAGTGGCTGGTCGAAAATCGTGGCCGCGTGCAACGGGAGGTTAAGAGTGCCTCTAAAACGGATCCCTAGCAAAGAACAGTTGGCAGAGCGATGTTGCATACGTGCCGACAGGGTTCGACAACGTTATAGTGCACCGCGAGGAATGTTTATTATACGCAAATACATGCATTCTCCCCGGCCACTCCGAGTAGCCAGTGCCTGAGCGATCGGCGGGCAGCCACCTTGTATTCCTTCCGTAATGGGGCGGTCTCTGGCTATGCAGAAAAAAAGAAAGCAGTTTTGCTCTGCATATTAATGCATCTTTAACGCCTACAGCACTTTGACGCTATGAGCTTTGGCGGTTTTGTGACGTGACATGGCGTGACAGACAGGCGAAGTAGGTGCAGCCCGAAAACTTTTGAGCAATGGCAGAAGGCTAACGGCGAAGAGGCGCAGGATTAGAAATAATCATTTTTCTTTTCTTTTGTGTAATCATGTATAATCTGTGTGTACATGTCTGATCAGATGGGGATCTATCGCTGTTTTTGTGACGTCGCCGGACAGACCCGCAATTTGGCGGTGGCCCGAAATTTTTTTCCCGATTGTACAGGGCTGACTGCAGAAGTGGAATAGAAAAGCTTGCATAGCTTTCCGTTATAGCGCCCCTAAGCTGCGTTGTCAGACGTCGTGTTTCGTAAAAGTTTGTGGTTCACTGTACTTTCCCACACGCTCAGCATGCCGCTTTATGAATTCATTCGGGATGTCATCGGGTCCACGCGATTTTTCGATATCGTTATTTCAGAGAATATTAAATATGCTCTGTTCACTAATGACAATATCTGGTATTGGCGGAAGGAAGGAGCTGAAATTTCGCATTAAATTTTGTCTCTAGTGTAGACAGATTCGATATGATCATTAAATGCGTTTGCTATTTCTGAAGGGTCTTGAGTAATGGAGCCATAAATATCGAAGGCCTTGCAGCAACATGACGAAGGAGAAATCCATCGCCAAAATTTTTCTTGGGATGCCGAAATAAAATGCGGCCATAGTAATCCATGGTAATTTTGCTTATCTTTCGCAACTTGACCTTGAAGTTGAACGGCTAAGGTGATATTTCTTTTATTGGCAAATTCGCTAGAGTGACTTTTTTATTTTTTAGTCTTTTCAGTTTTCTTTGAGCGTGTAGACCGAGCTCTCCAAGGGTTTTTACCTTCGTATTTTGATGGCACTTGGTGGCGATATCTGGCCTTCGCGCCATAAAACCCCATGCATCATCATCGTCACTTTTCGTATTTTTTACAATACTGGGCTCAAATCGGTAGATAAATTATGTAATATCCTTTAAATAGCCACAGAGATTGTTTACACAGGCATCACTGCTTCAAAATATATCAAAATGCAAGGACAACATATCTATTATCGAAGCATCATCTGATGTGGAAAAGTTTGGAAAATCACAGTTTGTTCGATTTGCAGTGACAGAAACACCAGAGAGCGCTAGTGGTACCATCTGGTGATGAGAGATGCGGGGATGAATTTCACATTTAGCCCAAGCAGCAGGAATGCCACGTATAAAAACAAGTCAAGTATAGATACAGTAGGGCCTTGTATCCTAGTAAAGTGATCAATTTTTATAGGTCGTAGACCAGGTCAATAATTGCTTCGCCTGCTCTGTCGTTTTGCATCTTAACTTTCAATGAGTTCCAGTCAGTGTTCTGTACGTTGAAGTCGCCAGATAATATAATCCGGTCCCCTTGTTTTAGATGAATTTTCATATACTTTTGGTATTCAACAAGAACGGTAGGTTCAGAGAAGGGTGGCCTGTAAACAACACAAATAATGCACTTAACATTTCGGCGATAAGCTTTACAGAAAAGTGATCCGACATTAGGTAAATCAGGCATTTTAATAAGGTTCAAAGAATCTTTAAGAAGAATGCAAACTTCTCGTCTAGCTCTGCGATCTTTCCAGAATACATTGAAACGAACTGGCACAAATTTACTATCGAAGACCAAATCATACAACCATGTTTCGGTTAGAAATAAAATATCCGGATTATGAGAAAATAAGCCTTTCAGTCAAGCGATTTTGTTTAATACGCTTCTGCAGATTGTGTTTCGGATTCGTAATGACGGGCAGGGTCGTGTTATTGGTGATTTATGGGATTCTTAGTTCGTAGATAACTTTTTGTGTTTCACGTCATTCCACGTGTAAGAAGTCATCTACTTTCTTTAATGTCCGAGGCTAATGTACCTTTTTGATCCGAAATAACTTTTTCCATATCATTTACTTGAATTGCTAATTTATTAAAGCAGGAAAGCTGCTGTACCATCCCGTCCATTCTTTGAGTTAAAGTAGTCATTTCTTCCCCTCTTTCTTTTTGGTTGACTTGAGCAATCTGCGAGGTAGCACAGATTTTGTTTTGGCCGGCTAACAGCTGCATCAACAGTTATTCTTCAATCAGAACAGACTCAATATATCACCACATACCAACAGATATTTGGCAAACTAAGGAAAGCACATGAAAGTGCGTTTAGCAAACAGTGGGCAGGGCAGTAGCAATAAACACCGGTCATCGCTGAGGTAGAAAGCAGGAAGGGTAGTTCGGCATTCCGCCTGATTTGCTGCGGCCGAGCCCGCTCAAATTATTGAAGAGTATCTACCTACCGGTGAGAGGGCACGTCAATGCCATTTTAAATTTGCGTTATCCTGACATGGTTTAAAAAACGCCAGAGTTACCCTTTATCTGTTGGAATCGAAGTGAACCATGATTTGGCGCAAAGGACATGTAAGACCGGATGAAGAAAGTATATGATCTCTCGTTGTGCTATTCTCTCGTTGTGTATGATCTCTCCTTGTTCTTTTTCAGATACACGATGGTGTATCTGAATTTGACATTCACCAGTGCACTACATCTGCAGGCTTGCAGTAACGCCTGACACCGGCGAAAGATGCGGAGAGCGAGTGGGACTATACTAATTAAGGTACAACAAAATTAGGAAGGCCCACTCAGCTTGAGCAAAGACACTCCCTCACCAGAACAGGAATTCGTCTCCTTGGTGTAGTGTTCGACCGCAACCTCCCTGATGATATCGACAATTAACCCACGGCCCTTAGTCCTCAGCAGCTACAGAGCACCTGACCAAGGCGGCGGTCAGACCCATAACTTAGCAGAAGGTGCTAACAATCTATGGGTCCGGACAGGCTAGCTTAGCAGGACTCTTTGAGGACTATCAGGCGTTGTTTGGGATATTATCGGCTTTAGTGAGATGAGAAGAACTGGTGAGGCTTATACCTTGCTAAATAACGGCCATGTCCTCTGCTATAGAGATCCTGATAAGAAGTAATACGGGGTAGGATTCCTAATCCATAAGGACGTAGCGGTCAACATTGACGAATTCTACAGCATTAATGAGAGGGTAGCAGCAGTCGAAACCAAATTTAATAAAATGTATAGATTAAACGTAGTGCAAGCCAGCGCTCCAACATCCAGTCACGACGATGAGGAAGTAGATCAGTTTTGTGAAGACGTTGAAATAGCGATGAGAAAAGTGCGAACTCGATATACAGTAGTAATCGGTGACTTCGATGCAAAAGTGGGAAAAATAAGGCGAGTGAACAGGCAATTCGCAACTACGGCGTCGCATCTAGAAACGCCAGACGAGAGATGCTGGTAGAATTCGCAGAAAGGAATAAGCTGAGAATAATGAACACCTTTTAAGAAAACGTAGTAACAGAAAATGGACATGAAAAAGCTCTAATGGTGAAACAACAAATAAAATTGATTTCATACTTTCGGCCGATCCCAGCATAGTGCAGGATGTAGAAGCAATAGGTACGGTAAAGTGCAGTGATCCTAGGTTAGTGAGGGCTAGGATTCACCTCAATTTGAACAGAGAAAGAGTAAAATTGGCCAAGAAGAAAAAGATCAACTTAGAGGCAGTAAGGGTATAAGCAGACAAATTGAGGCTGGTACTTGCAAACAAATATGCAGCCTTAGAACAGAGAGATGATGATGATGATGATGACATCGAGGTAATGAATGAAACCGTAACAAGGCTGGCTTCAGAGGCAATAATTGAGGTGGGAGGCAAGGCACCAAGGCAATCAGCAGGCAAGCTCCCCCAACTAACAAAGGACCTAATAAGAAACGACAAAGAATGAAAGTGCTCCACTCCAGAGATAAGATAGAATTCGCGGAACTGTCAGAACTGATCAACAAGGTGAAAATAAGTGATATTCTAAATTATAACGTGAGAAAGACTGACGAAGTCGTAAAACTGAACACAGCCTGAAATCAGTGAGGAGGAAACTTGGCATAGGACAAACCAAAATGCTTGAACTGAAGGATAAGCAGTGTAATATCAGCAGCAATCTGGAAGGTATAATAAAAGCAGCGGAAGAATTCTATACTGACCTGTACAGTACCCAGAGGACTCAGGAGTACTCCATTCGAAACTATGATGAACGGTATACAGAAACTCCTCCTATAACTAGAAATGAGCTCAGAAAGGCCTTGCAAGGCATGAAATGGGGAAAAGCGGCAGGAGAGGATGGAATAACAGTCGATTTGATCAAAGATGGAGGGGACATAATGCTAGGAAAACTGGCGGCTCTCTATAAGAAGTGTCTATCGACTGCAAGGGTCCCAGAAAACTGGAAGAATTCAAGCATTATACTAATCCACAAAAAGGGAGACGTTAAAGAACTGAAAAAGTATAGGTCCATTAGCTTACTCCCAGTATTATATAAAATATTTAGAAAAATATTCTGCAATGGAATAAGGGCAACACTGGACTTTAGCCAACCAAGGGAACAGACTGGCTTCAGGAAGGGATATTCTACAATGTATCACATCCACGTCATTAATCAGGTTATCGAGAAATACGCAGAGTACAATAAGTTTCTCTATACGGCTATCATAGATTACGAAAAAGCATTTGATTCAGTAGATATACCAACAGTCATAGAGGCATTGCGTAATCAAGGAGTGCAGACCGCTTGCGTAAATACCCGGGAAATTTCTACAGGTATTCCACAGCCACCTTAATTCTGCGCAGGAAAAGTAGGAAGATGCTTATAAATAAAGGGGTCAGACAGGGAGGCGCATTCTCTCCAATGCTGTTCACTGCATGCTTGGAAGGAGTATCCACGCTATTAAACTGGGAAGGTTTAGGAGTAAGGATCGACGGTGAATATCTCAGCAACCTTCCGTTTGCCGATGACATTGTCCTATTCAGCAACACTGCAGACGAGTTACAACAAATGATTGAGGACCTGAACAGGGAGAGTGTAAGTGTGGGGTTAAAAATTAATTTACAGAAGACAAAGATAATGAAGAATAACCGAGCAAGGGAACATGAGTTCAGGATGGCAAGTCAGCCTGTAGAGTCTGTGAAGGAGTACCTTTACCTAGGTAAACTAATCACACGGAACCCTGACCATGAGAAGGAAATTCACAGAAGACTAAAAATGGTTTGGATCCCAAAGGGCTGACATCGTGGGCTCCTGACTGGAAGCTTACCGTTATTATTGATAAGGAAGGCGTAAAATCAGTGCATATTACCTGATGCTGACATATGAGGCAGAGACTTGGAGACTGACAAAGAAGCTTGAGAACAAGTTAAGGACTGCGCAAAGAGTGATGGAACGAAGAATGCTAGGCATAACTTTAAGAGACAGAAAGAGAGCTGTTTGGATCAGAGAGCAAACGGGTATAGACGATATTCTAATTGACATTAGGAGAAAAAGAACGGCGCTGGGCAATTCATGTAATGCGCAGAATAGATAACCGTTGGATAACCGTAGGGTGCCAGAATGGGTATCAAGAGAAGAGGACGCTAGAAGACCAGGTGGTGCGACGAAATTAGGAAATTTGCGAGTGCTAGTCGGAATCGATTGACACAGGACAGAGGTAATTGGACATCGTGGGGAGAGGCCTTCGTTCTGCAGTGGATATAAAATAGGCTGATGATGATGATGTTCTATTCAGTGTGCTAATTACAGTAGGCTGCTGAATTCGCCACCATGTCCGCTCCGATTGAACTGTAGAGCTGCTACGGCTTCCCTAATTGGCCGAAAACGCGAACATGGAGGAACAATGGCGGAACAGTGGCCCACCTGTGCAGAGATACTAGAGAAATGAATTTTTTTTGCCTTGAATAGGGTCCCCGCTTCATTGGCTATGAGCAGCAGTACCCGCCTTATGAAGAGTGCTCTCCTTCCGCTGAGCCGCAGCGAGCTTCGAAAAGCAGGGTGAGTGCTCTTCTCTACTCGTGTCGATTAACCGAATGGTGATCAACAAGTGTGCAGAGCTGTACGCAGTGCGTACGTGATGACATAACTTTCGAAGGTCTTGTGGCTGTACTGGAGAACCAGCTTGTGAACCGCGTGGTTTAGATATACTATACTTACATTAAAGCTAATCCATGTATCTGCTCCCAACGAACCGCGAAACTTATATTTGCCGGGTGGCGCCTGCCCACCGATGTCGAAGCTTACTTCGATCGAACTTAGTCTTGCGTGGTGGGAACAAGGCACACAGCAACATTCGGATCCTAGTGTTCGAATGAACTTATTGCACTCGAACGCGATCCTTTTTACGCTGCTGTCTAGGGAGACGTCTTCATGCGCACTGCTGGTGGAGACATCGATGGCACACTGGATGCCAAAGCACTTAACACCAAAAAACTAAAGTGCATGGCGCCTTTATTTCACAAGTTCACTCCAAACTCCAATCTTACTCACTTACTGGTCAATAATTCGCTCACCCTAAGTGCTGCTCGAGTGTACAGAGTTGGGCTAATTGGTTCAAGTTAGGCAATGTAATGACAATTAAACATACGGCACCAAGCAAGGGCGGCAACACATACTATACAAGCTCCACTTTACAGCCATACTCTCTGTCGTCCGCCTAGCTTTGCGCCATCGTTCACTCTACCGTTATAATGTTTCAGCGCGGCTTTCGCGCGCTAGCTTATTGGTGCACCACAGCGACGCCTATAGGTCGCCTTCACGTTACGAACAGCCAGCCCTGTCCCGAGAAATTTTCTTCGTTCCTTCAGATTCGTCAGTTGGTTTGTGTAACACAGTGGACATTGTGTTCCTCTATTGCAGCAGCAGATCCGTCAAGCGGGTCCTGTGGACACAGGGCCAGCGTGCGACAGCCGGTACATAGAGCGCGCCGGCGCACCGTCGGTAGCCACACCGAGGACGGTACGCGTGCACTGAGCGTAGGTTTGGAATGCGTATGCCGGGTGTTTTATAAAATGCTTCAATATTTCGTAATGACATCTTCGCCTCCTTTTTCTACAGCGAAGCTCTCTTTCGCTAGGGCAAACCGTTTGTTAGCGAGCAGACCTCCACAAGGCGCGCTCATGAGCGCGAAACCGAAAGTAAGGACGCGAAAATAAAAAGGGAAGGAGAACGTCCGTCTCTTTCGCATCGAAGCGCGGTTTTAGCGACCACCTGTGTCTGAAACAAATCTCGTCCACGGCGTCCGCGTTTCAATGGGGCCGAAATGTGAAAACACCCGTGCACTTAGATTTAGGTTCACGTTAAAGAATGCCAGGGGGTCCAAATTTCTGGAGTCTGCCACTACGGCGTGCCGCATAATCAGATCGCGGTTATGGCACGTAAAACCCCATAATTAAATTTTTTCCCCCTCACACGCTGTCACATCATATGGCGCGTAAAACCGCATAATTTAATTTTTTTCCTCCCTCACACGCTATCACATCGTATACCCCGACATCTACTCGAGCCAGACGTGCAAGATCTGTAGAACTCAATCAGCAACACTCCCCCACATGCTATGGGAGTGCAAACATCAATGCCCAGACCTTAACCCTATGACCCTTTCGTCGAGATGGCACGCCTCCCTGCACAGCTCCCATCTCGACGGCCAACTCTGGGTGACCCACCAGGCCTACGAAGTGGCAAAGAGGCAAGACCTCGACGTCCCATCATGGAATTCCTAGGCCCAGCCGACTAAACTGCTGGTGCTCATTAAAGTTCACTCTCTCTCTCTCTCTTTGTCTGAAACCACGTGTCTGTGACGTAGCTGGCTCCAACGTGAAACCACAAAAGGATAGAGAGCGCTCTCGCACAAAAGCGCGTTTGTAGAAGCTACCTGTGTCTGATACCACCTGTCAGTGTCGGAGCGGATATATGAGGATAGAGGCTCATTTTCACTTCGACGTTGCCATGGGGCGGCCGCGAGTGGTTCGCACGCCCGAGGAACAGCGAATGTACCAGGAATGACTGCGAGAGCAGAGGCGGGAATGTGACCGTTATTGTGCCATACCACGTGCATATCAGTGAGGCGACGGGAGCTCCGACTTCTCCGCGACGAATCAAGAATTCGACCCAGGAGGCGACTTCAAGAAGCACCCAGCCAACTCCGCGACGAATCAAGAATTCGACGCAGGTGACATCATCATCCTTCCCCGCCTGGTTCCTGCCGACGAGGAGTCGCCAAAGGGATTTAAGGGAGAACCGGCCCATTGTGAGAAGAGAGTCGCCTGCAGCTGCCCAGTCGGTGTGATGTGCTCTTACTGCTACCCGTACGCTATCATCCACTATCTGTAAATATTGTATACAGTTTTTCGTTTCTTCTTCGTCTGCGGAAAGAGTCCTCTTTCGTCCTCCACCCCGAAGTCACAACAATGGATGGCAAGCTGTGGGATTCGAGGCCAGATAACGCCCACTACACCGCTCAACGGCAGCCACGAAGACCACCCGCGTCAGCTATATACTTTGGAGGAGCGAGTGCCTGACGTTTGCCTTTCGCATCGCCAGACTTCGTCGCACACGTAAATGCTAAGGACCATGGCTGAAGTATTCTGAAAGGGTTGTAGTGCTTTTGTCTTAGTTCACTTCAGGCCTTGCATAAATTTCCGGCTTCGGAAGCAAAGCTAATTGAGAGGCAAAACCAGAGACGAGCCGTCAGGTCGCGATGGAGAAGCTCAGGATACAGGACCTTCTTGATGTTTGTCAGGAGATGGGCATTTCAGTTGCCGCGGCAAGGCGAAAGAAAGCATTGTGGACATTATGAGGGCACAAGAACTAACTGAGAAGGAAGTCGAAGAGGTAAGTGTTAGCCAGTGCCACCACTTACGGACGTTGGCGCGAAATGCGAAGGTTGTGGTATCGTTCCCCACCTGCGGCAAGGTGTTTTTTCATCGAATTTCATTTTCATGAATTTATCGTTTCTTTATTTCATTTATTAAGTACAAGTAATTTCCCTATATGTTGTCCTTGGTTCCAGTGTTTGTTGGCTTCTGATGATATCACTAATAAAAACCGGGCCCCTCGGTTAACGCCCTTTCTTCAAGAATGAAGGCAAGCAGCATGCACTTATGAGAAGTGCTCCTCTTAAAGCTCCTCGGTACTCGCACCATCTCTGTGCACTGTTCCATGGACAGCCGCGTAAATTTTGGCCATTTTCTCTGGGAGTGTTCAAGGCTCGCCGGACTCCGTGGTCAGTGCACGTCCAAGACAGTGCGGGTTCTCAACGGCTGGCTGTACTTCGCACTCGCTGCACGCGGCGCTGTAATCACGCCGTGAACACTTTGTCATCGGAGCCGACCTACGGAGTCAATATTATCCTGGACGTGTCTTCTTTCCTCTCCCCACCTTCTGAGTAAGGCCTCAGGTCATTCTTGCGCGATTAATGACACATTCACAATTTAATTCCGTGCAGCGCACTACGGCTGCATAACCACCAGCCTGGCTTCCTCGCTGCCGGCCGAGTGACATCATGCAGCGCCACTGTCTGCCAACACCTCCGAGAGTAACGGGCTTACCCATCTGGGAAAACAGAGGCCGGATTTCCTGCCTCTGAATAGGCTTCTCCAAATGGCGGCTGAGAGGATACATTTGCTTTATTCGCATGGAGAGCGTTGACTGCTTTCATTTATTAAAAGAAGTACGGTGAAGTTTCGTAGAGCTGTGTAACGATACCGTGCCGCGCCAACCGCACTGGCGCTCTAGATTCCTGTCCAACCCGTTCGCAGAGGGCCAGTCGTCCAGTTCTCCGGGAGGCGGAGGAGAGCGGCGTTGGACCGGAGCCCAAGCTGCCTGCCGCGACGCCGTCCAGATCAGAGAGAGGAAAGGTGCGGGCGAAGCGTCTCGGTCGCCTTTAAAGCGGCAAACACATGGGGCGACGTAACCGCCGACGCGCTTTGAGAGCGGCGTCGGCGGGGCTCGGCGCGCTGCCTCCTTCACTTTGCGCCATAAAGCGCGAAGGTATCCAGCTGAAGTGCGTACTTCGGTGCGCCCGCCTTATTCTGCGTACCATGTTGGATGCACGTGGATCGGTATAGTACAGCGCGATGAATACGCAGTGCAATATTTACGAGCGGGTGCCGGGTGACGCTACGCCGCCGGAAATGCGTTGAATGTGGTTGCCTCCTGAGCGTATCGCGCGCTAAAGGCATAGTGCGGCTGCGTAAGGCACTTCGAAAGTTCAGCTTAGCTACAGCTGCATATAAAGCAAAAAAAAGTATTTGTTTGAAGCGGAGGCACAGATTAATGCAGGAAACTTATACCAGGTGCAAGTACTAGTATTTGCATCCGAGATAGTGCGGTGCATTACTCAGATTCCTATGCGGCAATTTTAGCGAACAGAAGTTCTTAACGTACTGCGCGAAACAATCGCCGTTGGGTATGAAATGGAAAGACCGTAGACTATCAACTGCTCATTTCTGGGAGGATCAGCAAGTCAATCTAAAGGCATGATGCAACTGCGCCACCTGCAGAGAACTCTTCATTAAAAAGAAAAAAAATTCCTTCATTGATACGTGAAGGCAGACATATCTTGTGTGCCTGCGCGTACATAAAGATAATTTGATACAAGCAACCCATACGTGTTTGCAGTGGTGATAAAACTTTCCTTGCGACCCCTGATATACATGGCCTAAATGTGGTTACAAAATCCATGAAGCATGTAAAAAGAAACATCTGATAAAACTAGGGACAAGTTCTAAAAAACAATTCAAAAGAAAACAAAATTGAAGTGCTAAGGCGCGTTGACACGGAAAGCTTGAGTGTGATTAGTTTCGAACGTGGCCGTCAAGGAAGGCTATCTTTCTGTCAATGAAACCGATGGCGTGCTTACACCAATGCCACGTTTGATCTGATCACACTCAAGGTGTTGTTGTGAACAAGCCTTTGTGCTCATATTTTGTTTTCTTTTAAATCGTTGCGTTTTCGTTGTAGAATTTTAGTTTCTGGTTTTAGAAAATATTTTTTCAATGCTTCATGGGTTTTGTAACCGCATTATGTAATAGCATTTGCTTATTCCTGCAGTTTTGTTTGATGTCACAAGCAAATTTTTATCACCATTGCAAACACGTGTGGGTTGCTCGTATGAAATGACCTTTATGCACGCGTCGTAGGCAGACAAGATATGTGCATCAATGAAGGAATTTTTTTTTTAAACAAGAAGGACTGTCTCCAGGTAGCTCAATTGTACCATGCCTTTACGCTGTCTTACTGGATCTCCTAGAAATAAAGAGTTGGTAGCCCGCATTCTTTCTTATCATGTCTATTCTTTCAGCACGTAACGGTGATTGTTTCGCGCAAATATGTTAAGAATTTCAGTATGAATTAACTATCTTGCAAAAAAGTATTTCTTGATGAAAGCCGTCGGACGCGGCTTTGGAAACATGGCTTTCCTGCCTGTTTAACATGCGTAGCTAGGGCGCAAATAAATAAATAAATAAATAAATAAATAAATAAATAAATAAATAAATAAATAAATGCAGATACCAAGCAGATCAATGGGCATCCACATGGGGTGTGTGCCAGCTCTGCTTGTGACGCGTGTTTATTGTGCTACAGTTATACACGGTCAGCTTTGACCAGTTTGCCCGATTTCCTGGTGCTGACTAGCGTAACATGCTGTAGATGACTTGCAACACATGACTGAGACCTTAACAGACCAAGAGCAGATCTGAAGAATAATATGCACAAGAGAGAGAGAGAGAGAGAAGGATGCCTAGAAAGACAGGAAGGTTAACCAGAGGTCGTTCTGGTTGGCTACCCTGCACGGGAGGAAGGGTGGAGGGGGATAGAAAGAGAGTGGAAGGGAGAGATAGAAAGAAATAGAGATGAACACGCGTCCAGACCGCGTACACTTGAGAGCGGTAGGGGGCGGCGAGATTAAGCGAATGATCATTAGGCTAGCAAAATAACGAAAATTTGTGATTGGCAGTCAGCCTCTAGAGTCGGAAAAAGAGTGCGTTAATCTAGGCTAAATTTATTCAAGGGACCTAGGTCATCAGCAGAAAATCTGCAGAACAATAAAATATGGATTGAGGCGCATGCGGGAGTGCGTTATCAAGCCATAATCGGTAGCTTACCGCTATAATTGAAAAGGAAATGCACGATCGATACATCCTGCCTGTGCTAGGACATCAGGCAGAAACATGGAGGTTAACAAAGAAACTTGCGAAATAAAGGACCAGGAATTGTGGGCAGCGTTGAAATGAAACATGACAGGCGTAGCTTGGGGATTAGCGACATTCTGGCGGGCATCGCAGGAGGACTGAACGGAGTTGACCAGTCCGTGCAATGCGTAGGGCAGATAACCGGTGCGCTAATAGAGTTACAGAATGGTGTGTGCCAAGCGAAGGGAACCGCAGCTGAGAATGGCAGGGAGTTACGTGGCCTGATGAAATTGGGAAATGTGCAGGCATAACCCGGTCGCAGGACAAGAGCAATTGAAGATCGCTGAGACATGCCTTCGCCCTGCATTGGACACAAATAGGCTGACGTTGATGATGATGATGAAAAGGTTGAAAACTTGCGGAACTTTGTTGCGTGTGTTTCTGGTTATACTGTACTAGTCGTATAACAGATCGGATATTCTGTTGTGGAATATTCTGTTGTTTCCCATTGTTGTGGAATGCGATTTGTTGCAAATGACTGCTCTCTTTTTCTAGCATTTTTATGAGTGCCACGTGGGCGCGTTGAAGCGCACAGGAAAGCACCAGTGGCGGCCCCAACGTAACAGCGTACACGTGGATGCTTGTGACGTTTGCTCTTGCTTAGGTCACGTGGGCTGCGTGTGATACGCGTTTCCCGTTGCGTTTTGCGCGGCACAGCTCTGCTATCCAGACGTACGTAGTAGAGCCTCTGAATAAAAGCAAACTGATAAAAAAAAGAAAGACAAGAATCGTAGAGTCAATCACAAATCTTGAGGAGATAGGGGCTCCACGACAGGCTTGAATTCCTGCTTTGTTAAGCCGTGTCCTTTTCAACTTGAAGAAAGTCGCAAAAAAACTTCTGCTGACAGGTACTGGGAATTCGAGGCAGCGTGCGCGCGCTTCCCGGCAGTTGAACTTTTCCCGCCGGAAATCCTTTGCACCGCAAACCTTTGTGGCCGACTGTGCATGACAAGGTTCGTCTAGACTTTGTCACGTTTCTCGAATGAAACAGAGGAGCCTAGCGCCCGGCCGACTCTGCAGAGCGTACATTATGCGTATATTAAACATGTTCGGCGAAAACGCTTGAGCTGCTGTCGAGCTGCGTTTCTAGGGTGGCGATGATTAGAAATACGTGCGATAGTTTACTCTTGTCTACCTTTCTCGAAGTGCCAAACTGAGATAATAAAATAAGAAGAAGAAAAAAAGCACGCCTAACACCCTTGTACCTGAAGCCTGGCACGGAATATGGAACGTGGCAGGCATAGGTATTGAGCACCACTTCCGCAGCAGCATGCATCGCCGTCCCGACGCGGATGAGTTAGGCGAGACGAGCTGTGCATGCGCGAGAGAAAGATCCCTGCCGCCGCGCAAGCAGGCTTCTCGGGCGCTCGAGATCGGCGCAGCGCCGCCGGCGGGTCCCTTCACGTTTCGACGCGCCGATCACGTCGCGGTTCGACGCGACGCGATCGGAGCCGCGAGCTGTTGCGCGCGCAGCGCTTCGCGGCCACGCAGAGCGCAGCCTCCTTGCGCCGTCCATGCGCGAGCACGACCGCGCTGTCGAGCGCCATCTCTGCAGCATGCGGCGAGTGCTGGGAGCCGATCGGAAGAGGCGATTGGAATGTATATGTGGGTCTGTGTCATTGTGAAAAATCGCGGATGCTTATACCATCATGTCACGTGAACGGGATTGTCACGGGGCATAATAAAGGTGCGAGATATAATGGAATGACAGATTACAATATGGGAAACGCACAATGATCTCAAGTAGTCGAGGTGACCACTTATTGACATACCAATTAAGAAGAGATGTCAATAAGGAATAATAATAATAATTATCATCATTATCATCATCACCGTCAAATTTACGCTGACCATGGCGGGCTACATGGCCGCCCGCGATGCTCTGCCGTCGGGCGGAAAAAAAAGTTGCTGTAAGAGATGGGTGGTCTGTGCTTGTTTGCCGTTTTTGGTAATAGTTCGGGTAAAAATGGACACCCAGAGAATTTTGGTCAGGCTGGCACCGGAAGCCGTCCGCGATGTGGCGAGCGTGGCTTCTTATCCTCCGCTCACAGAGCGTCGCCATCTCCAGCCATTCCGCTATCGACCACGGTTAGAGAGGAGGAAACAAAGGCAGTTTCGACACTTACACGATAATATAGCCCCCCCACCACTCTCATTGGCATGTACAACAGCTAACTATCATTGTTACCTTCGCAGCTGTTATGCACTCCCGCTAACTGTTACGACGCAAGAACAGAGGCGAGGCAGAACATCGGTGTCTACTTCTGTAGCAATACTCACGCAAGATGCAGCGGCGATGGTCGCCGCGGTATCGGTGACGGAACGCACCCGAAATAGGCGGTGCATTATGGTTATCCTGTGTATACACGATGTGTCGCATCGGCTAAAATGTATCGCAAATAGCGCCAACATCTGCGTCGTCTTTAAGGCAACTTATATGGTTTCCAGCTTATGCAGGGCCAGCTATTATGAAAGACGCTCGAAACAGTGTGGGAAAGAAAACACCACAAGCCCGTTTGTCCCTCGCTGCAAAGGGGTCATTCATTCTTTACCGCTGTACTGCGGCAAGCGGTAGATTGGTCAGACCGGCAGGTGTTTAAATGTTAGACTTCGCGAGCATTTGAATACCTCGCAAAACACTGGCAATTTGAGCTTCCATTACAGAAACTGTGGGCGTGCGCCTTTCTGTGATAAGTGCGTTGTGATTGACAGGTAACCAGGGAAAAAGAATATTCAGGCTGCGGAAATAGCCACGTTAAGAAACCCGCGTGCTTGTTCACCGTACATCGAATTTTTCGGATAATGAGTTCACGTTTTTAACCCATGCCAACGTGGCCCTACCCAACCAACGGTGGGGTCTCGGGACAGTTAATTCTAAACTCGCATGTGTTTTTTGTCATCTTGGTTTCATTTATTGCTTCAGTTCGATGTGAATGAAATGAAAAAAAAAAACGCCCGTGTAGCCTGAATTGGGTACACGTGAAAGAAACCCAAGTGGTCAAAATTAATTCGGAGTCCCCCACTACGGCGTGATTGATAATCAGATCGTGGTTTTGGCTCGTAAGAACCCAGAATTTTTTAAATCGTTTCTTGCTTCTGCTACTTTGTCTTATCACACAATGGTCTGTTCATGTATTTCCATAGCCCTGAGGTTTCTGCACATGAGAATGCGTATTGGTTATGTAATATATTTACGTCACCTATCATTAAAATTTGTTTAAAGTCACTGCTTTGTCTCATCCCGTTTCCTTTTTTCTTTCTGGGTCGTTTCCCCTGTGCGTTGCGTATCTTCGACCCTTCTCCTCAAAGTTTCCGACGTTCTTCGCGTGATTTTCAGCATTCTTGAGTACTGTGTGAAGATTCAAGCATCAGTCGTAAAGACTACGTTAGGGGAAAATACGAGGTTAATGGTGTGGCTCTGTTCATGCTTGCCAAATGAGAGTGAGCATAGGTTTGCTAAGCGTTTTTCATGAGAACGCCCGTTGTCCCGGGAGGAACAATCGTGGTTTGGCAATTGAGATAGTGAGTGGTGCAGGCGAGGGCCACGAATCAACGTGAGATGTCACTGTATCAACTGATCCAGCTACCTGAATTTGTTTCCCACCGATTTGAGGGCGTGCTTCACCTTTATACAAGTGTGTCCTTCACGGGAGAACACCGTGCACCCCACGCGGAGTTTCGCCTGATCGCTCTATCAAAAAAAAAAAAGTTCAGCATTAGCGTCATTGCATTACGGTTGCTTGCATCTCTTCTAACACGGAGCACTGTTTTTCACGCGAAGGAAGCACCTGACTCAAGGCAAGGGGCTGCCAAGATTGTGGATCCGGCCGACGGGGCACAGCAGCAGCACACAGCGGCGGCAGAGCCACGAGAGAGGAAGGTGAGCTCATTTGATCGTTCATTGTTGGCTATCAGTATGTATTGCGAGAAGATTGTATGCATTGTAAACGCACACGCACGCATGCCACATTCACTAAACGTTCATTTTGTCTTCGGGTGTCCTTGTCTCTACTCGAACAGATTTTTGCCAGTTTGGCGTGGGTATATTGAATCTGAGGTTGTTGCCGGACAGTGCCTGCTCTGTCTTTGAGCCTGGGCTTTTCCGCAGCCGTCGGTGTTGCTGTTCCTGGCGTGCTCCATGGCGTTCGTCGCCGTCGCCGTGGCGGTCATCCTGGTGTACACCTTCGGCACCCCCGCAACAGCGAGGCGCCTCAAGAGCCCGCGCTTCTGCGGCGACGTGCCTTCCTGGAGGACGAACCGACTCAAGAGTGAGCATCTCCGAGCACACGGCCGGCGATGCGCTCTTAACGGAAACACGTCTGCACAACTGTGCAGCAATTATGCGATAAGCCAATGAAGCGGTGAACGAGGGGCTCCCCCAAAGAACGCCCACGACTATAAAGAAACAAGAAAGGTGCATTATTCTTTAACGCAGCAACAAAGAAGGGCTCGGTTACAGAATCGAAACTATAGCGAGCGACCCACCATCGCTAGCCCCACAACTTCACCCCAACGGCGTAGCCACAAATTTTGTTCGACGGGGGAAGAGGGGTTAAGGTTGGGCAGTCGCAGAAGAACGCAATATTACAAAATGTAAATTTGACCACGTGACAACAAGCCCTTGCGCAGCAGAAACGCTTTTTTGATTGGGCAATACAGAATGAAAGGATCGAAACGGAAGGCATTTGTGTTGGCCACAAGCGCGTGTATACCTTGGGCAACTGACGCCGCGACCAAAGACCGACCGAATAAAAAGAAAGCGCAAGGCTTCGTCCACAGACCATTATGCGCATGCTGCTCGGCATCGTAAATCGGCGAGACTAAAAAGAAAAAGACGAGGTGAGATTTGCATGGTGAAATACCAGGCGAGATTTGAGGATAGTGGAAAGCGAAAAAAGTTTCGTCCACGTATAATACGAGTGAGGCAAACTGAGCGAGAACTTTTACTTACATCGGATTTCGCGCTTCAGCAATCGTCATCCTTGTACTACCCTGTACTTGCACCCGTGTGGTGCACCTTCTCACCCAATCGTGTGAAATTAGCCCTCTAAAACTCACAGTGCGACGCGTGTGACTGCGCCAATTTTTTTTCGCTCTAGTCCGAGCATGTGAAAGTGTTCGCTCTAGTCAGAGCGTGTGAAACTTCCACCGCATTCCACAAATAATTGTTGCCCATCACGAGGGATCACTAGAACGAGCTGCCACAGTCAATAGCTAATGAGCGCGATGGTCCTAACTTAAGCGGTTGCTCACGGTCACTTTTCAAACCTAATCACCTTGCTCACACCGGTGCCCGTCCTACCTATTTTTTTTGCGTTTAATTGTCCATGTCACTTTTGTTATCATGACTAGTCTGTGTTCTTGTTGTGCCCCTTCTCCCATCATGTAATGATGGGAGGAGGGGCAAGGGTTAATAAATTATGACGACGATGATGATATGGAGGTTGGCTTGGTGCGGAATGTATATGTCCGGCCATATAAATATGTGCATCTCTTATCGTACTCCTTCGCGCATGTATAAGTAAATAACGCATATACTACATCAGCAAATCGCCACACGCATGATTGCCACGCATAACACATTTCGTACGACGCCCACCGCCATATAATGTTACGCTTAACTTGGACACTTGCCGCTCAGGCAGTTTCCGCTAAAATTTTGTATACCTCTAATCCCTTACAAACTTTCGATTCCGTGCGCACTGTATCCCCGAGCTCGTGTACGCTCAACGCATCTTTTCAGGAAATTTTCAGGCATAAGGAAATTTACAGGCACAAATAAGATGGTTCAGCTAGGGCAAGGCAGGGCGATTGGATTTCGGTGCGAGATTATTTCGTCCTGCTGTTGACATAAATAGGCTGATAATTATGTTGATGAAGACAGTTGGAGCAAAGAAAGAGAACATTGGGAAGGCGCTTTCCGTCGTATTTAACTTCTGGAAAAACACAAACGCTTTGTCTAGTATAACTTAAATGATAGTGGGTTTTGCACTTCCATGTCCTTGTACTTCTTCCTAGCGTTTTACTTCTCTTTCTACGTCTTTGCCCTTTTTCTTCTACTTATTATTATTATTATTATTATTATTATTATTATTATTATTATTATTATTATTATTATTGTTGTTGTTGTTGTTGTTGTTATTTATGTAGGCGATTACGCCAGTCGCTCGTACATTAAACAGCATAAGCATGAAATGAAAAGCAAACGAAAGCTAAGTACTAGAAAAAGAAACGAAAAAAAATCTGTGCGCGGGTGCAATACAGGAATCTAAGCGAACGTTTCAGCTTTTTAAAAAAGAGAACAAAGAAAGGCAATGGCTTGCGTAAGGCAGATGCCCTCAACCTCAGCAATCCCGGGCTGTTGTCTTCACTCCTTGAAAACTCAGATGACTTCATGAAGTGCTCGGAAGAGTCCTGCTCGAAGATCGCGTGCGGACCGATCAACGACACTTGGTGCCTGACTGGGGCGCCGCCATTCGACAGCAAGTGCGAGTGCTGCGACTGGTGCATCGTCCGAGACCTCGGTGAGTGGGGCGCCACTGAAACGCCGTGGTCTAGGACGCCTTCTCGACTTGACGCTCTACCCCGACTAGAACAGCAAGGAAACAAATAGAACTGAACCAAAAAGGAAACAAATGAACAAACAAACTAAAGGACAGATGGCAGAGCGCCCACTTCACTAAGGTGGTCGCAGCGCTTCATCGTCACTCCCCGGCGATTAGTAAGCGAACATTTTGTAACAAGGCAAGAGTAACACTTTGCAACTGTATGTGCCGACGTCCACTTCATTACATTAAAGTGTAGGAATGTCTTTTTCAGTAGAACCTCTCGTCGCAGGAATCCCCCAAGGGAGTCACTGGGTTGCAGTGTGCTCTGTGGTCGAGGGGTGACGCTGTGCATCAGTCGGTGGAGGACAACGCCAATGGGGGGGGGGGGGGGGGGGAGGGATACACTAAAATGTTTACATGAACGAACTTGGCGACATGTGTCCCTAGCCCGTTTCTAATGGTACGCTCATATTGTCGTCACGAACTCGTGTAAGAGCTCCGAGTCGAGGTGCATTCGTGAAAAAGGGTTCAAGTGCGCAGGGGTCGTATGTAGCTGTAGTCGAGGCGAGTGCACCCGCTGTTCCCCCCCGTGACATTCGATGCGGAAACGTCGCCATGTTGAGGGTTCTTGGGCTGCGAATAAATCATTCAAGTCATACATCACCCAGAATAGTTTACAAAGCAGGCTGGAGAAATATAGTTGGATACCATGGCATCGACTATCCAAGAAGTATCGGAGATAAGGTGGAATAGCTCAGGGATGAAAATAGGTTCAGATTTTTAAAGACCTCCTTCGGGAAACAGTTATCTATACACGCTAATTTTGGGTAATTATACGAGTTGTTGCTTTTAGAACTCCATATGTACAGAAATCCAGAGAGAAGACGAGGAATGCGGGAGATGGAAATTCAAGACGATGAGCAAAACGTGAACAAGGTGACAACTATGGGCGTGATCACCTCGACCTAGTCTCTACCTGCTGCGTACAAGTTTCTTGTGTTAATTTCTGTACATCTGAGCAAAACGTGAACAAGGTGAATGCAGGAGCCAACGTTTCGACAAGTGGACTTGTCTTCTTCAAGGCGACATATGCTTTCCTCGCCACAGTATATATATGCTGTGGCGAGGAAAGCATATGTCGCCTTGAAGAAGAAATTGTCGCCTTGAAGAAGAATTTGTGCCGCAGCAGAAATGTGCCTCTGCTATCTTTTAGCAGCCGAGCACGCAGCACGTGTATCTCCTCCGCCTTTGCGTTGGGACCATCTAAACTTTCTAAAAGATACAAAATGACACAATGATAAGTGGTATATGTAATGTACCAAAGTAACAGATATTGGGTCGTTTTTTCACCGACAGTTTCGGAAGATAAAGGTAAGTCTGAAATGTGCGATCACGCAATCGTCCAACACTACTGGAGTTTTGGAAGTTCATGTCTGTTCGCACATTCGTAACATTTCAATTTATCTCCGAGGGCATGCGCTTTCACCGAGACAAACATATGCCCCATGTGTTCGGCTGTGAGGCAAAACACGCGAAATCGCAACCGTGTTGGTAAAATGCAACACCTGCAGCCAATGTCGATGAAAGGTGATAGCAGCTTATCCTTCGTTTCCTACGATGTAAACGATGCGTGCATTGTCTAATCAAAGTATATGATTTCACAAAAGGCCGGCTGTGCTCTCTCACGTTTCCTTAAATATGACAATGTCACCTTGCGTGTGCTAGCAGTAGCGGTGGATGTTGATTCCAAGTGTATCTGTGAGAAACAGTCAAGTTTTGGAACCACTCCGGTGGTGGCTGGCTCAGCGCTGGAATACTAGACATTCGGGAATCGCAGAGAGGCTGTAGAGACCGTTGCAGCTAGACAAACAAGAAGCTCGTGCTTGATTCAGGTGATAACATGTTTCACTTTGCCAAATTTACTTGAGTTATATGACTGTTGACAAAGTGCTCGTATGGTGCAGAAACAAAGCGAAGGTGCGAGCCTCCTCCGGGTGGTCTCTGCGGCTGTTGCGGCATGCACACATTTCCCATAAGTGCTCGCGCGACCGCTGGTAGCGCTTGCCTGCCTCCGAACGCAACTCCGAAGGAGTCCACTAGGGAACGCTTCCCTAAACTTGATGTAGAAACCCGTCCCGAAGCATGGTAGTGGCATCCTTCGCCGCAACGGTACATTTTTTCTTCGCCATATTTCACAGTCCTAGAAGCGTAACGACAACGAAGAGAATATAGCATTCCGCCTTTCTATTCTTCACTCATCGCTACTTAACGATCGTTACTTGATAGCGCCCACGTCTACAGCGTAGAAGATCTTGCTTCACTTCTGCACGTTTGTTGTCAGGTTACTCTTCCCCACCACGCTCCTTAGGAGCCTAACCGACAAAGGGCTCTCTCTGCGCTGTCTTCTTGTTTTGCATCTCAGCAGTGTGGCGCGACTGCCTCGCTAATCGGGATATCGCGAGAGACAGCGCGTGGGTGACGCGTGGGCGTGATTCGCAGCAGCCGCCTCAAACAGACCTCCGCTAATGCAGCGCTTTGTTTTCATATATGATATCAATGGACACGCTCGGCGCATGCCATCGATGAATAGAAGCGCGCTACTCTGGCGCCATCTCGTAGCCAACATCGCCGCAGAGCGGCACTGCGCTTTCCTTCTCACGCTTTCGTCATACCGTCCTTCTCCACTTTCCGCCTCATGTTTTCACTGTAGCCTCCTCCTCCGCTTTCCTCCTCGCGCTGTCTTCGCTTTTCAACGACGTTGCGCTCCGCGTTCGCTCTTTCATCCTTCGTTCTGCTCGTTCGCTTGGTTACGCCGATGACGTCGAGGCACGTCGACGCTCAACGCAAGAACCAACGCTTATGAGCTGCACTCTAAAACAAGTTTTGTGCAGCATATTGATGCGTCTTTAGCGTGTACACGTCACACTTACGTGTGAGCTCTTGCGGTTTTAACACGTGGTGTGACACACAGGAGAAGTGGGCGCAGCACGAAAATCTTGATCACGAAGTAGAGCACATGACGAAAAAGGCGTTGAACCGTAAATGATTTTTCTTTTGTTAAGCATGATAATGCATATTCAGTGTGTACACGTCATATCAAATTTTCGATGTTATTGCGCAGTTTTCGCGACGTCACGTGACAGAAAGACGAAGTGACGGTGGCGCGCAAAAAGGGCTAATGGCAGGAATGGAACAGAAGCAGTTTGGATAGCTCCTCGTTTTAGCGTCCCAGTGGGTTATCATTTCAGGTTCGCTAAACGGATCTCTACACGCGTTGCATCCCACGAACTTAATTAAACACTCCATAAATCAAGTTAGGAAAGAGCCGAGACGGCAATAAAGAAACAGTGAGAAATAAGCCCAAATCACTGCATTACAGAAAAATAACTTAGATTGTCGCTGTAGTGAGTCCCATATCTTCACGCGTTATCTCATGGACTGAAAAACGTCTCGGTGCCAAATAGGTTAGGTTCAGTTTGCGCACGTGTAAGAGAAAAAGGCAGAGGCAGAAACAAAGAAAGGCCAAAGGATGGCAGGCTCACGCTGCAGACGCTCAGGTGCTCGCTGCCACGATCAGCGTGCATAAATGTTCTCGTTCAACGACTGCTAAATGAATTTGGTTCTGTTTACGGCGAAAGCTGGTTACATTTCAAGCCACGCAAACTATCGAAACGAAGCTCTCACTGCCTCCATCCCGCTATTAGTAGCAAACGAACTATCGGATATTCTAGGCTGTTGCAAGATTTTTCACATGCATTCATGGCAAAAAGATTATTATTGCTATAGCAATTATATGGACACTCCAGGTGCATTTCTGCCGTTCTCGTCGCCATGAGCTTTCGTATAAAGTTCAAGGGCGATAAAATGGTCGCTGCGTGCCGTATGCTGTGTGTGCGAGTGAAAGCGTGGGAGGGTGAGCCGGCGAATGCAGCTAAATCCAACGCCACCTATCCAAGAAACCGCCGCCTATCCACTGCCTATCCAAGAAAGACCAGCTACCTAGGTGGTGTTGTTCAATAGTGTGCGAGCGAGAAATGCGAGCCTGAAGCGCGCCCTCTCCTGTAGTGCGCAAGGCACGGTGCTGAGATTAAAATCCCCTTAACCTTCGTAAAGTAGTGACACTCTCCTCCTCCGCCTTCACTCCTCCTTGTTTCTCCTCCCTTTCACGCTCCCTCCTCGACCGTGGCGCCGCCTACACTGCTCGAGCGTAGCAACGGCGCCAATTTGTGCTCCTCGCCACTTCGTGGACGCTTCTCGAACAAAAATGGCGCTGATGCACGGCGCGAGGGTACACGTGATGCTATTAGGCCAATAGCGACCCGGCGTGGGCCACGGCCGAAGCGCGCGAGGAGGAGGCGGCATTCTTCAAAGCGTGGCGGTACTTTACGAAGTTCAAGGGGTTCAGGTGAGATGAGGGAGAAGGGGGGGGGGCTGCTGCTTACGGCGCGGCCGTGCGGGCACCGTATCTTGAAAGTGATCTGCGTAGTGGCCAAAGTGCGCGCCTGCGCTGGCTTCATCTTCAAAGCGGTACGCTATGTTTGCAGAGCGCGTAGTACCGGTAGCTTCGTGTGCGCTGTGCTTTCGACGTTTCGTTCGCGTTCAAGCGAAAGATACAGGAAGGCAAATTGGATCGCTGCTGCTTCCGCGATTACTCACTCCAGCATTTTGACGGCGTTTCCGCGCTCATCGAGCAAGATGTGGTCATGTTAACCTGTGCGCGCGTGACACCGTGCTTGTTAATTCAGATAAAACACGCTGGTGGGTTAGTTGTTTTGCAACCATATTAGAATGTGCAAGCGCGAATGAACGAAGACGTGTAAACAAACACAGAGGCAGCGTTGTTTCTGTGTGTCTGTTTCTTTCTACATCGGCGTTCAGTCACGCTTACACATTTTACCATTGTTAATTTAGTTAGCGAATGTTTACAAGATTATACGGAGTTTACTGCCCTCACTAATCGTATAGCTATCTGCTAACCTGTTATCGCAATCGGCGATTCGCCGCCGAAACTGCGACATTTTTGAAAAAGGGTACGGATTATTACGTCGCTGGAAACAGCATTGAAAGAGAGAAGATCGCTATGTCCGGAAACTAAACAGTCATGTATATTCCGTCTCGCAGAGCTGTTCTTAGGAACACAAAACCAGCTCTTAGGAACATTCGTACTCCACTCAGTGATCGGGGAGTACCCCACTTTTGATCGTAAGTAGCACGCAGAGGAAATTTTTTGTTTCCTTTGTCGTACCTGCACAGTCATCCTAGAACGAAATAGTTCATGACTGTGCTAATCCACCACCGAATGAGTTTAGCAACCTAAAATCGTTACATGTGTGACGCGAGATCGCCTTTGAGTTCACAAAACACGGGAAAACCAATGTGCGCCAGCTGACAACTCAAAAGACGACTAACATTATAGTACCGCGCATCGCGACGAAATGCGCAGTATGACAAACGCTCGAGAGAAGTAGTTATCGAATGAAAGCAATAGATTTAGGTTGGCAACATTTACGAATAAACTGAGCAATGCAAACTTGCAACACGGAGCTTCGTTATTTTCGTGTCGTCGACTATGCGGCCTCCTTCGGCCGCGTAAGAGCCGCTGGTGAAGGTCAGTGTTTAATATGCACTTTCGACGGCACGTGGTTCGTTGTATTTGTGCTAGAAGTCTTGAGAAGAGGAGGAGAGAAACACTAGCGGAGGCCTCTTGTGGAGAGGGGGAGCAGCGGCGGCAGAGGGCACGACGGCGTGCGGCTCGCGCTGAGGGGGAGCGGGGTTCGTCGCATCGTTAAGAGAACAGAGCAAACGCATTGGCGAGTGCCAGAGTCAGCTGTTTCATTTCACAGAAGCCAAACTGCGGGCTCTAGCAACGCCGGTGTGGTAGACCAAACCGTTGCAGCATACAGTCCGGCTGTTGCACGCTGCCGAGTGAAGAGAGTCGCAAGCACTGTTATTGAAGCTTGTTGCTTCGCCTGTGCAGTCTGCGGCAAGCGGGCTCGGATGAGCAGCGGCTCCAATCCGTACGCTTCCTGCCAGGCAAGCTGCGGACGCCTCTGAAGAGCCATACGAGAGGTAAGGGCCCGCGGCCACTGTTTGAGACATTAAGCACAGGAATCCTTCTCTCGGTGGTCTACAGTAGTGCGCAGAACATGCGATAAACGGGGAAGTATACGACAGGCCAGACTACACTCGGTGGAGTCGTGGCATACAAAGCGTGCGCCACATTCACGGGCTTCGTGGACTGCCCGAAGCCAAGTGCGCGCCTACACGCGTGCGCATTCATGGGGCATAATTACGAACCCACA
The DNA here is from genome assembly GCF_050947875.1 of Dermacentor variabilis. NCBI lineage: Eukaryota > Metazoa > Arthropoda > Arachnida > Ixodida > Ixodidae > Dermacentor > Dermacentor variabilis. The sequence continues at coordinate 205,393,728 of NC_134571.1, forward strand.
ACGCGCCATTGCATCTCTCGTGATAGTGTTAACTCTTCGGCCACACGTTAAGCGAAAACGACGCAGTGCTAATATCCGAATATATATGCATGCATGCATATATGTATGCATATATGCATGAATATATATGCATGAATAATATGCATGCCTAAGAGTAATATACTAGTAATTACGTCGAAATGTCCTGCGCAAACGGTACCGGTGAAGTAATCTTTCTGGGCATCAATAAAAGCGACATTGAAGATGTTTCTTACATATAAAAGAGAACCTAGCAAAGGCTGGCAGCGATGTGTGTTCTTTTTTAGTTAAACCTTCAATATGTTTTGCACTAGTTGCCGACAGTCAAGAAATATATATACATTGTGTAGCAACTAACATGGGCCGATGATTAAAAAAAAATAAGCAATTATGGGGTTTTACGTGCCAAAGAAAGGGGACGCCAAAGACGTAAAAAATTATCGACCGATCACGTTACTGTCCGTTGTCTAAAAAGTATTTACTAAGGTAATTGCAAATAGAATCAGGCACACCTTACACTTATGTCAACGAAAGGACCAGGCAGGATTCCGTAAAGGCTGCTCAACAATAGACCATATTCACACTATCAATCAGGTGATAGAGAAATGTGCGGAATATAACCAACCCTTATATATAGCTTTCATTGTCACGAGAAAGCGTTTGATTCAGTCGAAACCTCAGCATTCACGGAGGCATTACGGAATCAGGGTGTAGACGAGCCGTATGTAAAAATATTCAAACATATCTATAGCGGCTCCACAGCCACCGTAGTTCTCCATAAGGAAAGCAACAAAATCCCAATAAAGAAAGGCGTCAGGCAGGAAGATACGATCTCTCCAATGCTATTCACAACGTGTTTGCAGGAGGTATTCAGTGACCTGGATTGGGAAGAATTCGGGATAAGAGTTAATGGAGAATACCTTAGTAACTTGCGATTCGCTGATGATATTACCTTGCTTAGTAACTCAGTGGACCAATTGCAATGCATGCTCACTGACCTGGACAGTCAAAGCAGAAGGGTGGGTCTAAAGATTAATCTACAGAAAACTAATGTTTAACAGTCTCAGAAGAGAACAACAGTTTACGATAGGTAGCGAGGCACTGGAAGTGGTAAGGGAATACATCTACTTAGGACAGGTAGTGACTGCGGATCCGGATCATGAGACTGAAATAATCAGAAGAATGGGCTGAGGTGCGTTTGGCAGGCATTCTCAGATAATGAACAGCAGGTTGCCATTATCCCTCAAGAGAAAAGTGTGTAAGAGCTGTGTCTTACCAGTACTAACGTACGGGGCAGAAACCTGGAGGCTTGGGAAAAGGGTTCTGCTTAAATTGAGGACGACACAACGAGCTATGGAAAGAAGAATGGTAGGTGACACGTTAAGGGATAAGAAAAGAGCAGATTGGGTGAGGCAACAAACGCGAGTTAATGACATCTTAGTTGAAATCAAGAAAAAGAAATGGGCAGGACATGTAATGAGGAGGGAAGATAACCGATGGTCATTAAGGGTTACGGACTGGATTCTAAGGGAAGGGAAGCGTAGCAGGGGGCGGCAGAAAGTTAGGTGGGCGGATCAGATTAAGAAGTTTGCAGAGACAACATGGCCACCATTAGTACATGATCGGGGTAGTTGGAGAAGTATGGGAGAGGCCTTTGCCCTGCAGTAGGCTTAAGCAGCTGATGATGATGATGACGCGCCAAAACCGCCATCTGATAATGAGGCACGCCATAGTGTGGGACTCGGCAAACTTGGACGGACCGCGGTTCTTTAAAGTGCACATAAATCTAAGTACACGGGTGCCTTCGGATTTCGTTCCCATCGAAATGCGGTCCTGTGGCTGGGATTCGATCCCGCGACCTCGTGCTTTGCAGCCCAATACCATAGCCACTACGCAACCACGCCGTGTATTTTTTAAAGATAAGTCACTAGGCACTAACGAAACTAAGTGCACACTTATTCCTGATGCAATGGTGCTAAAAAGAGGACACAACGACACATCGAATGTACGCCACAAGCACTTGTGGCGTACATTTTTTTTTTCGCACCAGTGCACCAGGATGAAATGTGTACCAACTAGTCCAAGCATCAATACTAATGCAAGTGCGCATTGTTCACAATCCAATTCAGAAGCCACCAGTAAAGTTTTAATCGGTGCACTCGATTCTGATTACAGTTGTTTCGCTAACTCGTTACTTATGGTCCTAAGCAGCAAGACGTTTATAAAGAAGCTGTAGACGCTTATCACAATCATCGAAGTGGGATGTGTTAAGGGAGATAAAGTTGACGTGCTTAACTTTTTTCCGCTGAAGAAAAAAATCCCGCGATGCAATAAAAAATACCCAGTGGTTATGGACGCACCCGCATTAGAGATCAGCGCCCTCGAGTAAACTACTGAATTGACGGCTTGTCAATTACGATAGTAAAGGATGAGTTAGGTAATTAATTTTAATATCTTATTGAGGGTCACTAACAAAGAATTACCGGTTGTTTCTCAACTCGGTTGTGAACAATGTGGACTTAGTTTCATTCGTGCGAAGTGATCCGTATGTGTAACGCTTGGTTCGTGTTAACTGGGACCCCCTCAAGTGTGTGTGTGTATGTACGTGCGTACGTGCGTGCGTGTGTGTGTGTGTCTGTGTTTATGTGTCCGTCTGTGTGTACTTTGTCCTACCAGCGCTAAAACGACTCAAATCGTATAATTTGCGAGTCAGAATTGGCCAGAAACCCAGACCCCACAAACCCTAAATCAATCGGAAGTCGCCAAATAAAACCTTGTCCGCGCACGCACGCACGCACACGCGCGCGCACACACACACACACACACACACACACACACACACACACACACACACACACACACACACACACACACACACAAACACACACACACACACACACACACACACACACACACACACACACACACACACACACACACACACACACACACACACACACACACACACACACACACACACACACACACACACACACACACACACACACTGTGCAGTGAAGGCGAAGTCATGAGATGCAGCGCGCAACCTTGTGATTTCGCAGTTCAAAAAGTTTTTCTCCCTTAAAAAAATTTACTCCCAAGCTCTTCCAAGTAACAAAGGACATCAAAAGAAACGACAAAAAATTAAAGTGTCCGACTCATGAGATCAGATAGAATTCGCAGATAGATACATAAGGAATATTTGAAATTATTACGTGAGAAAGACTGAGGAAGCAATAAAAATGGACGTAGCCTCAAATCAGTGACAAGGAAACATTTCATTGGACAAACCAAGATGTATGCACTAAAAGATGAGCAGGGTACTATCAACAGCAATCTAGAAAATATAATAAAAGCAGCGGAAGAATTCTATACTGACCTGTACTGTACCCAAAGCAGCCACGATTCGAAGTAGCAATTAACAGGTTATAGAAGCTCCTTCTATAACTAGCGATGAAGTTAGAAGGGCCTTGCAAGACGTGGAACGGGGAAAAGCGGCAGGAGAAGACGGACTACGAGTCGATTTAATCAAAGATGGAGGAGACATAATGCTTGAAAAACTAGGGACCCTTTATACGAACTGCCAATCGACTTCAAAGGTCCCAAAGAACTGGAAGAATTCCAAATTGTACTAATCCACAAAAAGGAAGGCGTTAAAGAATTGAAAAATTATATACCCATCAGATTACTTCGAATATTATATAAAATATTCACTAAGATAACCACGACACGTAAGCGGGCATGTCACGTGGTGTTTTTTTTTTTATTTCGCGGGCATCCGCAGTAAGCTTAAAAACACTAATACTTAATAGAAAGTTAGAAACCGTATAATCGGACGTTATGCAAACCGCTCCGCAACTTTCTAACTGGAATTTTTTTCCTAGCTTCGGTGCTTCAGAAGTTGGTTAATTAATCCTGACTAATTATCTCATTAAGGAAAATACAAAATATAGCGTGACACATTACATAGAAAAATGAGCAACTTGCTTTTGGTCGCGTCGTCTTATAATGTATCGGCATATTTTTAAACTCTGGCTTAAGTTAGCTATAACACCCTTTATATATATATATATATATATATTGTAACAGGCGTGTTCGTCTCAGCAACGTGGACACAGCGTCTGGAAAAGGGCCACTAACACTAGCCAGCCACAGCCCGAAAAACCGACAGAGCGAGACACACACGAACGTCAACCTTCGCTGTGCCGGCACAGAACTGGAGCTCCGGTACAACACTCCCCGGGTAGAAAGGAGCCAACCTGGTGACCTAGGCAGAAGACAGCGCAGGCGGGTCGTTGCGCGGTTTAAGCCGGGCGAATTGAACTGTTTCGCGCCCTCGGAAGCGATTGTCGGGAGCTGGCTCGATCGGCTCCATGACATAGTTCACGGACGACGTTTGCTCTAGGACTCTGTAATGACCGTGGTATTTGAACAAGAGCTTAGTAGAAAGGTCGAGAGTGGTAGATGGAACCCATAGCCAAACCAGCGTTCCGAGGGAATAGTGGGCAGTAGATGCAGAGGCGTCATGGCGAGATCTTTGACGACACTCTGTTCTTTTGTGGTAAACGAACGCGCCAGTTGACGGTATTCTTCTGCATAAGCAGCCGCTTCAGAAACGTCAGGTCGGTATGGCAGAATTGAGTCTATGCAGTATGATGGTTCACGTCCATAGAGAAGAAAGAAAGGTGAGAAACCATTGGCAGCTTGGGTGGCAGAGTTATAGGCACAGATTATGAATGGAAGTATCCGGTTCCAATTCCTGTGATCGTCGGACACGTACATCGCCAGCATGCCGGCAAGGGTACGATTGAAACTTTCGGTCATGCCATTAGTTTGAGGATGCTAGGCTGAGGTGGTGCGATTTACAATCTGACATTCCTCTAGGAGGGCTTCGATGACGTTTTAGAGAAACGCCCGGCCACGGTGGCTTAGCAATTCACGTGGTGGACCATGTCGCAGAATGACGCGATGAAGGGAGCAAGCAACGTCGTTCGCGTTGGCGGTTGGCAGCGCCGATGTTTCAGCATACCGTGTGAGGTGGTGAACGGTGACAATGACTCACCGATTGCCGTCAGGAGTGTTCAGAGGAGGACCGAAAAGATTGACTGCAACGCGGTTGAACGGTCGGGCAGGGCAAGGCAATGGCTGTAGAGGAGCGGCGGTGCTGGGAGGAGGTCTTTTGCGGCGCTGACACGTAAGACATGACCGAACATACTGACAAACGTAGCGATACATGTCGCGCCAGTAGTACCGTAGGCGAAGACGGGAGTACGTCCTGAATGTGCAGGCGTGGCCACACTGGGGGTCATCGTGTAACACGCTGCAAATGTCCGAGCGCAGATGACGAGGAATAACGAGGAGCCACCTGGGGCCGTCGGTTAAGTAATTACGACGGTACAACAAGCCTTCACGAACGGCAAAGTGTGGAGGTTGACGACGAAGGATGCGTGAAGGCGAGTCAGGGGAAGATCGAGATATATGGTCAAGCAGCGAAGCGATCCAGGTGCCTTAGCGCTGTTCCGCCGGCATCTCGGTGATGGTAAGGGATGATGAATCGCAGGTGGAAGTGGTTGAGCAAACAGGTTCAGACGGTAGCGGCGAACGGGAGAGGGCTTCAACGTCCGAGTGTTTTCTTCCCGAGCGATGAATGACACTAACATCATATTCTTGAAGGCGTAAAGCCCAGTGAGCGAGGCGTCCAGTGGGATCTTTCAACGACGATAACCAACACAGGGCATGGTGGTCGGGGAAAACGTCAAACTGACAACCGTAAAAGTAAGTACGAAATTTACCGATTGCCCAAACAATGGCCAAGCATTTCTTTTCCGTTAGGGAGTAATTTGACTTTGCCTTTGTTAGTGTACGGCTGGCATATGCCACAACATACTCGCCAAAGCCACGCTTACGTTGGTCGATATCGGCACCAAGTCCGATACCACTAGCGTCCGTGTGGATTTCAGTAGGTGTGGTAGGACCAACGTGACGCAGTATTGGAGGGGATGTGCGGAGTCGGTGAAGCGTTGTACATGACTCATCACACTTGAGATTCCAAGTCGAGAGGTCAGTGCTGCCGGCAAGAAGGTGCGTCTAGGGCGCGATAATGGAGGCGAAATTGCAGATGAAGCACCGCAAATACGAGCACAAGCCGATGAAGCTAAAGTGCAAGTATTGGAGTAGTCGGCAACCGCATGAAGCTTCGCAGGATCCGGTAAGATGCCTTCATTCTAGACTACGTGGCCTCAGATCGTAAGATCGCGGGCGCCAAAATGACATTTTTTCAAGCTTGGCTGTAATCCTGCGGCAGTCAGGCACTCGAGAACGTGTTCGAGGCGAGTGATGTGAGAGGAAAAATCTGCAGAAAACACTACTGTATCACCTAAGTAGCACAGACAGGTCTGCCATTTGAATCCTCTGAGAATAGAGTCGATCACCCTCTCGAAAGTTGCAGGCGCGTTGCAAAGGCCGAAAGGCATCACATTAAATTCATATAAACCATCAGGGGTGACAAAAGCCGTTTTTGAGTGGTCGGATTCAGCCATGGGCACTTGCTAGTAGCCGGAGCGCAGATCCAGCGACGAGAAATATTCGGCTCCTTGAAGGCAATCCAGGACTCTGCGCGGTAGTGGATACACATCCTTGTGTGTAATCTTGTTAAGTCGACGGTAATCGACGCAAAACCTGATCGAACCACCCATTTTACGCACCAACATGAACGCAGAAGCCCAACTGTGGGATTCTGGAATCACGTCACATTTCCTCATATCGTCGACGTGGTCGCTGATAATGTGTCCAGATGGCTGAGGCATTCGCTGTGTAATAAAGTTGAAGGGCAGGGAAAGGGATTGCACGCGTAAACTGCTCCAGAACCTTCAGCAACTTCATTGACGGCAAACGGACGTACGAGGTTCCAGCGACGGGCACAATCTTCAGACGGCGTAAAAAAAGCACTTGAATCAGTGATAGAGCCACAGCGGATGGACACTGAGGCGGCCGAGAACGGAGAAATGACGACTTCGGCAGCGACAATCACATTAGCAGACGGGCACGTAGGGTCTGCGATTATCGTACTGAACGGATACAGGGTCAGTTATGCACGAGCGCAGTCGACTGCAGCATGATGTTCGGAGAAGAAGTCCCAGCTTATGATAACATCATGCGACGCAAGCGAGAGGACGACAAATTCGACGACATACTTCAATCCCAACACGAGCGGTGCACGCGGCCAAAGGCTTAACGTGCTGCGAGCTCGCCGTCCGTAAGGAGAGGTAAGGAACCGGTATCGTCACTTTCTTCAGTTTGCGGCACAGTAGTTCACTTATCACAGAAACAGCAGCTCCTGTGTCGACAAGAGCTTTGGTCGCGACACCATCGATAAACACTGCGAGTTCATTAGGGGGCAAACTATGAGGCCTTGAAAATTTCGACGACAGCGCACTTCTTGCCTCAGGAACTACGGCTGTTAATTTTCCCTCAGCGGAGAATTGGACCACCGAAGCGTGGGGGAAATGGAGCGGCGGCGAGGTGAAGGCGGCCGACGCGAGCTGAAGATGGCACGACGTGAATAAGAGTCTGAAGCGGTCAGCGTCAAGACGGTGTTCTGGTCGTTGAGGTGTGTATTCAAAGCGGGGCGCGACGTGATGAAAGTACCCTACACGGCGGCGACAGCGGCGCGCAATATGCCCAGCGATACCGCAGGCGGTGCTCAGCGCGAAGCTTGCGCACGGCTGGCCGACCGAACAACGAAGTGAGGGCTACCGTGAAAACCGACCAGGTTGTGAATTCGGCTTAATAATTATTAAACAATAAGCTGGCCACATCAGTCAGGTAAAAGATGACGTCATTCAGCGCGGCAGCGCCATCCAGCTTGTTATGAGCGCTACAGCGTTCATACTCGGACAGCCAGTCTTCGATATCGCGATCGGCAGCACCGCTGAATGTCGGAGCACCACGCTGACGAACCCCGCCAGCACACATGGCAGGCGCGGGGGTGGGTATGACTTGAGAGGTAGAGGCGTCCTCAGTCATTGCATCGGGAGATGGTAAAGTACGACTTCGGAGCTCCAGTACGAGGAAAGGGACTGCCCAGCATGTACACCAAATATATTCTTTAGCGTCGCCAACCAGCACAAGGCGTGGTGGTCAGTAACGACCGTAAAGTGGCGGCCGTGCAGATAAGGCCGAAATTTTTGGACGGACCAAACAACGGCGAGACACTCTTGCTCGGTAATCGTATAATTTTTCTCTGCAGCTGTTAGGGTGTGACTTACGTATGCAACCACACGTACTTCAGAGTTTTGCTGACATTGCAGAAGGACAGCGCCGATACCGTGTCCGCTGGCGTCAGTATGTAGAAGATGTGGGTGCGGTGTTGTCGAAATGGCAAAGCACAGGTTCGTACGTGAGGGAGGCTTGAGGGCGTGAAAAGCAGTTTGGCATTCGTCCGACCATACAGAGGGAGCTTCAGAAGGAAGGAGTTGATGGAGCGGCGCCGCAATGCTGGCAAAGTTACGTATGAAGCGCCGAAAATACGAAGGTGGGCCAAGGAAGCTACGCAAGTCTTTCGCGCGTTGAGGCCTGGGGGAGCGGAGGACAGCGGTAGTCTTGTCGGGTCGAAGGCCCTCCTTGCTGACAAGGTGTCCGAGCACTTTAATGGTTTTGCTGGCGAAGTGGCACTTTTTTGTATTCAGCTGAAGGCCAGCAGCTGAGAGGCATGTCAGGACTTCGTCGAGGCGCTGCAAGTGCTGATGGAAGGTCGAAAAAATGATGATGTCGTCGAGGTAGCATAAGCAAGTCTTCCACTTTAGGCCCCGTAGTATGGTGTCAATCATCCGCTCAAATGAAGCAGGAGCATTACACAGGCCGAACGGCATTACATTAAATTCATAAAGTCCATCGGGTGTGGCAAAGGCGGTTTTCTCCTTGTCTGCTTCGTGCATGGGTATCTTCCAGTATCGGGAGCGTAGATAAAGGCTGGGGAAATACTCCGCGCCTTGTAATGAATCTAACGCATCATTGATTCGGGGCAGTGGATATACATCTTTGCGAGTTATTTTGTTCAAGGCACGGTAGTCTACACAAAATCGCACTGAGCCGTCTTTCTTACGCACCAAAACGACAGGTGACGACCAAGAGCTTGAGGTTCGGCGGATTATGCTACGTTTCAGCATTTCGGCAATTAGGGTATCGATTATCTGGCGTTCAGCGGAAGAAACGCGATTTGGCCGCCGGCGCACGATATATATATATATATATATATATATATATATATATATATATATATATATATATATATATATATATATATATATATACGAGTATATATATATATATATACTCGTAAAATACAGACTGCTCCTTAAAATCACACTTATTTGTGAATATAGCATTTGAAAAACTTGCGCTTTGCAGCAATATACTGCAAGCTCTACAATAATGTTTTGTATTTGTTCAATTTTAACAAATGTGGTTCAGCTTCCACTATCGCAATATCTGTTTTCGTAGCAGAGTCGCTAACTTTGCGATTATATTACAAGAAATCCAAAAATTTTTTTGACTATCGGCAGGTTGCTTTAAGAAATACGTGACTAATCGGAGTTTTTGCTTTCAGAACATTGTAGAAATGAGCTTTTTCTATTAAATGCAACACAGGTTCATGAAACTGCGTGTCAAATTTGTGTGTTTGAGCGTTTCGCATGCATTCGAACGAGGAAAGTGGAATTGGCCTGGAGGTGAAGCTCTCTCTCAGGGCTGCATGTATGCCCATCCGAATATCCTAGCGCTCCATTTATTCTACGAGGTACGTTGGGTTAGTAAGAACATTTCGTGTACGTCTTCCAAGAAGAAACGTTATTGCCTGCATCGTTATTTTTTTTTTCGCAGATTGCCTACCCTAAGGCTGGTGCTTCTCGAGGCAAGACATATGTTTCGGCATAAAAGGTGACTGGCAAGAAAGCTTCGATGTTATATTTATTTTTTCTCCCTTCAAATGTTTATCCCGTGAAAAAGTACAGTTCCTTGCGTGTAGATCTGCTGTCAGACGGACGATAGTAATGTTGAGCTCGCTGATTCCGGGCGTACGTAATAAAGGGCAAAGCCCCTGCGAGTTCGTTCGTGCGTTTGAAAATGTGTGACCGCTATTTCTTCCTCAGGCTGAAATGAAAAATCTCCAATCCACGATGTGAAGGTGGGCGGCCAGCGAACCTACGTGCTATTACGTGATTCGAACGACCAATGCGATGTAGCCTTGAACTGGGTCCTGCCTAGCCAGAGGAGGACGCCATTGTGCATAGTGACGTTGCCTTTCCTTCCGCGGCTCATCGGGTTCACACTGCTCTTCGAGAGTACTAATTATGCGTGGCCTTCCACAGAACTATCAGAACACAAATGAAATTAGTTGCTAGTTGGGTTCTCCTTTTACACTTGAAAGTGTGGTTACGTCACTCCCTGCTCCGTATGCTTGTTACTGTTTTCCGGCAACTGCATCTTATGTAACCGTAATCTTTACTGGGAAACGCTTGCGGCCAACACTATGCCCGGAGGAGAGCTTTTTGGTTCTTTTTTTGTGTTCCCCCGCATGGCCGGTGCTGCCGCGGATTCGCTGTGATTTGTTGACCTTTTGTCCACGGACACGACAAATGCATTGTAGGGTAGAGTTGTACAGCTTGGCTGTAAAACGCCGCGTGGAATCTGGCATGTGTATTTCACTGAATTCGAGAAAAGGAGTTCAGTAGCCCCATTGCTGCTAGCCACGACAATGTATGCCTGTTTTCATTTTTATTTCGTCTTCTTCCATCAGGCCATTCAAGTGAAGGCGCACGCAACACAACTGGTGTAAAGCTATGTCCATATTTCGCTAGCACATTCAAATTCCCGTATCCAGCTTTTCTGGACACGTACCAACTAGCGCTCTAAGCGGCCCTGGCACGAAGCTAGCGCGTTTTCAATAGAATGAGCGGGTTTCTGGCGAAAGCAAAAGCTGCAGGTCAACTATTGAAAAAGGCAGGTGACAGACATGTTCTGGAAGAGAATCCACACAAACCAAATGCAGTGATCACGGTGTGCCAAGCAACAATTTTGTTCCCACAGCGGTGAAAGATTCAGCAATAGAAACCTATGGAAACGACGAAAATTTGTACTCAATTTTTCAGACAAAAATGGTAGCTGTGATGAAACTACGGCGTCTACCGTACTAGCCACTGCAATGTATGCAGACCGGAGACTCAGGTTTCGCTTGATGCCTATCTTGACTTTCTACACATATCATAACATTGTTCCCAAAAGCGAAACACCGTCATGCAAGTTCATGTGGTATCTATAAAAACCCGAGCATATTATGTGCGGAAGCTTTGGAATCCGTGGCCGAATCGTTTAATCGCTCGCATCTATCGTTCCGCGTCATACTGGCAGAGTTTCGATGCCATGCTGCGTGATTCCTTTATTAACGCCACGTAGACTGAGCTTGACAGTCTCCCACCAGATGGCCGAAACAACGAAGCACAAAATTTGGCTTCAGTATTGCGTTCTTCAGGAGGGCTCATCAATTATTATATTTTGCATTTTTGCTTCCTAAAACGTAGCAGTGCGTTGCTTATTTGTTAAGTGATCGTTTTTATTATAAGATTTTATTCCTTGGACAACATAACCACAAGCATGCGCATGTCTTTGTGTTACGTTAAAAAAGACTATCATGCCTTGTAAATGAACATACTCATGATTTTTTTTATTGAAATGAATATTAGAAGATGTTGACAGCTTTATGGTGACACCGGCTACTCCTCGTCACTTCGCAAAGGAAACAAATTTGTGTAAAAAGTGAGAATAGCGACACAAGATATGACACTCAGTAGAACACTGCATGAATAAAAAATATACTGTCCAACAGTATATGAATCGCAAAGTTTTATGCATGAGTTCAGTATACTTACGCATTATATAGTCGTATATTTTGAACAGCCAAAACACACAACACATGTAATACACTGCAAGTACAGAACAGAATTATACATATTGCGTAAAAGTTGTGATCACCAAATAAACCAGTTATGAACCACGGAAAGCTTTTATAATACTCATTTAGCCTATTCGGATCATCTGAAACTTCAGATTTTCCCAAAATGTTGGTATCTTCTAAAAACTTTTTCAGAGCAAAGAAGTGCTCTTTTCTGAAGGCCCGCAGTTGGGCATGGGCCAAGTATGTTTTTTAGACTGAATGGTCTTCTGTCTAATATCAATAAATTTGCTTGCAGTACCCTTCTTTGTGGATCGTATTTTGTGCGCTCGAGAAGAAGATGATGCACATCTTCGTCTAGATGGCCACAAGAACACTGCGAACTAGAGACACGTTTTATCCTGTACAAGAAGTGTTTCGTAAATGCAGTATCAAGAAGTAGGTTGTGTACCAATGTTTCAAATTTTCTAATGTCTCCTAGATTTTCCGGCATTGATAAGTTTATACATGGGTCTATAAACTATAACTCTGAGTTTTTAGTTTGCTGATAAAACCAAGTAGTTTCGCTGAGGCGACAGGAAATCTGTCTCAGGATCAGACGGACTTCGCTACGCAATAGGGGAAGATTGGTTGTCTCTGCGTTATTGTGCGCCCGATTCGCAGCTGCGTCCGCTGCAGTATTACCAGGAATGTTCCAGTGCTCTGGTATCCACTGAAATGCAATTACGTGGTTCATCGCGCTTGCTTTTGTAAGTTTTTTGGGCGTTTCATACAATAGCAAAGTGTTTAAAGAACATATTTTACAGGGATAGGCGGGCTAGTTGGTGGTCTTTATTGGAATGCATCACGTAACCGCGCAAATAACAAAGGACAAAGAAGGAAACACACAGGACAGGCGCGGGACTTCAACTGAGATTTACTCCGGGAAATCCCACATTGGATCCCACATTGTTTAAAGAATTTTTCTTATTCTGCAGTAATGTGAGAGCGGCTTGCGAATCGCTAAAGATAACCCATTCTTGCGAATGCTTTTCTGATGTTATGAAACGGAAAGCACACATGATTGCAAACAGTTCTGCCACGGTGGAAGATGTCTCTCGGGATAATTTAAATATTTGCTCTAACGCTAAATGTGGAATGACGAATGCTGAAGTGGAGGAGTTTTTATTGCACGAACAATCTGTATAAACGTGGATATACTGGGGATATACTGAGTAAATTTGGAAGAGTGCCAGTTGTTGTGCCGCTATTATGAACATATCGCTCTTAGATATAATCCCGTCTACCGATAATTCTATTTTAGGACATGTTAGCATCAAGGGAGGGTAACTAACATCCACTTTGCATAGTTTAAATCTTGGTAATATCGCTTTATGTTCTCGAACAACACCGTGAATGTTGCTTTTGTTTCTTTCGGTAAGCGCGAAGTTTAATGGATGCGTCTCGTGTTGGGTTAAGAGGCGATAAATATGTCGGTATGTTTCAACCGTTCGTATGACTGGAAATGGTGGATGACGAGCTTCAGCAATCACTAGAGAACTGGAGGTAGCCTGCGGAACCCCAAAACACTCGTAGCCCCCTTGCTAGTAAACGTTGAAGACGTTCCTCAGAAGTTTGCGATAAACCATGGAGAATCGGTTCCGAGTAAGCAATTTTTTGTTTTATGAGTGCGTTATGAACCTGTAATAGTGAAGAGACTGATCCCCCCCACGTTGTACCAGCGAGTCGCCGAAGTACGTTTATTACTGCATTGGTCTGCTTTTCAGCCCATGTTAGCTGGCGGTCAAGAATAACTCTACAAATTTTATGCTCTTTCACAAACATTAAAGTTTGCCCTTTAACCGTAAGTTGGAAATTATTCAGCTGTCGTCTAGTGAAAGGAAGCACGGCTGTCTTTGCGTATGAAAGACTCATGCCTCTTTCTTTTAAAAAGGTGTCGATACTATCAAGACCCTCTTGCAGCGTTGTTTGAATGTCTTGTATATGTGATCCAGAGGCCCATATGGAGATGTCATCTGCGTACAAAGAATGCTGTAGACCAGACGGGAGTTTTTGTAGCAAGGCTGCCATGACACAGTTGAATAAAAACGGACTGAGAACACTGCCCTGCGGAACGCCCGGCGTGATGTTGTAATAATTACTCTCTCCTTCGATTGTTTCCTTAAATATGTTTCTATCTTTCAAGAAATTTGATAGCCACCGCAGTGCTCGACCGTGTAGGCCAAGCTCTAACATACCAGCAAGGACGTGTATGTGACTTACAGTGACGAATGCTCTTTGAATGTCTAAGAATACTGCTACTGTCACATTTCCACGAAATCGTTCATGTTCGACGCATGCGGCAATGTCTAATACTGCATCCATTCTACACCTATTTTGTCGAAAACCGGTCATGTATTTGGAAAACACATTTGTGTGTTCAGACCACCATAGCAGTCGACTGTCTATCATCTCCATTAGTTTGGAAAAACAGCTTGTGAGACTGACGGGTCGGTAGGAGGCAAGACAAAGGGGAGTCTTTCCTGGTTTTAGTACTGGAATTACCCGAGCTAATTTCCATGAATATGGAAGAGTCTCTCTTATCCAGATATCATTAACTATCTCCAAAAGAGTCATTCTTCCTACTGGACCTAGGTTCTTTAACATCACATACGTGACACCATCTGGGCGTGCGGTTGCTTTAGTACGACATGACGAAAGAGCAGATTACAATTCATTTAAACTAAACTCGCAGTCAAGGTGACATGGATGGATGGATGGAGTAACTTTATAGAAAGGTCCTGCGAGCTACGGGGCGCAAGGTCCCATAGAGCGGGCTACTCCCACGTTGGGACCGGGAGTTGTAACTCCCTGGCCGCATCGTGGGCTCGCTGGACGGCCCAGAGCTGCTCCGCCAGGTCCGTGCTGCGTAATGCGTCTTGTAGCCTGGCGGAGTCTTGATCCTTGTTTGCGTGGGTCCGACCACACGGCCAGAGCAAGTGATGTACGTCTAGTGTTCTATGGCAATTTTCGCAATATGATGTTTTGTATAGGTCAGGCATGTAGTGGTGTAGTCTGTTCTGTGTGGGGTACGTGTTTGTTTGAAGCAGTCTGAACGTCAGGGCTTGAGGCCTGGTGAGCTTATTGTGAGGTGTTCTGTATATTCTGCGGTCTAGATAAAAGTGCTTTATGATCTCGTTATATGTGGAGGGAGGGTCCCGATTCTCGCTGGGATGGTCACGACCAGAATAGGGGGCGTCGCGGAAGGTGAGGTCTCGCGCGCTCCTGTGAGCCATCTCATTGAGATTGCGAGGGGCGTCCTCGATCTCTCCGAGGTGTGCCGGGAACCAGCAGATGCTGTGATGCTGCAGCGGTGCGGATCTATTGATTATTTGTAGTGCTTGTCTTGCAACTGCTCCTTTCTGAAAGGCTTTGACGGCCGAGCGTGAATCGCTGTAGACGTGGGTGGTAGTCGGGTCTGTGAGCGCGAGTGCAATGGCAACCTGTTCTGCTATCTCGGACTTGTGGGTCTTGACTGTGAGAGCGTTTCTCACTTGACCTTGCTTATTGATCGTGGTGGCAACGAAGGCTTTCCTGGTTGGGTACTGTGCCGCGTCAACGAAACAGGCTAGGATCTTCTTATCACGTATTTCGCGCAGGATGAACGATCCGCGTGCCAGCCTTCTGGGTTGATGGTGCGCCGGGTTCATGTTCCGCGGCAGTGGGCGAACCGTGTAAAAGTTGCGTGTGTCCGTCGGAACGCCTTGATATAGATTCTCGATTACTGTGGTGTCATGACCTAGTTTGGCTAGGATGTCTCTACCCGGTTTGGTTCCAGAGAGTCTTGTCCATTGAGCCCGTTCTTGAGCTTCGGCGATTTCTTCAAGTGTGTTGTGTACCCCCAGTTGCAGCAGGAGCTCTGTCTCGGTGTTCTTGGGGATTCCCAGCGCTAGTTTGACTAGCTTCCTCAGTTGTACATTGAGTTTGTCCTTCTCCGCTACCTTCCATCTGTGCATGGCCGCCTCGTAGGTGAAGTGGCATAGCGCAAAGGCGTGTGTTAGCTTGAGAAGATTTTCTTCCTTAAGGCCGTGTTGTCTGTTGGCTACGCGTCGTATGAGGTTCAATGCATTATTCGACTTTGTCGCGATCTTCTCCACTGTAGCGGCGTTAGAGCCGTTGCTCTCAATGAACATCCCAAGGACTCTGATTTTGCTGACGTGTGGAATGGTTCCTCCGTCTTTTGTTCTGAGAGTAACGACGTGTGTGTCTCTGATTTCGTTCTTTGGTTTGGGACCGCTTCTCGATGGTTTGTAGACGAGGAGCTCCGACTTCGCAGGCGAACATCGCAGGCCGGTGGGAACGAGGTATTCCTCGATCACGTCGATCGCTTCCTGCAGAGCGCTTTCAATTGATCCCAGGCTACCTCCGGGGACCCAGAGCGTTACGTCACCGGCGTATATCGTGTATTTGACGTTCTCGATTTGATCCACTTTCTTGCCTAGGCCAGCTAGCGCAAGGTTAAAAAGCGTCGGAGAGATGACAGAACCTTGCAGGGTGCCCCTGCCTCCGAGTTTGTATTTCTGGGACTTGATTTCCCCTAGACGGAGGGTGGCCGTTCTGTCGCTCAGGAACGATTTTGTATAAGCGTAGAGTCTCATGCCGAGGTCGAGGTTGGAGATCGTGTCGAGTATGTAGTCGTGTGATATATTATCGAATGCCTTTTCGAGGTCTAGCCCTAGGATTACTCTCGCGTCTCTCGTGTCTGCGTCAATGATCTGATGCTTGAGGAGCTTCATGGCGTCTTGGGTGGATAACCCGGGTCTAAAGCCGATCATTGCTGCGGGGCAGACATCTCTATCTTCGAGATGTTTCGAGAGCCTGTTTAGGACCGCATGCTCGGCTACCTTGACGACGCAAGACGTCAGCGAGATAGGTCTGAGGTTATTGATGTTGGGCGCCTTGCCAGGCTTTGGGATGAGCACGATAAGGGCCGTTTTCCAGTCTTCTGGTAGTGCCCCATTCCTCCAGATTTTGTTGATTTCCTCTGTGAGGGTTTCGATTGAGGTTTCGTCGAGGTTTCTAAGTGCCTTGTTAGTTACGCCATCCGGCCCCGGCGCTGACTTGCTGTTTAGGTTCTGAAGCGCCGTGCGCATCTCTTCGGTTGAGAAGTCCCGATCAAGCTCTGGGTTGGCTTTGCCGCGATATGCATCAGCGGTCGTGCCTCTAGCATTTTTGGCCAGCGGGAGGTACTTGTCGGCAAGACGGTCAATGAGCTCATTTTCCGTAGTAATTTTGAGTTCCTCGTGCATGATCTTGTTCAGCGTACGACCCTGGTCCGCTTTGGTTTTGGTTCTATCTAAAAGATGTTTGAGCAGGTGCCACGTCGTCCCGCTGTTGATGCGGCCGTCCGCGGCGTCGCACACCTCGTTCCATTGCTGGTTAGATAGTTGCGTGCAATATTCTGCAATCAGCCGGTTGAGGGAAGAAATTCTTTTCCTGAGCCGTCGATTGTGTCTTTGTTCTTTCCATCTCCTGGTGAGCGATTGTTTGGCTTCGAGCATGTGGGCCAGTCGGCTGTCCATGCTTTGAACGGGAAGATCTGTCTCTATTTCCTTCGTGGCCGCCTTAATGTCGGCCTTTAGTTGCGACGTCCATTGTTCCATTGTTTCGTTGCCTGTTCGGCGTTCGTGTCTGAACTCGCGGAACTTGTCCCAATCGACGTACGTCATTTTTCTGGGTCCTCTGGATGGGGTGTCGATTGTTGTCTCAACAATGTGATGATCGCTGCCCAGATCCTCGAAGAGGTTGTTCCACTGATAGCGTGGAACGTTGCGGATGAAAGTGAGATCTGGCGTTGTGTCGCGGTTGACCGAGTTACCCGTTCTTGTGGGGTACTCGGGGTTCGTTCGCTCAAGGTGACATTGTTGTGACACAACGTACGCACCAACCTTCTGTTCTGCTAGTGTTGCCGAACTTGCAAGTTGTAGGCAAGTAAACAGAATTCCTGGTCTGGGTATAAGTTGGCAGAATTCGTCAGCAACAGATGTTTCCGGGGTGCTTCGAGCTACGGCAAGGGCTCAGAAGGGATGGCTCTGGGTAACTGGACCACTAGAAGATCGGACAACTGACCATATTCTGGGAACTGGAGTAAATGGAGAGAACGACGCGCAGTATTCTCGCCATCTTCTCGTACCTAACTTTTGTAAGCGTCTGCGCGAAATTTACTGAACTTTCTGGGCCATCTTGTAGTCATCTAGCTTTCCACTGCGGCGGTAAGCCCGTTCTGCGCGTATTCTAATTGCTCTTAGACATTCATATTTCCCGTCGCCTGCATAGTAATCATTTGGAACAATGACTTGCTTTGTGTAGATCTTGTAAGACTCGTACACTATATTCACAAAACTTTGAAAGTTCAAATTTTCGCCCAATGAGTTACTTAGATGGTCATGAAAACTGAAATATGAAAACATTGTTGTAACGATTATTCAGTGTAAGCCTGCCGTGGAGCTGTTGGTGGTTGTGGAAGCACCAATGATACCATAGAAAGCAGTGCTTTACCTCTGTTAGGTTGTTTGCCTGTGGAATGGCACTGAGAATTGCACGCAGAGCTGTGAATAGCATAGCATCATCTGTGCCACGGGTAAAGATGCGTAATCACCAAACCACGCTGAAGCTCCATGTGTGCTCGAATCAGGTCGCTGAAGAGCGTACTGAGATGGTCGCTGGGATGACTGGTGTGGTTGAGGCGTATGCTGAGGTAGTTTTTCAGATGTTAGACGAGGTTGCTGTGTCAATAGCAGAGGGCGTTGCTGAGAATGTCGGCGAATTTCACTCGAAGCCTGGGCAAGATGAGTAGTATTCTCTGAAGGTGGATCGTATCGCTCGCTGTCAGAACGTTGTCGACCTGAGTGCTTTAGAGCAGCAGAATAGTTCATATTGAGCCCTTGCTGTTTTTCTTTGTTGGGAGCTGGATGCGTGCATCTTACAGCATCAAAGTTAGGTCGGGGCGCATTGCGGGGAGGCAGCCTTCCGTATTTCAATTCATGTCTGCGTTACCTTGAGGCAGCTCTGCTCTGAGGGCACCCGGAGTAAGAAGCTGTATGGTTTCCGACACAGTTGGCCCACTTTGGCTGACACACAGACTTGCACTGTGAATGGTTGTGGTCTTCAGAGAATATCTTGCAGAGACGCTGACTGCGGCAGTTCTTCGATAGGTGTCCAAATCTCTGGCAGTTGTGCCATTTCAGAGCAGGGCCATGATATTCTTCGACGGGATGACTCATGAATCCTAAATGCACGCGTTGCAGCATTGGTTTGTCGTCCCTGAAATGGAGAATGACGGTTATCAGAGGGTGTGATTCTACCGCTCCGTCTTCTTGGCGATTGTAGCGCGCCTGACGACGGGCAGATGTAACGCCAAAATCCTTCAGGAAGTCAACCAGTTGTGCTTCCGTATACTCAACTGGCACATGGCGTATCTTGCCAAAATTCTTGGTATAAGACGCCGGAATGAATGGCTTGACTTCCAAACCAGCCACTTCGCTCATCGACAGAGATGTCTTGCAGATGAGACTGAAGTAACGTTGACAAAGAAACTTCCATCTCTATTCACGCGGAATGACTGTACCTTTTCTTTTGCCGCGGAGACAATTTCCGACACAGCTCGGTTTGGATTCACTTGCCAGAAGTTGCATCCTTCCTGTGTGGGTCAAAAAACAACTGGAATTACCTCAGGCCACTTCTTTTTATACGTTACCAAGGAGAACGGCGTTTCATCGCAGTCTATGTCTTCATCCTCGCTTCGCTCATAGGTAGATGTCCTGTCGTCGTCAACCCGTGGTTTCTTGACTTCACTTTCGCTTGTCTCAGTCATATTCACTGAAGGTGTGCTGGAAGGTAGGGCAGCGTTTAAACTAGCGTCACCGGCTTGATGACATTAAGCGCGTGTTGTGGCACTTCCGAGTGCGGCGCTGATTCTGTGGCACTCATGCGCCTAGAAACGCGCTGTCGGACATGTGGCTCGTGGCGGTTTTCTTTGCCGCCTACAGCCGTGGTAGGTTCAGTAACGTGAAAAGTTGGGCTAGTTGGTGAGTGATCATAGTACCTTGCTGGTGAAGCAGCGCACAAACACGGACACAGTGGAGACAAGCAGGAATAGACGACACTAGACGACGAGTGTCGTCTATTCCTGCTTGTCTCCACTGTGTCCGTGTTTGTGCGCTGCTTCACCAGCAAGGTACTATGAGCCGTGGTAGGGGTAGATGCGCTGTGGAGCGCAGCAAAACAACGCGATGTTATGCGTGATCTTTAGCACATAGGTGTTCCACGGGATGTCTGTTCTCTCTGGACAGCAGCGAAGTCTCAACACAGCACTGATTTTTCGAAGAAAACAGAAAATAATATCTCACCGAAGACGCAGCGGCCGCTCGGAGGGACTTGTTCTTCTACCTACTCAGGAATTCTGGATATCGCACCTTCACCATCCTGTGGAACTTCATGACAATGCACATGCGTAACTGAGTGGGCGAAATTTTAGAACATTTTATTTTAATATATCGAAGGAGTTTATTTAATATATCAACAAGTTTCAACTGTCTGCGCCAAGAGGGTAGTCCTTTGTAAAAACATATGCATTTATGGCACTTAGTCTGAATCTTGGTGGTGCGTTAAAGCAGTGTTTTGGACGGGGATGGGCGGTTATGTCACACGATAGGAGAAAATGGTTTCGCCCCCTTTAATTGCAAAGTTTTCGTTCGCTTAGCTCTTGGAGAAGCATGTTTACTCAAAATTTCTGCGCTCGGCGAGATAATCTCGAGGACGGGCTCCAAACTGCTCGTCTTCCTTAGCCACCTAAGATCAGTTACTGAAAATTTAATTAATGTAGCTTAGCTAATTACGCACAGAAGTTTTCTTAAAGTTATGCGGTTTTACGCGCGAAAATCCCTTTCTGATTATGAAGCACACAGTAGTGGAGGACTCCGGAAATTTCGACCACCTGGGGTTCTTTAATATGCACGTAAATCTAAGTACGCGGGTGTTTTCGCATTTCTCCCCCATCGAAATATGGCCGCCGTGGCCGGGATTCGATCCCGCGACCTCGTGCTCAGCAGCCTAACACCTTGGCCACTGAGCAACCCCGGCGGGTTACGCACACAACTTTTGAACTTACTCCGCATCCATAGGTTACCAATGTGAACACTCGAATGATAAAATGATGTCAGCAATACTCGTGTTGGTTTAATAGTTTTGTTTGGTGCAGTTAAAAGCAGCTGGTATATTGCTTGTGCTTTAGGCTTCTTATAAAGCATGTGTGAAAGCTTGGACAGGTTTGCTTGGCGCAAATCATGTTTATGAGCTTAAGCACATGTGCTCAACCGTGCACTTCTACCTTTTCAATGGACTATACTTCATTATACAAGAAGTACCTCAGTGCTATATGGTATATCACGCAAGGTGTGCGAGAACATTGTGCGCGCTCCCGATTAGATTTCTGAGCGTTGGTGGCATCAGGCTTGGTTTCCTGGCGTCCTTATTAAGAATAAAAACAGCTGTCTGCGGGAAAGCGTCGGAAATATCTTCAGTACTTTGTAACATGTGTAACTTCGCGGGCATGTAAGTTAGAACGAAAATCATTACAACATTAGGATGAGGGTTTTGCTGCATATATTTTCGCTGCCTAATGTAAAGACCTTAAAAAGAAAATCCTGTGATTTTGTGGCAATTAATCCTGACATACGTACAGTCACGTGAAATATGAGCTCCGACAGAGTAACCGTGGTGGAACTGGCCCCTGCAATACACGGCTACATTGAACCACGACATGCTAGTTTGATAAATACCAGCAATTAGAAAGTGTTTAGCTCTTGACTTTTGGTATGTCGGGGCCGCGGTGCAGTCTTGGGGGCCCTTTCTACCGCGAGCACTGTTTCAGCTAATATTCAAAGCAACTGTACTTTGTTTTTTTTTTGGAGGGGAGGGGGATAGCTTTTTTTAGCATGTAACTACAGTTCCAAGGTTATCGGTTAGCTCAAGATGCGCCTGCATGTGTTTCTAATATCCAGTATGTTGTCACGGATTCAATAGCGAAAGAGCGTTACCTTATCACGTTGCGCGCGTGAAGCGAATACGGGCGTACATTCCAAGTACATTCTCATCACCTTTGAGGACCCGAAATTGCGCTGCAGTGTAGGAGCATTCCACTCTGACGAACCGATGCCTTAATCCGTATATCAGATTCAAAGGAACCACTACTTTGGGCGCAGCGATCGTTGTGCTTTGGGTGTTATTTTCTTTTCCAGCGCAAGCTCGCGTTATGCGTTATATTTGTGACTCACTCTTTTGGAACTGTTTTGTTCTTCACATCACTACAACGTGACAGTATAGACGTGCTACATCTTTACTGAGTGAATACTGGGAAATGGACTAGGATTTTTTTGCGTGTGCGTTTACACAATTAACGCAACAATTTATTTTTCATAACTTACTTTTTAATTGAGGAGGTTGTAAGAGACAGCAACCTTATATTAATAGGAAATCTTAACAATGCAGAACATTTAAGTGCTTATTAGTTGGCTTTCACTTCGTGGTAAAAAAAATTCAATAAAGAAATTCTTATGATAATTCAAAACCTATCCGCTTGACAACGTTTCATCTGAGTTCCCCTTTTGCAAGTTGATACCAACTTGAAGGTGGTTCGTATCTTGGGCCCTTGTCCAACCGTCAAACCGAATGTTTCATTTCAGGAAGGCATGTTACCGTCCTGCCTTTCACTCCGATTCGCAAACACGCATAAGACGAAAGTGCTGCCTAAAGGGGGTCGTTAATCCAAGCCCTCGAGCTAGCGCAACTCACTTCGCCTCTATTAATATCATTCAGGCTTAGATAAGACGTGCATATTTCAAATCGACTCATCACGAAACCGAAAAGAGCTGGCTGGGACCAACCCGCCCAGGTTTCTTTCATCCCATACTTCGTCCTAGCGGCGAATAGTAGCTCACGGAGCAGAGCGCTGCGTGTGGAAGTGGCAGAGAAGGGCGTGCGTCTAATTGTCGTACAAAAATCCCTCACGTGACCTGATCCTAGGTGCCTAGGGACAGGATCGTTTAGGGGCTTTTGAGAAGGCATGATGGTTGCGCCGAGCGACGCCGTGGCGTGTTCGTTCTCGACTTGATCATTCACCGGCTGGCGCGCACCGCGCGTTGTTCAACGTTGCTTATGTGATTGTGCTTGCGTTACTTGTGTGTTGGTTGTAGGTACTTAGCGGGAAAGCCGCGAGTAGTGGTGATGCGACAGTGCGGCTTTCGCCATCTGTGCTTTCGCCTCGGTGAGCTCTGGCAGTACAGAATCTGCGTTGTGTGACCCGTGCTTCCTTGACAATTGAAATGTCGAAGTGGCCTAGCGCCTGGGCAGCGAAGTTCTGCGAACCGCGATGCCGTGGCGTGCGTTGAATCTCCGGCCCACGCCGACCGCTGGTCGTGTGTCTCCGCTGTGGGTTGAGTATTTGTTGGCTAAAAGTCGCGCAGTAGCAGTGGTGTGGCATGTCGGCTTTAAGTCTCGGTGAACTCTGGTGGTGTGACATCCGTATTTCTGAAGAATTCATTGGTGCTTACGATTGAAATATTCAAGTGGTGTAGCGCCTCGGCAATGCAATTTGCGAACCGACGCTGTGCAGCAGCGTCGTCGTGTTCGCCCCTTTTCGGCAGCGTCATCACATCGTACATGCACCTTTACTTGACGGGAATCGTAGGCGGAGGTATAGCAAGTGTTTTTCGCCACGACTTACGTAAGTAATATAATGCTTAAGGTGGTGTTTCTCACAACTGTCCACGCGTCCTTGAAATAGGGCAGCGCATGTTTTCAATCGTGTTCAGCGCTAGTGCGCTATCCGTGACTTCATGCGATTTACTTTTATCGTGGGCTTTGCGGCAATTATCACGTAGTGCTGTGAACATAACGGAGCTTTAGTGACATCACATGGTCTGCCAGGATTCCACGAACTAAAATGCAGAGATGTTTACTATCGGTACTACGGGCGCGAAAAACACAGTGAGGTGGAGCTTAATACTGTTCCCGGTGATGTTCAGCTGCATTTCGGCCCGTTTTCGCGCTCTTAGTTTTAGCAATGGGACGCAGGGTTCTGTACAAAGTTGAAACGAATGAATGTGTATATGCGTCTGCCATAACTTCATCGCAGGACATTTGTGTAATGCGATGAAGCAAACAGTGTATTGCGGTGATGGGATGTATGGCAGCCCTAGTTCCAGCTTTGATGTCCCCTTTACCCTGGAGCCGTGCCCTGGCGATATTGCCCCGCCCGCTTTACTATAATCTCGGGTCCTGTCGAACTCTCTATTTGTCGGTATGTTTATTTGCACATTGTGAATGGTCCCACCGCAATACATATGTGTAGTGAGGTGAAGCTTATTAAGGCTGCGAATGCTTTGACAGTGTGAGACCTAACAGTATTAGAATGACATGGCCAATATAACAGTCTAGACCGTCACTTTAACAGTTTTATGAGGACTGTCCGACTAAGTTTACAGCACAGAAAAGCAATGTAAACACCTCAAGAGTTGATTAGCAAGTAATACTGGCAAGCACAAGTCTAGTGGCCAAGGTAGCGGTGAAGTGCTTTAAACACTCAACCGACACACCTTACGTGCTGAAATATATCTAGCAAATTGATGCAGGTTGATCAGACTTATTGCGATATTGGTTGCTTTACAATGAAAATAATATTGGATAAGAGGATGCAAGCGACACGTGTGCTGCTTGTTTATGCAAACCACATGGGTCCCAGAAATACCCAGACAGGGTTCTTGTTTATGCATGCTGCTTGCATCCACTAATCTAAAGCTCTCTAATGTCAGCAGTATAAAGAGAGGCTGTAGAAATAGGGCTTTGAACTTCACAACTGCAATTTTGTTTCTTCTATACTCATACAACCTAAACACTGCGCTGTCGTGACAGCATCTGCGTGGCTCATTGCCGCATTTTGCGACGAAAACAGTGATCACTCAGTTAGAGTTGCCTGTACTAATATTACTCCAATAATTCTTGAAACAGTTCATTTTTTAAGCACGAAGCATGTCATGCCCAACTGGAAAATTAACCAAGCAATAAGCTACTAGAAGTAGCTAAAAACTAGGCAGTCTTCAGAAGTCAGCTTGATTTGCAGCTCCTAAAATTGGCTATTATTGAATTAGGGCAAGGAAAGAACAGCTTGAATAAACATATGTCTCATCAGAAAGGTGTAGCGGTGTGCTGCAGGCTAAGGCAGCGAAAGGAAGCCATTTTGGCATTGGTCCCAAAACCAGGCACCACATCCGAGGCGACTTCACTTGGCTTTGACACCTGTAAATTTGCTTTCCCTGGCACAGAATACTCAAAGTGAGCTAAATGCACATCACCCACATTGGGGATGCAAAGACGTAAGGCCAAGAGGATGCCACCTTGACGAAGCAGACACCGCCGACCTCAAATTAACAAAGGACACCAACTATCCCAACTGCCACACCCGCCATTCATACCAGAAGGGCAGTACACTTACCTAGCAAAGCCAACTGGGGCCTTCATCCAGAGTGTCAGTGCGACTCTACCACAAGAGGCAGCGACCATTATCGAATATAACATTTGACCAAGGGGTAAAAATGTGCCACATTCACAAAATCAGGGTTTCAGGTTGGGAGCATCTCCGTGATGCACTTGAGTCTGCAGAATGTGAACGTGTTGAAGAATCGCTAGCAACACGCATTCTTTTCACCGTAAAAATAGCGACATGCGAACTAGAGCTTACCGAGACAACATCCAGCCCTGACAAGCATTTGCTGCAACTTTGGGGTGAGCAAGCCAAGCTGTATACTTGAACTGTGCCCACATGCAACAAACCCTGATCAATGTTCTGCACAAGACTGAGCAGGCAAGATGTCATGTTAAGAAACTTACCAAAGACTAGTGGATGGACGACTGCGTGTAATTTGAGAGCATAGGGCTCGGTAAGCTGCGACACATTCTCGGCTCTAACAGGATGAACCAAATAGTGTAATAATATTGATCTTCAGTGCTACCTCGATCTTCAGTGCACATCTGAGAAATTTGAGTAACAAGCTGCAGATGCTTTCCATGACCACCTCACTGCTTCTGGCCGTCACCAGACTTGTACGCACCTTAATGACCACTTGCCAAATAAGGAATGGAAAGCCTCTTGACGATGGCAGAACCTGTCATTGCTCTCGAGCATGTCAACACTTAAAGCGCACGTAGCAAAGATTCAGTCATATTGCAGATGTTTAGGAATCTTGCCGAAACGAGAAAGCAAGCACTACTGCTTGTAATACATGAAATCTGCAATATTGGAAATTACCATAGAGTGGAAACACTTAACCATTTATGCCACTACCGAAACCAGGCAAGAAACCTGACACCATAGCCAACCTTTCATCAGTCTCACTCACATTGACAGTGTGCAAATTGACTGGAGGAATATGGCTCGCGAGGCTGAACCACCATCTGGGAAAGACAAGACTATTTCCACCTGTGCCAGATTGGTTTCTGACCTAAGGTTGACATGTGCCACAATAGCCTCTTTCTGCATCAAACCATCGCCAATGCCAGCCGCTTTGGAGGAAAGATGTATGGGTTCTTAGTCACAGTCGAACCAAGAAGGATGTTGAGCACAGTCTGCAACGAGGAGGTACTGGTGGCCTTTCGTGAAGCCTGTCCAGGTACATGGGTTTCCAGTGTCGCCAAAGCCTCTTATGCAACCAAACGTTTGAAATACGAAAGTACTGCAGACAGCCAAAGACTTTTGCGATCTGCACAGGTGGAAATGCAGGTGAAACCCGGACCAGCACACTTGGTTGCAGGAATGGTTTGCTGATGAGGTAAGGAGGCGACTTAACAGTTGGTGATAAGGTACACCGAATGCAGCTATGTGCATTATGTGTATATACTGTTAGGCTGAAACAGATGAATTTTCTCCAAACCAATATCAAAAGCTCATTCTTTTTCAGGATGCCACTCATGTGCTTTAGGTAAGTGTGGACAGGGTTATATAAAGCTGCATAGGCAAAATGACAACTAGATACAGCTGGTAAGGGTATATTTTTTCTGGGCTAAATTCTTGCTCCTTGAACTAATTCGAAATCATTAACTGTAGCACCAAAGTAGTCGACCATTACCAGAACAAAGGCATGTGGTGTGCCCGTCTCAATTCTTGTGCTTATGCCAATTGTTTTTTTACAGCAATAGCTGCTATGGGCTAACTCCCTTGGTTGTTCTGATGTCTACTGGTGTTGTCACTGGAATTCCCAAATTTCTTGCTAGAATATTGCACATAATGTTCTCGGGCTGCGAGGATTCAAACATACGATCAAAAGATTGGCCATCCACAATTCTACATTTCAGCCACTCTGCTGAAGGTACAGTCGTGGTGAATACTCATCCCGGAGAGCGTGATCTAGCCAACAGGTGCCATGATTGGCTAACACCTGCTCAGTGTTTGCGTACTGTATATAGAGCTGGCGTCCACACCTTAAAGTTCTTACACATCACGTTCCCACTTGTGAAGGCAGTCCTATGTTAAATTTTCTTCTTACATGTGATGGCAATGATTGGGTGCACCTGCTTCATTAATCTTCTTCTAGTGCTTGGCTTCTCAGATTTACTGGATGGAGATGTTGGTGTCTTGTTTTCCTCAAGCAAAGCGCGAGACCTAGCAATGGGTAGCCCAAATATAGATTTGAGAAAACCAAAACGAATTCAGCAGTAAGAAGCTAAAGGGTTGTTTTGGTGTAGACCAGTGGCCGAGTCCCGATATGAAAGAGAAGGAAGAAAAGCCGAGTCTTTCCACTTCAACACCGGAAGGCACAACTCCCACAAATAAATAGGACTCTTACTTATTTTACTTTTTGAAAGGAGATTACCGACTTGCATTGGCAAGTGTTCACTTCAACAAACACTGCATGAAGTAAGCTTCCTGCACATATTTCACCAGCCACTGCATCATTGTTTCACATTATGAGTGAAACTGCAATTTTCTTTATGCCACAACTTGCCCAATATTGTGTTTTGCAGTAGGATGTTAGCAGTGCTATTAAGGCACTTAAATACTCATGAATACTAGTAGAGAAAAAAATTAAAGTTAGAAAGCAGTGGCTTTTTGTGCGTAGACTATGCATACACCTGGTGCTCTTATGGTCATTTTTTCCCTATCCGCTAAACCATTCTAAATAAGAAAAGCTTATACACAATTATTGTGCAAAGTCAGACCACAACTAAACCACAGGTATCCTTGGCAAGCAAAGTATACTTATTTGGCGACATCTTCTGCGGCCCTGCTATTGGGCTTTCTTTTCTTCCTTTTCAGCTGTGCAGGTTCATTAAGTGATGAGACAGTGTGACAATTTTAATCATTAAAAGACTTAGCGAAACCTTTTTTAGGTTGTTTTTTCTTTCTTTCACACTCTGCACATTGCATTTTAACGTGTTTTCCGTGTTTGTTGCTTTTTCTTTATGGGTAGGGCCTGTTAGCATTTTTTACACCATGTCAAGTACATGGTGGCATAGACTGTTCTTAGATGGAGTCTTGCCCTTTCATTCTGTACGGGGGAAGAGGAAGAAGAAGCATCGAAGAACATGTAATAAGATCGGCTCCCGCTTTCAACATCGGTTTTGACCCGTTAATCAGAATGCACGCTTGGCTGGATTACATCAATCGACGCTTCGCAACCAGAGGATCGCGGCGACACCACCCGCTCGCAGTAACAGCTGTCTGGCTCGCTGCTATCTGAACCCGCCAGCGATACCGCCGCATGGCCTGCTGCCGGCGGCTATCGCTGCTCGTCCAAGTTTCGTGCTTTGATGGCCTCGCCGGAGCAGCCCGTGCTCCCTAACGATGTACCACTGCCCGATGACATGGACCCACATGTTCCGGACAACCAGGCTGCCTAGTTTGCGCCCCTGACTTTAACGAAGAACTCGGCCGCCGCTGTTATACCTTCAAGGGTGCTGCTGCTGCCGGACACCAACCCCTTCGCCCCACTCATGGACCTAGAGGAACAGCATGGCATTGAAGGCAAGTCTGCGAATACTTTTTACCAAGCTCGCGTCATTTCCACCGCACGGAATGGAGAAAAACGTGCACGAGGCTCGCTCATGCTGACGCCCGAACGACAGTACACGAGTATACCCAGGGATTACCCCTGTGCGGGAGGCGCACGTCGCATGCCTCCTGCTCCCGTTAGTCGCCAGGACGAAGAGGACAACTGGGTACTTGTTCATTCTCGACGGACAAAGCAGAACCGCACGACGGACGCGGCGAAGCCGAGCTCAGGTGCCCCGCGTAAACATCAACACACCGTCATCCTTCGGCCTAAGCAGCCGTGCCGCATTATGGATGAGCAGTTCATACGTTTAGACAAGGTCATAAAGCGCCACATTTCGGCTCATCTCGGCCTCTATAAGGAAGACCAAATACCGGAGTTCTCGGTTCGCCACTTAAGTCAGAGCAATCAGCTCGCTGTCGACGCTTCCGCACCCGAGGTGCGCAACGCACTTCTCGCAATAGCGTCCCTGCCAATCCGCGGACAGGATGTGCCCTTTCAAGCATACGAAGCCATTGGTCTTAATCAAATCAGAGGCATTATTACAAATGCTGAAGACATGACTTCTGAGGAACTAATGAACTCCTTGCATTGCCGCACGTGCAAAATCCTGCAAGCACGCCCACTTGGTGACAAAGGTACTGCCATGGTCACATTTGAAGGTAACAGCCTACCCTACAAGGTCGGCCTGCGGTCATTTACTATCCGTGTCTTTCCGTACCGTGCACGAGTGGCAGTTTATGACATATGTCACAAGATCGGGCACCACAAGGAGCAGTGCCCCAACACTCTGGCAGCGAGATGCTCTACGTGCGGTCTGCGGCAACACGAAGCGGGAACACAGTGCCCGAAGGCAGAACCGAAGTGCCATAGCTGTGGTGGTTCTCACTTGGCCACAGCCACAAACTGTCCAAAAAGACGACAAGTCAACAAGAAAATTGAACAAAAACGCAAGCCGGCTGCCCAAAGGCCACTTAGGAAATGGCAGACAGAGGGGCGTCAGCACCGCTCTGCCGAGAGCGTAACTGAACAAAAATCATCTAGACCCAGGCTAAAGGCAACGCGCCAGAATTTCTACACCGGGCCACCGGTATCCCCAGCTGCACAGTCAGAAGCCAGCGGAAAAGGCACCTTCGCGGATGTAGTTACACAAGCGAACGCGCACCTAACAATCAGTTCCAGCAATAATACAGCGCTTCCCTCAACCTCAACACTCTCTTCCTCTGCGCTGCAACCACCCTCAGATGGAGTAGCGCAGCATACTCGCAGGGACCCAGCTCATTCAACGGTGCTTACACCTCCCAGCGATAATCCATATCTTCCTCCCCCAACGACACTTCACGATCTCGAGCGGCGTCTTGAAAATCGTATGGCGCAAATAGAGAAGTCCATCCATCAAAGCGTCCAACAGCTTATTAACAGGGCCATAGAAATATGTGTCCACACCATCATCATGCTTTCCGGCACTCTTCCTTTTGGCACAACCTTTCCAACACTCGCAGGAGCACCAGCAATGCGTACGCCTTGGGTACCACCAAGCTTCATTGCTGCTGAAGCAACACAGCCTCACCATGTCTAGCTCTTCAAATTCATCACCGTGGGCAACTGTCCTGCAATGGAATTGTCGTTCTCTTCCTAACAAGAGGGCTGACATGATCACCCGGTTCTCCAGCAAGCGAGATAACACCAGTGCCTTGGTCATTGCCCTTCAAGAAGTCAACGGCCCTGTGCTGAGCATAATCGGCTATGACGGCTACGCCCCGCCTGTAAAAGTCGCTGAACCCACCAAGACAGCATTGTACGTGCGATGGGGAACTACACACGTGCAATTAGACACGCAACCGTGGTGCAGCGCTACTCTTAGCGTTGTCGCGTGCCGGTTAGCAGTCTCAACACAGCGTACAATGCTAATCTTTTGCGTCTACGTGGTTCCCGAGAACACAAGGAATAAGGCAACTAGGGCACTCGTTCATCTCATCAATTCCCACTTTAAGAAGATTTATCCGCAAGACACCATATTGTTGTGCGGGTTCTTTAACGCTCAGCACGTCGCCTGGGGATAGAACAAATGCAGCCCGCACGGTCGGCGCATCATGCAAGATACCTCGGAGTACGGGCTGACACTCCTCAACATGCCTCAAGCACACACGAGGCTGGGACAGACAGTTCACCAAGCAGACACCTCACCAGATCTTACCGGGAGTACTCGTCCGCAGCTTTTTCGATGGGAGGTGCTGGACGATTTCATGGGGAGCGACCACATTCCGATCCTCATACGCTTTCGCACAAGCCACGCCAATCCGAAAATGAAGTCACACGCCACTACACTGCTAAGCCACATAACACACTGGGACAAATACCGCGAGTTACTGCCGCAGCAGTCTCCTGCCAAGAACATTGACCATCTGGTATCACAGCTGTGCGTAGCGAAGCGAAGAGCCACCAAACACTTACGGGTTCCCTCTGTCCACCCAGAGCCTGATAGACATCTGCTCACCTTATGGAATAGAAGGCACCGGATACTCGCTCAGTACAGGCGGTCTGGTCGCACTGCTCACCAAAAAGCACGGTTGCGCAAAATACAGCGTTTGATCGAAGAATATACGACTATGCTCGCGTCAGACCGCTGGATGGGAATTTGCGAATCCATCAATGGACAGACTCATAAGTCCAAAGTTTGGGCCATCCTGCGCTCCCTTCTCGGCCAGCGTAAGACCAACAACGGCGCGGCTCGTGTGGCCCTCCGCGAAGGCATCAGCGCTCAGGAACTTGCCGAACAGGCCGCTGAACTGTTTTTCCCGCAGACGTCTCGCCCCACAGACACGACATACCAGAAGGATGTACATTCTGAAGATAGTGAACCACTTAAGGGCCCCTGAAACGGTTCGGACAAATTTTGTGGACGCGTAGGGTACAGCTTAAGTAGAACATTCGCACCACAATTCAAGTGAAGCGTTACGTATTAATGGAGCTGCAAGTGATTAGAAGTTACCTTCCTCCCTAGCCATGCTTTTCCTCCTCAACTCGTTCGCCGAGCGAGCGGGGCTAAGCTCCGCCTTCACTGGTTTTGCGTCACGATGCGACGTCACATCGTCCACTTCCGGTTGTTTTGGAGCCCCCCCCCCCCCCCCCCCCCGCGCGACACCGCTCCGCTAGCGGCTTGGCCGTCGGCCCCAAGTGAGAGCTATCAAAGCAGCGTTCGTTGCGAGCATTCTGTCGTAGCACCGAAAGTGTCTTGTATTCCGGTAACCACAGGCAAGCTGGTCATTTCGCCAAATGACTGGAGGCATAAACTCAAGCTGATGAAGGAACTTTAGCGTAGACGTACGTGAGCGGCCTCATCGGTCTGCACGGTCCATACACTTGTTGGCGCAGCGCTTAACCGTCCAAACAAAGCGCTAATGTTGCTCTAACCAGGTGCAAAACATTTTAAACATTTATAAGAACAACGTGTTGATGATTACACTCCTGCGAAAAATACACACCAGCAGCAAAGAAGAATACACTTTGTTGCTGCTACTGTGTATGGTTGAGCTCTGTGCCACCAGGTGGCTGCACCGTGCAGACCATTCACATTTGCCCTTCTGCTCATCTCATGGCTCATCCGGTTACGGCACAGTCAAGAGGCCAGACTGTGTCCCCTTGCGCTTGCGTTTGCCCTAATACCGTACTCGCGAAACGCTATTCCGTTATTAATCTTCCGGTGTAAAGTGACGGCCACAAACGCGCAAATCCCGACGCCGATCGGATAGCGGCAGCCCGATGCGCAGCAGCCAGTTCGCTCGTACGCTGCCTTGCAGAGGGACACGATGTCGCAGCTTGACACATTGCCAGTCGCTACGTTTGCAGTCCACAAGGCAACAAAGTCGAATCATAGCGCCCGCGAAAAGACTGAGACCGACTCTGACCGCGGAGCTCTCGTCAATATGGAGTACGTTGTAACACAAGCAGACGACACTTGCTGTGTGCCGGAAGAGCTGAAGTGTACTGTAAAATTGTTCTTGTGCATTCTCTTTATGTTACTTTCTTTTCATAAAAACAAATAAACTAACATTCCAACTATTACGAAGATCATTTGTTTACCATAAAGTTGGAAAAATTATCGATCACGCGCCCTTGTCAGCCAATCGGATAGCTCGCCCCACTGACGTCGTATGGGTGATTTCGGTCATATGGGTAGGGGCGGCTTAAAATTCCGCCGAGCAGTGTGCTGCGATCGGCAGCGATGTGCTTTTTTAAAACCTTATAATAAATTACACGCTTTACGCGGGGCACTTAGATGTGTCAATTAATGATCAGAAGGACCTACTCTAACGACTCAGTACGTTTGTCGAAAATCGTCAAAAACGTTTCAGGGTCCCTTTAACAGCCCCTTCACCTTGATCGAGCTGGAGCACGCCTTGCAGCGTGCTAACGTACGTAGTGCTCCAGGGGTCGACGCGGTGGGCGTGGCTCATCTACGCAATCTGCCCCTTGAGCACAAGCACGCTCTTCTCGAAGAACTTAATCGAGTCTTGGATACCGGGATACTGCCCTCCACTTGGAAGTTTTCGGTGGTCAAGCCCATTCCGAAGCCTGGTAAACCACCACATACCTTATCCAACCTCCGTCCGATCTATTTGACCTCGTGTGTCTGTAAAGTAATGGAGAGCATGGTCAACACACGCTTGATGTGGTACCTTGAAGATCGAGACCTTTTGGCTCCTACACTGTACGGGTTTCGCCGTGGGCTATCAACACAGGATGTGCTAGCCCGCCTAAAACAGGATGTCCTCGACTCTAATTCGGTGCACCCAGGAGCCGTTGTCGCAGTGGCATATACACAAGGCATTTGATTCCGTCCCACATAACACTATCATGATCAAAGCACGTGCCCTTGGCATCAGAGGGAAGATGTACATCTTCATAGCGGGTTTCCTTGAAGAGCGAAGCTACCAAGTCGAAGTTTGTCACGACGCCAGTGCCATATGAACCAACCACGTAGGCGTCCCCCAGGGCTCGGTTATTTCACCGACGCTGTTTAATATAGCTATGCATCAGCTACCTAAGCGCCTTGCCGACATATCGGGCCTGAAACACGCGGTGTACGCCGATGACGTCACCGTGTGGACGCATTAAGGGTGCATAGGGGAGCAGGAGGACGTCTTACAACGAGCTCTCGACATTATTCACGCCGATGCCACGGAAACGGGTTTACACATTGCCCCAGACAAAACAGAGTTTGTCGTCATTCATGGTGACAGGTCTACCTTTGGAAAGCAGGAAGAAAAGCAGTCTTTTAAACTGTACATCGGTGACCAACCCATCACACGGAAATCTGCTATCCGAATACTCGGTATGCACCTAGACGAGAACTGCACAGTGAACACTTGGTTCCAATGCGTTACGAAGACCAGCAAACAAATCCTGCACGCTTTATGCAGAATCTCTACCCGCACCCGTGGAGTAAACGAACGTAAAATGCGGCAGTTCGCTCAAGCTTTTCTTGTCTCCCGTATCATGTACGGGCTGCCGTATCATCCAGTCAACCGCACACAGATGCACGCGCTCGACCGGTTACTTAACGAAGCCAAACGCATTGTAACTGGACTCCCAGGTACACAAGCCTCGAAGCGCTTAAAAGTTGTAGCAAACTCAACAACCTGTCCGAGCTCGTAGACATGCACATCTATACACATCAGAGCAGACTTCGCGCCACAAAAGCCGGGCGACACACACTCATGCTCTGTAGGTATGACGTCCACAAAATGCCGATTTTTCCCAACAACACGCCGCCGTGGGAAATCACGGCTCTTACCGATGGCAGGCCACTTCCTCTCAATATGGACTCTACTCAGCGAATGCGGCGCCTTGCATATGCCAAGAGGCATGCTAAGGCTACGAGTTCACTCTCCTTGACTGAACATATCGTATACACGGACGTTGCACTGCCTGCAGACGACGTTAGTAACACCTGTTATGCGACTGCGTGGTACGACCAGACAAATGAAAATCAGAACCACCGCCATCATATATCAGCAGAAGCAATGTCCAGCACCCGCGCTGAGCTAATGGCCATCCTAGATTATTTGGAGTGGGCCGTCGCAACTTCGTCTCAAACTGACCTTGTTCACCATCATGTGTACACAGATTCCCAGGCTGCCCATCGGGCATGTGCTAATATTATTTACACAGATCTCGTACTGCAGAAGATCCGGCACAAGGCACGCCTGCTCCGCGAATGCGGTCGCGATGTTACCATTCACTGGGTCCCTGTGCACTGCGGTATCTCCGGAAACGAGAAGGCTCATAGACTGGCCCGCGCTCATCTCTCTACCGCGCTAGCCAGAGCCTCCGATAATCCTTATCCTCTCCTAGCTACCACACCTGAGGTAGCAGACCCAATGGCAGACAAGCATGCGACCAAACAACGACGTGCCGCCTACCTCGCAGCAGTGGGCAATCCACTCTCTATACCGTCACTTCCACCGGAGGTATTCACACGGCGAGAGTCAGTCTTGCTTCGGAGAATCCAGACAAGCACCCTCCTTACTCCTCACTTGTTGAACCGTTTCCACAAGGGTGGCACACCACCACCCGTAAGTGGGTTCTGTTCCATGTGCACATGTCGTGCTGATCTAAACCACCTTTGTTGGGAGTGCCCCCTCTACATCCCACCAAGGCTTCGTGCCCTGGCCACCATACAGCGGGGACCCTGGCCTTCTTCTCTCCGGACTTGGGCTTGCCGGGATACCACGTCTCCGGACCATGCCATCGAGCTCTGGCAAGCACTGCTGCTGTTCCTTCTGGACCCTGCAGCACCACCCGTCGGTGATCGGCTCCGCGACACCCACAAGCGTCATGCCGCCCCCACTTAGCTGCCTCCAGGACGTTCATTAATAAAACGGAGCCAGCCTTACCCTTCCCCTTTTCCAATAATACCCCTCCTCTTTCCACCGCAGCGTCTTCGACGCATTTTAATGTGAAATAAACGTGGTTTCATTCATTCATTCATTCATTCTGTACAATATGATGTCGGTTTTTTGTGTCCAAGGCCATTTTACAGTGCGATTGTAGCATTTTGCTAAGTTTTGCCTCTGTCACCCAAGTTTGAAAGATTGATACCCACTAAGACTTGTTGGTGGCATGACAAATGGGACATTTTTTTCTCGATATAAGGAAGTCTGTCACTTATCCTATGCACTGGCTGTCTTTTGCCTCCTTGAATTGCAATTTGTTGCATTTCAGATTAGGAATGGCTGTCATAATTGACATTTAACTATATTGCACACAATGTGGATGATATGTACTTGCAATATATGGTCACCATAAATATAATAGAAGTTAATAATTCAAGAATAGTGCCTTTGCATGGTGGTGCAGGCATGAATAGTGGCTGTAAGGTACCAGCGCTGCAGGGAGCACTGCTTGTGCAGAATATAGTTCAACTCTACTACTTTCAAACATCATTGTTTTTATATGCATTTGTACAGCTCCAGTTTCTGTGAACAACACACACCTGGTGGAAGAGTGGCTTGCACCTGCATATTAGCATATTCGCATATTAGTAAAGACAGTCGTTTTTATAGTAGCCTGTTTGCCCAGTGTAGAAGCCGATGTGGGGTGTCAAGATCTCATACACATCTTCAGCTTTGCAGGGGCAACGACATCTGGCACATAGTTTGTCACAGGTCATGTATTCGGGGCAAGTTGAGTTTAATCACTTGCGAAGGGAGAACCAAGCTTCTTGGATATGAAGTAAACCGCCTGTATACTCAGTGGCCTTCTTCATTTTGTGACATATGTGGTTATAGCGACCCCGTTTTATGCACTTCTTGTCCATCAGCGGTCTTTTGCTCTTGAAACACTCAGGATAGCCTTCAGCAAGCTGGACAGGAATAACGCTGCAAAACCAGCAGATGTTAATTGTCGCACTTATCATGTGAAGCTTCATACAGTATGACGAGGGCGTAAATAAATGAGGGTGTTCCTCAAGGCCTTGTAGAACATGTCACGAGTTTGGAGCAACATGATGTATAGCACTTTTTTGACCGCGTGATATAGGTTTACCAGTTGTGGCCATGGTTGAAGTGCAGCGCAAGGTCAAGAAAACAGATATCTATGAGCAGCACCCTGGTAAAGGAGACTGGGAAAGCTAGTGGGAAGGCTGTTGAACATCTGGTTGACCCTGTTGCTGGCTTCATCAGGCAAAGTGTGAAACAAGAGAAGGAAGTCATCAACAAATCAGAAGGTTTTTACATATAAATACTATGCTAAGCTCATAACACGCCAAGTCTTAGTGTGCAGGCTATGCACGACCAACTACATATGCCTTCTGTTCGGACAAAGCTGCTGATTGTAAGTAATGAGAATGGAGTGGACAAAAAATAGCAGGTCCATTAATTTCGTTTCACTAGTATCAACA
The DNA here is from genome assembly GCF_050947875.1 of Dermacentor variabilis. Taxonomy (NCBI): domain Eukaryota; kingdom Metazoa; phylum Arthropoda; class Arachnida; order Ixodida; family Ixodidae; genus Dermacentor; species Dermacentor variabilis. Next base: position 205,431,178 of record NC_134571.1, read on the forward strand.
GGGTTTTGTAAGTGTGCATCGCCATACTCCCCAATACCTTCTTGGGTGACATCAGCAAGGACCAGCTTGTGGCTAAGGTTAATAGACTTCTTCACAAGCTAAACATGCATGCATGCATGGAGGACACATTGTGTCCAAAATGTATGCACTTGACAGGGTCACTGGAGAAGGAATAGATTATTCACAGTAGGCAAAGACAAGCTTCTCTGCTACTAAACACCCAGTACTGTTGCTATGTAACGACCTCTGAAACAATCCCTCTCCAAGAGGAAATCATCTTTGTGTATCCATAAAGAGGGCAGATGGCCAAAGCCCCTTCAGCAATGCTGCCAGCTTCAAAAGCCCCCTTTGCACATCCTGAATGCTTCCTTCTTACGACTTTTTTGGGTGCAAGCATTCTACTGTCCAAAAGCTGTCATTGAGAGCACTGTTGGTTTAGTAAGTAAGTAAGTAAGTTTATTTTCGACCATCACGTCATACATGATGATGCAGGGGGACCGAAGTAAAAGCTGTCTTTCAACAGCTTGAGAGAGCAACGGCCCCCCTTATTTGGCAGTAGCATACAAAGTCAAAAAAAAGAAAATACACAAAAAGAAGCACTGCCCACGGCGGTCACATTACACTACAGAGCAATATATAAACATATTACAAGAAGGCTTTTAATGGTTTACACAATGCAATGACATGGCAAAGGCACTTTAACAGAAAAAACAGAAATAACACCGAGTAACACCATACTTCTGTAAAACGATTTGGCTTTAGTTGCATAAAGAAATAACAAGAAAAGGTTTAGGAAAGAAAGTAAGCCAAGAGTGTCTGAAATGTGGCATATTGAAGTGTTATATCCTGTCTCAATAGGTCATTAAGAAGTTGTGGAAGCCGGTGTTCTAACGTTTGTAGCCCATATGTTGTTCGAAATGTTTTAATTTCCCACATATCCTTATTTCTTGTGTTGTAGCTTTGTTCACGCCTTCTCAGGCCTGAAAGAGCTTGAATAAAAGATGTTTTGTTTAAATGTTCTTGTTTAAGTCTTCGGCTGAGGCGATAGTCGTAGATTTTTGTTACTGGAACTATTTTGTGTTGTAAAAATATTTCTCTTGTATGATGCAACCTCGGTAATCTCTTAACAATCCGCATTGCTTTTTTTGTAATACAAGTAATTTGTTCAGGTTTGCCTGTGTTGTAGTTCCCCAGATAAGGCTACAATAGTTAAGGCGAGAAATAAATAAAGAGTAATAAACTAACATCATAACACAAGAGGGTAAGATTTCACGGTTGCGATAGAGCAGACCAATTATTTGTGATAATTTAGAAGTAATGTGGGCCACATGATCGTCCCAGGACATCTGCTGGTTAAACACAACGCCTAGAGTTTTAAACTGGGGTACTATTTCTAGCGGACAAGATTTAAAGTATATTTCTTTTGTCAGAGTAATTTGTTTATTCTTGGCCCGAAAAACAACTGCTTTTGTTTTGCTCACATTAATTTGCAATGCATTTTTTTGTGTCCATTTGTCTAGGTGTTTGAGCATGCAGTTTGCTGAATCTATTAGATCATTGGCATTTTCGCCGGATAAGAATATGCTTGTATCATCTGCGTATATGATAAATTTTGCGAGGGGAAATACGTTGACGATGTCATTGATATAAAGATTGAAGAGAAATGGACCGAGTATACTTCCTTGCGGAACACCGCAGCGGACAGGGAGAGTTTGTGAGATGAAGCCATTTACACTTACAGCTTGTCGGCGATATTCCAGATACGATTTGACTATGGATGCTGCGTGCCCGCGATAACCGTATCGTTCAAGCTTCCGGAGAATTAATACATGATTTATAAGGTCAAACGCTTTTGTAAAATCAATGAAAATACCCAAGACTATACTGTTATGTTCAAATTGTTTTAGTATGTATTCCTTCTGTTCTAAGAGTGCGAATTCTGTTGAAAGGTGCTTTCTAAACCGATATTGTGATTTGGTGAGTATATGATGTTTGGATTCAAATTCTGTAAACTGTTTGTGAAGAGCTTTTTCTAATACCTTTGAGAATATTGGAAGTATGGATATTGGGCGGTAATTGCCTAACTGGTTCCTATCTCCCTTCTTGAAAAGTACAGAACAGCGCGCAACTTGCATTCCATGAGGAAATACAGCATTTGCAATACAGAGATTAATAATGTGAGAAATGTAGGGCAAAATAATATCCAGAATTGATTTTATGGGCCGTATTTGTAGTCCATCTATATCACGTGAGGTAGTATTTTTGAGCTCTGTGAAAATTGTCATTACTTCAACTTCAGTCACAGGTTTAAGATATATCGTTTTGTCTAACAGTGGGACGTCATTTAAGTCGTTATTTACGTCTCTGTCACAAGAAAGACCAAGGAAATATTTATTAAACTCGTCCGCTAGATTTTGGTCGGACACATGTGTCCCATTTATTTTCAGTGATGTAATTGCTCTAGGATTTGTATCATTAGTTATGAGGCTGTTTAGTTTTTTCCAAACAAGATCACTACGCCATTTAGTTGATTCGAAATCATTTATGAAATATTCATTCCTAACTTTCTTAAGTATCTTGTTCAGGCGGTTACGATAGGTTTTAAAGATATGCAAGTCGCTCATTTCCTTCGTTCTAATAAACTTATGGTAGAGTTTATTCTTTTTTCCTATCTTAAGCAGAAGATCAGGTGTGAGCCATGGTTTGCGGGTTTTTTTATTTCGCTTAAATGTCTTTATGGGAAAGCAAGCAGCGTAAATTGATTTCAGAATAGCAAGGAAGTCCTGATAAGCCAGGTTTGCGTCACGTTCCGAAAGAACAGTATCCCAATGAGCTTCAGATGCACGCTGTCTAAAAGCGAGAAGGCTTTCCTCCGTGATCGCTTGATAAGAGAATGATTGTTTGTCTCTATTTTTGAGCTTTCCTTTCAAACACAAGAATATCTGCAGATGATCACTGATGTCTGAGATAATTACACCACATTTAGATAACTTATTTCCAACATTTGTTATGAACAGATCTATAAGGGACGATGATCTAGCTGTTATGCGCGTTGGTAGCTGAATCATGTTAGAAAGCCCGCTAGCCTTTAGTAATAAGTCAAAACTTTTCTTCGAACTGTCATGAGCACACATATTTATGTTCATATCTCCACCACAGACCAGTGTAAGGTTTTTGTTGGAGACAAAAGAAAACAACGATTCAAGAAAGTCGAAAAAAATAGGATTGCAACCCTGAGGAGGACGATAACAGACAACGAAAAGAAAGTTTTCTGCAAGTATTGATAGAACGTCATAATCTGCTGTGCTCCGAGTAAACTGTGGTAAGAGCTCAGGTTCATGTTCACTATTAATTAACAAACAGACGCCACCACCACGACCTGTATCACGATTTAAGAAGAATGTTTGATAGTTAGGAAACCTAGGAACTTCTGAATCATCCGTAGCCCAGGTTTCTGTTAGCATAATGACATTGAATGTCACGTCTAATTGTTGTAGCAGGTTAGTTAAACTAGGTATTTTGTTTCTAATTGACTGGGCATTGAGATGGAGGCATTTGAGAGACTTAAGAAAGGTTGTGCCAAGGTGACTCGTAAAGTCACTAGGGATAACATATGTATCAGAGACGGAAACCATTGTTAGCTAAAGGGTATGAAATAAAAAGCAAAATGGCTCAAACAAGCCTAGCAAGCTCACTTGCCTTAGATACAACAGTTGCGGTCGCGCCGTCAGTCTTTCTGATAAGAATTTTGCCATTGTTGTGCCAGACATACTTATAACCTGCACTCTTCGCCCATTCCTTCACGTCCTTCAAAAGTTCCCGGTTTCGCTTTGTCAAGTTTTCAAAGATCCGTATTTCTTCATTGGTACTGCTGTGTAGACGCCTTTTGGACCACCACAGATCCCTGATCATTTGATTCGTGAATCGGCAGATGATACCAGGAATCCTATCCTTCCTTGACGGCAGTCGATGAACAGTGCACACATCGTTCTCGGATAATGGTGGCAGCTCATTTTTGGCGGCTAGTTCATTCATTTTAGCTAACAGGTTTTCGTTGTTTGTTTGCGCAATGCCATGAAATTCAAGATTCTGTCGTCTATTTCACCATTCGAGGTCATCGAGTTGAAGCGTAAGACTTTCCAGCTTTCGGTCTTCTGCCTCAAGTTTTACGATTCTTATCCTCAAATCTTTGATGTCACGTTCATTCTGCTCCGTACGGGATAACAACTGAGTCATCTTATCAGACATGAACTGAACTGACGCTTCAATACCGTCTACTGTCTCTTTTAGTGGCAATAACTCATCAAGTTTTGCATTCATGTTTGTAAGCATAGACCACACAGCCTGTAGGTTAGGCACTTCCGTTTTTTCAAGTTTTTCTGTGCGGGATTTTCCTGCTCTACATTGTTGACACTTCCAGTTGTTTCGGTATACCTCGCCCTTCGATTTCAATGTCGCCTCAGAAACGCCTGCACAGTTGCCAGTATGGTATACACCCTCGCACACACTACAGGATACGGTATCACTGGTCTTATCCAACTGCTCTTCGCAGTTGGAGCACTTCGTGACATCAGACATAAGAACAAGCTTTGGCAGCAGCAGTAGCAACAAGAGGAAATCAAAATAGAGCGTGCAAGGTGAAGCACAAACCTGTAAAAGTACAGTAGCGGTTTCTAGAGCGTAGGTTCCGTGGCCACTGCTGCTGCCAATATGCCCTGCGCAGCCCGATGACGCCAATATATAGCCGCTGACTGCAGCGCCAGCAGACAGGAGGTGTATCCACGAGCGGTGATGCGGCAAGGTGTCACACGCGCCGTCCACGTAAGCTGCCCATGTCATGGAAGCCAGCAACACCAGGTAGTATGCAGCAGCTCAGTTGCGCCGATGGAACAGGCGTGAAACCAGCACGTGTCGTAGCGTAGATCCCTCCGTGCGCAGAGTAGTTCTGTAAAAGTACAGTAGCGGTTTCTAGAGCGTAGGTTCCGTGGCCACTGCTGCTGCCAATATGCCCTGCGCAGCCCGATGACGCCAATATATAGCCGCTGACTGCAGCGCCAGCAGACAGGAGGTGTATCCACGAGCGGTGATGCGGCAAGGTGTCACACGCGCCGTCCACGTAAGCTGCCCATGTCATGGAAGCCAGCAACACCAGGTAGTATGCAGGTAGTATGGTGGTAATACAGTTCAAAAGCGATTGCAACAAACCTCCCTTCCAAGTTGGCCTGGATGCTCACGGTACTTATGAAGCAACACCATGAGGCAAGCAAGGTGAATGGATGCCTCCAAGCCCTTGTTCGTTTATCACACTGTTCTGTTAGTAACAACCATGAGACCTGAAACCAACAACTCAAGTTCGGCACTCGCATGGTTACTGTGAAGGATCCATAAGAACAGAAAACTCAAGGGAAAGGATAAAGCACCATTTAACACTTAGTATTGCTGCAGGCCGCCCCCTTCTTTTATTTTGTCTGGTCGTGCTACATCTTTTTACTATAGATAGGCATGAACTTATGTGATGTTCCCAATCAGTGTCCAATTTTTATACACGCTATGTGCTGGTTCAAAGAGGCTCGAAACACTGCAATGGAAGCTTCAAGTAGAAAAGGTGCCTGGAAGAAAAAAAAAGCTGTGCTGCAACCATCTTGGCAACATCTTGTCGCCTTAATAAAAATTGTACTTCCATATCAACTTGAGCTATCCAGTTTAGAGCAAAGTACCAGTCACTTATGAACAATGACTCAATTCTCAATACCCGCCGTGGTTGCTCAGTGGCTATGGTGTTGGGCTGCTGAGCACGAGGTCGCGGGATCGAATCCCGGCCACGGCGGCCGCATTTCGATGGGGGCGAAATGCGAAAACACCCGTGTGCTTAGGTTTAGGTGCACGTTAAAGAACCCCAGGTGGTCAAAATTTCCGCAGTCCTCCACTACGGCGTGCCTCATAATCAGAAAGTGGTTTTGGCACGTAAAACCCCAAATATTATTATTATTATCAATTCTCAATGAGCATGTGCAGTCCAGCCAAAAGCAGGGGCAAGAATTCGCATTGTGCTCCTGCATTGAAGGTGAATAACGCGTACCATAATGGCAAATGTGCTTTAGTAAGCTTCCCTGTAATATGAATTTGTAATGTAGAAATATTTGTAAATGAAGCTTACCACGAGCACAGACGCACTTGCAAATTATGTCACAATAGAAAATAATGAACACAGTGTAAACCTATGTGCTGTTTCCACTCTTAGTATGCTTTTTCTAGACGACTCTTACTTACACCCCTGTATTGTGGTGTAGCAAGCTACAAAAGAAACACTGCATAATTAGGCTTTTTAGGGTTATCTTTCTCGCAATACACCAATATTTCGCGGTGAAGCCTAGGCAGTGTACTGCGTTGAAGCATACTAAAAGTTAAAAGGGGCCACTGTCAATGGACATAATAAGAGTTCTTTAATTATACACTCGCGCACCCATCGCCTCTCAGGTCGCCTAAGTGGACATATTAAGCTGGCTAATAGCGGCCCCCTCCCACTTTTAGTATGCTTCACCGCGTAACTGAAATGTACTGCGGCGAAGAAGCAGTACTTTTGTATTGAATGAATAAACAAATGGTTTTTACAACAGTACAGAAATAAACGCGCACCATGCATCAGTCTACCACACGGAAGAGCGCCGCAACAAAAGGTAGCTGATTCACACGGGCTCTGTAGCCCACTTATCAACCGTAAAGGGTATTATGAGTAATTGAAAACTTCAGGCACACAGAAATATGTTTATATTTTTACGTTCGTACTCCTTGCATAATAAGACTGCCAGCAATTCCACAATAGAAAGTCATTTACAACGCAAACGCAGCGAACACAGACATATGCCTCGTTTTCAACTCGGTCTTCATGCAATTATCATATAGCGCGGAAAAACGTGAACATGCTGTGTGTTAGCGTTGTAAACTCCATACTCGGCAAGGAGCTAGCACACCACAATCCCGCGAAAGCCGCTAATGAGACCAAGACGGGAGCACATGTCTCTGAACGCGCAAACGGAGCCCCTAAGCCACTCTGCTCCTCCACCACACCCGCTGCACCACTCGTTTCAAGCAGAGCACACCGAAAACACATTTAGCGCTGAACAGTGGGCGGTCGACGCAGTCGCATTTACATGACTTGTAGCGAGCAGCACATCCCTCGATGCGCGTTAAGCAAAGTCGTACACGGCGAGGCCATATCGCGGTTCGTAGAACTTCGCTGCGGAGGCGCTAAGCCACTTCGATATATCAATTGTCACCACCGCCGGCTTCTCAAGAAAGCACGGGTGACACAACGCAGATCCTGTACTGCGAGAGCTCACCGAGGCCAACGCCGCACTGCCGCACCGCCACTACTCACGGCTTTCCGCCAAGTAACGTAGAACCTACAACCAGCACAGAAGCAAAGCACGCACAATCACATGAGCAATGTTGAACAACGCGCGATCCAGAGAACGATCACGCCGAGGGCGAACATGCCACGGCGTCGCTCGGCGCCAGCATCGCGGCTTCTCAAAAATCCCTAAATGATCCGGTCCCTAGGCACCTAGGCACCTAGTATCAGGTCACGTGAGGGATTTTTGTACGACATTTAGACGCACGCTTGCGTGGCAAGGCTGACCGGAACACTCTGCGCGAGCAATACGACTCGGCAGGTCAGCTTCATAACAGAACGTTGTGATGCGTAATTTAGGCAAGTTAAATAATTTTGCCTAAAGCTGTCATAGCGAGTTCAGTCTGCAAACATGTTGAAATAAATGCGGCAGAAACGCCTTTCCTGGGGTTCAGAGTTCCGTCTCTGCATGGGCGTATTTACCGGGCGACCAAGGTTGGGGGGCGCACTTGCCCCTTGCTGTCAAATGTGCAGGGGGAAGCAAAATATGCCATGTCCCCCCCCCCCCCCTTTTGAAAGCCGGCATTTTCGGCTGCACGCTGGAAAGTGAAACAAAATTACACCTGAAGCTAAATTTTCTTTCTTAATACGGTGGTCATGTTAGTAATGCTTTTCTTTACTACGTATCCTCTGCTTGTGCAGCGAGGATTTTCTTTTGTCCCGCTTCAGGACGCGCTTTAGCTGTCGACGTGCGGGATTCGCCATACGCGCTGGCGTTGTGGAGAGGGCATGACGCTAGGTAACTCCCTAACAAACGCCCCCTTGCACTACATGCATCATGGACAGTTTATTGTTTGTTTGGTTGGGCCATGATAACCATATTTGAAAACAGAATCGGCTTGCTACATTTAACCTGCGGGCGAGGGGAGAGGTCTGGATAAATATAATATTTAGCCGCGCTCGCACGTAAAACCCCATAATTACAATTATTAGCCGCGCTCAACGATTGTCGTGCCTTTCGGCATAAAATCGTTGCATTATCGAATGCTGGAACTATTCAATATCCGTCCTGACATAATCTACATAGCGTTGCAGTCTCAGTATATTATCACAATCAAAAATCTAAGCAAACGTCTTACATGTTTAACCGTAGAATTTCACTGTGTTGTCACAACTTATCGTGGAGACATTTGTGGAAATGACCTTGGTGGTACGTGCAGGGCCATTTCAATAACAATAGAACTCTATAGAACACTGACTTAAATGAATTTTATAAGCATGCGTCATTTCTGATATTGTCGGTTTCATTTTCAGGCTGTTTTTGAGTAAGAGCCGCGCTAGGGTTGGTAATATTGATGAATGATTAATCGATTAAATGTATCGCGCAACACGATCAATTTTCACCGATGTCCACCTTTCATTTGTACGATTTAATGGATTAGACCTATTCGATTAGTTGTTTTCGAGAGTTAGACATCAGCGGCATGAAAATTGTCAAATCGTACTGTAACGCCCCACCCACAGCGCAGTGGCTGTGGGGGGGCTGCAGCAGTGCCGTTTCTCCGAGCGCTGCCGCCCTCTCCTGACCCACACCGCTCACGCCGCCCGAAGGCTTCAAATGCGCTCGCAGTTAAAGGCACTCTATGGCGAACCGAGTCGTTGTGTGCCACTCCCAGTTCACCAAAGACGTGGCGCAGCATGCGCGCCGGTTTGGAGCCTGTATTTGACAAAGCGATGGCTTTCACGTCGACTCCCGCAAATCTGTAGCGTCCGATCACCTATTCTCGCATGCTGGCTGTGAGGCCATTAAAAAAAAGGTGTCGGCTTCACCCCGACATCCCAGCCAATTGACATTCCTTCGCTCTGTAGAAAAGAGCATGTGGTTAGAAGTCGTAAACCAGCAATTTTCTTTTCCCCTGTGAATATTACATTTTCTTGCATGCTTCAATTGGACTTGACCTCTCAATTTTTCCATTTTCCTTGCTTCTTGTTTAACTGTACTGTACAGGGATTCACTGTAGTGCCGTGTATCTCATTTAAGTGTGCACTAAGTGCCATTTTATAAAGTGCATTGTTTATTTTTTCAAAAGAAACTGGTACCAACTACATCTAGTCTTTAAAAAGTTATATACACATGTGTTTCACACTTCCTACCACTTCTCAAAGACTGAAATAGGGTCCTACAAAAGTAGATTAAGGAGATTAATCGATCAAGCACCCTACATCGAAAGCGATTGATCGATTAAAGACTTAAATGATGAATGAATAATCGTTAATGAAATGAAAAAAATTAAACAACCATTCCTAAGCTGCACTATTACTTCCTTCCCGGCAGAAGCAAAAACAGCAGATTTTTCATATTCTGAAGAAATGAAGGCCACTTTTTAGCGACGTGTACCGAAAATTTGCACTGTGCAGGTTGCTTATGTGCTCTGAAAACAGTTGCCGAATGCTCCCTTTCTCACAGTATTTATGCATTATACGCGGCATTCAGATTTTTTTTCCCGGTATTCTAGGTGAACTATGCAAGACACCGTGTTCATTGATTCCACGGACGAAGCAGTGCTCTGAGTGACGACCGATGTACGTTTATTCAGTGTAGGTTCATCACGGCCGTTGTAGAAAGTTACTCAATGAGGTGTTGCAGGGTGTCATACTGCCGCTAGCCAAAATGTTTCTCGTACTCCTAAAATGACTGCGGGAGATACGGGCTTCAAATTCCGTGAAAGTAGCGAGAATTTTAAACGCAGTGCGTTGAGAATCCTTCACCTTCCTGCTTTAAATGCGAGTGTTGCAGAGAATTACTAAACCTTCGTTTTCTCATTTGTTTTCGTGTATCGTACGAGATTCGTAGCTTGTTTCTCCGGTGTCTTCGGCAGGCTAAACAAGGTATCTTATTTATATCTAGAGAAAATTAAGAGCATGGTATGGGGTCAATGTGTAGGCAATGTTCCAAATGGGTTAAATGCACATTTTCCAGTAGAATGCGTATGGAAATGGTCTATAGCGTTATTACTGTGTTTTATGAGTGGTGTAATACTTAAGCGTCCGCACTGGCATAATTACAACTTAGGTCAAATTCTGCGAACATAAGGGGAATACGCCAACTTTCTGTGCCATAGTAAGTGTGTGTTGATCAACTACAGAGTTAAAAAAGTTGTAAGCAAGTGTGCGAAAGTATCACGCTGCTACTATTAGCGAGGTTTCCCAATGTCTCAAGAGAACTCTGCGTTTCAGATATCTTATACCTTGAAGGAAAGGCAGCATAATAAGCGTAATGTGTCGCGTGTATTTAACATTTCCGGCTTATTTAGAAGGGTTATGAATAATTATTGAACCCTCATTTTTCTGTTTACGTCTTGATGCTTGATATCTTAGTTTGGCCTGGTGTCCTCACTGAACTAAAGGAGGAAGTTTCGTTATGTTTGGTGATTGTAAGGACAAGTTAATGTGGGATGCATAGGTCCGTAAGTTCAAAATAGATGGGTCATTGGGGCTTTCGGAGTAAATTACGCATGGAAGCAATCTAGAGAGCGTCTAACGAGCGGGGCGGAATAGAGCCCACTGCCCTGGCAGGAACATATAAACGCCACCAAGACAAAATTTAGCGAAAATTGGTGGTACGCTCTGAAAACTCAGTGGTAAGTTAAATGCGGTTGGATCAAACACAACCTATGTAAAATATTTCTTATTCAAGTATTGAGCATGTGACATGGCCGAAATCAGCTATGCTGGTCAGTATCCCGACATAGCTGTTGGTTGCAACAGGTTTATATTTCGTGGAAAGGGGAAGGGGGGGGGCATGCTAAGTGCAATGCACGACAAAACTTTTTCGTTTCTGGTCTAGTTAGAAGTGTTACAAATGAGCACTGAGCAGTCATTATTTCCCCTCTATTTTTATGCGTTCCTAGTTGGTTTCAGCGATGCCCTCAATGAACTAAACAAGACACTTTGGCGAAAATAAAGGGGCCGGTATGGGCAATAGGTAAACTTCAAAGACAGGGAATTACATTTATGACATGTGCAGTAAATTACGCATGCAAGCTATCCGCAGCTTTATGAATGTGCTTTACGAACAAAGCAGAATTTATCCCCCTGTCCTGGGAGAACTGTGAACTCAACGGATGTCAAATCTAGCGAAAATTGAATGGAGTGAGAAGGAGGAAGGGAAGGTGGGAGGGAGGACATTATGGTAAATGTAATGGCGAGGTAACATGTGCGTTGATGAATTACTGGCTTATGAAGCATTCCGACAAGAAGTGCTCCATAGCATTACACGCGGGTAAGGTGTCAAACGGAACAGTTATATACACGGACAATTTTTTAACGTATGCTACATAATTACAGGAAACAAACTTTTATCGCAACTGTTCGAAAGAAACAGCTTCGCTGTAAATTGGTATGTAATTGTCCAAGGTCGCACTCATCTGCGGCCTTTTTTTTTCTTGTCAATATTACAAGTAATTCATGTTGATTGTACTCCGTTGTGTACAACATCAACAATACTGTTACATTAACTAGCAATAAGTTTGTGCTGAAGACTTAAACACCAGTACAGTTATTTGTTTAATTAGTAAATTTGACTACTGCGCGCACATAGCCTAAAGGACCGAAAGAACGACGACGACAAGCGCTCATTTTGTCTACGTACGCGTTGTAGTCCCTGGAGTACAATGGAGTGCCAAGTAGCCCGTACCCAAACCCTGTTTTATTAGTAAAGTTGTAGCATATGCTCATTCTTTATATGCGCTATATCGCTGCAACTGGGCGGGATGAGGAACCGCTGTCAGGCACTCACTGCCTTTTGTACCTGTATCATATAGAGATTTTATGTAGTTTCAACAATGAAATGGAAATTCAAATAATTTTTGGGGCCCCATGGTTCACCATGTGCGACTGATAAATACGTCTATGTTAAATATAAAAATAATGTACATACGCATTTACAGCCTTTGTGCCTTATTGTAACAGTAATTAGCAATAGTAAACTCTCAGTTGCACGAACGTCGGTTTAACGAATATTTCAGAATAACGAACTTCTACAAAATCCCCGGCAGTTTCCCCATGCATTCAATGCAAAAATCTTTCAGTGAAACAAATTTCTGCAAAGCGAATATTTCAGTTGAACGAACTTGATCAGCGGACACGGGCTCAATTTTAAAATCAGTTCGACGAAGTTTTGAGCTCTGCAGCGCTGGCGTAGCCGACGCCCGCCACCTCCAAATCACCCCTTTAGCGGCTGCTATGTGCAGAGTGGCAGTGAACTGGTCACCTGTGCTGAGCTATCAGATCTGGAAATTGAGTCCAGTGTTGTAGTCCCGAAGAAGAGTGTGACGAGGAGGATGCACTGGCAGAGCCAGATTCAAATCCTGTAATTCTAGCCGAGACTGTAGGCTACCATGGAAAGTTGCGAGACTTCGTGTCTCAGCAACAGACTGTGCCAGAGGAAGGGCACAAATACATCGACTCTCCGGACAGTTTTGTTACCTCTTGCGTTTTAATAGCACTAGTGCAAATGAAACTTTAATTTTTTGTTCGATATGAGATATGCAGCAACGTAACTGTTACGTGGTTCGTATATATTGATGCACGTAACTAGATAAATTTCATTTCACACTTTTGACTCGATGTCTGCTGTGACCTATGCTGTTCAATATCCTAGTGAATATTCAGTTTAGCGAACATTCAGTTAAGTGAACTATTTTCTTGGGTCCGTTGAAGCTCACTCAAGTGAGAGTTCACAGTATATATATAAGCAATAACACATGCTTTAGGCTACAGTCTACTCCGGTATGGAACAACAATTTACATGGCACAACAGAATATATGCGATACTGCACTCCCTCTTAAAGAACATATGATCTGAGCCTGAATGCTGACACAGACCGTTTCAAAGTACTTTCGATGCCGAATTTCAACGATCTTTTAATGCAAACGGTTGTTTTAAAGCACTTCTGGTCCAGTGAATTCCTAGTTCCGTACACAGCTTCCCGTTGCTTAAGGCCCAGGGACTCCTTTTGGAGGCCACGTTCTTCCGCAAGGTACGGCACTAGATCCCGCGCCCATTATGTGCCCATCTACTTCAATAAATTAGCGCACAGCACCTTCTGTGCAAAAACGAAATACAAGTTAAAGAGACTGCTAAGGTGTATGTGTTTGTAAAGGCGTATTTGTTCCTTTTGTTAACCGTTATTGCTTGTGTTCGTGCATGTGATTGTGCAATGCCTTTGCACCATGACGGTCACACTGGTATATGGTTATGCATTATCTCATGGTCATTTTTGTTCACACGCATTGCTGTGCTTCTGTGTTTCATTATGCTCAATGAAAATGCTTTTCATAGACACTGTATAAATTTTAATAACCTTTTTTGGCGTTCTATACTTGAGTTCGCTGATTATAACTGGTCTATTAATGTACCGTGTATGGTTTTGCTGCCTGCCAGGCGCTGCCGCTGAAGCCTTCAAAGGCTTTGGCAGGCCTGTATGAATGTACTGATTTGATTAGTGGCAATAAGGGTATTATATATATATATATATATATATATATATATAGGAAGATAGAAAGAGAGAGGGAGAAGAGAAAGTCAGATCGGTTGCAGTTTGCCGCCGCCCCACACAAGAAATAGTTGGTACGCCACTGCTTCCCTGTGTTCTGTACACGTAAAAATAATCATGTTGTATGATTAATTGACTCTTATGCCCACCGCCTTATCATTTATTTTTTACTATATATGTTTGGCTTCCTGACATCTTGTCTACCCCATTTGTCTTCCGCATCTTACTTTTTCAGTGCACCAGTATGAAGGCTCCAAGTTATTCCTGGGCACCATAATAAAACACTGCATTGACGACGATGGTTATTACAAATGTAATTAAACTTATTATTATTATTATTATTATTATTATTATTATTATCGTCCTTTTATATTTTCAGTGTTTGTTGTTTTGTTTACACTGAACTGGAACATGCGAGCAGTATACACCGACCAACACGCGCCTGGCCTTATCGGGCGCGTCGAGCGAAGTGCGGCTCGTAGCGGCGGCGCTGGTGGTACAAACTTTATTTAGTGAAGGCCAAAAAATGAAAAGATAATTAGGATGCCGCCGTTCCGTGGGTGGCCTTCAGGCTGCCGGTCGTGGCCACCAGATCATGCCTGGCGGCGACTTCCGCTGCCCAGAGCGTTAGCCGTAGCTGGAGATCCGGCTCCGAGCTGGCCAAAGCAGCCTCCCACAGCTGCGGACTAGATACATGCCAAGAGGAAGGCGGATAGTGTTTAGGGCATGAATAGAAAATATGAGCATAGTCTGCTCGTGGGTGTCCGCAGAGCGTGCATTTGAGTGAGAAGGCACCGGGGTGAATAAGGGAAAGTCGGGCAGGAGAGAGGAAAGTGTGGGCCAGTAAATGGCGCCACGTGCTCTGTTGGAGCTTAGACAGGGATTTGTGAGGGGGAGGGAGGGATAGGCGAGAGTTGCAGTAATGAAGGGTGATGTCATGGAAGGTGAGGAGGGAGTCACGCGTGTCCATCCCGGAGTGGAGGGGGCGAGCTCGGTCTGTCATCTCACGAGAGATGGAATTTGCCGCCTCGTTGCCAGGGTGCCCCGCGTGAGCCGGAACCCAGAGGAATTGGATACGACGAGAAGCGGGAGGAGAGTGCTCAAGGATGCTGAGTGCAGAGGAAGAGATGCGACTTTTCGCAAAGTTGTGGACTGCAGCTTTGGAGTCGCTGAGTATGAAACGGGCCGGGGTAGTGGCAATTGCGAGCGCAATAGCTGCTTCCTCGGCGGCAGTGGAGGTGGGGGAGGTATAGTGGCAACGGTCAGCGGAGAAAGTGTATGGGAAGTGGTGGCAAAGACATAGGCGGGGTGGAAATTGTATGGCGCCGCATCGACATACACAACATTAGACTGTGGGCCGTACTGGCGCCAGAGGGTGGAGGCGCGGGCAGAGCGGTGGGCGGCGTGATGCTCAGGTTGCATGTTCCTGGGAAGAGGGTTGACAGTGAGCATGGAAAATACAGAGGACGGTAAGGGGTGGGTTACACAGGCAGGGGACACAGGGGTCAAGCGGAGGGAAGAGAGAAGGGCTCTAGCAGAGGGTGTGCGAGGAAGGCGGTCGACTTGTGCCGTGCGATGAGCCTCCACAAGCTCTGAAAGAGTATTGTGGACGCCCATCGCCAGCAGACGAGAAGTGGGTGCGTAGGTGGGGAGCGCAAGGGCCTACTTGTAGGCTTGGCGGATGAGACAGTTCACCTTGTCTTCCTCGGTGCGAGAGAGAAAGAGATAGGGGAGGGAGTAGACAAAGAGGCTGAGAACGAAGGCCTGGACAAGACGACGGAGGTCGTGCTTGCGCATGCCGTGGGGCCGGTTAGCGACACGCCGAACTGTCTGGTGGACAGCGGTAGTTAGGCGGGAAAGGAGGCCAGTGTGTTTGCCGTTGGATTGGAGAAGGAGACCCAGAATGCGGAGGCAGGAGACAGAATGGACGGGGTGAGCGTCAATAATGATGCTAAGGGTGGGGGATGAGGTGGGGGCCGTGCCTCGAGCCGGGAGGAGCAGAAGCAACGACTGTGACGGGGAGCAGACCAGCCCGACAGCGCGAGCATGACCGGCAACCGCGCCCGCCTGGAGGACGGCCTGCATCTCTCCAATATTTCCGGTGGTCACCCAGAGGGTGATATCATCGGCGTAGAAAGCATGGGCAGGTTAGGAATGGCAGCGAGAGCGCGTGCCATGGGGAAAAGAGTGATGTTGAAGGGAGGGGAGGGATGACGGAACCCTAGGGGGTCCCCTGATTTCCAAGGGTGAAATTTGGAGAAGAGAAAGGGCCGAATGAGATCTCAGCCGTGCGACGGGCAATGAAAGCCGTGACATAACCGTGGCTGCGAGGACCCACGTTAAGGGTGGAAACAGCATCTAGGATGGCGGAATGGAGGACGTTGTCAAATGCTTTCATCCTGTCCAGTGCGAAGACCGCACGAATGCGCTTGGCGTGAAGAACCTCTTTGGAGAGCTGGAGCATGACGTCATGGGTAGAAAGGGAAGGGCGAAAGCCGAACATAGAATCGGGGAAAAGGTGGATATCGTCGAGAAAGTTCCGCAAGAGGTCGAGAACAACGTGCTCCAAAAGCTTACCGAGAGAAGAGGTGAGGAAAATGGGGCGGATATTTTGGATGTCTATTGGCTTGCCAGGGTGGGGGTGAAAGTTACCTTAGCGTGGGTCCATTCGGAAGTCAGAGTGGACTGGAAAGCTGGTTTCACTCTGGCAGCGGCAGCGGCGACGTACGCACGTCATTTAATCAACTTGTCTGGATTTTTGCAGAGGCCGGCGCTTCATCTGATATCTGTAAGAGGATCCGAACTGGGCCGTGGCTGCCTGTTTGTTCCTCAAGAAAAAAGACTACGTGAGCAACTCACCGTTGTTCCATTTGCCTTTACCAGGACCAGGACTGTTCTGCGTGTCCCGCCATCTGCGTGACTGTACTGTAACCACGGCCTTCTGTCGCTTCTGTCTTGGGGGCGGTGTTTTCACTGGAAAGCTGGTTTCACTCTGGCAGCGGCAGCGGCGACGTACGCACGTCATTTAATCAACTTGTCTGGATTTTTGCTGGTTGGTGCCATTTCTTATTCTGTGCTGTAGCATAGCTCCTCCCCTGTCGTCGCTGTTGCTGCCACGAGTCTTGTAGTGCTTTTACCTTGTTGTGACTACTGGTTATAGTGTCGTATATGCCATATCTGTGCCGCCTTTAGGCTATGGAGGGTTCTGGCTCTGGAAGCCTGCGCGATGTCGCAAAGTCTCGTGCTGATAAGCAGCCAGGTACTATAAAGGAAGTCACAAAAGTGTTGGTAGAACTGACAGCTAAGCTTGAGGCGTTTGCGACGGACATGAGAAATGTCGTCAGTGGTGTTGCTAACTCCAATACAGAGATTCGCTGTGAACTTGGAGCCATTCGCGACTCCATTGGCTTTATGAACGATGGTTTCGAACAATTCAAGAAGGATGTTGACGCGCTCCGTCGTGAGCTGACTGCAGTGACGGCTGAAAATCAGTGATGTGAAAGAGAAAATGAGCAACTAAGTAAAGAACTGAAAGAAGCAAAGAGAGAAATAGTTGAGCTGAAACAATACAGCAGGAACATGAACCTTGAGGTTAAAGGACTGCCGTTAGTTGCAAACGAAGATCTGAGAAGAAGTGTTGGACAAATTGCCACATGTATAGGCACAAGTGTCACGGACAACGACATTGATGTAGTACCATCGTGTCCCTTCTAAAGATAAAAACAAACCAAATGTGATCATAAAGTTTTCGACTAGGTCTGCACGAGACAGAGTATTCTCTGCTGCGCGAACCGCTAAGTTAAGCACTGGGACCCTGGGCTTTGAAGAGAGTAATCCTGTATATATCAATGAGCCAGTGGCGTAGCCAG
Organism: Dermacentor variabilis; assembly: GCF_050947875.1. NCBI lineage: Eukaryota > Metazoa > Arthropoda > Arachnida > Ixodida > Ixodidae > Dermacentor > Dermacentor variabilis. The sequence continues at coordinate 205,448,955 of NC_134571.1, forward strand.
AAATTTCGTTCGGGGGGGGGGGGGGGGGCTAACAATGCAGCTCGGCCTACGAGGAAACATTAGGTCGGATGCTCCTATCTAAATGCATGTAGAAGGAGAATTCGTTTTTCTCGGCAACCACTGCACCAAATTTGAAGAGGTTTGTTGCATTTAAAATAAAAACTTAAATTCTAGTGATTGCTTGTTTCGAATTTCCGATCTAGGTCGTCAATATTTTATTGATAAGTGGCAAAAATCGAAAATTTTCAGAAAACTAAACAATGAAATTTACAACTCTGTAAATCAGCAATGAAAACTGATATCTCCATTCTGTGAATTGCACATAATAGTACATCTACAGCGGACAAAATTGATGTTACACATGAGTCTAAAAAAATTAAGTATTGTGAAAATACAGCTTTTGCGCTACCCTTGTACATAACATAACGAAATCACGTAAGATACAAATAGACAGATTGAATTTGTACGCTTTGAATAGTGTAATGGATGCCATTTACGGAACCGCGATATCTGTTCTTGATGCAGAGCTATTAATTTGTAAACTTCATGATTTTATTTTTTTCGGAGTTTCGAGTCTTCAAAATATTTTAAACAAAGTTCGGGCCCTAAATCAACATTCCGCTTCCAACAGACACTAGAATTTAACTTACTCTCTCAAATGTAACAAATTTCATTAAAAGCGATTCAGGAGTTATCTCAGAAAAGTGGTTCTGTATTTTACGTATCTAAATCTGTTTAATCTCGTCGGAGTTGGGCCCGAGCCAGAGCTTCCTCTTAAACAATTTGCCTAGGGATCATATACATGAATAATAACCGCATTGTAATTGCCAAAGATGCTGCAAACGATTTCTTGAACGCTACGCACTGTCAATACAAGTAAAATATGTATTTTTTCATAAAATATTATACTCTTATGTGCCAAAAATTGTGCGCAACATAACTGATGTCAATAATTCCATGTTTTTTGTCTATTTAGTAAGTAAAGAAAATATAACACGAACTTTATAACTACATCAGTTCGAAACCAGCAAAGCAGTGCATGCCGCTGATATGAAAAATGTAAAGGCCATGAAATGAACACGTTGAGGACAAATATGTTAATGAAACTTTGTCATTCAAGATCCTTGTTTATATTCTTGTACATATGCAACGGTCAGTGAAAAATCTCAATGACTTTGTCATTTGTTCCACTGTATTACGCAGGAACAGCTGTCACCGGTCGTGTATCGTGAGTAGTTGCACCGAAATTATAGTCGCAACAGGGAGCACATGTAAAAAGCAGGAGTTCTGCAGAATGTACGAGGGCGAGTCAAATGAAAGTGAGCTAATGTGAATATATGACAAACGGGGTACTTTATTTAAACGTAGCCTCCATGAGCATTTAGACATTTGTCCCATTGACTAACGAGTCGCGTAATTCCCGTCTCATAAAGCTCCTTGGCTTGTTGCTTCAAAACGTCTGGAACTGACGTTCACGTCATCGTCCGAGACAAATTCTGGGTCCCTTGAGCTGTTTTTTCGGTTGCCCCAAGATGTGTAAGTCGCAAGGCAACAGGTCTGAGCTGTATGGCGGATGTTGCAGCGTTTCCCACTTGAACTTTGCCAGTTTTGTATTAGCCACATCAGCTACGTGGGGACGGGCATTGTCGTGGAACAAGATGACCCCATTCGTCAATTTTCACGTAGTTTGTTCTTGATTGCGACACGCAGCCGATCCGGCGTTTCATAATATCGGAAACAATTGATAGTCTCTTACGATTTAGCAAATTCTATCAGTAATGGCCCGTGATGATCGAACAATAAAAGTCAACCACACCTTTCCGGCGGAATGACGGCCTTTGCTTTTTTTGGGGGTGGTGAATTCGAATATTTCCATTGTAAGCTTTGCCGTCGTGTTTCAGGCTCGTAGTAGTGGTATGATGGTTCGTCTCCGATCACAATTGCAGACAAGAAATTGTCACCCTTATTGTGATACCGGATCAGATGAGTAAAGGCGGCGCCGAACTTCTCTGTATTCTGGCAGTGGTTCAAAATCTTGGCCATCCATTGCGCACACAAAAGCCGATAACCGAGATGTTCATGAATTATGGCGTGAACTGAGACGGTGAACCGAACCGTGACTGATGTTCACACGCTCTGCCAGTTCATCGATGCTTATCCTCCGTTCTTGTGTCATCAGCTCATCTACCTTTACAATTTTGTTAGAGGTGATTGCACGATGGGCTTTGGTCCGGTCTGAGATTGTCTCTGCAACTTTCACGTCCTTCTTTGACCCGTTTGTTCTAACGCTTCACAGTGGCCAATGAAATGCAATGTTCAATGTACACGGCAGCCATACGGTGACTAATTTCTTTTTGGGAAGCACCTTCAGCTGTCAAATCCTTACGGCACCACGCTGCTCAACTTCTGGGGCTCCATTACGTCACGCAACCATGTTCAATCCAGTGTATGAGCGCATTAAAGAACATTTATCCTCATACCTGCGTGTCACTTTTGTAAATGGGAGATGTCTGTGTGCTACGTGGAGGCCTTGCAGATAATGAACAGAACCATAATCGCGCAGGGTGGGTCGGCTCACTTTCATTTGACTCGCCCTCGTACATTGGAAATGCGAAGATATAATGGAATGTACAAATGCAAAGATACAGCTTGATAAAGGGCAAAACAAGTGCCACTGGAAACAAAGTTCACTGCACATATGCACAAAACCTCGCAACAAGATATTTAAACATATGTATATGTCTCCAATAAATCTACGTATCTAAGAAAAAGGCACGGTATATAATGGGTCAAACAAGGCAAATAAACATGTTGCGCAATCACAGATTCACAGAATCCTAGATTCCGCCCCATTCCATCCACTCCCCCCGATGTATCGCGCGCGACGGAAGGCGGCGCGCTTGCTCCTCACTTTTCTCCCCCTTGCGCACACAAGACTGAGCCACCATCGTCGGCTCACCCATCCCCCCACCCCCCACACGCTTTCACTCGCACCTACAGCATGCGGCGCGCGGTCACGATGTTATCGGCCTTGGACTTTATGCGGAACATGAGGGCGACGGCAGGAATTCGCCTAGAGTGTCCATATAATTGCTATCGCAATAATGTAATAAGAGTATCCGGCAGCTGAAGCGTTCCGTAGCACATTACTTTCCGCAAAATAAGTAACAAAATAGAACTTTCACCATGCGACAATTTACTACGCCGCAACGTTTTTTTTTCTTTCTGTGGGGGGGGGGGCACCGTAATGAAAAAAAAAAGACGCAAAGGAAAGTATCTTGGTCACAATCGAATGCCTACTTTGGGCAACTAATGTGGCTAACTAACCATGCGCATACTGCTCGGTATCCTACAACGGGGAGACAAGAGTTTCTGCAGAGGTTGCGCTCAAGCGAACGCGGTGCAATCCGTCGAGTCCCCACGGTGATGGCGGCGAGCGACCATTGTTTCTTTTTCTCGTCTGCGAGCTAGAAAGCGTCCAAAACTCTGCCAAGTGAAAATGCACTCGGCGAGAGAAAACCGAACGCGCACCGAAGTGCGCCGCGCGGTGGTCGGGGCAACACGAGAAAAACGCATGCGCTCTGGCTGGCTCTGGTAGCCCGCGGGTAGGGGAGCGAGAACAAAAAAATTGAAGAAGCTCAAAGTGTCCTCGCGATTAAAAGTCAAAGTAGAAAACTAAATAAGAACGTAGTTACCTTGGCTGGCTTTAGTGCCTTCACTGGATGCTTTGGCGCCGGTGAAAAAAAAATGTTGACATTTTTTTATGTTACATGACGGCACGAATGAACCACCACAACGCTTCGTCTCATGGGGCCTCGCTGCGGGCTTTGTCAACTTGTCTGATAGTGCGTTGGTTTGGCTTGTCTCGTTGTATGGCCCGATGTACGACTTTGGAAAAGTTAATGAGCCTTTGGCGTCAAATTATTATGGGAACATTAAACTTACAAAGTTCCGTAATTGAATATCTAAAGCACACGTTTGGAAATGTCAATGCACCTTTCACATCAAAAGTTTATGAGAACTTTATACCCATAATGTTTCGAAATTGACATCCACGCGCTCCATAGATTCCATGATACAGTGTAGATTCCGCGGCCTCCGCGAGATGCCGCGGCGAGCCCGTTCGCCATCAAAACATCCTTGAAACTGGAAGCTCGGATGGGGCTGCTTGCGTTATGTTACTCCCGGTGCATGAGCGTTGCCGCCAAATACAGCCCGAGTTCGCAATTTTCGCGGTGAAATGGCTTTTCGAGCGTAAAAAAGACGTTCTAGACAAAATCCAGAATAATTTCCGGCGCCGCAGGTTGCTTTGGTCGGCGGTGCATGGACAGCACAAAAAAATTACGGGGGGGGGGGCTGAAGCCCCATGAGACCCCCCCCCCCCCCTGGCTACGCCCCTGCAATAAGCCTCTGTGCGTTGAAAACAAGCGTCTATTGGGTAGAGCTCGACAACTGAGGCGAGAAAAAGAATGGAAGTTTGTGTGGGTGTCACAGGGAAAGATCCTGATGCGGAAGTCTGAAAATTCGCCTGTCCTACATGTTACCTGTGACTCGGACCTAGACAAGGTGCGTTAGGTTACCCGCTCTTGCATACTCAAAGCCACTTATGTCATGGTGCCAACAGATAGAATGGCTCAAAAATAATCTAGGAACCTATGGTTCTTCTTGCTTTTCTCGATATTTTTGAGAACAGTTAACGGCGCGATTCTTCAGACACCCACGCACATTTTCCGAATCTATGTGGTTTCGTACCTAGCAAATGCGCCTGATAGTGTCTTTATGTATGTGAGCTCTAAACTACTGTCGGAAACAGAAGTTCTGTTTATGAACGTTAACATTTTGACCAATATTGTACAATTTAGAGTCTATAGTACATCAGTGTTGCACTCATTTGTTCTTGCTTGCTACAGTGTTGCGGTTGAGGGCGTCACCCACATAAAAATTAAAATTCCCCTTAATATTCTCCTCAGCAGTTGGTCTTGCATATATAGCATCTTATTCGTCTATGCCAACGGCACTGTTTTACATTGCAATGGCTGTCTTTTTTTCCCTGAGAATTAAGTTTCAAAATGGCTCTGAAATGTACTAGTCCCTCTGAATTAAGCACGCGTGTTGCGCATCAGCGCCTATCGACTCTGAGTTTCCTGCATATGAACATACAGTCAGCCCGTTCTAAAGAAGACGAATTGTGGAATTTTCTAGATGAATTTAAATTTAAATTTTCTGTCATTATGTTGGCTGAATCTTGGTACCGCAACGACACCGATATTGTGCATATTGATGAGTATAATGTGGCCTACATAAATAGAGAAACTAGAGGCGGCGGTGTATGCATATATGTGCAAACAAGTATCAGCTATCAGTATATTGATGAATGGTCTCGATGCTGTGAAGACATTGAAATTCTGTGTTTAAAATTTGAAAACTCTCTATTTCCTGTTGTGTATAGACCTCCTGACGGCAACATCAACAATTTTCTTCAATTTTTAGATGAATTCTTTTCGTTTGTTAATGAAAATAATTATACATTAGTACTCGGAGGTGACCTCAACATTGACATGCTCACAAAGACTAGCAAACAAACTGACCTGTCAAATCTACTTCTTTCGCATGGCCTTTCAAATGTTATAACTACCCCAACTCGCATTACAGCTGCTACAGCCACCTTGATAGATCTATTCATAACAAATTCTGCTAACCTACTACACCATGGTGCAATAAGTATCGCTATCAGTGATCATTTGCCAATTTGCCCAATTACTACGGCTGAAATTAAACAGAGGCACCCGGTGAAATCAGCCATTTATTTCCAAGACATTAATTCACAATCTCTTTCTTGCTTTCGTGACGAAATAAGCTCGTTGAGCTGGGATGACATACTCTCCTCTTCATCACCTGATAGCGCCTATTACCGCTTCATTAAGATCGTATGCACAGTATACCAAAAACACTTTCCTTACAGGCACGTAAAAAAACCTAAACACGCTCGCAAGCCATGGATCTCCTCTAAGCTAATCAAAATGATAAAAGAAAAGAATAGGCTGTACCATGCGTTCTTGAATAGCCGTGACCCAGATGAGTTGAAGAAGTTTAAGAAATATCGAGATAACCTGACTAAGCTGCAAAAACAAGCTAAATGCGACTATTACTACTCCATGTTCGATGGTATCGTTGATGCAAAACAGACTTGAAATGAGCTGAATTCTGTTATATCATCAAGGCGACCCGCCAGTACTATTAAAGAGCTCAAGGTTGGTAATGAGGTTCTTAAAGATGAAGCACTCGCCAATAAATATAATGAAAGCTCTGCCTCTCTAGTTGAAAACACTTATGATCAAGATGCCTTGACGTATTTGCCCAGTCCCCTTAACATTCTTTGTATATTGATGAGACTGATGACACTGAGGTTTTAAATGTGTTCAAAAATTTTAGGCGATATAAAAGTGAGTATGTGCACGGATTAAAAATACAACCAATTCCTTTTGTTATTGACCTGCTCACCCCTTGCCTCACTCACATTTACAACATTTCCTTAACCTCTGGCATTCTTCCTCCACAGATGAAAATTGCAAGGGTAGCTGTGGTGTACAAAGGCGGAGAAAGGGAAAACTTAAGTAACTATGGACGAATCTCAATTCTTCCACTGTTTTCAAAAGGTTTAGAAAAAATTATTCTCCTTAGGATGACTGCCTTTTTTAACAAGTATTCTGTTTTAACACCATGTCAATATGGCTTCAGGTCAGGCTGCTCGACTGAAGCTGCTCTTCTTAAACAAAAGGAACTAATTTTGAAAAATATAGAGGCGAGGAAACTAACATTGAGAGTATTCCTTGATTTCTCAAAAGCTTTTGACAGAATTAACCATGGCACACTATTAGAAAATTCGAATTGTTATGGTACACACGGAATAGTTCTAGATTTAATTAGAAGTTACATAACCAACAGAAAGCAATGCGTATCAATAAATAGAAAATTATCTTCGTTTAAACTTATTAAGCAAGGTGTGCCTCAAGGTAGCATATTGGGAGCACTTCTATTTATCATTTATATAAATGGACATTGTTAATATTGATGTTTCGATTAAATATATTATTTACGCAGATGATACTAGTTTATTCTTCTCAGGAACTAAGGAGGATCAACTCATCAATTTTGCAAATGAAATACTTCGCAAGATATATAACTGGTCTGTAAAAAATTCTCTCCAGTTAAACTGCTCCAAAAGAAAAGCGGTCCTCTTTAGAGCGAAGTCCACGCCTTGTGATCTCACCCAATGCCTCACACTCAATGACACAAAAATAGAACTTTCCGCTACAGCAAAAACATTGGGTGTTATCTTTCATGAATTGATGCTATGGGGCCACCCCACCGATTACTTACGAAATAAACTTAGTAAAGCGTTAGGTATGTTGCGCAGATGCCAGAGGTTTATAACGGACTATTTGCTTCTCACCTGCGCTATTGTAAACTGGTGTGGTCAAATGGTACTAAGAAATCATTAGGTAATTTAGTTTCAGTTCAAAAGAATGCCTTACGTGCTATTTCAGACTTACCTTACGATGGACATACGCGTGACATATTCCGGAAGTTCAAGATTTTACGTGTAGACCACCTTTACGAGTATCAACTTATGTGTTCTTTTAAACGTGACAGGATTAAGGGTACTAAACATATCATAAACATCGCGAACTTGCAGCGGAATCCTTCTTTTCGCCTAAATCGATATACGGAACACTGGGAAGTCACGCGCCCTCGGACTAACTATGGCCTTCAAGCACTCTCCTACTGTCTTCCCTCTACACTCAACAAATATAGTCTAAATGATGTAAACATACGCCATATATCCAAGAGCACATTACTGCAAAAATTTCTGTGAATAATTAACTTTTTGGTTTGTCGGTTGAAAAGTATTTCTTTGCTATTTTTAAGTTGTCATTTCTGGTTTTCTTGCATACATGTATGCGTATATATATATATATATATATATATATATATATATATATATATATATATATATATATATATATATATATATATATAGACCTGTGCCCAGCGCCACCACTCAACCCAGCTATAAAAGACCACCTCAAGCAAGGCCGAGCCATTGGGCACGGTGGCACTCACGGAATGCGGTCAGCTAACAATCCGCTTATCTTCATCCTACAGCTTGTGCCCGGACTGCTGCTCTATGCCGGTCCGAGTTTCGAGCCACCAGGACAAGCCGGAACAACATGCGTCGTGAATGCCACCGCTATCAACCTACAACGAGATTCCGTGCCGCTCAAGTCATGGGACCCCGTGCTGCATCACTCGTCATCCACCTGCGCGGACGCTGGGAGCATGGGCTGTGCGCATGACCTGTGCCCAGCGCCACCACTCAACCCAGCTATAAAAGACCACCTCAAGCAAGGCCGAGCCATTGGGCACGGTGGCACTCACGGAATGCGGTCAGCTAACAATCCGCTTATCTTCATCCTACAGGTGAGGAGGCGATATGGAAAGTGTATCCGCTCAAATGACCCCTTTTTGCTTGTGCTGCCGTGCCCACGGCTTTGTGCTGTTGTGATTGAGCATGCGATGCATGTACATGAACTCTTATTGCTTGGCGGAGACATTGAGACGAATCCAGGCCCTGAAATCAGCCAACAATTAAAGGAAATAGCTGCGGGTATAAAAGAGATTAAGGAAAGTCGCCTGGCTAAAATGGACAAGAAATTAGACCTACTAACAAAACTAGAAGAAAAGGTCGACTCTTGTCAAGAACAAATAGCAAACATGAATATTCTTATCAAAGACATGCAAGAAAAAATCGACGATCTAGAGAATCGTAGCAGGCGAAATAACCTGTTAATATATGGCTTACCGGAGGTAGAGGGAGAGACACCCTTGATACTTGAAAGTGCGGTGAACAAAAACATAATTGTAGATACTCTAGAATTAAAACCAGTAGCAATCGAACGTATACACCGAATTGGTAGAGGAGCGCCGAACAAGGTTAGGCCTGTAATTCTTAAGCTACTTGACTCAAGAGACAAATCTTCAATACTAAAACGGGGATACAAACTTAAAGATACAGGCCTATCTATTGGAGAAGACTTTTCGAAACGCGTACGCGATACTCGAAGGAAACTTTGGAACAGTGCGAAAACAAACCGACAAAGAAATGAGAAAGTTTCCCTTGTCTTTGATAAGCTATATATAAATAATCGAGCATATGTTTGGAGCGATGAGAAAGAGGACAAGGTACCACTTAATGAAAAACGCATAGAAGTAGCTACTGCAGGTACAGGAAAGGCGGCGAGTGCGTCCAGCGACCAAGCAAAAAAGGGAGCTACTACTCGTCGCACTGCAAAATTAGCGAACTAACACTCCTCACGGTGAACGCAAGAAGCGTCATCAACAAGACGGAATCACTTGAAAGTCTGATAATTGATCATGAACCTGACCTAGCAGCCATAACAGAAACATGGCTCACACCTGATATTTTTGATCACGAGTTCGCACCGCCCAACTATTCTGTGGTCCGGAAGGACCGCCCCACACGTGGTGGTGGAGTGGCGTTATTGATAAAAAAGGGTCTTTCCTTTATAGCCCTTCCAGAGGTACAAGGCGCAGAAGCCATTTTTTGTAAACTTCTTTGTGACGGCACAAACATATTCATAGGTTGTGTTTATCGGAGCCCAAACTCTGATGATGCTTCTATCAGTGTCATTCATGATTACATAGAACGCCACGTGTTTGGTTCCCGCGTTGTCCTCTTGGGCGACTTTAATCTGCCAGACATTAACTGGAATAGTATGTGCTACTCATCATCAGCTTCGGATGCATTGTTTGACCTCATGCTAACCTTCAATCTTCATCAGATCGTTTCATGCCCCACCCGCTCACAGGGAAATACTCGGAACATACTAGATCTAATCTTTTTCAGTAACCACTTCGACATAAATCGCATAAAAACTGATGTAATTCATGGTATATCAGACCACGACGTACCAGTGTGCATCGTGCCTCTTGGTGGCAGCATAACCACTCATTCTTCTGTATCTATAGTAACAGACTTCGAAAACGCTGACGATAACAGCATACTAATGCACCTCGCTCATGAATTCCAGCATTTTTCAGAAATTGGCTCCGATGCTTCAGTAGATGTAAATTCCCTTTGGTTTCACTTCAAATCGGTTGTGCTTTACTGCATCACTCACTACGTTCCTACAAAAACAAGGCGCCCTCCAAAAAATAATCCATGGATCACGCGAGAAGTTATTCAAGCAAAGCGACGTTTGAAAAGGTTACGTAGGGCAATAAAAACAAAAGGTTGTGGAGAATCCAGAATTCAGAAATTACCGGATGCCATCGCGGAATTCAAGCTTAAAGCTAAACGTGCTAAACAGCACTACTTTGATGTAAAACTACCTAATTTTCTTGTTAATAACCCTCAGAGGTTCTGGAATTACTTTCGTACTAATAAAAATGCTACATCACATTCTCTTCCCGAAGAAAAAACTGCTAAGGCTAACGCATATAACGATTTTTTTCGGTCAGTGTTCACTACAGATGATAACATTATTCCCCCATTTGCAACGCAACATCACGCGAAAATCGCTAAACTAGACATTACGGATGCCGGTATTTTCAATCTACTGCTTAAACTTGACCCCAAGAAAAGTAGTGGCCCTGACGACGTACCTAATACTTTCCTCAAAAGATATGCAGAGTGGTGCAGTAAATATTTTGGCCTAGTCTTTCGGAAATCACTTAAGACTTCGCAACTACCTCATGATTGGAAAATTGCAAAGGTAATCCCGATCCACAAGGGAGGTGACACTGCTTACCTTCAAATTTCAGACCCATTTCACTAACGAGCACGTCATGTAAACTTCTAGAACACATAATCTTAAAACACATGACCGTATTCCTAGAGCGCATTAATTTTTTCTCACCCAACCAACACGGTTTTCGCAGTGGTCTATCGACAGTAACCCAACTAACGGAACTAGTCCACGATCTTGCTGTTACAGTTAATAACCGCGGTCAAACTGACTTGATTCTACTCGATTTGTCCAAGGCTTTCGACTGTGTATGTCACAGCAAATTAATAGCTAAAGTTGAAAAGGTTTTTGGTATAGGAGAACTTTCTGCTTGGATAAAAGGTTTCTTAAGTAACCGCTCGCAATTTGTGGTTTACGAAAAAACGCTTTCTAACACAGTCGCAGTAACATCCGGAGTCCCCCAAGGGTCAGTGCTTGGACCATTGCTTTTCTTACTCTATATTAACGATATCACAGCTAACATCAATTGCAATATAAAACTATTCGCAGACGACTGCGTCATATACAGAGAAATTAACAATTACAATGATCATATTAAATTAAATGATTCTCTAGCTAACATAGCTGATTGGTGCTCCAAATGGCAGATGCAAATAAACATACAAAAGTCCGCGATCATGTCTGTAACCAGGAAAACGGTATCATCAATTTTTGTTTACACAATTAATGGCACTCCACTTAACAAAGTTGTAGAACACAAATATCTAGGCGTTACATTAACCTCGGAGCTCAAATGGGACAAACATATCAGTAATATAATCTCAAAGGCGCTGCGCAAATTATTTTTCTTAAAAAGAAGCCTGGCGCTCGCAACCAAGTCAACGAAGCTGCTAGCCTACACATCATTTGTAAGGCCTGTTCTCGAATACGCTAACACAGTCTGGTTTCCGCATACACAGACTAACATAAGTAAGCTAGAATTAATACAAAGGAAAGCTGTGAGGTTCATCCATAACAAATATAGACGTACAGACACGCCAACACATCTTTTAACCCAGTCCGGTTTGCGAACGCTATCCACAAGAGCGAAACACGCTCGCCTAAAATTCTTGTTTCAACTACTAAAAAATAACTACAGAATAGATGCCTCCCGATACATTTCATTCTCCGAAACTCGACCTACACGTAACAAGCATGCGCACACATTGACAGAATACACATGCAAAAATGACACATTTAAGTATTCTTTTTTCCCGCTCGCGATAGCAGAATGGAACCAACTTCATCCTACTATCACCAACATTGAATCATTATCCGAATTTATCTCACAAATAGAAAAAACTGTGTGTGAATAACAGTACCTATTATGCATGCAGGGACACCGGCACAGATTGCTTTATTTGTTAGGAAATTTTAATAAATACTCTAATTTTCGACAGCTTATTCGTTTGCCATAATGATTCCCTAACACACGTAGTTTATTAGTTATTTCTGTTTTATTACTTGCCCTTAGTAATATCTGTGCTTTTGTTATAAAGCATCTTGCTCTTTTACATCTTTTTTTTATTATTTACTGTTACGTTTAATCTTATCATGGTTTACTTGTATAGTACTATGTATAACTTGCACTGCTTATGTCGTTTTCTTACTTTTTGTATAATCTATACTTTGATTTCCTTGCATTGTACAGCTGAATTATTGTACTGCCCAACTGCCACGCTCTCGAAGGAGAGCAGCAGTATTGAAAATAAATAAATAAATAAAAAAAAATATATATATATATATATATATATATATATATATATATATATATATATATATATATATATGTGTGTGTGTGTGTGTGTGTGTGTGTGTGTGTGTGTGTGTATATGCGTCTGTGAATATGTATATATTGACCCTGCCACAAGTATGTACTACGAATATCTTGCCATGTTGCCGCCTGTTGTTCATGGGGAGGTGGCACTAGTCAAGCTGCCGTTATGCAGCTTTTATCCTGCCATCCCTACCGCTTTGTATATATCAGTGTACTTATGTGGTAAAATAAACTTCTTCTTCTTCTTAGAGTGCCTTCATGCCAATGTTTGCTAAAGAGGTCAGTGATGGCCTCGAGGGATGGGGTATCCAGATTACGGAGAGCCTTGTTAGAGATTTGGTCGGCCCCCGGTGTTGAGGTCGCGCGGAGCTTATGCAGCGCAGCACGAATCTCGCCGAGGGTGATATCTGCGTCGAGCGCAGAATTAGGGTTGCCGGTGTAGGAAGGGAGAGAGGAAGGAGGGTTGGTGCAGAGATAACGATCACGAAGAGCAAGAAGAAAGCCGGAATCAGAGAGTGGATATGAGTGAAGGAGGTGCGTCATGTCCCTGCGGTGCGTGGCCTTGAAATGCGATGGGTCAAGGAGGACACGCAGGAGAGCCCATCTATCCCTCAGCCTGAGGTTACCAGCCATGCGCCCACTGCTGTCTGGTGAGAGAGGAGCAGTTCTCCTTTATGTCCATTGCCAGGCGAGCAAGGCCGAGGCGCAGTGAGCGGTTGTGTTTCTGGGAAAGCCAGCGGAGGTGCAGGGAGTGATACGCCTCCCAGAGGTGCAGGAGGCGACTATCAGCCGTGTAGGAGTGAGGAGGGGTGGGGATGGTGGAGGTGGCAGAGGACACATCCTGAAGCAGGTTGGTGGTCAACTGAGAAAGGTCTGAGATGGAGGTGGAGGCCTGTTGCCGTGACTGGCGGAAGCGATCCCAGTCCACCACCTGCACCAGGCGTATGCGGGAGGAAGATAGGGCGGGAAAGGAGAAAGAGACGGACAGGATATAGTAGCCGCTACCGAGGGAGACCCAGGTGCTCGTGCACACCACGTCCGGGACATTTTTGCAGATGGAAAGGCCCGGATTAGTGTTCCGTTGTACGCTGGAGCCAATGTAGGTGGGTTCCGAGAAATCGTTAAGGACGGACAGCTGTTCGTTCTGCACGAAGGTCCATAACGCCAGTCCTTTCCTGCAGTTCTTGGGGTAGCCTCAACTTGCGTGATGAGCGTTGAAATCCCCAAGAAGCAGGAGCGCATTCCGGCTCACGCGTGATATGGCATTGCGGAGAAGAAGGGGAGCTGCAGTAGTGCGGTAAGGGCTGTATGCATTAAAAAGGGAAGCTGAATAGTCTGTCGAATTCAATAAGACGCTCATATACGGATGCGGGAACCTTATAAACCATGTAGGTAAAATTTGGGTTTTTTTTTCAATTAGGAGCGACGTAATCGTCGGTTAAAATTGCGCTGTAGCTCCGCCCCCCGTCGAATGCCGCGCGCTGCTGCTGACGCTGACGATGCGAGCGGAGACCGGAAACCGCGGTGTTGTGACGTCAACTCTAGTGTTTTGTTCCTTTGCAGTCTGCGCGACCGTGCCTGACCGTGCTTGTTTCTGCGTGCGTGCAATCGTAATCTGCTTCGATCGACCCTACATTCCTTTGTTGGTGCGTCTGCGTGTATGTAGAGTGGTAGTATACGGCCAGCCCTGCAATTCGGCCTGCGCAGTTGCTGTATATGGCCACAGAATGAGAGAGGACTACTTGCCACTAGCAGGCTTTCTAAACGCAGCGCGAAAAGATCGGAGCAAAGAAAACAAAGACGGCACGAGTGCGCACTGACTGATGATAACTGGTGTTCGAAGGCCTTATGAATACACGAACTCGCCCAAACCTGGATTTTGATTTACTGCGAGCTCCCTCGTGTTAGCACGCTGAACGGAAGGTGCATGTTTATCTCCCGCCCTTGACGCAGGTTTCGTCGCAAAGCGCCGCAAATTTTCTATTTGCACGTGTGTTGTAAAACAGCCTGCATGCAGCTACCATAACGCAGTGCAAATGTAGAGTTTGCATGTGCTGGAAAGCCGGCGCACGCCAGGACGCAACGCTCCCCCCTTCTCTCGCGCACAGCGAGAAACCGACCGTCTCACGTAGCCGACGGAATTCGCCGCCTTTACGACTTTGGTTACGAGTAGTGTGCGGATGGCGCACAGATGAAGGTCACTACACGTACTGCATGAACCGGGAAGCTTTTCACGCGTTTAAACCGTCTTTGTAGATTGCCGACAGCTTTGGACAGTGCACAAATGCCGACGATCGCATCCCCGCTTACGTTCCACGAGGAGGCATGCAGGAACACAACACTACAGTTGTTTGACCGGAAACGAGCTCACTAGATCGGCGAAAGATCAGCGAGATCACTAGATCGCTTTGCAAAAAAACATACTCACCAAAGAGCATTTCCAACACGAGGAGATCCCAAGACTTCGCTTTCGTTCGCGTCGAAAGCACTGCTCGCACCAGCATCGTTTGCTTCTTGAGAGGCCGGCTCTTCGCAATCGGCTCGTACATGTAGGGAGTAACCCCGAACTCCTCAGAAAAACGCAGCCTCTCTAAATTTTCCATTGCCTCCTAATTTTCCATTACAGCACCAAACTACCTGGCACTGCGCTTCATGTGTAGCGGCAGCGGTCGGTCACTAGAGTTGACGTCACGAGGCGCCCGACCAATCGCAGGCGGAAACGAGACGTGCGAGCTGGGCGTGTCCGCTGCTGCACTTTTCGTCGAAATAAAATATATTTGCGCTTTCTTTCGCTCAATTTCGATACGATAATCGAATTCGGAGGGTTGAAAACCATTATGTACACATGTTCACTCAATTTTTCTGGAAAACCTTTCAGCTTCCCTTTAAGGACGAGAAGGCTGGCATCTTGCCGCCGCCGCGGTAGGAGTTCCAAGAAGAGGTGAGTGCACTCTGGAACGTCGAGCGGATGCTCGAATGCAATGTAGGCGCGATGAAGTAGCGTGGCAACGTTCGGAGGTGAAGGGGAAGCAGGGTGAGAGCTGTGTAGTCACGTAGTTTTACTGGGGAGAAGGTTTCCTGAAGGGCGATGATAGCGGGGAGGTCGGAGGGAGGGATGTTTTGGAGGTGGAGCTGCAGCGTGTTCCGCTTTGCAAGGAAGCCGCGGCAGTTCCACTGTTAGAAATTAAGGCGCGGGGGGTGTCTGGCCATCTTGAGGCCGGGGTGCCCCTGCTGGTGCAGGGTGCTTGGGAAATGAGGATGAGGGAGGAGGGATGAGACATTAATGATCATCTGGGCAAGATCGGCGTCGAGGGAACTCTGGCGGGCCTCAATTTTGGCCACGCGGTAGTTAATTTGAGCCATCCAGGTCTGCGTGTCCGTACGCAGAGCTGTAATGGCGGCCATGAGGCGTCGTTTATGTGCCTTGAGGAAGGAGGCCGTGTGGCGGATGAAAGCCTCCATCTCCGGGGTGGGGGCAGGTGTGGTAGAGGAGCGCCTCTTATGTGGAGGGCTGCGGGAGGGGGAGGCGGCAGGAGAAGACGCGGCCGAAGAGGAGGCGGACATAGGTGGGGACATAGAGGAGGGGACATAGGTGGTGGTGGTGGGGGAGGGTCAGCGATGGGTTATGAGGTTTGGCGAGAGGAAGATGTGGGGAGGTGGGGGCGCGCACCAGCGCCCGCAGCTGTTCTTTTAGTCGAGCAATCTCGTTGCTCTGGGCTGTGATTTGAGATTTGAGCTCTTCTGTTTCGGGGTCGGGTGTGGGAGGCTGCGATTGCCAGCTCCCCTGGGAAGCAGTTGATGGGGTGTCTTGCCCCTTGGAGGAGTGGAAATGAGACTGAGCGGTGGCGGGGGCTGCAGTCCTGGCTTGATCGGGAGCTGGATCAACACCGGAGCGGGATTATCGGGAGTCTTTGGCGTTTGGTGTTGACTGCGCTGAGTTGGATGACGTTGACTTGGGACTGGATGTGAGTGGGGAGGGACCTTCCCGCTCGAAGCGGAGCTTACACGGTCGGCACCCCGTGACATGTGTGCCCCTGCACAAGATGAATTTAGGAGTGCAGTCCAGGGAGTCCTTAGCTGCGTGCACAGCTCCGCAGCATGGGTAGCGTCCAGACCTGGGCTTGGTACATACTTCGGAACGGTGACCATGGCTCCAACAATTGACACAAGCTTCAGCCTTGGGGTGGAAGGGGTGACAGATGAAGAGGCCGCAGTTGAACACCGCGGTGCGAGGGAGTTCTTTCGTGCCGACGAAAGTGATCAGGATGGACCGGGTGCGACCCATCTGCCTTGCATCGGCGATGACGTAAGTGCTGCTGGGATTCATAGCCTGCAGGTCCTCGATTATCTCCTCTTGGTTTGGTTGTCCACGGCGTTGTAGATTATGCCGCGGAGGGCGTTGTCGGGTGCGGCCACATAAACGCGCAGTGGGTACAGCTGGGTGGCGAGACGCAGCTCAGAGGTATGCGCGTACCGCCGGGTGCGTTGCTCCGAGGCCGTACTGAAGGTGAAAGAGTTGTATGGGTTTATGCGTACGCAGTCCTCGCCACGGGCGGCGGCGTACTCAACGCTGGTGCTAGAACAGAGTGAAGCAAGGAGGGCCCCATTGGTGGTTGTGCGGAGGTCGAGGCCACCTCCAGGGCGGAAGACGATCTTGTAGTCTTCCGCTGCGAGTCGAGGCAGCGGGACGTGGCGGCGCAGGCGGTGAGTCTTCAGCGATGGCGGGGGTGCCATGGCGGACTTGAGGTGGGCGTTCGTGGCTGAAACGGCTTCCTTTGGATAGGCCGCAGGTGGGCTTGGAGCATCCGGGTCCGGAGGGGTGGGTCGTCATCAAATTCTTGTTGGGAGATGAGTGTACCGTCGACTATACTTTTCATATCGGTAGCTTCGAGGCAAAGGGAGCGAGTGCCGGCGCAGTGGATGCCGGTGCGGCGCTAGGTGCAGCTGCGCGCTGCGGGCGAGGTGGCGTTGCGCCGAGCGTTGGGCTTAGCTCGGCGGCCCCGTGGCTGGTCAAAGATGATGCCCTGGTGAAACGGTGGTCGGCAGGTTCGGGCAAATGAGGTGTCAGGAAGGTCCTTACACCTCCGGGTGCTCGGTAGCAGAAACTGGAGGATGTCCCGGGCGAGACGCCAAAGCCAGGAGCATGGCGGCGTTGCGGCCAACGCGTCTAGCAAATCGCAGCTCTACCCATGGCCGGTATCGAGCGGGCGTCCGCTCAAACTCCTGGCGCGCGTTACAGACCGGCCGTGCAAAAAGTTCACTTATATCGTATCAAAAGCTCCCATATTCATTCCTAGGAGTGGGCAGCGTAACCCGGACGAAGCACAAAAGGAAGTGGAAGATGCGAGCGCAGACTAACAACTGGTTTATTTTTTGCTGACAAGCGATTAACTGCACAGAGAATTGGACCATGTGATGAAGATACGCGTACAACTGGTGAAAGGGTGTCAGCCCTATCATGCCATTCAAAAGCTTCGTTTCTCTATCATGTAGAGAGATAGAAGTGTGGCTGACGCATGCGCTCGAGTTGACATGCATCATGTAGGCTTCCACAATCTCACGTTTGATTTCATTTCCATTTTTATAAAATATTTTGGTTTTCTTCAAAGAAAGGTTTGCATGGACAACTTCGACAATGCGCGGCCCGATTTGTGGCCAGAATCGCGCCTAGACCGAGCCAATGAGACAGCCGCCGTTAGGTCAGTGTCCAGGCATGTAGGAGAAGAAGATGAAAAGAACAATTCAGGTGCATTCCTGAGTGCTTTGACGTGTTCGTCAAATCTCAAGGAAACCCGAATGGCAGAGTGCAAAAGATTCAACCCCTTCTGCACCTTTTAGGAGGAAACCAAGTGAAAGTACTGACGACTGATGAAGAAGGGTACTTCGTCCTCCTAACGGAAGGGCACTTTTCTGAGAAAACCTCTACCGCTTCAAAAAAAGCTTCAAGAAGGCACACGTTGAACCTAAGAAAGTCAAAGATCAAGCAAAGAAATTGTCTGGAATTGAACCTGAAGCTTCTGTCTAGTACAGTAAACAAAAGTCAGGGGTTGAACCTTGATCTTTTCTTTACGATAAAACCCATAAACCCGAGCAAACTTTCCGCAAAAATGTGTCTGAGAGAAACTCTTGGGAACGCGTAGTGTCTGGTTATCGTCAGAAGAACGTAACAGAGCTCCGGGTAGACGACCCATTCAAAGTAAAAACTCGGAAGAAGTCGTTAAGTTTTTATAAGAAGGGGTGCATCCAGCAAGCACAGCCTTAAGCGTCGACGTGACAGTTTTATTTTATTCCCTTCCTAGAAATTAGCTGATGAAGACAATCAAAGATTTCATTATGGATAACGATGAGTTAAAGATTAGGAATGAGAGTGGCGTTCCGTTTCGGTCATTTCTCGAACTCTCGGCTTTTTATTTAAATTCCACGTTCGTTATCTGGGATAACGAAGTTATTATTCGGACGCAGGGGGTCTGCGTCGGCTCTCAGGTGGCACGTTAGCGATATCTTTCTCGGCACCGTTGACCGGGCACTCGAGAGCGTCTTGGCGGGAACAATGATCAAGTGCTCTAGGTTTGTTGATGACTACTTGATAGTTATCCACTCGCAAACAAGTTCCAAAGATATTGGCGTTATTCTCGCAGCCTTTGATAAAGAAGGAATGGGTCTTGGGTGTACTCATGAGCTGCTGACTAATAATAAAATTCAATTTTTGGACTTAGAGTTAATATTAACAGTACAACATATTTGTTGGCAACATAACCCCAGGACAAGCAAACCAGCTTTAAACTACGCGTCGGCACACTCAAAGCTATTGAAAAGAGGCATTGCTATGACATATTTAGGTTCTGCACTTGGAAAGTCATGCCACCACCTCGCCAATCTCAGCTTTTCGCAACAACGTAATCATCTAGAGAAGGCCGGTTTTCCAAAATACATTGTCGTATCAGAATGTGAAGGGCTAATGAAGAAAAGAAAAAAAAAAGGAAGCACCCCAGAAACAGATCGAAATGGTAAAAAAGTCTGCACTCATCCCTTATGTACATCAGATGGGGCATGGTTTAAAAAAGACAGCCATAAAATATGGTGTTCAAGTCGTGTTTTCAGCAAAAAAATCGTTAAACAAGATTTGCAATAGCGTGAATAGACCTAAGCAGGTGTCCAAGGCCATTCGCCGTATCAAACACACGGGGCAGCTCGTGGCATACTCGGTGGGAGTGGTGTACGTTATTCCTCTTTCGTGCGGCAAAAAGTACTTTGGGCAGACAGGACGCTTTCTTAACATTCGCTTTAGGGAGCAGCAAGCTGCGATCAGGAATGCAACAGGCTCGAACCTGGCCGCGCATTGTCGAAATTGACCATGCAAACCTCGGTTGGAAAAAACCGAAATAATGTATAAAAGTGGAAATCAAATAAACCGCGAGATTGTGGAAGCCTACTTCATGCATGTCAACTCAAGCGCTTGCGTCAGCCAGACTTGTATCTCTCTACAGGATGAAGAAACGAAGTTTTTGAATGGCAAGATAGGCTAATACCCTTTCACCACTTGTACGCGTCTCTCCATCACATGGTCCCATTCGCTGTATATTTATTAAATTGTTTAGAAAAAATAAACCAATAGTTATAATCTGCGCTCGCAACTTTCCCTTCCTTTTTTCCTTCGTCCGGGTTGCGCTACTCACCCTTAGGAACTTGTTCATTCACGAACTCGCTCAGCTTGCTGTGTTAATTCAAGAACTCCCATTGATGCCACAACAGAAAAAAAAATTAGAGACAGGTCAGAGCGCAGTGTCCTATATATCTTGCCGCCTTTTTTGTTCCATTCGCACTGTACATTACTTGCTCTCATAGGTCGTTTATTGTACTTAAGGTTGAAAGATTGGGTCACGTTTAACTGCTTTATTTTCCTTTGTTGGTATTCTTCAGCTGCACAGAGTGAACGAGGAGCCCTGAAAATAAGAGGAACAGAGATTGATTATATCTTGATTTTATATGCGTCATTCGTTACCGAATTTGACGGCCGAGACGTTCATTGAAGAGCGGCACGCACCCCGTGATCCAACTTGGCGTCAAAGAGGTTCACTGAAGACCAGCACAGACCGAGTGGCGCATACTCGGTGCTATAAGTGGGCGTCGAAGAGTTTCATTGAACAGCAGTCCCTACTCAGTCCCTACAGTGTCGGCGTGCAATAGGTTCGTTGAAGAGCGGCACATATGTACTCGTTGCCACATATACTCAGGGATCCAAGCTAGTCAGATGGTCGGTTTCGCGCCCTATTCCCTCAGCACAGCAGCAGTCCGATGTGGTACCCATTCTACCAAGAGCTACCCAGTGACCCAGGTAGGTGGCAACACGGTTAGAAACATACATACATACATACATACATACATACATACATACATACATACATACATACATACATACATACATACATACATACATACATACATACCTACATACACATACACACACACACACACACATACATACATTATCACCGTCCTAATCATCATCATCAGCCTGGCTACGCCCACTGCATGGCAAAGGCCTCTCCCATACTTCTCCAACTACCTCGTTCATGGGCTAATGTGGCCATGTTGTTCCTGCAAACTTCCTAATCTCATCCGCCCGCCTTACTTTCTGCCGCCCGCTGCTACGCTTCCCTTCTCTAGGAATGCAGTCCGTAACCCTTAATGACCGTCGGTTATCTTCCCTTCTCATTACATGCCCTGCCCGTGCCGATTTCTTTTTCTTCATTTAACTAAGATCTCAACTCCCGTTTGTTCCCTCATCCAATGTGCTCTCTTCTTATCCCCCCCCCCCCCTTTAACGTTACACCCATCATTCTTCTTTCCATAGCTCGTTGGGTCGTCCTCAATTTAAGTGGAACACTTTTCGTAAGCCTGCAGGTTTCTGCCCCGTACCTCAGTAATAGTAAGACACAGCTGTTACCTGGTTTTCTCTTGAGGGATAATGGCAACCTGCTGTTCATGGTCTGAGAATGCCTGCCCAACGCAACCTAGTCCATTCTTATTCTTCTGATTATTTCAGTCTCTTGATCCGGTTCCGCGGCCACTATCTGCAATAAGTATATGTATTCCCTTACCACTTCCAGTGTCTCGATACCTATCGTAAACTGCTGTTCCCTTCCAAGGCTGCTAAACATTACTTTAGCTTTCTGCCGATTAATTTTTAGACCCACCCTTCTTCTTTGTCTCTCCAGGTCAGCGAGCAAGCATTGCAATCGGTGCCCTGAGTTACTAAGCAAGGCAATAACATCAGCGAATCACAAGTTACTAAGACATTCTCCCTTAACTCTTATTCCAAATTCTTCCCAATCCAGGTCTCTGAATACCTCCTGTAAACAGGCTGTGAATAGCATTGTAGAGATCATATCTCCCTGCCTGACGCCTTTCTTTATCGGGATTTTGTTGCTTTCTTTATGGAGGACTACGGCGACTGTGGAGCCGCTATTGATATCTTTCAGCATCTTTAAAGGGACACTAAAGTGAAAAACGATTTTTTCTGCATCAGTAAATCACCGTTCTACAACACCAAAAACAACACTCTTACAACGATAAGACGTTTGGTAAGCCAGAAAAACCGCAAGAACGAAATACGGGTGGCGACGCCTACTTAAGTTCCCGCACCTAGAGGCTGTGACGTCTTGGATTTTGATGGCATCTTCTAGGGCCTACTAATTACATATAGCGGTGTAGATTGACTACACTGTGTTCTAAAGGAACTAAATAATAAACATGGCAAGTTTCGAGAACCTTTATTCATACTTTGGAATCCCTGACGTCACACTGACGTACCGGCGCTGGGGTTGCGGTGCGAAATTCAATTACTGATACTTCGACCTTCATTTTATCATCTAATAATCAAACTATTATTTCGAAATGACTGCCTGGAGGGTTCTCAAACAATGCTTTATTAGTCTAAACTGATTGAATGTTTCGCTTTAGTGTCCCTTTAAATACGGCTCGTCTACATTCTGATTCCATAATGCCTGCATGACTGCTGAGGTTTCGTCTGAATTGAACGCTTTCTCGTAATAAATGAAAGCTATATATAAGGGTTGTTTATATTCCGCACATTTCTCTATCACCTGATTGATAGTGTGAATATGGTCTATTGTTGAGTAGCCTTTACGAGATCCTGCCTGGTCCTTTGGTTCACAGAAGTCTAAGGTGTTCCTAAGTCTATTTGCGATTACCTTAGTAAATACTTTGTAGGCAACGGATAGTAAGCTGATCATTCTATAATATTTCAAGGCTTTAGCGTCCCCTTTCTTATGGATTAAGATTATGTTGGCGTTCTTCCATGATTCCAGTACGCTCGAGGTCATGAGGCATTGCGTGTACAGAATGCACCAGTTTTTCTAGAACAATCTGTCCACCATGCTTCAATAAATCTGTAGCTACCTGATTCTCCCCAGCTGTCTTCCCCCTTTGCATTGCTCCCAAGGCTTTCTTTACTGTGCTTCTGTTAGAAAGAAACAAACATCCTACATACATAGCCCCCGGTAAGTGCGTGAACTATCCTTAAGAATGCTAATCGTATTAAAAACACTAATTTATTAGCATTCTTAGATTACTTGACGCCCTTTTCGGGGTTTGGCTATGTATGCAAGTATCTAACCGTCTTTCCATCTACCTGGGTCACAGAGTAAGCGATGGTCGAGTGAATAGCGCATTGGGCAGGTGTGCTGAGGGAACGGGGTTCTAAACCAACCGTTGAGCCAGCTTAGTCAGTGTGTATGTGGCAATGTGTACATCCGTGCCGCCATTCAACGAACCTCTTTCTCGCCGACACGGGTCACAATAGATGCTGGACTGCAGGAAGGTACCGCTGTTTCCATGAAACTCTGTGACACATACTTAGAGCATTGGATATGGGCCACTTGTTCTGGTCTTCAATGAACCTCTTTGATGCCTACTCGAGTCACTGGGTGTGAGCCAGTAGGTGTGTGCCGCTGTTGAATGAACACGTTTGAGGCCTTCTCAGGTAACTAGGTATGTGCTGCTGGGAATGTGTGGCTATAAGAAGACGAAAATTCCTATGCTGAGCGCAATCGAACCCACGTCACAAGTGCTCCTGAAGGACAGCAACCCGACGCGCGTGCATGCTGTGCCACAAATCCACTGGATATACGTGCCACTTTTCAATGAACGTCTTTCACGTCAACGCTTTAGCGAGCTGCGCCATGAATGCGCTGGGTATGTGCCGCTCTTCAGTGAACCTCTCGACAACTTGGGTCTCTGATTATGTGCCACTGGGGGAGCGGTGAGTGCGGGAACCATTCTCAGCGTTTGCAGGCCCCGGCGCGCCACACTTATACTCTCGGAGGCCACGCATGGACTTCTCGGCAGCGCCACCAGATGGCGCAGTATGTCCAGAACGAAGCGCGAGAGAGGAGACCTGTTGCCACATTAACCCTTTACTGCACAATTTTTTGTTTCCTCAAAATGTTATTCATAGAGTAGTAGGGAAGCATAAATGTAGCTGCACTCCCTTGGAAACTAAATTTAGCGAATTTCTGTGGTTTGAATATGCAGAAAAATATTGTGTTGCATATTTGCAACAACGTGCAAATAAGGAAGAAGTTTAAAATGAAAGATAGGGCTTTGTGCGATTCATACGCACTATCACTTACCACGAACTATCATCGATTGGAACGATTTACCCTCATACATAGCCATGGAAACTGACATAGCCAAATTTAAGGAAACAATATGCACTACTGTGACGCGCTGTTAAAAAATATTGTTTTCTTATTACGTGCGTTTCCCTGATATTTTTGATGCTTTGTGAGTTGTTGCTCGCTCCTGATGTTTTTATGTACGTTGATTTTTTTTTGTCTTTCTTGCTTTGTTTGTTTTTTGGTTTCTTCGTTCAATATGATAACTACACTGCCCTGTTGCGCGGGGAAAAAATGTCTTGTAAATGTTTTTCTTTTTTTTATGCTGTAGTTGAATGTACACTTGTGTTTCTTCTTGTAGCCCCCCCCCCCCTATGTAATACCCTCCTTCGATGTCCTTTAGGGGTATTGTAAATAAATAAATAAAGAAATACTCAGATGTTTATTTGCACGTGACGATCATTGGCGCACGTATGCTTTAGTGTGGAACAAAATGAAGCAATTGTTTTTGTTTGTGCAGCACAGGTGGTTCTCACACTTCGTGTAGTATGTCATGCAGATCCCCGTGCAGCCAGGAAACAATGCAGTGTTTTCGCGTTATTATCAAAATTTAGAAGATAGGAGCACAGATGTAAGGTTTGGCCCTTGACGACGGGACACGGCAGCGTGTGGATGCACGGTATCCTTCTGAAAAAAAAAAAGGAAATTCGACCAGAATATATCTTGCGCACGTGTTGAATCGAGACCTACTTACACTCTTGGTTATCGTCACTCCTGGAAGGGTCGCTGCGTTCACTGTCAGGAGGAATTGCTCGGCCATAAAAGTGTTTGGGAGCCATTTCACTTTTCCGAAGAAAGTAAATCATGCACACGTTGTTGCATTTGCGCAACATAGCAACGTTCCGTCGCCACGAACAAACAATTCCGAGAATACAAAGTTTTTTTGAATCTACAGAGTCGGGAGGATGTGGAGCTTAGCGTAAGAATTTTATTTTGCGCTTTGCCTTATGGAGAAATACATTTACGATTGGCAGAACTTACCTGTACCACTGCTCGCGGGCGCGCGCAGCCTCTGCCCCGTTTGTTTTGCCAGAAGATGCGAAGGATGAGCACAGATGGCAGCAGAAGGCGGCTTTTTAAGACGAATGTTGCGGAAATGCAACAACGTGTACAGGCAGCTCCGAGCGGACTTTGCTTCTGTTTTTAACGCCGTTCACCGGAATGTTGCGTAAATGCAACAAGGTGCAGTAAAGGGTTAAGTGTATTTTAGTGTTCGCGCGCACCGGCGCGCCATGCATTTCTGAGGCCACGTGCTGGCTTAGCGGCGGCTCCGCTATGCGGCGCTGCGTGTTCGTGGGGAAGGATTACGGATTCTTTGGATTACGCATGGTGACAAGGACGGAAGGACGACTGCGAGAGCGCTGTGACTACGACAAATAAATGAGCTCTTTCCTTTAACATTTTGAGAATTTGGATTTAAGCTAGTTTTTAGATCTAGGCTTGTCAGGTGAAGTGATCGCGAAAGAGCAGGTCAGAGACCTAACGGCCGGGTCCTTTCCGGCCGGCAGCTATAGATTTGCGGGGCTCATTTTTGGGTTAAGTAGTTTAGACAGGTAGTTGGTAATTCTTTTCTAGGTGATCGGCTTTTTGCGGTAGGCAGATTTTTTTGAGCACGTGGTTGCAAGTGTTTTTTTTTTCTAGGTTTTGTGGTAGCGACAATACAGTGTTGCTAAGGCGGTCAAGCAACTGAAGGCTAAATGCAAAGTGTGTGAGTCGTCGGTGAATTGGAAGGAAACACGGTTCGAGTCTGTAGAGGAGGAACGTCATCAATTCACGTAAGATATAAATTAAGATGTGTAATTTGTCCCCTTTGAATGATCTAATGAATGCCGTTTGCAGAAGCGCGATATCTGTTATTGTTGCAGAGCTATTAATTTACAAATTTCGTGCGTCTATTTTTTTTGAACTTGTGAATTCTTGAAAAGTTTCTTAACAAAATTCAGGCCCTGAGTCGAAATTATGCTTCCACCAGTCACTAGAATACAAGTTTCTCAAATACAACAAATTTCATTAAAATCGGTCCAGGGTTTATCTCAGAAAAGCGTTTTTGCGTCTTACATGTATTTGAATAGGCCGCATCGGAGTTGGGCCCGAGCTAAAGCTTCTTTAAGCAAGGATGTCGTCTGTCTCCATTGTTGTTCACGCTTTATGTTAGGCCATAGAAAGACGACGGGAAAACAGTCAATTAGAGTTTGATACAGAAGTAATGGAGAAATGGCGCAACGGAAGGTCCCCAGATGATCAACTGATGTATGCGGATGACATAATGCTACTAGCGGACAAAGCAAAAAAATTTAGCGACACTTGTGAATATGTGTGGCAACGCAGCGACAAATCTAGGATTAATGTTTAGTACAGAGAAATCGGGATTTGTGACCTTTAATGATGAGACGAGCAATTACGTGGTGTCAATTCAACTGCAAGTCAAACTTATAGTCAAGTCATAATAGTCATAGCCATAGCCATAACCTAGCCTTAGTCGTAGCCATAGTAGTCATACCCACCAAGATAATCTCAATATAAAGGGGAAGCGGGATGTAGCAATAATGACACAGAGCACTCAGGGGCCATAAGAAATATATGGTCGTGCGCGGAATTTGGTAAGAAATATAAGGGCCAGCGCTAGCGTCCGCAAATGCCCATTCTGTGCTTAAAATCAGAAATATTGTCGGAGTTGGAAGATAACCAGACATCAGCAGGCCCGTTTGCTTTGGGAGCCCGCGGCAAAACCCCAAATGAGGCAGTGCAAGGTGAAAGGGGTTGAGCCTAATTTCAAGTCGGAGAAGTGCGGAGCAAAATTAATTTTGAACAAATGCTCAGGAACATGCATCAAAATAAATGGGCCGCTAAAGAGTACAAGTATCTATACCTGAAAAGCGTGGATGCAAAATGGTGGATGAGGTCAAGAAAGTTGGCAACCAAGTGAAAGGTAATTGAAAGTGTAAACAGGCAACCAGGAGTCATCAGAAAGAAAGTAAAAGGATCAGAGAAGGTGAATTGGATGCAAAGAATTGAAGCATTTAGAAGAAGCTTTAGAAGAACGAGAAGAAAGAAATTAAAATGGAAAATCTGTGCGATAACACGAAGTACTGTGCTTTTGGAGGCTCGAGCTGGTTGCCTGAAGGCAAAAATATACCGGAGCAAATATTCGCAACATAATAGGGTAGGTATGCTGTAGCAAAATTATGGAGATCACTCAGCGCATCTCAGTGAAATGGGGAGGGATTCACTCAGTGAGACCCCTTCCATTAGCGCTTGGATTTAAAGTGCACGGAAGCATCTACTTGTCAGCAGTCAAGATAAGCAAGAGATGTTTAGAGTAGTGGTGGAAGTAAAAAAATCAGGGGAGATATTCGATACTACAGGTTCCGTTAACAGGCATAGGTAGCAGTACAAGGTCGACAGAGAAGCATAGAGGAAGAGAAAAAAAGATTAAATAAATGTATACAAAAGTGCGACAGTGAAAATTATGTATTTTTATTTATAGCATGCGTGATTAACTCAAGCAGGCCAGGCGACTATTTGTCACCGCCCCGTTTCAAAGGGGATGCCAACAAATCATCATTACTCTCACCATCATCATCATCATCATCATAGAAACTTGAAAGGAGAGTCCCGCTACAGTGCACACCTCGTACATAGCTCGTTTTGACGGTGCCAATACGTTGTGTGGCTATCGTGATTCAATGCTAAACGCATTACCTCGGACTTTGTGTTCATGGGGGATATTATTGTACCGGGTATTAACTAGCGAACCCTGAGTTGCACTGGTCGCGACCCTTCTATTTGTAGGGAGCTTTCTTCTCTCTCATTGTACCTTGGTCTTACATATATACAATCATACAAGCTCGAACCCGCAATAACTCTCTCCTAGACCTGATTTTTATCGGTTCTCAGCTCCTCAAACTGGTTTTCAGTGCCACATAATCAATGGCATTTCTGAACACACAGCTGTGCACGTTTCCTTTCCCTATTCGTTTATTAAACTGGTGTCAACACTACAGTTTTTTTACTTCATTCATGCTGAGGACCCATCGATAACAGACACTTTAGCTTCTAACTTTGATTCCTTTCAATCACTTGGTCTACATGATAACGTTGCTACATTGGTCGATGCGTTTGAGCGCTTCGTAAAACTATGCAGTGATAATTTCTTTCCCTTCGAGACTAAAAAGAGAAATCTTAAGATTCCATGGATGAATTGCAGCATACTGCAAACATCACGTCGTCTTCGTCGTCTGCGCCGACTGAAAAAGACATGTAAAACCTAACAGTATCATTCGCCTTAACACTGCTAAGCAAGAACTGCGCATCAAAATTGAAACAGCTAAAAATTTTTATTTTCCAGCTCAACTGCCAGGTTTATTACACTCTAACCCGCGCAAATTCCGGACTTCTATTGCATCAACTAAATCTGCTGCACTTTGCATTAGATGACACGGCTATTTCAGACCACCCTGAAATAGCTAATGCTTTTAATGTCTACTTCCAATGAGTGTTCACGCATGACAATAACTCTTTCCCACGGTTCACGAATACTAATCTTGAGCTCTGTATTGGCGATGTGGTAATCAGCGAAAACGGCATCCCAAACTTGATTCTCAGTTTGGACACGAAGTGCACTGGTCCTGACGTTATTTCGAACAGCTTTCTGGTACGATACTCTCTCTTGTGTTCACCCTACTTGGCGGTCACCTTTCACAAATCCTTGGCTTCAGGCATTGTCCCCCAGTCCTGGAAGCTAGCCAAGGTCCTGCCTGTGCGCAAATCTGGAGATAAGCGTCTTTTTCTATCTATAGACCTGTATCGATTACCTCAAGATCCGGTAAGCTACTGGAGCATTTTATACAAAAGCATATAAAAGAATACCTTGAACAGAATAACCTTCTCTCTAACATACAAGATGGATTTCGTCGTGGCTTCAGCACAACACAACTGGTGAAATTTTCACATATCACTAGCAATCTTGATATTGGCAATCAAATTGATGCGTTATTTGTAGACTTTTCCAAAGCTTCCGACATGGTTATACTCAACAAGCTACTAAGTAAGCTAAACGTAATTTTAAATAATCCTCGACTGGTCGACTAAATAGCTAGCTTTCCTAACTCTAGCTCTCAATTCGTTTCGCTTAATTCCAGCTCGTGCTCAATTGTAAATGTAACATCAGGTGTTCCTCAGGGCTCTGTTCTGGGACCCTCGTTATTTTCAATATTTAGAAATGACCTTCCCAGCAATATTAAATCAAAAGTCTGTCTTTATACTGGTGACTGCATCCTACGCCAGGTAATTTCTTCTCCTAGTGACCAATCTTACTTTAGGATTCCTTCAACAGATTTTGCACCTAGTGTACGGATTGGCAGATGCGCATTAAGTTTCAAAAAACCACAGTAGTGTCATTTACAAACCGCCATTCTACTTCACAGTATGTGTCCGCTTTTAACAGCACAATAGTTTTCGGGGCACAGTTGTATAAATACCTAGAAATTATCTTGAAGCACACAACGCGCAGTGGCCGCAACATATTGATCACATTACATATATTGCACTAAGGAAATTAGGTTACTTAAGACGAACATTAGCTAATTCACCAAAATACACTAAATTACTCATGTATAAAACACTAATTCGCCTGTATATATAGAGAGAAAATAATGCAGAGAAAGGCAGGGAGGTTAACCAGAGGTAGTTCCGGTTGGCTACCCTGCGCGGGGGGAAGGGTTAAGGGGGATAAAAAGAGAAACAGAGTGGAAGGGGGAGATAGAAAGAAAGGAAGACAAGCACGAACAAAGCGCGTACCCTACACAGCGGTAGGGGGCGGCATTTTTAGAGTCTGTCGTGAAGCCCCGTAGACCGCAAGAACCTTAATAGCGCGAGTAAGGCCTGCAACGCGGATGTTCTTTCGGAGCATTGGCCTAAAGCTTTTAGTTCTGAAAGTGGACGATTGTCCAACTGGTCCAGTGCTCTGCACATCACTTGTCTCTCAGCACTCTATTGCGGGCAGACACAGATAATGTGCGCGAGCGTCTCGTCGATGTTACATGTGCCGCATGTGGGGCTGTTGGCCATTCCTATGAGGAAAGCATAGGCGTTTGTAAAGGCAACGCCTAGCCACAGACGGTAGAGCATGGTCTGTTCACGTCGTGGTAATCCAGGCGGGAGGTGCATCCGTATGTCCGGAGACAATGAACGCAACCGACACATGGTGAAAACATTTGAGTCCCACAGGGGCAAAGTACACTCACGGGACATCAATCGCAGCTCAGCCGCAGCGTCTGTCCGCGAAAGCGGAATGAATACTCGTTGACCACTTTCATGTGCAGATCGGGCGGCTTTACGCATCTGGAACCCATAGAAAGTGCGGGACATTAACAAAGTTGAATTGGTATGAAGGAAAGCTGTTCGTTTCATTTGTCATCGCTACGGTCGTGATTTATCGCCCTCGTCCACAATGAATTCTTCGAATTTATCTCTTCTATGCAGAAGGCGCCATATAGATTCCGTGAGGCTATTACATTCATTTACTTACTCGTCTTGTCGACTATCCGATGATGATCATATCCCGCATGCCAGTGCTTATCGAACTAGACATTGTCACAGCTTCAACCTTTCTTTGTACGTACTAACAAGTTCAAACACAGTTATTTCGCGAGAGTTGACTGCTGGAACGAGTTATCCGCTTCTGTTCTCGAATTGGGACTGTCAGATTTTGTAGAAGCACTATGTTCAACTACCTTTCTGTATGTTTCTTGTATTTGTTATACTCCACTCCTGCAATAGCCCTGAATAGGGCTGCTGTATTTGAAAATAAAATAAATTACCATTGACAGCCCCCTTGAGATACGTTTTGCAAATTTTTAATTATTGTTATTACTATTATTATTGTAGTAGTAGTAGTAGTAGTAGTAGTAGTAGTTTTTAGTACTACTACCGTGATTTTCCGGAAGCAGTCTTGAGGGTGCCGGAACCACGTACCTTTTGTAGTAACTAGCGACAGAATTGAATGAGTGTGACATCTTTTATGGAGTATATTGCTGAATATTTTTGAGAAGGCCTATTATGAACGAATATAGAAAGAGTGCAATGTCTACTTTACCTGTTCTGTCTCAACTCATTTGTTCTGGGACAGCGCCGATGACAATGCAAATAACAGACCGGCATCGAGTGAAATAACGTCGAGTTACAACTGATTTTACTTGCATTAAGAAGTGAATATTCACGCACCGGTAAAAAAAATAAACCGAAAAGAATAACAACGTCACATGATTTCGGAAATTAACTCTCGTTGTCAAACACATGCCCACGATTGCCTCAAAGCTCTGCAAGGTGTTTGAATTTATGTTTTGGAAGTGCAGCGGAAGGTGCACTCAGACCCGCATGTCACCTAGCTTATTTTATAATTTCGGCGCCGATAATATCACCGGTTAGCTGCGCTTCGTGCTTTGCCAACACGTTGCATTGGTCCAACAAGGTCCGCAACCACAGCCGCGGCAGTGAATACGCTTGGCAGCTCTCACAATATTCAACCATTGATGTGGGCCAATGTGGCTCACTGTGGTTACACATCATCCCTTAGCCATGATCCCACGCGTCGATACTGCTGTAAAATGTTGTTTCTTGTTTTTTCTTCTCTTTGTTTAACTCTAAAGAAAAGCAAACATGCACCGCGAGAAGTGTGTTGAAGATGGATGGTTTCTGGTAGCACGTAGACTAGCAACCCCTGTTTGAGCTTGATGCAGTTAATAGGGTGTTTTCGTCTTTGTTTTTTAATTGCGTGAGCATTTCTACGCCTACCCAAAGCGAAATTTGTCCGTCACGTAAGACAATGAATGGCTCATACCACTTGAAGCAACGGCTCATACCTCCGTAAGCTAGCAAAATATACAATGGCTGATACCCACGTAAGGCAGAGGCTGCAAGCGCTCCGCAAAGTGAACCGAACAATGCACATATTAATTGAAATCACCCGTACAACACACAGGTCAACATACGTTCCAATAAAGCACAAGCTGAACACAAGCATCCGAACCATCAATAAGACATTGCACACCCCCCTAAGCAACTGTAGTGGTGATTTCGTATCAGCTTCGCTAAATTAACCCTAATTCCCGTTAATTAACACCAAAGGTCGTGGGTATGAGTACCTTAATTAACTATATGTTAACTAACTGTGGCTAATTAACTTAATCTTAATAAACATTAATGGTTGTG
The DNA here is from genome assembly GCF_050947875.1 of Dermacentor variabilis. Classification (NCBI taxonomy): domain Eukaryota; kingdom Metazoa; phylum Arthropoda; class Arachnida; order Ixodida; family Ixodidae; genus Dermacentor; species Dermacentor variabilis. The sequence continues at coordinate 205,481,450 of NC_134571.1, forward strand.
GGTTCGAGTGCCGTAATGAACTCTATCGTATTTTTTTTTTTAATTGCGATGAGGCTTGCCCTTAAGGCATAATTCTTGGACTGTATATGTGTATTATATGTGTGCTGTGAGGCCTGTGTTGTGTATGAATTGGAGCATTGTTTTGTGAAATCTGTTGTCATGTATCCAGCGGTCATAGCTGGTTGTCACACTGTAGCGGAGGCCGGCTTCCAGTAGGAGACGCGAGCGTTCCGATTGTAAACCCGTGCATGTCCATATTAGGTGGTATGCATCTGATTCCACCACAGGAACGGAGCAGTATGGACACGTAGCACCCAGTGGTAAATGCGACCAGTTCCACCTTGAGACAACAGCCGGTGTAAGGGCCACCCCGGCCCGAAGCCTCCTAAGCACAACTTCCTCCGCCCTAGTAAGGTGAAGGGGGAGGGAGCAGACACACGGTGGGATAAGAGCGCGTGTGTCCTGCCGGAGAACATTTTTACGGGCTCGCAGCGAGTTACGGGGTTGGGGTGGGAGGGGAATAGGTGGAGGATCAGGATTAGGAGGGCAGTGTGCCTGCTGGTCAGCAGCAATGTTGTGAGGGTTCGCTGAATGGCCTTGAATCCAGTGTACCTTGACGCAAGTAGATGTCTTACTATTCATAGTGTGTATTGTCTCGCAGATTTCCATCGCCTTATCAACCTTCTTGAGTTCCTGGATAGCCGCTAAAGAATCAGTGAAGATATCTAGTTGCTTGATGGTAGGCAGCTTAGATGTCGCATCTTGCACAGCGTCGTGGATGGCTTGAAGTTCCATTACTAGAGCGCTGGCTTCTGTAGATAAATAGCGCTGGTGGCCGCTGATGAAATTATGCGTAGTGCTCAGGAATGATGTCCTTCCGCCGTCTGGGAGAATGGCAGCATCCGTATAGACTTGGCAGGTGTTAACGCATGATGCATCGACGATGTTGTGTTCGTCAATAATACCTGTTGTATCGCGGCGTCGTAACCTCGTTGGCTTATTAGTTGTGATTCTGGTGAATTCCCAGGGAGGCATTGGATAGGGCTGATTGTCAATCCGAGAGCCGCGGTGAAAATGAGCATGCAACGCAGCGACAGCCGGAATAAGTTGCTTTTTTATTTCACGTGGTTTTTCACGTTGCAAAATGAGCTCTGCAATTGTGTTGAGCTGGGCATGTTCCTGTACGGTTGGTATCGGAGTGATGCGGGGCAGTGCTGTGATTGTGCGCATAGCATCACGATTAATCGTCTCCAACTGTGCCAGCTGTGCCAAAGTCAGCCGTTGAAATTGAGCTTGATATAAAATCCGTGGCTGCAAGACTGCACGCACCAACCGTCGAGCTACGTCAGTACGAGCTCCAGCTGCTTTTGCTGCAATGCGACGAATAAGGTGAAGTGTTTTTGACGAACTCTGTCTGGTTTTACGGAGCCAGTGTGCACCACTGCCGGATTGGTGAACATCGAGACCCAGTATGCGGACCTCAGAAGCCTCAGGGATTGTCACTGCGCCGAGTTTAAATGTAAAGGGGTGCTGTGTGATTCTTGTGCGTCCTTTCTTGTTGGCCACCACAACATAGCTTGATTTTTGGGCGGAAATGTCCAATCCTGCTTTCCGAGCGTAGTTGTTCAGCACATCAAGGGCTTCTTGAAGCTGTTGAGCTTGTCTAGAGATATCTTTATGCACGGACCACAAAGTGACGTCATCCGCATAGATTAAGAACCTCACATCTGGAATCCGATGTAGTTGCCAGGCTAGAGGTATTAGAGCAACGTTGAAGAGAAGAGGAGCCAGAACCGAACCTTGTGGGACTCCTCTGTTCGATGTGAAGTATCCTTCTTGCCTTCCATCTACTCTAATCGCAAATGTGCGATTCTGAAGGAATGAGCAGATGAATCTTATCACCCGCGGTGGAAGTCCCAGGTCGATGAGGTTGGATATAATGATTTCATGGTCTATATTGTCATAAGCTTTCGTTATGTCTGTTGCTACTACCGTGCGTACAGCGTGACTGTGTGGAGAAACCTGTAAAACATCGTCTGATAACATAGAAAGTCCGTCTTCAGTTCCCAAGTAAGAACGGAATCCAATTTGAGCAGGATGATATTTATCGTGGCGTTCAAGCCACCAGGAAACTCGTGTGGCCAGCATCTTTTCAGCGAGTTTGCAGACAGTTGAGGTTAGTGAAATTGGGCGTAAAGACTGCAGGCTATTTGGAGACTTTCCTGGTTTCGGAATCGCAACAACAATTGAATGCTTCCAATCAGGTGGAACGTTTCCAGTCTCCCATACTTTATTAATAGCCTGAAGAAGTGCGTCGAGAGCTGCTCCTTCCATGTTCTTGAAAACCTCATAAGGAATACCATCGGGACCAGGTGTTGTTCGTTGCTTCGAAGTTTCAATCGCCGCTATTAGTTCGGCCATGCTGAAAGGGCTGGATATTTCGGATTTGGACTCATCAATTTCGGGGCAGTTTATAGGTGACGCTTGATCGTATGTCGGGAAAAACGCTCTAGCAGCGTGTTCTGCAAATTGATGTGGCGAACTCTGCATCGCTAACCTAACGCTCGCTGCAGGGTCAGGTTGCTTATAACCGCGTTCCATTGACCGGAACGTACGCCAAAGTGCTCTGTTTCCAATGCCCGATCCAAGATTCTCGCACCACTCATACCATCGTCGTCGAGAAAGTTGCTTTTCGTGCTGACGCGCCTTCGCCGCTATATGGTTAGCACGTGCACGGCTACCTGGTGCATCGGGATTCCTCGACGCATACAATTCTGCCTGACGTCGCTTTGCCCAAAGTTGCAAAAGGGTGAGGTCCGATTGAGGTTGTTCCTCGTCAACTGTGGTTACAGTGGTGTTCCTCCGTAGCAGTTCTTGCAAAGCGGGAAGAATTTCTGAGGGCTCTGAGGGTACTTTATCAATCGATGATTCCCGAAACTTATCCCAATGCGTAACTGTTACTCGTCGTCGAATTTCCTTTATGCACGTTCTGTGCAAACCAATCATTATGGGCATATGATCACTGCCCCATGTATCTGGTTCCACCCGCCACTGCGGCATTCCAGGACCCAACCACCACGTGAGGTCTGGAGCGTTTGTTCTAGATACTGCGGGTACAGCACAGGTAGCCACAGCGTGATGGTACAGTAGTGTAAAAGTGGCATCGCTCATGATGTTTTTAACTTGGCATCCTCTTCGGGAGTTGTACTTGTACCCCCATTCTGTATGTGGGGCATTGAAGTCTCCACCCACGAGAATAGGAATTCCCGGGTACGTAGACCGGAGATGGGCTATCCACCCTAAGTTCAAACGTGTGCGCTGCGGTCTGGCGTAGAATGACACTAGAATGACAGGAGTCTTCACTGGTCGTGTCAGGACCCCGACAACTTCTTGATTACCACTACACCATGGCTCCAGGTCAAGCACTGTGTGAGCAATGCGCGATGATATATAAACTGCAGCTTTTCCCGGAGCTGAAGCCATTGTAGTAGCACGTCTATCTCTAATAGATGGGTTATGATAACCATTAAAATTGGATAGGGAGCATAGCTTATTATGCTCTTGAATAAGCAGTGCCCATACATGTAGCTTATTGTATTGAAGCTTGGTTTTAATTTCTCCTAACTTGGAGTTGAGGCCCCGACAATTCCACTGTAGAATTCCATCCTGTGACAGCTGCTGCAGAGAATTAGCCATGATGCAGGCAATTCTGAATGAGCAACGTTAGTTGTGCAAGTTGATCTAAAACTGCTGTCCAAACAGCTTGGTTGACCTGTGGTGCCGGACGGGATCCAGGCATAACGGTGGCATTCGCAGTGGTTGATGCGTCACGTGTCGGTCCTATTTTCTGACGGCGCAGAATTACCAATTCTTTATGTTTGCGTAATCGCTCAATCTCTCTGGCCAGTGCGTCTATCCGAGCGTCAATGTCATCATGGTCATCATCTGACTGATGCAGAGGTTCCGGTAATTTCTGTTTCTTTGTCTGCGACTGCTTGCCACGTTTAAGAACAGAAGAATACAGTTGTGTTTCTGGGGCTTTTTCTTCTTCTGCCAAGAGCATCTCTGGCTCTTCTGCAAGAACCTCATAACGATTGTGTGTTGTTACTATAGTCGTTTTTGGTATAGCCTTTCGTATCCGTATTGTGGCCTTCTGTTTAGTCGGACAATTTGTGCTTGTCATATCGTGCTCATCAGATTTACATAAGCCACATCGATATCGTGGTTGGCCTTCTGGTGTGAGCTTTTCTGGATCAATAGTACGCAGTGGGCAAAATGCCTGCATGTGTCCACGTTGAAAGCAGCGGTAGCAGAATATTGCTCGAGGAAGGTAGGGTTTAGGTCGCAATATGCAACCATAGTAATAAAACCGTTCTGGGATACATTGAGGGCCCTGTACCGTCACTAAGCATGTACGGCTCTTGCCCATGAATCTAGCTGCGAGCACCCTGTGTGTCGTGGAGGTCAATTCACGACATATTATCTCAGGGGTGTCTTCTGGGTCAATGCCATAGACAACACACCTCTGTATATTAGGGCCCGATGCAAAGTAGCACTGCACAGGCAGGTGTTGATCTTCTGACAGCGGGATAGATGTTAAAGTGCACATTTTCTGCACATCACTGAGAGATGCCAAGTGCACAGTGATCGAGTTGGTAGATTTATATGCTGCGAACCCTTTGTATCCGGTGGTTTCAAGAGATTGGTCGATGACCCTTTGGACATATTTTGTGGCTACTGAAGTTATGTCGTAGCATGAAAGGGGTCGTATATGAACTCGATATGATTGAGAAGGGGTGGGCGTTTGGTAAGACTGAGAGGGAGTGGGCGTAGGGGAGGCCGTGGAGGAATTGTCTGGGGTGGCCCTTACCTTTTTTGCCGGTTGCTCCGAAGCGAAGGCGTCTTGCTGAAGCACGTTGATAGGGGCACCTCGCTTGGCTGCATTCGTCGAACCGCCAGACGGCTGCGCGTCCATAGGGTCACCAGTGTCCGTCGGCACGACTGCGGATAGGTTCACATTCACATCACGAAGAGGACTGTCCTTCGGTGTTGCATCTTGGGTATTGGAGCTATCGGTTGCACACTTCGGCTGCATAGTTGGCATGGATGTTGTCACGCGCAGCAGTCCAGTGGAAGGTACAGATGAGGAGCTCACATCTGGCACAAACACTTCTTCTTCGTCGGGCGAGCGCGGCGGCTCGGCCGCACTAAGCCTAAGCGCCAGCCGTGCTTGTTTTGAGTCTATCAGACGAGCAGGATCAGTAGCACAAGGCAAAGAAGAGTCCTCACCAGAGTCCACAGGTCCCCATAGGCTTCCGATGAGCTTCGTATCCGGATAAGGGCGAGATTTTCTTTGCTGTCGAGCAATTTCCAAGGAACACAAGGAAACCACGTCTGCGTGGAAACGTCGTCGTCTTCTTCATCCCCTATCGTAATTAAACCATGCCTTATCATGTATCGAAAAGGTAGCAAAGCTAAGCTATAGAACACGATAAGCGAACAACCGATGAGGGAGGATAAGGGTTTATACTGGTCGCATAAGGTTCCACAACAGTATTAATGACACCACGCTGCGTGGAGGTGAGCAAGTGGCACAGTTCTGCTTACGCATACTTAGACAACTACCAGAGGAGTTTCTGCGTCACATTTTCCTTCACGACGCACACTTTCTTAAATAAAAAGCCTTGAGAATAGCTAACATGACATTTTGCAGAGGAGTTCCTAAGCAAGGTGGACACACTTTGCCGCTAATAATGTGGTCTTCAGAATACAAATTCGCAAAAATTTATTATTTGCTCTTTTATGAATTCCTTTGGAGGCAGTTACATAAATGGCGAATTTGGATGGATTAACATTTTATTACATACCCTTCTTTAAAGACTTCGAATGTCGCTTCGAATTCATGACATTCCTAATCAATTTCTACGTGCAATTCAGCCAATATCTAAACTGATCGCGCCGAGAACGTACGAAAGGTGGCTCCCCTGTCGCATCAGACGGAAACGCCCCGTGACGAAAACCAGGGCAGAGTTTCCAATGGAACGTCGCGGCCAGTCGCGGCAGCTACTGATACGGCACGCTTTGCCTGCGACGTGCCAGCCCTCTATATTCGCCATACACTTCATCACAGGTGTTTCCATGCGACGTTAAAACGATCTAGATTAAGCGTTAAAATTCTATGAAGAATATATTGAATGAATTAGTTTTCGATTTTCAAGACGTATAAAAAATGGCGGTGTAATTAAATGTTACTGTCTCCAAGTCTGCCATATAAACAACTGGTCCCAAGGCTCTAAAAGAGTTAATTAACAAATATTTGTTAATTATCTTTCCGGGGCTCACATAATTAGCGGTAACGTTAACGTTATTAGCGTTATTTGCGCATCGCCTAGGAACTCTTATGCCTAAACGCCATATTCGGTACGCTCATAGCTTATATATACAAAAATTTATAGTCTAAAAATCTGTATCGAGTATAATTTAGTGCGAGGTCAATTTTATGGCATTTTTAGAGTGCCATTTTTACCCGCTACATAACTTCAAAGCCAAATGATAAGAGAACATCAGCCTGCTTATCACGTTTTATTGCGTTATATAGGCACTTCTTTTATGAATTTGACATATTGAGGCTGTTTTCAGTAGATTTCCATGATTTACGACTCACAATGACAATGACAGGCTACGTTAAAAATTTTCACCAACTTCATCACAGGTGTTCAGATTCTCGAGAAATTAAATATATATCTATATATATATATAGATGTGTGTGTGTGTGTGTGTGTGTGTGTGTGTGTATAACTGTGAAACCATTTCTTTGTTTCATTTTGCTCTTACGGCACCCGTAGGTTACAGTTAAGAACGAGCAATCACTCTTTACATTTCTTTCAGCCTTGGTAGTTTTCAAGAGTCATTTTTTCCTATACGGAATCACTAAATCAGATTTGTTTCACTCGAAGAGTTAAACGGTGCCAATACTTATAAGTGATAATGCAAACATTCGTAGCCGCCTTCAGAAGTTCATGCTTATTTCGTGAAATGTAGCCTTTCTTGCCTATAGTATAGGACTAAGCTGTCGTGAACAAACCAATCAGCGGAACAACAAAGCAAGGAACAAAAGTACAAGCACGCGAAAGTACAGAAATTTAAGTATGTTCGTTTCTTTCTGTTGTTTTTTAAACCTATGATATCACTAGGAAAGAATTTAACATGCTGCTCAGTTCCATTACATCAACTTCAGGTGCCTACGCTCCATAAACATCTTAAATAAAATCTTCTAACGGCTATTGAACAAAAATCAAAATGACTTCAGCAGCGGCGGTTCTCTAAACTGCAGAAAGCCGCGGTGAATGGCAACTGTGCGCTCGACGCGTTGGCGTCAGCACACGTGTACGCCACTCCAGTTTGGTCGGAGGCGAAGGGAGGAGGAAGAAGTGGCGTTTTGCAGCAGGCAGAAGAAGAGAAAGAAGGCCGCACAGGTGAGGTGCTTGTTCGTGATTGCCACTTCTTGTACTCGCTACGTCGAACGCCGCCGCTCTGTTCTCGCGTTGGAATAACGCCCGCAGCGCGCATAACCCGACAGGGGCGAATGCTAACGATATCTGCACCCGAGGTGACCAGACACTCAGCGTTCAGGCGTAGAGACGTTATCGCGCAATGCCTTGTAATCAAATGCCGTAACTCCTTCGTGCTCGCACACGGAAACGCTTCATGTTACAACCCGTCCTCAGTATTTGTACTTCGCTTCGTGTTCGCAACGCTCATGCTATCGACGTGGCAATTTTTTTTCTTTATGACGTCTGCTACAAATGCTCTGTCTAAAGTTTCTTTTCTTTCTGTTCTTGATTAAGTGGGTATTTCGAGTCTTTTTTTCTTGTTTTGTTCTTTTATGGTACGTGCACAATGCACGTGATTGTACATTGTTATAATTTATCTACGATGTTTTTTTTACACGGAAAACTACTTAGAGCATATCTATTTCTTTCATCCTACTCCAGTGAATGTGATCCCTTTATTGTGTGTGTGTGTGTGTCTGTGTTTACAATGCGTATGTCTCAAATTTCGATTATTTTTTCATTAAAGGACGATTATATATTGTAATCCGTCGCAGTGCCCAACTGCTATGCTTTCAACTGCGAGTGGCAGTGTTGCAAATAAACGAAAGAGAAAAATTAAGACCTTTAAGTGCAAATGTTAATGGGCTGCTAACTTTAAGAAAGAAAGAGAAAAAGAAGAAACCCGGGGAGGTGGAGGGGGAGCGTGAAAGACCTCTACAAGCAAACTAATCTGGGACGACCATTAAAAACATTGGTGGCTGACTGCGAGAGGATGAACTGTTGGTTCACTGGAACTAGTTCGCGCGAGATGGGCTCCTCGCAGTTGTTCCCATGAAGGTAAATGTTTCTCATTTGCATGTTACTTAGTAAAACTCGACTTTTAAATGGGCAGTGCTTGCGCGAGGTTCACAGAGTAACGTATAATAATCATCCAATTAAGCTCAATTGGCGCGTTTATTTAGTTTAAAAAATTGAATTCCTGGGTCGTACGTGCCAAAGCCATGATATAATTACGAGGCACGCGGTAGTGGGGGTCTCCGGGTTAATTTTGACCACCGGGGGTTCTTTAACGTGCACCCATGCACAGCACACGGGCGTTTCTTTTTTTTTTTTGCATTTCGCCCCCATCTAAAGCATTTATTAAACAGAAAATGGACGTTTACGCTGTATTACTCGACATCACGAAGTTACCAACTTGTTTTTATATATTGACCCCCTCGAAACAGACGACGAACCCCCCCCCCCCTTTTTTTTTTCACTTGGGTTTTCGCGCACGTCGGTATGAAACTAAATATAATCATGCATGCCGGTTTTATAGAGATACCGCAATAGTAATTTATAAAATGCGTTGTCCATAATCAATCTTGCATAGTCTTCATTTTAATAACTGTTTCATTTCACACCTTTAAGCACGCTTTCGAGAATTGTCCTTTTCCGAGAGTACGCCCACAGTGGACGACGACGAGAGACTTTGTCGCCAAAATTTGCTCGCCGCAAGCTCGCTTTGCATTTAACCTCGACAGGAACCAACGGCAGGTTTTTTTTAGACTAAGTGCTCACGTACTACCGCTTTCACAGGCATTTTTCTTAGAGCAGCAACAAAGCTCGGCCAGATTGACAGCAGATCTCGAATGACGTCTCTACGCGTTGGGCGCGCACCGAGACACAAGGCGGACGCGATGACATTTCTTCGTTTAGGAGGAAGGAATGAAGACTGTCCCGTAGCAGAAAATATTGCTGATTGTCCATAACAAGAAGCAGTGTATGCGCCATTTCTCAGCACCATCACGTATACTGGACTGGACGTACGCCGTCCGATGGTTATGTCCTCCGTATATCGCCTCATGAATGCCGTGCGAGGTGCGTAATAATTGCTCTTTGTTCTCAGACATAATGTCCTCAATGCCATAAATTGGACGAAGAGATGCAAGGCAGAACATGTGTAGAAACAGATAAAAAAATTGCCGATAGATACGCACATTCTCAGTAAGCATAATTAAAGTAAATGCATAGCCCACAACAATTTCCAAACGCAAATTTTAGCTGGTGCTTGAGCCTTCAGAGAGGCCATATTTGAACAAGTTTGCATGGATACTGTTAGAAAATATTGCAACGCGCTACCCACCTGCGGCAGCAGGTATCAATTCAAGTTTAATAATTAATTATTACACACTTTCGCGCAAACACGTCTTCTTTCATGCATGTCAGGACTCTTTGTAAATAAGTTTACCAATAACATCTACGGTGATGCCTTGAGTGGTAGTCATCGAAGGCTATGGGCAGCTGAGTGCGGCCGCCAGCGATTCTAAATTCCCTCGCGGTTTCGTCAACTACGGCCTGCAATATTTTGCAAGGGACCCATCAGCATACGTGCACATGCTCTTTTTACTGCATGCGAATTTTAGATACGCTAATTGTATTAACATGCCTATATATGGATTATTCGTAATTATCCCTTAAACATGGACGAGCACTTAAAAAGTGACGCTGTTGTGCAATCTTGAAAGCAGGGGGCTAACTCCCTAAACAAACTCCCTTCGTAAGAAGTGTTGGTCATTCATGGACTGCCTACGCTGACAGGCAGGCTTAGCACAGCCTTTGGAGACCGATCCGCGCAGACGGGTGTACAGCTCCCAAAAGTGGGCATGCCGCTAAGCGGGAACACTGTACTGGCGGTTGCGTCACGCAGGGCGCAGCGCTCGATCCGTTGCCGATTCGACTGGGCGGAGCCCGCTGACATCAGTCGTCGTTTCACTTGCGACGAGCGGCTCGGTCACATTGGGCCGACACCACCTGCAAATGCAAGCGATTACGCCGCTCTCGTTAATTCGTATTCAAACGCGGAAAGTTGTGCTCTAAGTTAATACATAAAAAAAAAGCCAGAAGCCCATTTAGAATTAGCCGAAGATTCTACGGTGGTGTAGGTCGTCATGTCGTTGCATTGCGACAGCAAAACCTCAAGGCCGACCAGCTGAGCTCCTGCCGACATCGGCGGAGGTCAGCTGTTGACTGTTGCTGCCTGCGCAGCGTGGCTTGGCATCGACATTATGAAGAGAACTGTCCTGGGCAGTCGACCGACCAATATTGGCGTCGTGTAGGCCGGGCCTTTATCGAAATTCCGAACGCAGTCTTCTGCGGTATCTGAGCTTGTAAAATGTCTTTGATGATGATTATTTATTGGAATCCCCTTTGAAACGAAGCGGTGATAAATAGTCACAAAGCCTGTTGATTTAATCAGGTATACTGTACGTGGTTTTCTTTCTAGGATTTTTGTATACATCACATTATATATTTTTGCCCCCCTCAAAACCTCTCTGTCTACCTTGTACCGCTACCTGTTTCTGTAACCTATCCGGTCACATCAGTTTCTTCTCTGCATTTTGTGCCACGAATACTGTAAACGTCTCTCGTTTATCTCGACTGGTGACCGGTTGATCCTCCCGCCCACTTTAAATCCAAGCGCTTCTGGATGGTGGAGTACGCCACCTCCGGGCCTCACTGGGTGAATCCCTTCGGATTGCATTATTACGTGAGCCAAGCGCCTTCTATTGGCCGCCATTATGAATCGACGCACTGCGTATCCGCACCGCAAATTGAACGTCGCCCATCGCCTTGAAAGTTTTTACAATATGTTTCAGGTGAAACCTACAGGTTGTGGTTAAGCTTGCGACTCTCCGTCGAGGTGATTCTCTGCTGTTTTTGAGAACAATGTCATCGAGGCAGCCGGCTGCCGGTGGCTGGGTCAGTTGATACCGTCGTCTTCGTCTCTGCGGGCGGAGGAACAACTCGTACCAATGACTAATTGTTACAGGGCTTAAGATTTTCCTAAATGCAGTTTCCTTTTCCTTTAGCAGGAACAGAGAAAGGCTCTAGCCGCCAAGCGATACTACGCCTGTTTGCTACGGCGTATTTTCGGCCAATAATAGCAATGAGCAAGCATGCCACAGGCGTGGGAACGCATTAGCAACTTATACAAACGTGCGCGCAGAACACGTACGTGAGCGATCACGTTGGAAGCGCCTTGGGGATATAAATATGCATGAGCCATCCTGTATTTTAAGTGCTTAGCACTTTCAGAGGTTCCGCTCAACGGGGGTAAAAGCGAAGCACCTAATGATGGGAGCCGTCGCTGGCTGTGGTGGCGTTGTGGATTTCGTGTGGCGCTGCTAAATCCGAGGTCGTGAGGTCAAATCCCGCCGTGCCGGCCGCATTTCGTTGAGGGCGAAATGCAAGGACATCCGTGTATCGTGCACCGGGTGCACGGTAAGGAATCCCAGGCGGTGGAAATTAATCCGAAGTCCCCCACTACAGCGCGCATCATAATAATGTCATGGTTTGTCACGTCAAACCCTATAATTACACTTTTATTGTCAGCCGAATTGACCGAACTTCTTTGGTGTCCCTAAACTTTGATTTCATTAGTTCTTGCCATAAAAAAAAAGTCAAGGTAGGAATCAAAAACCGCCAAGTGCCGTCACTCGAGACAGAATAGCGTAACTTATCGACAGCATCAGCTCTGAAGCCGACATTTAGAACGCGCTGACATCAGAGATACCCGAGATCACGTGATCTCATACTATGGTTACTCCACAGATGCACCAGAGCCCCGAACTCTGCGTTGTTCATGAACAGCGGTCGTACTTCTCAGCCGCTTTCACTTAGAAAACAAAGCTAATTTGTTTGATATTATATGAGTTAAGCACGCTTGACAAATGCGACGCTTTTAGTGAGTCAACGACCTGCAGCTGTGGGACCACACGCTATCCGCGATTTGACGCTCACAGCAAACGTAAACGCGATCAATTTAGGAGGCGTGGTCCCTCGCGTTGGAGTGAATGCATGCAGAAGCAGCAGCTGCGTGTCCGTGGCGTTCTAAAGCCGAGACCACACGTACGCTTGCGGACGCGCGTAAGCTCGCGTCCGCGCGCGCTCACTGGGCTCACTCACAGACGCCTTGATAGGCACCGCCTCGTACTTTGTTATCGACACTGTTTCAAAATGCTTCAATGTATATAAACGTAATTGTAATATTTTTATAGCTGTTAGAGCAGCGTAAAAAGGAAAGAATAGCCACTTTCTTGCATGATATAAATCTGCTTCACCGAGAGTTGAACGTTTCGCGCCGTAGATGCGTAGCTAGGCGCGCCGACGCGAGTCAACCGAAGCGCTCGATAACAGAGCGGAGCTGTTCCCGGAGATCACGCTGCGTTTCGACGCGTACGAGTCATGCCGCACCGTCTGCGCATGCGTGGGCGCGTGAAAGCGAGCTTGCACGCGTCCGCAAGCGTACGTGTGGTCTGGGCTTAAAGGGAAGCTTTCTTTGCCTCTTCCTTCGACCATCCCACTGCTGCTGCTGTCTGGTACACCGTGTCGGCAGGTGATTCAGAGCCTTTGTATACATGACGAAAGCGAGTCACAGAGGAAAGGTGGCGCGAAAAACTCGTTTGGACCCCACCACGTCGAATGTGCCCAATGCCCTCTGGAGCTGCCTGGGTGTCGCCACATTAGCCTCTTGACAGCTGTAATTATCCATGACCCCCCTCAAAAGCAGTGTAGAAACTGCAGCGCATCCCCTTCTACTAACGTGGGAGTCCAGAGGTAGAAGTGTAGAGAGGAGGGGGGAGAAGAGGCAGTTCCCATAAAAGGGGGTGGAGGTGACGTGGGAGGCAAGGAAACCCTACTACTATACGACCGTGCCTGCGGGGAAACTGGACAAGCTTAACTGCAAGGTACGGCACAGTACGTTCCTGCTATTTCTGAAAAATAAACACCTTGCAAATATGTCAAGTGGACCAATTACGAAGGGCGTGCAGAAGCAGAGCCGTATTAATTAAAACGCATCACAGGGTCCAGGCAACACCACGGAAGCGATCCACCGTCAAACCCACACTTCTGTGCTCGCCGCGATAGCTTTGCGCCTGTGTGATTGCTAGAAGGCGTGGATTTGATCCCAATCGCGGCAGCCGCATTTCGACGGTGGCAAAGTAGGAAACGCACGTGCACTTAGATTTTCGTACACGTTAAAGAACATCACGGTGTCAAAATTAATACGGAGTCCACCAGTACGGCCTGCCTCATAATCGGATTGCGCTTTTGGCCCGTACAGCGCCCCATAATCCAATTCATGTTTAATGCTTCTGCCACGATGCGATGTGTCATGTGAGGAAATGACAACGCTCAAGCCTCTCAGAGGTTCTAAAATATGACGCACAAGAACGCCTCAAGCAAACACGTCTCCCTGTGTGTTCTGTGTACTACGCAGACAAACAGCAGTGGTGCACTCAAGTTGACGTTTAACATCAACTCGCCACTCTCGTGTTAAACTAAACGTTGTAGAAATTAAGCTTTCGCCGTCAACATCACCTCTAATTACCGTCAATCAAAGCAACTAGCGCAGAAAGCTTCGTCTACGTCGATTCCCACAGTGCGCGGGATCTGCATAATCTTTCTTTTTTCTCTGCACACGCAGAGGGCGAGCGCCGTGAGCGGTGAGGGTCACAAGCCCAGCGGTCAGTGCTTCATGGCGGCCGACGGCCAGATCTACTGGCAACCGACACCACAACGCAGCGCCGCTCCCAGGGGTTACAAACCGGTAGGCTCACGAGCGCACAAAACGCGTATCACGAGTGTCCCGTTGAGAAGGTGCGGGCCCGTAGTGGGGCATCGGAAAGTAAAAAAGAAAGATATGCAGTTTCACGTGCCCAAACTACGATGGAAATATGAGGTGTGCCGTAAATATTTCACACCATTATATATAGTGGTGGACTCTGGCTTATTTTGCGCCACTTGGGATTCCTTAACGTGCATCCACTGCACGTTTTTTTGCATTCGAGACCCGTAGAATAGAAATACGTCGGCGTTCGGACCCGCGACCTTGTGCTCAGCAGTGCAACTCCACAGCCAGTGAGGCGGCCGCTGGCAGCGCCAAGTGTTGTGGTGGACTGCCAAGAGCCTAACTCTCTAATGAGGAAAGGCGAAGGGGTATTAAAAAAATGCCAAGCACATGGGATGTGGGCGTTGTTCGCACGACGGCAATTTATTTCGTCCCCTGTCATCTCTTGCCTGGCAAAAAAGGTATATGCCGAAGCATCTATGCCATGATTAACTAATTCAGAAGGATAACACGGAGATGTCCGGTGCCGCTGCAAGCCACGTTTAACTGAAAGCGACACGCGCGAGACTTGGGCGCTTAAAGGGCAACTCAGGCGATTTTTCCACGTCCACTCACCTCAATAAAATTTTGTAATATCCGTTCCCTTTCTTTTTTCACTTCGATTGTCTGTGCCAAACGATGTGACTACAAGTGATTTAGTTTCCCTGAAAATCAATTTTAAAGACTGGTTGCGTGTTCCTGACTTATGCCCACGAATGTATGACATTTTACTGGCAGCCCTGTGTTTGTGACGTCAGAGAATACACCCCCATTAGCCCAGAAAGGAGTGAGTGAGTGAGAAAACTTTATTTCGAATCACAACGATTCGCGTCCGGCGAGTTAGTGGGCTGGGGCACCCGCCGAGGTTACGGCCAAGAGTTCTTGCCTCTCGGCGGCTTCCTTGGCCCGCTGAAGTGCCCAGAGTTGGTCTCGGTTCGAGCTGAACAGCGAGTCTTGCCATCGCGCGCGGAGGCTGTCGACGGAGGCTACGCTTGCATTGTCCTGTATTAGTTCCTGGCATTCCCATACCATGTGTTCAAGTGCGGCTCTGGTGCCACACATTCTGCATCTATCTGTTGTGTATATGTCTGGATATATAGCGTGCATTAGTATCGGGCTCTTGTATGATTTGGTTTGTAGTTGTCGCCACTGGACAGCTTGCGATCTACTGAGTTGTGGATGGGGTGGAGGATACGTGCATCTTTGCATCTGACAATGTTGGTGACCTCGCTGAACCTGGTCAATCTGTCTTCCCATTCCCATACTTCGGAGGGCCCTGTCGAGGGGTCTACGTTCGTCGCGGCTCGGAAAGTGAGTCTTCGAGCTACGTTGTGTGCCACCGCGTTAGGGTTGTCCTCTCCCGTTGAGTCGGTGGTGTGGGCTGGTATCCATAGGATTTGGACGCACCTGTCTTCCCTTGTTGGTTTGCCTTTTATGAGTATGTTTAGCGCTTCAGCTGAGATGCGGCCGTTCGCGAAGTTGCGTACTGCCGTCTGGGAATCGCTGATTATATAGTATGCGTTGGTTTAGGTTATGGCTAACGCTATAGCCGCTTCTTGCAGCCGTTTCGACGCGTGTCGTGTTTATAGTCAAGCTTGTGCAGCATTCTCTGTTGTGTTTAAGCACTGCTGCGACAGAGCTGCGTTTGTGTTTGTAACGTGCAGCGTCTACAAAGACCGCGTCCTTGTTCCTTCCGTAGTTCTTCACCATGTTCTTTGCCCTGCTTTTTTTCTCCTGCCCTCGTGGTGCACAGGATGCATATTCTTGGGTAAAGGAGGTACCGGGAGTTTGGCCCTTATTTCCTTGGGCATGTCCCGTTTGTCTCCGTGTTGTGTGGGGTAGCGGATCCCTAATTTATCTAGGATGTGTCTGCCCGCCATCGTCTTGGAGAGGCGTTCGTATTGCTCTATACGTTGCGCTTCTATGAGCTTCTCTAGCGTGTTGTGCAGTCCCATGCAGGTCTAGGAGTTTCGCCGTGCTCGTGCTTATCATGAGTCCAATCGCTTGTTTATATATATTCCTAATCAGGCCGTCTAGCTTCTTTTCTGCGGCGCCCCATCTGTAGTATGCCGCCACACAAGTGATCTGACTTATGACGAACGCCTTGATGATTCTCATAACGCTTGCTTCTTTCATTCCCTCATGCCTGTTGGTGATTCCCTTGATCAATCGCATCGTCTGAGAATTGGCTTCGATTTTGCGAATAGTTTCTCCGTTGGCGCCCTTGGCTTCTATGATCATTCCCAACACCCTTATCTTCTCGACTTTGGGTATGGGTTGTCCATCTTGCGTCATGAGTTGTATGTATCTGTAGGTTTGTGTGTTGCAGTTCTTGGGAGGTCTTCCCTTTAGCGTTGGTCAGTACAGCAACAACTCAGATTTTTTGGCCGAGCATGTTAGACCGGTGCCTTCTAGGTATTTCTCGACTGTTTCAACAGCTTCTTGTAGTCTTTGTTCAATCGATCCATCACTGCCATCATTTATCCATAGCGTGATGTCGTCTGCATAGATTGTGTCGTTAAGTCCTTTGGTACTTTGTAATTTGCTAGGAAGACCAATCAGAGCCAGGTCAAAGAGCATAGGCTATATAACCGATCCCTGCGGTGTGCCTGCACTGCCAGTAGGCACTTTCTCTGACGTCAGATCTCCTACCGTGATTTTTGCCTCTCTATCCGCTAAGAATTTTCGTACATAGTTGTACGTCCGCTCGCCCAAGCCAAGGCTGCTGATTTGGTGCAGTATGGTTTGGTGTGCCACATTGTCGAATGCCTTCTTGCGATCTAGCCCGAGGATGGCTGGAGGCGATCGCCCAGGTTCGTCTATTACTTGGTGCTTCTGTTGCACCATGGCGTATTGTGTAGACATGTTTCTTCGGAATCCTATCATCGTGTTTGGGAGTAAGTCGTTGTCTTCTATGTAGTTGGTGAGCCTCGCGAGGAAGGCATGCTCCATTAGTTTGGCCACACAGGAAGTCAAAGATATGGGTCTTAGATTCCCGAGTTGTAGTTGCTTGCCAGGCTTTGGTATTAGGATGACTTGTGCCGTCTTCCACTGCTGCGGTATCTGTCCTTGTTTCCAGCACTCGTTGATCTATTCTGTTCGTTTGCCAATGGACGCGTCGTCTAGGTTTCTGAAACGACAAAGCTGGATTCTTTCTTCCATAGAAAACAGCCAACAATCACCATATTGAGAGATGTGATAACCGGTGCTTCTCTTCGTCATGCTGCAAGACAATATATATATATATATATATATATATATATATATATATATATATATATATATATATGGTGACTGTTGGCCGTGTGTTGGTAGAGCATCGCATGCGAAATGCGAAGAAGTTTGTGGGTTCGGTTCCCACCTGCGGCAAGCTGCTTTTTCATCCACTTTAATTTCCATTACTTTATCGTTACATTATTTTCATTTATTAAGCACAAATAATTTCCCCTATGTTGTAGTTGGTGTCAGTGTTTGTTGGCTTCGTATGATATGACTAATAAAAATTGGGACCCTCAGTTAACCCTGTCATCTCGTATATATATATATATATATATATAAACGGAGCATGTTTATGGAGCATGTTTTATCAGAATGTGAAGACGTCTACCCAGCGGTCGATTTAGGCACCACTGGCCTCCTTGAAGCCCTTGGGTTCATTCAGCGAAAGCAGTGGAAAAATAAACATGCCCGCAATAGGGATTACTAAGCGGCGATTGGAGGATTCGTGGAAGAAAAGTAGGGAAACGACAAAAAACGGGGACGTACAAAAGTACAGCTCGCAATAGGGGATCAGAAAATTTGGTTGTGGGAGTTCATAGTGTTTTTTTTTCTTTTTTTATTGTTTTACCTTGGTAGGACATTAGTCAGTATAATAGGAAGAGCTTGGTGGCGCAAACCACCGCCCGGTTACGAAGCGGACGCTCATAACGTCCATCCATCCATTTCTTTGGTTAGGCTTCGACTCGTTGGAAACGAGAAGCGATCTCGAAAACACCACAAGGTTATCCATATTACTCTCTCGTCGAAGCGGCCTAAGACTAAGCGAAAGCTGTTTACACAGTCATTTGCTACGGACGAACTGCATTTTACAAAAGCAACGGCAAGTTCAATTCGAAGGGGGCATCCGGGACCGCCTCCATGTTTCATGTGAACTCCGCCAACCACGCAAAGACGCTAACGCTAAATCTGAGAAATAGCGTGCGTACGCTATACGCTATGGGTCGTTTAGCGATCTGCGCATGCATTCGCAGTGACGACCCGCTATATTATAGCGTACAAAATGGTATAGCGTACCCTAAACTAAAACTGTCTAATATATAGTTATAGTATAGCGTACGCAACTATTGGTGGCGAGGAGTTAGGGAGGCGCTATTAAAGCCCCATAAACTTCGTAAAGTAGTGCCACGCTTTGAAGAATGCCGCCTCCTCCTCGCGCGCTCTGGCCGAGGCCGTCGCCGCGTCGCTATTGGCCTAATAGCATCACGTGGGCCCACGCGCCTTGCTTCAGCGCCATTTTTGCTCGAGAAGCGTCTACGGAGTGGCGAGGAGCGCATGTTGGGGCCGTTGCTACGCTCGAGCAATGTACGTGGCGCCACGGTCGTGGAGGGTGCGCGAAAGAGAGGAGAAACGAGGAGGAGTGAAGGCGGAGGAGGAGAGTGGCACTACTTTACGAAGTTTAAGGGGATTTTGTCGCCATCTGTCGGAAACTCCTCCCTTGCGTAGTATGAGGGATCACGCGATGCGCTCCTCATAGGTTTCGCTTACGGCGCTCAATAAAAACAACACGCGGCAGCCCTCCAGGACATTTATGTAGGTACTCTAAAAACGAGGGAAGTTTTTGACTGTCGATATAATAATCTTGGGCAAACTGAAAGCACAGAATCGTTTACAGATGCTATCTCTTTACCGAATACGTACAGTGAACGCTACTGCGCTCGCGGTCGCCGCGATGGAGTCTCCCAAACCGGCTTCTTGCGTGCAAGGTAGGCAAACGCTGAAAGTAAACTATGTGAAATATGTTCTTATAGTGGGCTGTCTGTATAAGCAAATGGGGGCATAACAGAATGAAGCCTCAATGCAGCGATCGCACGGGTTCGCAGCGACCGACTGCGCGTCTGCATGCATGTCCGCGAACAATGTTTTGCTTTCGGGCTGAGCGCGTGTTCGCACCGTGCCGTGAGCTTTAGGCCGCATCATATGAGCGTTTCGCGTCCACGCAACCATTGTTGCGTGGACGCTATCAGAACTCTTCGAAAATAATTTCGTTATAGAGACGTCGACGCTTACGGCGACTGTGGTGTGCCGTCGCGACGATTCAATGTTTTTTTGTCTTCTAAATTCTTGGACATTTCAATATTATTTCTCAAGTTGCATCACACTGTACGTTTATCGGTCTCCTCACCGTGCGATTTCCCTCTGCTTCTTTTTCTTAATCCAGTGCATTAATTCATAACACAAACATGACCATATGCCGTGCCTTTTCTTCATGTGCGTCTTACCGCTCCCTTTCCGTTCCAGTGAGCTTGCCACTATCTAGCATCAACAAGTTCATAGACCAAACCGCCATGACGTTAGCCGGGCAGCGGGCGTGGGCGAGCTTCTCAGCGCGCGTTTTCTGCTGCTCACCGAACATCGCACAATTCCGGCGCCGTAGCAGAAATGTTCCTCGCGTCTGTGCTTGCTGCATACCCGAGTTGTAGACGATATCTGTCTGCCGGTTTCGCCAGCCAAGCTTCACGCAGCTCCTTGCCCTGCGGCTACGTGTGAATAATGCTGACACCGGGCTCCGTTGCGTACGTGCAGCACTGCGGCATCGAGCAGTAGCCTACCATGCTGCACGCCTCCAAAGGCAGCCACTACCTAGTATAGTACTTTTAAATGTTGTCAAGCAGACACCAAAGGCTGTAAAGCCTCACCACTTAATCAGAAGCGCGGCGCAGGTGGAACCTTAAACTTTCGTTTTCAGCTCGCTTCGGCGCTTCGAAAGCAGCCGACGCGGCCGCTGTGTCCACGTGATCCCTCATGCCACGTCACGCCAACGGTGGCGCTAGCTTTTCCAGTGGTAGAGCTCGCCCCCAATAGCGTACGCTAAGCAGCGCATGCTTATTAGCTTAAGTTGGCCTGCAATATCTTCCAATGTCAGAGGCCATATGTCGTAGTCGCGGCTATCTTCCGATTTCACCCATAGGTGGCGCTGACATCTCGAAGGTTTCGAGATGTCATGGCATGTTTTATTAGAATGTGAAGATATCTGCCCTGCGGTTGATTTAGGCAACACTGGCCTCTTTTAAGCCCTTGGGTTCAACGAGAGCAGGGGAAAGTAAACATGTCCGCAACAGAGATTAGTAAGAGGTGATTGGCCGTGGACGTAAAGTAGGGAAACGACAAAAAACGTAGATGTAAAAAACAAAGTTCACAAAAGGGGGGTCAGAAAGGTTGATTATGGGAATTCATCGTGGATTTTGTTTCCTTTTCTTTTTTTCTCCTTTAATATATTTAGACATTAGCCAATATAATAAGAAGAGCTTGGTGGCGCAACCCACCGCCGCGTTCGAAAGGGAATACTCATAACATCCATCCATCCATCCATCCATCCATCCATCCATCCATCCATCCATCCATCCATCGATTTGTAAGGTGAATACAGGGCCTAAGTTTGAAGGGCAGACCGCGTGGGAAGTGGGAAACCGCCAATCAACCATTGATTGCTGTCTGATGACAGAAGGAATTCATGTTAAGTTGAGAGGAATGGTCATTGACGAGGAAGGGTATAGCAGCATAGGGAGGAACCATAAACCTATCATTTTGAAAATGGGATATGTAGTTGGGAAAGAAAGCAAGGAATGCAAAATGGCCAGTCCAAATTTCAACGCTGAACAAAGAATAAATATAGCCACAAGAGTCGAGGGAGAACTTGGCAAATGCCCAAGTAAGGAGTGAGAATATAGTGAGCCTCTAAGTGCAATAATGACAGAAATACGGAAATAGAAACAACATATTTGTTGAAAAGGAAAAAAAAAGAAACCGAAAAGCTGGTGGAACAGGGAAGTACGAAAAGCGATCGCCGAACGACGGAAAACATCCCGAGAGCACAGGCAGGCAAGAAAAGCGCAGTTGCTGCAGGATAAAGTAGCCAGTAAATGGGAAATATAACAGGAGAAAAAAATCTTTGGTTCAAATACTGATTCAAGCAAAGATAAAAGGTGAAATTGAACGTTGATTGTCAGAAATACGTGAGAAAAAGAAGGCCGCGCCTAGAATATTTTGAAACCACATAAAATTATTAGGCCGGTAGTCAACAACAATACAAAACATATCCTAGGCGAAGATGGAAACAAACTGGAAAGGGAAGCGACATTAAATTACATCTGAAAAACCACAGCCGAATGTTCCCAAGGGAATGACGAGGTTTTATTTGAAGAAAAAAGAGCTTGAAAGAGAACCAGATGGAAAAGGAGCTGGTGCTGACTAACTTCAACTGGAAGAAAGTGGAAGAGAAAATCCCTAAGCGCACAGCCACAGGGCTAGACGAAGTCCCGTTAGGCTGATTAATGAACTAGGACCAATAAGTAAGGAAACCCTGGTGAAAGCAGTGGAAAAAACTTTAAAAGATAGACGAATACTAGACAGTTGGCGATAAAGAAGAATCAATTTAATTTATAACGGTAAGGGGGAGAAAGATAGAATTCACTCGTATAGACCGTTGACCATTACATCCGTAATATACAGGTTAGCAATGCAGGCAATTAAATTAAAGCTGCAAGCATGGGCAGACGATAGTGGCATTTTGGGAGAACTTCAGGATAATTTCAGATTAGGCAGGCGTTTGGATGATAACTTATTTGTTCTTAGTCAGTCTATTGAAATATCCAGAGTACAAAACAGACTGTTATATGTGGCCTTTTTATACACAACAGGAGCGTATGACAACGTGCGTAGAACGCAACATTTTGTGGGATATTCCGGCTTAGGCGACGATTGTCTACAGCTTTTGAGAGAGATTTACCTAGAAAATATTGTTTGCACTGAATGGCAAGGGACGAGGAGCGACGAGAAAGTTGATATCAACAAGGGACTGAGGCAGGAATGCCTTTTATCCTCACTGCTGTTTATGATGTACATGGTGAGGATGGAGATGGCGCTAGAAGGAAGTAATATCGGTTCTAATCTCTCGTATAAACATGCGGGTACAGCAGTAGAGCAGCAACAAGCAAAGTGATTTGCAACGTCTGGCTAATGTCTGTGGACAGGAATGCGAGAATTTAGGTTTGAAATTCAGCATTAAAAAATCAGGTGTTGTGGTAATCAATGAAAACAGTTAACAGACACTGGCATGACAGGGCCAGGAAATACCTCGGGTAAAAGAATATAAATACCTTCGTATATGAATAAATGAAGACAATAGATATGTGGAAACACCGGAGAAAACAATAACAGGAAAGGGGAATAGAAATGCAGTCATAATGAGACACAGAGCGCTATGGGGAGACAATAGGTACGAGGTGCTCCCGGGTATGTGGAAACGTGCAGTGGTTCGAGGAATTACATTTGGAAATAAGGTTGTTTGCTGGAAATCATCTGTAGAATAAGGACTCGATGGCAACCAAAGGTCAGTGGTACGCCTCGCATTGGGCGGTCACGAGAAGACTACAAATGAAGCTGTGCAGGGTGATATGGGCTGGACAAGTTTTGAAATGCTCACCGTAATATTAATTATGATGAACGACTGAGGAATAAGGAAGAAAGTAAATGGGCTGGGATAGTGTTGAGATATTTTTACAGGAAAAACATTGATTCACAGTGGAGGAAAAGAACTAGGAAGCTTACCAGCAACTATGCGGCATATAGGGTGGGCAACACAGAACAAAGAACGTTTAGCGGAAAGTCAGAGAGGCTGGAATAATCTCATGGGTGGCGGCAATGGAAACGAAACCGGCCATCAGTAACTACTTAAGAGAAAAAAAAAACGAAATCAAGGAAGAAACAATTTATGAAAACTCAAAAGGAAGCTCATTACTTCTCGACGCGAGATTAAGATACCTTAGAACACGCACTTTAAAGCGAGATTTAAGAAGGAAGAAGAACCATGTGCTTGCTACGGTAAAGCTAGGGAAATGATGGAGCATGTTTTATTAGAATGCGAAGATATCTGCCAAGCGGTCGATTTAGGTACCACTGGTCTTCTTGAAGCCCTTGCGTTCAGTGAGAGCAGGTGAAAAGTAAATATGGCCGCACTAGAGATTAGTAAGAGGCGATAGGAAGATTGGTGGAAGAAGAATAGGGAACGACAAAAAGCGGAGACGTACAAAAACAATGTTCGCAATAGGGGGTCAGAAAAGTTGGTTATGGGAATTCATCGTGGATTTTTATTTTGTCCTTTTTTCTTTTTTAACCTAGGTAGGAAATTAGGCTGTATAATAGCAAGGGCTTGGTGGAGGAAATTAGGCTGTATAATAGCAAGGGCTTGGTGGCGCAACTCACCACCCCGTTTCATAGGGGACGGTCATAACATCCATCCATTCATTTCTATATGTCCACAGTAGAGATAAGTGAGGCGATGGGAAGACTGGTAGAACATATGTATGGAAACGACAAACAACGGCGGCGTGCAAAAACAATGTTCACAATAGGGGGTCAGAAAATTTGGTTATGGAAAATCATCGTGTTTTTTTTTTTAACCTAGGTAGGGCATTAGGCTGTATAATAGCAAGAGCTTCGTGGTGCAACCCACCCACCCTTTCCAAAGGGGAGGCTCATTGCATCCATCCATTCACTTCTATATGCCCACAGTAGAGATTAGTAAGAGGCGATGGGAAGACTGGTGGTAGTAGGGAAACGACAAACAACGGCGGCGTGCAAAAACAAAGTTCACAACAGTGGTTCATAAAGATTGGTTATGGGAATTCATCGTGGGGTCTTCTTCTTTTTTTCTTATTTAACCTAGGTAAGGCTTTAAGCAATATAATAAGGAGAGCATGGTTGCGCAACCCACCGCCCCGTTCCAAAAGAGACGCTCTTAGCATCCATCCATCCATCCATCCATCCATCCATCCATTCACCCACCCACCCACCCACCCATCCACCCCTTCACCCACTTATCCATCCATCCATCCATCCATTCATTCACCCACCCATCGATCCATCCATCCATCCATCCATCCATCCATCCATCCATCCATCCATCCAATTCTCTCGTTAGGCTTCCACTCGTTGGAAACGAGAAGCGACCTCGAAAACTCCACAAGATTATCAATAATACCACAATACTTCGTCGCTGAAGCGGCCTGAGACTGAGTGAAAGCCGCTTACACAGTCATTTGCTTCGAACAAAGTGAATTTTATAAAAAGCAATGCCAAATTCGATTCCAAGCGGGCCGCCGGGACCACCGCCATGTTTTACGTAAACTACGCAAACCACGCAAAGACGGTAACGCTTAATCTGAGAAACAGGGTGCGTACGCTATACGCTACGGGCCGTCTAGCGTTCTGCGCATGCGTAGTGACGACCCGCTATTTTATAGCGTGCGCAATGATACAGCATACGCTAAACTGTCTAATGAAAATAGGTAATCGGATGCGGATGGTGGTGCCGGCGTCTGCGATTGACGCGCTTCCCCGTATTCTCTTACTTAGATTGCAGTGGCTGGTCGAGAATCGTGGCCGCGTGCAACGGGAGGTTAAGAGTGCCTCTAAAACGGATCCCTAGCAAAGAACAGTTGGCAGAGCGATGTTGCATACGTGCCGACAGGGTTCGACAACGTTATACTGCCCCGCGAGAAATGTTTATTATACGCAAGTACATGCATTCTCCCCGGCCACTCCGAGTAGCCAGTGCCTGAGCGATCGGCGGGCAGCCACCTTGTATTCCTTCCGTAATGGGGCGGTCTCTGGCTATGCAGAAAAAAAGAAAGCAGTTTTGCTCTGCATATTAATGCATTTTTAGCGCGTACAGCACTTTGACGCTGTGAGCTTTGGCGGTTTTGTGACGTGACATGGCGTGACAGACAGGCGAAGTGGGCGCAGCCCGAAAACTTTTGAGCAATGGCAGAAGGCTAACGGCGAAGAGGCGCAGGATTAGAAATAATCATTTTTCTTTTGTTTTGTCTAATCATGTATAATCTGTGTGTACATGTCTTATCAAATGGGGATCTATCGCTGTTTTTGTGACGTCGCGGGACAGACCGGCAATTTGGAGGTGGCCCGAAATTTTTTTCCCGATCGTACAGGGCTGACTGCAGAAGTGTAATAGAAAAGCTTGCATAGCTTTACGTTATAGCGCCCCCAAGCTGCGTTGTCAGACCTCGTGTTTCGTAAAAGTTTGTGGTTGACTGTACTTTCCCACGCACTCAGCATGCCGCTTTATGAATTCATTCGGGATGTCATCGGGCCCACGCGATTTTTCGATATCGTTATTTGAGAGAATATTAAATATGCTCTGTTCACTAATGACAATATCTGGTATTGGCGGAAGGAAGGAGCTGAAATTTGGGATTACATTTTGTCTCTAGTGTAGACAGATTCGATATGATCATTAAATGCGTTTGCTATTTCTGAAGGGTCTTGAGTAATGGAGCCATAAATATCGAAGGCCTTGCGGTAACATGACGAAGGAGAAATCCATCGCCAAAATTTTTCGTGGGATGCCGAAATAAAATGCGGCCATGGTAATCCATGGTAATTTTGCTTATCTTTCGCAACTTGTCCTTGAAGTTGAACGGCTAAGGTGATATTTCTTTTATTGGCAAATTCGCTAGAGAGCCTTTTTTATTTTTTAGTCTTTTCAGTTTTCTTCTGAGCGTGTAGACCGAGCTCTCCAAGGGTTTTTACCTTCGTATTTTGATGGCACTTGGTGGCGATATCTCGCCTTCGCGCCATAAAACCCCATGGATCATCATCACTTTTTGTATTTTTTACAATACTGGGCTCAAATCGGTAAATAAATTATGTAATATCCTTTAAATAGCCACAGAGATTGTTTACACAGGCATCACTGCTTCAAAATATATCAAAATGCAAGGACAACATATCTATTATCGAAGCATCATCTGATGTGGAAAAGTTTGGAAAATCACAGTTTGTTCGATTTGCAGTCACAGAAACACCAGAGAGCGCTAGTGGTACCATCTGGTGATGAGAGATGCGGGGATGAATTTCACATTCAGCCCAAGCAGCAGGAATGCCACGTATAAAAACAAGCCAAGTATAGATACAGTAGGGCCTTGTATCCTAGTAAAGTGATCAATTTTTATAGGTCGTAGACCAGGTCAATAATTGCTTCGCCTGCTCTGTCGTTTTGCATCTTAACTTTCAATGAGTTCCAGTCAGTGTTTGGTACGTTGAAGTCGCCAGATAATATAATCCGATCCCCTTGTTTTAGATGAATTTTCATATACTTTTGGTATTCAACAAGAACGGTAGGTTCAGAGAAGGGTGGCCTGTAAACAACACAAATAATGCACTTAACATTTCGGCGATAAGCTTTACAGAAAAGTGATCCGACATTAGGTAAATCAGGCATTTTAATAAGGTTCAAAGAATCTCTAAGAAGAATGCAAACTTCTCGTCTAGCTCTGCGATCTTTCCAGAATACATTGAAACGAACTGGCACAAATTTACTATCGAAGACTAAATCATACAACCATGTTTCGGTAAGAAATAAAATATCCGGATTGTGAGAAAATAGCCTTTCAGTCAAGCGATTTTGTTTAATACGCTTCTGCAGATTGTGTTTCGGATTCGTAATGGCGGGCAGGGTCGTGTTATTGGTGATTTATGGGATTCTTAGTTCGTAGATAACGTTAGCTTTTCACGTCATTCCACGCGTAAGAAGTCATCTACTTTCTTTAATGTCCGAGGCTAATGTACCTTTTTGATCCGAAATAACTTTTTCCATATCATTTACTTGAATTGCTAATTTATTAAAGCAGGAAAGCTGCTGTACCTTCCCGTCCATTCTTTGAGTTAAAGTAGTCATTTCTTCCCCTCTTTCTTTTTGGTTGACTTGAGCAATCTGCGAGGTTGCACAGATTTTATTTTGGCCGTCTAACAGCTGCATCAACAGTTATTCTTCAATCAGAACAGACTCAATATATCACCACATACCAACAGATATTTGGCAAACTAAGGAAAGCACATGAAAGTGCGTTTAGCAAACAGTGGGCAGGGCAGTAGCAATAAACACCGGTCATCGCTGAGGTAGAAAGCAGGAAGGGTTGTTCGGCATTCCGCCTGATTTGCTGCGGCCGAGCCCGCTCAAATTATTGAAGAGTATCTACCTACCGGTGAGAGGGCACGTCAATGCCATTTAAAATTTTCGTTATCCTGACATGGTTTAAAAAACGCCGGAGTTACCCTTTATCTGTTGGAATCGAAGTAAGCCATGATTTTGTGCAAAGGACATGTATGACCGGATGAAGAAAGTACATGATCTCTCGTTGTGCTATTCTCTCGTTGTGTATGATCTCTCCTTGTTCTCTTTCAGATACAGGATGGTGTATCTGAATTTGACATTCACCAGTGCACTACATCTGCAGGCTTGCAGTAACGCCTGACACCGGCGAAAGATGCGGAGAGCGAGTGGGACTATACTAATTAAGGTACAACAGAATTAGGAAGGCCCACTCAGCTTGAACAAAGACACTCCCTCACCAGAACAGGAATTCGTCTCCTTGGTGCAGTGTTCGACCGCAACCTCCCTGATGATATCGACAATTAACCCACGGCCCTTAGTCCTCAGCAGCTACGGAGCACCTGACCAAGGCGGCGGTCAGACCCATAACGCAGCAGAAGGTGCTAACAATCTATGGGTCCGGACAGGCTAGCTTAGCAGGACTCTTTGAGGAACTATCAGGCGTTGTTTGGGATATTATCGGCTTTAGTGAGATGAGAAGAACTGGTGAGGCTTATACCTTGCTAAATAACGGCCATGTCCTCTGCTATAGAGATCTCCCTGATAAGAAGTAATACGGGGTAGGATTACTAATCCATAAGGACGTAGCGGTCAACATTGACGAATTCTAGAGCATTAATGAGAGGGTAGCAGCAGTCGAAATCAAATTTAATAAAAGGTATAGATTAAACGTAGTACAAGCCAACGCTCCAACATCCAGTTACGACGATGAGGAAGTAGATCAGTTTTGTGAAGACGTTGAATTAGCGATGAGAAAAGTGCGAACTCGACATACAGTAGTAATCGGTGACTTCGATGCAAAAGTGGGAAAAATCAGGCGAGTGAACAGGCAATTGGCAACTACGGCGTCGCATCTAGAAACGCCAGAGGAGAGATGCTGGTAGAATTCGCAGAAAGGAATAAGCTGAGAATAATGAACACCTTTTAAGAAAACGTAGTAACAGAAAGTGGACGTGAAAAAGCTCTAATGGTGAAACAACAAATAAAATTGATTTCATACTTTCGGCCGATCCCAGCATATTGCAGGATGTAGAAGCAATAGGTACGGTAAAGTGCAGTGATCATAGGTTAGTGAGGGCTAGGATGCACCTCAATTTGAACAGAGAAAGAGTAAAATTGGCCAAGAAGAAAAAGATCAACCTAGAGGCAGTAAGGGTATACGCAGGCAAATTGAGGCTGGTGCTTGCAAACAAATATGCAGCCTTAGAACAGAGAGATGATGATGATGATGACATTGAGGTAATGAATGAAACCGTAACAAGGATGGCTTCAGAGGCAGTAATTGAGGTGGGAGGCAAGGCACCAAGGCAATCAGCAGGCAAGCTCTCCCAAATAACAAAGGTCCTAATGAGAAACGACAAAGAATGAAAGTGCTCCACTCCAGAGATAAGATAGAACTCGCGGAACTGTCAGAACTGATCAACAAGGCGAAAATAAGTGATATTCTAAATTATAACGTGAGAAAGACTCACGAAGTCGTAAAAATGAACACAGCCTGAAATCAGTGAGGAGGAAACTTGGCATAGGACAAACCAAAATGCATGAACTGAAGGATAAGTAGTGTAATATCAGCAGCAATCTGGAAGGTATAATAAAAGCAGCGGAAGAATTCTATACTGACCTGTACAGTACCCAGAGGACTCAGGAGTACTCCATTCGAAACTATGATGAACGGTATACAGAAACTCCTCCTATAACTAGAAATGAGGTCAGAAAGGCCTTGCAAGGCATGAAATGGGGAAAAGCGGCAGGAGAGGATGGAATAACAGTCGATTTGATCAAAGATGGAGGGGACGTAATGCTAGGAAAACTGGCGGCTCTCTATAAGAAGTGTCTATCGACTGCAAGGGTCCCAGAAAACTGGAAGAATGCAAGCATTATACTAATCCACAAAAGGGAGACGTTAAAGAACTGAAAAATTATAGGTCCATTAGCTTACTCCCAGCATTATATGAAATATTTACAAAAATATTCTGCAATGGAATAAGGGCAACACTGGACTTTAGCCAACCAAGGGAACAGGCTGGCTTCAGGAAGGGATATTCTACAATGTATCACATCCACGTCATTAATCAGGTTATCGAGAAATACGCAGAGTACAATAAGTTTCTCTATACGGCTATCATAGATTACGAAAAAGCATTTGATTCAGTAGATGTACCAGCAGTCATAGAGGCATTGCGTAATCAAGGAGTGCAGACCGCTTGCGTAAATACCCTGGAAAATATCTACAGGTATTCCACAGCCCCCTTAATTCTGCGCAGGAAAAGTAGGAAGATACCTATAAATAAAGGGGCCAGACAGGGAGGCGCATTCTCTCCAATGCTGTTCACTGCATGCTTGGAAGAAGTATCCACGCTATTAAACTGGGAAGGTTTAGGAGAAAGGATCGACGGTGAATATCTCAGCAACCTTCCGTTTGCCGATGACATTGTCCTATAAAGCAACACTGCAGACGAGTTACAACAAATGATTGAGGACCTGAACAGGGAGAGTGTAAGTGTGGGGTTAAACATTAATTTACAGAAGACAAAGATAATGAAGAATAACCGAGCAAGGGAACATGAGTTCAGGATCGCAAGTCAGCCTGTAGAGTCTGTGAAGGAGTACGTTTACCTAGGTAAACTAATCACACGGAACCCTGACCATGAGAAGGAAATTCACAGAAGACTAAAAATGGTTTGGATCGCAAAGGGCAGACATCGTGGGCTCCTGACTGGAAGCTACCGTTATTATTGAAAAAGAAGGCATAAAATCAGTGCATTTAACCGCTGCTGACATATGGGGCAGAGACTTAGAGACTGACAAAGAAGCTTGAGAACAAGTTAAGGACCGCGCAGAGAGCGATGGAACGAAGAATGCTAGGTATAACTTCAAGAGACAGAAAGAGAGCGGTTTGGATCAGAGAGCAAACGGGTATAGACGATATTCTAATTGACATTATGAGAAAAAGAATGGCGCTGGGCAAGTCATGTAATGCGCAGAATAGATAACCGTTGGATAACCGTAGGGTGCCAGAATGGGTATCAAGAGAAGAGGACGCTAGAAGAAATTGGTGCGACGAAATTAGGAAATTTGCGGGTGCTAGTTGGAATCGATTGACACAGGACAGAGGTAATTGGACATCATGGGCAGAGGCCTTCCTTCTGCAGTGGATATAAAATAGGCTGATGATGATGATGTTCTATTCAATGTGCTAATTACAGTAGGTTGCTGAATTCGCCACCATGTCCGCTCCGATTGAACTGTAGAGCTGCTACGGCTTCCCTAATTGGCCGAAAACGCGAACATGGAGGAACAATGGCGGAACAGTGGCCCACCTGTGCAGAGATACTAGAGAAATGAATTTTTTTTTGCCTCGAATAGGGTCCCCGCTTCATTGGCTATGAGCAGCAGTACCCGCCTTATGAAGAGTGCTCTCCTTCCGCTGAGCCGCAGCGAGCTTCGAGAAGCAGGGTGAGTGCTCTTCTCTACTCGTGTCGATTAACCGAACGGTGATCAACAAGTGTGCAGAGCTGTACGCAGTGCGTACGTGATGACATAACTTTCGAAGGTCTTGTGGCTGTACTGGAGAACCAGCTTGTGAACCGCGTGGTTTAGATATACTATACTTACATTAAAGCTAATCCATGTATCTGCTCCCAACGAACCGCGAAACTTATATTTGCCGGGTGGCGCCTGCCCACCGATGTCGAAGCTTACTTCGATCGAACTTAGTCTTGTGTGGTGGGAACAAGGCACACAGCAACATTCGGATCCTAGTGTTCGAATGAACTTATTGCACTCGAACGCGATCCTTTTTACGCTGCTGTCTAGGGAGACGTCTTCATGCGCGCTGCTGGTGGAGACATCGATGGCACCCTGGATGCCAAAGCACTTAACACCAAAAAACTAAAGTGCATGGCGCCTTTATTTCACAAGTTCACTCCAAACTAACTCCAATCTTACTCACTTACTGGTAAATAATTCGCTCACCCTAAGTGCTGCTCGAGTGTACAGAGTTGGGCTAATTGGTTCAAGTTAGGCAATGTAATGACAGTTAAACATACGGCACCAAGCAAGGGCGGCAACACATACTATACAAGCTCCACTTTACAGCCATACTCTCTGTCGTCCGCCTAGCTTTGCGCCATCGTTCACGCTACCGTTATAATGTTTCAGCGCGGCTTTCGCGCGCTAGCTTATTGGTGCACCACAGCGACGCCTATAGGTCGCCTTCACGTTACGAACAGCCAGCCCTGTCCCGAGCAATTTTTTTCGTTCCTTCAGATTTGTCAGTTGGTTTGTGTAACACAGTGGGCATTGTGTTCCTCTATTGCAGCAGCAGATCTGTCAAGCGGGTCCTGTGGACACAGGGCCAGCGTGCGACAGCCGGTACATAGAGCGCCCCGGGGCACCGTCGGTAGCCACACCGAGGACGGTACGCGTGCACTGAGCGTAGGTTTGGAATGCGTATGCCGGGTGTTTTCTAAAATGCTTCAACATTTCGTAATGTCATCTTCGCCTCCTTTTTTTACAGCGAAGCTCTCTTTCGCTAGGGCAAACCGTTTGTTAGCGAGCAGACCTCCACAAGGCGAGCTCATGAGCGCGAAACCGAGAGTAAGGACGCGAAAAGGGAACGAGAACGTCCGTCTCTTTCGCATCGAAGCGCGGTTTTAGCGACCACCTGTGTCTGAAACAAATCTCGTCCACGGCGTCCGCGTTTCGATGGAGGCGAAATGTGAAAACACCCGTGCACTTAGATTTAGGTTCACGTTAAAGAATGCCAGGGGGTCCAAATTTCTGGAGTCTGCCACTACGGCGTGCCGCATAATCAGATCGCGGTTATGGCACGTAAAACCCCATAATTTAATTTTTTCCCCCTCACACACTCACACATCATATGGCACGTAAAACCGCATAATTTAATTTTTTTCCTCCCTCACACGCTATCACATCGCATACCCCGACATCTACTCGAGCCAGACGTGCAAGATCTGTAAAACTCAATCAGCAACACTCCCCCACATGCTATGGTAGTGTAAGCATCAATGCCCAGACCTTAATCCCATGACCCTTTCGTCGAGATGGCACGCCGCCCTGCACAGCTCCCATCTCGACGGCCAACTCTGGGTGACCCACCAGGCCTACGAAGTGGCAAAGAGGCAAGACCTCGACGTCCCATCATGGAAGTCCTAGGCCCAGCCGACGAAACTGCTGGTGCTCATTAAAGTTCACTCTCTCTCTCTCTCTTTGTCTGAAACCACGTGTCTGTGACGTAGCTGGCTCCAACGTGGAACCACAAAAGGATAGAGAGCGCTCTCGCACAAAAACGCGTTTGTAGAGGCCATCTGTGTCTGATACCACCCGTCAGTGACGGAGCGGATATATGAGAATAGAGGCTCATTTTCACTTCAACGTTGCCATGGTGCGGCCGCGAGTGGGTCGCACGCCCGAGGAACAGCGAATGTACCAGGAATGACGGCGAGAGCAGAGGCGGGAATGTGACCGTTATTGTGCCATACCACGTGCATATCAGTGAGGCGACGGGAGCTCCCACTTCTCCGCGACGAATCAAGAATTCGACCCAGGAGGCGGCTTCAAGAAGCGCCCAGCCATCTCCGCGACGAATCAAGAATTCGACGCAGGTGACATCATCATCCTGCCCCGCCTGGTTCCTGCCGACGAGGAGTCGCCTAAGGGATTTAAGGGAGAACCGGCCCATTGTGAGAAGAGAGTCGCCTGCAGCTGCCCAGTCGGTGTGATGTGCTCTTACTGCTACCTGTACGCCATCATCCACTATCTGTAAATATTGTATACGGTTTTTCGTTTCTTCTTCGTCTGCGGAAAGAGTCCTCTTTCGTCCTCCACCCCGAAGTCGCAACAACGGATGGCAAGCTGTGGGATTCGAGGCCAGATAACGCCCACTACACCGCTCAACGGCAGCCACGAGGACCACCCGCGTCAGCTATACTTTGGAGGAGTGAGTGCCTCACGTTTGCCTTTCGCATCGCCAGACTTCGTCGCACACGTAAATGCTAAGGACCATGGCTCAAGTATTATAAAAGGGTTGTAGTGCTTTTGTCTGAGTTCACTTCAGGCCTTGCATAAATTTCCGGCTTCGGAAGCAAAGCTAATTGAGAGGCAAAACCAGAGACGAGCCGTCAGGTCGCGATGGAGAAGCTCAGGATACAGGACCTTCTTGATGTTTGTCAGGAAATGGCCATTTCAGTTGCCGCGGCAAGGCGAAAGAAAGCCATTCTGGACATTATGAGGGCACAAGAACTAGCTGAGGAGGAAGTCGAAGAGGTTTGGGGAGACATTTTTGAGAGGAGAAGCGAGAAAAAAATGCGCGAAGAGGAACAGAAAAGGCGCGAGAAGGCAGAGGAGAGAAAAATGCAGGATGAGGCAGAGGAGAAAGAAAGGCGCGCAGAGCGAGATTATGCTCTTAAATTGAGAGAAGTGGAAATAGAGCAAATTCGAGTCAGCTCGGCGCGTTCAAGTCCCGTTTCCCGTGGATACGATACGCCTAAGCTGAGAATACAGGACCTGATGCTACCGTACAGGACAGGCGGTGATATCACACTTTTGCTCGTGAATTTCGAACGTACGTGTGAAAAAATAGGGCTGGACGAAAGCCTTTGGTCTTAAAAACTTGTTTCAGTTGTCCCAGGAGAAGCTGCGGAAGTTCTTGCACGCTTGTCTAAAGAAGACTACGAGAACTATGGAGAGGTAAAAACCGCGCTTCTTCGCGAATGCCGCCTCGAGGCATTTAGACAGCGGTTCAGGTAGGCAAAAAGGGGCCGCGAGTCGCACACTGAGTTCGCGTACGAGTTAGTCTAACTTAAGAGAGTGGCTCAAAAGCACAGAAGTGTATGGCAACCATGACGAGTTGCTTGAATGATGCATACCACTGGAGCAGTTTTACCGAGTTCTTCCAGAAGTTAGACTTTGGCTGCAGGACAGGCTCCCAGAGGTAGACCTCGAGAAGGCAGCGCAGCTCGCGGAGGAATATTACACGCCCCGAGACTTCCAAGAAAAACCTATTCAGGAAGATAGGCTAGAGAAAAAAGGACTATTTTGTAAAGTGGTTTTCCCCGCGCAACCCAATTTTGCCGAATAATAAATCATCTACAAGTGACGAATTCAGCAAACGAGCATCGACTAAGGCTGAGGTGGCGAAGGAACGGCTAGCAGAGACAGCCCAGTCGGCTGGAGCCGCTAAAGCTAAGGCAGACGTAAAGCGCACGTTCGAGGCCCGGAGACCAATTATGGGCTTCCGTTGCAACAAGGAAGGCCATATTTCCTCAAATTGCGAGGAGCAAATAGCGTTCGCCCGCATTAGCCATTAAGACGAAAATCTGAGGCTGCTCGAGCCATATATGCAGGAGGTCGTGATAAACGGGAAAATGCGCAGGGCACTTCGCGATTCCGCAGCCACCATGGGAGTTTCTCATCCGTCCTGTCTTTCTCCCGGAGACTATACTAGTGAATGCGTCTGGATCATACAAGTCGCAGAAGAGCGGAGCGCGTGCTTGCCAGTTGCCAGGGTAACCCTCGAAGGCGCTTACGGAAGACTGCATACGGAGACAGCCATGAGTCCAAGTTTACCCGAATACTTTTGATATCTTTTTTTCGAACAAATCGGAGCAGCTTTTAGAAAAGGAGGGCCGGTCGTTCTCTGCCAGTATCGCTTGCAAGGCATTAACGTGATCGCGGTCACGCGCCCTCTCAAGGAAACGTGAAAGATCATCGTCAAACGAGGAAACTGACAATGTTACGTCCTCACGGCGGCAGCCTAGGCCGGGAGATACGGCTGATGAAAAGCAGAGGACTCAGACTTCTGACGCATCAATTACCGTATCAGCGATAGTGGGTGAGGGGCCTTTCGAGACCTGGGAAAATTGGGCATATAATTGGGAAATTGGGTTGTATTGACACGTGTACTTCTTTATCGGGCGATCATGTTTCATCATCATCATCATCATCATCAGCCTGGTTACGCCCACTGCAGGGCAAAGGCCTCTCCCATACTTCTCCAACTACCCAGGTCATGTACTAATTGTGGCCATGCAATGCCTGCAAACTTCTTAATCTCATCCGCCCACCTAACTTTCTGCCGCCCCCTGCTACGCTTCCCTTCCCTTGGCATCCAGTCCGTAACCCTTAATGACCATCGGTTATCTTCCCTCCTCATTACATGTCCTGCCCATGCCCATTTCTTTTTCTTGATTTCAACTAAGATGTCATTAACTCGCGTTTGTTCCCTCACCCAACCTGCTCTTTTCTTATCCCTTAACGTTACACCTATCATTCTTCTTTCCATAGCCCGTTCCGTCGTCCTCAATTTGAGTAGAACCCTTTTCGTAAGCCTCCAGGTTTCTGCCCCGTAGGTGAGTACTGGTAAGACACAGCTATTATATACTTTTCTCTTGAGGGTTAATGGCAACCTGCTGTTCATGATCTGAGAATGCCTGCCAAACGCACCCCAGCCCATTCTTATTCTTCTTATTATTTCCGTCTCATGATCCGGATCCGCAGTCACTACCTGTCCTAAGTAGATGTATTCCCTTACCACTTCCAGTGCCTCGCTACCTATCGTAAACTGTTGTTCTCTTCTGAGACTGTTAAACATTAGTTTTCTGTAGATTAATCTTTAGACCCACCCTTCTGCTTTGACTGTCCAGGTCAGTGAGCATGCATTGCAATTGGTCCACTGAGTTACTAAGCAAGGCAATATCATCAGCGAATCGCAAGTTACTAAGGTATTCTCCATTAACTTTTATCCCCAATTCTTCCCAATCCAGGTCTCTGAATACCTCCTGTAGACACGCTGTGAATAGCATTGGAGATATCGTATCTCCCTGCCTGACGCCTTTCTTTATTGGGATTTTGTTGCTTTATGGAGGACTACGGTGGCTGTGGAGCCGCTATAGATATCTTTCAGTATTTTTACATACGGCTCGTCTACACCCTGATTCCGTAATGCCTCTATGACTGCTGAGGTTTCGACAGAATCAAACGCTTTCTCGTAATCAATGCAAGCTATATATAAGGGTTGGTTATATTCCGCACATTTCTCTATCACCTGATTGATAGTGTGAATATGATCTATTGTTGAGTAGCCTTTACGGAATCCTGCCTGGTCCTTTGCTTGACAGAAGTCTAAGGTGTTCCTGATTCTATTTGCGATTACCTTAGTAAATAGTTTGTAGGCAACGGACAGTAACGTGATCGGTCTATAATTTTTCAAGTCTTTGGCGTCCCCTTTCTTATGGATTAGGATTATGTTAGCGTTCTTCCAAGATTCCGGTACGCTCGAGGTTATGAGGCATTGCGTATACAGGGTGGCCAGTTTCTCTGGAACAATCTGTCCACCATCCTTCAACAAATCTGTTGTTACCTGATCCTCCCCAGGCTTTCTTTACTTCTTCCGGCGTTACCTTTGGGATTTCGAATTCCTCTGGACTAATTTCTCTTCCATTATCGTCGACCCTTATTACCCTCGACCACGTTTCACCGCCTATCAAATGTTATCGCACAGCGCAGGACGCGCCTGCATGTGTAGGAAGTTTCTGGAATGTTATCGATGGTTCTATCCGCTGTCTGTGACCGAACTTTGTGCAATCTGATTGCAGGTACGCGCGACACGAATAGTGTAGAACTTTGTGGAAGACAGGTGGGTCCAAGTGATTACTCTGGAACATTCGACGACTGATGTATAAAAGCCGACGCACTTAACCCGCTGATCAGATTTTAATATTTGGGGTTTTACGTGCCAAAACCACTTTCTGATTATGAGGCACGCCGTAGTAGAGGACTCCGGAAATTTTGACCACCTGGGGTTCTTTAACGTGCACCTAAATCTAAGCACACGGGTGTTTTCGCATTTCGCCCCCATCGAAATGCGGCCGCCGTGGCCGGGATTCGATCCCGCGACCTCGTGCTCAGCAGCCCAACACCATAGCCACTGAGCAACCACGGCGGGTGCTGATCAGATTTTGACGATCGCCGTGTTCACCGCTATCGTTGTTCTTTAGCTGTAGCCTGTTTTTGTGGGCCCAGATTCGCCCAATAAAAGTTAGTTTCGTCTTCCGAAGTATTGCTACTGTGTTCTTTATACGTCATTACCACGTGACATCTGGTGGAGGTGCTTTACGTTCACGTACCGGACGCCCCCGACAAGCCGTAATCCAAGCCCGTACCGCAAAGACAACACCAGCGTAGTCCGGGACATCGAGCAAGCCGCCGGCTACAGCAGCTGCCCCCGGAACCCGGACTTTTACCATAGACGACCAAGAAGATCGTCCAAGAAGATCTTCCAGATACGACCAACAAGACAGCCCCAATGGCAGCGCCAACGGCCCCAATAGTTCTGCAGCAGCCCAGTGAGCCACCGACGTTCCGCTGTTCCACATTTGAGGACCCGGAAAGCTGGCTGGAGACGTATGAGAGGGCGCGACATTTAACAGCTGGAACAGCGACGACAAGCTGCAACATGTCTATTTCGCAATGGAAGTGCGGTCAGGACGCTGTTCGAGAATCGAGAAGCAAACTTAACGACGTGGGACCTGTTCCGAACCGGTTTCCTGCAAACATTCACAAGCGTCGTGCGTGAAGAGCGCGCTCAAGCGCTACTGGAAACCCGAGTACAGCTTCCCAATGAGACCATAGCGATCTTCACGGAGGAGATGGCTCGTCTCTTCCGGCACGCCCACCCGGAAATGTCGGAGGAGAAAAAAGTACGCTTCCTGATACGGGGCGTCAAGCAAGAACTGTTCGCCGGACTGATTCGCAACCCGCCGTAGACCGTAGCTGAGTTTTCTGCAAAGGCATCGACGATCGAGAAAACTCTGGAAATGCGCACACCCGGCAATATAACCGACAGGTGCTCACGCCGCAGTGCGCCATCCAAGGACTGGGTTCCGACGACCTTCAAGAGACCATCAGGGCCATTGTGCTCAAAGAACTACGCAAGATCTTGCCTTCGTCGCAGTCTTGAGTGGCCTCGATCGCCGACATCGTGAAAGATGAGGTTCAGCATCGCTTGGAGTTCCTGAGGTGCAACCTCAATTACCGCAGCCCCAGCCAGAAGCGATGACCTACGCCGCCGTCGCACGCCGTCAAGGTCCCCCTCCGCGACCGCGCCAGGGCCCTGAACGGCGCAATTTCGTCGTCCG
The DNA here is from genome assembly GCF_050947875.1 of Dermacentor variabilis. NCBI lineage: Eukaryota > Metazoa > Arthropoda > Arachnida > Ixodida > Ixodidae > Dermacentor > Dermacentor variabilis. Next base: position 205,520,222 of record NC_134571.1, read on the forward strand.
CCGCCGCCGTCGCCAGCACGCCCACCCGTCGACCAGCGCACCTACGCGAGGAAGACGGACATTTGGCGAGCCCCCGACCACCGCCCGCTCTGCTATCACTGCGGAGAAGCCGGCCATAGGAATATTGCAGTGGGGGCAGGCAGATTTATAGCAGCTCATTAAGCATCACGAAAGCTTTGCTTCACGTAGATTCCAATATCTGCTTTCGACCTTTTTTCTTAGCACATTTACTTATACCGGCAGCGCAATAAAAAAAAAAAAAGAAACACGAAAACGCGCAGAGCACTCGTTCCATCTATTCAACTTCTGTTTCTGTGCGCGCGTTTGAGTTCATTTTGTGCTGCCAGTATAAATGCAACGCTTAGCATCCAACTTGCCCGCCTTTTGACAGCAGTGTTTCCTTCTTGCTTTTCGTGCCACACACCTTTTACTTAAATTCCTAGCATTCTTCTGCGAGTTTTAAGAACATTCCTGTGGGCGATGCTTTCCAAACGCTCTAATGCGTTACTTCGACGCATCTCGGCACGCCTCGGCTTCCTAAGCATCGGCAAGCTGACTCGACAGACTCTCCTCGACTTCAAAAGCGCCCCGCCAGGCCTTGCGAACGGGCATACATTGAAGTCTAGACAGGAGCGCGCGAGTTTGACGAGGCCCCATTAGGCGCCTGTGCCTCGACAGCGTGCACTGTAACTGTGCCCACCTATAGATGGGCAGTTGGGCGAGTTGGTACGGTAACATATTCTTTGTTTACAGCGCGAAGGGACACAGACGAAGACTAGAAGACTAGCGCTTGTCCTGTCTGCCTCTATTGTCTTCGTCTGTGTCCCCTCGCGCCAGAGACCGTCTACCCACTTAATCTGGGTGCCCATCGAGGCACCCATTACGTGTTCAGGTAAGCGCCATTACATACGGATATCCGAGGCAGCCTTGCGGTTTCCCAAGTGAGGCGCAAATCCTAGTACACAGGGTGTCACAGCAGGACGCCGCCTACATTGCGGAAGTATTCCAAGAATGAAAGCAAATCATAAAAAGCCAGCAAACACTGACACCAAGGACAACATAGGGGAAATTACTTGTATTCAATCAATGAAATAAAGAAACGATAAATTGATAGAAATGAAATTCGATGAAAAAACAACTTGCCGCAAGTGGGAACGATCCCACAACCTTCGCATTTCGCATGCGATGCTCTACCGACTGAGCTACCGCAACGCCGCTTCCCCATGCCCTTTATTGGGTAGTTATGTTTCCTCATAGAACTCTGGGAGTGTTAGCCAGCGCCACCACTCACGGACCTTGGCGCGAAATGCGAAGGTTGTGGTGTCGTTCCCCACCTGCGGCAAGGTGTTTTTTCATCCAATTTCATTTTCATGAATTTATCGTTTCTTTTTTCATTTATTAAGTACAAGTAATTTCCCTATATGTTGTCCTTGGTGCCAGTGTTTGTTGGCTTCTGATGATATCACTAATAAAAACCGGGCCCCTCGGTTAACGCCCTTTCTTCAAGAATGAAGGCAAGCAGCATGCACTTATGAGAAGTGCTCCTCTTAAAGCTCCTCGGTACTCGCACCATCTCTGTGCACTGTTCCATGGACAGCCGCGTAAATTTTGGCCATTTTCTCTGGGAGTGTTCAAGGCTCGCCGGACTCCGTGGTCAGTGCACGTCCAAGACAGTGCGGGTTCTCAACGGCTGGCTGTACTTCGCACTCGCTGCACGCGGCGCTGTAATCACGCCGTGAACACTTTGTCATCGGAGCCGACCTACGGAGTCAATATTATCCTGGACGTGTCTTCTTTCCTCTCCCCACCTTCTGAGTAAGGCCTCAGGTCATTCTTGCGCGATTAATGACACATTCACAATTTAATTCCGTGCAGCGCACTACGGCTGCATAACCACCAGCCTGGCTTCCTCGCTGCCGGCCGAGTGACATCATGCAGCGCCACTGTCTGCCAACACCTCCGAGAGTAACGGGCTTACCCATCTGGGAAAACAGAGGCCGGATTTCCTGCCTCTGAATAGGCTTCTCCAAATGGCGGCTGAGAGGATACATTTGCTTTATTCGCATGGAGAGCGTTGACTGCTTTCATTTATTAAAAGAAGTACGGTGAAGTTTCGTAGAGCTGTGTAACGATACCGTGCCGCGCCAACCGCACTGGCGCTCTAGATTCCTGTCCAACCCGTTCGCAGAGGGCCAGTCGTCCAGTTCTCCGGGAGGCGGAGGAGAGCGGCGTTGGACCGGAGCCCAAGCTGCCTGCCGCGACGCCGTCCAGATCAGAGAGAGGAAAGGTGCGGGCGAAGCGTCTCGGTCGCCTTTAAAGCGGCAAACACATGGGGCGACGTAACCGCCGACGCGCTTTGAGAGCGGCGTCGGCGGGGCTCGGCGCGCTGCCTCCTTCACTTTGCGCCATAAAGCGCGAAGGTATCCAGCTGAAGTGCGTACTTCGGTGCGCCCGCCTTATTCTGCGTACCATGTTGGATGCACGTGGATCGGTATAGTACAGCGCGATGAATACGCAGTGCAATATTTACGAGCGGGTGCCGGGTGACGCTACGCCGCCGGAAATGCGTTGAATGTGGTTGCCTCCTGAGCGTATCGCGCGCTAAAGGCATAGTGCGGCTGCGTAAGGCACTTCGAAAGTTCAGCTTAGCTACAGCTGCATATAAAGCAAAAAAAAGTATTTGTTTGAAGCGGAGGCACAGATTAATGCAGGAAACTTATACCAGGTGCAAGTACTAGTATTTGCATCCGAGATAGTGCGGTGCATTACTCAGATTCCTATGCGGCAATTTTAGCGAACAGAAGTTCTTAACGTACTGCGCGAAACAATCGCCGTTGGGTATGAAATGGAAAGACCGTAGACTATCAACTGCTCATTTCTGGGAGGATCAGCAAGTCAATCTAAAGGCATGATGCAACTGCGCCACCTGCAGAGAACTCTTCATTAAAAAGAAAAAAAATTCCTTCATTGATACGTGAAGGCAGACATATCTTGTGTGCCTGCGCGTACATAAAGATAATTTGATACAAGCAACCCATACGTGTTTGCAGTGGTGATAAAACTTTCCTTGCGACCCCTGATATACATGGCCTAAATGTGGTTACAAAATCCATGAAGCATGTAAAAAGAAACATCTGATAAAACTAGGGACAAGTTCTAAAAAAAAATTCAAAAGAAAACAAAATTGAAGTGCTAAGGCGCGTTGACACGGAAAGCTTGAGTGTGATTAGTTTCGAACGTGGCCGTCAAGGAAGGCTATCTTTCTGTCAGTGAAACCGATGGCGTGCTTACACCAATGCCACGTTTGATCTGATCACACTCAAGGTGTTGTTGTGAACAAGCCTTTGTGCTCATATTTTGTTTTCTTTTAAATCGTTGCGTTTTCGTTGTAGAATTTTAGTTTCTGGTTTTAGAAAATATTTTTTCAATGCTTCATGGGTTTTGTAACCGCATTATGTAATAGCATTTGCTTATTCCTGCAGTTTTGTTTGATGTCACAAGCAAATTTTTATCACCATTGCAAACACGTGTGGGTTGCTCGTATGAAATGACCTTTATGCACGCGTCGTAGGCAGACAAGATATGTGCAACCCGTCGTGGTTGCTCAGTGGCTGTGGTGTTGGGCTGCTGAGCACGAGGTCGCGGGATCGAATCCCGGCCACGGCGGCCGCATTTCGATGGGGGCGAAATGCGAAAACACCCGTGTGCTTAGATTTAGGTGCACGTTAAAGAACCCCAGGTGGTCAAAATTTCCGGAGTCCTCCACTACGGCGTGCCTCATAATCAGAAAGTGGTTTTGGCACGTTAAACCCCAAATATTATTATTAAGATATGTGCATCAATGAAGGAATTTTTTTTTAAACAAGAAGGGCTGTCTCCAGGTAGCTCAATTGTACCATGCCTTTACGCTGTCTTACTGGTTCTCCTAGAAATGTAGGGTTGGTAGCCCGCATTCTTTCTTATCATGTCTCTTCTTTCAGCACGTAACGGTGATTGTTTCGCGCAAATATGTTAAGGATTTCAGTATAAATCATCTATCTTGCAAAACAGTATTTCTTGATGAAAGCCGTCGGACGCGACTTTGGAAACATGGCTTTCCTGCCTGTTATACACGGTCAGCCTTGACCAGTTTGCCCGATTTCCTGGTGCTGACTAGCGTAACATGCTGTAGATGACTTGTAACACATGACTGAGACCTTAACAGACCAAGAGCAGATCTGAAGAATAATATGCACAAGAGAGAGAGAGAGAAAAGGATGCCTAGAAAAACAGGAAGGTTAACCAGAGGTCGTTCTGGTTGGCTACCCTGCACGGGAGGAAGGGTGGAGGGGGATAGAAAGAGAGTGGAAGGGAGAGATAGAAAGAAATAGAGATGAACACGCGTCCAGACCGCGTACACTTGAGAGCGGTAGGGGGCGGCGAGATTAAGCGAATGATCATTAGGCTAGCAAAATAACAAAAATTTGTGATTGGCAGTCAGCCTCTAGAGTCGGAGAAAGAGTGCGTTAATCTAGTCTAAATTTATTCAAGGGACCCAGGTCATCAGCAGAAAATCTGCAGAACAATAAAATATGGATTGAGGCGCATGCGGGAGTGCATTATCAAGCCATAATCGGTAGCTTACCGCTATAATTGAAAAGGAAATGCACGATCGATACATCCTGCCGGTGCTAGGACATCAGGCAGAAACATGGAGGTTAACAAAGAAACTTGCGAATTAAAGGACCAGGAATTGTGGGCAGCGTTGAAATGAAATATGATAGGCTTGGGGATTAGCGACATCCTGGCGGGCATCGCAGGAGGACTGAACGGAGTTGACCAGTCCGTGCAATGCGTAGGGCAGATAACCGGTGCGCTAATAGAGTTACAGAATGGTGTGTGCCAAGGCAAGGGAACCGCAGCTGAGAATGGCAGGGAGTTACGTGGCCTGATGAAATTGGGAAATGTGCAGGCATAACCCGGTCGCAGGACAAGAGCAATTGAAGATCGCTGAGACATGCCTTCGCCCTGCATTGGACACAAATAGGCTGACGTTGATGATGATGATGAAAAGGTTGAAAACTTGCGGAACTTTGTTGCGTGTGTTTCTGGTTATACTGTACTAGTCGTATAACAGATCGGATATTCTGTTGTGGAATATTCTGTTGTTTCCCATTGTTGTGGAATGCGATTTGTTGCAAATGACTGCTCTCTTTTTCTAGCATTTTTATGAGTGCCACGTGGGCGCGTTGAAGCGCACAGGAAAGCACCAGTGGCGGCCCCAACGTAACAGCGTACACGTGGATGCTTGTGACGTTTGCTCTTGCTTAGGTCACGTGGGCTGCGTGTGATACGCGTTTCCCGTTGCGTTTTGCGCGGCACAGCTCTGCTATCCAGACGTACGTAGTAGAGCCTCTGAATAAAAGCAAACTGATAAAAAAAAGAAAGACAAGAATCGTACAGTCAATCACAAATCTTGAGGAGATAGGGGCTCCACGACAGGCTTGAATTCCTGCTTTGTTAAGCCGTGTCCTTTTCAACTTGAAGAAAGTCGCAAAAAAACTTCTGCTGACAGGTACTGGGAATTCGAGGCAGCGTGCGCGCGCTTCCCGGCAGTTGAACTTTTCCCGCCGGAAATCCTTTGCACCGCAAACCTTTGTGGCCGACTGTGCATGACAAGGTTCGTCTAGACTTTGTCACGTTTCTCGAATGAAACAGAGGAGCCTAGCGCCCGGCCGACTCTGCAGAGCGTACATTATGCGTATATTAAACATGTTCGGCGAAAACGCTTGAGCCGCTGTCGAGCTGCGTTTCTAGGGTGGCGATGATTAGAAATACGTGCGATAGTTTACTCTTGTCTACCTTTCTCGAAGTGCCAAACTGAGATAATAAAATAAGAAGAAGAAAAAAAATTACCGACGATTACGTTACTTCCTAATGCGAAATTTGAGCGCAGCAAATAAGCTGTTTCACCTTTTCGATAGATTGAGGCAAAGAAATCGAGCAACACATGTATGCGCTATCACAGAATTTTTTTTTATTTTTCACACGTATTCCATTAACAAAGACTCCACTAGGTAAGCTTCTGCTTCGGCGGCACGCACCTCTGGATTCTGACGGCGACGGCGCTGGGCCTCTGCTCTGGCAGCTCGTTTAGCAGCAGCAGCAGCAGCAGCAGCAGACGGAGGACTTCCATCGGTCGTCTCGCTCATGGCTCAGAAAAAACTGGCAGATAATTTCGCAGTGGCGAACGGCAGCGGCAATTTCGGCTCGGGCGGTGCACATATACAGATCCGCCGCCACCGATCTGGCTCTCTGATTGCCACCGCACAGGGCGAACGGCAGCGGCAATTTCGGCTCGGGCGGTGCACATATACAGATCCGCCGCCACCGATCTGGCTCTCTGATTGCCACCGCACAGGGGTTGCATTGGAGGAGGAGCGAAGAAAGGAATTAAGTTCGAGCCGGCGCTTTGACAACCGGAGACTCGCAGGAAGAGGGGGGAGGGGGGCGGCGTGTACACCCAGCGGCAAACGATGGGGGCAGAAGCGCGCGCAGCAAGCGGACAACACGATAAAGGGAGGAGGGAAGAGATAGCAGCGACTGACTGATGCCGCTGACGCCGATAGTGAGTCAACCCCAGCTGCGGAGTTGGTTTCAGGGACAACGCCGCCGATGCCGACACAAACAATATGATACCCTCGCTTCCGCAGCGCTAAGAACCAGGTCTAGCCGTGGGGAGGTGGTCACGTATTCGTCGACGTGCCGGGGCCTACGTGAAATAACCGGCGCGTCGGCAACTGAAGAGCACCCTATCCGCCACACAAGAACAGGGGGGGGGGACCCTTTCCTCCTCTTTCTGCATGGCGGCGACGGTGTTCTATGCAGTCACGTTATCTTGACTCTCTAGCGGCGTCAGCGGCATCCAGCGGTATCAGTCGGTCGCTGCTAGCGCTGGGGGGATGAAAGGGGGGCGGAGCTGGTTACGAGGCCGACGACAACGCCGACGACGACGCGAAACCCAGGAACGGACGCCAAAGAGCTGCGCTCTAAAAAAGCACGCCTAACACCCTTGTACCTGAAGCCTGGCACCGAATATGGAACGTGGCAGGCATAGGTATTGAGCACCACTTCCGCAACAGCATGCAGCAGGAGCTCGTCCGCCTGTAGCTTCGCATCGCCGTCCCGACGCGGATGAGTTAGGCGAGACGAGCTGTGCATGCGTGAGAGAAAGATCGCTGCCGCCGCGCAAGCAGGCTTCTCGGGCGCTCGAGATCGGCGCAGCGCCGCCGGCGGGTCCCTTCACGTTTCGACGCGCCGATCACGTCGCGGTTCGACGCGACGCGATCGGAGCCGCGAGCTGTTGCGCGCGCAGCGCTACGCGGCCACGCAGAGCGCAGCCTCCTTGCGCCGTCGATGCGCGAGCACGACCGCGCCGTCGAGCGCCATCTCTGCAGCATGCGGCGAGTTCTGGGAGCCGATCGGAAGAGGCGATTGGAATATATATGCGGGTCTGTGTGTCATTGTGAAAAATCGCGGATGCTTATACCATCATGTTCAGAGTCATTTCCCGGTATATTATCGCCGAAAAAAAAAATGCTCTCATGTGTCGTGCTTCCAAAGTTTTCCCGGGTGCGTGAAAGGTGGTTCTGCGAGAAAATAACATAAAAGCTATTTTGGTTTGTATAGCCGCTCAACTTCGTCTGCTGAACCTAGAAAGGGTTGTCTTCAATGAGTAATTGTGTTTCTTGGCCATTTCGTTAGGGAAATGTCTTGTAAAAGCCCCAAATACTGACAGAAATGTGACATATCGACCATTTATACTGGCAAGATTGCTGTTTATTTCTACGCTATAATTATTTTACATGAATGTAGTGGAACTGTGCTTGACAGGAAAAATTATCTCGCGCCAATTCATTTCACGGATTTAACGAAAAATTCGTAAAATGCATTTACGCATTAAAATTTTTACGTGAACCACGTTTCACGTACTTAACCAAGCACTGGAAGCATGTCTCGTGACTACAATTTCTTTTTCGAGAAACATACTGGGAAATCACTTTGAGCAATATAAGGTTGTGAACATCCATGCTTTTTCTTTTTCGAGAAAATCTGTTATGCTCGAGCGACACGCCTGGGACATTTGTCGTGGAATGGTTCAGGTGGCAAAAACATAGAGATTGGAACGGGATTGTCACGGGGCATAATAAAGGTGCGAGATATAATGGAATGACAGATTACAATATGGGAAACGCACAATGATCTCAAGTAGTCGAGGTGACCACTTATTGCCATACCAATTAAGAAGAGATGTCAATAAGGAATAATAATAATCATTATCATCATTATCATCATCACCGTCAAATTTACGCTGACCATGCCGGGCTACATGGCCGCCCGCGATGCTCTGCCGTCGGGCGGAAAAAAAAGTTGCTGTAAGAGATGGGTGGTCTGTGCTTGTTTGCCGTTTTTGTTAATAGTTCGGGTAAAATGTACACCCAGAGAATTTTGGTCAGGCTGGCAACGGAAGCCGTCTGCGATGTGGCGAGCGTGGCTTCTTATCCACCGCTCACAGAGCGTCGCGTTCTCCAGCCATCCCGCTATCGACCACGGTTAGAGAGGAAGAAACAAAGGCTGTTTCGACACTTACACGATAATATAGCCCCCCACCACTCTCATTGGCATGTACAACAGCTAACTACCATTGTTACCTTCGCAGCTGTTATGCATTCCCGCTAACCGTTACGACGCAAGAACAGACGCGAGGCAGAACATCGGTGTCTACTTCTGTAGCAATACTCACGCAACATGCAGCGGCGATGGTCTCCGCGGTATCCGTGACGGAACGCACCCGAAATAGGCGGTGCATTATGGTTATCCTGCGTATACACGATGTGTCGCATCGGCTAAAATGTATCGCAAATAGCGCCAACATCTGCGTCGTCTTTACGGCAACTTATATGGTTTCCAGCTTATGCAGGGCCCGCTATTATTAAACACGCTCGAAACAGTGAGGGAAAGGAAACACCAGAAACCCGTTTGTCCCTCGCTGCAAAGGGGTCGTTCATTCTTTACCGCTGTACTGCGGCAAGCGGTAGATTGGTCAGACCGGCAGGTGTTTAAATGTTAGACTTCGCGAGCATTTGAATACCTCGCAAAACACTGGCAATTTGAGCTTCCATTGCAGAAACTGTGGGCGTGCGCCTTTCTGTGATAAGTGCGTTGTGATTGACAGGAGCAAGATTAAGGTAACCAGGGAAAAAGAATATTCAGGCTGCGGAAATAGCCACGTTAAGAGACCCGTGTGCTTGTTCACCGTACATCGAATTTTTCGGATAATGAGTTCACGTTTTTGGCCCATGCCAACGTGGCTCTAACCAACCAACGGTGGGGTCTCGGGACGGTTAATTCTTAACTCGCATGTGTTTTTTGTCTTCTTGGTTTCATTTATTGCTTCAGTTCGATGTGAATGAAATAAAAAGAAAGCCCGTGTAGCCTGAATTGGGTACATGTGAAAGAACCCCAAGTCGTCAAAATTAATTGAGTCCCCCACTACGGCGTGATTGATAATCAGATCGTGGTTTTGGCTCGTAAAATCCCAGAATTTTTTTAATCGTTTCTTGCTTCTGCTAATTTGTCGTATCACACAATGGTCTGTTCGTGTATTTCCATAGCCCTGAGGTTTATGCACGTGCGAATGCGTATTGGTTATGTAATATATTTACGTCACCTATCATTATGATTTGTTTAAAGTCACTGCTTCGTCTCATCCCGTTTCCTTTTTTCTTTCTGGGTCCTTTCCGCTGTGCGCTGCGTATCTTCGACCCTTCTCCTCAAAGTTTCCGACGTTCTTCGCGTGATTTTCAGCATTCTTGAGTACTGTGTGAAGATTCAAGCATCAGTCGTAAAGACTACGTTAGGGGAAAAAATACGAGGTTAATGGTGTGGCTCTCAGCTCACGCTGTCCATGCTTGCCAAATGAGAGTGAGCATAGGTTTGCTAAGCGTTTTTCATGAGAACGCCCGTTGTCCCGGGAGGAGCAATCGTGGTTTGGCAATTGAGATAGTGAGTGGTGCAGGCGAGGGCCACGAATCAACGTGAGATGTCACTGTATCAACTGATCCAGCTGCCTGAATTGGTTTCCCACCGATTTGAGGGCGTGCTTCACCTTTATACAAGTGTGTCCTTCACGGGAGAACACCGTGCACCCCACGCGGAGTTTCGCCTGATCGCTCTATGAAAAAAAAAAAAGTTCAGCATTAGCGTCATTGCATTACGGTTGCTTGCCTCACTTCTAACACGGAGCGCTGTTTTTCACGCGAAGGAAGCACCTGACTCAAGGCAAGGGGCTGCCAAGATTGTGGATCCGGCCGACGGGGCACAGCAGCACACAGCGGCGGCAGAGCCACGAGAGAGGAAGGTGAGCTCATTTGACCGTTCATTGTTGGCTATCAGTATGTGTTGCGAGAAGATTGTATGCATTGTAAACGCACACGCACGTATGCCACGTTCACTAAACGTTCATTTTGTCTTCGGGTGTCCTCGTCTCTACTCGAACAGATATTTGCCAGTTTGGCGTGGGTATATTGAATCTGAGGTTGTTGCCGGACAGTGCCTGCTCTGTCTTTGAGCCTGGGCTTTTCCGCAGCCGACGGTGTTGCTGTTCCTGGCGTGCTCCGTGGCGTTCGTCGCCGTCGCCGTGGCGGTCATCCTGGTGTACACCTTCGGCACCCCCGCAACAGCGAGGCGCCTCAAGAGCCCGCGCTTCTGCGGCGACGTGCCTTCCTGGAGGACGAACCGACTCAAGAGTGAGCATCTCCGAGCACACGGCCGGCGAGGCGCTCTTAACGGAAACACGTCTGCCCAACTGTGCAGCAATTATGCGATAAGCCAATGAAGCGGTGAACGAGGGGCTCCCCCAAAGAACGCCCACGACTGTAAAGAAACAAGAAAGGTGCATTATTCTTTAACGCAGCAACAAAGAAGGGCTCGGTTACAGAATCGAAACTATAGCGAGCGACCCACCATCGCTAACCCCACAACTTCACCCCAACGGCGTAGCCACAAATTTTGTTCGACGGGGGAAGAGGGGTTAAGGTTGGGCAGTCGCAGAAGAACGGAATATTACAAAATGTAAATTTGACCACGTGACAACAAGCCCTTGCGCAGCAAAAACGCTTTTTTGATTTGGCAATACAGAATGAAAGGAACGAAACGGAAGGCATTTGTGTTGGCCACAAGCGCGTGTATACCTTGGGCAACTGACGCCGCGACCAAAGACCGACCGAATAAAAAGAAAGCGCGAGGCTTCGTCCACAAACCATTATGCGCATGCTGCTCGGCATCGTAAATCGGCGAGACTAAAAAGAAAAAGACGAGGTGAGATTTGCGTGGTGAAATACCAAGCGAGATTTGAGGATAGTGGAAAGCGAAAAAAGTTTCATCCACGTATAATACGAGTGAGGCAAACTCAGCGAGAACTTTTACTTACATCGGATTTCGCGCTTCAGCCATCGTCATCCTTGTACTACCCTCTCCTTGCACCCGTGTGGTACACCTTCTCACCCAATCGTGTGAAATTAGCCCTCTAAAACTCGCAGTGCGACGCGTGTGACTGCGCAAATTTTTTTTCGCTCTAGTCAGAGCATGTGAAACTTCCACCGCATTCCACAAATAATTGTTGCCCATCACAAGGGATCACTAGAAGGAGCTGCCACAGTCAATAGCTAATGAGCGCGATGGTCCTAATTTAAGCGGTTGCTCACGGTCACTTTTCAAAGCTAATAACCTTGCTCACACCTGTGCCCGTCCTACCTATATTTTTTGCCTTTAATTGTCCATGTCACTTTTGTTATCATGACTAGTCTGTGTTTTTGTTGTGCCCCTCCTCCCGTCATGTAATACCCCGAAAGGGGCCTTTAAGGGTTATTAAATTATGACGACGATGATGATATGGAGGTTGGCTTGGTGCGGAATGTATATGTTCGGCCATATAAATATGTGCATCTCTTATCGTACTCCTCGCGCATGTATAAATAAATAACGCATATACTACATCAGCAAATCGCCACACGCATCATTGCCACGCATAACACATTTCAATCAATCAAGTTTTATTTTCGCCGCAGACAGTACATTGTTACTGCGAAAATAGGGGGCCAGAGAAAAAAGCTGCATTTGTGCAGCTTGACTAAGCTCTAGCCACCCGTACAACAGCAGTGACACGACGATTTATTATCTTGATTCAGTTATATAAACATATCATCAAATAAACGATCAGGCAGTCCGATCACAAATGACAACAACGAGAACAATTAGAAGCATAAGCAGTTTCAATAAAGTCAAACAAACAGGTCAAATAATGTTTTGTTAGTAAGGGCCAGAACGTTCACACCTTTCCGGTCTAGTTCATTTAGTGTAGTTGCCAGGGCGTAGTCAAGTTTTTCTTTCCCATAATGGGTGCGCGAGGAGGGAACGTAGTATGGCGGTTGATATCGGAATGGGTCGGAAATTGTATTTTTCCTGAGATTTGATAATTCTTGGAATAGTACCGCCCTACCTAATGTGGCGTTCTTATAGGTTCTTAATAATTTGTATATGTATATATCGTGGATTTTTAGAATTATATGTTTGTGAAAGAGTGGTTCTGTGTGTTCTAAAAACGGGGAATTTTCTATTGATCTAAGTGCTTTTTTCTGAATAAGGAAGAGTTTCTGCAAGTTGAATGCTGTCGTGTTTCCCCATATTAGCATGCAGTAATGTAAGTGAGAGTTAAAGAGGGCAAAATATAACATCTTTTAAATGCTGACTGGAAAAGGGCGACGGTTCTGGCTTAATACACCGGCGGCTCTACTTAATTTTGGTAATAAAGTTTTCACATGTTCATTCCAAGACATGTTTTCTGAAAAAATGACACCTAGAATTTTAACAAACTTTTCTATTTTAATTTTGAATGGCCCGAGAGCAATATGGTCGTCTATATTTTCTAAGGTACCTGGGGTGCGAAACAACACACACTTAGTTTTTGACTCAATAAGAATGAGCCTATTGTTCTGGCACCAAATGAGCAAGTTGTGACAGAACGCACTTCCCTTTTGTCTTACAGTATCAATGTTTTTTCCCTTAACGAGCACCGAGCAATCATCGGCATAAATAACATATCTACAATCCTGATATATTTTTACAATGTCATTAATATAGAAAAGAAAGAGAATTGGTCCCAGTATACTACCCTGTGGAAATCCAAATTTAATAGACCGTAGGTGAGATTTATGCTTATTTAGTTCGATGTATTGATGGCGCGCACTCAAGTAAGATTTAATAAGTTGTAGTGTTGTGCCACGAAACCCATAATGCTCTAATTTATCTAACAATATTGGATGGTTGACTCGATCGAAGGCATTGCTAAAGTCTAAGAGTATACCCAATGTCATTAACTTATTTTCAAAATTGTTTAATATATCTTCCTTCTGAGCTAGAAGTGCTGTCTCGGTGCAGCGTCCCTTTCTGAAACCAAATTGTTAGTCCGTTAAGAGGTTATATTTTCTAGTAAATTTCTCAATGCGAGAATTAATCACTTTCTCGAGTCCCTTAGAGAATACAGGCAAGATTGACACAGGGCGATAATTACCTAAACAATGTTTGTCACCATTCTTGTAGATTACTGAAACTCCTGCTACCTGCATGTTGTTTGGAAAAATCCCCGTTGAAAGAGAGACGTTATATATGTGTGTAAGCGCTGGCGCAATTAAATCTATGACGTATTTGATTGGTTTGATTTCTAGATCATCTACATCACGGCTACGGCTATTTTTAAGCTCCTGATACAATGTTGTTACTTCAGCGATGGATGTAGGCAGTAAGTACATTGTGTGGAATAATCTCGGAATATGATTAGCAGCTTCATGACAGTATGTACTGGTGCCAATTTCAACAAAGAAATCGTTAAAATAGTTAGCTAGTTCCTTTCCACCAACCTTTTTGTTATGTATAACAAGGTTGTCAATCGTGGCATCCTTAGTGCTCTTGTTTAAAACCTCGTTAATTATCCTCCACACTTTGCCGCTATCACGCAAGCAATTGTTGTCAAATACACGCTTGTAATATTCGCTTTTTGATCTTTTTATATCTTTATTCAACCTATTTCGAAACATTCTAAATTCTTGTAATTTTTCCATGCTACGTGACTTAAGAAAGTTGTCAAAAAGTATTTCGTACGACGCCCACCGCCATATAATGTTACGCTTAACTTGGACACTTGCCGCTCAGGCAGTTTCCGCTAAAATTTTGTATACCTCTAATTCCTTACAAACTTTCGATTCCGTGCGCACTGTATCCCCGAGCTCGTGTACGCTCAACGCATCTTTTCAGGAAATTTTCAGGCATAAGGAAATTTACAGGCACAAATAAGATGGTTCAGCTAGGGCAAGGCAGGGCAATTGGATTTCGGTGCGAGATTATTTCGTCCTGCTGTTGACATAAATAGGCTGATAATTATGTTGATGAAGACAGTTGGAGCAAAGAAAGAGAACATTGGGAAGGCGCTTTCCGTCGTATTTAACTTCTGGATAAACACAAACGCTTTGTCTAGTATAACTTAAATGATAGTGGGTTTTGCACTTCCATGTCCTTGTACTTCTTCCTAGCGTTTTACTTCTCTTTCTACGTCTTTGCCCTTTTTCTTCTACTTATAATTATTATTATTATTATTATTATTATTATTATTATTGTTGTTGTTGTTGTTATTTATGTAGGCGATTACGCCAGTCGCTGGGACATTAAACAGCATAAGCATGAAATGAAAAGCAAACGAAAGCTAAGTGCTAGAAAAAGAAACGAAAAAAAAAAAATCTGTGCGCGGGTGCAATACAGGAATCTAAGCGAACGTTTCAGCTTTTTAAAAAAGAGAACAAAGAAAGGCAATGGCTTGCGTAAGGCAGATGCCCTCAACCTCAGCAATCCCGGGCTGTTGTCTTCACTCCTTGAAAACTCAGATGACTTCATGAAGTGCTCGGAAGAGTCCTGCTCGAAGATCGCGTGCGGACCGATCAACGACACTTGGTGCCTGACTGGGGCGCCGCCATTCGACAGCAAGTGCGAGTGCTGCGACTGGTGCATCGTCCGAGACCTCGGTGAGTGGGGCGCCACTGAAACGCCGTGGTCTAGGACGCCTTCTCGACTTGACGCTCTACCCCGACTAGAACAGCAAAGAAACAAATAGAACTGAACAAAAAGGAAACAAATGAACAAACAAACTAAAGGACAGATGGCAGAGCGCCCACTTCACTAAGGTGGTCGCAGCGCTTCATCGTCACTCCGCGGCGATTAGTAAGCGAACATTTTGTAACAGGGCAAGAGTAACACTTTGCAACTGTATGTGCCGACGTCCACTTCATTACATTAAAGTGTAGGAATGTTTTTTCAGTATAGAACCTCTCGTCGCAGGAATCCCCCAAGGGAGTCACTGGGTTGCAGTGTGCTCTGTGGTCGAGGGGTGACGCTGTGCATCAGTCGGTGGAGGACAACGCCAAAGGGGGGGGGAGGGGGGGGAGGATACACTAATATGTTTACATGAATGAACTTGGCGACATGTGTCCCTAGCCCGTTTCTAATGGTACGCTCATATTGTCGTCATGAACTTGTGTAAGAGCTCCGAGTCGAGGTGCATTCGTGAAAAAGGGTTCAAGTGCGCAGGGGTCGTATGTAGCTGTAGTTGAGGCGAGTGCACCCGCTGTTCCCCCCCGTGACATTCGATGCGGAAGCGTCGCCATGTTGAGGGTTCTTGGGCTGCGAATAAATCATTCAAGTCATCAATCACCCAGAATAGTTTACAAAGCAGGCTGGAGAAATATAGTTGGATACCATGGCATCGACTATCCAAGAAGTATCGAAGATAAGGTGGAATAGCTCAGGGATGAAAATAGGTTCAGATTTTTAAAGACCTCCTTCCGGAAACAGCTATCTATACACGCTAATTTTGGGTAATTATACGAGTTGTTGCTTTTAGAACTCCATATGTACAGAAATCCAGAGAGAAGACGAGGAATGCGGGAGATGGAAATTCAAGACGATGAGCAAAACGTGAACAAGGTGACAACTATGGGCGTGATCGCCTCGACCTAGTCTCTACCTGCTGCGTACAAGTTTCTTGTGTTAATTTCTGTACATCTGAGCAAAACGTGAACAAGGTTAATGCAGGAGCCAACGTTTCGACAAGTGGACTTGTCTTCTTCAAGGCGACATATGCTTTCCTCGCCACAGTATATATATACTGTGGCGAGGAAAGCATATGTCGCCTTCAAGAAGAAGTTGTCGCCTTGAAGAAGAATTTGTGCCGCAGCACAAATGTGCCTCTGCTATCTTTTAGCAGCCGAGCACGCAGCACGTGTATTTCCTCCCCCTTTGCGTTGGGACCATCTAAACTTTCTAAAACATACAAAATAACACAATGATAAGTGGTATATATAATGTACCAAAGTAAAAAAATATTGGGTCGTTTTTGCACCGACAGTTTCGGAAGATAAAGGAAAGTCTAAAATGTGCGATCACGCAATAGTCCAACACTACTGGAGTTTTGGAAGTTCATGTCTGTTCGCACATTCGTAACATTTCAATTTATCTCCGAGGGCATGCGCTTTCACCGAGACAAACATATGCACCATGTGTTCGGCTGTGAGGCAAAACACGCGAAATCGCAACCGTGTTGGTAAAATGCAACACCTGCAGCCAATGTCGATGAAACGTGATAGCAGCTTATCCTTCGTTTCCTACGATGTAAACGATGCGTGCATTGTCTAATCAAAGTATATGATTTCACAAAAGGCCGGCTGTGCTCTCTCACGTTTCCTTAAATATGAGAGTGTCACCTTGCGTGTGCTAGCAGTAGCGGTGGATGTTGATTCCAAGTGTATCTGTGAGAAACAGTCTAGTTTTGGAACCACTCCGGTGGTGGCTGGCTCAGCGCTGGAATACTAGACATTCGGGAATCGCAGAGAGGCTGTAGAGACCGTTGCAGCTAGACAAACAAGAAGCTCGTGCTTGATTCAGGTGATAACATATTTCACTTTGCCAAATTTACTTGAGTTATATGACTGTTGACAAAGTGCTCGTATGGTGCAGAAACAAAGCGAAGGTGCGAGCCTCCTCCGGGTGGTCTCTGCGGCTGTTGCGGCATGCACACATTTCCCATAAGTGCTTGCGCCACCGTTGGTAGCGCTTGCCTGCCTCCGAACGCAACTCCGGAGTCCACTAGGGAACGCTTCCCTAAACTTGATGTAGAAACCCGTCCCGAAGCATGGTAGTGGCATCCTTCGCCGCAACGGTACATCTTTTCTTCGCCATATTTCACAGTCCTAGAAGCGTAACGACAACGAAGAGAATATAGCATTCCGCCTTTCTATTCTTCACTCATCGCTACTTAACGATCGTTACTTGATAGCGCCCACGTCTACAGCGTAGAAGATCTTGCTTCACTTCTGCACGTTTGTTGTCAGGTTACTCTTCCCCACCACGCTCCTTAGCAGCCTAACCGACAAAGGGCTCTCTCTGCGCTGTCTTCTTGTTTTGCATCTCAGCAGTGTGGCGCGACTGCCTCGCTAATCGGGAGATCGCGAGAGACAGCGCGTGGGTGACGCGTGGGCGTGATTCGCAGCAGCCGCCTCAAACAGACCTCCGCTAATGCAGCGCTTTGTTTTCATATATGATATCAATGGACACGCTCGGCGCATGCCATCGATGAATAGAAGCGCGCTACTCTAGCGCCATCTCGTAGCCAACATCGCCGCAGAGCGGCACTGCGCTTTCCTTCTCACGCTTTCGTCATACCGTCCTTCTCCACTTTCCGTCTCATGCTTTCACTGTAGCCTCCTCCTCCGCTTTCCTCCTCGCGCTGTCTTCGCTTTTCAACGACGTTGCGCTCCGCGTTCGCTCTTTCATCCTTCGTTCTGCTCGTTCGCTTGGTTACGCCGATGACGTCGAGGCACGTCGACGCATAACGCAGGAACCAACGCTTATGACCTGCACTCTAAAACAAGTTTTGTGCAGCATATTGATGCGTCTTTAGTGTGTACACGTCACACTTACGTGTGAGCTCTTGCGGTTTTAACACGTGGTGTGACACACAGGAGAAGTGGGCGCAGCACGAAAATCTTGATCACGAAGTAGAGCTCATGACGAAAAAGGCGTTGAACCGTAAATGATTTTTCTTTTGTTAAGCATGATAATGCATATTCAGTGTGTACACGTCATATCAAATTTTCGATGTTATTGCGCAGTTTTCGCGACGTCACGTGACAGAAAGACGAAGTGACGGTGGCGCGCAAAAAGGGCTAATGGCAGCAATGGAACAGAAGCAGTTTGGATAGCTCCACGTTTTAGCGTCCCAGTGTGTTATCATTTCAGGTTCGCTAAACGGATCGCTACACGCGTTGCATCCCACGAACTTAATTAAACACTCCATAAATCAAGTTAGGAAAGAGCCGAGACGGCAATAAAGAAACAGTGAGAAATAAGCCCAAATCACTGCATTACAGAAAAATAACTTAGATTGCCGCTGTAGTGGGTCCCATATCTTCACACGTTATCTCATGGACTGAAAAACGTCTCGGTGCCAAATAGGTTAGGTTCAGTTTGCGCACGTGTAAGAGACAAAGGCAGAGGCAGAAACAAAGAAAGGCCAAAGGATGGTAGGCTCACGCTGCAGACGCTCACGTGCTCGCTGCCACGATCTGGGTGCATAAATGTTCTCGTTCAACGACTGCTAAATGAATTTGGTTCTGTTTACGGCGAAAGCTGGTTACATTTCAAGCCACGCAAACTATCGAAACGAAGCTCTCACTGCCTCCATCCCGCTATTAGTAGCAAACGAACCATCGGATATTCTAGGCTGTTGCAAGATTTTTCACATGCATTCATGGCAAAAAGATTATTATTGCTATAGCAATTATATGGACACTCCATTTGCATTTCTGCCGTTCTCGTCGCCATGAGCTTTCGTATAAAGTTCAAGGGCGATAAAATGGTCGCTGCGTGTCGTATGCTGTGTGTGCGAGTGAAAGCGTGGGAGGGTGAGCCGGCGAACGCAGCTAAATCCAACGCCACCTATCCAAGAAACCGCCGCCTATCCACTGCCTATCCAAGAAAGACCAGCTACCTAGGTGGTGGTGTTCAATAGTGTGCGAGCGAGAAATGCGAGCCTGAAGCGCGCCCTCTCCTGTAGTGCGCAACGCACGGTGGTGAGATGAAAACCCCTTAACCTTCGTAAAGTAGTGACACTCTCCTCCTCCGCCTTCACTCCTCCTTGTTTCTCCTCTCTTTCACGCTCCCTCCTCGACCGTGGCGCCGCCTACACTGCTCGAGCGTAGCAACTGCGCCAATTTGTGCTCCTCGCCACTCCGTGGACGCTTCTCGAACAAAAATGGCGCTGATGCACGGCGCGAGGGTCCACGTGATGCTATTAGGCCAATAGCGACCCGGCGTGGGCCACGGCCGAAGCGCGCGAGGAGGAGGCGGCATTCTTCAAAGCGTGGCGGTACTTTACGAAGTTCAAGGGGTTCAGGTGAGATGAGGGAGAAGGGTGGGGGGGCTGCTGCTTACGGCGCGGCCGTGCGGGCACCGTATCTTGAAAGTGATCTGCGTAGTGGCCAAAGTGCGCGCCTTCGCTGGCTTCAGCTTCAAAGCGGTATGCAATGTTTGCAGAGCGCGTAGTACCGGTAGCTTCGTATGCGCTGTGCTTTCGACGTTTCGTTCGCGTTCAAGCGAAAGATACACGAAGGCAAATTGGATCGCTGCTGCTTCCGCGATTACTCACTCCAGCATTTTGACGGCGTTTCCTCGCTCATCGAGCAAGATGTGGTCATGTTAACCTGTGCGCGTGTGACACCGTGCTTGTTAATTCAGATAAAACACGCTGGTGGGCTAGTTGTTTTGCAACCATATTAGAATGTGCAAGCGCGAATGAACGAAGACGTGTAAACAAACACAGAGGCAGCGTTGTTTCTGTGTGTCTGTTTCTTTCTACATCGGCGTTCAGTCACACTTACACATTTTACCATTGTTAATTTAGTTAGCGAATGTTTACAAGATTATACGGAGTTTACTGCCCTCACTAATCGTATAGCTATCTGCTAACCTGTTATCGCAATCGGCGATTCGCCGCCGAAACTGCGACATTTTTGAAAAAGGGTACGGATTATTACGTCGCTGGAAACAGCATTGAAAGAGAGAAGATCGCTATGTCCGGAAACTAAACAGTCATGTATATTCCGTCTCGCAGAGCTGTTCTTAGGAACACAAAAACAGCTCTTAGGAACATTCGTACTCCACTCAGTGATCGGGGAGTACCCCACTTTTGATGGTAAGTAGCACGCAGAGGAAATTTTTTGTTTCCTTTGTCGTACCTGCACAGTCATCCTAGAACGAAATAGTTCATGACTGTGCTAATCCACCACCGAATGAGTTTAGCAACCTAAAATCGTTACATGTGTGACGCGAGATCGCCTTTGAGTTCACAAAACACGGGAAAACCAATGTGCGCCAGCTGACAACTCAAAAGACGGCTAACATTATAGTACCGCGCATCGCGACGAAATGCGCAGTATGACAAACGCTCGAGAGAAGTAGTTATCGAATGAAAGCAATAGATTTAGGTTGGCAACATTTACGAATAAACTGAGCAATGCAAACTTGCAACACGGAGCTTCGTTATTTTCGTGTCGTCGACTATGCGGCCTCCTTCGGCCGCGTAAGAGCCGCTGGTGAAGGTCAGTGTTTAATATGCACTTTCGACGGCACGTGGTTCGTTGTATTTGTGCTAGAAGTCTTGAGAAGAGGAGGAGAGAAACACTAGCGGAGGCCTCTTGTGGAGAGGGGGAGCAGCGGCGGCAGAGGGCACGACGGCGTGCGGCTCGCGCTGAGGGGGAGCGGGGTTCGTCGCATCGTTAAGAGAACAGAGCAAACGCATTGGCGAGTGCCAGAGTCAGCTGTTTCATTTCACAGAAGCCAAACTGCGGGCTCTAGCAACGCCGGTGTGGTAGACCAAACCGTTGCAGCATACAGTCCAGCTGTTGCACGCTGCCGAGTGAAGAGAGTCGCAAGCACTGTTATTGAAGCTTGTTGCTTCGCCTGTGCAGTCTGCGGCAAGCGGGCTCGGATGAGCAGCGGCTCCAATCCGTACGCTTCCTGCCAGGCAAGCTGCGGACGCCTCTGAAGAGCCATACGAGAGGTAAGGGCCCGCGGCCACTGTTTGAGACATTAAGCACAGGAATCCTTCTCTCGGTGGTCTACAGTAGTGCGCAGAACATGCGATAAACGGGGAAGTATACGACAGGCCAGACTACACTCGGTGGAGTCGTGGCATACAAAGCGTGCGCCACATTCACGGGCTTCGTGGACTGCCCGAAGCCAAGTGCGCGCCTACACGCGTGCGCATTCATGGGGCATAATTACGAACCCACAACGCGCCATTGCATCTCTCGTGATAGTGTTAACTCTTCGGCCACACGTTAAGCGAAAACGAAGCAGTGCTAATATCCCAATATATATGCATGAATATATATGCATCAATAATATGCATGCGTAAGAGTAATATACTCGTAATTACGTCGAAATGTCCCGCGCAAACGGTGCCGGTGAAGTAATCTTTCTGGGCATCAATAAAAGCGACATTGAAGATGTTTCTTACATATAAAAGAGAACCTAGCAAAGGCTGGCAGCGATGTGTGTTTTTTTTAGTTAAACCTTCAATATGTTTTGCACTAGTTGCCGACAGTCAAGAAAAATATATACATTGTGTAGCAACTAACATGGGCCGATCATTAAAAAAAAATAAGCAATTATGGGGTTTTACGTGCCAAAGAAAGGGGACGCCAAAGACGTGAAAAATTATAGACCGATCACGTTACTGTCCGTTGTCTAAAAAGTATTTACTAAGGTAATTGCAAATAGAATCAGGCACACCTTACACTTATGTCAACGAAAGGACCAGGCAGGATTCCGTAAAGGCTGCTCAACAATAGACCATATTCACACTATCAATCAGGTGATAGAGAAATGTGCGGAATATAACCAACCCTTATATATAGCTTTCATTGTCACGAGAAAGCGTTTGATTCAGTCGAAACCTCAGCATTCACGGAGGCATTACGGAATCAGGGTGTAGACGAGCCGGATGTAAAAATATTCAAACATATCTATAGCGGCTCCACAGCCACCGTAGTTCTCCATAAGGAAAGCAACAAAATCCCAATAAAGAAAGGCGTCAGGCAGGGAGACACGATCTCTCCAATGCTATTCACAACGTGTTTGCAGGAGGTATTCAGTGACCTGGATTGGGAAGAATTCGGGATAAGAGTTAATGGAGAATACCTTAGTAACTTGCGATTCGCCGATGATATTACCTTGCTTAGTAACTCAGTGGACCAATTGCAATGCATGCTCACTGACCTGGACAGTCAAAGCAGAAGGGTGGGTCTAAAGATTAATCTACAGAAAACTAATGTTTAACAGTCTCAGAAGAGAACAACAGTTTACGATAGGTAGCGAGGCACTGGAAGTGGTAAGGGAATACATCTACTTAGGACGGGTAGTGACTGCGGATCCGGATCATGAGACTGAAATAATCAGAAGAATGGGCTGAGGTGCGTTTGGCAGGCATTCTCAGATCATGAACGGCAGGTTGCCATTATCCCTCAAGAGAAAAGTGTGTAACAGCTGTGTCTTACCAGTACTAATGTACGGGGCAGAAACCTGGATGCTTGGGAATAGGGTTCTGCTTAAATTGAGGACGACACAACGAGCTATGGAAAGAAGAATGGTAGGTGAAACGTTAAGGGATAAGAAAAGAGCAGATTGGGTGAGGGAACAAACGCGAGTTAATGACATCTTAGTTGAAATCAAGAAAAAGAAATGGGCAGGACATGTAATGAGGAGGGAAGATAACCGATGGTCATTAAGGGTTACGGACTGGATTCTAAGGGAAGGGAAGCGTAGCAGGGGGCGGCAGAAAGTTAGGTGGGCGGATCAGATTAAGAAGTTTGCAGGGACAACATGGCCACAATTAGTACATGATCGGGGTAGTTGGAGAAGTATGGGAGAGGCCTTTGCCCTGCAGTAGGCTTAAGCAGCTGATGATGATGATGACGCGCCAAAACCGCCATCTGATAATGAGGCACGCCATAGTGTGGGACTCGGCAAACTTGGACGGCCTGCGGTTCTTTAAAGTGCACATAAATCTAAGTACACGGGTGCCTTCGGATTTCGTTCCCATCGAAATGCGGTCCTGTGGCTGGGATTCGGTCCCGCGACCTCGTGCTTTGCAGCCCAATACCATAGCCACTACTCAACCACGCCGTGTTTTTTTTAAAGATAAGTCACGAGGCACTAACGAAACTAAGTGCACACTTATTCCTGATGCAATGGTGCTAAAATGAGGACACAACGACACATCGAATGTACGCCACAAGCACTTATGGCGTACATTTTTTTTTTCGCACCAGTGCACCAGGATGAAATGTGTACCAACTAGTCCAAGCATCAATGCTAATGCAAGTGCACATTGTTCACAATCCAATTCAGAAGCCACCAGTAAAGCTTTAATCTGTGCACTCGATTTTGATTACAGTTGTTTCGCTAACTCGTTACTTACGGTCCTAAGCAGCAAGACGTTTATAAAGAAGCTGTAGACGCTTATCACAATCATCGAAGTGGGATGTGTTATGGGAGACAAAGTTGACGTGCTTAACTTTTTTCCGCTGAAGAAAGAAATCCCGCGAGGCAATAAGAATACCCAGTGGTTATGGACGCACCCGCACCAGAGATCAGCGCCCTCGAGTAAACTACCGAATTGACGGCTTGTCAATTACGATAGTAAACGATGAGTTAGGTAATTAATTTTAATAACTTATTGAGGGTCACTAACAAAGAATTACCGGTTGTTTCTCAACTCGGTTGTGACCAATGTGGACTTAGTTTCATTCGGGCAAAGTGATCCGTATGTGTAACGCTTGGTTCGTGTTAACTGGGACCCCCTCAGGTGTGTGTGTGTGTAGGTGCGTACGTGCGTGCGTGTGTGTGTGTGTCTGTGTGTATGTGTCCGTCTGTGTGTACCTTGTCCTACGAGCGCTAAAAGGACTCAAATCGTCTAATATACCAGTCAGAAGTGGCCAGAAACCCAGACCCCACAAACCCTAAATCAATCGGAAGTCGCCAAATAAAACCTTGTCCGCGCACACACGCACACACACACACACACACACACACGCACGCGCACACACACACACACACACACACACACACACACACACACACACACGCACACACACACGCACACACACACACACACACACGCACACACACACACTGTGCAGTGAAGGCGAAGGAATGAGATGCAGCGCGCAACCTTGTGATTTCGCAGTTCAAAAAGTTTTTCTCCCTTAAAAAAATTTACTCCCAAGCTCTTCCAAGTAACAAAGGACACCATAAAGAAACGACAAAAAATTAAAGTGTCCGACTCATGAGTTCAGATACAATTCGCAGATATATAGATAAGGGATATTTCAAATTATTACGTGAGAAAGACTGAGGAAGCAATAAAAATGGACGTAGCCTCAAATCAGTGACAAGGAAACATGGCATTGGACAGACCAAGATGTATGCACTAAAAGATGAGCAGGGTAATATCATCAGCAATCTAGAAAATATAATAAAAGCAGCGGAAGAATTCTATACTGACCTGTACAGTACCCAAAGCAGCCACGATAGCTCCATTCGAAGTAGCAATAAACAGGTTACAGAAGCTCCTTCAATAACAAGCGATGAAGTTAGAAGGGCCTTGCAAGACGTGGAACGGGGAAAAGCGGCAGGAGAAGATGGACTACGAGTCGATGTAATCAAAGATGGAGGAGACATAATGCTTGAAAAACTAGGGACCCTTTATACGAACTGCCAATCGACTTCAAAGGTCCCAAAGAACTGGAAGAATGCCAAATTGTACTAATCCACAAAAAGGAAGGCGTTAAAGAATTGAAAAATTATATACCCATCAGATTACTTCCAATATTATATAAAATATTCACTAAGATAACCAGGACACGTAAGCGGGCATGTCACGTGGTGTGTTTTTTTTTTGTATTTCGCGGGCATCCGTAGTAAGCTGAAAAACACTAATACTTAATAGAAAGTTAGAAACCGTATAATCGGACGTTCTGCAAACCGCTCCGCAACTTCCTAATTGGAATTTTTTTCCTAGCTTCGGTGCTTCAGAAGTTGGTTAATTAATCCTGGCTAATTATCTCATTAAGGAAAATACAAAATATAGCGTGACACATTACATAGAAAAATGAGCAACTTGCTTTTGGTCGCGTCGTCTTATAATGTATCGGCATATTTTTAAACTCCGGCTTAAGTTAGCTATAACACCCTTTATATATATATATATATATATATATATATATATATAAACAGGCGTGTTCGTCTCAGCAACGTGGACACGGCGTCTGCAAAAGGGCCACTAACACTAGCCAGCCACAGCCCGAAAAACCGACAGAGCGAGACACACACGAACGTCAACCTTCGCTGTGCCGGCACAGAACTGGAGCTCCGGTACAACACTCCCCGGGTAGAAAGGAGCCAACCTGGTGACCTAGGCAGAAGACAGCGCAGGCGGGTCGTTGCGCGGTTTAAGCCGGGCGAATTGAACTGTTTCGCGCCCTCGGAAGCGATTGTCGGGAGCTGGCTCGATCGGCTCCATGACATAGTTCACGGACGACGTTTGCTCTAGGACTCTGTAATGACCGTGGTATTTGGACAAGAGCTTGGTAGAAAGGTCGAGAGTGGTAGATGGAACCCATAGCCAAACCAGCGTTCCGAGGGAATAGTGGGCAGTAGATGCAGAGGCGTCATGGCGAGATCTTTGACGACACTCTGTTCTTTTGTGGTAAACGAACGCGCCAGTTGACGGTATTCTTCTGCATAAGCAGCCGCTTCAGAAACGTCAGGTCGGTATGGCAGAATTGAGTCTATGCAGTATGATGGTTCACGTCCATAGAGAAGAAAGAAAGGTGAGAAACCATTGGCAGCTTGGGTGGCAGAGTTATAAGCACAGATTATGAATGGAAGTATCCGGTTCCAATTCCTGTGATCGTCGGACACGTACATCACCAGCATGCTGGCAAGGGTACGATTGAAACTTTCGGTCATGCCATTAGTGTGAGGATGCTAGGCTGAGGTGGTGCGATGTACAATCTGACATTCCTCTAGGAGGGCTTCGATGACGTTTGAGAGAAACGCCCGGCCACGGTGGCTTAGCAATTCACGTGGTAGACCATGTCGCAGAATGACGCGATGAAGGAAGCAAGCAACGTCGTACGCGTTGGCGGTTGGCAGCGCCGATGTTTTAGCATACCGTGTGAGGTGGTGAACGGTGACAATGACTCACCGATTGCCGTCAGGAGTGCTCAGAGGAGGACCGAAAAGATTGACTGCAACGCGGTTGAACGGTCGGGCAGGGCAAGGTAATGGCTGTAGAGGAGCGGCGGTGCTGGGAGGAGGTCTTTTGCGGCGCAGACAAGTAAGACATGACCGAACATACTGACAAACGTAGCGATACATGTCGCGCCAGTAGTACCGTAGGCGAAGACGGGAGTACGTCCTGAATGTGCAGGCGTGGCCACACTGGGGGTCATCGTGTAACACGCTGCAAATGTCCGAGCGCAGATGACGAGGAATAACGAGGAGCCAACTGGGGCCGTCGGTTAAGTAATTGCGACGGTACAACAAGCCTTCACGAACGGCAAAGTGTGGAGGTTGACGACGAAGGATGCGTGAAGGCGAGTCAGGGGAAGATCGAGATATATGGTCAAGCAGCGAAGCGATCCAGGGGCCTTAGCGCTGTTCCGCCGGCATCTCGGTGATGGTAAGGGATGATGAATCGCAGGTGGAAGTGGTTGAGCAAACAGGTTCAGACGGTAGCGGCGAACGGGAGAGGGCTTCA
This sequence comes from Dermacentor variabilis, assembly GCF_050947875.1. Lineage (NCBI taxonomy): Eukaryota > Metazoa > Arthropoda > Arachnida > Ixodida > Ixodidae > Dermacentor > Dermacentor variabilis. Next base: position 205,547,187 of record NC_134571.1, read on the forward strand.
ACGTCCGAGTGTTTTCTTCCCGAGCGATGAATGACACTAACATCATATTCTTGAAGGCGTAAAGCCCAGTGAGCGAGGCGTCCAGTGGGATCTTTCAACGACGATAACCAACACAGGGCATGGTGGTCGGCGAAAACGTCTAACTGACAACCGTAAAAGTAAGTACGAAATTTGCCGATTGCCCAAACAATGGCCAAGCAATCCTTTTCCGTTAGGGAGTAATTTGACTTTGCCTTCGTTAGTGTACGGCTGGCATATGCCACAACATACTCGCTAAAGCCACGCTTACGTTGGACGATATCGGCACCAAGTCCCATACCACTAGCGTCCGTGTGGATTTCAGTAGGTGTGGTAGGACCAACGTGACGCAGTATTGGAGGGGATGTGCGGAGTCGGTGAAGCGTTGTACATGACTCATCACACTTGAGATTCCAAGTCGAGAGGTCAGTGCTGCCGGCAAGAAGGTGCGTCTAGGGGGCGATAATGGAGGCGAAATTGCGGATGAAGCACCGCAAATACGAGAACAAGCCGATGAAGCTAGAGTGCAAGGCTTGGAGTAGTCGGCAACCGCATGAAGCTTCGCAGGATCCGGTAAGATGCCTTCTTTCTAGACTACGTGGCCTCAGATCGTAAGTTCGCGGGCGCCAAAATGACATTTTTTCAAGCTTAGCTGTAATCCTGCGGCAGTCAGACACTCGAGAACGTGTTCAAGACGAGTGATGTGAGAGGAAAAATCTGCAGAAAACACTACTGTATCACCTAAGTAGCACAGACAGGTCTGCCATTTGAATCCTCATAGAATAGAGTCAATCATCCTCTCGAAAGTTGCAGGCGCGTTGCAAAGGCCGAAAGGCATCACATTAAATTCATATAAACCATCAGGCGTGACAAAAGCCGTTCTTTAGTGGTCGGATTCAGCCATGGGCACTTGCTAGTAGCCGGAGCGCAGATCCAGCGACGAGAAATATTCGGCTCCTTGAAGGCAATCGAAGACTCTGCGCGGTAGTGGATACACATCCTTGTGTGTAATCTTGTTAAGTCGACGGTAATCGACGCAAAACCTGATCGAACCACCCATTTTACGCACCAACATGACCGCAGAAGCCCAACGGTGGGATTCTGGAATCACGTCACATTTCCTCATATCGTCGACGTGGTCGCTGGTAATATGTCCAGATGGCTGAGGCATTCGCTGTGTATCAAAGTTGAAGGACAGGGAAAGGGATTGCACGCGTAAACTGCGCCAGAACCTTCAGCAACTTCATTGACGGCAAACGGAAGTACGAGGTTCCAGCGACGGGCACAATCTTCAGACGGCGTAAAAAAAGCACTTGAATCAGTGATAGAGCCATAGCGGATGGACACTAAGGCGGCCGAGAACGGAGAAATGACGACTTCGGCAGCGAAAACCACATTAGCAGACGGGCACGTAGGGTCTGCGATTATCGTACTGAACGGATACAGGGTCAGTTATGCACGAGCGCAGTCGACTGCAGCATGATGTTCGGAGAAGAAGTCCCAGCTTATGATAACATCATGCGATGCAAGCGAGAGGACGACAAATTCGACGACATACTTCAATCCCAACACGAGCGGTGCACGCGGCCAAAGGCTTAACGTGCTGCGAGCTCGCCGTCCGTAAGGAGAGGTAAGGAACCGGTATCGTCACTTTCTTCAGTTTGCGGCACAGTAGTTCACTTATCACAGAAACAGCAGCTCCTGTGTCGACAAGAGCTTTGGTCGCGACACCATCGATAAACACTGCGAGTTCATTAGGGGGCAAACTATGAGGCCTTGAAAATTTCGACGACAGCGCACTTCTTGCCTCAGGAACTACGGCTGTTAATTTTCCCTCAGCGGAGAATTGGACCACCGAAGCGTGGGGGAAATGGAGCGGCGGCGAGGTGAAGGCGACCGACGCGAGCTGAAGATGGCACGACGTGAATAAGAGTCCGAAGCGGTCAGCGTCAACACGGCCTTCTGGTCGTTGAGGTGTGTATTCAAAGCGGGGCGCGACGTGATGAAAATACCCTACACGGCGGCGACAGCGGCGCGCAATATGCCCAGCGATACCGCAGGTGGTGCTCAGCGCGAAGCTTGCGCACGGCTGGCCGACCGAACATCGAAGTGAGGGCTACCTTGAAAACCGACCACGTTGTGAATTCGGCTTAATATTAAACAATAAGCTGGCCACATCAGTCAGGTAAAAGATGACGTCAGTCAGCGTGGCAGCGCCATCCAGCTTGTTATGAGCGCTATAGCGTTCATACTCGAACAGCCAGTCTTCGACATCGCGATCGGCAGCACCGCTGAGTGTCGGGGCGCCACGCTGACGAACCCCGCCAGCACACCTGGCAGGCGCGGGGGTGGGTATGGCTTGAGAGGTAGAGGCGTCCTGAGTCATTGCATCGGGAGATGGTAAAGTGCGACTTCGGAGCTCCAGTACGAGGAAAGGGACTGCCCAGCATGTACACCAAATATATTCTTTAGCGTCGCCAACCAGCACAAGGCGTGGTGGTCAGTAACGATCGTAAAGTGGCGGCCGTGCAGATAAGGCCGAAATTTTTGGACGGACCAAACAACGGCGAGACACTCTTGCTCGGTAATCGTATAATTTTTCTCTGCAGCTGTTAGGGTGCGACTTGCGTATGCAACCACACGTTCTTCAGAGTTTTGCTGACATTGCAGAAGGACAGCGCCGATACCGTGTCCGCTGGCGTCAGTATGTAGAAGATGTGGGTGCGGTGTTGTCGAAATGGCAAAGCACAGGTTCGTACGTGAGGGCAGGCTTGAGGGCGTCAAAAGCAGTTTGGCAGTCGTCCGACCATACATAGGGAGCTCCAGAAGGAAGGAGTTGATGGAGCGGCGCCGCAATGCTGGCAAGGTTACGTATGAAGCGCCGAAAATACGAAGGTAGGCCTAGGAAGCTACGCAAGTCTTTGGCGCGTTGAGGCCTGGGGAAGCGGAGGACAGCGGTAGTCTTGTCGGGTCGAAGGCCCTCCTTGCTGACAAGGTGTCCGAGCACTTTAATGGTTTTGCTGGCGAAGTGGCACTTTTTTGTATTCAGCTGAAGGCCAGCAGCTGAGAGGCATGTCAGGACTTTGTCGAGGCGCTGCAAGTGCTGATGGAAAGTCGAAAAAATGATGATGTCGTCGAGGTAGCATAAGCAAGTCTTCCACTTTAGGCCCCGTAGTATGGTGGCAATCATCCGCTCAAATGAAGCAGGAGCATTACACAGGCCGAACGGCATTACGTTAAATTCATAAAGTCCATCGGGTGGGGCAAAGGCGGTTTTCTCCTTGTCTGCTTCGTGCATGGGTATCTTCCAGTATCGGGAGCGTAGATCAAGGCTGGGGAAATACACCGCGCCTTGTAATGAATCTAACGCATCATTGATTCGGGGCAGTGGATATACATCTTTGCGAGTTATTTTGTTCAAGGCACGGTAGTCTACGCAAAATCGCACTGAGCCGTCTTTCTTACGCACCAGAACAACAGGTGACGACCAAGAGCTTGAGGATCGGCGGATATGTCGGCAATGTGGGTATCGATTATCTGGCGTTCAGCGGAAGAAACGCGATTTGGCCGCCGGCGCACGATATATATACATATATACATATATATATATACATATACATTATATATATATATATATATATATATATATATATATATATATATATATATATAAGAGTTTATAAACGCTTAACGTCAAGCTGAAACTGCAAGGCAGTACTGAATACTACATCTGCCTTGATGCCCATAGCGGACTAAACTCGTAAAATACAGACTGCTCCTTAATATCACACTTATTTGTGAATATAGCATTTGAAAAACTTGCGCTTTGCAGCAATTTACTGCAAGCTCTACACTAATGTTTTGTATTTGTTCAATTTTAACAAATATGGTTCAGCTTCCAGTATCACAATGTCTGTTTTCGTAGCAGAGTCGCTAACTTTGCGATTCTATTACAAGAAATACAAAAAATTATTTTGACTATCGGCAGGCTGTTTTAAGAAATACGTGACTAATCGGAGTTTTTGCTTTCAGAACATTGTAGAAATGAGCTTTTTCAATTAAATGCAACACAGGTTCATGAAACTGCGTGTCAAATTTGTGTGTTTGAGCGTTTCACATGCATTCGAACGAGGAAAGTGGAATTGGCCTGGAGTTGAAGCTCTCTCTCAGGGCTGCATGTATGCCCATCTGAATATCCTAGCGCTCCATTTATTCTACGACGAATGTTGGATTAGTAAGAACATTTCGTGTACATCTTCCAAGAAGAAACGTTATTGCCTGCATCGTTCTTTTTTTTTTCGCAGATTGCCTACCCTAAGGCTGGTGCTTCTCGAGGCAAGACGTATGTTTCGGTGTAAAAGGTGATTGGCAAGAAAGCTTCGATGTTATATTTATTTTTTCTGCCTTCAAATGTTTATCCCGTGAAAAAGTACAGTTCCTTGCGTGTAGATCTGCTGTCAGACGGACGATAGTAAGGTTGAGCTCGCTGATTCCGGGCGTACGTAATAAAGGGCAAAGCCCCTGCGTATTCGTTCGTGCGTTTGAAAATGTGTGATCGCTATTTCTTCCTCCCGCTGAAATGAAAAATCTCCAATCCACGCTGTGAAGGTGGGTGGCCAGCGAAACTACGTGCTATTACGTGATTCGAACGACCAATGCGACGTAGCCTTGAACTGGGTTCTGCCTAGCCAGAGGAGGACGCCATTATGCATAGTGACGTTGCCGTTCCTTTCGTGGCTCATCGGGTTCACACTGCTCTTCGAGAGTACTAATTATGCGTGGCCTTCCACAGAACTATCAGAACACAAATGAAATTAGTTGCTAGGCGGGTTCTCCTTTTACACTTGAAAGTGTGGTTACGTCACTCCCTGCTCCGTATGCTAGGTACTGTTTCCCGGCAACTGCATCTTATGTAACCGCAATCTTTACTGGGAAACGCTTGTGGCCAACACTATACCCGGAGGAGAGCTTTTTGGTTCTTTTTTTTGTGTTCCCCCGCATGGCCGGTGTTGCCGCGGATTCGCTGTGATTTGTTGACCTTTTGTCCACGGACACGACAAATGCTTTGTAGGGTAGAGTTGTACAGCTTGGCTATAAAACGCCGCGTGGAATCTGTCATGTGTATTTCACTGAATTCGAGAAAAGGAGTTCAATAGCCCCATTGCTGCTAGCTACGACAATGTATGCCCGTTTTCATTTTTATTTCGTCTTCTTCCATCAGGCCATTCAAGTGAAGGCGCACGCAACACAACTGGTGTAAAGCTATGTCCATATTTCGTTAGCACACTCAAATTCCCGTATTCCCGTAACCAACTAGCGCTCTAAGCGGCCCTGGCACGAAGCTAGCGCGTTTTCAATAGAATGAGCGGGTTCCTGGCGAAAGCAAAAGCTTCAGGTCAACTATTGAAAAAGGCAGGTGACAGACATGTTCTGGAAGACAATCCACACAAACCAAATGCAGTGATCACGCTGTGCCAAGCAACAATTTTGTTCCCACAGCGGTGAAAGATTCAGCAATAGAAACCTATGGAAACGACGAAAATTTGTACTCAGTTTTTCAGACAAAAATGGTAGCTGTGATGAAACTACGGCGTCTACCGTACTAGCCACTGCAATGTATGCAGACCGGAGACTCAGGTTTCGCTTGATGCCTATCTTGACTTTCTACACATGGCATAACATTGTTCCCAAAAGCGAAACCCCGTCATGCAAGTTCATGTGGCATCTATAAAAACCCGAGCATATTATGTGCGGAAGCTTTGGAATCCGTGGCCGAATCGTTTAATCGCTCGCATTTATCGTTCTGCGTCATACTGGCAGAGCTTCGATGCCATGCTGCGTGATTCCTTTATTAACGCCACGTGACTGAGCTTGACAGTCTCCCACCAGATGGCCGAAACAACAAAGCACTAGATTTGGCTTCAGTATTGCTTTCTTCAGGAGGGCTCATCAATTATTATATTTTACATTTTTGCTTCCTAAAACGTAGCAGTGCGTTGCTTATTTGTTAAGTGATAGTTTTTATTATAAGATTTTATTCCTTGGACAACATAACCACAAGCATGCGCATGCCTTTGTGCTACGTTAAAAAATACTATCATGCCTTGTAAATGAACATACTCATGATTTCTTTTATTGAAATGAATATTAGAAGATGTTGACACCTTTATGGTGACACCGGCTACTCCTCGTCACTTCGCAAAGGAAACAAATTTGTGTAAAAAGTGAGAATAGCGACACAAGATATGACACTCAGTAGAACACTGCATGAATAAAAAATATACAGTCCAACAGTATATGAATCGCAAAGTTTTATGCATGAGTTCAGTATACGTACGCATTATAAAGTCATATATTTTGAACAGCCAAAACACACAACACATGTAATACACTGCAAGTACAGAACAGAATTATACATATTGCGTAAAAGTTGCGATCACCAAATGAACCAGTTATGAACCACGGAAAACATTTATGATACTCATTTAGCGTATTCGGATCATCTGAAACTTCATATTTTCCCAGAATGTTGGTGTCTTCTAAAAACTTTTTCATAGCAAAGAAGTGCTCTTTTCTGAAGGCCCGCAGTTGGGCATGGGCCAAGTATGTTTTTTAGACTGAATGGTCTTCTGTCTAATATCAATAAATTTGCTTGCAGTACCCTTCTTTCTATATCGTATTTCGTGCACTCGAGAAGAAGATGATGCACATCTTCGTCTAGATGGCCACAAGAACACTGCGAACTAGAGACACGTTTTATCCTGTACAAGAAGTGATTCGTAAATGCAGTATCAAGAAGTAGGTGGTGTACCAATGTTTCAAATTTTCTAATGTCTCCTAGATTTTCCGGCATTGATAAGTTTATACATGGGTCTATAAAGTATAACTCTGAGTTTTTAGTTTGCTGATAAAACCAGGTAATTTCGCTGAGGCGACAGGAAATCTGTCTCAGGATCAGACGGACTTCACTACGCAATAGGGGAAGATTGGTTGTTTCTGCGTTATTGTGCGCCCGATTCGCAGCTGCGTCCACTGCAGTATTACCGGGAATGTTGCAGTGCTCTGGTATCCATTGAAATGCAATTACGTGGTTCATCGCGCTTGCTTTTGTAAGTTTTTTGGGCGTCTCATACAATAGCAAAGTGTTTAAAGAACATATTTAACAGGGATAGGCGGGCTAGTTGGTGGTCTTTATTGGAATGCATCACGTAACCGCGCAAATAACAAAGGACAAAGAAGGAAACACACAGGTCAGGCCCGGGATTTCAACTGAGATTTACTCCGGGAAATCCCGCATTGGATCCCACATTGTTTAAAGAATTTTTCTTATTGTTCTGCAGTAATGTGAGAGCGGCTTGCGAATCGCTAAAGATAACCCATTCTTGCGAATGCTTTTCTGATGTTATGAAACGCAAAGCACACATGATTGCAAACAGTTCTGCCACGGTGGAAGATGTCTCTCGGGATAATTTAAATATTTGCTCTAACGCTAAATGTGGAATGACGAATGCTGAAGTGGAGGAGTTTTTATTGCACGAACAATCTGTATAAACGTGGATATACTGGGGATATACTGAGTAAATTTGGAAGAGTGCCAGTTGTTGTGCCGCTATTATGAACATATCGCTCTTAGATATAATCCCGTCTACCGATAATTCTATTTTAGGACATGTTAGCATCAAGGGAGGGTAACTAACATCCACTTTGCATAATTTAAATCTTGGTAATATCGCTTTATGTTCTCGAACAACATCGTGAATATTGCTTTTGTTTCTTTCGGTAAGCGCGAGGTTTAATGGATGCGTCTCGTGTTGGGTTAAGAGGCGATAAATATGTCGGTATGTTTCAACCGTTCGTATGACTGGAAATGGTGGGTGACGAGCTTCAGCAATCACTAGGGAACGGGAGGTAGCCTGCGGAACCCCAAAACACTCGTAGCCCCCTTGCTAGTAAACGTTGAAGACGTTCCTCAGAAGTTTGCGATAAACCATGGAAAATAGGTGCGAGTGAGCAATTTTTTGTTTTATGAGTGCGTTATGAACTTGTAGTAGTGATGAAACTGATCGCCCCCACGTTGGGCCAGCGAGTCGCCGAAGTACGTTTATTACTGCATTGGTCTGCTTTTCAATTGCGCGGATGTGTGATGCATATGTTAGCTGGCGCTCAAGAATAACTACAAGAAATTTATGCTCTTTCACAAACATCAAAGTTTGCCCATTAAGCGTAAGTTGGAAATTATTCAGCTGTCGTCTAGTGAAAGAAAGAACCGCTGTCTTTGCGTATGAAACTCATGCCTGTTTCATTTAAAAAGGTGTCGATACTATCAAGACCCTCTTCCAGCGTTGTTTGAATGTCTTGCATATGAGATCCAGAGGCCCGTATGCAGATGTCATCTGGGTACAAAGAGTGCTGTAGACCAGACGGGAGTTTTTGCGGCAAGGCTGCCATGAAACGGACTGAGAGCACTGCCCTGCGGAACGCCCGGCGTGATGCTGTGATAATTACTCTCTCCTTCGATTGTTTCCTTAAAGATGTTTCTATCTTTCAAGAAATTTGATAGCCACCGCAGTGCTCGACCGTGTAGGCCAAGCTCTAACATACCAGCAAGGACGTGTATGTGACTTACAGTGACGAATGCTCTTTGAATGTCTAAGAATACTGCTACTGTCACATTTCCACGAAATCGTTCATGTTCGACGCATGTGGCAATGTCTAATACTGCATCCATTCTACAGCTATTTTGTCGAAAACAGGTCATGTATTTGGAAAACACATTTGTGTGTTCAGACCACCATAGCAGTCGACTGTCTAGCATCTCCATTAGTTTGGAAAAACAGCTTGTGAGACTGACGGGTCGGTAGGAGGCAAGACAAAGGGGAGTCTTTCCTGGTTTTAGTACTGGAATTACCCGAGCTAATTTCCATGAATATGGAAGAGTCTCTCTTATCCAGATATCATTAACTATCTCCAAAAGAGCCATTCTTCCTACTGGACCTAGGTTCTTTAACATCACATACGTAACACCATCTGGGCGTGCGGTTGCTTTAGTACGACATGACGAAAGAGCAGATTACAATTCATTTAAACTAAACTCTCAGTCAAGGTGACATTGTTCTGACACAACGTACGCACCAATATTCTGTTCTGCTAGTATTGCCCAACTTGCAAGTTGTAGGCAAGTAAACAGAATTCCTGGTCTGGGTATAAGTTGGCAGAATTCGTCAGCAACAGATGTTTCCGGAGTGCTTCGAGCTACGGCAAGGGCTCAGAAGGGATGGCTCTGGGTAACTGGACCACTAGAAGATCGGACAACTGACCATACTCTCGGAACGGGAGTAAATGGAGACAACGACGCGCAGTATTCTCGCCATCTTCTCGTACCTAACTTTTGTAAGCGTCTGCGCGAAGTTTACTGAACTTTCTGGGCCATCTTGTAGTCATCCAGCTTTCCACTGCGGCGGTAAGCCCGTTCTGCGCGTCTTCTAATTCTTCTTAGACATTCATATTCCCCGTCGCCTGCATCGTAATCATTTGGAACAATGACTTGCTTTGTGTGGATCTTGTAAGACTCGTACACTATATTCACAAAACATTCAAAGTTCAAATTTTCGCCCAATGAGTTACTTAGATGGTCACGAAAACTGAAATATGAAAACATTGTTGTAACGATTATTCAGTGTAAGCCTGCCGTGGAGCTGTTGGTGGTTGCGGAAGCACCAATGATTCCATAGAAAGCAGTGCTTTACCTCTGTTAGGTTGTTTGCCTGTGGAATGGCACTGAGAATTGCACGCAGAGCTGTGAATAGCATAGCATCATCTGTGCCACGGGTAAAGATGCGTAATCACCAAACGACGCTGAAGCTCCACGTGTGCTCGAATCAGGTCGCTGAAGAGCGTACTGAGATGGTCGCTGGGATGACTGGTGTAGTTGAGGCGTATGCTGAGGTAGTTTTTCAGATGTTAGACGAGGTTGCTGTGTCAATAGCAGAGGGCGTTGCTGAGAATCTCGGCGAATTTCACTCGAAGCCTGGGCAAGATGAGTAGTATTCTCTGAAGGTGGATCGTATCGCTCGCTGTCAGAACGTTGTCGACCTGAGTGCTTTAGAGCAGCAGAATAGCTCATATATGGACCCCTTGCTCTTTTTCTTTGCTAGGAGTTAGAGGCACGCATCTTACAGCATCAAGGTTGGGTGGGGGCGCATTGCGGGGAGGCAGCCTTCCGTATTTCAATTCATGTCTGCGTAACCTTGAGGCAGCTCTGCTCTGAGGGCACCCGGAGTAAGAAGCTGCATGGTTTCCGACACAGTTGGCCCACTTTGGCTGACACACAGAATTGCACTGTGAATGGTTGTGGTCTTCAGAGAATATCTTGCAGAGACGCTGACTGCGGCAGTTCTTCGATAGATGTCCAAATCTCTGGCAGTTGTGCCATTTCAGAGCAGGGCCATGATATTCTTCGACGAGATGACTCGTGAATCCTAAATGCACGCGTTGCAGCATTGGTTTGTCTTCCCTGAAATGGAGAATGAGGGGTTATCAGAGGGTGTGATTCTACCGCTCCGTCTTCTTGGCGATTGTAGCGCGCCTGACGACGGGCAGATGTAGCGCCAAAATCCTTCAGGAAGTCAACCAGTTGTGCTTCCGTATACTCAACTGGCACATGGCGTATCTTGCCAAAATTCTTGGTATAAGACGCCGGAATGAATGGCTTGACTTCCAAACCAGCTACTTCGCTCATCGACAGTAGATGTCTTGCAGATGAGACTGAAGTAACGTTGACAAAGAAACTTCCATCTCTATTCACGCGGAATGACTGTACCTTTTCTTTTGCCGCGGAGACAATTTCCGACACAGCTCGGTTTGGATTCACTTGCCAGAAGTTGCGTCCTTCCTGTGAGGGTCAAAAAACAACTGGAATTACCTCAGGCCACTTCTTTTTATACGTTACCAAGGAGAACGGCGTTTCATCGCAGTCTATGTCTTCATCCTCGCTTCGCTCATAGGTAGATGTCCTGTCGTCGTCAACCCGTGGTTTCTTGACTTCACATTCGCTTGTCTCAGTCATATTCACTGAAGGTGTGCTGGAAGGTAGGGCAGCGTTCAAAACTAGCGTCACCGGCTTGATGACATTAAGCGCGTGTTGTGGCACTTCCGAGTGCGGCGCTGATTCTGTGGCACTCATGCGCCTAGAAACGCGCTGTCGGACATGTGGCTCGTGCCGGTTTTCTTTGCCGCCTACAGCCGTGGTAGGTTCAGTAACGTGGAAAGTTGGGCTAGTTGGTGAGTGATCATAGTACCTTGCTGGTGAAGCAGCGCACAAACACGGACACAGTGGAGACAAGCAGGAATAGACGACACTAGACGACGAGTGTCGTCTATTCCTGCTTGTCTCCACTGTGTCCGTGTTTGTGCGCTGCTTCACCAGCAAGGTACTATGAGCCGTGGTAGGGGTAGATGCGCTGTGGAGCGCAGCAAAACAACGCGATGTTATGCGTGATCTTTAGCACATAGGTGTTCCACGGGATGTCTGTTCTCTCTGGACAACAGCGAAGTCTCAACACAGCACTGATTATTCGAAGAAAACAGAAAATAATATCTCACCGAAGACGCAGCGGCCGCTCGGAGGGGCTTGTTCTTCTACCTAGTCAGGAATTCTGGATATAGCACCTTCACCATCCTGTGGAACTTCACGACAATGCACATGCGTAACTGAGTGGGCGAAATTTTAGAACATTTTATTTTAATATATCGAAGGAGTTTATTTAATATATCAACAAGTTTCAACTGTCTGCGCCAAGAGGGTAGTCCTTTGTAAAAACATATGCATTTATGGCACTTAGTCTGAATCTTGGTGGTGCGTTAAAGCAGTGTTTTGGACGGGGATGGGTGGTTATGTCACACGACAGGATAAAATGGTTTCGCCCCCTTTAATTGCAAAGTTTTTGTTCGCTAGTTCTTGGAGAAGTATGTTTACTCAAGATTTCTGCGCTCGGCTAGATAATCTCGAGGACGGGCTCCAAACTGCTCGTCTTCCTTAGCCACCTAAGATCAGTTACTGAAAATTTAATTAATGTAGCTTAGCTAATTACGCACAGAAGTTTTCTTAAAGTTATGCGGTTTTACGTGCCAAAACCACTTTCTGATTATGAGGCACGCCGTAGTGGAGGACTCCAGAAATTTCGATCACCTGGGGTTCTTTAATGTGCACGTAAATCTAAGTACGCGGGTGTTTTCGCATTTCTCCCCCATCGAAATATGGCCGCCGTGGCCGGGATTCGATCCCGCGACCTCGTGCTCAGCAGCCTAACACCTTAGCCAGTGAGCAACCCCGGCGGGTTACGCACATAACTTTTGAACTTACTCCGCATCCATAGGTTACCAATGTGAACACTCGAATGATAAAATGATGTCACCAATACTTGAGTTGGTTTAATAGTTTTGTTTGGTGCAGTTAAAAGCAGCCGGCATATTGCTTGTGCTTTAGGTTTCTTATAAAGCATGTGTGAAAGGTTGGACAGGTTTGCTTGGCGCAAATCATGTTTATGAGCTTAAGCACATGTGCTCAACCGTGCACTTCTACCTTTTCAATGGACTATACTTCATTATACAAGAAGTACCTCAGCGCTATATGGTATATCACGCAAGGTGTGCGAGAACATTGTGCGCGCTCCCGATTAGATTTCTGAGCGTTGGTGGCATCAGGCTTGGTTTCCTGGCGTCCTTATTAAGAATAAAAACAGCTGTCGGCGGGAAAGCATCGGAGATATCTTCAGTACTTTGTAACATGTGTAACTTCGCGGACATGTAAGTTAGAACGAAAATCATTACAACATTAGGATGAGGGTTTTGCTGCATATATTTTGGCTGCCTAATGTAAAGACCTTAAGAAGAAAATCCTGTGATTTTGTGGCAATTAATGCTGACATACGTACAGTCACGTGAAATATGAGCTCCGACAGAGTAACCGTGGTGGAACTGGCCCCTGCAATACACGGCTACATTGAACCACGACATGCTAGTTTGATAAATACCAGCAATTAGAAAGTGTTTAGCTCTTGACTTTTGGTATGTCGGGGCCGCGGTGCAGTCTTGGGGGCCCTTTCTACCACGAACACTGTTTCAGCTAATATTCAAAGCAATTGTACTTAGTTTTTTTTTGGAGTGGAGGGGGATAGCTTTTTTTTAGCATGTAACTACAGTTCCAAAGTTATCCGTTAGCTCAAGATGCGCCTGCATGTGTTTCTAATATCCAGTATGTTGTCACGGATTCAATAGCGAAAGAGCGTTACCTCATACCGTTGCGCGCGTGAAGCGAATACGGGCGTACATTCCAAGTACATTCTTCATCACCTTTGAGGACCCGAGATTGCGCTGCAGTGTAGGAGCATTCCAATCTGACGAACCGATGCCTTGATCCGTATATCAGATTCAAAGGAACCGCTACTTTGCGCGCAGCGATCGTTGTACTTTGGGTGTTTTCTTTTCCAGCGCAAGCTCGCCTTATGCGTTATATTTGTTACTCACTCTTTTGGAACTGTTTTGTTCTTCACATCACTACAACGTGACAGTATAGACGTGCTACATCTTTAATGAGTGAATACTGGGAAATGGACTAGGATTTTTTTGCGTGTGCGTTTGCACAATTAACGCAACAATTTATTGTTCATAACTTTCTTTTTAATTTAGGAGGTTGTAAGAGACAGCAACCTTATATTAATAGGAAATCTTAACAATGCAGAACATTTCAGTGCTTATTAGTTGCCTTTCACCTCGTGGTAAAAAAAAATTCAATAAAGAAATTCTTATGATAATTCAAAACCTATCCGCTTGACAACGTTTCATCTGAGTTCCCCTTTTGCAAGTTGATACCGACTTGAAGGTGGTTCGTATCTTGGGCTCTCTACATATGCCCAACCGTCAAACCGAATGTTTCACTTCAGGAAGGCATGTTACCGTCCTGCCTTTCACTCCGATTCGCAAACACGCATAAGACGAAAGTGCTGCCTAAAGGGGGTCGTTAATCCAAACCCTCGAGCTAGCGCAACTCACTTCGCCTCTATTAATATCATTCAGGCTTAGATAAGACGTGTATATTTCAAATCGACTCATCACGAAACCGAAAAGACCTGGCTGGGACCAACCCGCCCAGGTTTCTTTCATTCCATACTTCGTCCTAGCGGCGAATAGTAGCTCACGGAGCAGTGCGCTGCGTGTGGAAGTGGCAGAGAAGGGCGTGCGTCTAATTGTCGTACAAAAATCCCTCACGTGACCTAATCCTAGGTGCCTAGGGAAAGGATTGTTTAGGGACTTTTGAGAAGGCATGATGGTTGCGCCGAGCGACGCCGTGGCGTGTTCGTTCTCGGCTTGATCATTCACCGGCTGGCGCGCACCGCGCGTTGTTCAACGTTGCTTATGTGATTGTGCTTGCGTTACTTGTGTGTTGGTTGTAGGTACTTAGCGGGAAAGCCGCGAGTAGTGGTGATGCGACAGTGCGGCTTTCGCCACCTGTGCTTTCGCCTCGGTGAGCTCTGGCAGTACAGAATCTGCGTTGTGCGACCCGTGCTTCCTTGACAATTGAAATGTCGAAGTGGCCTAGCGCCTCGGCAGCGAAGTTCTGCGAACCGCGATGCCGTGGCGTGCGTTGAATCTCCGGCCCACGCCGACCGCTGGTCGCGTGTCTCCGCAGTGGGTTCAGTATTTGTTGGCTAAAAGTCGCGCAGTAGTAGTGGTATGGCATGTCGGTTTTAAGTCTCGGCGAACTCTGGTGGTGTGAGATCCGTATTTCTGAAGAATTCATTGGTGCTTACGATTGAAATATTCAAGTGGTGTAGCGCCTCGGCAATGCAATTTGCGAACCGGCGCTGTGCAGCAGCGTCGTCGTGTTCGCCCCTTTTCGGCAGCGTCACCACATCGCACATGCACCTTTACTTGACGGGACTCGTAGGCGGAGGTATTGCACGTGTTTTTCGCCACGACTTACGTAAGTAATATAATGCTTAAGGTGGTGTTTGCTCACAACTGTTCACGCGTCCTTGAAATAGGGCCGCGCATATTTTCAATCGTGTTCAGCGCTAGTGCACTATCCGTGACTTCATGTGATTTACTTTTATCATGGGCTTTACGACAATTATCGCGTAGTGCTGTGAACATAACGGAGCATTAGTGATGTCACATGATCTGCCAGAATTCCACGAAATGCAGAGTAGATGTTTAATATTATTCGTACTAAGGGCGCGATAAACACAGTGAGGTGGAGCTTAATACTGTGCCCTGTAATGTTCAGCTGCATTTGTGCCCGTTTTTCGCGCTCTTAGTTTTAGCAACGGGACGCAGGGTTCGGGGTAAAGTTGCGACGAATGAATGTGTATATACGTCTGCAATAACTTCACCGCAACACATTTGTTACCCTGAACATACTGCCCCGCCTGCTTTACTATAATCTCAGGTGCTCTCGAACTCTCTATTTGCCGGTATTTTTATTTTCACGTGCTGAATGGTCCTACCGCACTACATATATATAGTGATGTGAAGCTGATTAATGTTGCCCAATGCTTTGACAGTGTCAGATCTAACAGTTATAGAATGACATGGCCAATACAACAGCTCATACCTTCACTTTAACAATTCTCTTAGGACTGTCAAACTAATCTTACAGCATAGAAAAGCAACGTAAACACATCAAGAGTTGATTAGCAACTAATACTGGAAAGTTCAAGTCTAGTGACCAAGGGTGTGGTGAAGTGCTTTAAACATTCAACCAACACACCTTAAGTGCATAAAAATTTCTAGCATATTGATGCAGGCTGATCAGACTTACTTTGATATTGGTTGTTTTACAATGAAAATAATAGTACTGCATAAGAGGACGCAAGCGACTCGTGTGCTGCTTGGTTATGCAAACCACATGGGTGCCAGAAATACCCAAACATGGTGCTTGTTTACACACGCTGCTTGCGTCCACTAATCTAAAGCTCTCTAATGTCAGCAGTATAAAGAGAGGCTGTAAAAATATGGCTTTGAATTTCAGAGCTCCAATTTTGTTTCTTCTGTACTTATACAACCTGTGGTTTCGTGACAGCATTTGCCTAGCTCATTGCCACATATTGAGACAAAAGCAGTGATGATTCAGTCAGAGTTGCCTGTCCTAATATTACTCCAATAATTCTTTAAACAGTTCCTTTTTTAAGCACGAAGCATGTCATGCCTAACTAGAAAATTAACCACGCAATAATCTACTAGAAGTGGCTAAAACATCAGCAGTCTTCTGAAGTCGGCTTGATTTGCAGCTGCTAAAATTGGCTATTATTGAATTAGGGCAAGGAAGAAACGGCTTGAATAAACATATGTCTCATCAGAAAGTTGCGGTGGTGTGCTGCAGGCTAAAAGCCGTTTTGGCAGTGGTCTACCTCTGTCCCAAAACCAGGCACCGCAGCCAAGGCGACTTCACTTGGCTTTGACAGCTTCAAATTCGCTTTAACAAGCACGTAATACTCAGTCGAGGTGAGCTCAATGCACATCACCCACACTGGGAATGCAAAGACATACGGCCAAGAGGATGCCACCTTGACGAAGCAGACACCACAGACCTCGAATTAACAAATGACACCAACTATCTCAACTGGTATACCCTCCATTCAAACCAGAAGGGCAGTACACTTACCTAGCATGGGCAACTAGGGCCTTTATCCAGAGTATCAATGCGACTCTGCCCCAAGAGGCAGCGACCATTATGTGATATAATACTTGATGTAGGGGCGAAATTGTGCCAGATTCACAAAATCGGGGTTTCAGGCTGGGCCCATTTCCGTGATGCACTTGAGTGTGCAGAATGTGAAGGTGTTGAAGAATCGCTAGCAACACGCATCCTTTACACACTGCAAAGAGCGACATGCTAACTAGAGCTTACTGGGCGCGTCATATAAACATATAGGCCTCAGTAAGCTGTAACACATTCTTGGCTATTAAAGGATGCACCAAATACTGTAATACTATTGAAAACATGCTGCTCGATTTTCAGTGCACATCTGAGAAATTTGAGGAACAAGCTGCAGATGTTTTCCCTGACCACCTCACAGTGACTGACCGTCACCTGAGTTGTCCGCACCTTAATGACCACTTGCCAAGGAAGGAATGGAAAGCCTCTATATACGATGGCAGAACCTGTTGTTCCTCTCGAGCACGTCAACACTTAAAGTGCACATGGCAAAGATGGAATCATTTTTCAGATGTTGAGGAATCTTGCCGAAGCAAGGAAGCAAGCACTATTGCTTGTAATCAATGAAATCTGGAATATTGGAATTCCCCACAGAGTGGAAACACTTGGTCATGATGCCACTACCGAAACCAGGCAAGAAACCTGACACCATAGACAACCTTTGATTAGTCTCACTCACATTGACAGTGTGCATATTGACTGAAGGAATGTGCCTCGCGAGGCTGAACCAGCATCTGGGAAAGACAAGACGATTTCCACCTGTGCCAGATTGGTTTCTGACCTAAGGTTGACATGTGCCACAATAGCCTCTTTCTGCATCAAACCATCGCCAATGCCAGCCGCTTTGGAGGAAAGATGTATGGGTTCTTAGTCACAGTCCAACCAAGAAGGATGTTGAGCACGGTCTGCAATGAGGAGGTACTGGTGGCCTTTCGTGAAGCCTGCCCAGGCATTAGTGTTGCGAAAGCCTCTTATGCAACCATATGTTTGAATATGAAGTTATAGTAAACAGCCAAAGACTTTTACCAACTGCACAAGTGGAAATGCAGGTAAAACCCGGACCAGCACACTTGGTTGCAGGAGTGATTCGCTGATGAGGTAAGAACGTGACTTAACAGTTGGTGATAAGGTACACCGAATGCAGGTATGCGCAGTATGCATACATACTGTTAGGCTGAAACAGATTAATTTTCTCCAAAGCAATATCAAAAGCTCAATTTTGTTTAGGATGCCACTCATGTGCTTTAGGTAAGTGTGGACATCATCATCATCAGTCTGGTTACACCCACTGCAGCGCAAAGGCCTCTCCCATGCTTCTCCGACTACCCCGGTCATGTACTAATTGTGGCCATGTTGTCCCTGCAAATTACTTAACCTCATCCCCCCACCCAACTTCCTGCCGCCCTCTGCTACGCTTCCCTTCCTAGCAGTGTGGACAGGGTTATATAAAGCGGCATAGGCATATGATACAACTAGATACAGCTGTTATGCGTAATATTTTTTCTGGACTAAATTCTTGCTCCTTTAACTCATTCGAGATCATTAACTGTAGCACCAAAGTAGTGAAACACTACCGAACAAAGGCCTGTAGCGTGCACATCTCAATTCTTCTTATGCCAGTCTTCTTTACACCAATAGCTGCTATAGGCCAACTCCCCTGGTTCTGATGTCTACTGGTGTTGTCAGTCTAATTCCCAAATTTATTGCTAGAATATTGCAGATAAAGTTCTCATTGTGATGTGTGGATTCAAACGTATGATCAAAAGATTGGCAGTCCACAATTCTACATTCCAGCCACTCTGCTGAAGGTACCGTCGTGGCGAATACTGATCCTGGAGAGTGCGATCTAGCAAACAGGTGCCATGATTGGCTAAAACCTGTTCAATGTCTGCGTGCTGTATATAGAGCTCGCGTCCACGCCTTCAAATGCTTACTCATCACTTTCCCCACTTGTGAAGGCAGTACTATGTTAATTTTTCTTCTTATGTGTAATGACAGTGATTGGGTGCATCTGCTTTATTAATCTTCTAGTGCTTGGCTTCTCAGATTTACTGGATGGGGCTGGTTGATGGGGCAGAGCGCGAGACCTAGCAATGGGTAGCTCAAATATAGATTTGAGAAAACCAAATTAATTCAGCAGTAAGAAGCTAAAGGGTTGTTTTTCTGGAGACCAGTGACCATGTCTGGATGTGAAAGAGGAGGAAGAAAACTAGTCTTTCCACGTCAACACTGGGAGCCACAACTCCCACTTATTTTACTTCTTTAAAGGAGATTACTGACTTGCACTGGCAAGTGTTCACTTCAACAAACACCGAATGAAGCAAGCTTCCTGCGCATATTTCACCATTTATTGCATCACTTTCACATTATGAGTGAAACTCCAATTTTTGTTATGCCACAACTTGCCCAACCTTGTGTTTTGCAGTAGGATGTTAGCAGTGCTATTAAGGCACTTACATATTCGTGAATAGTAGTAGAGAAAAAAAAGTAAGAAAACAGTGGTTTTTTGTGCATCGACTATGCATGCACCTGATGCTCTCATGTCCATTTTTTCCGCTATCTGCTAAACCATTCTAAACAAGAAAAGCTCATACGCAATTATTGTGCAGAGTCAGACAACTAAGCAAGGTTTATTTATTTGGTGACATTTTCTACGGCCCTACTATTGGGCTTTCTTTTCATCCTTTTCCACTGTGCAGATTCATTAAGAACTGACAAGACAGTTTGACAATTTTATTCATTGAAAGACTTAGCAAAACCTTTTTTTGGTTGTTTTTCCTTGCTTTCAGACTCTGCACATTGCCTTTTAAGGCATGTTTTAAGTGTTTCTTTTTTTTATGGAGAGGGCATGTTAACATCTTTTACACCATGTCAATTATGTGGTGCCATAGTGTGTTCTTGGATGGAGTCTTGCCCTTTCATTCAGTACAATATAATGTCGTTTTTTGTGTCGTAGGCCGTTTTACATTACATTTGAGTACGAGTGTAGCATTTCGCTAAGTTTTGCCTCTGTCACCCAAGCTTGCAAGTTTGCTACCCACTGCTGTTGACATGTGACACACATGTGACTTTTGTTCAATAAAAGGAAGTCTGTCACTTATCCTGTGCACTGGTTGTCTTTTTGAATTACAATTTGTTGCCTATATTAGTTCTTTTGTTGTATCTCAGATTAGGAATGGCTATCACAGTTAACATCATTCAACCATATTGCACACAATGTGGATGATATGTACTTGCAATATATGGCCACCATAAATAGAAGTTAATTCAAGAATAGTGCCTTTGCATGGTGGGGCAGCCATGAATTGTAGCTATAAGTTACCAGCACAGCAAGTAGCACCGTTTGTGCAGAATATAGTTCAACTCTACTACTTTCAAACATCATTGTTTTTATCTGCATTTGTATAGCTCCAGTTCCTGTGAACAACACGCATCTGGCGGAAGAGTGGCTTGCACCTGCAGTTGGGCCCAATGAATAGCCAAATTTCTGCCCGTTTTCATGTTATTAGCATATTAGTAAAGGTAGTTGTTTTTATAGTAGTCTGTTTGCCCAGTGTAGAAGCCGCTGCAGGGTGTCAGAATCTCATACACACCTTCAGCTTTGCAGGGGACACAGCATCTGGCACATAGTTTGTCAGAGGCCATGTATTCATGCCAAGTTGAGTTTACTCACTAGCAAAAGGAGAACCAAGCTTGTTGGATATGAATTAAACCGCCTGTACACTCGGTGGCCTTCTTCATTTTGTGTGACATATATGGTTATAGCTACCCTTGCTTTATGCACTTCTTGTCCGGCAGCAGTTTTGCTTTTGAAACACTCAGGATAGCTTTCAGCAAGCTGGACAGGAATAGCACTGAAAAACCAGCAGATGTTAATTGTCGCACTTGTCATGCGAAGCTTCCTACAGTGTGATGAGGACGGAAATTAATGAAGGTGTTCCTCAAGGCCTTCTAGCTTGTCATGAGTTTGGAGCAACGTGATGCATAGCACTTTTCTGATCGCATATTATAAGTTCAGCAGGTGTGGCCATGGTTGAAGTGCAGTGCAAGGTCAAGAAAACTGATATCAGCAGCACACTGGCAAAGGAGACGCTGGGAAAACTAGTGGGAAGCCTGTTGAACAACTAATTGACCACTTTGCTGGCTTCATCAGGCAAACTGTGATAAAGAGAAGGAAGTCATCAACACATCAGAAGGTTTTTGCGTATAGACACTGCTAAGGTTCTCAGGCATGTCTCTTGTAACATGCCAACAAATCTTAGTGCGCAGGCCATGCTTGAACAACTACATATGCCTTCTGTTTGGACAAAGAACTGCTCATTGTAACTGATGAAGATGGCGTGGACAAAAAAACGGCAGCTCCACTAATCTGGTTTCACTGGTATCAGCAGTGGTTTGTAAGTATGCATCGCCATACTCCCCACTGCCTTCTTGGTTGACATCAGCAAGGACCGGCTTGAGGCAAGGGGTAATAGACATCTTTACAAGCTAAAAATGCATGCATGCATGGAGAGCACATTGTGTCCAAAAAGTAGGCACTTCACAGGGGCACTGGAGAAGAAACAGATTATTGACGGTGGCCAAAGGCAAGATTATCTGCTACTAAACACCCAACACTGTTGCCATGTGACACCTCTGAAACAATCCTTCTGAAAGAAGAAATCATCCTTGTGCATCCATAAAGAGGGCGGATAGGCAAAGCCCCTACAGCAATGCTGCCAGCTTCAAAAGGCCCACTTGGCACATCCTGAATGCTTCCTTCTTAGACTTTGCTGGGTGCAAGCATTCTACTACTGTCCAAAAGTTGTCATTGAGAGCACTGTTGGTTTGGTGGCAATACAGTTCAGATGCGATTGCAAGAAACCTCCCTTCCGAGTTGGTCTGGAGGCTCATGGTGCTCACAAAGCGACACCATGGGACAAGCAATGTGACCGGATGCCTCCAAGCCCTTGTTCGTGTATCACACTGTTCTGTTAGTAACAACCATCAGATCTGAAACCAACAAGCTCAAGTTCAGCACTTGTGTGGTTACTGTGGAGGATCCATAATAAAAAGCACAAAACAGAAAACTGAAGGGAAAGGATAAGGCACCATTTAACACCTAGTATTGCTGCAGCCCACCCCTTTTTATTTTGTCTGGTCATGCTACATTTTTTTCTATAGATAGGCATGAACTTATCCTGTGCACAGCTTACTGCAGAGAGCATAGGTGATGTTCCCAATCGGTGTCCGATTTTTATATACACTATGTGCTGGCTCAAAGAGGCTCGAAACACTGCAATGGAAGCTTCTAATAGAAAAGGTGCCTGGAAGAAAAAAAAGCTGTGCTGCAACCATCTTGGCAACATCTTGTCCACTTAATAAAAATTGTGCTTCCGTATAAACTTCAGCTCTCCAGTTTAGAGTAAAGTACCAGTGCACTTATGAACAACGAATCAATCCTGAAAGAGCATGTGCAGTCCAGCCAGAAGCATAGGCATGAATCCGCATTGTGCTCCTGCATTGAAGGTGAATAATGCGTTACAATATGGCGAATGTGCCTTAGTAAGCTTCCCTGCAATATGAATTTGTAACGTACAAAGAATTGTCAATTAAGCTTACCAAGAGCACAGGTGCACTTGCAAATTATATCAGAATTGAAAATAATGAGCAAACCTATGTGCCCTTTCCACTATTAGTATGCTTTACTGCACGATGCTTATTTCCACCTCTGTATTGCGGTGTAGCAAGCTACGAAAGAAACGTTGCATAACTGAGCATTTTAAGATTACATATTTTGCAATACAACTATGTTCTACGGTGAAGCCTAAGCAATTTACTGCGTTGAAGCATACTAAAAGTGGAAAGGGGCCACTGTCACTGGACATAAAAAGAGTTCTTTAATGATACCCTATGATTATACACTCGCGCAACCGCCGCCTCTCAGGTCGCCTGAGTGGACATACTATGCTGAGTGATAGCGGCCCCCTCCCACTTTTAGTATCCTTTACCGCGTAACTAAAATGCACTGCGGCGAAGAAGCAGTACATTTGTATTGAGTGAATAAACAAATGGTTTTTACAACAGTACAGAAATAAACGCGCACCATGCATCAGTCTACCACATGGAAGAGCGTCGCAACAAAAGGTAGCTGATTCACACAGGCTGTGTAGCCCACCTATCAGTCGTAAAGGCTATTCTGGGTAATTCATAATTTCACAGACACAGAAATATGTTTATATATTTACGTTCGTACTCCTTGCGTAATAAGACTTCCAGAACTTCCACAACAGGAAGTAATTTACAACACAAACGAAAACAACAGATACATATGCCTTGTTTTCAACTCGGTCGTCATGCAAATGACATATAGCACGGAAAAACGTGAACATGCTGTGTGTTAGCATCGTAAACTTCATACTAGGCAAGGAGCACACCACAATCCCGCGACAGCCGCTAATGAGACCAAAACGGGAGCACATATCTTTGAACGTGCAAATGGAGACCCTAAGCCGCTCTGCTCCTCCACCACACCCCGCTGCACGGCTGAACCACTCGTTTCAAGCACAGCACACCTAACACACATTCAGCACTGAACAGTGGGCGGTCGACGCAGTCGCATTTACATGACTTATAGCGAGCAGCACATCCCTCGATGTCCGTTAAGCAAAGTCGGACACGGCGACGCCACATCGCGGTTCGCAGAACTTCGCTGCCGATGCGCTAGGCCACTTCGACATTTCAATTGTCAAGGAAGCACGGGTTACACAACGCAGATTCTCTACTGCCAGAGCTCACCGAGGCGAAAGCCGCACTGCCGCACCACCACTACTCGTGTCTTTCGGCCAAGTAACGCAGAACCTTCAACCAACACACAAGCAACGCACGTACAATCACATGAGCAATGTTGAACAACGCGGGGTCCAGAGAACGATCACGCCGAGGACGAACACGCCACGGCGTCGCTCGGCGCCAGCATCGCGCCTTCTCAAAAATCCCTAAACGATGCTGTCCCTAGGCACCTAGGATCAGGTCACGTGAGGGATTTTTGTACGACAAATAGGCGCACGCCAGAGAAGGTACTCTATTCGCAACTTTCACAGAGGGTAGCGACGCCATGCGGCAGCCGTCGTAAGCCTCAACGAGGAGATGTCCGCGTTTCGTACCCACGTCGCCCGTGTTCAGTTAGTATGGGGAGTACTGACGTGCCTCATATGGGCTCCTGCGTCCTGCGTTCATTTCTACTAGAAAGGCCTCCCACCCCTTTCATTTTGCACCGATAGAATCGGCAAGATTCAAGGAACCAGCGGATACCACCTACATTAAATGTGAGTGCGTTTTGGTCAAGATATCGAGCTTCATCTTCGACCACCCCGCGCCTTGCTACGCCTAAAGCCGCGCAAGACCACGGCGGTCCGCCGGGCAGAACACCTGTCGCACGTGCAGCAGGCACAAGGCGCGTGAAAGGAGTCCGACACCGCTCGATGCCGCACGAGCAACAGGCGTTGCACGTGCACTGTGAGCCGAAGCCGACGCGTCCAACGCCCGAGGGTCGTCTCGCGGAAGATATGATAGGCTGCGTGTCGCTCTGAAGTCTCGGGCCAAGATGGTTTTCGCTTCGCCCGGAGAGCGCCCGCCACGCGTGCGCCACCGTCGCCATGCCAGTTTGAGCCTGGTGACACTCGGACCTACATCCCTCGACGAACTCCGGGCAAGGGAGGACCTGGAACTTCGTGCCACTCGTATGCTGGGCCAGTGGCTCAGTCAACGGGCCCCAGCCTCTATCTCCCTGTGGATCCCCCCCTGCCTACTACCGCTTCGAAGCCTCTCCAGGACGGCCACCCAGTACAAGAGCCCCATGATTCGGTCCCGCTCCCCCCCTCCGACGACGAGGACATGGATATGTCCAGCTCCCGGAAACGCGCCCGCGAGACTGAGAGCGAGGACGAGGAGCCAACCGGGCGACGTAAGCAGCCGTCGAGCTCTCCCCCCAGCCCGGAGCAGCACACGGCAGCCAGCAGCCACGTGCAGCAACCGGACCACGGCAGCGCCATTTCCCCACACTCGGGCGAACCAGCCGCCACCTCCTCTCCGCCTGCCGCACAAGACGGAGGCCCTCGAAGAAGGTCGAGCGCCACCTCTCGACATCCCGCCGAGTCTACAGCCGCCGCCTCCGCGCCCCCTCCGAGCAAGGGCGCGCCCGGAACCATCCTCGACGCGCCGTCTGCTCCTGATGGCGGCGCGTCCCCTGCAGCGTCTGCTAGCGAATCAGCTACAAACGAAAGCGCTGCCGACGAGATGGAGGTGACGGACGCAACACCCACTGTTTCGTCACATCAGGGCCCTGATCACCCCGCGGCGCGGTTCCTAAAGGACCCACCATGCCAGCCTGCTTCGCGGCCGAAGCCAAAGGGGCAGAAGAAGAAGCAGAACAAGAGGAAGGAGCCTGCCCATGTTTCCCGTTCGTCTCCCGGGGCAACGGACGACTCGCGGCGCCCACCCGCTACCCTGGTCACCCCCAGTGTGCCTACAGCCGCAGTACAGAGAGTGACACCATCCGCCCGCGAGTCCACCACGTACGACTTCACGCTGGTGCAGTCAAAGAGGGACCGGCGCCGTGCACGAGCCCTGGAGACTGCTGCACTCCCGGTTGACCCCGCGGTCATCGGTACGGTGCTCTTCCGTCCCTCGGCGCCTGGCGGAACCTTCCGAGGAGCACCGCGCCTCTCACTCGCTGCAACCCTCTCTTCGCGGCCCGGTGTTGCAGTGGTTCGCGTTAACCATAAGCGCAACATCGTGGCCGCCGATACTACCACCCGGGAGTGCCTGGAGGAGCTGCTGGCAGTCACTGAGCTGCACGGAATTCCAGTGACTGCCCGACTACCAGCCGAGCGCGGCAAGAGCACCGGCTTCCTGCACGGGGTGGTCGGGTTACCCGCGGACGCAGACCTGCTGGGAGCCATCGAGTCGAGCGTTCCCGTGCTGTCGGCAACGAGGGAGGAGAGCACCATCACCATCCGATTCGCGGGACCGGTCCCCCCTGAACACGTGCGCCTTTTCAAGCTCGGATTCAGGGTGAGACCTGCCGGGCCCCGTCCAGTGCAATGTCGGCAGTGCGGTCGCTTCGGGCACGTGCTGGAGTCCTGCAGATGGCCGACCGACTGCATCTCCTGCGGCAAAAGCCACGTGGAGGGCGCCTCCTGCCAGAAAGTCCGCTGCAGGAACTGCGGGGGGCCCCATAGGGCCGACACTCCCGCCTGCCCCAAATGGCAGGAAGAACGGGAGGTGGCCACCATCATGGCTTCCTCCACCTCGGCATTGTCGAGGCGTGCTGTCAGGCCAGCAGTCCGGGAGGAGAAGCAGCCACAGCAGTCCTTCTCATCTCCGGCGCGGTCCTATGCGAGCGTGCTGAAGGGCCCCAGTCCTGCACCCAGGCATCCGGTACCAGCCCCTCGTGCCTCTCAACGCCAGCAGACACAGGATACTGCTGCTCCACCCTCCCAAACTACTATGGATCAGCTGGTAGAAAACCTGCTGCTCACCATGCAAGCAGTCAGCACCATGCTGCCAGCTGACCATCCGCTCCGGGCCATCTGCCTGCAGGCAGTGGCATGTCAACAGCAATATAATCAGCATGGCTAGTCGCACAGCAAAACGTCGGCCGCGCATCCTGCAGTGGAACGTGCGCTCGCTGCGCCGACGACACGCCGAACTTTCCGAACACCTACTTCTGCACGAGTATGACGTGCTCGCGTTGCAAGAGATATACACGCGCGACGGGGACTGCAACCTTCCGGGATTCGTGGGATACCACAGTGCGACCACCTGCGAGTTACGGACTTGCGCCAACGTGCAGTGCTGTGATCCGCTCCATCCACCCGGTCGCTCCCGCGCGTCTATTTACGTCCGTGCGCGTCTTGCCCAAGCCGTCGTTCGTGTGGCCGACATTGTTCCCACCTCCGTAGAGTGTGTGGCTGTGACCGTGCGCGTTGGGGGGGCCGACACTTGTGTTGCCAGCGTGTACGTGCAACCCGTACGACGGTGGGATACGACCTTCATCGAGAGCCTCACCGCGCGCATCGGTGGTGACTGTGTCGTGTGCGGTGATTTCAACTTCCACCACACGGCGTGGGGCAGCGCCCACAGTGAGCCGAACGGCAGGCACCTGCTAAGTTCCATCCATGCTTCGGGCCTGCTAATCATCAACACCGGAAGTCCCACTTTTTTGCGTCTGAGGGTACACGGGAGTGCGATAGACTTGTCGCTCGCGAGTGAGCGATGCCACTACGAGTGGGTTCGCAGCCCTGACACGCAGGGGTCGGATCACTATCCGATCTCTCTCGACCCGCTCGGCCGGAACAGCACGAGGACATGTACGTACCGCGTCACGGACTGGTCTCATTTTCGGTCCCTCTGTGCCATACCCCCTCCGGCAAATACAAACTTTCTTACGCATCTTACGAGGTGTTTGGATGCCGCTACAAAATCGTGCGCAGTGCCTGCTGGAACGCCGGTCCCCGATATCAAGATTCTCAATCTGCGCGCTGTCCGTCGTCGCGCCGAACGCCGTGCCATCAAGAGCGACAAGGTGGAGCATTGGACTTTATACAACCGCCTGGACGCTGCGTGTCGCCGTCACGCCAGGCAGCGCCGCAATCAGAGCTGGCAAAGTCTCTGCGTGTCATTGGAGGACACTCGCGACAAGTCGCGCCCTTGGCGCATCCTCGCTTCCCTCCTCCGTCCCAAGATCCCTCGCCATCCTGCACTCTCCATCGCGGTGGCTACGGGCTTGAGCACAGAGCAACTGGCCGAACTCTTCGCCGATGCCTTCGCTCCACCGCCACCGTCTGTGCGCCCAGTCAGTGCACCCTGCGAACTACCGCCGCACAACAAGGCTGAACTCCTCGCTCCCCTGCGCTACTTTCCTACGAGGGCAATCTTGGAGCACGTTGAGGTGCTTTGCTCGGCCGAGTTTACCCTCAGTGAGTTGCGCCTTGTTTTGAACACGCGTAAACGACGCTCGGCGCCTGGTGCCGACGGACTAACACATCAGGTCCTCAGGAACGTCGATGCCGCGCAGCTCCCTTGCTACTCGAGGCCTTCAACGGCGTCTGGCGCAGTGGCATTATTCCTGCTGACTGGAAAGAGGCGATAGTCGTCCCTATTCTCAAGCGCGGCAAAGCTGCCACGAGCGTCAGCTCCTATCGCCCAGTGTCGCTTACTTCGGTAGCCGGCAAAACTCTGGAGGCCATGGCTTTGCGCCGCCTTGAGTGGATTGCCTCCGCCCTCGACGCTTTCGCCCCTGAACAGAGTGGTTTCCGGCGACTGCGCTCAGCAGCTGACTCGCTCGCGGCTACGTCGTGGCTACGCTACGTCGTGGCTACGCTACGTCGTGGCTACGCTCGAGCACGCAGCAAGTCGCCAAGAAGCCGGGTATCTCGTGTTGCTCGATGTGCAACGCGCATTTGATGGTCTCCCTCACACCACCATCATTCAAGCCCTCCGTGAGCTACGTGTCAGCGGCCGCCTCTTTGACTACATCGCGGCCTTCCTCAGTGACCGCACGCTCAGAGTGCGAGTTGGCGACACGCTCAGTGCCCCTCGCAGCGTGACCTCCGGGGTTCCCCAGGGCAGCGTGATCAGCCCATTTCTTTTTAACTTGGCTCTGGCAAGACTACCTGACTACATCCCCAAGATGACAGCCCACGAAGTGCGCGTGGCGATCTACGCCGATGACATTGTACTGTTTGCGTGCGGGCCCACGGACCTCGGCTTCCAAGTGCGAGAATCCCTGCAGTCGGCGATCAACGCCGTCGATGAATATCTCGCCAGCATAGGGCTCCAGCTCTCGGCGTCAAAAACTGAGGCGCTGTTAGTTCACCCCCGTGCTCGTGCGCGCTTCGAAATGCCTTGTCTCACGCTGCGCGGAAGCCCCCTCCCGTGGCAGAAAAAAGTGCGCTATCTCGGACTTGACATCGACTGCCGGGTCAACTTTAACGCCGCCGTCTCCCAGCTCTGCAAGAATTCTAAGAAGGTGGCTGGCGCCGCACGCTCCCTGCTCGCCCGTGGTCGTGGTTGTACACCGCAACTTGCGCTTCGAGTTTACAACTCGGTCGCAACAACGCGAGCACTCTATGCGCTTCCCCTCACGAACGCCAGAGCCACCAACTGGAACGCCATCGACATGGAGCACCGCACTGTAATTCGCCAACTTTACGGGCTTCCTCGCAACTCGCAAGTAGGAGCAACTCTCGCCGAAGCGGGAGACTGGCCGCCCTCACTTCGCGCACGGAAGCAAGCGATGAACCACATCGAGCGCCTTCAACGTTCGCCACAGGGACAACGCCTCGTTTGTCGCCTCCACACCCTCGAGGGCTCGGGCATGGGCCAGCGTGCCACCGAGTTCAGCGCACTCGTCGCGTCGACGCCGCAACTCCTACCTCTGCCGGTATCGCCGCACGCCTCCGCGCTACTCGATGTAAACACCACGGTGCCAGGCGTCAAGTCCAAGCATCAAACAGCTGTTTGTGCAATGCAGCAGGAAACGGCCGCACTGCTACACGAGCGCCTAGGGGGCCGGCTGCTCGTTTACACCGACGGCTCCGTGGCGAGTGATGTTTCCGGTGCTGCAGCGTGCACGGCGCCGGATATTTGCGCTGCACGGCAGTGCCGCCTTCGTGTTGTGTGGTCGTCGACGGTGGCCGAGCTTGCTGCGATCGACCTAGCAGCTGATCTCCTGCTTCAACAGCGCAGTGTTGTTTCTGCCGCGATCCTTTCGGACTCGCGCGCGGCACTGTGTATGCTGGCGAAGGATTACCTTGGACCTCCGTTGGTGCAGCGCGTCGGCTCAAAGCTCCGCCATCTCGTCAGCCAGGGCTGCGATTTGGCGTTGCAATGGGTTCCAGCGCACATCGGCCTGCAAGGGAACGAAGCCGCCGACGCTCTCGCAAAGCAGGCTCACTCCCTGCGCTTCCCCCTCGCCACCTCGGTCACCGGCTTCGACGTGGCCAAAACAACCATTCTGCGAACGCTCCGTGCGCAACACCCGGACCAGCGCGTCGCCGCAGGTACGTCACTTCGACTCCTCCCCCGCGTGGGCTTCTCCCGGGCGGACCGCTCTTTCCTGCTTCTCCTGCGCGTCGGCTGCTACAAGACGGCTGCTAGAACACACAGGCTGCAGGGAATTGGCGACTCCGCGTGCAGCAACTGCGCCGATTTGGAGACGCTCGACCACTTGCTACTTCAATGCCCTGCCTTCGATGTGGAGCGCACGGACTTGTGTACAGTCCATCGGCGATTGGGACTGACTTGCGATACGGCGACCGCGCTGCTATTCCCTGCAGCCCACTCGTCCATCGTGAAGCACGCTTTTTCGGCACTGCTAGACTACTGCAATGCGACGCACTTGAGAGCGCGGCTCTGAACCCCGCACTCACTTTTTTTTCCCCTTGCCACGTTCGTCCCGTCTTTCTCTCCTTCATCTTTTTCTTCGAATTCCCCCCTTCCCCGTGCAGTGCTGTTGAGGTGTCCTCCTGTGAGAGACAGTTACGGCGCTGCACTTATCTCTTCCGTTTCTTTTTTCTAAAATCACTTCACACACACAGTTAGTATGGTGCGCTGGAGCCTTTGTTTTGTATTTGATTTCGGTCGCTTTTTACAGCGGTATTTCAAGCTCTGCAGTTATCTACGCAGCTGAGGCACAGGTTGCCTTTCGCAGTGACACTGTTTTCACGGGTTACGTGCTTCCTGAAATGGTCAAGACGTACAAGAGCAACAAAATGTGCTGTGTGCCTCAGTGCACACACCGTGCAGTCAAAGGCGAGGTAAGCCTTCACTCGTTTCTTTGCGACGAACGAATGAAAAAGAGTGGACAGTCAAATTGCGTATTGGGAAGCCGGTCACGAAAACAATGAAGGTGTGCAGCGCTCACTTTGTCCTCGAAGGTTTCTTCTGGGGTACAACTGGTAAGTGAATATTTTCTACTTGCATTATATTATGTAGGGGCGCACACCGTCACCACTTATGCGTTGAGCGGTGTTTTAGCTGGAGAACATTTTCTTTCGTGGGGCACCTTATGTCGCGTTCGATAGCGCTCTTTTACTGTCCGATGAACATCACTGCTGGCTGTCAGCTGTGACGAACCGCCAGACCGCCTCACAGTCGCCGTTAGTATGCACGCGTTGAAATTGCTTGGATTACTGGGCTTTTACCTGCCAGAAAAACATAATGGCTCCAAACATGCCTTAGTAGATAAATTTTGATTACTTCATGTTTTTAACGCGCACTAAAACATTTATGCTAGGCGCCAGCGTTTTCTCCCTTCGGTTGTATCGAAGTGCAGCAGCTGTGAGCTAACTTGTGCTTTACGTTTGACCATCTAAGCAATGGAGCCAGGAGAAATGCTTTTATTGCAGCACGTCCTTGTAGAGTTATTAGATCAAATCAGAATTTCTAGAGGCCGCTACTCGATGGTTGTGGAGGCGCTCGCAGGCTGAGCTCGTGCTTTCAAGTGAAATGGAAGAAGTATATATATATATATATATATATATATATATATATATATATATATATATATATATATATATATATGTATATATATATATATATATATATATATATATATATATATATATATATATATATATATAGGGGATCAGTTGAAATGCGTGTAGTGGTGAAGATATTTAGTTCGGTTGATGTGCTGGTATTACTACATACACAAGTGTGAGCACATTTCCCTGTATGATTTATTTTTCATTCTTACAGCTTTGTGCAGAATTCAGAGTGCGAGTTATTTTGTCAATTATTGTTCTAATTATTGACTTATGGCGCACATTGCAATCACAATCTTGAAAACTATTGATTCGAAACTAATCCAGTCTGCAAAACCTTCCTATGTGCAATGCTTCTTGAATATTTTTCAATCAATTACATGATATTTTGCCACTCTTTCTGCTGTGTTGTTCAGCATGCACCAGAACTGGGTGCATGTGAATGTTTTGAGACCTAAACAGGTTCTGTAAGATGGATTATTATACTTGCAAACTGTTATCAAAGTTAAAAATAACAGAGGATAATATATTTCATAAAGGTTAAAATCATTGAAAATAATTAGGGAGGATGAAAATTAGCAGATAGTTGTTAAGTATTGGCTACCTAGTTGCATAACTGTGGCTGTTGTCCAGTCTTTGCTGAGCCCAATATCCACTTAGTGATGGCAGGATTCATTTGGCCATTGCTATCATTTTTGAAATAGAGCTGTGAAGATCAAAAAGTGTCGCTGTGTGTGCTATCATGGGAACTTTCTGTGATACAATTGTAACTTTTCAGTAGAAGTCCTTAAAAGGTATTCAAAGTCTACCCATACACACATTCGAACTGAGTACAGATTTATGGTACATTTGAAATTGAAAAAATCTTTTTATTCCTTTTCTTACTTTCCCTTTTATAACCTTTTACTATTTTGTGCCCTTGATTTCAGTAGCGGTTGTATTTATCTGCCCATCTTGGTTGCATACAGAATGTGTGCCTCCATATGGCACCGTGGGAAATATGTTACTAAGACCGTGATCTCATATTTCAAAGCACCAGATATGTGGCGACCAGCCCGGAGACGATTGAAGGAAACGGAAGCACCATCACGGTGCCTACCAGTGCGGAGCCTTGAAAGCATAGATCTAGCCAGGAGCCAGGCATCGGCTGAGAGAGCCTTCCGGGCATCAGCAAGAGCAGCAAGTAGGCCACATTTTGCAAAATATCAATTGACAAATTGTCTTGAAATGGTTATGAAGTGAAATGGCAACTTGTTTTAACGTGAGGAATTGGGCAGTTGGTACATATTCATATTAGACGAGCGCTTAAAGACGAAGACATAGAAGAAGGTAACAGCACGACACAAGCGCTCACTCGCAACTGAACGTTTATTTGAAAAACTGCAATTATATATGAAAAGAGGTCAAAATACAAAGAAAACAGGCAAAGAAGGAAATGATGTAGCTTCATCAGATATCCTAATCAGGCATTTGAAACACACACACGTACGACAGCCCAAAGCAAAGCTTTGCACATTATCACCAAGCAAAAGACAAGGCGAAAGCAAGTGGCATCAAGAAAATCAATTTCATCGCACGTTAGGTTTACTGAGGGAGTGCTAGGGCACGTGTCACTTGTTATGCAATTTAAAGGCTCCCTTTAACTCGATTGAATTTATTATGGTGTGTGAAAATAAGTTCTCAAATTTCTATGTGCAACGCACTTTCTTGCCTGGCCTGCAAGGTTAGAGCGGTTTTTACTCAAATAAATTTTATTCTTAGCACACATGGGATATGATGCTTCTTATACACTAAGTTCATGAAAACACCCTTCTAAATTTTGTACATTCTCATTTTCTGCAAAGTGGGCAACATTCTTTTTCTTATTGGTGAATCAGTTGTTAGCCACTAATTTCACTCGTGATGTGAATTAAACTAGCTATAGCCATTATTTTTATTTGCAGGCAAAAAAACTACACTTAATGAGTGTGACATTTTCACGCTGCTTCTTTCAGGACTCCCTACTCTCAACTCCCATAATGTCGCACCGAGGATTCCTTGCTCATCACCGCAGGATAATTCACAAAGTGCAAGCCCAGCCTGTGTGTGTTTGAACTCAACTTCATGTAGCAAAGTTTGCAAAGCTTCATATGGCGTGCTTCACAACTGAGCACATAAGGCAAACCAATTCGATACCCAAACGAAGTCAAGAGTGGCTAAAACACTATTGCATTCTGAAATGCGTAACTCACTTTAGCATGAGCTGTTTACAAAGAGCAGAGAGTTTGGCTAGTTGGTTGAAATGCATATTGAAAAAGATTGTGCAGAGACACGAGGGCAAGCCAAGGAAAACAAGGACGAGCGGTAACTCACAACCGATGTTTATTCTAACACATGCATGAATAAATAGGAAAACCAAAACAAAACAAGACAGTCATTGTGAACATCACGTGTTACCCTGTGTGAGTTGGCCAAGAAGCGAAATTCCCTGTTAGAGAAGCGGACGGAAGTCTGACTGACGCACACATCTCCGCTGATACTTTTATGAGAAGCTTCTGTCTGGTTCTGTGATAGAGAGCTTCGGTTCTTGGCCAACTCACACGGGCTAACTCGTGATGTTCATAATGACAGCCTTGTTTTGTTTCGATTTTCCTATTTAATCATGCATGCGTTTGAATAAACTTCAGTTGCGAGTTCGCGCTCAAACGTTTTTCTCGGCTTGTCCTCGTGTCTCCGTGCAAACTTTTTCAATATGCTGTAATACAAGATTCAGAAACAGTTATTCAGAAACATTTGCAGTGTGTAATTTTGTATTCTAAATATGTATTTATTGCATGCAGCGAAAAAAAAAGTTGTTTCTATTGCCTTTTTCCGCGGAACTTGTCATTCCATTATCTGTCTGTATTATCAGGAAGCATCGGAATACGAAAGCAGCGGAAACGTCACTGAACATACAAGGAAAGATGATGCCGCTGAGGCTCTTGTCTTCCGTAGTGCCCACGCAATAGAGTTTGGAAACCTGGAAAGCGCTGCAGTCGAGACCCTCCTGCAGTTCAACGAGAGCCAGACTGCTGCTTCTCACAAGGCGGTGAAGGTTAATACAGATACAGCACCCCCTGCTAGCAGAACTCTAATTGATCTGTTTCACAATGACGCTTGTGTTAAAGCCTTCACAGGTCTAGAAGATATGAATCTTCGCAGGACTATTGCTGATGCTGTAGCCGAATTTGATGAACTGAATGCAGAAAGAAGTGTATTAGAGCGAGTAACAATGTTGCTTGATCGCCTTAAGACATTTCTGTCTTTTAGGTGCTTAGCGACATTATTTTCAGTATCTGAGGCTACAGTACACCGGTATTTTTATGGCACAATACTCCCCTTGGCATCTGTCCTGGAAGCAGCTATCCCATGGCCGAGGAAGGCAGAAGTGCAACAGAACCAGCCTCAGTGCTTTGTAGCGTACAGGGCTGTCAGAATTGTGCTTGAATGCACAGAAGTAGAGGTTGAAAAATCTCACTGTGCATCTTGCCGTATTCTGACCTATTCCCACTACAAAGGGGTACACACAGTTAAAGTTTTGATTGGAGTATCTCCAGGTGCACTCATCACATTCGTCAGTGATTGTTTTGGAGGTCGTGCCTCTGATAAAGCGTGTGTGGATAATTCAAATATCTTGGGCAGACTAGAGCCTTTTAAGAATGACATCATGGTAGACAAGGGCTTTAATATTGACAGTAGATGTGCTGCTTTGGGGATCGGTGTTGTGCAGCCTGCATTTCTGCGGAAGCAGACACAGTTTTCCCCTGAGGATGCTACCAAATCGCTGCAGGTTGCACGAGCACGTTGTCCATGTTGAAAGAGCAATTCAGGGGTTGACGCTCTTTAGAATACTGAAGGGCCCATTGCCTTGGGAGACGCTGGTTGTTGTTGACGACATAATGATAATAATAGCTGGAATCGTTAATCTGTCTGCACCTGTGCTTGCAGACAAAGATTCACATGAGCATACAGGCAATCATGTGTATGTGAGGCTATGGCTCAACGATTCCAGCCAGTTGCTCACCTCAGAACCATAAATATGTGGAATTTTCGTCCAATATAAGTGTAAGTGAGAACAAGTACCGTGCCTATTACAGTATACACCTTTTAAGGCAAACCTGAAAGGACCAGAAAATTTGTCTTAACAGAAGTGCCCTAAAAAAGATATGTTAGCATGCTAAGGAACTATAAATATATGTTACATGAAAACTGTGAGTAACATAGCCTTTCAGAGAGAGGACAATTCCAAACAGAGCATCTACTGCAATATGTTTGAAGTAAGCTGAAGAGTTAGCGCATGAACCAAGTCTGCATTATCCTACCTCTAAATGTAATGGTCTAGTTTTATTCTTTTTATTTTGCCATCTTTTTTTCTGACTGTATCCCACAGTGCCTGTTTGTTTTATTTTCTTCTGATTTTTGCTTTCCATTCTGCTCCAAGCATGTGAAAGGTACCCAGCAAAGCAATGCTGCGTCCCTTTTATCTTGGTAACAGTTGACATTGTGGCCGTTACCTATGTCACTAGTGGGCGCACCATGCTGCAGGTGATGCGCATGGCACTGATATCTAGCCACCTCTTCACCGCGGTAACATGTGTTGTAACGCTAAGCGGAAAGTGTGGCCGCTGAGTTTTTAAGACCCAAGTCAGGGGTCGAGTGAGTGCACTTTGGGAAGCAACTTGCGGCATGTGATGTGCGCAATGCTGAGATCTGGCCATGTCATATTCCTACACTAGCACAGGCACAAAAGTGCCCTGCCCTTTCCTGCACTGGCAAGAAAGCTGCCCTCAAGAAAGCGCGCTTTTGTAAGATGGCTTCCCCACACCTACTCAACCTAAGGCACGACAATGTGCGGAAGCCATATTGTGTGGATGTGCTTTCTTGTGCGGAAGCATTTTATTTTTTTTCCTTCCCTTGATGGTGCTCCATGAACACTTCCACCATTGCCATTGAGTGGGGTTGCCGTGATTTGTGATTTCTGTGGAAGTTTGAACCAAACTGCACACAATTCAGTTCGTCTTAGGAGGATATTTTTTCTATTGAGGCCTATAGGAAACCAACCAAATGTCTCACATTGTTCGTGTTAACAGAAGTCTACTGTACGTCGTGGCACATTGATATGCACATGCATGGAGAAAAGTAGGAAATCGGAGGAACATGTTTAAGGCGTGCGCCGTTATATGCCGGTATATTTGCAGGAAGGTGGCATGGAAAAGCACTAGGAGTGTGCAAAAAACTGTTGGCTCCTCTTGCTAGCGTTTGAATAACATTGCTGCAATCAATGCAGCAAACTGTGTTGTTGATATTTATATCAACGACCTTACAAATGTCTGTACTATACCAAAATATGTTCTATATGCGGATGGCGCCAGTACTTTTATAACAGCTCTAGATATTAATGAACCGTTAAATGTGGCAAACTCGCTCCCTATAAACCCGAAAAAATGGTCAATAGCAAACCAGCTGAAAATAAGTGTTAATCAAACAAAAGCTGTTATATTCAGACTAAAATCAAAGCAGTTCGACGTTCCAGTAAATTTAACGTATGGGGGCGAACCACTGGAAACAACTGATCAAATTAAAATTTTTGGAGTAACATTTTTCTAATATGCTTTGGGATAACCACATTGACACTGGCAAGGTTAACTCATTTAGTGGGAGTTTTATCCCGCCTTAGAACATATCTACCATTCAATGTCAAACTTCTTTGCTTTTTTGTACTCGCATCTAAATTACTGTTTATTGGTTTGGGGCACCAGTACTCAATCTAATTGACAAAACCTTTTTGTCCTCCTGAAAAAGTTTGTCAGACTGCTTTATGATTCGCATATAACAGCCATACGCACATCTTTTTTTCAAAGAACAAACAAAACCAAAACCAAAACAATCTCTAAGCTAACACTAACCTTCAAGCGTGAAGTACTTGAAGATAGGATGTTTTTACACAACTTATCACTAAAAGAGAACAGTTCCGTACACAGTACTCGTCACAAAAAAGGGAAGTTATGACCCCTTGGACTAACTACTCCAGAGAAAAACTGTCCTTCATCCTGCCCACTCTTCTGAATAATTACAAAAGTACCATTGACATTTTAAAAATAACTAAAGCTGTAATACGGCAACACTGTACGAGGTATCTAAACTTTCTCATTGGTTGATACTTGCGTTGACTCCTTGTATCCATTTCGGTGCCTATGTATTTTTTCGAAATCGGTTTTGTTCCTGCAACCTTTTTTCACTGCCGTCTTGTGGAGGGGGCTGTGGGCCCCTGTCAAGCTGCCGTTTGCTCAGGCAGCTTTTACCTGCAGCCGCCTCCATCTTTTTTGATTGGAAATAAACTTATCATAAATGTCAGTGCAGCTTCCCAATTGCATGCTTCTCTTGCTTAATAGTACAGCGGGATTGTTTGTTTTGAGTCTTATGTGATTGACCATGAAAATGCACACATTCTTTCATGTTCATTTTTATGGCTTCTTACTGCACATACTTAACAAGCTCTGGCAAATAGTGCGTAAAATACACATACTGCAGCCGCTGAATCAAGCTATCAATAAACGATACGCATTTTTTCACATGGATAACAAAAGATTCCACTTCACTGTACACAATAAGGTCTACTTGCTTCAAATGCAAAAGAAACAACCCCAATTGCACTTGTGTGTAGTAGGAATGTGTAGGTCTCAAGGTATAAATTTCGCCTTGGAACACAATGTATGGCAGTTTCTTTTGCTTACAAGTTGTGCACTGCTTTCAGTTTTGCCACGTGTTGGACTCTTTATTTTCCAGCAACATGGCTGGCTTTCCATGCCTGAAAACAATCCCATATGGGCTAAAGCCGAGCCACGGGACTATAGGGTTCACAAGGCCCACTGTCGACACTGCATTGCTAGTGTTAAGTGCATACTCTTCGAAAGCTGGCTTCTCGCACGCCTTGCCATATGTCGTGGTGGCGTTTCCTTGAAAGTTTTGCGTCAGTAGTTTTTCGATTTTGTTTTGCCAGCTGTTTGTGGCGATGGCACAAATCTGTACAATGTGTGGCACTTGCTTCCTGTTATTCTGAGCATTTGCTCTCTTTGCCACTGTGTATTGTTTTGCCGAGCAGTCTCAGTACAAATTCTAACTGCTTGTGCTGAGCTCACAGCAATCGTGTCCTTATAAAAATTTTGCTAGCCGAGCACTCAAATGGTTCATATCAGCTCTGTAAATTCTTAACTTGTCCCAGTCTCTGAACGCGACTTCATAGAAGAGAAGTTCCTCAAACTGTTGTGCATGCTGGCTGCACATATGTTGCACAATCAGGTCCGGCTCACAACCTGTGTTTTCACAGCACACATTCATGGCACTAACTTCAATATCTTCGCGTGTTACCTCCGTGTTATCTTTTACACGTCCTGCCGGCGCATGCAACATTCCCGTGTTATCACTCTCGCCAATCGCTCGTCGCGTTTTCGAGAAGCGTGAGTACCGAAATAAGGTATATGTTGTTGGAGGGCTCTAAAATGCGACACAACCTTGTCCCACTAAAATTTAGTACACGCAAAACTAACTCACTATGGCCGGCTTGCTTTTTTGCTAACAGCTTCACAACCCCAGGCGCGGCGAGCAAGCCTCAAGATATCCCAAAAAGTTACCAAAGAAATTACAATACTTTTTCGGGTCAGAGAATGCATCACGAACTTCTACCAGTAAGATTCAGTACACGCGAAACTAACTGCGGCACACAGCCGAGCTGCTTTTCGCTAACTGCGTCAATAAGCCGGGCGCGGCAACCGTGCTTCTAAACTACCCCAAATATAACGACGTTAGTTACAATAATGTTGGGGGCCACAGAATGCGCGACAACTTGTCTGTCTTAGGCGCTACGACGTAGTACACGCATGTACGTACACGCGCAAATGCGTCACACGGCCGAGCCGGTTTTCGCCTACTGCGTCAATAAGCCGGGCGCGACAAGCGTGCCCAAAAACTACAGAAATAAGTTACAGTAATGTTGGGGCGCATAGAAAGCGTCGCAAACATCTCCCAGGACGAGGCATTAACTCAAATTAACTGCGCCAGGACGGCGGTGCTGTTTTTCGCTAACTGCGCCACTCGAACTAAGCCTAAATGTGATTAAAATGCGCCGCACACTGTCAAACACAATTTCTCACCTTGCCGTAGTCCAGTAGTGAAGTGGTGCCGTGTCGAAAGGCAGACGACACACAAGAGAAGCATAGAGAACGCCGGGAGTCCAATAAACTGGGCTATGTCTAAAACAGACGGGTCGCCGAGCACGCGAGCTTCGCACGTACGACCGTCCTCGCTCACTCCTGCGGCTTGTCTCATTGGCTTGTCTGGCGCATGACGTATGCACGCGCGTCTGGCGTGCCGCTAGCTTGTTGCTAGGCAACGCAACAAAAAGTTGCAAAACATAAGTTCATTTACACGCAAAACTTTTTCACTTTTAGTGGGAAGGAATAAAAAAAATAAAACGTCTGGAAGTTTATTTCACATTCTTTTTTTCTTATGCTCGCGTCAACTAACGGATGTTGTTGAAACTAGGCGTGACGTGTTTCCTGTTGCCAGTTTTTGAAGAGTGTCCCCTCTTATTGAATTTCTTTCTCTATGGGCGCACTCTTGAAATGATTGTGATAGCACCAGTGACGTCATAAGCTTCCTTTTCACATTCGAGGCCGGCAGTGCAGTTTGCGCGGGCTTCAACGGGTCGAATAGAAGGTGTAATTCATGGTGACGCCTTCATGGAACTGAGGCTTCGTGCCACAAATCTGTAGTCACAGCTACGTAAAAAATAGCAGAACAGATAACGTTGGTGTCAGCGGTCCCTTAAAATGCACTCGGAAATTTCACTGCTATGGTGCCAAAAAACATCTTACCGTGAGCATTCCTCGAAAGACGAATAACGCAAAAACAAGCGACCACACCTCGAAATATAGTTCCCGCGACGTCACCGACTATACCGGTTCTCCTGGATGCTAGTTTTGACGATCTAAACAAAAAATTACGCTACGTTATAGAGAAAAGAGTCACTCCAGCAACTTTTAGGATGTTTTACCTCATAAGTTTAAGATGGCTGAAATACGTGAAAATACAATCAAACCTGTGACATCAAACAAACACTGACTGCTCTTTGGCCACACAATTCCAAAAATAGAAACTTGCGCTAATTTGCTCGTCTAACTATCAATTATTGTCCCTCAAATAAGCGAAGAGGTAATTTTTTTACATCATTTTATCAACATAAACTAATCTATCGTTGACTTGTAGGATACCTTTAACGTTGCTGTTCTTATAGAAATGGAAGATTGCCTTTTTAAAAAAGCCTGCGTATGCGCAAGCTAGAAACAGGAAAACGGGCTATACCATGCGACGCATGCTTTTATATTATTAACAAGATTGTATATAACCTATTATATAAATTAGCAAAAGAAAATGCATAGCACACTGAGACGTGTTGCGATTATGGAGAGGCACAGCCGCGCTGGAACGCGAGCACTTGTACACCTTGCCCTTATGAAAACGGATTTAGAGTTCCTTTAGAACTCCCAATGAGCTGCTATGGAGTCAAAAGGGAATGTATAGGAACTCGCGAGCTATAGAGTCGTCTGCATAGGATCTCTATTAGTCTAAAGAAACCTGTCTATAGAAACAAGTCATTTCACACACAATAAATGTAGAATAGAGGGTGTATTGACGTCATATGTACTGAATTCTATGAAGTAATTTTTATAGACTGTCTTCAAAACTTCTAACGCGACCTGTCTATAGAATGGCTCTCCATTCGCCCTCTATAAATTTTCTATAGAGGATGTATTGATATCATATTGTCACGAAAAGACAATGGACGATGTGCCCGGCGTCGGCGAGGAAGGCAGTTGTACAAGATGGCGTGCAATAATTCAAGCCGGCGTCCTCAGCTTCTACCTCTTCTACTTAAGCGCCCGTCTCTTGCTGAGCGCGTGTTCCAGTCCCAACTTCTTTCTCAGCGCTGGCTCGGGACACTTAGCGGCAATATTCCCCCCGCCCATCGACCGGATGCTTACTAAACTAGAAAGAGGAAGTGTGGAGGTCGTATGATATCGGACTGGCGTC
The DNA here is from genome assembly GCF_050947875.1 of Dermacentor variabilis. Taxonomy (NCBI): domain Eukaryota; kingdom Metazoa; phylum Arthropoda; class Arachnida; order Ixodida; family Ixodidae; genus Dermacentor; species Dermacentor variabilis. The sequence continues at coordinate 205,588,557 of NC_134571.1, forward strand.
GCCTTAACGCGCGAAATACGGCTTGAGGCGAATAACATGCACAATCTCTGAGTGACGCTGTCGACGCCGAGGTGACGCGGCACCGTTGGGAATGACCTCATAGTTCACTAACGCGGCGTATCACTTTGTAGGTTCCAAAGTATCTACTAAGGAGCTTCTCAGACAACCCCTGGCGACGGACTGGAGTCCACACCCAGACTTGGTCACCTGGCTGGTACTCGACTTGCCGATGTCGAAGGTTGTAGCGTCGTGCGTCTGTACTCTGCTGCTTCGCGATGTGTATGCGCGCGAGTTGACGAGCTTCCTCTGCGTGTTGAGTAAGTTGCTCGGCGTCGGCAGTAAGTGATGCGTCGGTGTCATGCGGGAGCATAGCGTCTAGCGTGCTCTGGACCTCGCGCCCGTAGACAAGACGGAATGGTGTGAAGTGTGTGGTTTCCTTAATGGCGGTATTGTACGCGAATGTAACGTACGGCAGGACTTGATCCCATGTTTTATGCTGGACGTCCACATACATAGAGAGCATGTCAGCAATGGTTTGTTTAGACGTTCCGTCAGTCCGTTGGTCTGCGGATGATAGGCAGTCGCCTTGCGATGCTGCGTGCAGCTCAGCTCGAATATGTCCTCTATAAGTTGAGCTGTAAAGGCAGTGCCTCTGTCGGTGATGACATGTGAGAGAGCACCATGTCTAAGTACTATGTGGTCGATAAAGAACTGGGCAACTTCGTAGGCCATGGCACGTTGTACAGCTTTCGTCTCGACCTAGCGTGTAAGATAGTCCTTGGCGACTATAATCCACTTGTTTCCGCTGGCTGACAAGGGAAAGGGTCCCAGAAGATCCATGCCGATTTGATCAAAGGGCGCGTTAAGTGGTGCGATGTGTTGGCGTAACCCTCCGGGCTTCAAAGACGGCGACTTTCTGCGTTGAAACTCACGGCAGCTTTGCACATAACGCTTCACCGTGGTAGAAAGTCTGGGCCAGTAGCACGTCTGGCGTACTCTTGCAAGAGTGCGTGAAAATCCCAAGTGTCCAAACGTGGGCTCATCATGGCAGGCTAGGAGAATGTCATCACGAAGGGTGGCAGGTACTACCAATAGATACTCTTTCTCGCTGGCACTCGAGTTTTTCTTGTAGAGGACACCCTTTCGCAGGCAGAAGGTCGAGAGACTGCGAGAAATGTGTCGTGGGATTGTAGCATTCTTGCCTTCTAGGTGAGCGATGAGAGGGCGTATTTCGGCGTCCTCGCACTGCCGTATGATCAAGTCAGATGCGGTGAGGGCCCCAAGGAATGCGCCATCTTCGTCCATATCTTTAGCGCAAGTTTTGACGAGAGCGCGCGACAACGTGTCGGCATCTTCGTGTTTTCGGCCCGATTTGTAGACAACGGTAACATCGAACTTCTGCAGACGGAGACTCCATCGAGCAAGTCGCCCGGACGGGTCTCGTAAGTTGGCTAACCAACACAGGGAATGGTGGTCTGTCACCACCTTGAAAGGGCGACCGTAGAGATAAGGCCGAAATTCCATGATGGCCCACACAACCGCTAGACACCCTTTCTCGGAGGTAGAGTAGTTGATTTCGGCGCGTGAAAGGGTGCGACTGGCGTAAGCGATGACTCGCTCGATGCCTTCCTGGTCTTGAACGAGTACAGCGCCAAGACCGATGTTGCTTGCATCGGTATGCACCTCGGTGTCAGCGTCATCGTCAAAGTGAACGAGGACGGGTGATTCCTGCAGGCGTTGCCGTAACTCGGTGAAAGCTGCGTCCTGCTCATCCGTCCAAACAAAGGGCGTGTTTTTTCGCATGAGGCGTATGAGCGGTTCAGCGATGCGCGAGAAATTGGCGATGAAGCGACGATAGTACACACACAGACCAAGAAAGGGGCGTACTGCTTTCTTGTCTCGAAGATTCGGAAAAGCAGCAACAGCAAATGTTTTGTCTGGGTCAGGCTGGACGCCGTCGGCATTCATGACATGCCCGAGGAATTTCAGCTCTTCGTAACCGAAGTGACACTTTTCTGGCTTTAGTGTGAGATTAGCGGCGCGGAGCGCCTCAAGTACCGCCTCTAAACGTTTCAGATGTTCTTCGAAGGTCGCCGCAAATACGACGACGTTATCTAAGTATACTAAACAGCTGTGCCACTTCAGACCCGTCAGAACAGTGTCCATCATTCGCTGGAATGTGGCCGGTGCAAAACACAGGCCGAATGGAAGTACTTTAAATTCGTACAGTCCATCCGGGGTAACAAAGGCAGTTTTCTTGCGATCTCGTTCGTCAACTTTGATTTACCAATATCCGCTATTCAGATCTATGGATGAAAAATTACCGACGATTACGTTACTTCCTAATGCGAAATTTGAGCGCAGCAAATAAGCTGTTTCACCTTTTGGATAGATTGAGGCAAAGAAATCGAGCAACACATGTATGCGCTATCACATAATTTTTTTTTATTTTTCACACGTATTCCTTTAACAAAGACTCCACTAACAGTTCTTGACAGTCATGAAGGAAGCTTTGTGGTCGGAGAAATAGACTGATATATGTTCGACTTGGTACACCAATGCTTGATTCTCAAAGACGAGATCTATACAAGTGCCTCGCGAGGTTGTCACAGCCGTGGGGGAAGCAGAGGCTAAGCGCCGCCGCCGAGAAGACCCTGCCGTTCGCGCCGCCGAAGCGGAGGCTCATCGCCGCCGTCGAGAGCAACCAGCAGTAAGCGAGGCTGAAGCAGAAGCTCATCGCCGCCGCCGAGAAGACCCTGCAGTTCGCGCCGCCGAAGCGGAGGCTCATCGCCGCCGTCGAGAGCAACCAGCAGTAAGCGGAAGCGGAGGGGGGCGGCGTGTACACCCAGCGGCAAACGATGGGGGCAGAAGCGCGCGCAGCAAGCGGACAACACGATAAAGGGAGGAGGGAAGAGATAGCAGCGACTGACTGATGCCGCTGACGGCGATAGTGAGTCAACCCCAGCTATCCGCCACACAAGAACAGGGGGGGGGGGACCCTTTCCTCCTCTTTCTGCATGGCGGCGACGGTGTTCTATGCAGTCACGTTATCTTGACTCTCTAGCGGCGTCAGCGGCATCCAGCGGTATCAGTCGGTCGCTGCTAGCGCTGGGGGGATGAAAGGGGGGCGGAGCTGGTTACGAGGCCGACGCCGACGACGACGCCGACGACGACGCGAAACCCAGGAACGGACGCCAAAGAGCTGCGCTCTAAAATACCTGGTTCGCCGGAGTCGATCTAACGAATCATCGATCCGCGGAAGCGGATAAACGTCTTCTTTTGTGACGTTATTCAACTTTCTATAGTCAACGCAGAACCTAAGCGTTCCGTCTTTCTTTTTGACGAGGACCACCGGCGATGACCAAGGGCTTTGGGATGGTTGTATGGCGTCATCGTCAAGTATTTCTTTCACTTGTGCATTAATCACGTGACGCTCTTTCGCCGATACGCGATAAGGCACTTGTCGTATGGGACGAGCATCGTCATACGTGATTATTCGGTGTCTCGTGATGGGCGTCTGGCGTACCTTAGAAGAAAATGCGAAGCGCTCCTTCAACCGAAGGAGCAACTCGCACAGCGCTTTCTACTTTTCCTCCGAGAGGTCTGAATTGATGTGGATATTGCTGAGTGTCTGAGCTGGGTTCTCCTTCGTCACAGACGCAAATCATTCAGCAACGTCTGCTATGGGCTCAGCGAAACCGATAGTAGTACGACGAAATAGGTGCCGATGTTCCTGGCTAACGTAGCGTAATTTTTTGTTTAGATCGTCAAAACTAGCATCCAGAAGAACCGGTATAGTCGGTGACGTCGCGGGAACTATATTTCGAGGTGTGGTCGCTTGTTTTTGCGTTATTCGTCTTTCGAGGCTTGCTCACGGTAAGATGTTTTTTGGCACCATAGCAGTGAAATTTCCGAGTGCATTTTAAGGGACCGCTGACACCAACGTTATCTGTTCTGCTATTTTTTACGTAGCTGTGACTACACATTTGTGGCACGAAGCCTCAGTTCCATGAGGGCGTCACCATGAATTACACCTTCTATTCGACCCGTTGAAGCCCGCGCATACTGCACTGCCGGCCTCGAATGTGAAAAGGAAGCTGATGACGTCACTGGTGCTATCACAATCATTTCAAGAGTGCGCCCATAGAGAAAGAAATTCAACAAGAGGGGACACTCTTCAAAAACTGGCAACAGGAAACACGTCACGCCTAGTTTCAACAACATCCGTTAGTTGACGCGAGCATCAGAAAAAAAGAATGTGAAATAAACTTCCAGACGTTTTATTTTTTTTATTCCTTCCCACTAAAAGTGAAAAAGTTTTGCGTGTAAATGAACTTATGTTTTGCAACTTTTTGTTGCGTTGCCTAGCAACAAGCTAGCGGCAGGCCAGACGCGCGTGCATACGTCATGCGCCAGACAAGCCAATGAGACAAGCCGCAGGAGTGAGCGAGGACGGTCGTACGTGCTCGGCGACCCGTCTGTTTTAGATATAGCCCATTTTATTGGGCTCCCGGCGTTCTCTATGCTTCTCTTGTGTGTCGTCTGCCTTTCGACACGGCACCACTGCACTACTGGACTACGGCAAGGTGAGAAATTGTGTTTGACAGTGTGCGGCGCATTTTAATCACATTTAGGCTTAGTTCGAGTGGCGCAGTTAGCGAAAAACAGCACCGCCGTCCTGGCGCAGTTAATTTGAGTTAATGCCTCGTCCTGGGAGATGTCTGCGACGCTTTCTATGCGCCCCAACATTACTGTAACTTATTTCTGTAGTTTTTGGGCACGCTTGTCGCGCCCGGCTTATTGACGCAGTAGGCGAAAACCGGCTCGGCCGTGTGACGCATTTGCGCGTGTACGTACATGCGTGTACTACGTCGTAGCGCCTAAGACAGACAAGTTGTCGCGCATTCTGTGGCCCCCAACATTATTGTAACTAACGTCGTTATATTTGGGGTAGTTTAGAAGCACGGTTGCCGCGCCCGGCTTATTGACGCAGTTAGCGAAAAGCAGCTCGGCTGTGTGCCGCAGTTAGTTTCGCGTGTACTGAATCTTACTGGTAGAAGTTCGTGATGCATTCTCTGACCCGAAAAAGTATTGTAATTTCTTTGGTAACTTTTTGGGATATCTTGAGGCTTGCTCGCCGCGCCTGGGGTTGTGAAGCTGTTAGCAAAAAAGCAAGCCGGCCATAGTGAGTTAGTTTTGCGTGTACTAAATTTTAGTGGGACAAGGTTGTGACGCATTTTAGAGCCCTGCAACAACATATACCTTATTTCGGTACTCACGCATCTCGAAAACGCGACGAGCGATTGGTGAGAGTGATAACACGGGAATGTTGCATGCGCCGGCAGGACGTGTAAAAGATAACACGGAGGAGCTCAAGAGCATGACATTTATGTATTCTGAGCGACTGAAAACAGGCGTTGCACCCACGAGTCTGACTTGAGTGCGATTAGAAGGCATTCTGCGAGCGTGTAACATGGTCTCGCTGAGCCTGTGTTGTAGCCACCTTTGTGTACTTGGCGTACCATCGTGTCGGCTGAGGCCACATTGTTTTGGAAACGCGCAGTCACCCGTGTATTTGTGCACTTAAAGTGCAGGAAATAATGCCCGGGAAAGAAGGGGCGCTTGAAAATCGTATGTTCAAATTTTATGGCATTGTTTGGGAGGAGTCTTTGCTGCGAAATGTACCTAAAAGTGAATTTATCTGTAATGCCGCTCATTCACCACTTACGCACGTTTCGCCTCTACAAGCAATACTCCTGTTAGGTCAATATACCTAAATGATACATGCTTGTAATTTACTTTCTTTCAGCTGATGGCATCCGGTGGAGCATCGCACGGCAACGACTGCTGTTTACCTGGTGCCACAGCTTTGGATGAATGCAGAAGAAGCCCGGAACGAGCATTTATGTGGAGCAAAATAAACATTTCATCATTTCAGAAGACGTCTTTCGTTTTCTTTATGAAATTGCAGCTGACAGATTCGGCGCAGTCTTGTAAAGCTCAATCGCAATGATTTTTACTTAATAATGAAACGATTCCACGCCAAGGCCACGCGAGCTTCAGCAGAAGCGAAAAAAAAAAAAATGCCGCGCCGAGCAGCGGAGCCGGCGCGGCGTGTACCAACTGGTGTTCAAAACGCGCGCGCCCAAAACCGAAACCGGAAGGAGTCATCCGCTTTGTGCGCTACAGTCAATTCGGCCGCTGGGCTATATGGGAGTGTCCGCTCTTGTTGAAATTTCTTTCTCTATGGTGCGCCGGCAAAGTTCTGGAGGTCGCTGAAGGTCGTGTGCGTCTATTTGTCGTACAAAAATCCCTCACGTGACCTGATCCTAGGCGCCTAGAGACAGCATCGTTTAGGGATGTTTGAGAAGGCACGATGCTGGCGCCGAGCGACGCCGTAGTGGTGGCGTGTTCGTCCTCGGCGTGATCGTTCTCTGGACCGCGCGTTGTTCAATATTGCTCATGTGATTGTGCGTGTGTTGCTTGTGTGTTGGTTGTAGGGTCCGTCTTACTTGGCGGAAAGCCGTGAGTAGTGGCGGTGCGGCTTTGGCGTCGGTGAGCTCTGGCAGTACAGAATCTGCGTTGTGTGACCCGTGCTTTCTTGAGAACCCGGCGGTGGTGACAGTTGAAATATCGCAGTGACCTAGCGCCTCGGCTGCGAAGTTCTGCGAACCGCGATGTGGCGTCGCCGTCTCCGACTTTGCTTAACGGACATCGAGGGATGTGCTGCTCGCTGCAAGTCATGCAAATGCAACTGCGTCGACCGCCCACTGTTCAGCGCTGAATGTGTGTTTGGTGTGCTGTGCTTGAAACGAGTGGTTCAGCCGTGCAGCGGGGGTGGCGGAGGAGCAGAGTGGCTTAGGGGCTCCGTTTGCGCGTTCACAGACATGTGCTCCCGTCTTGGTCTCATTAGCGGCTGTCGCGGGATTTTGGTGTGCTAGCTCCTTGCCGAGTATGGAGTTTACAACGCTAACACACAGCATGTTCACGTTTTTCCGCGCTATATGTTAATTGCATGACAGCCGAGTGGAAAACAAGACATATGTCTGTGTTCTTTGAGTTTGTGTGTTGTAAATTACTTTCTATTGTGGAAGTTTTGGGAGTCTTGTTGCGCAAGGAGTGCGAACGTAAACATAAACACATGTGTCTGAAATTTTGAATTACCCATAATACCCTTTACGACTGATAAGCGGGCTACACGGCCTGTGTGAGTCAGCTGCCGTATGTTGCGACGCTCTTCCGTGTGGTAGACTGATGCATGGTGCGCGTTTATTTCTGTACTGTTGTAAAAACCATTTGTTTATTCACTCAGTACAAATGTACGGCTTCTTCGCCGCAGTACATTTTAGTTAAGCGGTGAAGCATACTAAAAGTGGGAGGGGACCGCTATCAGCCAGCATAGTATGTCTACTTAGGCGACCTGAGAGGCGGCGGGTGCGCGAGTGTATCATTGAAGAACTCTTATTATGTCCACTGACAGTGGCCCCTTTTCACTTTTAGTATGCTTCGCCGCAGTACATTGCTTAGGCTTCACCGCGTGATATTAGTCTATTGCGAGAAAGATCATCGTAAAAAGCCTGATTATGCAACGTTTCTTTCGTAGCTTGCTACACCGCAATACAGGTGTAAATAAGCATTGTGCAGTAAAGCATACTAAGAGTGGAAAGGGCACATAGGTTTACACTGTGCTCATTATTTTCAATTGTGACATAATTTGCAAGTGCATCTGTGCTCGTGTTAAGCTTCATTAACAATTCTTTGTACATTACAAATTTATATTGCAGGGAAGCTTATTAAAGCACATTCGCCACTATGGTAGGTGTTATTCACCTTCAATGCAGGAGCACAATGGGGATTCTTGCCCCTGCTTTTAGCTGCACTGCACATACTCTTTGAGAATTGATTCATTCTTTGATTAAGCGCGAGACCTAGCAATGGGTAGCCTAAATATAAATTTGAGAAAACCAAAACGAATTCAGCAGTAAGAAGCTAAAGGATTGTTTCGGTGTAGACCAGTGGCCAAGTCCGCATATGAAAGAGGAGGAAGAAAAGCCGAGTCTTTCCACTTCAACACTGGGAGGCAAAACTCCCACAAATAAATGCCACTCTTACTTATTTGACTTTTTTAAGGAGATTACCGACTTGCATTGGCAAGTGTTCACTTCAACAAACACTGCATGAAGTAAGCTTGCACATATTTCACTAGCTACTGCATCATTGTTTTACATTATGAGTGAAACTGCAATTTTCTTTATGCCTCAACTTGCCCAATTTTGTGTTTTGTAGTAGGATGTTAGCAGTGCTATTAGGGCACTTAAGCACTCATGAATAGTAGTAAAGTGAAAAAAAAGCCAGAAAGCAGTGGCTTTTTATGCGTAGACTATGCATACACCTGGCGCTCTTATGATCATTTTTTCCCTATCCGCTAAACCATTCTAAACAGAAAAAGTTTATACACAGACCACAACTAAACGACAGGTATCGTTGGTAAACAAAGTATATTTATTCGGTGACATTTTCTGCAGCCCTGATATTCGGCTTTCCTTCCTTCCTTCCTTTTCAGCTGTGTAGGTTCATTAAGAAGTGATGAGACAGTTTGACAATTTTAATCGTTGAAAGACTTAGCGAAACCTTTTTCGAGTTGTTTTTTCTTGGTTTCAGACTATGCACATTGCATTTTAAGGCTCTTTTCTGTGTTTGTTCCTTTTTCTTTATGGGTACGGCATTGCAACATTTTTACACCATGTCAACTATGTGGTGCCATAGACTGTTCTTAGATGGAGTCTTGCCCTTTCATTCTGTACAATATGATGTCGGTTTTGTGTGTCCAAAGCCGTTTTACAGCGTGATTGTAGTATTTTCCTAAGTTTTGCCTCTGTCACCCAAGCTTGAAAGATTGCTACCCACTGCTGGTGGCATGACACATGTGATATATCTTTTTCAATAAACGGAAGTCTCTCACTTATCCTGTGCACTGGTTGTCTTTTGTCTCTTTGAATTGCAATTTGTTGCCTATATTTGCTCTTTTGTTGCATTTCAGATTAGGAATGGCTATCATAATTGACATTTAACTATATTGCACACAATGTGGATGATATGTAATTGCAATATATGGCCACCATAAATATAATAGATGATAATAATTCAAGAATAGTGCCTTTGCATGGTGGTGCATCCATGAATTGTGGCTATAAGGTACCAGTGCTGCAGGTAGCACTGCTTGTGCAGAATATAGTTCAACTCTACTACGTTCAAACATCATTGTTTTTATCTGCATTTGTATAGCTCCAGTTTCTGTGAAAAACACACATCTGGTGGAAGAGTGGCTTGCCCCTGCAGTTGGGTCCAATGAATAGCCAAATTTCTGCCCGTTTTCATGTTATTAGCATATTAGTAAAGGCAGTTGTTTTTATAGTAGCCTGTTTGCCCAGTGTAAAAGCCGGTGCAGGGTGTCAGAATCTCATACACATCTTCAGCTTTGCAGGGGACACAGCATCTGGCACATAGTTTGTCAGAGGCCATGTATTCATGCCAAGTTGAGTTTACTCACTAGCAAAGGGAGAACCAAGCTTGTTGGACATGAAGTAAACCGCCTGTACACTCAGTGCCCTTCTTTCATATTGTGACATATGTGGTTATAGTGACGCTTGTTTTATGCACTTCTCCGGCTGCAGTCTATTGCATATGAAACACTCGGCATATCTTTCAGCAAACTGGAGAAGCTGAAAAACACTGGAGAAACACTGGAAAAACACTGGAGAAACGCTGGAGAAACACTGAAAAACCAGCAGATGTTAATCATTGCTCTTATCATGCGAAGCACCGTACAGTATGATGAGGGCGTAAATGAGGGTGTTCCTCAAGGCCTTGTAGCATATGTCACGTGTTTGGAGCAACATGATGTATAGCACTTTTTTGATCGCATACTACAGGTTTAGCAGGTGTGGCCATAGTTGAAGTGCAGTGCAAGGTCAAGAAAACAGATATCTATGAGCAGCACCCTGGTAAAGGAGACTCTGGGAAAACTACTGGGAAGCCTGTTGAACATCTGGTTGACCCACTTGCTGGCTCAGGCACTTGCTGGATCCATCAGGCAAAGTACGATAAAGCGAATGAAGTCATCAACACATCGGAAGGTTTTACATATAAGCACTGTGCTAAGGTCATAATATGCAAACAAGTCTTAGTGTGCAGGCTGTGCACAACCAACTACATATGCCTTCTGTTCGGACATTGCTTATTGTAGCTAACCAGGATGGAGTGGACAAAAAAAGAACAGCAGCTCCATTAATTTGGTTTCACTGGTATCAACAGTGTTTTGTAAGTGTACATTACCACACTCCCCAATGCCTTCTTGGGTGACATCAGCAAGGGCCAGCTTGAGGCAAGCGGTAATAGATGTCTTTACAAGCTAAAAATGCATGCATGCATGGAGAGCACATTGTGTCCAAAAAGTAGGCACTTCACAGGGGCACTGGAGAAGGAACAGATTATTAAAAGTGGGCAAAGACAAGCTACTAAACACCCAACACTGTTGCCATGTAACAACCTCTGAAACAATCCCTCTTAAAGAGGAAATCATCTTTGTGTATCCATAAAGAGGGCAGATGGGCAAAGCCCCTTCAGTAATGCTGCGAGCTTGAAAAGCCCACTTTGCACCTCCTGAATACTTCCTTCTTACGACTTTGCTGGGTGCAAGCATTCTACTGTCTAAAAGCTGTCATTGAGAGCACTGTTGGTTTGGTGGCAATACAGTTCAGAAGCAATTGCAACAAACCTCCCTTCCTAGTTGGCCTGGACGCTCACGGTGCTTATGGAGCAGCACCATGCGGCAAGCAAGGTGAACGGATGCCTCCAAGCCCTTGTTCGTTTATCACACTGTTCTGTTAGTAACAACCATGAGACTTGAAACCAACAAGCTCAAGTTCGGCACTCGCATGGTTACTGTGAAGGATCCATAAGAACAGAAAACTCAAGGGAAAGGATAAAGCACCATTTAACACTTAGTATTGCTGCAGCCCGCCCCCTTCTTTTATTTTGTCTGGTCGTGCTACGTCTGTTTACTATAGATAGGCATGAACTTAGGTGATCTTCCCAATCAGTGTCCAATTTTTATACACGCTATGTGCTGGTTCAAAGAGGCTCGAAACACTGCAATGGAAGCTTCAAGTAGAAAAGGTGCCTGGAAGAAAAAAAAAGCTGTGCTGCAACCATCTCGGCAACATCTTGTCGCCTTAATAAAAATTGTACTTCCATATCAACTTGAGCCATCCAGTTTAGACCAAAGTACCAGTTCACTTATGAACGATGACTCAATTCTCAATGAGCACGTGCAGTCCAGCCAAAATCATGGGCATGAATCCGCATTGTGCTCCTGCATTGAAGGTGAATAACGTTACAAAATGGCGAATGTACTTTAGTAAGCTTCCCTGCATTATGAATTTGTAATGTACACAGGATTGTCAATGAAGCTTACCACGAGCACAGATGCACTTGCAAATTATGTCACAATTGAAAATAATGAGCACAGTGTAAACCTATGTGCCCTTTCCACTCTTAGTATGGTTTACTGCACGATGCTTATTTACACCCCTGTATTGCGGTTTAGCAAGCTACAAAAGAAACGTTGCATAATCAGGCTTTTTACGATTATTTTTATCGCAATACACTAATATTTCGCGGTGAAGCCTAAGCAATGTACAGCGGCGAAGCATACTAAAAGTGAAAAGGGGCCACTGTCAGTGGACATAATAAGAGTTCTTCAACGATACACTCGAGCACCCGCCGCCTCTCAGGTCGCCTAAGTAGACATACTATGCTGGCTGATAGCGGCCCCCTCCCACTTTAAGTATGCTTCACCGCGTAACTAAAGTGTACTGCAGCGAAGATACCGTACATTTGTATTGAGTGAATAAACAAATGGTTTTTACAACAGTACAGAAATAAACGCGCACCATGCATCAGTCTACCACACAGAAGAGCGTCGCAACATACGGTAGCTGATTCACACAGGCCGTGTACCTCGCTTATCAGTCGTAAAGCGTATTATGGGCAATTCAAAATTTCCGACACATATGTGTTTATGTTTACGTTCGCACACCTTGCGTAATAAGGCTCCCAGGACTTCCACAATATAAAGTAATTTACAACACACAAACGCAAAGAACACAGACATATGTCTCGTCTTCCACTGGGCCGTCATGCAAAGGACATAGAGCGCGGAAGAACGTGCACATGCTGTGTGTTAGCGTCGTAAGCTTCCTTCTAGGCAAGGAGCTAGCACAACCACAGTCCCACGACAGCCGCTAATGAGACCAAGACGGGAGCACATGTCTGTGAACGCGCAAACGGAGCCCCTAAGCCACTCTGCTCCTCCGCCACCCCCGCTGCACGGCTGAACCACTCGTTTCAAGCACAGCACACCAAACACACATTCAGCGCTGAACAGTGGGCGCTCGACGCAGTTGCATTTGCATGACTTGCAGCGAGCAGCACATCCCTCGATGTCCGTTAAGCAAAGTCAGACACGGCGACGCCACATCGCGGTTCGCAGAACTTCGCTGCCGAGGCGCTAGGAAACTTCGATATTTCAATTGTCACCACCGCCGGGTTCTCAGAAAGCACCGGTCACACAACGCAGATTCTGTACTGCCAGAGCTCACCGAGGCCAAAGCCGCACTGCCGCACTGCCGCACCGCCACTACTCACGGCTTTCCGCCAAGTAACACAGAACCTACAACCAACACACAAGCAACGCACGCGCAATCACATGAGCAATGTTGAACAACGCGCGGTCCAGAGAACGATCACGCCGAGGACGAACACGCCACTACGGCGTAGCTCGGCGCCAGCATCGCGCCTTCTCGAAAATCCCTAAACGATGCTGTCCCTAGGCACCTAGGATGAGGTCACGTGAGGGATTTTTGTACGACAAATAGACGCACGCCTGAAGGTCATACAATGGCTCTGTCGCTTAAGCCTGATTGTGTGTATGTGCGCACGCGAGTGTTTGCGTGTGTGCGCTCGCATCTATGGTGTTTGGTGCCGCGAGACCGCCAAATCAAGTTTTGCTGACGTCAGTGTCTCTAGACATGCATGAAGGCTAAGTTATATATGAACTGGTAGCGACTCGCCTAAGGTGACGCGGCAGCGTGTCATTAAACTGTACTAATAGCGCATGGCGCACATAAGAAAATAAGCGAATGCGATGAAAAAAAGTGACAGTGCCAGAGTGGTTTCAAAAGCAACGTTACTTTTATTGGTCTAGAATAATGAAACCAATACAGATGACCAGACAAAACATATGTTTCAGGGGACATTGCCAGCACGCAGTCGCAATATACCGGGTGTCCCAGTTAACTTGAATGAAGATTAAAAAACGAAAAAAAAAAACTCTAGAGAAAACGTACAGAGTGCATAGTAGCGGAAGTCGTATGTATTAACAGCCAGAATTTGTTTCATCACGAAGCATCAAATAATTGCTTTTAATCTTTTAATCTGGGAACTTTTAATTATTGCTTCAATCGCACACATGTCAATTACAAAGTTGTAGGGCACCTTAAGTAACCCCCGAATCAAACATTTATTTGGTCATGAAGCGGGCCTGGTTGTTTTTCCCAAGCAAATCAAAGCCACTTTCGTAAAGAAAGATGGCTGAACACGAAGCTTTCCCCCAATGCGAACTTAATCAAAGTCCAAAACCAACGACTACGCAACGAACCCAGGAAATGCTTAGGGACCCGATGCTATGTATATGTGATTTATTGCTTATATAGGATTGTACTTTTCGAACGTTGACGTTGAAAGAACATTTCGTTAATTTGCATAGCCTTTATACTAGATCTTGTAGCCTCACACACTCACAATTGCACGAATGACTACCACAGCGACCTTGTGATCGCTGTGGTAGACGCTCAGAGAGGCTCTGCCATCGCAGCGTGACACAGCCAGCTTGCAAGCGTGAGATCAATGCAGGAACGGTGTTGCGTCGTGGGTGTCTGTAGCATGTTCAGTTTCAACGAGTAGCGACCTAGCATGAAACTATAGATCCATTTGCGTGCTCTTTCACCACATCGATGTTAAAGTCACAGCACACGAGGATCAGCGTACTATGTGGCTTTAACGTCTTCAACGTTTCTGCCAGGAACGCTACCGCGTCACAACGAAACGTCTTCCGTCTGATATACACGCCGTCGATCACAAGGCCAGTAGGCATCTCGACTGCACAAGCGTCTCGCACATGGCTTCTGCATGGCGTTGCAGAAGCCATGTGGGAGTGCCGCCCGTGTTGTCTTTATGTGTCTTCCTTTTGTGAGTGTTTAATTGCGGCGAAAAGCATGTCTTTTAGCAAGCACCAGCTAGTCCAACAAGCAGTTCTGTAGCGTTGCCGATACACGGGATCGGCCTGACGGGCATGATCGCGCTTACGTTCGCGTACGGCAGCCTCTTCTGCCGTGCGCTGCATAGGCGGCCTATCCATGGTGACGGCGGCGAATGCGTTGCGTGACGCGCGTACTGCAGTGCAGATATATACAGGTCGTCTGGTTAGCGTGGCGATAACCACATTTCTGTAAGAAAAGGGCTTTGATTTTGCTTTTCCAGATCCTAAGACGAGCCCGTGTTCAAGCGCGCTTGCTGTCTCCGATAAGCAGGCAAGCTCAGTTAATCGCGACAGGGGTGGTGTCATGTTTAGCAGGCGCAACTTGCACTTCCAGTGAACTTTGTGTGCATGCGCTAATCTTACTGAGCTCGTCGCTTCGCGCCGTTATCAGGCACTGACGAACCGGCCAGTCGACGCTGGCGTGGTACTGCGAATGTAAACTGTAGTGTTCATGCGCAGATGTATAAGTTCGCTTTCCTGCACTGCGTTTTCGGCGGTCACGGACGAATCAGTGAAACATAGAAAGCTTCGCTTAAAGAAAGTAAAGCCCGTGAAATCCGCTAAATATGAAACAGATGCGCGCTCGCGCGCTGCTACCCAAGCAGCTCCCAGCAACCTTTGAAAGATATACGGCTGCATTCGTTTATTGCCGCATAGTATAAGGCTTCGTCATGTACACAGTAAAATAATTTACACCCTTGATGGTGAGAATTGCAAATCATAGCACCCTTGAAGGGTGTTTTCATTCAAGAAACATCCCGTCATCATGACTTTTTGCGGAACATAAAGCAGTTCTAGATGTCACAGCACCCTTAAACCTACCAAAAGGGTGCACTGACTAAGAATATTGGAGGAGGGTGCAAGGGTGTTCTTATTTATTTTTATTACATTCGCAAGCATACAGCTGTACGAAGATACAGCGTGCGCCACGGCAATAGAAACCAGTGGCGGATCCAAAAAGCGGGCCCTCCCCCGCCCCAACCCCTTCCCCCCGAGACATGTAGGGCTTTCAATGCCGACAAGATTCCTGAAGATAGGCCCCCCCCCCCCCGTTTCACTGTCTGTTTCGATGAGCCATTTAGATATGTCCTGCGAAAAACCTGTTGCTGGAGTAGTACTATCTATTATGTCATAATGGGCTAGGTGGCACACAGATTTCAAATGTCGTCACGCGCAAATTCCACGGGATTTAAAAACGCGCACGTAATTTTTCTAGTATTGAATATTTAACCAAAAGAAAAATGTTGAAAACGTATTCAGCAAGGCAGAACTACTGCAGCTCTTGCTTTTGGGACGCCAGGAATCCAGCAAAATGAACAGGCCACGTGGCAGCATGCAGTTGGGCTCGCCAGAATTGCTCCAAAGCAATGCGGTCGTCTAGCTTTCTGTCAAGCACGACAGCACAGGAAGAAAAGGGCGTGACTAACCATAGCTTATAATTGCCAACGCGGACACAAGATACGCCGACTCGGAAAGCTTTGACCCCACCTGACATTCTTTCGCCGAGTCAATAAACCTAGTCCGTTCTGCTTCTCTCACATTTATAAACAAGGTAGCTTCGTAGGCAAACTTGAGCCTTCTCACCCACCACAATTCTTTGCTCAAGCAGCATCTACAGAAAGAGCCGTGCAAAACGCTCATGGCTTCGCGTCCGCGTCAATTTGCGAAGCTGGCTGTACACAAAGAAGCTATTAATTTAGTAGTTGTAGGAAAGGAAAGTTCTATCGGGGTGGGGGGGGGGGCTTACAGAAACCTGCCAGAACGGAGTGCTCAAGAAGAAAAGCAGAATAATGTGAGAAAGCATAGAGAACCAACGTATAATTTGCGATGCATACAATATTTACAACACCGACTGGTAGCGCTATTCTCTCAAATATTTCCTCTCGCAAGTTGGAGACAGTATTAGTGCATGCATGAATATGACATTAGGCCAATCAATGTAGATATGATAAGATTCCAGAAATTGGCGGGGCATTTGCAGACCCATCTTTGCACACGGAACAGTGTCGAGACATGTCTTAGCATATGCAGACTCGCGCGAGACCCGCCCGTCTCCCTTCGCGAGACGGGTAGGACAGGCGCACATGCTGAATACGGGAAAGAACTACTTTGTAGAAGGAAATTGAACTCGGTCAAAACAGCGGAGCTCTGGATGACAGGTTGCAGTGTGCACAGGGGCGTTCTGCCAGATTTTGAAGCGAAGCTCTCTATGTCTCCTCCCTGGACCTTTCCAATTCTGCTGCTGCTGTTGTCACTGCCTTGCGAGCCGCGTCAGTGGGTGGTTTGAGAGCGTGTATAATGTACATGAGAGGGATGTGGAGGAGACGTGTGCGAGCACTTTTAGCGAAAACTTCGTAAGCGTCGCTACAATATTCTCTGGAGCTGCTTGGTCGTCGTCACAATGCCCACTGAAACACCCTGGCCATTGACACAACGCCCTCTGGAAGACTGTAACTACGATGTAACTCCCCCCCCCCCCCCCCCTTGCAGAAATATTGCAGACGGTGCAGCGCCTACTTTTGTGCTGATGTGCATCAGCCCAGAGGAGAGATAGCAGGATACTAAGAGGAGACAAGAGAATGCCTAAAGCCAACACTCAGACGAAATGGGTGAATAATAGGCACTTTTCGCACGTGGCAGCTCGCATACATGGGATGATCGCCGGAGAAGGGAAGGGCTCTATCACAAAGCATGCTTCGTTTGAGGTCTCCTCAATAAAAGAAACACTACGACTAGACATGGCAACAGTTGCGGGCAAACAGTAGTAATTTACTTGAATGTGTGATAGGGCACGTTTCTGCTATTTCTAAAGAAAACAAACACCGTGTAATTTTGCCATGTGGATAACTGACGCAAAGCAGCACTAAAGCACCGCAGCGTCAAGACAACACGCAAGCGGCTGTCATGCAAATCAACGCTTCAGCCTCGATGCGATGCGCTCGTGTGAGGGAATTAGAGCGTTAACTTTCTCGGAAGTTACGAACAATGGCGCACAACCGCGCCTGGAGCAAATACTCTGCATTATAACATTACACATCACATCACGACTGTGGTAGGCCGTGAACATCATCGCCAAATATCTTCAGTGTACGCAAATAGACCAGCAAGCTGAGCTTATATCGATTCCCACAGAGCGCGGGATCTGCCTCTTCTTTTTATTGTTATTATTATTATTATTACATTGTTTGTTTTTACTGGTAGTTATAGGTTTCCTGTGGCTAGGGGGGACATTGCAGAAAAAAAACTTACGTGCCTTGGGAGGACGCGCGCGCAGGACGTACGTAGTCTATGGACGAGAGTTTTTGGTTGGAGGTGTCAGAATGGCCTGCTTTTTTAGTTGACCATATCCAGGGAGGAAGAGGGAGCACGAATATGTTTAGCGTATCATTCTGTCAGTCATCACAGTTCCCATACTTTGCTAAGAAGGAATCAATTGTTGTCATTCAATAGCCTTTACCACAGCTGCATCCTCGCAGTGCAAAGGGGTTCGGTGATGGTATAGGCGAAGCTATTGAATGAGAACAATACTAAATTGCGATTCTAGTGGTAGTTTGAGGGCGAGAGTAATTGGGTTGAAAATGGCTTGTCTACCGTATGCACAAAATACCTCGATTGTGAATATATCTTCCTCATTACCCGTCCAACTGGCATTCTAAGCAACTGAAATAAGACAAAGACCGACACCAGCTTATAACAACGACAAATCACTGTGCTGTCCACCTTTGGCAGTCGTTATATTTTTTCTGTCGTTTGAGCTGTCATCTGCCCCACTCGCTCACCCGCTCTAAAAAAAAAGAAAAAAAGCGAGAACTGGATCCGCTCTGGCTGCACAATCATGACACCACGCAAAGAAAGAAATACTTTTCGTACTTGGAAACTTAAGGTTTTCGTGTAATTCTGTACATGCTAAATTTCGTGCTTTCGTCCATGCAAGTACAAGCTATCATGCAAGTACTTCTATATCTGTCGTTCGTCCAAGCTATTTAAAATTTGCGTGAGCACTCCAGTTCAGAAATATGAGCATTATGGACTTCTAGAAAATGCAAATTAAAGCTTTCTTTCTCTCTCTCTTTCTCTGTGCAAAAAAGAAAAGACAGACTCGCAAGTACCTCTGCATCTTATACAATCACAAAGGGCCGCCTCTTTTTACAAATGAACGTCCAAGCAAAGAAAAAGAAAGCGAGAAAGTGAATTCACTTATCCGTTACATAGAGTTCCACGCGGCTACCACCAGCCCACTCTTACCGTTCCATTAATATTGATATCAGCCAATGCTAGTGCAAATAAATTTCCAATGAAACTAGCCGTAGACACAGAAAAAGGCTTAGACGTAGCGTAAAATAAATAGCTTGGAAAGTAATATACACACGTAGTTCAAAATAATATTTGCTTTTATGCCTTGAAAACGAAAACGAAATTGCAGAACTTCCACCGACGGGTATCGCCGCTATCGCTGTTGAGTCTCGCGGCGGGTCGCCGGGTGCATGGTTGTGTGTTCTCCGTGACAGTCTTGAAGTGGTGAGTAATTAGATAAGTTTATTGCTGCGTTTAGTTGCAACACCTGGTTTTTTTTCGTGTACTTTTGTGCTCATTGACGTGAAGCGAGCGTCCGTACTAAAGGCGACGAGAATATGCATGAGAAAGAAAGGCTGCAGTGGCCTACAACATCGGCGTCTCTTTGTGATCGTGGGTTTACTATGCCTACGACGGCCGTGATTCGGGACAAAGGAGAAAACGCCTTCCATTCGGCCTGAACAGTGATGAAGTGGACGCTTTTGTTTCGGCGGAATCTATCGTCAACGTCGTCCTTCCACTACTTAGACGAAATGACGTGCACAGAGAACACATCGTGACAGCGCTCCGCCTTCAAACTGATGCGCACGGCCTGCTCGGATAAAAGGTACGTATGCACGTAGTCACGCTCAGCGTCGCGTTATTGCGGTGCGTCATTGTGGCATTAATTTTCGCGTGATTTCTTTAAAGCACAAGGTGTGTTAAATGTGAGTGAATTATGTGTACCTCAGGCGGTGCCTACGGGCACCGAATGTGAAAAAGAAATGTCATTGTTCTCGTGTCCTCAACCAATTGTAACAGCACATAGAGTTGTAGAGAATTAAGTTTTGCTACGCGTCAGTATTCGGCGCAGGCAGGTAAATAATATTTCGTTTGGATAATTAGCTTATTCTGTAATTAAAGATGGGTGCAGACTTATACCGGTGTCACACGGTCACTTTCGATCACGATTCAGTGCGTTCTAATCGAAATTTTCGACCGCGATTGGCTTCCGTCCGCAGATTGAGTAAGGAAGCCAAACGCGACCAGAAATTCGATCTCAGTCAGGATTGATCGCGGCCAAAAATGTACAGTGTGACAACCGTATTAAACGTCCCTTGTGTAATTGCACTCAATTTTTTTTGTCGAAGGTCGCGTGGTAGGTAATGGCGCAGGTGGCTTAGAGTGCTTGTGCTTTCATCACTATAACTAATACAGAACAAAAGAACCACGACTATCCCGACTATGTACCTATCCTTCATTTTCAGTTGTGCTCATTCGCTTAGTAGCTCTCGTGCTGTTGCGGATGAACGCGCGGTTACGCGATTTGTTTATAAATTTATCTTTTTTACAAGTACACGGAGCCTAATAAATTTTTTTGTCGTCCTTGAATTCGTTTCTTGGTTTCACGTAGGCATGCTTATTTCCACTCCTATTTATGTTTTCTTGTTGTGTGACCGAACCCTGCCTAAGGCGTCCTGTCAGTGGTCGACAGTATTTCAGAAAGAAATTTCACTGAACGTCCTACGGCTACTGTATGTTTCACTACCTTATTCTTATATCTAGTTATAAAGATTATGGTTATTGTAACTATTCTTGGCTTTAATAGGTGGTAAATGCTTAATTGTATTTGCAGTTTTGAGAGGTTCATTTATTAAGTGGTCGATGTCGGGTGGTATTCACAATGAGTTTTCCTGTGCCCAAGCAGTTACAGTCAGCATGAAGCAATCGCATGCTAACCGACTGACCGTCTTGGTCCTACACATTACTGAAAAGACAGTGAAGACGTTTGAGCCGACAGGTATACTTTTTTCATTACAATTGGCCTACATTTTTTTTCCCACTGGACGGTGAAGACCTCTCCTACTGATCTCCAATTACCTCTGTCTTGCGCTAGCTGATTCGAAGTGAAGCCTGCAAATTTCCTGACTTCATCATGCTGTCCAATTTTCTATCGTCCTCGACTACCCTTCTCTCCCCTTGGCATTCATTATGTAACTCGAATATGGCGCCGATTATCTGCCCTATGCATTAAATGGTTAAAGAATACACTTGGGCTAGTCGGTTGTCATTACCAACTTGAGACATCGTTAACTAGCGCAAAAAAGACGACAGACGACATCAAAAAGCACATAAGACAGAACTCTATAGACTTCAACTGAAATTTTTGCTACACAGAAACACGGGATTCAAGGGATGTGCATAATGTTGACGCACGGAAACAACACAGCAGCTATCGGAACAAATCAGTGAACAGGTTAATTGCGCATACGAACACTCTTGGTAAGAGCCAGAGACGGGTGCTTACACACCTATTTCGCCTTTTTTATATGCAAAGCGGTTCGTATATTTTTCTATGAACCTGCTTCCGGAGCCGCCCAAGTACACGAATGCTTTGAAACTGCTCAGTGCAGGAGCACCTATGGCGATGATCGGCCAGGTGGCCACCAGCCACTAAAGTACTTCCCTATGTTCCCTCAAGCCAGACAGGTCGGTGTTTAAATGACCGCTTGAGGGAACATAGATAGGGCAGCTGTCAGTGGCTGGTGGCCGTCTGGCCGATCATTGCAGTAGGTGCTCGTGCACCGTGCAGTTTCAGAGCACTCGTATGCTCAGGCGGCTCTAGAAACAGGTCGATATGAAAATATTCGAATCATTTTGTATCAAAAAAGCGGGTGATAAGTGTGTAAGCCCCCCCGTCCCTGGTCCTCACAAAATAAGAGTGTTCGGATCTCAAAATTAACCTGTCCATCGATTTGCTCAGATACCTCCTGTGTCAGACGGGGAAAGGGAAAGATGAATGTTGCTTCCGTGCATCGAGGTTCCGCGCATCCCGTGAATCCTATGTTTCTGTGTAGCAAAAACTGCAGTTGAAGCCCAGAGTTCTGTCCCATGTGCTTCCAGCTGTCGTCCGTTATCTTCTTAGAGCTAATTAATGATGTCTTAAGTCTGCATGTCATGGCCTGACCAGCACCCTTTTTTACTCTTTATGTCAGCTAGGATATCATTTCCTTCGTCTGCTTTCTGAGCCACACTGCTGTCTTCCTGTTCCTGTTACGATAAGGATGGAAGTGGACATGATAAATGAAACTGAATGTCATTTAGGCGGAAGAGCAGTGAGACTTCCTATGCTTTACCTTTTGTTGTTATGCATAATAGTTGAAATTGCACCAGCACATCTTTTTTCATTTTGTGATTTTCCTATAGCTGTGACAAATAAATATATAGGCTTTAAGAAGCTATAAATGCAGTTTGTCTAAGAAAAAGAATGCTCTTGCACTTAAAGGTAATGTGTATGGTGCTCTGACTGCTTTGATGCATGTGCATTGAGAGGTGTTGATGTTGTTCTTCATTTCTTTCTCAATAAGCTTTACTTGATGGGTTTGACTTGGTATAAAGAAATAAGTTCTGAAGAAACCATAATACTTGAGAGACAAAATCGTCTTGCTGTTGAAAGCCTAGTTTTCTTTCATGACATATCGTTTTCAAGCTGTACTAGTTGATCCATGATGTTTGACAGCGCGGACTTGTACAAAGGACGGCGAAAGTAGCGACAAATGGAGGCAAACGCTATCGTCTCTTTCGCCATCCTTTGTCGAGTTCACGCTGTCAAACATGATGGACCAGTACAAACTAGCCGGTTGCATACGTGCACTAGTTGAGCCATTTCTATTATGGCACTGTAAATCAAATGTGATACATTCAAAATTGGTGCCTTTTCTAGATTTTTACAGATAAGTGTTTCATATTATAGTTTAAAGCATTATGGTTGATGTCATGTTTTGACACCGCCGTAACCTCATAAAATATTTCCATGCATGCGAAAGGTGCCTCTTGTGCAAGTTGCATGCTGGCCTGAAATGGTCAGCAAACCTGGCAGAAGTTAGAGCACATGCTCTATTGTAAACAAGACACATGCTTGGATTTGCTTGGCAGTTATCGCAATGTTTTCTGATATTTACCTGCAGGAACATTATCTCAGCTGCTAAAGAGACATCACTAGGCACTGTGAGCAGAAAAAGAAATCTGATTGTGCAGTACTATTGAAGTCATGCAACATTATGTTTAACTAAACTGGAAGGAATGGTAGCTGTTAAAAAGAAAGGGCTCATTTCAAAAAAAATTTGCGCTCCTAAATGTGGAATTGAAGTGCACTATGCTTATAAGCTACAAAATATTTCCAGGATGATCAGGCTAGTTACAATGGCCATTTGCTGATTCAGTAAGGTCCACTGAAGCTTGTTTTTAATTCAGAGTCTTTATACAGGGTGATGGTTTTAAGTTTTATGGAATTTTTAAATGTATCCTGTTGCAGATAGCATACTTCTAGTCCTTGAGCAGGAATATTCTGGCAGGCAGACATATTTAGCACTAGAAATTGAAACATGTATTCAACAAATTAACAAAAATTGTATAATTATCTTTCGGATGAATTACTTTACGGTACATGTAGTAATTTACGAATCATAGCCAGTGAGATTCCAAGGTGTATCCACTTGGGATTGATTTACAGAATGGCGCCAGTTTGGAGATATGCACCGCCAAACTTGCTGTAAAAATGCGCTGTTCCACTTACTTTTTTAACAAAATGCGCTTTTATGCACTGATGCACAAAAGTAACTCGAACACTCTTGTATTTGTTCTATAATTTGGGAAATATTTCTTAATTGGTGTCATCCTAGAAGTTCAAGTGCATACGTCTTCCAAGCTCATTGGCTACAATTCGTAAACTGAAATATGTGCAGTAAAATAATTAAGGTAATTATTGAATCATTGTTAATTAGTCGAACATGTGTTTCAATTTCTCATGCTAGTAATGTCCGCCCCCTCAAATAATCTAGCTCAAGAACAAGAAGTATGCCATCTGCCACAGGAAATTTTTAAAAATTCCATAAAACTTAAAATTGATCACCCTGCACAATGCTACTATAGTGCTAAACAGACAGTAGCCTAATCATCCAATTTGAGAATGCCGTAACAACACTGACAAGTGCTGCACAGTTTTCGGCGCTTCACAGATGAAAGATGTTGGTCATTAGAATGTTTGATCTAAGCATAAATCGCTATTAGATAACCAGCAAGATGAAGTGAAAGCAGATGATCACAAACTTCATACATCAAAGGCTTTAACTGTGTTTTGATTCAAATAGCTAAAGTTCTGTTAAGCACGATGCATTCACCGTGTTCCTGTTAAAGCATCTAAATGATCAGATGCTAAAGAGTTCTTGCTTGGAAGATCTTTAGTGAAAACCTCTGTAATAAAAATACCAGCAGGATTATGTGCTTGCTTAGTGGAGATGTCTAAGATGATGTCAGAAGGTGTAGGTACGGCTTCTGTGTAGTAGAGGTGTTGAATAGTTATGACAGAGAGGTTGTTACCAGCCACTGTGTAGGTCAGAGGCTAAGAACAAAATAGGTCAGCCTAATGATGCTTAGCATAAAGAGAACAGAAAAACAAAAGATGTAATGCTTTCAACTAACATTTTTAAATGTTAGTTGAATATGTTACACATTCAATTATGTAGAATATTTAAAAGAATCATGCTTGATAAGCATTTGCAGAGCAACCACCATGACAACCAAATGATCGAGAGCACGCGAGTGAAATGAATTTAGAAGCCTACGATCGATTAGGCAGAATGTAACAAAAGCATCAATGACAGCCTGAGCCCTATCTTGTATAGTTTCTTGCATTTTATAGACACTAGTGCCTAGGCTTTTCTTATTGGGTGAGTTTCCCAGAAAACTGCTTTCACGTACTCTTTTTTGTTATGGTGAGGAAGTTAGGAGATAGTTCTGATCAATAATGACCACAGATGGCCTTTCAAGTGCTCATTTATACATTGGTTATTCTGGAAGACAATCGTTGCCAGATTGGTCCGCCTCGTAAGCTTTTACGGAGCACCGAACAATACTCGATAGCCAGCTACCTGGAAAATGCTTTGCCTAACAAAGGTTTCCACATTGCGAGAAATTTGCACAATATTTCTAAATATATTGGCTCAGAACGTGGCAGTGTTGTGTTGGTATTGATTTGTGTCAGTGAAGTGCTCACTTGGTTGCTGTGTACAGTACTCACGGATTGAAATAGGACATTCGGAGCGCGTGGCCGTCGCTACATGAAGCGCCGCCCGTGGATGCTCATGGAACCAAGGTGATGCATTGTGGTATAGCGCGAGGGGGAGAACATCTACAAAGCAGAATTGCTCCTTCCGGTCGCCAACGAGCCGGCCTGTGGTTTACCACATTGCCTGCGTGGCGCTGCAAGGCTTGGGTGCCTTCGTGTGCCGACCGAAATGATTCGGCGGTATGCACTGCTCGTTTTGCGGCGTCGTCTGCTTGCGCATGTGCGCGAGCAGACGACGCTCTCGTTACACGCGTTTGGCGATGCGGCACGCAAGCTGTACAATTCAGACATAGGGTTCAGCTACGAGATAGCGCCGTATGTGCCTTCCTAGACATGATCAACACTTGCACCAAAGAAAAGAAAGCTTATTTCGTTCGTGTCGTAACGACAAAAAAGAAAGAAGCAGTCACAGGTCTGTCCTCGTGCAACGTTTAAACGAAGTCTCAGTATTTTGTTGGTTCGCCCTTAGCAGCGAATACGGCAGACATTCTGCGTGGCAAGCTTTCGTAGAGGCTATCAGCCAAGGAAGAACGCGCTAGCGTCTCCAATTCTTCTTGAACAGCCGCCCACAGCATATCCAAAAAACACCCGTGGAGCGGCCGACGAGACAGGGCCTTCTTTATTTCAGCCCATACATTCTCAATAATATTCATGTCCGCACGTTGCGGAGGCCAGTTCAACACCATTACACACCTGTCTTCCAGCAGGCGAGTCACGGGTGCTGCGGTGTGAACTGGGCTCCGGTCGTGCTGCAAGTAAAACAAGCCATCCTTAAATGGGCCATCCAGGGCGTACGGCATAAGGACGGTGTCGAGGAGGTCTAAGTATGCTGCGGCATTAAAGCGGCCGTCCAGGCTCACAAGCGGACCAAAGCCGTCTTTGGAAATACAGCCCCACACTTTGACGCTGCATCGACCGCTGCTTGCAACACGATGCAGATTGGGGGCGTCGAACCTGGGTGAAGGAAGCGGAAAGAACACAAGACATTATTTTACTTCACTGCGATTGATAGCCGCAACGACAGGGGGTCCTGCTCTTGACTGTTGGCAGAATGCACTGCCTTTAGAGACCATTTCTACGAACTGCTTGTGTCCGACGCACGAAACAAGGCGCCGGTGAAAAGTTTTTCGGCGTGTGCTCTCTCCTCGTGATAGCGGAGTGCACGGAATATAAAACGTAGTTTTTGATGAAAACGCATGCTTATAGCCGCCACGTACCATCTATCCCATCTATCATGCGCTACGAGAATGTAAAGAAAGATAAACCGAGAGCGTCGTCTGCTCGCGCAGGTGCACACCGTCGAGCCATTTCGGTCGGCACACGAAGGCGCGCAAGCCTTGCAGCGCCACACTGGCAGTGTGTTAAACCACAGGCCGGCTCGTTAGCGACCGGAACGAGAAATTCTGTTCCGTAGATGTTCTCCCCCTCGCGCTATACCACAATGCAGCACTTTGGTTCCATGAGCATCCACGAGCGGCGCTGCATGTAGCGACGGCGACGGGCTCCGAATGTCCTATTTCAATCCGTGAGTACTGTACGTACATTTTATGCATGAATCCTTTATAAGTACATGGGTTGCCCAATGAAAATTGTCCGTTGAGGGTAGCATGTTATTCTGTCTATTGCGTGAAACTGGTTACGCTAAATTTTATTGCAATCATAAGAATACGAATAAGTAAGAACAAAATAAGTCAGCCTAATGATGCTTAGCATAAAGAGAACAGAAAAAGAAATGATGTAATGCTTTCAACTAACATTTTTAAGTGTTAGTTGAATATGTTACACATTTATTTATGTAGAATATTTAAAAGAATCATGCTTGATAAGCATTTGCAGAGCAACCACCATGACAACCAAATGATCGAGAGCACGCCAGTGAAATGAATTGAGAAGCCTACGATCAATAAGGCAGAATTCTGCATATTGCATAACCATAAGCCCCGTCGCAAATTTCGGTTATACACTGTAAGTTGTCACGTGTCCTCTAGGAAGCGTTCTGCCGCAAAACAATTTTCAAATCTGCTCATTAATAGCCGAGATAGAAATATTTCTGTGCGGCGAACCCATGATTTCAAGAGGCGAGCTCCACTGCCAAGCGAGACGCTCTCTCCGCTCGCCTCGTCCAGCCTCTGCCAGCGAAATCCCTGCGCTCTCCCGGACCTCGAGGATCGCGTGACGCATGTCACGTGCCCCGCCTTCATTTCTTTTCTCCTCGCTTTATTTTTTGTGGCACGGCACACCTCTGCTGACGGTACTGCAAGCTGTTGTGATTGTCTCGTTTCGTGCACCATTTTGTGCGCTGAGCACGAGTACACCTGACTAGCGATATAAGTCAGTGCTACACGAATCATTAGCGCGTGTCCAGCGCCTCGCGAGAGGCGACGGACCCAACCACCCAAGAAGAGGGCGCCACCAGCGCCTAAGGAGCAGCGAGGCTCTCTCGATCACTCCAAAAAAGACAAAACTCGCGGCACGGCGCCTCCAAAAGGCCCGTGAACTAATCTCAATCTCTTAAACAAACAGCACCCAACACATTTATCATAATGGAAACGCAAATACTACAGTGCAATGTACGAGGACTTCTACATAACCTCGACGACATTAGAGCACTAGTACACAAACATAAAGGTTGATGTGTGCTCAAGAGACACATCTGAAACCCACAGACAAACTTTCTACGTCAGTGCATAATCTATCGTAAAGACCGCAACGAGGCTAATGCTTCCGGCGGTGTTGCAATAGTTGCGGACAAGTATGTAGCTTGTCAACAGATTGCCCTCCAGACGCCCCTTGAGGCAGTCTCAGTTCGCGCAACCCTTTTTAACAAACTGGTGACTGTGTGTTCTATATACATACCGCTTAACTATCATCTGAGAAAGACATATTTATATAACCTAAATAGCTTCCTGACCCCTACATACTCGTGGGAGATTTTAATGCCCACAGCACCATGTGGGGAGATTTGCGGTGCGACGCGAGAGGTCGATTGATTGAAAAGTTTCTTGTGACCTCTAGTGCCTTCCTGTTTAACAAGAAGGAGCCGACGTAGTGCAGTGTTCAAGATAACACATATTCAGCGATAGACGTAGGAATCGGATCTTATCTTCTGCTTCACCTAGAATGGTCCGTGATTAATAAATTGTATGAAGTGACCACTTTGCTGTAACTTTAAACCTGATAACTCTGCGTGAGAACCCTCCGCATATTCCTCGATGGAAATTAGCATCGGCGGATTAGGAGCATATTAAACAATCATCTTATTTACCAAGAGGTTTTATAAATCATTTTGTTATAGATGATGCTGTTGCATATTTTACCGCTTTTATTAGTGATGCAGCCAAAAAGTTTATCCCGCAGACGAATGGTGGTTCACTTACAAGACGTGTTCCCTGGTGGAACGAGGACTGTAGAAAGGCGCGAAAGAGACAGAACAAGGCAAGGGGCCTATTGCGTAGTTCGTCTAATGCCGAAAATCTAATTCAGTTTAAACAAATAAATCGCAGGGGAGGCGGACGCGACGTCAAGCAAAGAGAGAAAGTTGGGTGAGGTTCCTCTCCGGCATTAATTCATAAACGCAGGAGGCAAAATTGTGGAATGGCTTAAGAAAGCTAAGAAGGCAACAAATCCATCCGTTGCTTCTGGTGAACGACCAAGGGAATACCTTACAAGACCAGGCAGACTCTCTTGGGGAACACTTTGAGCGTGCGTCGAGCTCAATCCACTATTTTCAATATTTCCTCAAATACAAAGAAATAGAAGAACATAAGCCATACGTACGTAAATGCAGACACGACGAAGCGTATAACCGGCCATTCAGTATTGCTGAGTTGAGAGCTGCCTTGGCCTCGCGCAAGAGCACTGCACCGGGACCTGACCGAGTCATGTGTGACATAATCAAAAACTGACACACAAGTTACACTACTCGCACTCTCCAACACTATTCGGGCTGCCGGATACCTTCCACACACATGGAAAGAAGCGATTGTGGTCCCTGTTTTGAAGCAGGGGAAAAACCCTTCCATGGCGGCAAGTTATCGCCCGTTAGTTCTTACAAGCTGCCTGTGTAAGCTTTTGGAACAATGATTAATCGCAGACTCATATATTTCTTTGAACTCAACTATATACTTGATCCCTATCAGTGTGGCTTCATAGAAGGGCGGTCAACAACAGGTCATCGTGTGCGCATTGAAGGATATATGTGCGATACATTTGCACATAAACAGTTTTTCTTATCGATATTCCTCGATATTTAGAAGGCTTATGACACAACATGGCGTTACGGGATCTTGAGAGACTTGTCGGGAATTGGCATCTGTGAAAGTATGCTGAAAATGATTGAAAGCTAGTTATGAAATCGCATCTTCCGCGTGAAAATCAGCAACGTATTGTCGCAACCTTTTACACAAGAAACTGGTGTACCCCAGGGAGGCGTGCTTAGTTGCACGCTCTTTATGGTGAAGATGAACACGCTTCGTCCTTCATAACCACCTGCCATTTTTTATTCCGTCTACGTGGACGACATTCAAATCGGCTTCAAATCATGTAACCTCGCAGTATGGGAGAGACAGGAACAGCAGGGCTTGAACAAGATGCCCAAGTGGGCAGACAAAAACGGATTTAAAATCAACCCCCACAAAAGTTCTTGTGTTCTTTTTACAAGAAAGAGAGCCCTGGTCCCAGACACTTGTGTTCAACTCTGTGGACATCAAATATCTATCAACAAAGAACATAAATTTCTAGGTATTATACTTGACTACAGGCTCACTTTTATTCCACACATTAAATATCTTAAAGAAATATGTCTAAAGACAATGAACTTACTTAAAATTCTATCCCACAACATAGCGTATCGACAGGAAATGTCGAATGAATGTTTATAGGAGCCTAATTCGATCACGATTGGACTATGGTGCCGTTGTATATAACTCTGCCGCTTCGAGCGCTCTAAAGGTTCTAGATCCTGTCCACCATCTAGGTATCCGCGTAGCCACTGGCGCTTTCAGGTCAAGCGCTATGAAAGCTTATACGCAGAATCAAACGAGTGGTCACTCCATCTGCAGAGAACTTATATGAGACCCACATATTTCCTGAACATACATTCCCGTCATCAACATCCATATTTTAACACCGTTAACGATATGACGTGTGCTACACTTTTCTATAATCGTCCCTCTGTAAGACAGCCTTTCCCGCTGCATGTGAGGAAGCTTAGTGATGAAATGCATGCCCCACTCCTCAAACTTCGGTTAATGCAGCCAACCAAGCTGTTACCACCTTGGTAGTGGCAGGTGGTAGAATGTGACATATCCTTTCTAGCAGTTACAAAGCACGCACCAGAGGTCGAAATCCGAAGGCATTTCCTAGAACTCCAGCACAAGCACTCCTGCACAGTGTTCTACACAGACGCTTCGAAGTCAAATGCCGGGGTGTTCTATAAAAAAATCCAGTATTTAATGAACTCTATTCCGTCTTGTGTAAAGCGTACACATCTAACCAGCATATCATTATATGGTGGGTGCCTGGCCATAGGGGCATCGAGGGTAACGTACTGGCGGACGAGATGGCCACGTCCATCGCATCGCAAGCTGTTAATCCTACCGCTGCAGTCTCTGTCACAGATCTAAAACTCTTATTACAAAGGAAACTGCGAAACCGCTGGCAACGCATGTGGGACGCAGAAATAAATAATATACTGCACTCTATAAAGCAACAGTTACGTTCTTGGCCCTCCGCAACAAAATCATGGCGAACAGATGTCCTATTCTGTCGTCTCAGAATAGGAAACACATTTGGCACTCATGATTTTCTACTTACTAGAAATGAATCTCCAACCTGTGGCAGATGCGGGGAGAGGCTGACCGTCCTCCACGTCCTCCTGGAGTGTCGGGAGGCCGAAGCTGAAAGAAATATTTTCCTCTGGGATATCGTTATCACATCCCTCTTCACCCGGCTATGTTTCTTGGCCAGGAACTTCTATTCAGCACCAAAGCAGTCCTCGGTTTCTTAAATGATGTTATCTTACATGGTATAAGTCCATCGAATTCGTAGAGCATCCTCGTTCCATAGGATGCTGCTGCGATAATTGTTTTGCATAGCACATGCCTCCAGGCCCTTGCATTTTAAGGGCTCTAAGGAGGCAGTAGTGCACTAGCCAATTTTAGAATGTGATATATTTTACACATCGTATCATTCTTTTGAAATACTTCTTAATGTTCATATTACAAGTCATATGTCAACGACATGATCTTAATATGCAAATTTTACGCACTCTAGACGACTATTTTTAAGGCCCTTTTACAGCCACATCACACCAACGTCGTATAACTCATAACTACAATGCGAACTCATTACCGTGGGCATGGCGCTCTTTGGTCATATATATACTTGGCCCTTGCGCCATTAAACATGAAACATTAATTCAGATTCACGCGCTCCTTTGTAGCGCGAATAGTAAGATATCGCCTTAACGGCAAGCACTACACTCCGAAGTACTTCATCTCAGGCAGCGGGGTTTTGGTAGGGGTCGGCAGGTCCCACTTCACGCCGCGAACACAAGTCTTCGTCAATCTGGAACCGCTTTCGGGGCCAGCGCTGCAAAAGAAGCCGAACAGGACGCAGCGGAGAGCATAGGCTCTATTCTCGACACGCATGGCGGCTGCACGGCCGCCATTATCCGCCATGTTGAATTCGATTGGCTGTCGAGTGCTCACGTACGTGTCTTGAAGTTTGTGCCCGGGAACGGAAGTGTTGCAAAATGCAATTTTGCTTTTTCCTCAAGATTACGAAGCGTGAACAGATTTTTCTGGTCCTTGGCAGCGATATTGCTAGGTTACGCTTGAATAAGAAAATGAGCGGTAGCGTACAGAAGCCAGTGCAATGCACCTGCAACGTGCAGGAAGGAAATAATAGGAGGGAGCACGCCGGAACGCGATTGAAGCCAATGTGGCAGCCGAATGCGTGCTTTTTAAAAACACTAGAGCGCGCGGTAGGTTTTAATATTCCCCGTTAATCTTTTTCTTTTTTTTTTCCCGATACACATCCCGAACCTTTTGAAACTCTTCAAATAAACAAAAACATGGCTACCACCGCGGCACTTTCTCTTAATGCCGCGCTCAAGCTTCTGGATTGTGGCATCGAATCGCGGTGTTGCCTATGCGTGTCCGTTCGGCGAGCCACATCGGAGAGAAAGTTGAAGGCAAATGTTGCAGGCCTCCCTGAAAGGTGCGCGGTATTTCTACACTGCTGACTGCTTTTGTGGTTAAGTGTGCGCGGCGGTTCGTGTTGTAGTAAATTTCATAGGAATGTCTGTTGTACTTTCAAAAGCTAATCACACATATCCTTCACTTATAAAGGGAGGCTAAAAGCTGTATTGTAAGCTTGTCAGTTCTCATTTGGTTGATAAAGCAGAGTTTATCACTTGGAGTCCACATTTCTCTTTCGTTCGCCGATATATGTTATCAGTTTTACCTGCCGTGGTCGCTTAATGGCTATGATGTTGGACTGCTAAGCACGAGATCGCGACATCGAATGCCGACCGCGGCGGCTGCATTTCGGCTGGGGCGGAAAGCGAAAGCACCCGTGTACTTCGGTTTACGTGCACGTTAGAGAACTCAGGGCGGCCCGAATTATTCTGGGGTACTCCACTACGGAGTGCCTCATAATGAGATCGTGGTTTTGGCACCTAAAACCCCATATTTTTTTCTAATAAGATCGTATGCGTCCGATGACCTGCCGCTTGTTCGTGTTCGCAGTGGTCGAAGCAGGGCCAGTGCTTGGGAACATAGCGGAGACCGCTTCACCCGGCCGTATATGGGTCTCAAACTCCAAAAGCTGGAACAAGCGCTGTTTGCAGTTGGCGCTGCTTTTCTTGGGAGCAGATAAATTGACAGCGCACCGCATTTCACAATAAAGCAACATAGCACGTACGTAGCAAATACAACTCGTGGTTCCTTGCGGAAGTCAGCGTCATCTGAGGCAACCAGCTTCACCACGTTTGGCCAACAGGGATGACTCCACTCTCACAACGCGATGAATCGCATGCATGCAAATCCTCATACGTAAGATGCCACTGATCCAGCGACCATGCAAATCAACAAAGCTGGCATAACAGGGCAAAGTACACACGGGCAAGGCCTCGGTCAAAAATGTGGCGCGTACATATTGCTTATCGCTCACAACGGTCTGTTTACTTGTGCTATAGCCTAAATGCGCTGAAATTGGATTGTAAGCCCCTCACAATACGCCCAAAGTCCGGAACACATGCCTTTCAGGAAGCGACCGAAGTAGAGCAAGCATTCAGAGAAAAATGTGACCAGAGATACAGGCACAGCAGCTGAGTAGCCATGTGAGCAGCTAGCAGCTGCGGGCCGAGCGCGCACCGAATAAAAACTACCGACAACCAAATGTCTCGGCAAATCTCGAATTTGCTGCTTAATCCTAACGCAAGGGGTGACGTGTTGCGCCATCACTGTGGCTTGGAGTGTTCGATTGCCAAGGCTTGGCAAGCGGGTCTGCGGCTCTCTCGGTTCCTGGATTTTCTCGAAAAAGGTGAGGTTTTTTTCGGCCCCACCAACCCAACCTTGCTTTGAGGCTCTTTCTAAGACTGTCAGGACTCGCTCCGTCGCGCGATTGGGGCTTCTTGTGCCTTCCTTTTGCTTTCCGGGACCTTCTAGTACCGTGAGCTGGCCGGCCGGCTGGTGGCCATGGCCGCCTGTGTACGCGGCCATGCCTAAGCCTGAGGTTCCCCATGACGAGCAGACGTCCTTGCGAGGCTCCCCTAATGGGGTAAAAACGCCTCGCTCGAACGGTTCAAATGAGTCAGTCTTCTCTGCTGAAGGCGACGCGTTAGTTCGCGCAGCCGAGATACCTGGAGGGGAACGCGACCTGCCTGGAAGGGATGTCCGCACTACCGCGCTTTTACCCCCTGTTGTTGCTGCCAGCAGTTCCCCGCCTTCCGTTTTTGGCAACTCGGTTTTCACTGATCAACCGCATCCCGCGCAACGGATTACCGCCTGTATCCATCGTATAGCTGAGAGGCAAAAACGAATCACCGACTTGATTTTCCATCCCTCTTCCAAAGTGCCGAACGCTCACCGCTCGCAAATTGTATCCTGGCTGGCTGAGATATGGCAGGAATGTTCCGATGTGCGCGCAATCGCCACCAATCAGTCGGGTCGCGTCGAAGAGTTGCGGGACCAGCTGCAGCAGGCGAGGCGCCTTGCTGGTGATACGCTGGCGGCTCCACGCCTCCTCCCTGCCAGCCCAGGACATACGCGGCTGCGGCGCATCTTGGGATGCAGGCTGCTCCGCTGGCGACCCGACAGCCCCCAACGAGGGCTCCTGCAGAGGTTCTGCAAACTGACCCGGAACCGACTGTACTTCCTCCACGACACGATGCAATCAGGCGAGAGCAGGATTTTATCATGTTTCTGACCCCTATTGCTCCTTCCGTCTCGCCTGCACGCGATGTCGTGGCCCTTCTGAAGGCAAATATAGACCCGATCACTTAGGGAACAGGTTACGTCTCGATGCGCCGTACACGATACGGCATCACAATCCTCACTAATGAGCGACACTCCTTCGAACATCTTAAGGCTGCATCGAGCAGAATTGAGAGGAACCCGCTAACTCGTAAAGCGATCTCCATCAAGGTGGCCGAAAAACGACAACCCCATGTTCGCATTTCAGGCGTCGATCCTGACGTACCCGCTCATGGCCTCCTCGCCGCCATGAATGTGCGTAACCCATCTGTCCAGCTCGAACCTGAATCCTGTAAAGTGCGGGCCTCTTTCCGCGAACGGTCCGGTAACTTCACCCACGTCCTAGCCGTCGATGCAGCTTCTTTCCGCTCCCTTACCGCCCTCGGACGGTCAATCATTGGATGGAGTTCGGTTGCGGTGCGGCAAGATTTGCATGTCCCCACCTGCACCTACTGCTCGACATACGGGCACTCTAAACGCGCCTGCCCGCATAAGTCGGACCCCTCGCGGATGGTGTGCACGAAATGCGCAGAGTCACATCTCGCGGAAACGTGCTCGGTCCGCACGGGGGATGCTGCGGTGTCGTGCGCCGAGTGCCGAAGGATGGCTAGGGCGTCGTCGCATCCCACGGGCGATGCGACTTGCCCGGTTTTGGTCGAATGCACGTATGCGCATGCGCACGGACTATGGCTAGAATAACACGCACCACCTTCTCTTGCCCCTTGGGGGCTGCGCGGTCGCTCTTCCCATCTATACCTCCTCCCATCAGACGCATCTGCCTGCTCAATATCCCTCGGCTTCCGAACCTGACACTAGTGTCGGTTCGCCACTGCGCAGCCCTTTTCCTCCCAGGGCGGGTGCGTACGCCCCTCCCTCCTCTTCCATCTTCGTTCGTATTTTGTTGCTCACCATATCCCTCTTTTCCTTCCTGTGGTTTCATTCTCTCTATTTGCTTCTTTCCTTTCTTCTATCTCTCTTTCCTCCATTTTCGCCTTTATCTGTCAACTTTTGTCTCCTCTTTACTCCGTGCTGTCTGCCTTCCTTCATTTATGCCATCTGCGCTCCTATATTCATCTTAACGCTCTCTTCCCGTTTCTCGTATACTATAAACCATGGCCCATTCCACACCTATTAAATTTTTGCAGGCAAATCTGGCGCATTCCCGACAACCAACATTGCTGTTGTCGGATTTTATTCAGCAGCACCACATTGATTTCATCATCATTTCTGAACCATATAGACGAGGCAACTCTCTTCCGCACCTACCTCACACGCACATAGCCTTCGCTTCACCAGTTACTGCTCGTGTCGCTTTCTTAGCACCTAAACATACCTATGATCTCTTCCTAATCCATTCCCATCCTCTGTATGTCATGGTCTCCTGTGTCGCCCCTTCTGTCTCTTTCGTCATCCTCGCCGTTTACGCTCCCCCTCACGAACCACTGGAACCACTTTTTGATGCCCTACAGGCTCACCTGTCCGGTATCACTCAACCATTTCTGGTGATGGCGGGAGATTTCAATGCGAAACACTTACTGTGGGGCCCAGTGGAAGGAGATATCCGGGGCGCGCAGCTCGCTCAATCTGCTGCCGCAAACCACTTTAAAGCATTGAATGATCCTCGCTCGCCGCCTACCTTTCAATCCCACCTTGCTGAGAGTTAGATCGATGTCTCCTTTGCATCGGTTCGTCACGCCTCATGCGGCTACAGCTGGTCGGTTGACGAGTCAGAAACGTTCTCCGACCACAAATATATCTTGTTTTCCTTCTTTGGCCATACCAAACATCGCCACAAACGCTTAACCAAATCGACTACATCTCATATTCTGCATTCACTCGTCACTTCTCCATGGTTTTCGATGGTACAGCAGACGACTTTGCTATCACCCAACGCAGTCGATTTGGTTTTAGCGAAGTTCTATACTCTCTTTCACCAGCTTTATCATCTCTATTTTCGCTGGATAAAGCCGCGCCCCTCACCTACTAATTCAAGGTGGACTCCCGAACTCACTATTGAATGCAAACGCATCCGTGCTCTTCGTCGGCGCTTCCAACGCACCACTGACCCTCTCCTCCGACAGACGTTTAAGGCTCAATATTACGATGCCCATGCCAACTATAATATGCACATCGACCAGGCCAAATCTGCTGCCTCCAAATCTATCTGCTCCGATCTTTCCAAACGTAATCTTTTCGGCCTTCCTTTCCGCATCTGCTTCGGAAAACTTTCCCGCACCAACCAACTCCCCTCCCTCCTTTTACCCGATGGTAGTTACACATGCAGCGTGCTTGAACCTGCCCGCTTTCTCCTCACTGTTCACGTCTATAAAGACTCCCCCTGAACAGATGATGGCGACTACGTCCGCTTGCGTACTATAACCGACACGCCTTACTCCTCCAGGACTACCGACCTCCCTTTCACCATCGGCGAGATTCAACATGCCATCAATTCAGGCAACACCAACGCCACTCTAGGCCTTGACGGACTAACTATTCCCATACTCAAAACGCTTTTTTCCTACCACCCGTCCTTCTTCCTCTTCATTTTAACCAATGTCTCTATCTTACTTCCCAGCTCATTGGCGTAAAGGACTTGTCAGCTTTATTGCTAAACCCAACCGCCCTCCCGACTCTCCTTCATCCTACCGCGCTATTGTTATGAATTCTTTGTTTAGTAAAATTCTCGAACGTCTTCTAAATTCCCGGCTCTACTTTTTTCTCCACTCCAATAACTTACTTCATCCGCATCAATTCGGTTTTACGCATGGGAAGAGTGCGTCCACCGCTTTGTACCGCCTTCGAAAAACTTTAAT
The DNA here is from genome assembly GCF_050947875.1 of Dermacentor variabilis. NCBI lineage: Eukaryota > Metazoa > Arthropoda > Arachnida > Ixodida > Ixodidae > Dermacentor > Dermacentor variabilis. The sequence goes on from NC_134571.1 coordinate 205,625,628, forward strand.
CACCTACAAAGGCTTGAAAAAGCATGCCATTCTCATCTGCCTAGACTTCAAAGGAGCTTTCGACAGTGTTCGGCACCCGGTCGTTCTCCACTTTTTACGCTCACACAATTGTCCTTCCAACCTCTACTACCTCCTAAAATCTTTGCTAGAGCACCGCGTGGTCACTTTCCGATAGCAGGCTGGTGAGGTGTCTGCTGCGCCTACTTTGGGCAGCCCTCAAGGGTCACCCCTCAGTCCGATGCCCTGTAATATTGTCATTTACGGACTACTTCATCGCCCCTTTTCCCCGGACGTGGTTGCGCAGGCCTACGCAAACGACACTGTTATCGTGCTCTCTGCAGCCAATCGTCGCGCCTTAGAACCTAAGGCATCTGACTCTCAATCTTATTTCGACCTGGGCAACGCGCACCAAGCTCACAATCAGTACCGACAAATCCTCTTTCCTCTACTTCCCGAATAGCCACTGCTCTTCCTCTTCACGCGCCCGTCTTCCCATCGTTCGCCTTAACGGTTTCGCCCTCAAATCTCAGTCGAGTATTAAAATTCGTGGCGTCATCTTTGACACACATCTTACATTTAACGCGCACTTAACGTATCTCCGTACTAAAGGAGACCTTCTCTCTTCCCGTCTTCTCCTGTTCCTTCGAATGCACTATTCGATGCCTACCTCCGCTCTCTGTCTCCTCTATAATCAGGTTCTGCTTCCTTCCATAACATATGCTTCTCCTGTCTGGTGGCCGACTTTTCCTGCGTCACAGTTTAAACTCAAGATTACCTCTATCCAACTTACTCTTCTCCTTACAATCACCGGTGCTTTCCGTACGACGCGTACTTCATCTCTTCAGATCTTGGCTAATGCACTACCGCTCCCCATTGAACTCGACCTCTTAAACGCACACTTTTTTTTATTAGCGCTTAAGGCCCTTAACTTTTATGGCCCGGACACGTACCATCTGACACTAGTCCAATACCCCCTGAACCCTTGGGACTGTCATCCCAGCCTTAAATCTCGTTTTTCTCATCACCGCCTTTCACTTCAAGAGATACGCTCTGTTACAGCTATGCCGGCCTACCACCTGTATACTGACGGCTCATACACTTCCCACTCTGCTGGTGCGGCTTTCATACTTTATAATCCGACAGGCCACATCAGTAAGGTCGGCGAGTTTAAACTCATCGGTGCCGCTTCTTCTTACGCCACCGAAACCGTCGCTTTACTAGAGGCACTAGCCTACATACAGACTCTGCCTCAGTTCGCTGATTGCCTGTCAATCTGCATTGAACTCCTTCACAACCACCAATACCTATGTCCGGGACATCAAGAAGCTCCTCCTTTTCATTTCTACCCGGCAACGGGTGTCTCTTTTTGATATGCCGGCATATCAGGGCGTCGATGGCAATGAGATGGCGGACTTCCTTGCTAACTCCGTCGCCTCCCACGGTGTTTCTCGGTTCCTCCTGGCCACTCCTTCTTCCATAAAATCTAAGATGCGTGCCTATTCCTTCGCCAAGTGGAATGCTCACTGGACGCGAGGAAACAGTGAAACTGGATTTTTAAATGGATCAAAAACGTTACACGCATTCCCCCTTTCTTCCCGCCAAAAAGACCCATCATTCCCCTCATCACCCCTCATGGCCGCTTCCTTTTTTACTGGTTCCGCTCTCATCTCTCATCTACCCGTAATTGCGCATGTGGCGTCCATGCTCTGACTTGCTACATAATTTCAACGACTGTCCTCTCACGTCTCATATTGCTCATCTCCTTAAAGATAATCACCAGACTACCGTGACACCTGATCTCTATAACTCTCTTCTTACCGACCAACGAAGCCGGGCACTCCTTATTTGTCTTTATCGCGTCATCTCTTCGTTCACTTTTCCTGACCCCTACTAACAATAATTGTTCATTGGCTTTTTCCTTCTCCATTATATTCTCTTTCCCTCTCCTCTTCCTCCCTCCTTGCTCTTCGCCTTTCGCTCTGTAGCGTCCTTAGTTACGCCAACTAAGGTGGAGCTCGTCTCCGGGGACACTAGACGGAATGCTTGCGCTCCCGATTCAGTCCCTTTTGTTTTCCCTCCTTTTCCAGTCTGTCTCCTCTGCTAATTGCCTAATATACACTTACTGAAACTGATTTGCTACCACTTTCAAGCCTCTTGCAGATATTCAGTCAAGTGGCCCCTGTGCTCTGCTTCTGCTGCGAGGCGCACTGTCGGAACTCGCTGAGACTTCAGACCACATGTGCCAGGTGCGCGCCGCCCCACGAGCCTTTGCCTATACCACTGTGTCAGTCACCGCGAGGCGCCTACCAAGTGCCAGTCCGTCCCAAGCCTCCGGCAACCCGGCTCACCCGAACATCTGCTCCTGCTCTCCGGCATCCTGCAGGGCCTGCTTAGAACTCCTTAGGCCCTACCCTCTTCTGCCACCCTGATTCTTTCTGCTTTCGTTTTCTCTTGCTCTTCCTTCTCTCCCTCAATTTTACTCTCTATACTTCTGCTCTGTGACTCAATAAAAAGCTGGTCGGAATCCCGAGTCGCCACATGCCATGCCTATGCAGACTTATACTTCGCGTTACCTCCTGCTCCCTACTTCTCATATATCTTCACTTTATGTCGACTTACCTCGGTTTTCTTTCTTTTTCTACTATTGGCTTTTCTCAAATTATAATTTGGGTTTCTACCCTTCCTCATTTATTTTCGATTGGCTTCAAACTGCTATACCTTGGTGGTGCGGGTTTCCCTCATTTTTATTTGTTTTTGTAACTTGATGGGCTTAAATATACGCCATGTTAGCTTGCTGATTGGCCGAAGAACCCCGAGGAGTGTCACAGGAAGGGCCGTTTCGTAAACATCAATGTAACGTTGCATGACCTTGCGCTAGGTCGCCATTGCAGAGACTTTTCGCCATAATTTGTGGTGTGACGAGCCACGCGAATTATGCTAATGAGCTGTCATATGCAATGGGCTTCGAGAGGCATGCGTATGTCGAGGTATTTTCCCTGTAGTTCGGGGACATGAAAATATTTTGTTTATAACACGTGCTCATAGCATTTCTATCGCTCTAGAGTCGTGCTGGCATTTGTGTCTTCGGCCATCATTAAAAAAATACCACGCTTACTTGAAATTATATTGTGGTATAAAGTTTGTAAACAGGGATGAAGTGCCTCAGACAGGCTAGCCAACGTTTCGATAGGAGGACCTATCTTCGTCAAAGGCGGCCTCGTCATCCTCGGCGTGTTAGTTTTAAAGGGTTAGTGCAGTGACGTCACGTGCGGGTGTTGTCGCTGGCGGCTGGATTTAAAGAGAGAGATTACAAGAGGAAACAAGCGCTGTCGTCCGACGTCTGTGAGCTTCATTCTCAAGACGAGGGGACAAGAGCGTGAGAGTGGGCACGCGGGGAGAAAAGAAAAGAAATAGAAGCAGAAAAAAAGGGGGAAAAAAAGAAAAAAAAGGGGGGGGGAAACCAGGGCGGCAACAAGACAGACAGAAAAGGGGGGAGTGAAAGAAAAAGAAAGAGAAAAGTGAAATCTTTAAGAAATACGGGGGCTTGGGAGCGTGTTGGGGATGCGAAAGGTTAGGAGGTATTCAGGGGGAGCCGTTGGCGGCATGTTTTTGAGGCATTAAAACGGCCGGTCAAGCGGTCAGCGCGCGAGTAACACAAAAGACAAAAAAAAGGGAGAAAGGAGAAAACCCAGACACACAAAAAAAACATGAGTTGAAAGTGACTTGAGTAGCATAGTAGTAATATGTCGAGTAACTTTGAAATAGTTAAGGTGGCGACGAGGAGTCTGCGGTGCAATGTATGGGGTGACTGAAAGGCAGCGGCATCGTCTTTCAAGGGGCACTGCCCCACGCGCTTAACGTAGGTGTCGTTACGGCGGCATCCAGAGATGGCGATACTCTGGGTTGAGGCGCCGAAAAAGGCATATTGACTTCGGAGTGTGTTGTCGAGGGGATTTCAAGAAAAAAAAAAAGATTAAAGAAAAAGGGGGGGAGGGAAGGGAGAGGGGGAGGGGGGCTGAAACCGGTATAACAAACAGGAGGGTGACGCGCGCAGAAGGGGGCAAGTGTACATGGAAGAAGGGGATCGTACAGTTGGTATAGACGTAAAAACCTGAAAGAGTACATTAAATTGAGTAGTAGGCAGGAAAAAATTTTTTCGAAATGGAAGAGTAGGTGAGGTTAAGAATTAAAGTTGGCTGGTGGCCTAATGTGTTTTGTGTATTGGTTGATGATATGAGAGTTTCAGATTTAAGTTACAGCTTTTAAGGATTCTAAGTTGCCGCGTGCCAAATTAATTCCTGTCGGCTGTAGGCAATTAAACTTGTGTATGAGGTATGATTCCGTATACTTCCTTTCGCGAGGGGAACGGCAATTTCTTTGTAGTATATAGAGCCTTGCTTTGTCAAACATATGTCCATGTTCATTAAAGTGGCTGGCTACTGCTTTGAGTAAATTGTGTTTTGTGTCCGCGCGGTGACCATTGAGTCTTGTATTAATTTGTTGTCCAGTCTCACCTATGTATTGTTTGCTACAAGCGGCGCATTCTAGACAGTAGACTACGTTGCTTGATGTGCAGGTGAAAGCCGAAGTTACCTTGTGTGTGTAATTCGACGCTGTACTTTTTACTGTAGTAGTAGATTGAATGTGTTTGCATGTAGAGCACCTGGGGCGGCCACAGGGATTGGTTCCCAACTTCTTCTTTTTCTGTAGTTTGGCCTGCACAAGAACATCTTTAAAATTAGTGTTGCGTCTGTAGGCCACTCTGGGAGGGTCGGGAAAAATCTTCTTAAGTTTCTGGTTGCTGGTGAGAATCGGGTAGTATTTACTTAGGATGTTATTCACGTTTGGGAGTGCGTTTGAGAATTTAGTAGTAAGAAGAGGCGTTGTTGTTCTTGTGATCCTCGGGCGGGGCTTGAGGGCCTCGGCTCGATCAAGTTTGGTTGCAGCGATGTAAGCTGTTTGAAGGTCACTGTTTGGGTGGTTCCTGTTTGACAGCGTTTCTTTAAGGTGATCGAGTCTATCTATGTAGTCTTGGTTTTAAACGCAAATGCGACGTAGTCGTGTGGCTTGGCCTTTAAAGATACCTTGTTTGCAATGTCTGGGATGGTGGCTGGTATATTCTAGGTACTGTTGTTTGTCGAAAGGTTTCCTATACAGCGTTGTCTTTAGTTCACCATTGTCAATGTATATTGTTGTGTCCAGAAAGTTTATGCGCTCAGTTGAGGATTCTGATGTGAATTTTATTGTTGGGTGAACAGAATTTAGAAAGGCTACATATTTATCTAGACTGTCTTGACCATGTCCCCAGATTATGAGTATGTCGTCTATGTATCGTAGGTATGTGTGGGGTTTGGTAGCGCAGCGCGATAGGAAATCTGTTTCTAGAATCCCCATAAATATGTTCGCGTAGGTTGGTGCAAAAGGCGTACCCATGCTTGTACCATGTATCTGTAGGTAGTAACTCTCTTCAAATTCGAAGTAGTTATGTGTGAGAACTAATTCAAGGAGAGACAGGTAGACTTCAGTAGAGTGTTGTGCACTGTGTTTAGACAGCGTTTGTTTTATTGAAGATAAACCATCAGGGATTTGAATGTTGGTGTACAGCGCCGTAACGTCTAGTGTTGCGAGAATTGTGTTGTGGGGTAGTGTGCCATTAGTATTAATGTCTTCTATAATTCTCAGCAGGTGGGGCGTATCTTGTACAAATGACGGAAGTGCTTTTGGCAAGTCACCAAGGTAGTGGTTAAGGAATGTGGAGATGCTCTCTGTCGGGGTGTTGTTGTTTGATACTATCGGACGGCCTGGGATAATAGCAGTGTATAGTTCAGCGGATGGAATTTTATGAATTTTCGGAAGAAGGTAAAAACGTCCGGCAGTTTTGTTGCTTGGTTTAAGAAATTTGTATTCTGATGGTGTTATCAATTCATCAGCCAAAAGTGATTTATAGGTTGAACATTGTACGCCGTCTGCGACGTTGTCGTCTTTTCGCTGCTGCGTTTTTATTGCAATCAAAATGAAGGACTCTTCACATCATGAGAAGTTATGACAACGGCGGCTTTTTAATCCATGAAGATATGCGCAAGGCGACGCCTTGAAGTTTCCTCACGCGGTCCGACTAAGCAACGAAGTGAACAAGTGATGTCAGCGCAGGCGCTTACGTCGCGCGAGCAGGTACCTCTGGCGCGCGCCGCGCAATGGGTTATTCAAGCCGTTTCTGAGCCAGCCGTGTCGGTAGGTGTCGGGCTGAGTCACTTGCGTTTCGTGAGATAGCGATAACGCAGCCTAGAACGTGCGCTCATCACCACTGCTAGGTCGCGTATGTTGTATCAAGGCAGAAAACAAGTGCGTTGGCGTCATATAGCACGGCTTATTCCGGTTCCCGGGACACACATCCCAGCTAATGAAGCAGACGACGTCTTGTAAGCACCAGACGACGGAAGCTTGTAGCGTTTTCGAGGGAATAATCATGCGCTTTCAGCTAGCTGCATTATTGTTACTTAAGAGGAAGCTTTAGCTCAATTGCTCCTATCTAAATACATGTAAAAGGAGAATTCGTTTTTCTCGGCAACCACTGCACCAAATTTGACGAGGTTTGTTGCATTTAAAAGACAAACTTAAAATCTAGTGACTGTTGGTTTCGAATTCTTGGGTTAGATCGTCAATTTTTTATTAAAAATTGGCAAAAATCGAAAATTTTCAAAAAACGAAACTATCAAGTTTACAACTCTGTAACTTAACCACTAAAAATGATAATACAATTCTCTGAATTGCATCTAATAGTACATCTAAAGCGGACAAAATTGATATGTTACACATGAATATAAAGAAAGTTTAATCATAGAGAAATACAACTTTTGCAAAACCGTTGTAACCAACGTAACAAATTCACGTAAGATGTAAAATGACATATTTAATTTGTCCGCTTTGAATGATCTAATGGATGCAGTTTACAGAACCGCGATATCAGTTCTTGATGCAGAGCTATAAATTTATAAACTTCGTGCTTCTATTTTCTTCAAACGGTCAAATATTTGAAAATCGTTTAAAGAAAAATCAAGCCCTAAATCGAAATTCCGCTTCCAACAGTCACTAGAATTTAACTTTCTCTGTCAAATGCAACAAATTTCATCAAAATCGGTCCAGGGGTTATCTCATAAAAACGTTTCTGCGTTTTACATGTATTTGAATAGGCCGCGTCGGAGTTGGGCCCGAGCTAAAGCTTCATGTTAAGAGGAAAACTGTATTGCTTTATTTATTTATTTGATTTATTTATTTACAATTCTGCCAGTCTCTACTGAGACCATAGCAGGCGGGCACTATATATATGTATATATACAAAAACACTCATAATGTTAAGGATTATTACATGTATAACGTCAGTTTTGCACTTTACAGCAACAATTTACACTACATAATGTATACACCAAGCACAAGTACCCCCCCATGCTAATCTTCAAAATAGAATAAAATGGCTATTTAGGTATTGTATGCTGCATACGCGACCAGTCACACAGGGTACAAGTACATGGTGATTTGCATGATCTAATAATAGTACTAGCAATTTTAACCTGCTGAAATTTTTTTTGCAATTTTTTATTCAAACTGAGACAGTGACTCAGTGTTAGTGGAGAGAGGCGTTAACATATTCCATTCACGGGTGGCAACCGGAAAAAGGGAATATTTAAACACATCACTATTACATTTATATTCTACTAAGGTTTTTGTGTGTTTGTGCCTGGTTGGTCGTGTTTGTGAATAAGAAATGTAATTTGAAATGCCAATTTTGAAGTAATTATGCAGGAGTTCATAAAGAAATTTCAAACGTGCCTGTTTCGCTCGTGCTGTGAACGTAAGGAGCCCAGAAATTGCTAGAAGGTTAGAGGGAGATTCTTCCCGTCTAAACTTGTTATGGATAAATTGAATGGCCTTCCTTTGTTCTGTTTCTATTTTCTTTATGTTAGTCTGGATATGAGGAAACCATACAGTGTTTCCGTATTCGAGGATCGGCCTTACGAATGTTTTGTGTGCTAGGAGTTGACAAGGGTGCGAGTTGAAGTGATCTGCGAAGAAAAAGTAACTTTTTCATAGAAGATGAAGTAATCTGGTGAATATGCTCGTCCCACCTTAGGTCGGACGTTATTGTTAAACCTAGTTATTTATATTTCTGTACTTTAGTCAGAGCTGTACCATTTATGGTGTAGCAAAAGTTTGAAGGTTCTTTTTTCGTCGTTATAGTCATACATGCTGATTTTTTTACATTGATTATCATCTGCCAGTCCTAGCACTGTTCTGTAATAGTACTAAGGGATTTGTTAAGGGAGTAGTGATCGTGATCATTTTTAATTTGTCTATAAATGATAGAGTCATCCTCGAATAACTTTATTTTACACTCTATGTTAGTGGTTATATCATTAATATACACGAGAAATAACTAGGGCCCAAGCACGGAGCCCTGGGGCACTCCTGACGTAACTATTACTACATCTGATGTATGTTCGTAAATAACAAACTGACACCTATTAAACAAAAGCGGACGAACCCAAGTAACAATTTCTGCGTCTCCGATAATGTTTTTTTAGTTTATTTATTGGCTTGGTGTGACAAACACAATCAAACGCTTTAGAAAAATCAAGTAGGATTATGTCCGTTTGGCCGTGATTGCCAATACCCAGCGCGAGATCGTGTGTGACTTCTGTTGAGTTAATGTCGATACACCCCTGCGAAAACCAGGCTGGTTAGGGGACAGGATGCCTTCATTTAAAAAAGAATAGTTAAGTGTTTTAGAATTATATGTTCGAGTAGTTTGCATGCCGTGCTTGTTAACGATATTGGCCTGAAATTTGATTCAACGGATTTATCTCCCGATTTGTAGATCAGAATAATTTTAGCTATTTTCCAATCTTTGGGTAGCTTTGATGTTGAAAGGGATTTACGGAAAATAAGGCCGAGGTATCTGCTGCACCACTGTGCGTACCTTTTAAGAAATTGGTTGGGTATATTGTCCGGACCACATGCTTTTTAGTGTCTAGGGCAAGAAGAAGGTTAAGAAGGCCAGCGTCTCTGATAACGAGTGGGTCGATAGTGGAAACAGTCCGTGTAACTAAGTCCGACTTGACGCCATTATCTTTTGTGAAGTCCGGACCAAACAATTGGTTATATCTGTTGGCTTTATCCGCTTTTTCACTTTACGAGAGCTGAGTTGCGAGTGTGTTTTCTTGGCGAAAATGGTTCCAGAATCTATGTGGGTTGTTCTTTATAAAACTGCGGGTACAGTGTTCAAGTACCGGTGTTTCGCTTCTTTGGATTTCTGTTTGAAATTTTTTGCTGCAAGGGCTAGCCTAGGGGTCTTAGATGTGGTATTGTCTGTTGCCTTGGGGCTTTGCGTAACCTTTTGAGTTGGCATTTTGCATGTATTACTTCCCGAGTAATCCATGGGTTACTTTTCAATATCTTTTTTATTTAGCAGGAATAAAATTCGTTACACAGTGGGACACTGTGTCTTTAAAACGCATCCAAACAACATTTACATCAGTCAAAGGATCTGAGGCCAATGCCAAAAACTCTTGGAATTCGTGAGCTAAATAGGTTTGTATGTGGGCGTCGTCTGCTTTGTCAAAATTCATTAAATCTTGGGCTGCGGTTTGCAATAATATTTTGTAATCTAGGCGTAAGATACACATTGGAATATTCCTTCTATTACTTGTACCTTCACTTGTTCTAAGAGAAAGTTACGACTTAGCAAGATCAGGTCAAGTATACTCGAGACTCGTTTTGCAGCCTTCAAACAAAGGCTGCAACAAAGGCTTCAGAAGTCCTTTGCAGGGCTTCTGAAGCCTTTGTTGTGTACTGCATGGTAGGCCAGTTAAGGTCGGTAAGGTTAAAATCACCCATAAGAATAACACGACAATTTCGAGCATGTTCGTGCAAATATTCTTGTATGGCAATTATGCATTCGTGTCCACATACGGGGTTTTGTTATAGGCAGCCAACAACTATACTTGTGCCGTTAGTGTTAATCTTACGAAAGATTTCCTCAGCATCAGCTACCTCTGGAAGAATGACCAGTGGGATTGATTTCTCTATTGTTAACGCCATGCCTTCACCACGTGATTGCCTATCTTTTCGAACGAGTACGTAGTTTGGGGCAGTGACTTCATGAGGTCAGGTCCGGGGTTGCTTTCACTATCTCCGCCCATCAACAATAGCCTCTTAAAATATGTCATGCACGATTTACACACAGCCATATACATAGTATACACGTGACGTCACATCCGCTGCTGTCGTCTGCTTCCACTACCTTTCGCCATCTTAGGGTACCTTATCAACAGGCGCGCGGTTATCACGTCGTCATTTTTTGTGGCCTCCGTCACAGTAGCTGCAGCGTGTTTCAGGCAGTGATGGCGAAAATGAATCGTGCCGTGCTTTGCCCAACGTATTTCAACGAACTTGGCGGCCCTGCGCGAACCAGGTACGAATTAAAAGTGAACATGTGTGACAACATCGACCCGTACACGTTATGCGTCGGAACCGATGCCACCACGGACGCGGATTTTCTGCCAGCCACGACGTACCCGGACATTTATAATTACCTTGCTCTTTCGACGAACTACGCCACACAGGATCAGACGAGAATGGTGAAGTGTTTGGTGGCCCATAACTTCTTCACAAGTGGATGGGTTAGAGGCCTCGCAGCGAAGCAACTGCCTTCAAAGCGTGTTGTGGTGCTCAGCGAGGTGAGTTCTCAAAAGAGGGGGCGTTTTGCAGAGCGTACTCGTCCCTTTTAACAACGCGATTCCCTCTGCGAAAGCTAGCAGCGTTAGTGTACGAATGCGGCCCGTTTACCTGTCGCTGCTATGTTCCACGGTATGGCCACCGCCCGAATAAACGCAGCGTAGCTGTGTGATCGCTGCAAGCTAACGTTTAAAAAGCATTCGCTATGCAAGCTACTTTTACTTCCGCTTGCACTAAAGTATGCCCTTAATGATTTTTCTTTTCATGTTGTCGGAGCGAGACTTCGAGAGGTTGAATTTACCACGAACGATTTCTCATTTAATTTGGTTTCTTGCTTGGGCATGAGCAGTGGCATATCAGGAATGTTTTTACGGGGAAGTGTGTGTGTGTGGGGGGGGGGAATGGCCTTTCTAGCTAGTACGCCAGTGCTCATGTCCTCACTGCAGAGGGTGAGTTGTGCTCACTTTGCATCGTGAATAACCACAGCAAGAAACATGCTTAATATGCAGTTTCTTTTATTTGTCCCTTTATTTTCAGGTCAACCATTCCCAGAGGGTACGGGACCCCCAGCTGATGGTGTGGGTTCTTGCCGAATCCAATGGGGCCATTGTCACAGCACATTGCACGTATAAAAAAGCACGTATAAAGTATAAAAGGATACACTGAGCAATAGCTTCAGAACCAGGATAGGACATAAAACAGCAATAATAGACAAAAAATGAAATATATATAGAGCAGTACAGATATATACAGGAAGCAGTAATAATAAAATCAAATAACCATGAAGAACATGTGCATAACAAACTTGCATCAGAGAAGAGAGCATCACGTAATATTTGAGAGTACTGCTTAACGGGTTGTCTACACAGTAGTTCTTGGCATAAGTGAAAGCGAGTAACTGAAAATTAGTGTTTCTGCCTTGCCACAACAAGCTTTTGTAAACACAATGACTGGACATTAACCCAGACCCTTGTTTTCAGGCAAACTGATGCATGCAGCTTCAATAACATTTATTTCCATTTAGGCTGCTGTAACGGTACATAAGGAGTATTTGAAGCTAAAATGTATGTCGCGTGCTGTTGCTTGAGCTTAGATATTACACAAGCAGTACTTCAGACAGTATTTTAGAAACATTCTATCAGAATATTCCTGTGCATAAAGCTTTGACTTGGTCTTGCCTTTGTGATTTCGGAATAAACATTTGTGCTAATGGTGCCCCAAGATAAAATGAATCTGAGGAGTAGTACTTGAACACCATTCGCAATGCTAAACACTTGTTCTGTAATAAAACGCATCCCAATCCGTGTATCTCCCCTTTCGTAGTGGTTTCAAGGCGATTGCTATTGACGTTTCCACAATGTAATGGTCGCTGCCGAGGTCGTCGCCGGTATTATGCCAGGTGGCCCCTTCGGTGTTGAGGACGAACGTGAGGTCTGGGGTGGTGTCGCTCGAGACCGAGTTGCCCATCCTGGTAGGGTAGAGCGCGGACGTGATCAGGCTGAGGCCCATCTCTTCCGCATCGGTGGCAAGATTTTTGCCTTTGGCGCTGGTGACGCCGTAGCCCCATTCTACGTTTGGGGCGTTGAAATCTCCGGCAATAATGAGTGGGTTATCCCCGGTTTTGTCCCTGGCCTTCTTCAACAGTCTTCTGAAACTTTGCGTTCTGTGGTTCGGGCTGCTGTACATGTTCAGTACTAGTATGCTCTTAGTCTTTTTGCCTTTGGGAAAGACTTTGATGAACAAGTGCTCGCATTTGCTGTCCAGATTACTTCTGTCAATTTCGTCCCACGCGAGCCTGTTACTGACAAACGTCGCTACGCCGCTGCAGGCTTTTATTGGTGGAACGGCAATTGTTTCATATCCCGGAAGTGTGGGTACCCATCGTGTACGTACCCATCGCTCCCCTTAAAGATTTTAACAACATTACCTAATTTGCAAACCGAATGGGTACTTTGCTATCTCTCATGATGACAAAGTCATCATTCTTTAACAGTTGTCGAGCTTCTGTGACGTGCTGTGCGCGCTTCTGAGTGTCAAGATGTATTATTTATACCAGCGCTGCCAAAAGTCGTTTAATTTTTGTTGTCGACGTCTCCACGCGCGCAGTGTGTCTGTGCGACCTCCCGAGTGCTCGCTAACTTGCGCCTGTGGAAGTACAGCGAGACGTCTACCTGACAAAAAGTGCGAAGGAGTTAGTACTTCCGCTTCGGTATTATCATCAGAAGTGTGTGTGAGTGGTCTACAATTTATCACTGCGTCGACCTCTGTTAGTAAAGTGTGGAGCTGTTCGAAGCTGAAGCATCCTTTTCCTAGTGTTTTCCTGAGGCACTTCTTCACTGTTCGAATCATTCTTTCCCAAAATCCTCCCCACCATGAAGCGCGCTCAGCAATGAACTTCCATGTGATGTTACTCGAAGCACAAAAGTTCTGTACCAACATCCAACGTAGAAGTCCATATGTGAGCTTAAGTTCGCGACCGGCTGCCTTAAACGTTAAAGCATTGTCAGAATAAATTAAACATGGCAAACCACAGCGCGAAATAAATCGACGAAAGGCTAAAAAGAATGGAATTTTTGTTTCCATGACCAAAATGTTCCTAAAGTCCAAAAAGTTATCATCCTTAGGAACGACCAAGAAACCCCGATAAAAAATGTTATACTCACCTTCGGAACAAGTGCAATACCTACCTCGCTGGATGCAGATTATGTAGAGGTAAATGTTAGACCATATATCCCGAACCCCAGACGATATTTCAAATACAAAAGGTTTGTACATGCTTCCGGTGCATGCCGAGGACAAACAACTTATGCCAAATGCAGCTCCAACGATCACCGACAATCGCACCTCTTCCCCACATTGTGTTAACTGCAACGGATATCATCCAGCTTACTCGCGCTCTTGCCCTTGCTGGAAAAAAGAAAAAGAAGTAACTGCACTAACTGTCAAAGACAAAATTTCATTGTTTGAAGTGCGAAAACGATTGTCGTACCTTTCACGAAGAAGTTATGCCGATGTGACGCAGATGGGGGCAGTGTCACAGAGGTATCAGGAGTCTTCCGAACTCACGCATAGTGGCCCCGCAGTGACCCCTCCCGCCTCCGTGGTGGAAGCAGCCAGAGCTGCTCCGTCCTCTTCAAAGACCCTGCAGACACCACTCTCGCAGGGCCCTAAAATCAGTCGAACTCCAAGGCCCGAGGTACGTATCTCGGCGCCCGATTCTCGGTCCACCAGGGCTTCAGAGAGAGCGATGGAGGTCGACCCGAGAACCCCGGTGTGATCGACGCCAAAGGACAAGCGCTCTGTCGAGAGCGGAAAGAGGTACAAATTCCCAACCACCACGTTAAACAAGAAAGCGATAATCGAAAGGTTGTCGCTTCCTTGTATTACCATTTTTTTTTAGATCTGTGTCACCTAACATCTTTCTTATTCTCATTTACTCTTAACGCCATTTTTTACCTTTCAGTTTCAAAATGACTTTTATTATTCATTGGAATTGTAGAGGGCTTTTACACAGCTTAAGTGCCGTCAAAGACATATTAAGTAACTTCTCTCCTGTGGCCTTGTGCTTACAAGAAACAAACTTAGGCGAAAAGCACAAAAACATTTTAAAAGGCTTCACTGTTGTACGGCGCGACCCTACGTACACAGGCGAACCGGTTTTCGGGTGGTATAGCCATTGTTCTGCAGACCGGCATTGCAGCTACAGAAGTTGTCATTAATACTCACTTAGAAGCAGTTGCTGTTACTGTTTTAGCACAGAAAACCATTACCATTTGTTCAATATACGTTCCAACACATTCATATTTTACTGTAAGAGATCTGGAGGTAATTTTAAAGCAGATACCCAGACCTTCTTTAATAGCGGGTAATTTAGCGCTCATAACATATTATGGGGTAGCAAAACAACTGACACCAGGGGACAAACACGTGTGGTTTTTATCCTGGCAAACGACATATGGCTTTTAAACGCTGGTGCGGCAACCTACTGCTCCCCAAGCACAGGAGCTGTCCAGATCTGGCGCTGTGCACTCCATCTCTCTTTATTGATTTTAAATGGAGTGTTACTGGCAATCCTTATGGTAGTGATTGCATGCCTGGCACTATTAAAACAGCATCTTCTTTCCCTAGAGTACCACTAAGACCACCTCGTTGGAAACTCCATCTAGCACACTGCCCTCTCTTCAGCGAAAAGACCAGTCTGGGTAACATATCGGATGAGTTAACCATAGACGAAATGAATGATAAGATTATCACCTGTATACTTGGTACAGAAGAACAGACAATCCCATAATCCTCTGGTTTCGTAAGAAAAAACCTAAAAGCCTCGTGGGCGAAGCAATGTACGCAAACAAAAAAAACTACAGAACAAAGCTTGGGGTATCTTTCCATGATACCCCCAACACAAGATAATCTACTCTTTCAAAAAAGCAAAAGCCAAAGCCAGGTACACACGCAGACAAGCCGAAAGACAGTCCTGGAAAAATTGCCTCGTCAATAAATAGCTCGATAACTTCCAAAACAATGTGGGATGTGCTCGTAAGTTTAGAGGCGACTACGCACCTTGCATGATTCCCATATTTTCACCCCCCAGGCAGACAAAGAAATTTAGTAGACCAAGCAGACATATTAGGGCAGCATCTTCACGATATATCCAGCTCAGTAAACTATTCTACACTTCTAAAATGCAAGAAATCAGCGGAAAAACTGAAGCTTTCGACCACGCGAAGTTCAGAGAGATCGTATAATTCCCCCTTAACACTACCGGCCCACAGTGGCACAGCCTTCCTCACTGCGTGTTAGAGACACATGAAGAAACAAGGGTCCCACTGCTTGAATACCACCTTATGTCGGCTGCTATACGGCCACCACTGTGGCAGTGGCAACCTATGCACTGTGATACATCTTTCGTAGCTGTTACAAAGCGCGCGCCTGTCGCGCATGTCCGAGTGTACTTTCTCGAATTATAGCACAAATACTCCTGTCCTGAATTTTTTACAGACGCATCGAAGTATTATTCAGGCGTGTCCTACGCATCGGTCGGTCCATCCTTTTCGGATGCCGGTGTATCTTCACAAGTACATTCACAGCAGAGGCATACGCGATATTGGCCGCCGCTAAACACAATAAAGAATTTAATTTCTCAAAGGCAGTTATATACACAGACGCTTTGAGCGTCGTAAACGCTTTGAACACTGTCAGAATATATAAAAACCCTGTAATTGTATCTTTACTTAGTATTATGCACCATCTATGCGCCCAAGCGGCATATCGTGGTATGCTGGGTGCCGGGGCACCGATCGATTGAAGGAAACGTGTTGGCTGACCAGCTAGCCACATCCGACCACGCAAACGCTTCCAACGCTTCTAGGACTGTGCCTGTAATGGACCTCAAGGCCTCCCTAAGCAGAAAGATCAGGTCTTACTGGCAGCGCTTGTGGGATAAAGAAACAGAAACTAAACTACGTGTTATCAAGTATTATCAAGTCTACAAAGCATTTACTAAAGTAATCGCTAATAGAATCAGGAACACATTATACTTCTGTCAACCAAAGGATCAGGCAGGATTTCGTAAAGGCTACTCAACAATAGACCATATTCACACTATGAATCAGGTGATAGAGAAATGGGCAGAATATAACCAAGCCTTGCATATAGTTTTCATTGATTACGATAAAGCGTTTGATTCAGTCGAAACGTCAGCAGTCATGCAGGCATTACGGAACTAGGGGTTAGAAGAGCGGTATGTTAAAATAATGAAACATTTATATAGCGGCGCCACAACCACCGTACTCCTATATAAAGAAAGCAACAAAATCCCTGTAAAGAAAGGCGTCAGACAGGGAGATACGATATCTCCAATGCTATTCACAGCGTGTTTACAGGAGGTATTCAGAGACCTGGATTGGGAAGAATTGGGGATAAGAGTTAATGGAGGATACCTTAGTAACTTGCGATTCGCTGATGATATTACCTTGCTTAGTAACTCACGGGATCAATTGCAATGCATGCTCACTGACCTGGAGAGGCAGAGCAGAAGGGTGGGTCTAAAATTAATCTGCAGAAAACTAAAGTAGTGTTTAACAGTCTCGGAAGAGAACAGCAGTTGACGATAGGTATCGAGGCACTGGAAGTGGTAAAGGAATGCATCTACTTAGGGCAGGTAGTGACCGCGGATCCGGATCCTGAGACTCAAATAATCAGAAGAATAAGAAAGGGCTGGGGTGCGTTTGGCAGGCATTCTCAGATCATGAACAGCAGGTTGCCATTATCCCTCAAGAGACAAGTGTATAACAGCTGCGTCTTACCAGTACTCACGTACGGGGCAGAAACCTGGAGGCTTACGAAAAGGGTCTACTTAAATTGAGGACGACGCAACGAGCTATGGAAAGAAGAATGATGGGTGTAACGTTAAGGGTTAAGAAAAGAGCAGGTTGGGTGAGGGAACAAGCGCGAGTTAATGACATTTTAATTGCAATCAAGAAAAATAAAGGGGCAGGGGCAGGACATGTAATGAGGAGGGAAGATAACCGATGGTCACTAAGGGTTACGGACTGGATTCCAAGGGAAGGGATGCGTAGCAGGGGGGGGCAGAAAGTTAGGTGGGCGGATGAGATTGAGAAGTTTGCAGGGACAACTTGGCCACAATCAGCAGATGACCGGGGTAGTTGGAGAAGTATGGGAGAGGCCTTTGCCCTGCAGCGGGCGTAGCCAGGCGTATGATGATGATGATGATATCAAGCCATATCTTGGGAACTGGCCACCGCTATAGAAGCGCCGTACAGAAGTAACACTGTGCAGACTCAGGATAGGACACACATACAGGACACACGCATACCTCTTGTCCGGCGGTGATCCACCCACGTGTGATAAATGGAATGAGACACTTACCTTGCTTCACATCCTGCTGCAATGAATTGGATTAGACGCTAATAGGGAAAAAAAGCATTTTCGATTACCACGCCGGCAGCAAATTTCACTCTATCCTCTAATGATCATAGGATAGAACCTCTCTTTAAATATCAATCCTTGTTAGAATTTTTAAACGATGTACATAGTTTTCATGTTATAGCCCCAGGAAATCCGTAGCCTCTTAACAGAGGTTTCTGCTGCGGTAGCTGCATTAAAAGAAAACACCCACCTCCCTGCCTTTGGGCTTAAAGGCCTTCAGGAGGCAGACGTGCTATTTCCATATTCTTGCATTGTAGTCTCATGATCACTTATCATGCGTGCGATACCCATAGCCCACTATATGTATCGCTATCACAATATTATGCTATATATTGTTTTACGCGTCTATGATAGTGATCCATTTTTGCCCAGTTTACAGCCACGTTACATCCTAGTATCGCAACTCACCAATCAGCATTTAACACATTATCAGTCATGGCGCTCTTTGGCCGTACATGGCCCTTGCGCCACTAAATATGCATTCATTCATTCATTCATTAAGCCATACTTACGATATAAACTACGGAAATATTGGCAGACGCTATGTGACACTCAGGTATGCAACAAACTGCGCCTAATCACACCAAAAATAGGGAACTGGATCTCGGAGAAAACAGCAATACGCCAGGAAGTACTGCTCTGTAGATTAAGAATTGGGCCCGCCTACAGCACTCACTCGTATATTCTATTTGGAACTAACCGTCCGACATGCACTAGGTGTGGCAGTAGACTTACAGTCCTTTATGTTCTCGTTCAGTGCCCATTATTAGAAGAGTAGAGAAAAAAAGTTCTTCTCTTCCTTATACCTTCATAATATACCTTTGCACCCAAACCAGTCTTCTTTTTAAGCAATGACCATCTGTTTAATTTTAAATCCGCACTCAAGTTCTAAGAGGAAACGAATACCATAAAAATCATTTGCTATTTGTAGCACAGCCTCTGCTTAGAGGCTGTAGCTGCAATGCAGTGTACACGCCTCGCAGTTCTTGCGCTGAAGGGCTCAGCAGGGGCACTAGTGCTGCTATAGATTAACGCGTTTTAGTACATAATCCTTCACAACGTACTTTTATAACCATAGGACTCACTTTTAATTGACATTATTTTATTATACACATATTTTGCACCATTTACAACGAATATATTAAGCCAATCTACAGCCACTCGATTTCCACCGTATTCAACCATTGTCATTCATCACCAAGTGTCATCGCGCTCTTTGGCCATTTCTGCCCTTTGCGCCAAAAAAAAAATATCCATCAATCAATCACTCCCTTCAAAGAAATATCAAAATGTTTGGCACTCACAGGCTCTTTATTGCCGTGAGAAATAATCTGAACGTAACATTCAACTAATACTTAGTGAAGTTGCCATTAACGGCAATTACACCAGCAGCTCGGCGCGGCATGGAATCATGCAGTGATGATACAACGCCCGGGCGAGCACGGAGAGACTTCCATTCTTGTTTCACGGCAGCCCACAGTTGATCAGCTGTAGCCGTGCGGAGATCCGGGCCGCAAATTGCTTCTTGATCAACCCCCACAGGTTTTCCATGTGGCTTAGATCTGCACGTACTCGTGGCCACTCCAGCTGTGTATTTGTGATAGAACACTGTATTCTACAGATGCTCCACCTCCGTGTTCTACGAACTGCTGGTTACAAAAATTTTTAGTAACATTGAATAAACCATCATTACACAAATGCTAAGAGAACCTGTCGACAGTCAATAAACCGTGTTTAGACACCGTAACAACCTCGTAGTAACCTCCTACCGACTATTAGCCGCCGATATTAAAGATATAGATATAAAATGTCGATTGAATTCTTACGACTGTTTATTATATTATGTTGGTAGAATATGTCTACTGTAAAGCGACTATTTATTAACCACCTTTATACATCATAACAATTTGCTAGTAACATCCTGTAGACTATTCGCCACATGTGTATAGTTGACAGGATGTTACTAGCAAGTTGTTAGGATGTATAAAAGTGGTTAATAAATTGTCGCTTTACAGTTGTTAGGAAGTACATAAAAATTTTATTCAGAGATAATTATTTTTGATATTATCTATTGCAAAAATAACTTTATCTCTGAATAAAATTTTATGAATTTCCTAAAAACTGTAAAGCGACTATTCATTGACCACCTTTATACACACTAAGAGCTTGCTAGTAACATACTGTCAACTATTGGCCACGGATATGTTGCAAGCATTGACAACTGTTTTCCTATTCCTTGAATGAATTTTTATGTACTTCCTGAAAACCTGTTTTCAGTAGTCCAAGAACTCCTTGCCAGACTTCAATGAGCATTATAATGACGTTCTGAGTAACGTACATTTGTTGCCGGTTTAAAAAGTGTATACCATTCAACTGACTGCAGTAATTATTTCGTAAATAGCATGCAAACTTTAATAAAAGCTACTTAATATCCATACTGATGCAGCATTATTTAGCTTCACATTTGCAAGAAACTTTAGAATGCTGGCAATTGCAAGGTATATAGTGACTACGTACAGGAATTGTTTCCCTGATAGAAGCAGGCACTAAACAAAGGCAGGTGGCAGACGTTGCCAAGTGGCTAAGTGCGGCATGCAACTGAAGAAGACAGGTTTACATCTGTGTTTGAACACATCCATTTAATATCCCCGTGCTAGTAATGACGACAACTAGTTCTACGAGCACTTCATAATTGGATTTCTCCGTTTTTACGCATGCGCGAGGAGCAGTGGTCGCGAGAGAGAAATGTGGGGACTTTCGGTCCTTGAGATTTCTCTTCGCCTAGGTACTATGGAGAAGAAAGGTGTTAAGGCCAGAATACATGGAGCGAACTTTCACGACGAAGTTCGGCCGGCAGAAAATCTGCCGCGGCGCGACGCCGTATGTTCGTCGGGCTGCGCTACATGGAGCGAAGACAGGCCGGCCGCCGCCGGCGAATCGCTGCGTTGTTAACAGTGTGGCTAGACGAGGCAAATGCGTTGTCGTGAAACACATGACAAAAAAAAAGAACTTTAACGACAATTATTATCGCTTTTGAATTACGGAACACTCTAAAAACGCGTAAAATTTTGTTTAGAAATGATTTCTAGTCTTTTTTATGTGTTTGAGACATTCATGTGCCGATGTAGTTTAAAGAAAGCGGCGATGCTATGCGTTGTGGCAACACTGGGCGGGTAAACAACTTTTGGCTCCTTTAACTCCGCGGCTCTGTTCTGTGGCTCAACGCGCGCGCGGCCGGTGCGCGGCCGAAGCAAGCAGACCCGAAAGTAGCGCACGTGAGCTTGTCTAACCATGGCTGTAATTAACTTGTTAAATTCCAGCCGCGCCGCTTTGGATGCCATGAATACGAAAAGCGGGAGACCGGCGTGAACGATAGAGCGGGATCGGGATACACGGACAAGCGGGGAAGCCTAGACGGAAGTCGGGGCGGATAGTGAGACCTGATTGGCTCGCTTCGGGGCGCCGCTCGTTTGCCGCTTCCGGTATCGTCGCCGCCCGACGAACTTTTCTGCGCCAGCTGGATCGGCGGCGAACGACGTTTTCGCCGCCGCCGCGCGTCGCGCGTACGCCGCCGGGCGTCGAACGCCGACAATTCGTCGCATATTCGCTCCATGTATTCTGGCCTTTAGCTCCGTTCGTCCCTAGCTGAGCTGGTAACACAATCGACAGAATGCGCGGCCGGCAAGGCAAAGAAGCCGTGTCCAAAGTGAGTTTGTTGCTATTTTGTTGCGCCGGTAGCATGTTAAATTTTTATAGTCGCAGGGGGTTACGTTTGGCAGTGAGGTGTCTTCTCGGATGACTTTAGTGGCAAACCATTACATAGTGCCGATGTGCCATTGTGCATTAGTGTCGTTGAGCAAGGTCAGCATACCACACACTTCAGGAGATTCGCGGCAAAGGAAACAGCTTATGAATTCGACTGCCGTGCCGATGCGTGTTTTGTTGCTTTTTTTTGCTGCGGCTTCATATTAAATTTTGATAGTCGCAGGGGGATACGGTTGGACGTGAGGCGTTTTCTCGGATGCCTTTAATGGCAAAGCATTACGTCGTGCTGATACTGTTATGTACTGGGAATTACTTTATTCCGCACATAGTACACATAAAGAACGTAGCCTTGTCGTGGGGATGGCGACCACACTACATCACTTGGCGCGAACACACTGTCCACGTGATTGTCCCGCAACAGAGCTTGCCAGGGATGTGTGTCCACCCATCGGCACAGTGGGGAATGTTCACATGTAGTTCCGGACACTGCCACTATGCGGCTGCACCCGTCGGCATCCGAGGACCGAAACCCGAAGTAATCACGGACACAACACTTTTCCCCCCCTTAGAAGGATGCCTTGTACCAAGTAGGCTGCCGTCTGATCCGTGCTGGTCGTTTCGGTATGCTCGATTCGAATTCGAGTGGACGTGAAGCTGGTGTGCTTTCCGCTGGATTACTGTCCATGCCCCACGTGAGCGTTGCTGAGGCTTGTCTGTCCAGCTTTACTTCGCCGGCGCGCTTCCTGAGCTGGTTTAGATGGCGTCTAACTGTTCTTCCTGCGCATTTCACAAGCCAGGATCTGTGGCCCATCCTTTTAACCAGAGTTCCTTCTGCCCAGTCTGGCCCCTTGCCGAATTGTTTTACCCATACGGCTTCTCCTTGCATGAGCTGACGACTCTTGGGTAGGTCAGGTTGTGCAGCCTCCAGTCCTTCCGATGCAGTGATGAGGTCCAACCGGTTTGGCAGCTCCCGCCCGAACATGGCTTTAGCCGGTGTTAGCCCGGTTGACTGATGTACAGTGGTATGCTGCCGAAACAGGAAACGTGACAAGCGAACACTGAGCGAACCGGATGGTTCTCTGGCCAGTGCCCTCTTCAATTCTCCAACATAACGTTCTGCTTGCCCGTTTGTAGCAGGATGGTAAAGGGCTGACGTTACGCTTCGAATGCCATTTCTCTGGTAGAAGTCTTGTATCTCGGAAGACACAAATGCAGCCCCATTGTCCGACACAACCTTGCGTGGTATGCCAAACGTGGCAAACAAAGAGCGCAGCACACTAATGACTGCTGTTGATGTTGGGCTGTTCACCGGTCGCACCTCTACCCACTTGGTGAAAGCGTTGACAACAACCAAAAAGGTATGTCCTTTCACCGGACCTGCAAAGTCCACGTGCAATGTGGGCCATGGTGTCGTTGGCTGCGTCCAATTTGGAACTGGAGCCTTTTTTGGATCGCTCTGGGTGCGCTGGCACTGGTCGCATGACTTGACAGTTTCGATCTGGGCGTCCAAGCCAGGCTACCAAAGATAACTACGCGCACAAGCTTTCATGGCTACAATTCCACAATGGCCTGCGTGAACCAATGAAATGGCCTGTTCGCGTGCTCGTGCAGGTATGACAATTCTTGAGCCCCAGCTGATGCATCCTCGGTGGATAGCAAGTTCAGTGCCTCTTCTGTGGTATGGGGTGAAACTGTCTCGCTGCAGACGCTGCACGGTGCCATTCTGTACTGCTGAAAAGACATCTGCTTGAATTGGATCCTCTTGCGTTAGTGTGGCCACAACCTCAGTTGTCAAGGGCGGTTGTGGTAACGCCTCGAACATGAGCACGTCTCCAGGTGGGTTAGGCTTTTCAATGCGGTCTGGCAGAGGCAGTCTACTCCGCGCATCTGCATTCTGATGAAGACTACCGCACGATGCTGCAGGTTGTAGTTGTATGCTGACAGTTTAAGGCACCACCTTCTCATTCGGGGCGAAAGCATTTCTGGTACCGGCTTCCGTTGTCCGAGAATCCTCAGTAACGGCTGGTGGTCAGTCACGAACGTGACTTCTCGACCCACAATGTACTTGTGGAAGTGTGTGGCTGCAAAGACTACAGCAAGACCTCACGGTCAAGTTGTGCATAGTTACGTTCAGCAGCACCCAATGTCCGGGATGCAAACGCAATCGGTGCCTCTCTGCCTTTGCTGTCCAGCTGAGCAAGCACAGCACCTACACCATAAGGTGAAGCATCACATGAAATCAAGAGGGGCTTGTTTTCGTCATAGTGTGGCAGGACAGTCCTCGACAACAAGCACCGTTTGTGCTCATCAAACGCCTTTTGATGCCGTTGCTCCCACTTGCGAGTCTTATCCTTTGCCAGAAGTTCATACAGGGTTGCTGCCACTGTAGCACGGCGCTCCAGAAAGCGATCATAGAAGGCCAACATGCCTAAAAATGACTGCAGTGTCTGCTTACTTGTGGGCGCTGGCGCCTTCACGATAGCTTCCACTTTTTCCTCAGATGTGTGAATCCCTGCTGCATCAATCTTGTGACCCAGGAATTTAACCTCCGCCACACCAAACTGACACTTGGATTTGCACAATCGTAGGTTTCCCTGAGCCAGCCGCTGGAGAACTGACGCTAGGCGGTCCTTGTGCTCTTTTGCGGTTGCTCCACTCACGATGATATCGTCCAGATAAACACAACCTCCCGGCAAGCCGCTCAAAGTGGCCTCCATAAACCGCTGCAAAATTGCTGGGGCAGCTGGAACACTAAAAGGAAGCCTGTTTACCTTGTACAGCCCTTTTGTAGTGATTACTGTGAGAATCTGTGCTGTCGCTGGGGTCACATGAAGTTGAGTGTAAGCTTGAGCTAAGTCCAAGGTGCTAAAAACCCGGCCACCTTTCAAAGTGCTTCCTCTGTTGTGGGCAGCGGGTATGAAGCCTTTTTAGCAGCCTCGTTTACTGTACAGCGGTAGTCACCGCAGGCGCGCAAGCTTCCGTCTTTTTTCCGCACCCATACTAGCGTTGTAGCCCAGTCTGAGTGTTGGACCGGCTCCCAAATACCGTCTTCTACGTACTTGTCAATCTGTGCCTCTGTTGATGCGCGCATGGCAAAGGGCACAGGCGGTGCCTTCAAAAACTTGGGGCTTGCCCCCTCCTTCAGTTCCAGATTCACTGGCGCACCCGTGTGTCCTGTGGTGCCGTAACAAAAAATATCTTCATGCTTCTGTAGCGACTTGGTCAAACAGCCTTCCACCGTTGTCTGGTGAACGCCTTGAAGCTCGATGCCCAGCTTGTCAAACCGATTGCGTCCCAACAAGCTACATCCAGTGCCCTCGACAACGAGAAGTGGTAGCTTGCTAGCTGTGTTCTTGTGACGAACCATTACTGTTGCCGTTCCGACAACCTGCAGTTGCTGACCTGACCAGGTGCGCAGATGTCGTCCTGCCTCAGAGAGGGTGGGTGTGCATGCCATACGGTTTGAAATGTGTCTCTGCTAACCATGGTACACGCTGCACCAGAGTCGACCTCAAAAGTCACAGGTTTGCCGTGCACTGTAAGCGTCAGAGTAAACTTCGGGGTGCTGAATCCGTCTGCCACTGCACAGAGGTCATGCAACGTTGAAACCTCATGTTTGGTTTCGTTAGTCACTTCCGCAGTCCGTGAAGTTTCTAAGGAGATGCTACGCTGGCATGTCTTTCTCAGCCTTCTTCCTGGAAATACAAGCCTTGGCAATGTGCCCTTGTTTCCGGCAATAATTGCAAATAGTTGTGCTGAACTTACACGTCTTGGGACTGTGCGAACCGTCACAATGCCAGCAGCGTTGCCCTTGGTGAGAATGCGTCTTGGACGTCGAAGCGCTGTAGCCGGCGCGCGTAGCCGCCTTGTTGGCTTCCGCATCATCAGCTTTTTATCTGTCGTTGCTGCTGGAGGGCGCTTTCCGCTCGAATAGCGAAATCATAAGCCTTGCAAAATGTCAGATCCTTCTCTGCAAACAGTCGCTGTTGAAGATTCTGGTCGCGGAAACCACACACGAAGCGATCGCGCAACATCAGATCTAACGGCAGAAGCGCTGGATTGCAGCCCGTAGCTCCCTGCTGTGTTGCTGATGCCGTTCCCTCAGCTGGCGTCGCCGTAGCTGTTGTTGCAGTCGGCAGCGTGCCGAAATTGCAGCTCGTAGCCAACTTGCGTAGAGCGGCCACGTAGTCGTTTACCAACTTGCCTGGGAGCTGATCTCGCCTTTGGAACATCGCACGACTGTAGAATTCGGACGGTCGAGGGTCGTAGTGTGCCTGAAGTGCGGCCACGATCTCGGCATAGCTCACTTGGTCGGGCGTCTTCGGTTGAAGCAGCGCACAAACCACGTCGTAAGTTTGAGCACCGCACAGTGTAAGCAAGTGTGCTCGTTGCTTGACAGGGTCAGTCACATCGTTGGCCTCGAAGAAAAACTGTAGCCGGCCGAACCACGATGCCCAGTTGGAGCCAGTAAACTCCTCCAAACGTGCGGAAAAATCATGCTGGCGCTCGGTCATGACTCACTGGGTGCTCCACGATGCCCTCTGGGCTTCCCTGCCACAGGTGATCCGCCTCGTCGCCAATGTTATGTACTGGGAATTACTTGATTCCGCACATAGTACACATAAAGAACGCAGCCTTGTCGTGGAGGTGGCGACCACACTACATCACTTGGCGCGAACACACTGTCCACGTGATTGTCCCGCAACAGGGCTTGCCAAGGATGTGGCTCTACCCATCGGCACAGTGGGGAACGTTCACATGTAGTTCCGGACACTGCCACTATGCGGCTGCACCCGTCGGCATCCGAGGACCGAAACCCGAAGTAATCACGGACACAACAGATACATTGTTCATTAGTGTCGTTAAGCTTACCACACACTTCAGGGGAATCGCGAGAACAGAAACAGTTTGCGAATTCAACTGCCGTGCAGATGAATTAGTTCTTAATGCAACTGAGCATACAACACACTTGAAGATCCCTGGGAATGGAACGTTTTGTACTCTGTATGTGAAAGTACTAGAACTTGCGTCGCCAATGCAATCTGAGCCGTAAATCGTTGTGAAAGCTGTACAGCCACACTGGCAAAACACTACGCCATGCGGATGAATACGGAACAAATGTATGCTACAGAAAAATGGTCGTCATGCAATTTCGTAGCAGTAGACCCTTGAAAAGCTGTACAGTAACACTGATATCGGCTACGTGGTGCAGATCCGTAGCGATTCTGAGGTGCTGGTGCGCAAGGGTAATTAATGAAGGAGCGCGTATTGCTAATCCTTGCTGTTACGATGTCTAGCTCATATACGGGAAGCTCTTTGTGGGCGAAACAATGCTTTGCCACTAAAGTCATCCGAGAAGACACCTCACTTCCAAACGTATCCCCCTGCGACTATAAAAATTTAATATGGTACCGTCGCAACAAAATAGCAACAAACTCACCTTGGACCACGGCTTCTTTGCCTTGCCGGCCACGCATTCTGTCGATTGCATTGCCAGCTCGGCTAGGGACGAACGGAGCTGACAACTTTCTTCTCCGTAGTACCTAGGCGAAGAGAAATCTCCAAGGACCGAAAGTCCCCACCTTTCTCTCTCGCGACCATTGCTCCTCGCCCATGCGCAGAAAGAACGGAGAAATCCAATTATGATGTGCTCGTCGAGTTCTCCAGTTGTCTTGGAAGTACGGTGAAATGTTGCGTCGTGTAGTCTAGAAAATAGAGAAAAAACGGCAATATGTTGGTTTCATTACTGTGACATCGCAGCACACCATACATCTGTTTCTGAGAAAGGAAGTGCACAAGTTGCAAGCTGTCAACCGTGTGAGCTCTATACATCTCCATCGATTTTGTGCAAGGTACATCTAAAGTGCATGAAATGGCTGAATTAGTGCAATAGAACTGGGATCATGATGGATGTGCGCAACATCAACAGATGCAAGTCATTGAAGCTCTGTCATACCAATTGTCGAAGGCAAACAAAAGCTGCTAATCAACTTCAACTTAATGAACTTCCTCATTCATATCGTGACCAGTGCATGGAAGTTTCATGCGTGTGAATTATCTTAGAAAAGGCAAGGCGCCAGTACAAACTGTGTCGCAGCTTTGCTTCGGCACAAGTACACAGACGAGTTGAGTGCGGCACTTAAGGACCACGAAATGACACAAGCAACATGTAAGGAGATGGACAGGCATTATGAACGTTCTACAGCAATATTATTAAATGCTTCGATGTGCACGCAGACATTGCCAATGTAAGCTTGTTACTAACTAAACAGCTTAGCCTTCCACAAGACAGGACATTGTATTATTAATCCATTCATGTGACCAAGGCCTCTATCACAAAAATGCATCTGTCAACAGTAATGTATGTTTGTTAGTTATGTTGGAAAAGCTTGTATTATAATATGCTATTATAATAAGGTTAATAGCTATTTTACCAGGACAGCAAGCACTACCCTAACATACAGTGCTGATATTGTCATGAAAAGAAATTGTTTAAAACTGCACAAAGAATATTCAGGTG
Source organism: Dermacentor variabilis (assembly GCF_050947875.1). NCBI lineage: Eukaryota > Metazoa > Arthropoda > Arachnida > Ixodida > Ixodidae > Dermacentor > Dermacentor variabilis. The sequence goes on from NC_134571.1 coordinate 205,653,592, forward strand.
CTCCTTTTTCGCACATATACCCAATATGGCGTTGACTTTGTTGAAGTCTAGTGGCACCTCTTGCGGAAGCCCTTTATGCGCATTTGAGGGCCACCCAACGAGGGACCTCTCTTCAAGCTCTTCTTTGTTAAACAGAGCTTTAAGGATGCCCCTTGCGAACCGCCAGCCTGAATTATTTACATGCAAGCGCAGCCTCTTTAGCAGCCTTTCTTCAACGCATACTGCGTCACCGATGTCTACCTGTGAAACCATAGAACAAGTGCAGATTCATTTTTGAACCTTTTGATCAAGGAATGACTACAAAATAGGCTAAGCTTTGCAAAAATGGAACCAGCTGCTTCTTGCTGATTCAGTTTAAGGAACAAAGCAGCCTCACGTATACCATGCATGCATTGTGCATATCTGTGCACTCTCGCCTAAGACTAGGAAATATCAGGAACTTCAATGCAAAAGAACGTCATGCATCTGCTTAGATCTAAGTAAACGCGAGTAATTTCTTTGCTGTGTCATCCCTTGACACAGGGTGAGCTCCGGTGCAGTTCTAGTGACTAGCAGACATTGAAAGCTTCAAGCTTGATTGATTAGTGGGCCGAGGATTAAACTGAGCTTGATTAGTGACGCACAAGTGCTCTAGAAGTATAACATAAGATACAGTTGTCTTCGAATATAATGGACTTCCCCTTGCAGACATGCAATTTTTAATTTCCTGACTTCGCTTGTGTGTAATGATTTTATCTGACAAAGTGAATAAACCACATACACAAGCAGCATTTTCATAGTTAGCGTAGCCTTTGATAGTTACTGACAGCCTCAATTTAGAAAGCCCTGTAATAGGTTTGTCAAGGCAGAAACATGACTTTTTTATATTCGTTAGAATACAGGTTGCAATTAATAACGAAAATAAATTTTGCACAGCTCATCCTAATGAGAAATTGAAAGAAGCAGTTTGTGTGTGCCACATAAGCATTTAGATATCAAAAACTGTGATTACAGAAAACTTTGGCTTGGAGGTTCATTAGTGCAAGGAGCCACACCCTCGGGGAGACTTAACTAGGTAGTGTAACTCTGCTGCATGAAGCCAGCACACCACCATCAGCATTGTACTGCTCAAGTGATTTTGCTCCATTTCCTAATAAGCAGGTAATGCTGCACAAGCTATGCAAGTAATGTGGTCGTAGAAGTCCCACTCTGCATTTTTCAGGGCAGTTTTCTAGTAAGACGCTTTCTTCAGACCAGCGAGTACAACTTGGGGACGTAAGGCTAAGTTGAATCATGCAATATTTTTGCATTTTTTAGTCGCATTGCGCAAGTGGTGTGCTGGCGCTGCTGATTGAAGAAACACGTCATTCTGCTCTTCCGGTGGTACTAAATAGGTTGAAATGCGAGAGAGTTCATATAAGATTGTGCATATACTGAGACAAAAGTACGAATGACAGGCAATGTTACACAGATTTGCTTGTCAAAGACCTGTAACTTTCATATGCGATACACAATTCCGTCATGAATGTGAGCAGCAAGAAAAGTTCTGCTAGCTTTTGTAGTGCTGCCTGCTATGCATGAGATGGAGGGTATAATTATACACAGCATGAAGAGGCATAGCTTGGCAATGGTGGGAAGAGCTTTTCGAAACAGTTACTAGATAGACGCAAGACCACTGTAAGTTACAAATTGCTCAATGGCAGTGGAAGCATGTTGTTTTTGAGGAAGTGCAGCCCCGGTTGGTTGGAAAGCAAATGAATACGCTTGTAATCACAGCAAGGGAAAGCACATGTCGACGAGAATGTGCAGCTTCATACAAACACACAGCTAAATAGGCATGTGTATTCACAGCTACATAAGCAGCAACCATGTCAATGTTTTCAGTAGCCGAAAATCGTATAGCCATTGCTCTAGCCACGGCAACACTAAAGAGACACAATGAACAGACATTGAAGGATGGTGCTGTTTTGAACAGAGCTAGCCACTTGAACAGTGTCCTGGCTTCCTGCTACTGAGGGATGTATGCTCGAGGAAATGGCTGTTTGTGCTCAGCCTCACAGTCTGTTTCATATGCACAGACAGCCCAATTTGTCACATTGTAAGAGCAGGAGCAATAAAAATTTGTAGAACTTAATTCTATTTTGCCACTGCAAAGAGTCATCTAAGCCCAATTGTGAAAGTTAAGTGAGCTCAGTTGATTAGTGGAGTTATCGTGTCTCACCTGTCCTCTGATGACAGCCGCTACTTTAGACAGTCGCTCTGAATGAACATTCTTAAATAGTACTTAGTCTGTTAAAAGCTAGAAGAACAACTTTATTGCAGACTAAAACGCTCAATGGGTGGAGCCCCTAGACAAGGGCCCCAGTGGCTTCCGCGCGCCGTCTTGCTTGTCGGATGATGGCCCTTTGGACCTCTTCCGGTGAGCTGGACAGCGCCGCCTCCCATTGTGTATGCTCTGTAATTTGTGTGTTTGTCTTTTGTGGATATGCCGTGCATGCCCATGAGATGTGGTCTAAGGTTGGCGTGGCTCCGCACCATGGGCATGTGTCCGTATATCTTTCCGGATGAATTTTACGGAGAATGTGCAGGTTGTTATATGTATAGGTTTGCAGCTTTCTCCATGTAACCTGTTCTTCCTTACTGAGATTCTTATCTGGGGGTGATAGCTTCATTCTATTTCCTCTGTGATAGTTTAAAATTGCAGAGTAGTTCTGGTCAATCGGGATCGGGTCGTCAGAGACGTCCTGTGAGCACCCGTGGGGTGTAGCATGCGCACGAGCTACTCTATCAGCCTCTTCGTTTCCCCTGATTCCCTCATGACCGGGTACCCATAAAAGGTGAAATCTGGCTCGTGGTTTTATATCTCGTATAATCCTATAGACTGCGGTGCATACTCGTCCCCTGAGGTAGCTTCTGCATGCCACTTGAGAGTCTGATAGGATGGTTATTTGTTGTTGGTTTGGTTCCGTCACTTTGATAGCAAGGGCTATTGCGATTTCTTCTGCTTCCACGATAGTAGTGTTGTGAGTGGAGGCGCTAATGATTTCTCTGCCCCTGTAGTCAGTGACAGCAGCTACCGTTCTTTTCTGCCTGCCTGGGTATCTTGCCGCTTCCACGAAGCGGGAGTTTTGTTTGTCGCCGTGCGTTTTTTCAATGTATGCAGCTCTGGCTTCTCTTCTGCCTGCATGTAGAGTTGGGTCCATATTTCTGGGTATTGGCGCCACTTTGATGCAGTTTCTGATAATTGTGGGGATTGGCTTAGTTTGGTTGTGTTTTTCAAGGAGCTCGTGATACCCGAGTCTACCAAGGAGTTTCCCACCCGTGGTTGCTTGTGCAAGTCTGTTTCTTTGAGTTATCAGTTGAACTTCTGCCAGTTCCTCGAATGTATTATGAATCCCTAGAGACATGAGTTTTTCGGTTGGGGCGCACTGCGGAATTTGTAGGGCGATCTTGTAGGCTTTCCTTAAGCACGAATTGATCGCATCCCTCTCCGTTTTCGGTAGCTGGTAATACGGCAAGCTGTAAATGAAACGGCTAAGCACCAGACTTCTGATTAGGCCAAGGGTGTCTGATTCCTTCATCCCCGTCCTTTTCGTGGCTACCCGCTTTATTATTCTCGCGACTTGTTGTGTTGCCGTCTTGATGAGGTTAAGCCCGCGTTGGCAGTGTTGATTTGATTGTAGCCACACGCCTAGTACCCGGATTGTGGTCTTCTCAGGTATTGCATCATTGCCAAGTCTGATTTCCAATTTAAGGGCAGGATCCATCGGGACGTTACGATTCCCTTTGCCTTTCCAGATTCGTATAATCTCCGATTTCTCTGACGCGCATTGCAGCCCTCTGGCTCGCACGTATGTCTCGATTTCACAGGCAGCTGCTTGTAATCGTTCTTCTTTTTCACGTAGCGACCCGGTGACACAGCAGACTGTAATGTCATCCGCGTATAGGGCGTGCTGGATACCCGGGATGGCTTGTAGTTTCCTTGCAAGGCCTATCATCGCCACGTTAAATAGCGTTGGCGAGATCACTGCGCCCTGGGGAGTACCCTTGTTGGGTGCGTTGAAAGTCTTGATTTCTACTGCGCCAAATTAAATCTCAGCGGTTCGTTGGTTTAAAAAGCTGCGAACATAGTTGTATATCCGCTCTCCGCAGTTTGTTGCAGCCAGGCCATCGAGTATTCCTTGGTGGCTTACGTTATCAAAAACTCCTTTTATGTCGATGGCCATGACAACGTGTTCGCTTGATTTTGGTATATTTGTCAGGACTTCTTCCTTCAACTGTAGGAGGATGTCTTGAGTTGAGCGCTTGGGTCTGAATCCAAACATAGTGTCTGGAATGATTTCATTGTCCTCAAAGTAGTTTTGTAGTCTAGAGTTTACTATTTCAAATAGTTTCCCCAGACAGGAAGTTACGGAGATTGGTCGAATGTTACTAATTGCTAATTTCTTGCCAGACTTGGGAATTAAAACTATTTCAGCGTGCTTCCACTCCCTTGGAATAGAACCCTGTTGCCAATGTTCATTTATAAAGGTAGTATAGGCCTGTAACGCCTCATCGCTTGTGTTTCGAACCATGGGATTAGTTATCCGGTCTTTGCCTGCCGCTGTGTTTCGGGTCATTTTCGATATGGCAGCTCTAACTTCTTCGATGGAGATGGGTTCATCGATTTCAGGGTGAGGCGCCCCCCGTATTTGGTCACACAGTGTGGGGGAGATGGGTCTGTTCCGAAGCACTTGTTATATAATTCTTCTTTGAGTTCTTGTTCCGTCCCTGGGTACGTATTTATTAGCCGTTCCACCGCTTTACAGCCCTCGTTCTTGGTTTTTGTTGGTTCCATAACTGCTCTTAGTATGCGCCAAGTTTTTGCGGTACTCAGTGTGTCATTAAGGGAGTCACAGAAGCGTTCCCAATTGGACGTAGTTAGTTGCGTTGCGTACTCTTCCGCTTTGCGGGTGATTTCTGCAAAGCGTACTTTTAGCTTCCGGTTCTATGTCTGTCGCTTTAATCTTTTTGTTAGTCCTCTGCGTGCGTCCCAGAGATGCAGTAAGTGAGGGTCTATCTCAGGTATCTCACATGTGCGGGCTATTTCTTTTGTGACTTTATCCTTTTGTGTTCGTGAACTTTCACACCATTTACTTAAATCATCGATTGTGGTGCTTTGCTGGCTCTGTATCCGGCGGTATTTCACCCAGTCAGTAATTTTGGCTATTCCTATGTGTCGTTTGATTTTCTCAGTCCGAATTGTGGTGCTGATGATGTAATGGTCGCTGCCTAAATCATTTAGCCTGTTTATCCATTGCGCATCTTCACAATTCTGCACTATCATGAGGTCGGGGCTGGTGTCCATGCTCACACTGTTGCCCTGTCTAGTGGGCACTGCAGGATCCGTTATAATTGTCATGTCGAGTTGTTCTGTTTGTTCCAGAATGTTTCTACCCTTAGCGTCCTGTTTCGGGTATCCCCAACTAGGATCTTTTGCATTGAAATCACCTACTATTACCAGTGGTCTTCCCTTTACCAGGCGGGCAGTTTCCTGCAAGAGTCTGTCAAACTTTTTTCTTTCTCTGGCTTGGTGGACTGTAAATGTTTAGTATAAAGGAACTGTTTTTGTTCAGGCCTTTATATATGATTTCTATTAGTAAATGCTTAATATCCGTGTCGGTAAAAGGATCGTGTTTGATTGCGGTAATCGATTTCGCTACCAAAGTTGCTATTGCTTTCTCCGAATCGGGCTGTGTGTACACCTCGTATCCCTGAAGGGTTGGAGGGGATCCGACTTCCTGAAGGGCTATGACAGCTGGTGGCTCGCTGTGTGAGCTCACCAGCTGTGTTAAAAGTCCCCTTTTCCGCCGGTATCCACGACAGTTCCACTGCCAGATTTCGCAATTTTCTGTTATAGTTGGTTTATGTTTAGGCATGGTTGCTTTCTTGTGCAATGGCTGCCAGCCCTGGTCTGGCGTATGGCTTCTCGGCTCTCTCTCTGATGTTAGCTCCGGTAATTTGCTTACGCACCGTTTTTATGATTTTAATTTGCAGCGCCTGGAGTTTTTTGTCGGACTTCACTTGAAACTCAGTAATTTGTTGCGTTAGTTGTTGTGTTATTTGGGCTGACACCTGTTGGGTGATCTGTTGCTCTATTGAGGGTAATAGGTGTTCGAAAGTCTCTTGGATTTGTGTCTGGAGTGTTTCGATCGACTGTATTCTAGGCCGCTTTTGGGGTGCTTGTACAGCTTGCCCCGAAGCTTGCTCTGATTGCGCCGGTTTAGCCTGTGTGCTCTGTTGCTGCGACTGCATTTGCTTTAGCATCGCATTCTCACGCTCTAAGTCGCCTAAGCGAAGTCTCGTGAGTTCTAGCTCTCGTTCTAGGCGCGCTATCTGTGCAGTTGTTTGAGGTGTGTGTTGGGAGGTTATTGCTGACCAGCTCACCTTGTTTTTGTCGCCTTTATTCTTTGGAGATTGTTTCTTGCTCTTCTGTTCGCTGGTGCTTTACTTCTCCTCCTGTTTTCTGCCCCGGGAGTTGGATCGGCCTCGGGAGGCCGACCTGGTACGCGAGCGGGACCTCTCCGGCGAGTCAGAGTTCGCTAGGTCCGAACTGAGCCACCTCTTCTTGAGGGTCCCTGTGACCTGGTTATGTTGTCTTATACGCTGTCTTCCCCTTTGCGGGATGCGCTTCAGTTTTTTGGTGCACTCTGGTGCCGCTGTAGGATGAGCTCCCCCGCACAGGACACACTTGGGCTCACACTCATGGTCCGCTAGTGGGTCGCGGAGGCCACATTTCGCACAAGCCTTGATAGTTGGCCTTGGACAGACATCCGTCCTATGTCCTTGATTTTGGCATATCTTGCAGTATTGTCGAGTGGGTTGGTAAGGTATACATGGCGTCTCGCCACCGTAGCGTAGCGTGGCATAATGGGGCCATCGAACATCAGCACTGCCGTCCTCGATTTGCCAAGCATACGGGCGTAGAGTATTCGTACCCCTTGCGTCCACACTCTTAGCTTGTTGATGAGTTCGTCTTCTGTAGTTCCAGGCTCCAGTCCGTGTATGACTCCCTTAAGGAGGTTGTCAGGCGTGGAGATGTAGGTGTTTACAGAATGTCTGTTGCCTCGCAGCTCCAGCTCCTTGATCCTCAGGATCCGTTCCGGTGTTCGTTCTTCGGGTGTGCTTGCTATGACGATGTTAGAGCCCGGCCGTATCCGCAGCAAGAAATCGTCTTTTGTGATGTTTGCAGGTCCGCCACACGCCTGGACTATTGCTCTGGATACCTCATGCGTGCGCAATTCTGAATCGCCAATCCTGGTTTCGGTCTAATAATGATTTTCATGTCATTCTTGGGTAGAGGGGGTGCTTTTCGGCGTGGGTGGCCCCTTCCGCCATGCGTCGTCTCATAGCTCTCTCTCCTGTAGGTAATATTGCGTCACGGGCCCCGTCGCTTGCAGCTCCGGAGCTAGGGCGCCCCCGCTGTCCTTGTGCAAGCGCGACGCGCCGATTGCCTCCGGCGCGTTGCTCCACCCCTGTTTCGTGGTTGGGGTGGTTGACCCCGCCATTCGACTCGGCGGTCCGCGCATCGTCAGCGTCAGCAGCAGCGCGCGGCGCTCGACGGGGGGCGGAGCTACAGTGCAATTTTAACCGACGATTGCGTCGCTCCTAAGTGAAAAATCCCCCCCAAATTTTACCTGCATGGTTTAGAAGGTTCCCGCATCCGTATATGGGCGTCTTATTGAATTCGACAGACTCTTCAGCTTCCCTTTAATGCTTGCGCCGTCGCGGCAGCAGCTCGTTAAGCAGCCGATTAAGCGCAGGCAAATTTGCATTCTTTTACTTAGAAACCAGGCAATTAACTGTATCTTAGTAACTTGCGATACGCTGATGTTATTGCCTTGCTTAGTAACTCAGGGCACCAATTGCAATGCATGCTCACTGACCTGGAGAGGCAGAGCAGAAGGGTGGGTCTAAAATTAATCTGCAGAAAACTAAAGTAGTGTTTAACAGTCTCGGAAGAGACCAGCAGTTAACGATAGGTATCGAGGCACTGGAAGTGGTAAAGGAATACATCTACTTAGGGCAGGGTGACCGCGGATCCTGATCATGAGACAGAAATAATCAGAACAATAAGAATGGGGTGAGCTGCACTTGGCAGGCATTCTCAGATCATGAACAGCAGGTTGCCATTATGCCTCAAAAGAAAAGTGTATAACAGCTGCGTCTTACCAGTACTCACGTACGTGGCAGAAACCTGGAGGCTTACGAGAAGGGTTCTACTTAAATTGAGGACGACGCAACGAGCTATGCAAAGAAGAATCATGGGTATAACGTTAAGGGATAAAAGAGCAGATTGTGTGAGGGAACAAACACGAGTTAATGAACAAACGCGAGTTAATGACATCTTAGTTTAAATCAAGAATAAGAAAGGGGGGCATAGACAGGACAAGTAATGAGAGGGAAGATAACCGATGGTCATTAAGGGTTACGGACTGGATTCCAAGGGAAGGGAAGCGCAGCAGGGGGCGGCAGAAAGTTAGGTTTGCGGATGAGATTAGGAAATTTGCAGGGACAATATGGCCACAATTAGTACATGACCGGGGTAGTTGGGCAAGTATGGGAGAGGCCTTTGCCCTACAGTGGGCGTGATCAGGCTGATGATGATCATGATGACTGATGCTACATCAGTATGTATCCCTCAAACGAACGGACCGCCCTTAAACTACGTATACCTTGGTGCAATGAGCAATGTAAGGAAGCTCGCAAAAATCAAAATAAGGCTCGGAGTCGCCTTCGCGACTGCCCAACTACTGAGAACTTGATCAGTTTCAAGAAAATAAAGTCGGAGGGTAGAAGAATGCGCCGCCTTGCCAAAAGGGAAAGCTGGCAAAAATAGATCTGTAGTATTATTTCATATACAGACGAAAGAAAAGCCTGGAACAGGGTAAAGAAAATAAGAGGTAGCGGAACTCATCGCCTAGCATTGGTAAATACACAAGGAGACATACTTATTGACCAAGCTGATTCCCTAGGGGTACATTCTGAAAAGATTCTAGTTCATCTCACTACTCAGATACATTTCTGAGATACCGGCAACAAGCGGAACGACTGCTTCTGGGTCGGAAAGGAAATAGTAATCAACCTTACAACCGTCCATTTAACATGGCGCAATTTCAGGCTACACAAAATGGCCGTAACAAGTCTGCTCCAGGAAGTGACAGAATATTGTATGGAATGATCAAACACCTACACCATGAAACCCACGAAACACTTACGTCACTTTCAACTGCATTCTCGGCCGCGTGCACTCCATCTGCCTGGAAGGAAGCAATAATTATTCCAATACTAAAAGACGGCAAGGACCCAACTTCGGTCAACAGCTAGAGGCCTAAAGCCTTGACAAGTTGGCTATGTAAACTGTTTGAGAAAATGGTTAAAGGGCGTCTCCTTCATTTTCTGGAAAGTAACGAACTATTAAATCCCCTACAGTGTGGTTTCCGGTAAGGTAGATCCATAACTGATCACCTTGTCCGCAGCGAGACGAATATTCGCGATGCTTTTGTGGCATAAGCAGTTCTTTTTGTCAGTATTTATTGACATGGAGAAGGCTTATGGCACCAAGTGGCGCTTCGGCATTCTGCACTTGGCTGAAATGGGAGTCCGAGGCAATTTGCTGAATGTCATCCAGAGTTACCTGTCTAACCGCTCGTTCCGCGTCAGAGTTGGTAATGTGCTATCTCGTCTATTTACACACGAAACGGGTGTACCGCAAGGTCGCGTGCTTAGGTGCACTCATTTCGTTGTAAAAATAAACTCGCTTTATACTATCATACCACGTACAATGTTTTTTTTCTATCTATGTGGATGACGTACAAATAGGCTTTAATCATGTAGTACTTCCATCTATGAGCGACACGTGCAGCTTGGGCTAAACAAATTGTCAAAATGGGCTGACGAGAATGGGTTTAAATTAAACCCACAGAAAAGCACGTGTGTTTTCTTCTCGAACATGAGAGGTGCATTACCTGAACCCGCTATTTACCTTAATCGACAACGCTCCCTGTGAGCCATGAACCCCGCAGGGGAGTCTGCGTCAGCAGGCGTTTGGTGTGCTGCGACACCACGTACCCGAGCACACGAGGGCTGGACCCTCCCGCTTGTAACCGTGCGCGGCTTAGCCGTCAGAAACGTGTTTCCTTTTTCCGTACCTCAGAGTATGCTGACGCGGCGCGCAAGGGGGCAACGTCGCAGCAGACTCCGGTTCCGGACCGGCCCACAAAGAGTGTGGTTGCGGCCGTGCCACCAGTCCCATTAGAGTCAGCAGTCAGCGCTGCTGCGCCGTCCCCTTAGGAGGGCCCATCGACCTCTGGGTTGGTGGCCTCCAAGGCCCTGCTTTTCGAGGCAAGGCCTACGGTGAAAACATCCCGCTCGTGTGAGCGGAAGTCCGCGCCTCCCAAGAGTCGATGGACACAACCCCGAACCAAAAGGCGCATCCAGCGCCTCGGGAGCGGCGCGTATCTCGCGACCCCTCCAAGAACGACAAAACCCGAATCACGGGGCCTGAAAAGGCTCCGTTAGTCATTTCTCGAACTTGACTCCTCTTGACACACTTCAAAAAAACACGAAGATTATGGCTACACAAATAATACACTGGAACGTTAGAAGTCTTATCCACAACCTCGATGACAATAAGAACTCTTGCACAAATATAACCCAAAGGTGCTGTGGGTTCAGGAAACACATTTTAAATGTACACAAACAAACTTTCTTGGCCAGTGCACCATCTACCGTAAAGACCGCAACGAGGCGAATACCTCGTCTGGCGGAGTAGCAATAGTTGTGGACATGTCCGTAGCTTGTCACTATGTTGCCCTTCAGACGCACCTTGAGGCAGTGTCAATTCCGGCAGTTCTTTATTTTATCACTTTATTTTGCATATACATACCCCCTAAGTATCATCTCGAAAAAGGGATTTTTATAACCTAATTGATCAGCTTCCGGACCCCTACATACTCGCAGGCGATTTTAATGCCAACAACACCATGTGGGGAGATTCTCGATGTGACGCGAGAGGTCGTTTCATTGAAAATTTTCTTGTGAGCTCCGATGCGTGTCTTTTCAACAAGAAGGACCCAACGTATTATAATGTTCAGCATAATTCATATTCATCAATAGACCTGTCGATTGGCCCTGCTTCAATTTTCTCGGACTTGCAATGGCATGTAATAAAACATCCCTATGAAAGTGACCACTTCCATGTAATGTCAAATTCAATACCTCAACACGAATTCCCCCCACGTACCCCCCATTGGAAACTAGCCTCCGCCGAATGGAATCAGTTTAAGGAATCAACTTACTTATCGCATGTTACCATCGATTTTAGCATAGATGAAGCAGTAGCGCATTTTACTTCTTTTATATTCCACTCTACATAGCAAGCTTTATATTCGCCAAACCCCCCACTCTTCACTTACTAACATTGACCATACAGAATTTTAGCACAGGAATATGCTATTACCTAAAGCGAAAACAACCGATAGAAAATGAGCGTTAAAATTCATGGACCCCAAGTTCTGGAATTAGCTTCCATGTGACTTATAAAACTCTCTTACGTCGTCTTTATTTAGGAATCTTTGGAACATTCATCTGATCCATAGACTGGTCGGCACAGACTGCTTATAGTTTTCATTTGAAAGCCATTGTGAAGGTCATTCTTCGCCACCTAAACAGCGAGCGCACTGCTTTTTGATCACGTTAGCCACGACGGCGCTGTCGTCCTGGAGAGAGAAGACAACCACCGACGGCAACTCCTTTTGGTGCCCTGGCACATCCAGAAAGTGCCGGGTAACATCAATCGATCGTTAGGAGCACTTCCCGTCGTTTGTTGTCAAGATCTAAGAAAAGTGTTTACAAGCCTATGAAAGCGGCCAAAACGCATATAAGCGGTGCGACGCCTGCCGCAATGTCACCCTGAAGAAGAAGGCGGTCGGGCTCCGAAACGTCGGGTGTTAGAATTAATTTGCTTCGAGTTGTTTTTCCTTCTCTGTAGTGTACTCGCTGGATTGCAAGAAGTCATTTAATTATGAGTTTAACCTCGCTAAACTGTAGAACAGGTTATGAGCGACGTGGTTAATGGACGGGTCGAGTAATTATTGAGGCGAAATCTTATGTCTCATCAAGGCGAAAAGTGACTGTCGTAGTTGTCCGTCAACACGAATGGCAGGAAAAGTCAGGTGACCTCAGCGGCAGCACTTCTTACCTATATGCAAATGCTCAGGCAACAATTTTAGTAGTGCGGGTCACCGTCATGAACGTGTTAAAATAGAGTTAATCCAGCCACTGGAACCCACGACCTTCGGCGTTAAGGTTAAGACACAGTTAATTAATATCGAGGTAATTTAGGCACTTGAAGCCACGACCTCTGGTGGGAGTCGCACCTTCGATCTTTGGTGTCAATTAGGGCGAAGTTCATGAAGCTACATGTAGTTAAAGTAACATCAATTAAGGCACTCGAACCCGCGACCTTCGGTCATAATCAAATAATACAAAGTATGAACGCATTCGAATGTCAGTGTCAGGTAATTTATTGAACGTCTCTTGCGCGTGCAGGCTTCACTTTCACCCTCTTTGGCGTATGCTAAAGTGACTCTCAATTATTGTCACCCAAAGCATGGCGTGGGATCAGTCTTGCGTTCCGCCCCCATTCGAACCTGCCCGGGAATCGAACCTGCTATTAGTAACGCGCACAAGTAACCCAGTGGTGGGGACGTTGTGCTGTTGAGCTGTAGGTCGCGGGTTCATCCGGGCCTCAGGGGCGCATTTTGATGGCGGACAAAACACAAACATACTTGTTCTCTTACATTTAGACGCACTTTAATGAACTCCAGGTGGCCACGGTTAGGCTGAAGTCGCCCACATGGCGAGCTCTCCAGTTACGCAGAAGGCTGACGCATAAAGTAAGCTTCCCAATGGTGGCAAAAGAAAATGTGCCAAGGAGTATAAGTGCTTTAAATACGTCTACTGTGTGCCTCCTTGGCCTTCCACATTTTACGGCACATAGACAGCGCCCATCTCTGCTTGCAAAATATTGGGCGTTGCGCAAAAGCACATCCTTGTACAACCACTGCTACGATTATCGCTCGAACGCCGAAAGCACGGCTCGTCGGCGGCCTTGTAGCGGTGATGAGCGTTCCTGAAGCGAAAAGCACAGCAAATACATTCCCACTGCAAGTCGACTGGCCCACTCCATACTGTGACCGGGTGACACGCGGAGCGGTCGACGCCCGCGCGATATTATTAAAAATTGGAAGGTTGTACACTCTGAGCAACATCTAAGCAAGCTTGAAAACCAAACAAGTGCTTGGCAAAATGCGTACTTACCCCGAAACGTGACAATGCCTCTAGAAAACAACAGTAATACCACAATATAGTTTTACTGCCAACCTCCGTTAAGAGGAAGCTTTAGCTCCAGTGCTCCTATCTAAATACATGTAAAAGAAAAATTCGCTTTTCTCGGCAACCACCGCACCAAATTTGACGAGGTTTGTTGCATTTAAAAGAAAAACTTTATATCTAGTGACCGTTGGTTTCGAATTTTTGAGTAGGTCGCCGTTTTTTTATTAAACATCGGCAAATATCGAAAACTTCCAAAGAACAAAACTATGAAGTTTACAACTCTGTAACTCAACAACGAAAAAGGATAATGCAATTCTGTGAATTGCACCTAATAGTACATCTAAAGCGGACAAAATTGATATGTTACACAGGAATACAAAGAAATTTAGTAATATGAAAATACAGCTTTTGCAAAATCCGTCTAACCAATGTAAAAAATTCACGTAAGATGTAAAATGACATACCGAATTTGTCCGCTTTGAATGATCTAATGGGTGCCGTCTACAAAACCGCGATATTTGTTCTTGATGCAGAGCTATGAATTTGTAAACTTTGTGCTTCTATATTTTTTTCAAACGGTCAAATATTTGAAAATCTTTTTAACAGAATTCAGGCCCTAAATCGAAATCCCGCTTACAACAGTCACTATAATTTAACTTTCTCTCTAAAATGCAACAGATTTCATTAAAATCGGTCCAGGCGTTATCTCAGAAAAACGTTTTTGCGTTTTATATGTATTTGAATAGGCGGTGTCGGAGTTGCGCCTAAGCGAAAGCTTCGTCTTAAGAACAGTACCAATTCTTTCAATGAATGTGCAAAGCAGCATCATAAAGAAAGAGGAGAAATAAATAATAGGTAAATTCCTTATGGTCACTGTAGTTATATTGATAACTTGGAGCAGCGAAAGTAGCCAAGGTCGTCGTGTACTTCAATTACGTGTACAGAAAAAAAAAATATAAGAGAACTTATTTGTTCGATCTTGCAACGTTATACGAACACCGACTATGCTGTTTGTGAAGATTATATAACTTATCGTGAAGCTGTTTGCGTGCTCTCATTTGCTCGTCTTCCTTCTTGTGACTAATATGAGAATAAGGGGGCTTTTATACCAGAGTGCCCCCGAGAATGTAGAATTTGCAGCGACTTATTTTTTTTTATTAACGCTGCGATCTGTCATTTTGATTGTTTGTGCTTGTTCATTTAAAGACAAATTATTAGCGCAAATCGTTCATTCTTTAGTTGAGAAAGATTAATGGAACATTGCAGGCAAAAAAATAAAAAATAAACTGAGTACAGCCTTGGTATTTGAAAGTTGTCACTAAAAATTAGCATTAACACTTTTTACGCGCTCCTATCTTGCACTTCCCAAGAAAAATTATAGATATCTTTGAATAACGAGTTCGCAAAAACACATGTCATCCGTGTGAACTGGACGGTTGAAACAGTGCAAAACCTCGTTACGTTATCCTGTGCTACTTTCTAGAATAGGAAAGCGAAAAAGGAAACGGCATGGCACATTGCCAAGACAGGGAAGTCAAAAACGACCACCAATAATAATTTGTGTTTCGCAGTGTCCGCTGCAGTGCTATATATCTTCCTCTTTGGTGTGCCGCACAGTTTACTTCTCATATGAGCTGAAGTTAACTGGAAACGCTATTGATAGGGCACCGGAGGTAAGCGATGGTCAGTGTTACGTTTCCAGTGTCCTGACGCATATGTTGTTTTATTCGGCCTCTTGTGTTTTCAAAAGCGACGCCTCAGTCAATTCAGAATGGTATTGAGTGTGCGTGGTATTGACGATGAAGTGTATGTGTGTGCGCGTGTTGCTACCACGGACATGTCGGCTCTTCGAGGCATGTCTATGGGTGTGTGGGAGCGCGATATTGAGCAAAGAATTTCACAAACAAAAATGTTTAAATGAAACAACGAAACGTGACAACATTGACGTAGCGTCGTAACTTCTCGAAGTTAATCAAGTGTCTAAAGATTATCGTCATAAACTCCCTTTTTAACCCACTTGCATTCTAAGTACTTGCACTCCAGATATAATAGAATCATCTAGCTAAAAAAGTGGGGTAAGCTTCAAACACAAATGTTATTCACGGGCAGTCTTTTTTTTAGTAGCTTTCTCGCGTTCTTCCCGACAGTCGAACGAGTTATTGGCGTCAGGGTGATATCCTGCCCTTAAATTGGCGAAACGCAAGTGACTGCGTAAAAAACCTGCATTGTAGAAGAATTATGAAAGGCCAGCCTAGTCAACAACCACAAATAGAAGTTATAAGGCTTTCGAGGAACCGCTTATTTTGATCCTAGCCTTGTCGGAAATTGACGCAGGTGCATAAATCTTATTTTTTTCTGCCATAAACTGTCTATTAAATACTCATTATTGGTGTTCGTGGACTGTGACGGTAATTGTGAAGGCAGTTTTCGTTGTGTTACCTGTTCCAGATGCGTCTGTGAGCCACATGAAATAGTTAATGGAGGGACGAAAGAGAAAATTCAATAGAATATTCAGCTTTCTTTTAGACCTTTGCTTGACAGCATTGATCACTGTTCATTATAATTGCCACGTTAGACGCCAATTCAAATGTTCATAGTTGTTTTACAGGACGGGTCGACCAACTCTCCAAGCTTACTTAACATATGCGCCACTGGCATTGTTAACCGTATTGCGCAAGAATATTATGGGATTATTCACAACGAATCGTACGTATGATGGGCAAGAACTGCCACAGAAATAACGCTGAGACAACAACTTATCGAAAGTGGAAACATTCACGCTTGCGCATACAACAGTGTTAGGTTTTTTAGCCAAGAATTGATTCTAATCAATGCTTTACATGAGGTCCGCCATAGCTCAAATGCGCATCATGTTAATTATTGATCACACGCCCGTAAAAAAGATTTCATCCAAGAATTGCGCTCCTTGACTTTATTAATATAGAACATGAACTCTTCTGAAGCTCTTCTTGTTCTTTAATTTTCAAATCTTGCACATAGGTTGTAATTCCCCATTTGGGTGCAACTGTGTGCTCACACCTCATTTTCTACACCTTGCGTCTCCGTTTTAGGATGACGGCTGGCGTACTTAGGTCCCAAATCCGTTCAATCCCCTCCTCCGCTCTGCCCGGGTCCCGCCTGCTGGCGGACCGGTAAGCCGGTAAGGCGGATCGTGTCGGAGAATTTGGTGTTCGCTGAGTCGGCACGACGGGTCGGGTCGCACAGGCACTCCGATTGGACGAGATGGTGTGTTGACAGCTGACAACCATTCGGTGGAAGAAAGGTGTTCAAGGTTGGCACCTATGTTTAACAGCCGACGATACCGGCATATTTTTGCAGGTGCGAGTTTAAGTTTCCGCGTCGCGGTGAAAACGTGACTCGTCGCATTCTGTTCTGCAGCCACATGTGTTGGATTGGCGCGGTCATCCTTGTTCGAAACACTGCACAGTCATCTGCGTTACCTTTTAAGAAATGTATTGCAGTCTCATCATGTCGCAACATGGGACCTATTCTTGGACGATCACTTTCAGTGCGCGCTACATTGGCTGCTTGAGAAAACGTCTCGAATTATCGAACGTGCCGCGTTCTGCGTCAGGTGAAAGTGACCGTACTATTGTTGCTTAGTGAGCGCACTACAACCACGGACAAAGAAGACAGACGAAACACGAGCGCTGACTCTCGACTAGAAGTTTATGGCATTCCAACATCCATATATATAGGAAAATTTCACCACATGCGTACACCCGCGCCCCATACATTCCCTCAGCCAAAAGCGAAACAAGACAGACGAGCGGTAAAACAAGTTGTGGATCCTTTTTAACGATTATATGCTTCTAAAAAAGCTTTTTCCTTCTTGTGTAGTGCAAGTGACGCCTGGCTTACGCACCTGTCACCATATTTATTGATCAGGTGGGCCTCTGAAATGAGGCGGGCCTTTTCATTTTTGTTTGTCGAGATTGCGTGTGTGCGATCAAAAATGGGCTTGCAACTGCAAGCTGAGCAATGGGTGGCCATATATGATAGACCAGCGTTCTTTAGCCTGTAGGAATGTTCTTGCAACCTTTTGTTTATACACCTGCCCCTTTGGCGGATGTAACAAGATCCGCATGACAGGGAAATCTCGTACACAACATTGTTGCGGTATGCCACCAAATTTGTCCCATGCTTTACTTTACGTGAATGCTGCGCAACCATGTATAGTAAAGGTACAAATTTGGTTTTGCTGCTTGTAAACTTTACAAACACGATATAACCCTAACTGAAACAGAAAAAATGAACATGTACTCAGCCATGGATGAAGTTCTTACCGTGTATAAGAATGTTTTGCATAAGCGGTTAACGCGAGGCAGCAAAGAATTAAAGGTTAAGCAGTGTGAGTGTACCATTCGTTATGACTGTAATAAAATGAACACATATGTCACCTTACACAGATATACTGATCAGATGTTTTCAAGTAGAATATTTATATGAACGCAAATAATGACTTATATTGCTGAAAAGACAACTCCTTTCGAGTGAAATCAAATAATGACATTTTTTCTTGATGGCCTGGTTGGTGAATATGTGGCCATTTTGCTACTTATACATACCTAATTCAGCATTTCAACAATGTACGACGCAATACTATAGTGTGAAAAAATTAAGCAGTGCCCATGGCTGACATGCTCCCTCTCTCAGCCATAGTAGGAACAAGGACGATCGACTTGAGACTGTTTGATGCTGTCAGCATCACACAGGCATGCGTGCTCTATTTTGATTCTTTTTTCTATATAAAAATAAGCTCGTACAGGATGTACATGATTAGTGAACTATTGTAAGCTCTACTAAGGTTATTTGATTGAGTTGGGCATGGGCTGCGTGTTGTTTCTGTAGTAACGACCTAGCCAGCTAATGCACCGCCACATGTGAAGAAAAAGAAGAAATGTATAGCGAAGCATAAACTTCTTTTAAGTACCTGGATTTTATCTGAAAGCAAACCAAGATTATCTATTGAGTAACCTTCGCAGAGAGTTTAGTGACTTAACATTGTGTGAAAACATTCATCTTATAAGTAGTTCTGTGTTTGTCTTTCTTAATTAGTAGCTGCTTTAACAGGCACATGACAATGGTGTGAAGGTTCATATGGCGCACGACAAGGCCGCACAAGAAAGTGAGGAAACATTTGTTGGCACTTTTTATTTTAATAACAAGCCAACGAATAGCTTCTTCGGTTCAGCTTTGTGACTTGCGTGCAATGTGTTCTGCGTAAAGCCTAAAGATTTGTGTGTTGTTATTTAGTCACTACTCTAGTTACCAAATAGATGGTACCCATTGAGTTCTGCGAAAGAGAGCACAGAACATTGCAATGAAGAGGCCATAGTGGTTCAACCTCTGTGCCAAGTCTAAAATTCTTCCACAAGAATACATACTTAGTGGCATATCGGGCATGCATTTCCACATGCTGTACTAATTAATACATCACAAATAAGCTTTCGTTTCTTCCTGTATTGTTTACAGTGTTCCGATTCCATTGCAGCGCTGTGCGTGTGGAGTAAAATAACCTGAAAATTTAAATCTGTGGTAATGAGAACATTGAGAGCAAATTTTTGTGTGGCTTAGACAATATAATGCTCCTACATATGGGTCACCTTGGTATCAGTCGCTCTATTCTTGTTCACTGTGGCGCCTGAACTATATGGTGCCACCAGGCACTGCTGTATTCCTCCGGGCACACTAGAACAGCGTGACTATGCACAAACATCCCTTTCCATCGCTCTGAAATGAAAGTGGCGCACATTTATTGTCAGGACATGCCTATTAGCAGAACTGTTTAGCATTCGAAAATGCCTTTGAAATGGAAGGTTTGATGCCCAGCTTTGATTGTGTGAAATTTTACATTTATAGCGCAAGACCATATGATGCACAGGATGCACACAACACAAATATTTGAACAAGTTTGGAGAAGGCGACTAAGCTTGAACAAGCTTAATATATCTGAACCATATGAATGTTTTGTAGCGGTGGTACAACACAAACGTCAAAGGAGAACTTGTTCTATGAAAGTTTTGTTGAAATATTTGGTGATGAGCAATAAAAGCCATGTCTAGGACCGCAGGTAGAGCTGACTTAGAGCGTTGCAGACATTGGGAAAATTCCGGTTTTGGCAAAAATTTTATGCCAAGCACGCCACTTCCCCGATGCGTTTCGATAGTCGCCAGGATGTGCCTTCCGCCGGGGCATTCCTTCACTGACTGAAATGCCATCGCGCTCTGAGAGTTCATGCGGAGTGTTAAAGGGTTGTATGGGTCTCATCACGGTCTCATAACTGTTCAACGTGGATGGGTAACGTGCTAAAGAGCGATAAGGGGTTTTAATACTCGGAACAATTCTACTAAGGTTTATAAGGACAGATAAGGGTTGATAAGGGTCGGGTCCAATAAGTGTCGATCGATTCTGATAAGGTTGATAACGATCGGTAAGGGCTGATAAAGGCCAGATCGAGTCGGATAACTTTGATAACAGCAGATAAGAGTTGATAAGGGTCAGATCAAGACGGATCAGGTTGATAATGACTGGTTATGATTGATAAAGGTTTATAGTGGTCGGATCAAGTTTTACAACACTGATAATGACCGATAAGGGTCTGATAAAATCTAAGGCCGACAAGAATCGATAAGAGTTGATTAAGGTTAATAGCCGTGATCAAGTTTCATAAAGTTATAAGGACAAAAAATAGTGGATGGTAATCAGGTTGACCAGTTACATAAAGTTCGATCGATTTGGGCACATTTACGGATAGTTGAACGGTCACGGTCTGCCGCGTAGTATGCGTGGAGATGAACAAGTGGCACAATTCTTAAGCATACTTAGCAATTTCCAGTGAAGTTTCCGTGCCATTTTTTTAATAGTTTCTTCCGTCTTAGCTTAGACAACCCATTGTTATCGCGCATGACAGCTGAAGAAAAACGTGCTCGGCAAACAACATGAGATAGAAGGCTAAACATTAATGCAGTTGAGGTCATATTCATATAGACTTGTTGAAGGGTGGTGGGCATATTGTTCTAGAAATACTGCCCACACTGTATACGCAATCCCTCATGACCTCGAGCGTACCGAAATCTTGAAAGAACGTCAACATAATCTTAAGCCCTAAGAAAGGGGGCGCCAAAGACTTGAAAAATTATAGACCGCTCAGTTTACTCTCCGTTGCCTACAAAATATTTACTAGGGTAATCGCAAATGTAATCAGGAACACCTTAGACTTCTGTCAAACAAAGGACCAGGCAGGATATTGTAAAGGCTTCTCAACAATAGACCATATTCATACTATCAATCACGTGATAGAAAAATGTGCGGTACGTAACCAACCCTTACATATAGCTTTCATTCATTACGAGAAGGCGTTCGATTCAGTCGAAACCTCAGCAGTCATGCAGGCATTACGGAATCAGGGTGCAGACGAGACTTATGTAAAATGCTGAAACATAGCAGCACCACAGCCACCTTTGTCTTCCATAAAGAAAGCAACAAAATCCCAATAAAGAAGGGCGTCAGGCAGGGAGATACGATCTCTCCAATGCTATTCACAATTGGGGATAACAGTTATTGGAGAATACCTTAGTAACTTGCAATTCGTTGATGATATTGCCTTGCTTAGTAACTCAGGGGACCAACTGCAATGCATGCTCACTGTCCTGGAGAGGCAAAGCAGAAGGGTGGGTCTAAAGTTAATGTGCGGAAAACTAAAGTAGTAACAGTCTCGGAAGAGAACAGCAGTTTACGATAAGTAGCGAGGCACTGGAAGTGGTAAGAGCATTTACTTAGGGCCGGTAGTGACCGCGGATCCAGATCATATGAGACTGAAATAATCAGAAGAATAAGAAATGGCTGGGGTGCGCTTGGCAGGCGCTCTCAGATCATAAACAGCCGGTTGCCATTATACCTCAAGAGGAAAGTGTATACTGTGTCTCACCAGTACTAACCTACAGGGAAGAAACCTGGAGGCTTACGAAAAAGTTCTACTCAAATTGACGACCACGCAACGAGTTATGGAAAGAAGAGCTTCATTAAATGCTTGTACTAATAAAGGGGCCACTTCTCTTTTAAATGCCTTATATAACGCAGCGCTGAGTCCATCTGGTCCCGGTGACTTGCCCAAGTTCAAATCGTCGATTGCCTTTTCTACTTCCCTCTCCATTATTTTTCCTTCTAATCGCTCCTTAGCTTTATCACTCAAACGCGGCATGCTGTGCAGAAAGTCTGCTTTGAAACCCTCTAAATTCGCTTCCTGAAATGCAAAGAGCGACTGGTAGTATTCGAAGAAGGTGTGTGCTATGCTCTCGTTGTCGTCAACAGCAGCTCCATTCATTAAAAGGTGATCGACATGGTTTCGTCGTCTGTGTGCCTTCTTTAAACCGAGCGCCCTTTTAGTGGGCGTCTCCCGTGCCGCTAGTACATCTGCTCTTGCTCGCTCGATGGCACCTTGGTAACGTTCTTTGTCGATCTGTTCAAGCTTTTCCTTGACGCTCCGCACATCGTCTTTGTACAGACCAGGCTCTCTGCACTCAAGCGTTATCAGCTGCTGAAGTAGTGTTCGCAAACCCTTTTCTTTATATTGCCTCTCAAATTTGAGGCAGCTTGACCTTTCTAAGGCTTTCATTTTACCTTTTTGTTTAAAACATTCCCACTTTTCTGCTACTGTATCAGCTGCATTTTCGCGTATTTCGTTAACCGCATCCCGTACTGCCTTTACAAAAGATGCATCATTTAATAACAAGTCATTGAGTTTCCATCGATGCCAATTCAAAGCATGTTCCCTTTTCCTTATACCTATGTTACATTTTACCAGGCAGTGATCCGAAAATGACACGGGCACAATGCAATAACCGTGGCATCTTGGAATCGTGTCCAAGGAAATGTACATGCGATCCAGTCGCGCATGACTACTGCCTTGAAAACGCGTAAATGGCCCTTGACGCCCCCCATCCAGACACTCAAAAACACCATCGAGTTCATTTTCATTAATTTTGGCAAGACCTCACTACTTCTATCATGCACACCGGCATTGTAGGCTCTGTCTCTAGCACTCAACACACAATTGAAGTCCCCTAATAATACAACGCGCTTATTACAACAAACGTGCTGTGAGAGGTTCGAAAAAAAAGGGCGCGCTCATCTACAGAATTCGGCGCATATACGCATATGACGCGAAACTCAGTCACTGATCGTAAACTCACATAAAACAATTCTTCCAGACAGACAGTACCACACACCTTGAATATGTAGTCCCGGCAGCTTCTTCACCAAAAAAAGGCACCCCCCGGAGGTGCCTACCGCATGAGTGACCACCACAAAATGCCTAATCGTCAATCGTCGCACCATGCTCCCGGTCTCCTCCTCTCCATCAACCTTGGTTTCCGGACAGCTAGTACGTCTATGTCATGGTCAGTTACCAACCGTAGGACCTGACATTGCCTACGACTAGCCGCCAACCCTCGCACGTTTAGTGTGGCAATACTAAGAGACGGTATTTCAGCCATCTTCATCTAACGAGAAAAGTTGGCTCGGGGCATGGTGCTTACCGTTCACGACTAGCCCTTGGCTAGGCGCCTCCGGGGCCTTCCGGCTTCCCGGCATTGTTTGTCGTCGGCGCTTTGAACACAGGCATTCTTTCAGGCGTCACATTCGGCTTTGGTTTCAAGCCAATCCGCTTCCCAAGAAGCGTCTTTGTCGGTGGCCCATCGGTGGTGCTGGTCGCACGCTCGCCCCGGTCCTTTGTCTCGTCGTGGGGACGTTTGCCCGGGCCATCAAGAGTCTCAGTCCAGTCGCCGTCTTTGACAGCCTCGTCCTGCTGCATTGCCGTTATACCGTTGTCGGGTGGGTCTTCATAATGGATCCCGTAGCGGGGCCCACAGCAGTCGCGACCTGCGCCTTCCCGCTCTGCTTCTCAGTACCTTGAGCAGCCGTGCCTTCTGCGCCGACGGTCGACGTCTCGCTGACTGTCGCTGTTGGTACCAGGTCTCCGATACCTTTAGCGGCGTCCTCCGTCTCGACCACGTCCATGACGTCCTCTGCGACCACGTCATTCCCTGCTGGGCCTGTCACAGCAGCGTAGGATTTGACGCAGTGGGCGTCAACATGACCGAACCGTCGGCAGCGAGAACAGCGCGGAACTTTACACTCACGGCGGACGTGCCCCGGGCCATGGCAGCGCAGGCGCTGCATGGGTCGACCAGGGACGACCACCAAGGCCAGCTCTCCGCCGACGCGGACCTGATGAGGAAGGTATTCCACTTTTACGTCGCTTTTCATCTTTAGAAGCACAGTCCTGGTAGTCGACGTCTTGTCGCCCATGCCATGGACGCGCCACCTTTCCCGGCTTACCTCCTCCACCTTGCCGAAAGCCATGAACGCCGTCCGTATGCCCTCGTCTGCAACGCCATAGAGCAGCCAGTGAAGCCTAAGCTTCATCTGTTGGTTTTGCGGGTCCACAATGACGCATCGTCTTCCCTTGCAGTTCTTCAAGGGCGATGAGGCGTTTCGTCGCAGTGGCGTCAGACAGTGTCACCACCCAGACGTGGTTTTTCTGGTACGCAACTATGCATACCACGTCAGGCAGCAGTCCCGTCGGCAGTAGGGCGTCTATAACATCTTGGACCTTGTAAGGTCTGCCGTGTACATCAACGTGCAAAAACACGGTGTTAAATGCCACTCGGCTTTTCGCCAGCTGAGGCAAAATAAGTGGATAATCCTTATCGTCGTCGGTGACCCTGTTTCCGCGACCAAAATTGACCGCTGTCACTGCCCCGGAAGAGGCCATGACCCTACGATCCGAACAGCTCGGCTGCCGGATGCAGAATGCATGGTATGGCCGATGGCAAGGATGCGTTGTTTACGACTGCACCTGTATCGTGCTATGTTGTGCATTCGCCGAATGTATTGCTACAGCACGTACGCGGCAGTCTTTCCGTGAACAATACACACACACGTCGTGTACGTGGATTACTCGGTTTGTGGTTGTTCGCTGCATGCGTGCGTGCTAGTCGTGGCCACAAAAACAAGAGGGCGAGCGGAACGCTTGGCGTGCGTTGCCGCCCACGTTTGGCGATCGGAATGCGTGGATTTATTGTTGTATTATCGTTGAGCTGTATACAGGTGTAATAGGTAAGCGGTTAGCAGCTTGTGCGAGTAAATTTTGCACCATTACTTATACCGGTTACCACCGTCACTGCGCGTACAATCGCATAGTGGCCTGCATGTTGTTTTTGCACTTCGACGCTGGCTCTACCAGCAGGGTCCAGTTGAACGTAAGTAACAGTAAATGCAACCACCTACACGTTACTGTAAAAGAAAAAAAAGGTCACAGAAGCAGGCAATAAAAAAGCACAAAGAAGGGTGCCATCAGCACTCGGCGTTCCCAGGTGGTCTCCCTCCCAAATACTGACCGAGCTTAATGCTGCTTAGCTTCGGGGATCGGACGAGAACCAGCGTATTCGGCATGGTATAGCCGATTTTTCTTTTTATTTATTGCCGGTCTTCGACATTACTCAGACCATACAGTTTGCACACACTTATGTATAAGAAATTCCAACCATTGGAGGAAAACGAAACAATGGAAGGTACGTAAGAAAGGAAACCGCACAATAGAGCCGTCTCTCCATATTGGACTGGCGTTGTCAAACTAAAATTCCTTTATGGCCGTCAGGGTTTTAAGCCTCGAAAGCCAATCCGGTACACATTCTTCTATTTTCTGCATTTCAAGAAATCGCGACATGCATTCTTTGACCCCGCAGGGGTGTCTGCGTCAGCAGGCGTTTGGCGTGTTGCGACACCACGTACCCGAGCACACGAGGGTTGGACCCTCCCGCGTTTAACCGTGCATGGCTTATCCGTGCCCGGGGAAAAGGGGATCGTGGGGACGGAGCGGATGTCGGGTGTTTGGACTTTCACGGCCCCTCGGCGGAGGCAACACATCCCTTTGGCCTCGGCTTCACGTAGACGGCACCCCCGGACTGACCCCCTCCGGGGGAAATCGGTAGTTGCCTTTTCCTGTCTCTCTCTCCCTCCAACCTTCGTCTTTTTCTCACTTTCCATCTTGCCTGTCCTCTCTTTATTTTCGTGTTACTTCCGGCTTCGTAGGCAGCGAGGGTTAACCTTGTGCATTATATGCAGTCTTGGGTATATGTATTCGGCTATAGCGGTGTTGTACCGCTGGCGTGCGCAGAACTGAATATTTCCGTCCAGTGTCGTCCCCTGGTTGGGCTCCATGGTGGGCTGCGGCCATCCCTGCCGCAAACACCACACTTCTAATGGCCACTTCTTTTCCCCGACTACCTGATCGCCCTCAGAAACGAGGGCGCACCGAAGATATTTTCCAATTTCTTGGCAACAAACAGCCAAACTTCCCCCGATTCGATGTAATTCATTCAAACAAACCTGAAAATACCATGAGAATGATTTCTCCTTTCTTCGTGTCTAAGTATCTCACTGAAATTCTCGGTACAGGCTATAAAGCATCGAAAATGGCTAGCGGCGATCTCCTTTGCGAACTCCGCGATCCGAAATAGTTTGAAAATCTTCCTAAAGTTGAACCATTTGGGGAAATCCCAGTAACAGTAACCCCACACCGAACTATGAACACCAGCCGTGGTGTTGTTTCTCACGACGATTTGATGGAGCTAACAGAAGCCGAACTGTTGGAAGGCTTGAGTGAGCAAAGCGTGATCAATGTTAAAGGAATCATGCTAAGGCGCGACGGGAAGGAGATAAAAACCAAGCATATGGTACTGACTTTCTCCTCAAGCAATCTGCCTTAGACACTCGAGGCCGGCTATGTAATGCTACGGGTCAGGCCGTATGTTCCATATCCTCTCGGCTGCTTCAAATGCCAACGTTTTGGCCATAGTTCCCAAAACTGGCAGACATGTGTGAGGCCGGCAGACATATGCAAAATGTAGTTCCCGTGACCATGCCTCTGAATCATGGGAAAACGCTCCACACTTCGTGAACTGTGATGGCGAGCATGCCGGATACTCGCGGTCATGCCCGTCTTGGAAGAAAGCAAAAGAAATAGTCACAATCAAAGTAAAGGAAAACATATCATTCAAAGAGGCACGCAGGCGGGTAGCATACCTTCCGAAGACCAACTTTGCCGAAGTGGCGCGTCAGGGGGCAGCGTCACAACGGCCTCCGGCGGCTGTCCGATCCAGAAACAGTGAGTCGGCAGTTACGCCATCTGCCCCCATGGTGGTTGCAGCGAGCACTGCTCCGCCAGCCGAGCAGAAGCGACCATCGACCCCGAAGGTGGGCGCAGCCGAGGCTGCCCCAACCTCCCCGGCCCCTTACAGCGCTGGCAACAGCCGGCGCAACCAAATCCCTCAAGGAGCCCCATCGAACTCCGGGCTGGTGGGCGCAGGGGTCTTGTCTTCCAAGGCGGGACTGTCTCTGGTAACCTCTCTCTCGCAAGAGCACGTGTCCGGAGCCTCATTAGACGCAATGGACACTACACCTGTCCTGAAGGCGCATCAAACGCCTCGGCTCCCTCGAACGCTTCAAAAAGGGCAAAACCCCGATTACAGGGCCTCGAAAGAGCTCTGTAATCTAAGGCATAACTTCTGTTTCCGTACACACAGCACCAAATTAACTTCATTATGGACACGCTAGTTATGCAGTGGACCATCAGAGGCCTCCTCAGAAACCTTGATGATGTTCAAGAACTTCTCTACGAACCCACTACAAAAGTGCTGTGTGTGCAGGAAACCCATCTTAAATCTAGACACACTAACTTTCTTCGTCATTATGTTATTTTTCGTAAAGATCGTGATGATGCCATCGCATCATCTGGTGGTGTAGATATTATACTCGACAAATGTATAGCGTGTCAAGATCTATAACTACAAACGCCCCTAGAGGCAGTGGCCGTTCGATGCATACTTCTAAACAAACTTATTACCGTCTGCTCTCTGTATATACCCCCGCATTATCAGCTCCATAAACATGAATTCCATGCTTTAATAGATCAATTGCGCCAACCCTATTTGGTTCTAGGAGATTTCAATGCACACAGCAATCTATGGGGCGACTCTCATTGCGATGTGCGAGGTTGACTGATTGAACAGTTTCTCTTTTCATCTGGTGCATGCCTTTTGAATAGTAAGGCACCTACATATTATAATACTGCACATAAGACCTATTGCTCTATAGACCTCAGTATTGCATCTCCCACCATTTTACCTGATCTTAAATGCAATGTTATTAGAAATCCATACGGAAGCGACCATTTTTCAATATTTCTGTCTACACCGAAGATGAATGGATGTTCCCCACAGTTTCTTCGATGGAAAACTGATTCAGCCGACTGGGAACAGTTCCGAAAAATTACTCTCATATCGTGGGCTGACGTTTCTGCTCTAAGCCTGGAAGCTGCGGTTGAATGCTTCACCTTTTTTCTGATTGATGCCGCGACCAAATGTATCCCAGAAACAAAGGGATCATCGAACAAGCGCCGTGTTCCGTGGTGGAACGAGTGTCGTAACGCACGTAAAAAGCCGAACAAAGCATGCGGGTTGCTCCGCGATTCTCCGGCTCCAGTAAACCTTGTTAATTTCAAGCATGTCAAATCTCAGGGAAGGAGAACGCGCCGACAAGCTAGAAGAGAGAGTTGGCAAAAATATATATCAGGAATTAACTCTTACGCGGATGAGACAAAGGTCTGGAATAGAGTGCACAGAAAAGAAGGCCGACAACCGTACTCACTACCCTTAGTAAATACACAGCGAGATAGTATGGGAGACCAGGCGAACTATCTAGGCGCACATTTTGAACGCATATCCAGTTCATCACACTATTCCGACACATTTCAAAGACATAAAACACGAATATAACGGCAGCCATTAGTGCAAAATGTGAGGCATACAATAGACCATTTGGTATAGCAGAGCTTCAAGCAGCACTAAACGGCTGCAACAAATCTGCCCCAGGCTGTGACCGCAAATATATGAAATGTTAAAGCACCTGCCATCTGAAACACAAAAAACTCTTTTTCTTTACAATGGTATATGGTCTTCTGGCCAGATTTCCTCTGTCTGGAAAAAGTCCATTATAATTAATTCCCATTCTGAAACAGGGTAAGGACCCTTCCTTGGCAAACAGTTATAGGCTGATAGCGTTGACAAGCTGCCTATGGAAACTCTTTGAAAAGATGGTGAATAATCGCTTGCTCCGCTATCTTGAAACCGACAAAATATTAGACCCATACCAATGTGGTTACAGGGAAGGTAGGTCGACGACAGACCAGCTTGTCTGCATGGAAATGTACCTCCGTGAAGTCTTTATCCACAAACAGCTTGTCGTATCTGTATTCCTCGATATGGAAAAGGCATACGACACTACGTGGAGCTTCAGGATCCTTCGCGATCTTTCTGGAATGGGTATACGCGGCAACTTGCTGACCATTATTGAGAGCTACCTGTCTGACAGAACATTTCGCGTTAGAGTTGGCAATGTGCAGTCTCGGTCATTCTCACAGGAGACAGGTGTACCGCAGGGTGGAGTGCTGAGCTGTACACTCTTCATTGTGAAAATGAACTCCTTGCCTACCATCATACCTCGCGCACTCTTTTACTCGGTTTATGTGGACGATGTACAGATAGCTTTTAGGTCGTGCAATCTCAGCATCTGCGAGAGACAGCTACAGCTTGGCCTAAACAAACTCTCAAAATGGTCAGAACAAAATGGTTTTAAATTTAACCCTCAAAAAAGCACATGTCTTCTCTTCTCAAACAAGAGAGGCATGTCACCGGAACCCGCCATTGACCTTAACGGAGAACGACTATCGGTCAGCCTTGAACATAAATTTTTAGGTATTATTTTGGACACAAAACTTAATT
This sequence comes from Dermacentor variabilis, assembly GCF_050947875.1. Classification (NCBI taxonomy): domain Eukaryota; kingdom Metazoa; phylum Arthropoda; class Arachnida; order Ixodida; family Ixodidae; genus Dermacentor; species Dermacentor variabilis. The sequence continues at coordinate 205,682,814 of NC_134571.1, forward strand.
TCATTCCCCACTTGAAATATCTTAAAGCGAAGTGCCTGAAGACTATGAATTTCCTGAAGCTACTTTCTCGAACAAACTGGGGAAGTGACAGGAGGTGTTTTCTTAGCCTTTATAAGAGCCTTGTATGATCACTCCTCGACTATGGAGCCGTGGTGTACCAATCCGCATAGGACAGTGCTCTTAAGATTCTCGACCCAGTCCACAATCTAGGATACGGCTGGCAACAGGCGCATTTAGGACAAGCCATGTGGAATGTGTGTATGTCGAAGCGAACGAATGGTCTTTACACCTACGCAGAACATATCTAAGCTTCTGCAACTTTTTAAAATGTAAATCGAATGTCGAACATCCGTGCTACCCAATTGTCCTTGACTTATCTTCTGCAAGACTTCACCGTAACCGCCCATCTGTTCGAGCTCCTCTGTCTGTGCGCTTAGAACAACTGGCTAATGAAACCGGTATTCAACATCGTGAAACAGTCCTAATGACTCCCACTAACCTTGCACCATCTTGGGAATGGCAGACTATCCAGTGTGATATGTCTTTCGTCGCAATAACAAAACATGCGCCTGAGGTGCATATAAATTCACACTTTCTCGAACTCCAGGCGAAGTACTCCTGCGCGGAGTTTTATACAGACGCTTCAAAGTCTACTTATGGTGTAGCCTATGCAGCTCTCGGACCTTCATTTTCAACTTCCGGTGCATTAAATCCAAACACCAGCATTTTCACAGTGGAGGCATACGTGATCCTCTCTGCTGTGAACAATATAAAACAAACAGGTATAATAGAGGCTGTCATATTCAAAGGCTCCTTAAGCGTTGTTAGTTGCATATCAAATCTACGAAAACACTAAAACTCTATCCTTAATGAAGTCTACAACCTTCTATGTTCAGCATACATGTCGAACCAAATGATTGTTCTTTGGTGGGTGCCTGGCCACAGGGCCTAAAGGGCAGCGTAACTGCTGACGAAAGGGCTACATCCGTACTTTTTTGTGATGCAAACGATAATATACCGGTACCCTACACAGACCTTAAGCCATTTTTACAGCATAAACTACGGAAATATTGGCAGACGCTATGTGACACTCAGGTATGCAACAAACTGCACCTAATCAAAGTGAAAATAGGAAACTGGATCTCCGAGAAAACTACAAGACATCAGGAAGTACTGCTCTGTAGGTTAAGAATTGGGCACACCTATAGCACCCACTCGTATATTCTAACTGGAACTAACGCTCCGACATGCACTAGGTGTGGAAGTAGACTAACAGTCCTTCATATTCTTGTTCAGTGCCCATTATTAGAAGAGGAGAGAAAAAGCTCTTCCCTTCCTTATACCGTCATAATATACCTCTGCACCCAGTCTTCTTTTTAGGCAATGACACTCTATTTAATTTTAAATCAGTACTCAAGTTCTTAGAAGAAACAAATACCATAGAAATCATTTGGCCAGGCTATTTGTTGCACAGCCTCTGCCTAGAGGCTGTAGCTGCAATGAAATCACTTACAGAGCACATGCCTCGCATCCCTTGCGCTGAAGGGCTCTGCAGGGGCACTGGTGCTGCTATAAATTAACATGTTTTAGTATCTAATCCTTCACAACGTACTTTCACAACCATAAGACTAACTTTTCATTGATATTATTTTAATAGATACATATTTTACACCATTTGCAGCAAATATTTTAGGTCAATATACAGCCACTCGATTCCCGCCATATTCATCGATACTCATTGCCATTCTTCGCCAAATGTCATGGCGCTCTTTGGCCATTTCTGGCCCTTGCGCCAATAAACAATATCCATCATCATCATACATTCTTTGAAATAAGCACGAGCTGGCCTAGCGTCAGGATCGCAATGGTAAGCTGCCAAACGAGCCCGCCATATACAGTGGAGAGCATTCAGCATAACAAAGTCATAGGGAACCCCGTCGTCATCCTTAATGGCCAAATACCTGATCCCTTGGGGGTCCACCGGGGTTCTTTAGCGTTCGCTTTAAGACGTCCCAGAAGAAAACTGCCGCAAAGCAATGTAGGAAAACGTGATCTATAGTTTCGGGCGTCTTGCATATCAAGCAGTGCGACCACCAAGGTACGAGACAATCCCGGTCCTCCAGAAACGTGTTCATGGAGAGCGTTCGTGTGTGTAGCCTAAAGAAGGTCTTTACCCCGGGTGGCACCTGCATGTGTTTTACTCGTGTAAGTACGTCCTGTCCTGGCTCTGTACAAGGGCACTGGGAAAGCAATGTCGCATACATCTTTATACAAAGTTTTCCTTTTCACTTCACAAATGTAATCATTTGTAAAACGAACAGAAAGGAAGTGTACACTGTCGACCACTTCCATGAAATAACCACGCAGCGTTCCCGTCATGCTTGCCGTGCTAACAACGTGTGCCGGCAAAGCGTTACTCTACCTTAGCTGACATACGGTGCGCAGAAAAGGATCGCGCACATCGCGGAAAAACAAAAATCGGTTTACAACTTGACGAACAAAAAGATGCGCCAGGCCCCACAGCCCCATCCTTCACTCTTCTGAACAAATTTGTTCGGCTTCACCTTTCCGATGTTGATCCCTAGATGAAGACCACAAACACTCTGTGCAGCCTTCGCACATTAACTCTTGAACAACACAGCGTTTGCAAGACGTAATATAACTTAGTATTAAAACACGTTACAAACTGTCGCTCTTGCAAAAATGGAAAGGTTAGTACCTTTCCATTTGCCTACTTTTTCTTTCAGTTCATTGGTCTGGTTCCACCAGTATTTGTCGCTGCTTTGTACCTGTCGAGGGGAACTCAGATACCTGGTCGGAGTTTTCACCCAGTTCACGTTCGTGAAATAGTCCGGTGCAGAAAACCAGTCCCCGTGCCACAGCCCGAGCGATTTGCCCCAGTTTACTCTGCTACCCGTTACGGCACAGAAATGTTTTACTACAGATATAGTTTCCGTTACACTCGGTTTGTCAGTGCAACACGCTGCAATGTCATCTGCATATGCGAACAACTTCACTTCGGTCGCTGCCAATCTGAAACCACGTATTCTGTCATTTTGATTAATGGCTACACACATTGCTTCTACGTAGATAGCAAATAACAGCGGACTGAGGAGGCAGCTTCGGTGCACTGAACGCATGATGTTAATAGGGGCCCCCAGAGACTTATTAACAATTAATCTTGTGAAATTCTGGTACGCACCCCCCCCCCCCCCCCCGCAGGGGCGTCTGCGTCAGCAGGCGTTTGGTGTGTTGCGACACCACGTACCCGAGCATACGAGGGTTCGACCCTCCCGCGTGTAGCCGTGCGCGGCTTAGCCGTGTCCGGGGAAAGGGGGATCCTGGGAGTTGAGCCGATGCCGGGTGTTCGGACCTTTAAGGCCCCCCGGCGGAGGCAACACACCTCTTTGACCTCTGCTTCACATAGACGGCACCCCCGGAATAACCCACCCGGGCGAAATCGGCGGTCGCCTTTTCCTGTCCTCCTCTCCAATTTTCGTCTTTCTCTCTCGCCTTTTTCATCTTTCCTGTCTTCTCATCACTTCTCCTCACTTCCTAGTTTCCCGGCGGCAAGGGTTAAGTTAACCTTGTGTGGCTAGCCAGCCTTGGTGATGCTGTATTTGGTTATAGCAGCGATGTGCGGCTGGCGTTGGCAGGGTTTTTCTAGCAGGAACTTCTGTCAAGTCACCCTGTTGGGCTCCATGGTGGGTGGTTGGCATCGTGGCCGAAAACCCAACTGTACTTATGGAAAATGCTTTTCCTAAACTCCCTGATCACCCTCAGAAACGAGGGCGCGCCAAAGAGGTCTTTCAGTTTTTCGGACGCCAAGTCCACAATTTTCCTCGTTTTCATGTGATCCACGCAGAAAAACCAGCTAAACAAGTGCGAGCAATCTCACCATTCCTTGTATCGAAGACTCTTACCGAAGTTTTTGGTCCAGGATATAAGGCGTCGAGGATGGCTAGCGGTGACCTCCTCTTGGAGCACCGCGATCAGGAGCAATTTGAGAAACTGCTTAAACTAGTATCATTTGGGGAGACCCAAGTAGTAGTAACCCCGCACCGCACGATCATTACCACCCGTGGCGTTGTCTCGGACGATGATTCGCTGGAGCTCACTGAGGCTGAACTCTTGGAGGACTTCAGCGAACAAAATGTTATAAATGTCTAAAGAATTAAGATGAGGCGAGATGGCTAAGAAATCCAAACCAAACACTTGATAATCACCTTCGGTTCGAGTGTCCTGCCCGAGTCAATCGAGGCCGGGCACACCAAGCTCCGTGTCAGGCCGTACGTGCCCAATCCTCTTAGATGCTTTAAGTGCCAAAGGTTTGGCCACAGTTCACAGAACTGTCGAGGCCGGCTGACATGTGCCAAGTGCAGTGACAATGAACATTCCTCCGAAACTTGCCAGAACACTCCACATTGTGCCAACCGTGATCGGTCCTGCCCGTTTTGGAAAAGAGAAAAAGAAATTGTGTCAATCAAAGTCAAAGAAAACATCTTTCAAGGAGGCACGTAGGCGGGTGTCATACCCGCCTGAGAGCAGCTTTGCGGATGTGACGCGTCAGGGGGTAGCGGCACAACGGCTTCCGGCGGCTGTCCGACCCACAAGCAGTGAGTCGGCAGTTACGCCCCCTGCCCCCGCGGTGGTTGCAGCTAGCAGACGGGGCCATCCACCTCCGGCCAGGCGACCTCGAAGGTCTCGTCCAACGTGCCGAGGCCTTCACGTCAAACAAAGCGCTCAGTGGCGCTGTCTTGCTGGTGGCTCTGACCAGCCACCAGCAAGACGGCGCTGCCAGCGTCTAAGGAGCGGCGAGGATCTCTCGATCGCTCCAAAAGAGATAAAGCTCCCGTCACGGCGCCTGCAAAACGCCGGTGAACTAACCTTTCCTTTCCAGAACACACAGTATCCAACTCTATCAAAATGGATACGCAAATTATGCAATGGAATGTGAGAGGTCTCTTCCACAATCTTGACGACTTAACCGAACTTCGCAAATTTAATCCAAAGGTACTGTGTGTTCAGGAAACGCACTTAAATGCTACACAGACAAATTTTCTCCGGTCACACACTATTTTTCGTAGAGATCGTTACGCGGTGAACACCTCATCCGGCGGTGTAGCCATAATTGTCAATAAAACTGTTGCTTGCCAACACTTGCCGCTTCGGACGTCCCTCGAGGCAGTTGCAGTTCGAGCAATTCTTTTTAGTAAATTAGTAGCAGTCTGCTCTATATACCTACCTCCAAACTATCACATGAGCAAAATAGAATTCTACGAACTTATTAATCAACATCCTGAGCCATTTGTTATTGTCGGGGATTTTAATGCGCATAACAGTCTCTGGGGAGATTCTAGGACTGATTTGAGGGGACGACTGATCGAATATCTTCTTTTTACGTCCGGTGTATGCCTATTTAATAGGAAAAAACCCACCTACTATAATATTGCGCATAATTCATACTCCTTGATAGATATTTTCTTCCTACTTAGAATGGAATGTCATAGAAAATCCGTTTGGGAGTGATGACTTTCCTATAACTTTAAACTTACTAACGCGACCCGACACTCGTCCACAGGTACCTCGCTGGAAACATGACTCCGCTGTTGGGAAGCGTTTTAAGGAATGTACTTACTTATCAAAATATCTTATACGCGATTTTAGCATAGATGATGCTGTAGCATATTTTACCGCTTTTCTTATTGATGCAGCTGAAACGTTCATTCCACAAACAAATGGTCACTCATCTATCAAACGTGTTCCTTGGTGAAATGAAGACTGCAGAGATGCACGAAACAGACAAAATAAGGCATGGGGCAGATTGCGCCAATATCCTATAGCAGAAAATCACATCGCATTTAAACACATCAAGTCACAAGGACCGCGCACGAGACGGCAGGCCAGATGAGCAAGCTCGGAGAGGTTTCTTTCAGGCATCAATTCGTATACACAGGAGGCTGAAGTATGGGATGGGCTGAGAAGGCTAAAATGGCAGCAGATCAACCCATTACCTTTGATTGATGAGCGAGGATATACTTTGGAAAACCAGGCCGATGCCCTTGGATTACATTTTGCGCGTATATCAAGTTCCATCAACTATTCAAAAACATTCCTTAAATATAAGCAAATAGCGGAACTTAAGTCAATAAACCGTAAAGGCAGACCAGATATACCGTACAACTGTCCTTTTAATATTGCCGAGCTTAGAGCTGCGTTGAGCTCGTACATGAACTCTGCACCTGGAGTTGACAAAATCATGTATGACATGATTAAAAACCTACACACTGATACACAGACGACACTTCTGGCACTTTTTAACTCTGTTTGGGCTGCTGGATACCTCCCATCCTCATGGAAAGAAGCTATCTTAGTACCGGTCTTGAAGCAAAGCAAGGACCCATCCGACGTTTCAAGTTACCGTCCAATAGCACTCACAAGTTGCTTATGCAAACTCTTCGAGAAAATGATAAATCGTCGTCTTTTACATTTCCTTGAATCGAATAAAATGCTCGACCCTTATCAGTGCGGCTTCAGAGAGGGTAGGTCGACTACTGACCAGCTCGTGCGCATCTTGGCAGGCATTCGCAACGCCTTTATCCATAAGCAGTTCCTTCTTTCTGTTTTCTTAGACATGGAAAAGGCATATGACATGACTTGGAGATATGGGATTTTGCAAGACCTCTCAGAAATGGGTATTCGGGGGAATATGCTTAATGTAATTGAAAGTTACCTATCAAACCGTACATTTCGCGTTAGGGTGGGCAACGCTCTATCCAGGCCATTTACGCAAGAAGCAGGGGTGCCGCAAGGAGGAGTATTAAGCTGTACCCTTTTTATAATCAAAATGAATTCCTTAAGCTTATCTAGACCGCAGAGCATGTTTTATTCGGTATACGTAGATGACGTACAATTAGGTTTCAAGTCATGTAATCTTTCTATTTGTGAGCGACATGTCCAGCTTGGCTTGAACAAAGTGTGTAAATGGGCAGAGGAAAACGGCTTTAAACTGAATCTTGTTACAAGCTCATGTGTCTTTTTCACACAAAAAAGAAGCCTCTTTGCAGAGCCCACTGTCGAACTACATGGACAGCACATACCAGTTGTCACACAACACAAATTTTTAGGAATAATATTAGATTCAAAACTGACCTTCATTCCACACTTAAAGCACCCAGAACAGAAATGTCTAAAAACAATGAACCTTCTTAAACTTTTATCACATACAACATGGGGCAGCGACAGGAAGTGTCTGATGAACGTGTAAAAAAGTCTTATACGCACACGGTTAGATTATGGGGCCTTAGTATATCGATCTGCCAGTCCAAGCGCCTTGAAGATGCTTGACCCTGTTCACCACTTAGGTATCCGCTTGGCGACCGGTGCCTTGAGGACAAGTTTTGTAGAAAGTCTCTACGTTGAAGCTAATGAGTGGTCGCTTCATCTTCAGAGATCATACTCCAGTTTCATGTACTTTCTAAAAGTGAACGCAAACCGCGACCATCCCTCTTATGTAAGCATAAAGGACGTGGCATCTGGAATGCTCTTTAATAATCGACCTGCAGCTAGCGAACCATTCTCTCTGCGCATTAGAAAGCTTTCTGAGGAAATGCAAGTCTCAATTCTACAGCAAAACCTGATGGTCCCAGCTAAGCCATTGCCGCCATGGCAGTGGAAGCCCATAGAATGCGATACTTCATTGGTAGAGGTGACGAAGCACGCCCCAGAGGCGCATATTCGAATGCATTTCTTGGAACTTCAGTCGAAGTACTCGTGCATAGAGTTTTACACTGACGCTTCTGAGTGACATGCCGGCGTGTTTTTATGCTGCAATCGGACCATCCTTCTCTGAGTCCAATGGACTGCATCCGGAAACAAGCATATTCACCACGGAAGCATATGCAATTCTATCTGCTGGTAAACAAATCAAGAAAGCAAAGTTGCACAACGCCATTATATTCACGGACTCTCTAAGCGTCGTAAAATCCCTAATGTTCCTCCGCAGTCATCGAAACCCTGTACTTACCCAGCTTTATTCCGTCATTTGCACATCGTACATATCTCAGCAGCAAATCATAATATGCCGGATACCTGGACATAGGGGCATTGAGGGTAATATGCTGGCTGACCAAATTTCCACATCAATTGCTTCACAAGATATCCATCCTATCATAGGAATACGTGCCTTATATCTAAAGCCTTTCATCCAAAAGAAACTCAGAAGCCACTGGCAGCGCTTATGGGGCGCTGAAACAAATAATAAGCTTGACTTGATTAAGCCAAAATTGGGTTATTGGTCCTCCGTCATAAAAACACGACGTACAGAAGTCCTATTCTGTCGTCTCAGAATAGGACACACATATGCCACACACAGTTTCCTGTTAACTGAATATGAGCCACCATCCTGCGGTAGATGCGGTGAAAGGCTCACCGTCCTCCACGACCTCCTGGAATGTCGGGAAGCAGAAACAGAGAGAAAAAAACACTTTCCCCTAGCATACCGGCAGCACATCTCCCTTCATCCTCTAATGTTTCTTGGTACAGAACCGCTGTTTGACACCAGAGCAGTCCTAAGTTTCTTAAACGATGTTGTCTTACATGTTGTTAGCCCTACAAGTTTGTAGCAGATCCTCTCTCCAGAGGATGCCGCTGCGACAATTTATTTTTGTACAGCACATGACTTCAGGCGCTTCCGTTCCAAGGGCTCTCTAAGGCAGTAGTGCGTCTTGCAAACGTTCGCGTACATGTATTTTAAAATATGATGAATCTATCACAATGTATCTTTTGTGTTCTTAGTAGTACTCATTAGTCATTGCCCTAATTTTATTAGATATAGCTTTTATGCACTTTACGGAGATCGCTTTTAGGCCCATGTGCAGCTACGTCACAATAACTTAGGGAATTCATCTACACACTGCAAATCCATGAACACTGAGCTGGCGCTCTTTGGCCATAATTGATCCTTGCGCCATAAAACAACAAATTCATCATCATCATCAATACTGGTACGCCTAGGCCACGCCCTCAGTGATCATGGAACCGACATTAACATGATCCAAGATGGCAAACAAAATAACGTGAGCGACACAATCGAACGCTTTCTCCAGATCGAACTGAAGAACTGCAACGCCGCCACCGGTGACGTAACTGCACTCGAGCACGCACCGCAACTCATGGATGTTCGAAAATATAGATCGCCCTTTGATGCCACAAGTTTGATCGTCTGCGACTGTTTCTTTGATGACGCCTTGAAGCCTGCTAGGTAAAATCTTCGTAAATATTTTATCATCGACGTTAGTTAGTGAAATTGGCCAGTAGGATGACACGAATCTGAGTTTGTTTATTTGATCCCTCTTCGGTATTAGAATAGTGTGCGTTTTCCAAAGTAAGGTGGTAATGATTTCTTCTCGTACGCATTATTAAATACGTGTGCTAGCAAAGGCGCCGGCTCTCTTTTAAAGGCTTTATATAGACTCGCGCTGAGTCTATCAGGTCCCGGTGATTTACCCAAGTTCAAATCGCCGACTGCCTTTTCGACTTCCCTCTCCATTATTTTTTATTCTAATCGCTTTTTAACGTCATCACTCAAACGTGGCATGCGGTGCAGAAAACCTGCTTTAAAACTCTCAACATTCGCTTCCTGTAATGCGAAGAGCAACTGGTAGTACTCAAAGAAGGCGCGCCGAATGCTATCACTGTCTTCAACGACATTCCCGATCACTAAGATCTGGTCGACATTGTTTCTTCGTCCATACGCCTTCTCTAAAGCGAGCGCGCTTTTCGTGGGCGTCTCCCCTGCCACTAGTGCATCTGCTCGTGCTCGTACGATGGCACGTTGATAGCGTTCCTTGTCAAACAGTTCAAGTTTTTCTTTGACGTTTCACACATCGTCGTCGTACGCACCAGGCGCTCTGCACTCAAGCGTTAGCAGCTGCCCAAGCAGTGTTCTGAAACCCTTTCTTTCATTTCCCTCTCAAATGTTTTGCAACTGGATCTTTCTATCGGTTTCATTTTAACCTTTTGTTTAAAACATTCCTACTTCTCGACGATTTTTCCCGCTGCATCACATTGAGCTTCATTAACCACATCCCGTACTACCTGTAGAAAGGGCTGGTCATTTAGTAACAAGGCATTAATTTTCCACATATCCCATTTAAATACATGTCTCCTTTTCATTATACCTACGTTACATTTCACCAGGCAGTGATCTGAAAACGACACTGGTACTGCACAATAACCGTGGCATCTTGGAATTGTATCCAATGAAATGTACATTCGGTCCAAACGCGCATGGCTGCTGCCGTGAAAACGTGTAAATTCACTTGACGCCCCCCTTCCAGACATATTTCGCATATTTGTTTACATATCACTTGACTGCTTGGGTCACGCACACCTGCCTTATTGACTCTGTCTCTAGCACTCAACACACAAAGTAACATAACAGTATCACGCGCATATTGTCACGTGGTGTGACGTTGAATAACACAGTAGCAATACTGTGAACGACAAAACTAACTTTTATTGGGCGAACCTGTGCCCACAAAACAGGCTACACTTATAGCACAACGATAGCGGCGAACACGATCGGCGATCGTCGAAAATCTGATCAGCGGGTCAAGCGCGTCGGCTTTTATAGAGCAGTCGTCGAATGTTCCAGACTAATCGTTCGGACCCACGGGCCTTCCACAAAGTTCTACACCATTCGCGTCAGGTGATGAAATCAGATAACATAAGGTTCGGCGACAACAGACAGCCGGGTAGAAGCATCGATAACTTTCCGGAAACTTTGGATACATGCAGGCGCGTCCCGCGCTGTTCGGTTACATTTGTTAGGCGGCGAAACTTGGTCGCCCGATAAAGATAAGTACACGTGTCAATACCCCCCTCTTAAAAACATCGACCCGATGCTGCATACAAATGAAAGTAATAAAGAAAAACACCCGTAACAAAGTAAACAAAAATAAGGAAGTTCGTCAGCGTCCGTAAAAGGGTTTCAGACGCACCACGTGGACCACTTCAGATCGTCCATGGCGCCGCTGTGAATGCGAAATTCCGTCTGGCACGACCTCATAGTCCAGTGCGCCAATACGTCGAATGACCTTGTAGGGTCCGAAATAGCGGCGCAATAGTTTCTCACTCAGTCCTCGTCGGCGTATCGGTGTCCAAACCCAAACACGGTCGCCGGGCTGGTACTCGACGAAGCGTCGTCGGAGGTTGTAGTGTCGGCTGTCGGTCCTCTGTTGGTTCTTGATCCGTAGGCGGGCGAGCTGTCGGGCTTCTTCGGCGCGCTGTAGATAGCTAGCGACGTCAACATTCTCTTCGTCAGTGACGTGGGGCAGCATGGCGTCGAGCGTCGTCGTCGGGTTCCTGCCGTAAACCAGCTTAAACGGCGTGATCTGTGTTGTTTCTTGCACCGCCGTGTTGTAAGCGAAGGTTACATACGGCAGGGCCGCGTCCCACGCCTTGTGCTGGACGTCGACGTACATTGCCAGCATGTCGGCGAGGGTCTTGTTCAGGCGTTCCGTGAGACCATTCGTCTGCGGATGGTAGGGAGTTGTCCTCCCGTGGCTTGTCTGGCTGTACTGCAGAATGGCTTGAACGAGCTCTGCTGTAAAAGCCGTTCCTCTGTCGATGATGAGGACTTCTGGGGCACCATGTCGCAGCAGGATGTTCTCGACGAAAAATTTCGCCACTTCGGCTGCGCTGCCTTTTGGTAGAGCTTTAGTTTCAGCAAAGCGGGTGAGATAGTCCGTCGCCACGACGATCTACTTATTCCCGGATGTTGACATCGGAAACGGCCCCAACAAATCCATCCCAATCTGCTGGAATGGTCGGTGAGGAGGTTCGATCGGCTGTAGTAATCCTGCTGGCCTTGTTGGTGGTGTCTTGCGTCGCTGACACTCTCGGCATGTCTTGACGTAATGGGCAACGTCGGCGGTCAAACGCGGCCAGTAATACCTTTCCTGTATTCTCGACAGCGTCCGGGAGAATCCGAGGTGCCCAGCGGTTGGGTCGCCGTGTAGGGCGTGCAATATTTCTGGACGCAGCGCTGACGGTACAACAAGAAGGTAGCTGGCGCGGACTGGTGAGAAGTTCTTCACGAGCAGGTTGTTTTGTAGCGTGAACGAAGACAATCCACGCTTAAATGCCCTAGGGACAACGTCGGTGTGCCCTTCCAAATACTCGACTAGGGCTTTTAGCTCCGGGTCTCATCGCTGCTGTTCGGCGAAGCCTTCCGCGCTTATTATTCCAAGGAAGGCGTCGTCATCCTCGTCATTTTGCGGCGGCGGGTCAATGGGGGCGCGGGATAGGCAATCAGCATCTGAGTGTTTTCGTCCAGACTTGTATGTTACAGTGATGTCGTATTCTTGTAGTCTGAGGCTCCACCGTGCCAGTCGTCCTGAAGGGTCCTTTAAGTTAGCTAGCCAACACAACCCGTGATGGTCGCTGACCACATTGAATGGCCTGCCATATAGGTAAGGGCGAAATTTCGCTGTAGCCCAAACGATGGCGAGGCATTCCTTTTCGGTTATAGAATAATTGCCTTCCGCTTTTGACGACGACCGGCTAGCGTAAGCTATCATGTGTTCATGTCCATCTTTTCTCTGGACTAGGACGGCACCGAGGCCTAGGCTACTGGCGTCAGTGTGGATTTCGGTATCTGCGTGCTCGTCGCAGTGTGCAAGTATGGGCGGTGACTGCATGCATCGTTTGAGTTCTTGAAATGCGTCGGCCTGTGGCGTTTCCCACTTGAACTCGACATCACATTTAGTTAGCTGTGTCAGCGGCTGTGTGTCAGCGATGCGTGAAAAGTCCTTGACAAATCGCCTGCAGTAGGCAAACATGCCAAGAAATCTACGCACTGCCTTCTTGTCGGTGGGCTGCGGGAACTTTGCGATGGCAGTGGTCTTATGCGGGTCAGGGCGGACTCCAGACTTGCTGATGACGTGGCCTAGGAACAGAAGCTCATCGTAAGCGAAGCGGCACTTTTCTGGCTTCTGAGTGAGCCCTCATGACTTGATGGCCTCTAGTACTGTGGCAAGCCGCCTAAGGCGATCGTCGAAATTTCCGGCGAATACAACGACGTCATCCAAGTAAACGAGACATGTCTGCCACTTCAATCCTGCTAAAACCATGTCCATCACGCGCTGGAACGTTGCAGGCGCTGAGCACAGTCAGTCCAAATGGCATAACCTTGAACTCGTAGAGGCCGTCGGGGGTGATGAAGGCGGTTTTCTCGCGATCTCTTTCGTCGACTTCTATTTGCCAATAGCTAGACTTGAGGTCCATCGAGGAGAAGTATTTAGCGTTGCAGAGCCGATCCAATGCGTCGTCTATCCGTGGGAGGGGGTATACGTCCTTCTTCGTGATCTTGTTCAGACGACGATAATCGACGCAGAAACGTAGGGTTCTATCCTTTTTCTCACCAGGACAACAGGGGATGCCCACGGGCTTTTCGACGGCTGGATGATGTCGTCGCACAGCATTTCGTCGACTTGTTGTCTTATAGCTTCTCGTTCTCGCGGCGAAACTCGGTAAGGGCTCTGGCGGAGTGGTCGAGCGTACTCCTCGGTGATTATGCGATGCTTGGCGACTGGTGTTTGTCGAATCCTCGATGACGTCGAAAAGCAGCCTTTGTATCGTCGGAGCAGACTTCTGAGCTGCTGTTGCTTAATCACGGGGAGACTTGGATTAATGTCGTAGTCTGGTTCGGGAACAATGATCGTCGGGGTAGATGCTGCGGAATCCGAGAGGACAAACGCATTACTGGCTTCCAGAATTTCCTCGATGTACGCGATCGTCATACCCTTGTTGGTGTGCTTGAACTCCTGGCTGAAGTTTGTCAGCAACACTTCAGTTTTCCCTCCATGCAGTCGAGCGATCCCTCTTGCGACGCAAATTTCACGGTCTAGCAGTAGACGTTGGTCGCCTTCGATGACACCTTCTACGTCAGCGGGTATTTTGATGCCGACCGAAATAACAATGCTGGAGCGAGGCGGGATGCTTACTTGATCTTCGAGCACCGTGGTGACTACCGAGGCTCTCCGGCGGTATCGGTTTATCTTCCGACAGCGTTATTGACTTCGACTTCAGGTCGATGATTGCGCCGTGTTGGTTCAGGAAGTCCATACCGAGAATGACGTCTCGTGAACACTGTTGGAGGATAACGAAGATGGCAGGGTAAGTCCGGTCATGAATGGTTATTCTTGCTGTGCAGATTCCAGTCGGCGTTATCAGGTGTCCTCCAGCGGTGCGAATTTGAGGGCCTTCCCATGCAGTTTTAACTTTCTTCAACTGGGCGGCGATGTGTCCACTCATGACGGAGTAATCAGCCCCTGTGTCCACTAAGGCGGTAACTGCGTGGCCGTCGAGAAGCACGTCGAGGTCGGTGGTTCTTTGTCTGGCGTTGCAGTTAGGTCTTGGCGTCGGATCACGGCTGCGTCGTGTTGAACTGAAGCTGGAACGTCGCGTCGTCAAGTCGTCTTCCGTCGGTGTAGTCTTGGCTTCCTAACTTCGTTGGGACGGCGGTGTGTCGTCGTTGTTATGTCGTCGAGATTGTCTCTTCGGCGTCTTCGTCGGCGGCGGAGGATCTTCGTCAGTTCGACGAACAGCAACCGCACCTCCATCGGTTACTGCTTTTAGTTTTCCGGATATGGGCTCGTAGAGCGGCCGTGGGCTGGGCCGGTGCATGATCGGCGCTGCGGCGACAGGTAGCGGCCTGGTGACGGCGAACGGGACGGCCGTCGAGGGCTCCACTGAGTAGCGGCGAGGTAATCGGCGATGTCACGTGGGCGCTCGCCAAGCTGTGGACGCGGCGCGTTGACGGCGAACCCTCTCAGTCCCAAGTCGCGGTATGGGCATCGGCGGTACACATGGCCGGTTTCTCCGCAGTGATAGCAGAGCGGGCGGTGGGCGACGGGTGGGCGTGCCGGTGGCGGCGGCGGCGGACGACGGAGTTGCGGCGTTACAGGGCCCTGGCGCGGTTGCGGAGGGGTGCCTTGACGGCGTGCGACGGCGGCGTAGGTCATCGCTTCCGGCTGGGGCTGTGGTGATTCTGGTTGCACCTCAGGAACTCCAAGCGATCGGTTCACCTCTTCTTTCACGATGTCGGCGATCGAGGCCACTTGAGGCTGCGACGAAGGCAAGAACTTGCGCAGTTCTTCGCGAACACTCGCCCTGATGGCCTCGCGCAGATCGTCCGTGGCCAGTGATTGAATTCCGGCGTAGTGGGTAGAGCTTGTACGGTGGTTGAATTTCCGGTTGCGCATTTCGAGTGTCTTCTCAATGCTAGTGGCCTCGCGAAGGAACTATTCTACGGTCTTAGGTGGGCTTCGTATCATTGCGCCGAAGAGTTCTTCCTTCACACCACGCATGAGAAGGCGGACTTTCTTCTCCTCGGGCATATCCGGGTCGGCGTGGCGGAAGAGACGGTTCATTTCTTCCGTGAAGATGGCAACGTTCTCGTTAGGTAGCTGCACTCGGGCGTCCAGCATGGCTTCGGCCCTATCCTTGCGCACGACGCTCGTAAAGGTGCGCAGGACGCCGCTACGGAAGAGGTCCCATGTCGTCAAGGTCGACTCCTGGTTCTCAAACCACGTTCTGGCGGCATCTTTTAAGGCAAAGTATACATGCCGCAGCTTGTCGTCGGAGTCCCAGTTGTTAAACGTCGCGATTCGCTCGTTGGTCTCCAGCCAGCATTCTGGGTCTTCAGTCGCTCCTCCATGGAAGGTCGGTGGGTCCCGAGGTTGTTGTAGGATAACGGGGGACGCTGGGGCAGCCATTGCGGTTGCTTTGACCACGATCTTCTTTGTCGACTCAGGTAGAAGTCCGTGCTCTGGAGGCAGTCCTTGCATTCTGCGGCTTTGCGGGGGCGTTCGGTACATGAACGCACAAGCACCTCCACCAGATGTCACGTGGTGGTGACGTTGAATAACACAGTAGCAATACTGTGAACGACAAAACTAACTTTTATTGGGCGAACCTGTGCCCACAAAACAGGCTACACTTATAGCACAACGATAGCGCCGAACACGGTCGGCGATCGTCGAAAATCTGATCAGCGGGTCAAGTGCGTCGGCTCTTATAGAGCAGTCGTCGAATGTTCCAGACTAATCGTTCGGACCCACGGGCCTTCCACAAAGTTCTATACCATTCGCGTCAGGTGATGAAATCAGATAACATAAGGTTCGGCGACAACAGACAGCCGGGTAGAAGCATCGATAACTTTCCAGAAATTTCGTATACATGCAGGCGCGTCCCGCGCTGTTCGATTACATTTGTTAGTCGGCGAAACGTGGTCGCCCGATAAAGATAAGTACACGTGTCAATATTACAACAAACATATTGTGAAAGGTTCGAAAAAGAGAGCACGCGCTTATCTGCTGAATTCGGCGCATATACGCATGTGACGCGGAACTCAGCATCACACATAACATTATCACAAACGACAATCCTTCCTGACAAGAAAAAATACTTTGAATCTGGCGTCCAGGCAGCTTCTTCACAAGAAGAACGCACCCTCCAGCCGTGCCTACCGCATGGCTAACCAGCGCAAAATATGTAGTCGTGAAACGTCGCACCATGCTCCCTGTGTCCTCCGCTCCTTCAACCTTAGTTTCCTGGATGGCTAGTATGTCTATGTCGTGGTCAGTGACCAACCATAGGACCTGACCAACCGTAGAGCCACCAGCCCTCTCACGTTTAATGTGGCATTACTAAAGGACGGTATTTGAGCCATCTTGATCTAAAAGGAAAGTACGCCCGTAGCATGGTGCTTACCGCTCACGACTAGCCCTCGGCTAGCCGCCTCCGGGTCATCCCGTCTTGTTGGTGTCCTTAGGCGTGGCCGCTTTCTCGACAGGCTTCTTTTCAGGCGTTACATTGGGCTTTGGTTTGTAGTCCATCCGCCTCCCATGAGGCGCCTCCGTCGGCGGTCCCTCCCTGGTGCTCGTCGCCCGATCCTCGTGGTCCTCGTCTGGTCGTAGGTGCGCTTGATGGAAGCAGGAAGAGCCCCAGTACGGTCATCGTCGGTGACGACCTCGCCCTACTGCATTGCGGTCGCGTCGTCAGGTGCGTCTTCACTGACGCTTCCCGTGGCCTGCCCCCACGGTCGTAGCGACGTGTTCTGTTCTACTCGGCTTTTGAGTAGCCTCAGCCACGTTGCCGTCTACCTCCAGAGTCGTCGTCCCACTACTTGTCGCTTTCGACACCATGTCACTGGTTCCTTTAGCCGCTTCCTCCGCCTCGGCCACGTCCTTCACGTGCTCTACCGCCACGTCAATCGCTGGTGGGCCTGTCACAGCGGCATAGGACTTGACGCAGTCAGCGTCGACATGGCAGAAACGTCTGCATAGAGAACAGCCGGGGACTCTGCACTCACGGCGGACGTGTCCCGTGCCATGACAGCGCAGGCACTGCATTGTTCGACCGGGCACGACGACCAAGGCCAACTCCCCGCCGACGCCGATCTGATGAGGCAGGTCTTCCATTTTCACGCCACTTTTCAATTTCAGAATGACGGTCCTGGTGGTTGAGGTCTTTGTTCCCATGCCTTCGAAGCGCCACCGCTCCCCGCTCACCTCCTCCACCTTGCCGAAAGCCGCGAATGCCGTCCGGACGTCCTCGTCGGCAACGCCATAGAGCAGCCAGTGAAGCCTTAGCTTCACCTACTGATCTTACGGGTGAACGATGACACACCATCGTCCCTTAACTTGAAGTTCCTTAAGTCCAGCATCCTTTTTGTGGCAGTCGCATCGCTGATGGTCACTGCCCAGACGTGGTTGATCTGGTACGCCCCTATGCATATCACAGGCAGTAGGCACGTCGGCAGAAGGGCGTCCCTGAAATCTTCCACCTTGTACTGTCTCGAACGTACATCACCGTGCAAAAAGACGTATTAATCACCACTTGTTCTTTAGGCAGTTGCGGCAAAATTAATGCATCATCCTTATCGTCGTTTAGGCTGTTTCTGCGGCCAAAAGTGGCCGCTGTCGCTACTCCACTGGAGCCCACGATTCTGCTGACCGCTCAGCTCGCGGTTACAACCGTCACTCCGCGTACAATCGCGTAGTGGCCTGCATGTTGTTTTTGCAGTTCGACGTTGGCTCTACCAGCCGGCTCCAGTTGAACGTAAGTAACAGTAAATGCAACCACCCACACGCTAGTGTAAAAGAAAAAAAATGGTCACACAATCAGGCAATAAAAAGCAAAAAGAAGGGTGCCATCAGCACTCGGTGTTCCCAGGTGGTCTCCCTCCCAAGTACTGACCGAGCCCAATGCTGCTTAGCTTCGGGGATTGGACGAGAACCGGCGTATTGAGCATGGTATGGCCGATTTTCTTTCCTTTATTTCCTGTTTTGAGAAATGTACATATACTGATATGCAAGACACGTATTCAATCTCTGAATTCAACAGATGCTGTGATGTAAAAAAAAATGAAATCGCTGAATATTCAAATGTAGAGCTTGGTTAAAATTGCTTAATCGTCGCTTGCTGATCAAAGATAGGCAGCCAGTGTGGTGGCTCTGTTTGGGTTTTTAACACTTCGCGCACATAAGTAATATTTTCAATGAAATAACCTCTGGCTGGTCTAGGATCTATCTCCTGATTTCTTGCAGCCATCCAAGTCTTCCACACGCTGTGCATACAGAGGAGCATCACCATATCACACGGCACGCCCTCTAGGTCAGTCAGCGGCAGGAATTTAATACCAAAATTCGTTAATGGAAAATTCTTCTGAATTGTTCGCTAGAGAATGTCCCACAGAAATACTGAATCCCAGCAGTCTAGGAATACGTGCCCCATTGTTTCAGGCTTTTGGCTAATGTTGCAGTTAACGCCCCAGGGAAGGAAGAATTCTTTCTCTTGGAGCCACGGCTTGACAGGGAGCGTACAAAACAGTGTGTAAACA
Source organism: Dermacentor variabilis (assembly GCF_050947875.1). NCBI lineage: Eukaryota > Metazoa > Arthropoda > Arachnida > Ixodida > Ixodidae > Dermacentor > Dermacentor variabilis. The sequence goes on from NC_134571.1 coordinate 205,701,724, forward strand.
GAAGAAAAATTATTAAGAAAAATTATTTCGTGGTCGCCTTCACAGGCATCTTTTTGACCAGGTTCAATACATCCTTTTCTCGGCCTAAATGATACAGAGCTCGGTACACAGGCACTGGGCACATAATATCTAGTGAGTCTTTATACAATCGTTTTCGTTTTGCAGTATGCAAGTAATCTACGGGAAAATGGGCCCTGAGGAGGAGATAAGCGTTCACCACCTCTGACCAGAAACCTTTAATCGCTTCCTTAGGTCCAGCATGTGACGTCACAATGTAATCAAGCAACGCATCACGCAATCGCCATTGAATTACGGACCGCAAAAACATCTCTTTGTTGTCGTAGAAAAGCAAACTTTGAAACTAGCTGCTTCAGAAATAAATGAGATAGGCCCAATCCCCCTTTGCGCAATGGATAGAACAAATTTAAACGAGTTGTCCGCTCCCATGACGATCCCCACGATCCCTGCACGCATACTCTAGACATACATAGAACTTGCCGTAGGTAGAACACCTTTGCTACCAGAAACAAATTACACACTGTTGCGCATCCGAACATAGACAGGTTGTGCCCACCCCACTTCACCGTCTGTGCTTTGACTTATTCTATTTCACCTGCCCAATGCGTATTTGCATGGTGGTAGTGTTCAAATGGGACTCCGAGATAAATAGACGGCCTCTCAATGAATTTGATGTTTTCCACAAAAGCTGGCGTACTTTCCCATTCTCCGTGCCAAAAACCGATGCTGTTCTGCCAGCTTATGGCACTGCCAGTAAGTCTACAGAACCTTTTTGCATCTTTCGCTTCCGCCACAATGCTGTCTAGGTCGCCACAAAAGATCGCCATGTCATCAGCATATGACAGGATTTTAACTTCGTGCAAATAAAGTTGTAATCAATTGACCTTCTCATTGTGCAACACCTTTAGACAGAATGGCTCTAAAAATATGGCCAAAAGCAAGGGCGAGGCCGGGCATCCCTGACGCACATTCGACCGAACCGGTATACTGATGATGATGATGATTATATGTGGGTTTTTATGGCGCAAGGGCCACCCATGGCCAAAGAGCGCCAAGCAATGTTTTAATGGAGTCAGTGACGCAAATAATGATCAATGACGTCGTGGTTGGCTATAACAATGGAACCTGGCTGTATAGGGACCTAAAACAATCGTAAAATAAATATATATCTATTAAAATTGTCACAATGACTTTTCAGATGTACTATGAATTTAAAAGATATGTTCTGATGGAAGGAGGAAATAAAATATGTAAATGCCAATAGCACTATTGCCTCAAGGTGCCCTTAAATGCAAGGGCCTGTAGGCACGTGCTCTACAAAATACTATTATCGCAGCAGCAGCGTCTGGTAAGATGCTGTGCTACGAATCTCTTCGGCCTATAACTTGCAATGAATTAACATCTTGCAGAAAGTTAAAAACTGACTTTCTGTGAAAAAATGGGTCAGCACCAAGCAACATTGCAGGATGAAAAGGAATGTTCTGTTGGTAGGCTAGAGGGAAGTGTTTTTTCCTTTCAGTTTCCATTTCTCTATACTCCAGCAAGACATGGAGGACGGTTAGTGTCTCGCCACATCTACAGTATATGGGAGGTTCGTTACCGGTCAAGAGATAAGAGTGTGTGCCATACGCATGACCTATCCGAAGGCGGCAGAAAATGACCTCGATTCGCCTTATTTTCGTTATCGGCGGCAAGTTTCCTAATTGTGGCTCGATCAAATGGAGTTTACTCGAGGTTTCGGTGTCCCACTTGTGTTGCCAATGCCTTCGAAGTTTTTTGCGCAAAAACGGCTTTAAGTCTGAGGCAGGGATACCTACGGAACAGCTGCCAGCTTTCGTTGCAATGGATGTGGCAATTTGATCTGCAAGCATGTTGCCCTTAATGCCTCTGTGCCCAGGTACCCAACATACTATGACGTGCTCATTAGATGTATATGCTGTGCACAGGACCGAATATAGCTCATTGAGTGCAGGATTGTTGCGTTTCTGGAGTGACATTAGAGATCTTACGACACTAAGGGAGGAGGAGGAGGAATAAACTTTATTAGTTGAAATGAGCCGACGGTAAAATCGTCCGAGGTGGGCGGCGTCCCTAGTCCAGGATGCCGTTGGCCTGAGCTGATAGCTTGGCCCTGCTCACCAGGCGATGCTGGTCTTCAGGGGTCGAGCTTGTCAGCTGTGCCTCCCACTGCTCGACGGTTGGTCCGGTGATAGGCGGTGTCGATGGGTTTTCTTGACATTCCCATACCATGTGGTAGAGGAGTTGTGAATATAATGGCCTTCTGCAATTTCATTTTCTTGATATGTTTAACAGCTGTCAGTACAGCATATGCCTCAGCAGTGAATATGCTTGTTTCTGGGTGCAGTACGTTAGAGTCTGAAAACGATGGACCGACGGCTGCATACTAAACGCCGGCATGCGACTTTTAGGCATCTGTGTAAAATTCCTGGCAAGATTACTTCGATTGAAGTTCAAGAAGGTGCATTTCAATGTGTACCTGGGGAGCGTTCTTCGTTATTTCAACGAACGAAGTATCACACTCAACGAGCTGCCATTGTCACGGCGGACATAGCGTGACAGGAGCCATTAGAGGGTTTTCAAAAAGTGGAATATCCATTTCTTGACTCAGTTTCTGTACGCGCAGTGAGAAAGGTTCTCTAAGTGCCCGTCGATTATTAAATAGAGTTGCAGATGTCATGTTGCTTACACTTAAGTAAGAGCGAAGTCCACGGTTTGCATTTACCTTCAGAAAATACATAAAACTTGAATACGACCTCTGAAGATAAAGCGACCACTCATTAGCTTCAACGTATAGACTCTCCACAGGACTTGTACTGAAGGCACCGGTCGCCAGGCGGATACCTTGGTGATGTACCAGATCTAGCATCTTCAATGCACTCGGGCTAGCCGATTGATGAACGATTGCCCCATAATCTAAGCGTGTTCGAATGGGGCTCTTGTAAAGGTTCATTATGCATCTCCTATCACTACCCCACGTTGTGTGTGACAAAATTTTAAGAATGTTTATGGTTTTTAGGCATTTGTTTCTGAGGTATTTAAGGTGTGAAATAAAGGTTAATTTCGTGTCTCAAATTACGCCTAAAAATTTGGGTTCTGTGCTCACAGGTATGTGCTGCCCCTGAAGTTCAACTTCAGGATTTGCTATAAGACCTCTTTTTTGTGTAAAAAGAAGACAGGTACTCTTGCTGACATTGAACGTAAAGCCATTTTCATCGGCCCACTTAGACACCTTCTTTAGACAAAGCTGTACTTGTCGCTCACAGATAGCGAGATTACATGACTTAAATCCATTCTGAACGTCATCAACATATACCGAATAAGATATATTACGTGGTATTGATGAGCGCAAAGAACTCATTTTTATGATGAAAAGTGTGCAGCTAAGCACGCCACCCTGCGGTACCCTAGTTTCCTGTAGAAATAGCCTCGAGAGGATGTTACCAATTTTAACACGGAACGTGCGATTTGATAAATAGCTTTCTGTTACATAAAACGTTTTCCCACGGATGCCTATTTCCGATAAATCACGTAGAGTTCCATACCGCTACGAGGTATCATAAGCCTTTTCCATGTCTAAGAATACAGAAAGGAAGAACTGTTTATGTATGAACGCGTCGTGAATATATGCTTCAATGCGAACGAGGTGGTCTGTCGTCGATCGTCCTTCCCTAAAACGACACTGATATGGGTCAAGGAGCTTTCTTGATTCAAGAAAGTGCAAGAGCCTGCGATTTATGATTTTCTCAAATAGCTTACATAGACAACTTGTGAGCGCTATGGGCTGGTAGCTTGCCACAGAGGATGGATCTTTACCTTGTTTCAAGACAGGGACTACAATCGCCTCTTTCCATGCCAATGGAATTTCTCCTGTTTCCCAGATAGTGTTGAAAATAGACAGTAGAGCCATCTGCGTGTCAGGGTGAAGATGTTTTATCATTATGTTAGAGGTGCAATTTTTGCGCTATGGAGCAGACGTACCATAAAGGGGCGACACACGACTGTCATATCTTGTGTTTGTTTCCCAGATAGTGTTGAAAATAGACAATAGAGCCATCTGCGTGTCAGGGTGAAGATGTTATGTCATTATGTACATGACTCTGTCGGCTCCTGGTGCCGATTTCGTGCAGCCGTTCAAGGAAGCTCGGAACTCAGCAATGCTAAAAGGATGATTGTACGGTTCACTTTCGCTAGCTTTACGGTTCAGTGCCTTCCTTTCAGCTATCTGTTTATGTTGCTGGAATGATTGCGAGTAGTTCGCAGAGCTAGGAACTCGCTCGAAGTGTTCTCCCAGAGTGTTCGCCAGGTCTTGAAGGCTGTGGCCTTCATCATCAGCCAATGGCATGTTGTAGGTTTGTCGAGAAATTAATTTTCTTAATCTGTTCCGGACTTTTGCTTCTTGTGTATAGGAATTTATGCTTGTGACGTATTTTTCCCAGCTTTCTCTTTTAGCGATACGACGCGTTCGTCTGCCTTTGGATTTCACGTGCTTAAGTTGATGAGGTTTTCTGCCGTTGGAGATTGACGTAGTAAACGTCAGGCTTTGTTTTGCTCCTTACGCGCATTCTTGCATTGCTCATTCCACCATGGCACGCGCCTCTTTTTTGTAGTCCCCTTCGTTTGTGGAATGCACTCTATTGCAGCGTCAATTATAAAAACGGTAAAATAAGCAATAGCATCGTTCACACTAAAATCTTTAAAAGTGTTTCGCTGCATCTGGGTGATTTCCTCAAATTTTTTTCCAATCTGCGGATGCAACTTTCGATTGAGGGGGTTGTGGTAGGAATTCATTTTGTTCTAAAGTTTCGAGGCAGATGGGAAAATGATCACTCCCATATCGGTTTTGAACCGCCTCCCATTCTAGGCATGGTACAAGTGTAGCCGAGCAGATAGCTAAATATGTCGAAGAGGACGTGACATGAGCTATGCTATAGAATGTCGGCTCCTTTTTATTTAATAAGCATGCGCCTGAAGGAACAAGAAAATTTTCTATTAAGTGGCCTTTTACATCGCAACGAAAGTCTCCCCAGAGAGATTGGTGCGCGTTGAAATCCGCAACGAGTACGTAGGGCTCAGGAAAGTCATCGATTAGGCTAAGAAATTCTGTTCTTTGGAGTCAATAGTGGGGTGGTATGTACACAGAGGAGATTGTACCGAGTTCTAAAATTAAAGCTCGGACCGAAACTGCCTCAAGAGGCGTTCGGAGTTCCAAGCCCTGACATGCTAAACGCTTATCCACTATAATAGCGGCACCACCGGACGAAGCGAGAGCATCGTGCCGGTCTTTGCGGAAAATGTTAAATTGTGGTAGGAAGCCTGTCTGTGTAGGTTTTAAACGGGCCTCTTGGACGCACAGCACTTTTGGATTATATTTAAGCAGGAGTTCCTTGACATCATCGAGGTTATGTAGGAGTCCCCTGACGTTACATTGTAACATTTGTGTATACATATTTAACGTAAATTAGTGCTGTGTGTACGGACCGGAAGTTATGCCTGAGATTACAGAGCTCTTTCGAGGCCCTGTAATCGGGGTTTTGCCCTTTCTGGAGCGTTCGAGGGAGCCTCGCCGCTCCTTAGGCGCTTGGTGCGCCTTGAGGATAGGTGTAGTGTCCATTGCCTCTAGTGAGGCGCCGTACACGTGCTCTTGCGAGCGAGAATTTACCAGCGAGGGTCCCGCCTTGGAGGGCAAGACCCCTGCGCCCACCAGCCCGGAGGTCGATGGGGCTCCCTGGGGGATTTGGCTGCGCCGGCTGTTGCCAGCGCAGGAAGGGGCCGGGGAGGTTGGGCAGCCTCGGCTGCGCCCACCTTCGGGGTCTGTGGCCCCGTGTGCTGGGTTGACGGAGCAGCGCTAGCTGCAACCGCCGCGGGGGCGGATGGCGTAACTGCCGACTCGCTGGTTGTGGGTCGGACAGCCGCAGGTGGCCGTTGTGTCGCTGCCCCCTGACGCGTCACATCGGCAAAACTTTTCTTGGGCAGATATGAAACCCGTCTGCGTGCCTCCTTGAATGAGATATTCTCTTTTACTTTGATCGTTACGATTTCTGTCCCTTTCTGCCAGGATGGACACGACCGCGAGTACGCGGCGTGCTCCCCATCACAGTTTACATGGTGGAGAGAATTCTCACAAACTTCAGAGGTGTGTTCATGCGCGATGCATGTCGCACAAGTTTGGCGGCCTCGAATTGCTCTGCGAATTGTGGCCAAAACGCCGGCACTTGAAACATCGGAGAGGATTTGGCACGTACGGCCTAACACGGAGCTTTATGTACCCGGCTTCGCTTGACTCGGGCAGGACACTCGAACCGAAGGTGATTATTGAGTGTTTGGTTTGGATTTCTTTTCCATCTCGCCTCATCTTAATTCTTTTCACATTTATGACATTCTGTTCACTGAAGCCCTCCAAGAGCTCAGCCGCAGTGAGCTCCAGCAAATCATCGTCCGAAAAAACGCCGCGGGAGGTATTCATCGTGCGGTGCGGGGTTACTACTACTTGGGTCTCCACAAATGATACTAGTTTAGGCAGTTTCTCAAATTGCTTCTGATCGCGGAGCCCCAAGAGGAGGTTACCGCTAGCCATCCTCGACGCCTTATATCCTGGACCAAAAACTTCGGTAAGAGTCTTCAATACAAGGAGCGGTGAGATTGTTCGCACTTGTTTAGCTGGTTTTTCTACGTGGATCACGTGAAAACGAGGGAAATTGTGGACTTGGCGTTCGAAAAACTGAAAGACCTCTTCGGTGCGCCCTCGTTTCTGAGGGCTTTCAGGGAGTTTAGGAAAAGCGTTTTCCATAGGTACAGTTGAGTTTTTGGCCGCAATGCGGACCGCCCACCTTGGAGCCCAACAGGAGGACGTGACAGAAATTCCTGCTAGAGAAACCCTGCCAACGCCAGCCGTACATCGCTGCTATAACCAAATACAGCATAACCAAGGCTGGCTAGCCACACAAGCTTAACCCTTGCCGCCGCGAAACTAGGAAGTGAAGAGAAGTGATGAGAAGACAGGAAAGATGAAAAAGGCGAGAGAGAAAGACGAAGATTGGAGAGGAGGACAGGAAAATACGACTGCCGATTTCCTCCAGGTGGGTCAGTCTGGAGGTGCCGTCTATGTGAAGCCGAGGCCGAAGAGGTGTGTTGCCTCCGCCGGGGGGCCTTAAAGGTCCAAACACCCAGCATCGGCTCAACCCCCAGGATCCCCCCTTCCCCAGACACGGCTAAGCCGTGCATGCCTACACGCGGGAGGGGCCAACCCTCGTGTGCTCGGGTACGTGGTGTCGCAACACACCAAACGCCTGCTTTCGCAGACGCCCGTGCGGGGGACCGGTATACTAGCACTCAGCTTGTTGTTAATTATGAGCCTTGCACTGGAGTCGGCGTATGCCATTCGCACCCCTTCTTAAAGAACTTCTCCGATGTTGATGTGTTGAAGCAGAGCGAACAATATGCTGTGGGCAACCTTATGAAAGGCTTTCTCGAGGTCTAACTGTACCATTGCCACGTGTCCAAAGGTTACGTCGCAGCACTCAAGAACGCTTCTCGCTGTGTGGATGGTGGTTAATATCGTTCTTCCCTTGACACGTCTGATGTGGGTCATGAACAGATGTAATAACTGACTGAACCTTTTGGCCAGGACCTTCATGTACACCTTATAGTCTACATTCGTGAGACTAATTGGTCGATATGCTTCCACCGACTGCAACTTGGCTGGTTCATCGGTGTTTGGTATCAGGACGATGTGGCTGGACCTGAAGGATGGAGGTAGTTGTTTGACTTCGTACGCTTGAGTTATGATGGTGTAGAGTATTTCCGCCATTTGACGCTTGAAAAACTTGTAGAAGCTAGGCCCTAGGCCATCGGGCCCCGGTGCCTTTGCGGTACCAAGCTCATCAATTACTCGTTCTAACTCTTGAATACTTATAGGTCTCTAGAGTCCCGTCTTTACTTCGTCCTGCAGTACAGGCACGAGTGGCCAAAGGTGCGCCTTGAATTCCTCATTTATTTCTACTTTACTGTTAAACGAATTAGAATGCCTTTCTTCAAAAGCGCTTTGAATGGTTTCTTGATCACGTGAAAAAACGTCGTGATGGCAAATTTCTTTAATTTGTTTCTTTGTCGCATATCTCTTTTCATCTCCGAGTGCCCGTTTCGTCGGGGCTTCATCTAACCAGATGCGCTCGGCGCGTGATCTTATCACAGCTGCCTCGTATTTTTAAGCCTAAATTGCTTCCAGCTGCTGTTTTGTTTCTTTGATTTCAGTTGTAAAATGCCCAGGGACTGCGCTTTCAACATCTACAAGATACCTCAACGTACTATTTAGTTCCTTTTCGCGCTGTTTACCCTGACCGCTTAATACACACGCCCTTTGAATTGCTATATTTTTACCTCACTTTTGAATTGATCCCAAGCATAGAACCGTTTTGTAGGTTCCCTCGCGCGCAATTCTTAAATTTTTTCTGTTACTTCGTCCACGAATCTTCCGTCCTGTAGCAACTTTTCATTCAGCTTCCACAGCTGCCAATTAAAACGGCACTCCTTCTTTTTAGAACCAATCGTGAACATCACAAACTGTGGTCACGAAAGCTAACATGCTTAACAGTATATTTATTACAAGCTGGTAGCAGTTCCGCGGACACATACACTCTATCGAGCCTTGCGTGGCTGCGCCCTTGAAAATGAGTGAAAATTCCTCGGTTTTCACGTAGTACGTCACCCACATCAACAAGGTCATATTCTTGAACGGTGGATCTGAGCATTTCTGCACTGTTATCTTTCATCAACACATCTTTAGAGGTGTCCTCGGGCAAATACACACAATTAAAATCACCTAATAAATGAATACTCCTACTACAATTTACGAAGGTGGCCATATATTCAAAATGCACTTCTCGTTCGCTTGCTTTGTTCGGGGCGTAAATAGAGATAATTCTCCAGGCTACATCATTGCAAGATAGGTCACACATAACTAATAGGCCATTATCGAGCGCTACTACAGTCTCCTCAATTATACCGACAGTGTTACGCAGAAAAATAGCACATCCACCGGACTTCCCATTAGCAAGAACACAAACATTGTGATTTGATTTAAACATTTCAACCATTCTATCCGTCTGTTCCTCACTTTCAATTTTCGTTTCCTGAACTGCAAGAATATCAATATCATGGTCAATTAACAGCCGTTTAATCTGAGCCTGCCGCTTTCTAGTCGACAGGCCACGCACATTGAGCGTTCCTATTCTGAAGCCGTGTTTAGAAAGCTGGCGGATAGACGGGCTGCTTGGCGACTGATGCAGGTTTAGTGCTAACGGACTGACATCCCTGGACAGCACGAAATCGTTAAATGGCTCCGCCACACCGGTCGAAGCTCTCGCGTCTTCCCTGTCGGCACACATCACGGAAACTGCAACCGGCACGTCCAAACTGAGTTAATTCGTTCTTTGCTACCAAACCAGCAGTCCCCTAAGGCGGGGGCATTGCTGGCGGTGTCTTCTTGTCCGGTGGCACGTTCGGTTTGGCCTTCAGCGAAAGCCGCCGAGAGGTGGTAGTCGTGGCAGGCGGTCCTTCAGCTTCACTACGGTCTTCTTTTCCAGCAATTTCCACGCTTTCATCACGCGGCCTTTTTGAGACAGCGGTTGAATGGGCGCTATTCACCGCCTCCGCGCTGCGCCCGACGCTTCCATGGCTGTTGTCCATAGTTTCCGCGCCGTTTCCCTGCACATCCTCGCCATCTTTGCAGCTTTCTGTCACCTGCTCCTGTGCCATGTTGTCTTTTTTGCGGGCTTCCTCATTCTGCTCTTTGTCGTGGCTCGTTGCTGCTGGCGCATCGTCAGAGTTAGGCGGGGCCCCGCTTTCCCCATAGGTGTCCTCCGCGTCAGCTTGGTCCATTAGGTGCTCGTTTACGACGTCGCTCTTGCCAAACCCTGTCACGTTCGCGTAACTTCGCACGCACTGGGTATCTTTGTGGCAGGAGCGACGACAGATCCCGCAACGTGGAACGCGGCACTCGCGCCGTATATGACCGGTGCCGTGACACCGGAGGCAGAGCGGTGCTCTGCCAGGCACCAACACGAGTGCATGATGGTCCTCGCCGACACGTAGCTGATGCGCAAGATCTTCTGTGGTGAGGCCAGGTTTCAACCATAAGGACACGAGTCTTGTGTGCGACCCTTTGTCACTGCATCCGACTACGCGCCACTTTTCCTTTGACATCTCGGTCACTGTTCCGAAGGGTGCCAACGCCGCTAGCACATCCTCATCTGGTGTGGCGTACAGCAGCCAGTAGTGCTGCATCCGTGCGTCTTGGTTGCGTGGGTCAATCACCAAACATCGCTTACCCTTCACAGTAACGCTTCCGTAGACAGCAACTTCTGCTTTCCTTTTCCATCTTTGAAGGTGATAGCCCATACGTCATTCATTTGATAGGTTCCTAAAGCCAACACTTCCGGCATCAGCTTCAGACGACCTAGCGCGTATCGAAAATGTTCTACGCTATAGGGCCTCGCCTTGACATCCCCGTGCAAAAAGACGGTATTAGAGACGGTCGTACCTTAAAATAATCTGGTAGTCCTGTGTAGCAGCATCCATAAATCTGATACCGCGGCCCTTTTGGGCCGCAAAAGCCGCCCTTGCGGGAGCCGACATTCCGCGTCCGCACGCTGTGGCGGCCGGAAGTGGAAATCTGCACCACGCCGCGTGAGTGCTACCGACCGCATGGTATGGCCAATGGCAAGGATGCGTTGTTTACGACTGCACCTATATCGTCCTATGTGCATTCGCCGAATACATTGCTCCAGCGCATACGCGACAGTCTTTCCGTGGAGAATACAAGCACACGTCGTGCACGTGCATTCCTCCGTTTGTGGTTGTTCGTTGCATGCGTGCGTGCTAGTCGTTGTCGCAAAAACAAGAGGGCGAGCGCAATGTTTGGCGTGCGTTGCAGCCCACGTTTGGCGCTAACAATGTGTCAATTTATTGATGTATTCTCATTGAGCTGTATACAGGTGTAATAGGTAAGCGGTTAGCAGTTCCTGCGAGTAAATGTTGCCCCATTACTCATACCGGTTACCACCGTCACTCCGCGTACACTCGCGTAGTCGCCTGCATGTTGTTTTTGCACTTAGACGTTGTCTCTACCAGCAGGCTCCAGTTGAATGGAAGTAACAGTAAATGCAACCACTCACACGTTAGTGTGAAAGAAAAAAAAAGGTCAGGGAAGCACGCAATAAAAAAAGCAAAAAGAAGGGTGCCATCAGCACTCGGTGTTCCCAGGTGGTCTCCCTCTCAAGTACTGATGGAGCCCAATGCTGCTTAGCTTCGGGGATCGGACGAGAACCGGCGTATTGAGCATGGTATGGCCGATTTTTTTTCTTTATTGCCTGTTTTCTTTTACAGGTCGTGGAAACAGAGAAATATGAATGATAAAAGGAGACACTTGGACCAAGCCTTGATCCGGTGTGTTCACATTAAAATTTCTTCAAGTTAAGCAATGCGTCCAAGAGAGGTAGCCAGTCAGGAGGCTCTGGTTGCGCTTTATACATTTCGCGTATATAATCCATGTTTACAATGAAATTTGCCCTGACAGGACGTGCGTGTAGTCTGCCAGATGCTGTGAAGTGCTATCAGCATGAACATGTCGTACGGGACACCGTCTTCGTTGTCCACACTCAGAAAACAAATGCCATAACTCGTGATGGGTAGGTCCTTTTTCAATGTCCGCGGCAGAATGTCCCAATGGAAAACGGCGTCCCAGCACTAAAGAAAGACGTGTTCTGCCGTTTCGGGCGTCTTACAAAGTAGACAGTTTGTCGTCCATGGAGCGTAGAGTCTCTTATCAGCTAACCATTGTTTTACTGGGAGCGTCCCAAACTGAAGTTTAATAAAGAAAGTTTTTGTTCCCAGTTTTGCGTTCATCTTTTTAACCCTTCTTAGCACCTCTTGGCCGGGTCCGACATTGAATAAAGTTCTGTACCGCGGTGTTGGCAACAAACAGTCGACAAGGTCTTTGTAAAGTGTTTTCCATTTTGCAGAGGACAAATACTCTAGTGAAAAGCGCACTTTCAGAAATTGAAAAGAATGCACTACTTCACGCAAGAATCCAGTCACACAATGGTACATATTGTTATTCGATGACACAACAAATTCTGGAACGTGTGAACACAGCCTTAATTTCATTACAGTTTGTAAAAAGCAATTTCTTTGGTCGCGGAGACAAATAAAACGAGACACAACTTGCCTAATAAATAAATGACAAAAAACCCAATCCACCGTTTCGGACCGGTAAGAATAAATTTGAGCGACTTGTTCGTCCCCAGGCCTATCTCCACACAAACACGGCGAAAATCCTGTGAAATTTCTGCACATTCACCCGCGAAATACAAAGGACTTGGCCCCGCACGGGCGTCTGCGTCAGCAGGCGTTTGGTGCGTTGCGACACCACGTACCCGAGCACACGAGGGTTGGACCCTCCCTCGTCTAACCGTGCGCGGCTTACCCGTGTCCGGGGAAAGGGGGATCCTGGGGGTTGAGCCGATGCCGGGCGTTTGGACCTTTAAGGTCCCCCGGCGGAGGCAACACACCTCTTTGGCCTCTGCTTCACGTAAACGGCACCCCCGGACAGACCCACCCGGGGGAAATCGGCAGTCGCCTCTTCCTCTCTCTTTCTCCTCGAATCTTTGTCTTTCTCGCTCACTTTTTGATCTTTCCTGTCTTCTTCTCTCTTCCATTTACTTCCTTATCCACGGCGGCAAGGGTTAACCTTGTGTGGCTATCCTACCTTGGGTACACCACATATTGGGTTATAGTGACGGCGTACGGCTGGCGTCGTGCAGGCTTGAACACCAGCCCTGCCGCGTCCCCTCGTTGGGCTCTGTGGTGGGCGGTCGGCGCTGTTACCGAACATATACATTTTCTATGGCAGCACAAACCTCTATCGTTTATGATCGGCGTCTGAAAAGATGCCGCAACGAAGTACCATTTCATTTCTCCTTTCGGAGCAACGCTCCATCCTTCCCCAATTACTATGTAGTACACATCGAAAGCAACATGCCAGTAAGAAAACTCTCTCCGTTCCTAGTAGCCAAATGCCTGAAAGAAAAAATTGGAGCGACATACAAAGCCTCCAAAATGTCTAGCGGGGACCTCCTCCTATAACTAAATGATAAAGATCAAGCAGAGAAGCTCTCTGACCTTGCCAGTATTGGTGACGCGACAGTGACAGTTTCAGCTCACAGAACACTTAACACAAGCAGGGGAGTGATTTCTGAAGAAGACTTTATTGGTTTGAGCGATGAGGAACTCCTTGAGGGTTTCCAAGAACAAAATGTGACAAAGGTACAAAGAATAGTAATCCGCCGAAAAGACCAAGAAATCCCCACCAAACATGCTATACTCACCTTCGGAACAAGCGTAATGCCTACTTCACTCGATGCAGATTATGTTAAAGTCAATGTAAGGCCATATATCCCGCACCCCAGACGATGTTTCAAGTGTCAAAGGTTCGGACATGCTTCACATGCATGCCGAGGCCAAGCAACCTGTGCTAAATGCAGCTCAAATGATCACCAATCTGACAACTGCACCTCTTCGCCACACTGTGTTAACTGTAAAGGAGATCATTCAGCTTACTCGAGGTCTTGCCCATGCTGGAAAAAGGAAATCATAGCACTAATTGTAAAAGAAAAAAATATCCTTCTTTGAAGCCAGAAAGCGGCTATCATATCTTCCGCGAAGAAGTTATGCCGATGTGACGCAGGCAGGGGCAGCGTCACAGAGGCCTCCGGAGTCCTCTGAGCCCACGCACAGTGGTGCCGCAGTGACTCCTCCCGCCCCCGTGGTGGAAGCAGTCAGTACTGCTCCACCCTCTTCGACGGCCCTGCAGACATCAGTCCCGCAGGGCCCTAAAATCGGCGCCGCAGTCCCGCAGTTAGGCGCCGCAGTTCCGCGGCGCCTAACTCTCGTTCCTTCAGCGCCTCAGAGAGAGCGATGGAGGTCGACACAAAAAGCCCGGCGTCATTGACACCGAAGGACAAGCGCTCTCTCGAGCGTGGTAAGAGGGACAAAATCCCAATAACAACTCAAAATAAGAAAGTGTTAACCTAAAGGTTATCGCTAATTTGCATTAGCCTTATTAAATCCTCCCCCCCCATGTCACCTATACCTCACCTCCTAAATTTTCCGTGGTGCCATTTCTGATCTTTCCATTTTGAGATGGCTTTTATTATGCACTGGAATTGTGGAGGGCTTTTACACAACTTAAGTGACATCAAAGACTTGTTAAGTAACTTCTCTCCTCTGGCCCTGCGTTTACAGGAAACAAACCTAGGCGAAAAATACAAAACATTTTAAAAGGTTTCACTGTTGTACGGCGCGACCGTACTCAGGCAAACCGGCTGTCAGGTGGTGTAGCCATTGTTCTGCCAGGCGGTATAGCAGCCAGAGAAGTTCCCATTACCACTCACATAGAAGCCGTTGCAGTCACCGTTTTATCTCATAAAACCATCACCATTTGTTCAATGTACATTCCACCATACTCACATTTTACCGTAAGAGATCTAGAAATAATTTTAGACCTGCTACCAGAACCATTTTTAATAGGCGGTGATTTTAATTCACATAACACGTTATGGGGTAGTAAAACTACTGACACCAGGTGCCAAACACTTGAAGATTTTATTCTAACAAACAACATATGCCTTTTAAACACTGGTGCGGCAACTTACTATTGCCCAAGCACAGGAGCTATGAGTTGCTTAGATCTGTCACTGTGCTCTCCATCTTTTTTTGGCGATTTTCAGTGGGGTACTATTGAGAACCCCTATGGTAGTGACCATATGCCTGTTATCATAAAAAGAACATCTCCTTTTCCTACCATCCCACTGAGGCCACCCCGTTGGAAACTCCATCTAGCAGACTGGCCTCTCTTTACTGAAAATGCCACTCTGGATAACATATCAGATGAGCTACCAATAGACGAAATGAATGAGAAGATTACCGCCTGCATACTCGCTGCAGCAGAACAGACAATCCCACAATCCTCTGGATTCTTAAGAAAAAAACCTGAAACCCTGGTGGACGAAGGAATGTACACAAACAAAAAAACTACAAAACAAAGCGGGGGGTATCTTTCGGCGATACCCCAACACAAGATAATCTACTTTCTTTCAAAAAAGCAAAAGCGAAAGCCAGGTACACGCGCAGACAAGCCGAAAGACAGTCCTGGAAAAATTATGTCTCGTCTATAAATAGCTCATTAGCATCCAAACGAATGTCGGATCAGGTTCGTAAGTTTACAGGTGATTACGCTTCTTACACTATCCCCATACTATCACCTCCAGGCACGCAAACAAATATAGAAGAACAAGCAGACATATTAGGGCAACATTTCCATGATATATCAAGCTCGGTAAACTATTCAGCTGCATTTCTAAAACATTAGCAATCAACAGAAAAACTAAAGCTTGCGACCACAGGAAGTTCAGAAAGACTGTATAATGCGGCTTTAACACTACCGGAAATAAATAGAGTACTCACAACTGACAAAAAGACAACACCTGGTCCAGACAGAGTACATTACGCGATGCTCGCTCATCTATCTCTTAATGCAGTGGAAATCTTGCTTCGGTTTTTTAATATAATCTGGGAACGGGAAAATGACGAAAGAGTGGAAGAAAGCCATCATTATCCCTTTCTTGAAAGCTGGAAAACCTCCCACAACAGCAACCAGCTATAGACCCATAGCACTCACAAGTTGTCTTGCAAAGTCCTATGGAGCCGTCATCAACATAAGATTGACATACGTCCTTGAATCAGAGAACATGCTAGATAACCATCAGTGTGGATACAAGAAAGGTTGCTCCACAACAGATCACCTAGTCCGACTAGAAGACGAGATACGTGCGACCTTTCCACAGAAACAATATTGTCTCACTGTTTTCTTTGATTTAGAAAAGGCGTATGGACACAACATGGAGGTTTGGTATCTTAAGGGACTTAGCAGATTTAGGAATCTGAGGGAGAATGCTCAAATGTCTAGCCGATTTCATTTCGGACCGAACATTCCAGGTGCGTTTAGGTACGACCATATCACGTGTGTTCATTCAGGAAAATGGTGTGCCACAAGGATGCGTATTGAGCAGAACATTGTTTGTGCTGAAAATGAACTCGATCAATAGGGTAATTCCATCCTCTGTAATGCATTCGTTATTTGTGGATGATCTACAAATTGCGTGTCGTGCATCCAACCTGACATCCTGCGAGCGGCAAATTCAAATTACATTAAACAAGCTAACACAGTGGGCGTTTGAAAACGGTTTTAGTTTCTCAAGTGAAAAAAGTATGTGTTGTCTTTACACAAAAAAGGGGCCTACAACCAGAACCCACACTTAAGCTACAAGAAGCCACACTACCAGTAAAACAAGAACACAAGTTTCAGGGTGTTCTGTTTGATAAAAAGTTAAACTTCCTGGCACACGTGAAGAGCCTTAAAATAAAAGCGAACAATGCACTTAACGTCCTCAAAGTCCCGTCCGGGAAGCTCTGGGGCTCTGACCGTGGATGCCTGCTACGCATCTACCGTACTTTGGTGCGCAGCATATTAGATTATGGTAGCATCATATACGGTTCAGCCAGACAATCTTACGTTCGACGACTTGATCCAGTTCATAACTTTGGACTACGACTGGCAAGCGGTGCTTACAAAACATCGCCTGTCCAGAGTTTGTATGTTGACTGTAATGAACCTCCTCTACAGCAACGCAGAGTGCTACTAACTTTTTCTTACGTACTAAGAATTCAGTGCTCACCACAACACATATGCTTCAACATTGTCACACAGTGTAACTCACGCTTAGACTACACAAACAAACCAAACACGATTAAACCGCTTATCCTACGATGTGAGGAATATATTCGGCATTATAACATTCCTCGCGAAGTCCTTCAGGTTGCGAGAAAACCACAGCGTTTGCCCCCGTGGCACGATTTCGCACCGTTATGTGATTGGACATTGACACATTTAAAGAAAAAAGACACCCCACACGAACACATTAAACAAGAATTCCGTTTTCTACAGGACAAATATCAAAATTACGAGGAATTTTACACTGATGGCTCTAAAACAAAAGAACACGTGGGTGTGGAGGTCGTAACAGAACATTGGGAAAGAAGTATTCGTTCGTCACAGCACGCCTCTGTCTACACAGCTGAAGTCTATGCATTGTGGACTGTGGTTAAAAAGATCATCGCTGGAAAACACTAAAACACAATCATATACACAGATTCATTAAGCACGCTGAAGGCTCTTCACATGAAATCCGAATGTGAACCTCTGATAGGGGATATGTTAAACATGATAATAATAAACAAATACGGCAGGTGAATTAGGTTTTGCTGGGTACCAAGCCATGTTGGTATACCGGGTAACGAAGCAGCGCATAGGTGCGCATCAATGGCAGCGCACAAAGACATAATAAACACAACACTTCCATATCAAGATAGTATCCGTGCCATTAAGAAGGCCTTAACATCAAAGTGGCAACACGAATGGGACTGTTGTACAGAAAACAAGCTACATTTTAATAAACCTGTAATCGGCGAGTGGAAATCATGCAGGCACCAACAACGGTTCTACGAGGTGATCTTGTGTCGACTTCGAATTGGACAGACACATTTGACGCACAATTTTCTCCTCCGAAAAGAAAACCCGCCAACCTGCGAAAAATGCCTTGAACCTCTCACAGTCATGCGCATCCTAATAACATGTCCACACATCGACACACTGAGACGGAGGTTTTTACACAGCCTATATAATTCCCACACTCCATTACACTCTGCCCTATTACTAGCAGATGACCGCCTAGTGCCATTTGCTAACCTGTTATACTTTTTATAAAAAACTGGCAATTTACACCAACTATAGTATAATACAGGTTTACCTACTCTAACGTTGTATTTCATTTTGTTTTGTGTCTGGCGCAGCATGGCCTTAGTTGCCTTTGTGCCATTAAACCCAAACTAACCAACCAACCAACCAACAAAGGACTTGGAACACATACCATATTATGGCTATTAAAAACAGGTTGCATACATACGCCCGTGAAAAAATAGAGAGCTCCCGCCCACCCCAGGCGTTTGTTTTTTGCCTGATTGTTTCTGCTTCGTCCTTCCAGTACTCGTTGTTGTCACGATAAACCTCGAGTGGCAACCCTAGGTACTTCGGTGGGCGGGTTTCCCATCTTACATTTACGTATACATCAGGCTTCATATCGCAATTACCATACCAAAACCCAGTTAATCATGCTACCTGTCATGAAACAAAATTGTTTGGCTGTATGAAAAACTTCACATATCCTCTGCCTATCATGACAGAGTACGGCCACATCGTCAGCATATCCAAGAATCTTTACTTCAGTACTCTGTAATCTAAATCCGTGCACGTTTGAATTTTGCATAATTGATAAGCAAAAAGGTTCTAGGTATATGGCAAAAAGTAAGGCTGAGGCCGGGCATCCTTGTCAGATGGAACTGAGTATGTCAATTTCTTCACCGAGCGTCCTATTAACTACCTGGCGTGTTACGCACTGCGAGTACGCCATCTTTAATCCATCAAGAAACACAGTACCAACTTGAACATGTTCTAACACGTTGAACAACACTTCATGGGGGACACGGTTAAAAACTTTTTGTAAGTCTAATTGCATCATTGCTATTCGGTCTCCAAAGTCATCGCAAATCTCTAAGACACTTCTTACTACGTGTATGTTTGTCGTAATGCTACGACCTTTTATGCCACATGTCTGGTGCGGTCCTAGAATGTTTTGAACGACATTCTGCATTCTTTTGGCCAGCACCTTCATGAAAATTTTGTAATCCGTATTCAAGAGGCTAATGGGGCGATATGACATCACTGACTGAAGTTTGATGTAATCGTCCGATTTGGGGATTAAAGTAGTGTGCGCTTCAGTGAAAGACCGTGGTAGCTTCTTCTTTTTATACCCCTCTTCGATAACTTCGAACAGCTCGCTGGCAATCTCTTCTTTAAACATTTTATAGAATTCTGCTCCGATTCTATCTGGGCCAGGTGTCTTTCCAGTGCTTAAGTCATCAATAGCGTTTTTAATCTCCTGTATATTGATACGGGCCTCCAAACATTTTTTAGTTTCGTCGTCAAACTTGGGCACTAATGAAAGGAAATCTTCACTAAATGCACTCGCCATTGGAATACGTTTTCCAAGCAAATCGGGATATTATTCAACAAACGCGTTCATTATCTGACTTTTTCCTTTCGTCAGTCTGCCATTGTACATTATTTCCTTAACTTCTTTTCTTTGTGCATATTGCTTTTCATCACTTAGTGCCCGCTTTGTCGGTGTTTCGCCCATCCAAAGCTTTTCTGTTCTTGACCTAATAATAGCACCTCTGTGCTTTTCTTTATCGAAAAGTTCCAGCTTGTTTTTGGTATTTTTGATTTCTTCAGTGAAAGAGCCCGGTTTCGCACTCTCTTCCTTTAATAGTGCTTGCAGTTGCGACTGCAATTTCTTCTCGTCTTGTTTCTTCTCAAAATTAAGGATAGTCATACGTTCTATATAGCACTCAATTTACCATCTTGTTTAAAAGCTTCCCACCTCGTTTCCCACTCGTCTTTTCCAACTTCATACAGCATCGTTAACGCTTCACTTACTTTTCTAGAAAAAATTTTGATGATGATGATGTGTGGTGTTTTATGGCGTAAGGGCCAGGTTTGGCCAAAGAGCGCCATGACAAGTGGTAATGTTGACGATGTATTATGGAAGGTGTGACTTGGCTGTAAAGTGGCTTAAAATAGTCGCTGTAAAGTGCGGAAAATCTACGTGCTATGAAATAATTGGGATGACACTAATGACGAATACTATGAACATTAAAATCCATCGTAGAAGAATGATGCAAAATAGAAAATATATAAGATGTTAAAATTACTTGGAGCACTGATGCATCGCCAGAGCCCTTGAAACACAAGGGCCTAGAGGCATGTGCTATACGAAAGAGCTATCACAGCGGCATCCCCTGAAGAGAGGACCCGCTACGAACATGTGGGGCTAACAACATGCAAGACAGCATCTTTCAGAAAACTTAGGACTGCGTTGGTGTCAAATAAAGGTTCTGGGCCGAGTAGCATTACGGGATGTAGGGGGATGTGCTGCTGGTATGCTAGAGAAAAATGTTTCCTTCTCTCAGATTCGGCTGCCCGACACTCCAGGAGGACGTGGAGGACGGTCAGCCTCTCCCCGCATGTACCGCAGGTTGGAGGATCATTTTCAGTGAGTAAGAAGTTATGCGTGCCAAATGTGTGTCCTATTCTGAGGCGACAGAATAGGACATCTGTTCGCCGTGATTTTGTTACGGAGGGCCAAGAACCTAACGGTGGCTTTATCACGTGCAGTTTGTAATTTACTTCTGCGTCCCACATACGTTGCCAGTGTTTTCGCAGTTTCCTTCTTAAGAAAGGCTTCAGGTCTGTGACAGGGGCCGAAACAGTAGGATTAACTGCATGCAATGAAATTGATGTGGCCATCTGGTACGCTAGAACGTTACCCTCGATGCGCCTATGTCCAGGCACCCAGCATATAATCACACGTTGGTTAGATATATATGCTTTACAAAGGACGGAGTAGAGTTCATTAATTACCGGATTTTTGTGTTAAAACTTCTTGTGCGCAAACAGGGACAAAGAGTAGGGGCAACACAAGGACGAGAGCGTTCTAACAACTGGTTTTTACTTTTGAAGAACTACCTGCTCAAATACCCACAGATCTGCGCGATCTAGTCAACAGAGCACGCCTATAGCGCATATGATGATATGATACCTGCGGGTATCATATGCGCTATAGGCGTGCTCTGTTGACTAGATCGCGCAGATCTGTGGGTATTTAAGCAGGCAGTTCTTCAAAAATAAAACCAGTTAGAAAACGCTCGTCCTTGTGTTGCCCCTATTCTTCGTCCCTGGTTGTTTGCGAACAAAAAGTTTTAAGATGAATCTGTTCCAACTAGGCTGACTCGCAGTTATGCTTCAGTTGGATTTTTGTGGTTACAGAGACATCAAGGCCTTCACAACACTAAGGGAGTCCGTATATATAACTGATTTCGGGAGTTTTGATTTATTTATATGCTTTACGATCAACAGCAGTGCGTAGGCCTCAGCCGTAACTTACTAGTTTCCGAATGTAGTACATCGGCTTCCGAGAAGGATGGACCGACGGCTGCATAGGACACCCCGTCGTGTGACTTCGATGCGTCTGTGTAGAACTCCTTACAGGAGTATTTGTGCTGGAGTTCCCGGAAATGCATTTGGATTTCAATCTCTGGAGCGTGTTTTGTAACTTGCATGAAAATTATATCGCATTGTATCAGCTGCCACTCCCAAGGAGGTAGCAGCTTGGCTGGATGCATTGGGCGAAGCTGGAGGAGTGGAATATGCATTTCATGACTAAGCTCCCTCACACGCAGCGAGAAAGGCTGTCTTACGGAGGGACGATTATGAAAGAGTGTAGCATATGTCATCTCGTTAACGGCATTATAACACGGATGTTGAGGATTAGAGTGGACCTTTAGAAAATATGTTTGGCTGATGTATGTTCTCTGGATATGAAGTGCCCACTCATTCGATTCTGCATATAAACTTTCAACGGGACTTGTCCTGAAAGCGCCCGTGGGTAAGCGGATATCTAGATGGTGAACAGGGTCTAGCATCTTTAGCGCACTCGGGGCGGCAGAATGATAGATCACGGCACCATAATCTAATCGTGAACGAATCAGGCACTTATAGAGATTAATTAAGCACTTCCTGTCGCTAACCCACGTAGTCTGGGATAGAAGTTTCATTAGGCTCATTGTTTTCAGACATTTTTCTTTATGTTGTTTAATGTGGGGGACGAAAGTGACTCTATAGTCAAGTATAACACCTAGAAATTTGTGTTATTTGTTTACAGTTATTTGTTGTCCACATAGTTTTAAGCAAGGATCTGGGATCAGGCCTCTCTTTCTTGTAAAAAGAACACAACAACTTTTGTTAGGATTGATCTTATAACGATTTTTGTCTGCCCACATCGACACTTTTGTTCAGGCCATGCTGTACCTGTCTCTCGCAGACTGCGAGGTTACAAGATTTGAAAGCTATTTCAATGTCATCCGCGTAGACAGAGTAAAAGATGGCCGGCGCAAATGAAGCACGAAGCGTGTCCATCTTCACGATAAAGAGCGTGCAGCTGAGCACGCCTCCTTGGGGTACACCCGTTTCTTGCGTAAAAGGACGTGAAAGTACATTCCAGACTTTCACGCGGAAGGTGCGGTTGGACGGGTAACTTTCTATCAGATTTAGCATATTGCCACGGATGCCCATTCTCGACAAGTCTCTCAAGATTCCATAGCGCCAAGTTGTGTCGTATGCCTTCTCCATATCGAGGAATATGGATAGGAAAAACTGTTTGTGTACAAATGCGTCACGGATGTTTGCTTCAATACTTACAAGGTGATCAGTTCTGGAGCGCCCTTCTCGGAAGCCGCACTGATAAGGTTCAAGAATTTTGCTCTATTCAAGAAAATGCATGAGTCGCCGATTTATCATTTTTTCAAACACCTTACAAATGCAACTTGTGAGGGCTATCGGGCGGTAACTTGCCACTGAGGAAGGGTCTTGCCTTGTTTCAAAACAGGGACCACAATGGCTTCCTTCCATGCGATTGGAAGGTACCCTGCATCCCAGATGGTGTTGAAAAGTGTGAGTAGTGTAACTTGCGTGTCATTGTGTAAGTTTTTGAGCATTTCGTACATGAATCTATCAGATCCTGGTGCGGAGCTCTTGCATACGCTCAAGGGAGTTCTCAATTCGGCAATACTAAAAGGACGGTTGTAAGGCTCATTCTCTCGACTTTTTCTTGTTAATGGCTTACGATCTTCTATTTGTTTATATTTCAGGGAGGATTGCGAATAATGATTTGAACTTGATACGCTCTCAAAGTGCTCCCCAAGTGAGTCTGCCTGATCTTGCAGTGTACCGCCCTGTGTATTTACCAGAGGGAGTGAATAAGTTTGTCGCCCTCTAATTCTGTTTACCCTGTTCCAGACTTTGGCCTCATCTGTAAACGAGTTAATACTCGATAAATACTTCTGCCAGCTTTCTCTTCTGGCCTGTCGGCGGGTTCTCCTACCTTGGGACTTTACTTTTTTAACGTTGACAAGATTTTCTGCAGTGGGCGAAGCGCGTAGCAACCCCCACGCTTTGTTCTCATTCCTACGTGCGATTCTGCATTCATTGTTCCACCACGGGACATGCCGTTTGCATGCAGACCCACTTACTTCACGTATGCATTTAGATGCGGCATCTATTATGAAGGCTGTAACGTACTTCACAGCAGTATCGATTTCTAAAGAAGACATGTCATCCCATGATATACTAGGTAAGTTTCGGAATTTCTCCCTGTCTGCTGTGTCAGTCTTCCACCTAGTAGCCTGTGGTGGATTTTCGTTTTCTTCAAGTGTTCTTAATAGTATGAGGAAGTGGTCACTTCCGTAAGGATTGTTCGTAACTTCCTATTCGAGTTCAGGCAGTATGGACGGGGAAACTATGCTCAGATCAATTGAAGAAAACGTATTGTTTGCAAGACAGTAATATGTGTGTTTCTTCTTATTCAGAAGGCACGCACCAGAAGAAAAAAGGAACTGTTCAACAAGACGACCTCGCGCATCTATACGAGAGTCGCCCCACAGGGAGCTGTGCGCATTGAAATCGCCAAGAACAACATAAGGTCCTGGCAATTGATCTATAAAGGATTGGAATTCATGTTTCATTAATTTGTAATATGGGGGTATGTAAAGAGAGCTAATGGTGATGAGTTTGTTTAGGAGAACAGCTCGAACCACCACTGCTTCGAGAGGCGTTAGTAGCTGTAAAAGTTGACACGCAATGCTCTTATGGATAGCAATGGCGACACCGCCCGATGATGGGACAGCATCATCGCGATTGTTACGAAAAGTTATATACTGTCGGAGAAAGTTTGTGTTTGGATTTCAAGTGTGTTTCTTGTAAACTCAGCACTTTCGGAGTCTGTTTTTGGATGAGTTCCTGCACATCATCAAGGTTTCTAAAAAGACATCTGACGTTCCATTGAATTATTTATGTATCCATATTGGAAGTCAATAGGTGCTGTGTGTACAGAAACAGAAGTGTTAATTAGAGGTTTCAGAGGTTAGATTCCAGAGCTCTTTCGAGGCCCTGTAATTGGGGTTTTGCCCTTTCTGGAGCGTTCCAGGGAGCCTCGCCGCTCCTTAGGCGCTTGGCGCGCCGTGGAGATAGTTGTAGTGTCCATTGCCTCTTGTGAGGCGCCGCACACGTGCTATTGTGAGCGAGAAGTTACCAGGGAAGGTCCCGCCTTGGAGGGCAAGACCCTGCGCCCAACAGCCCGGAGGTCGATGGGGCTCCCTGGGAAATTTGGCTGCGCCGGCCGTTGCCAGCACTGGAAAGGACCTGGGAGGTTGAGGCAGCCTCGCCTGCGCCCACCTTCGGGGTCGATGGTCCCTTCTCCTCGGTTGGCGGAGCAGCGCTAGCTGCAACCGCCGCGGGGGCAGATCGTGTAACTGCCGACTCAATGCTTGTGGGTCGGGCAGCCGCCGGAGGCCGTTGTGACGCTGCCCCCTGACGCGCCACATCGGCAAAGGTTTTCTTTGGCAGGTAGGATACCTGCCTGCGTGCCTCCTTGAAACTTATGTTTTCCTTTACTTTAAATGTTACGATTTCCTTTTCTCTTTTCCAAGACGGGCACGACCGCGAGTATGCGGCATGCTCGCCATCACAATTAACACAATGTGGAGTGTTTTGGCACGTTTCCGAGGAATGTTCATTGTCACTGCACTTGGCACAAGTCAGCCGCCCTCGACAGTTCTGTGAACTGTGGCCGAAACGTTGGCACTTAAAGCATCTGAGAGGATTGGGTACGTATGGCCGAACACGAAGTTTGATATAACCGGCCTCGATGGACTCGGGAAGGACACTTGAGCCGAAGGTGAGTATCAGGTGTTTCGTCTTGACCTCTTTTGCATCTCGCCTCATCTTAATTCGTTTAACATTGATAACATTCTGGTCACTGCAGCCCTCCAAGAGTTCAGCCTCAGTGAGCTCCATCAAATCATCGTCAGAGACAACACCAGGGGTGGTGTTCATCGTGCGGTGCGGGGTTATATATATTTGGGTTTCCCCAAAGGACACTAGTTTTGACAATTTTTCATATTGTTTTTGATCGCGGAGCTCCAAGAGGAGATCCCCGCTTGCCATCCTCGACGCCTTATAACCAAGACCAAGGACTTCAGTCAATGACTTGGAAACAAGGAAGGGTGATATTGTTGGTACTGGTTTATCTGGTTTTGCAGAATGAATCCCATGGAAACGCGGGAAGGATTCTTTTTGGCGGCCAAAAAACTGGAAGACTTCATCGGTGCGCCCTCTTTTCTGAGGGCGATCAGGTTGCAGAGGGCAGGAAGTAGCCATGTGTGGACGTGTAGTTTTCGGCAGGAATGCGAGCCACCCACCATGGAGTCCAACATGGGGACGCTGCAGGGCCTGAAAACGCCAGCTGTACGTTGCCACTATAACCCAATATGACATAACCAAGGTTGGTTACTCACACAAGGTTAACCCTTGCTGCCAGGAAGGTCGGAAGTAATAAAGAAATGAGAAGGAGACAGGAAAGGTGGAAACTAAGGAAAAGACGAAGGTTGTAGTGAGAGAGAGACAGGAAAAGGCAACTACCGATTTCCCCCGGGTGGGTCAGTCCGGGGGTGCCGTCTGCGTGAAGCAGAGGCCAAAGAGGTGTGTTAGCTCCGCCGGGGGGCCTTAAAGGTCCGAACACCCGGCATCGGCTCAACCTCCAGGATCCCCCTTTCCCCGGACATGGCTAATTCGTGCACGGTTAGACGCGGGAGCGTCCAGCCCCCATGTGCTCGGGTACGTGGTGTCGCAACACACCAAACGCCTGCTTACGCAGACGCCCCTGCGGGGAGAAAAAATTTTATCTTTCATGATGCTATTATTGAATTTCCAGCGGTGCCAGTTGACCTTAGGCATTCTTTCCTTTGTCCCAAGCGCAAATTTTACCAAACAGTGGTCGCTAAAATACACTGGCATAACAACGTATTCGTCACAACACATCACAAGGTCAAGTGGGATGTAGGCTCTATCCAAACGCGCGTGACTTTGGCCCTGAAAATGTGTGAAATCAACTCCGCCGTTAGACTTGCAGAGGGCCACATCTTCTAGTCCATTCTCTGCAATCAATTCCGTCAAAAACAGTGCGCTTTGATCGCGCAAATTTACACGTTTAGAGCGGTCCTCAATTGCGCACACACAGTTGAAGTCACCAATTAATATCACATATCTACTACAATCAAGGAAACCACCAATCTCTTCAAAGAATGCTTTTCTTTCGTTGTCACGATTTGGGGCGTACAAGCAAATCACGTGCCATTCAAAATTGATTAACGAAAAATCACAAACCACGAAGCGTCCGCTCTCACTGCTTCTTATACTTGTCTCAATTGCGTCAATCGACCTTTTTGTGAAAATTGCACACCCTCCCGATAAGCCACCGGCATGTGACACACAAACATTATACGTTGTGCTGAAAGGCGCTACCATTCAATCAGTTTCGTCCTCCCTGTGTATTTTTGTTTCTTGTATGGCGATCACTTCTAAATCATGTTCTGCAAATAGCCTACTTAATTGGTATTGGCGTCTTCTAGACGAAGGCCCGCGCACATTTAGAGTGGCGAAACGAACTGCTCTCTCAAGTATAACAGCCATCTTCATCTTTAAAAAGGATGCGCTCACCAAACAGTCTGTGCCCCGATATTGGGGTACACCCTCGGTGCGTTAGCCGTGTTGTCCAGTGGGCAGCTTAGCCGCCCTCTTTTCCTTCTCCGGAACCTTCGGCTTTGGGGTGGGCCGCAGCCGGCGAATAGTGAACGCTTTCGTCGGCGGTTCACTGCTGTTGGCTTCCTTTGTCTCTGCACCGGCGTCGTCTCGTGGTCTCTTTCCCAGCGCACTGCTGTCTTCTGCTTCACGGCAATCCATGGAGTCCACTTCGGCACTCTTCTGGTGAATTCCCGCTGTCTCTTTATTTCCACTTGTGTTGTTGGCACCACCCTCGATGAAGTCGGAGCCCTGTATCTTGGCTTTTGCGTCTGCTGCAATTTCTACCTGTACAGTGGCTGTCAAATTTTCCGCAGTAGTATTTTCTGATTGCTTACTTCCTTTGGTGCTGGTGCCTTGTACTCCTGATGTTGTTGCAGAATGCGTGCATTCTCCTGCTTCCGCTTCGTCCATGGTGAACTCGGATTTCTCCGTGCTCAACGTGGCCATGGCACCTGCCGCATACGTCCTCGAGCAGTTTTCTACGGCGTGTCCGTAGTGTTTGCAGACGCTGCACCGCGGCACGCGGCAGTCCTTGCTTATCTGGCCAATCGGTTGTGGCCAACCTTGGCGCTCTTCCGGGCGCTACGACAAGGGCTAGCTCACCTCCGACGCGCAGCTGATGTGGTTTATTATCCAACGTAACGTGAGCCTTCAGTCGCACCACAACTGTGCGTGTCATGGTGTTCTGTTGGCTGTAGCCGTCAAGACGCCATTTATCCAGTCCTATTACCAAGACGGTTCCGTAGGGGTTCAGGGCGTTTCGCACGTCTTCTTAGCGCACATGGTAGAGCAGCCAGTGAAGCTTCAGACGGACGTCGCGGTGACTTGGAACAATTACGATACATCTCCGACCCTTGACCGTCAATTCCGCTTCGGCCAAAAACTTCTTCGCGCCTTCAGTAGTCTTGTAGGTAACCGCCCACACATGATTCATTTGATAGGCGCCGAGCGCAGGAACCTCGGTGGGCGGAAGAGGTTGAAACAGTGGCGCACAAAAATGTTCTGCGCGATATGGTCTACCTTTTACATCAGCATGCAGAAAAACGGTATATTGAACAACGTACCCAGTTGACAGTGGGGGCAAAACGATTGCATAACCCTGCGACATTCCATTTCTTGCACCGCGGCTATGGTGGACCGCTACATCCGCTCCGACGGAGCTCAAATCAGCCACGTCCGTACATTACGGTGATCGGAAGTCAACTGCATGGTATGGCCGATGGCAAAGATGCGTTGTTTACGACAGCACCTGTATCGTGCTATATGCATTCGCCGAATGTATAGCTACAGCACGTACGTGGCAGTCTTTCCGTGAACAATACACGCACACGTCGTGTACGTGGACTACTCCGTTTGTGGTTGTTCGCTGTATGTGTGCGTGCTGGTGGTGCTCACAAAAACAAGAGGCCGAGCGCAACATTTTTTTGCGCGCGTTGCAGACCACAATGTGCCACTTTATTGATGTGTTGTCATTGAGCTGTATGCGGGTGTGATTGTGATAGGTAAGCGGTTACAAGCTTGTGCGACTAAATTTTGCATCATAACGTATACCGCTTACCGCCGTCATTCCGCGTACAATATCGCGTAGTCGCCTTCATTTTGTTTTTACGCTTCGGCGTTGGCTCTACCAGCAGGCTCCAGTTGAACGTAAGTAACAGTAAATGCAACCACCCGCACGTTAGTGTAAAAGAAAAAAAAGAGGTCACAGAAACATGCAATAAAATAGCAAAAACAAGGGTGCAATCAGCACTTGGTGTTCCCAGGTGGTCTCCCTCCCAAGTACTGACCGAGCCCAATGCTGCTTAGCTTCGAGGATCGGACGAGAACTGGCGTATTCAGCATGGTATGGCCGATTTTTTTTTCTTTATTACCTGATTTTCGGTACATAACTTTTTACAAGAGAAAACAATCACCTTAACAAAACACAAAGTACAACATACATTTGCTGTTGTGCACGTATTCAACCAGTATCGTTCTGGCTTAGTCTAATCAAAATTCGCGCAAATCCACCAACGGCTCTACTCTTGGGAGGTACTCGGGTTTCATCTGTCGCTTTATGGAGAGCGACAAACCAGTGCATCTGTTCCCTGAAATACATTCGTGCAGGCCACGCATCTTTATCAACATGGTATCCCGCCATTCTCGCGCGCCAACTACAGTTGAGGCCGAAGAGCATAATTAGATCAAAATGCACTCCGTGCTCGTTATCTATGCTTAAGTAACGAATGCCATACGGGTCTAGTAGAAATTCTTTCTTTAGTGTCCTCTGCAATACATCCTACAAGAACACGCCTTCCCAAGAGTTTAAAAAAAACATGATCTATTGTCTCTGGCTGCTTGCAAATTAAACAATGCGTTCCCCACGGTAAAAATACTCCCTTTCCCTCCAAAAACTTCTTATCTGGTAATGTTCTCGTGTGTAATTTAAAAAAAGGAGGACTTTGTTCCTGGCGGGACCTGCATTTTCTTTACTCTCTATAAAACATCGCTGCTTGAGCCTCCACCGTACACGGACCTGTACAATGGCACTGGGAAAAGAACGCCGCACAATGCACAATACACTTTCTTTTTGTTCACACCGCACAGGTAATCATTCGAGAAGCGCACTAAAAGAAATCTGACAGTCAATACGACTTCGTTGTAAAACCCTCGAATCCCTCCCGAAAACTCTTCGGTTGAAACCACATACTCTGGCAGCCGTCTACTCAGCCTCATTTGACATACCGTGCGCGAGAAAGGGTACGTTGCGTCCCTAAAGAACAAGAACTGGTTTTCCAACTGCCGTACAAAAAGGTGGCCCAATCCCAGCCCCCCGTCTTTTACCCGCCGGAAAAAGTTGGTCCGGCTGCCGCGCTCCCATTCCGACTCCCAGACAAAGGCGGCGAAAATACTGTGTAGCTTCTGAACATTTGACCGTGAACAGTGCAATACCTGCATTACGTACCAAAGCTTGCTGATAAAGAAAACGTTACAAACGGTGGCTCTGGCAAAAATAGAAAGGTTAGTGCCTTTCCACTTCTCAGCTCTCTCCCGTGTTTCTTTGACCTGCCCTTTCCAGTACTGCTCGCTATCACGATAGGTATCGAGCGGGACGCCCAAGTACTTGCCTGGGGTCGTCACCCAATGCACGTTGGCAAAATGATGTGGCTTCGTCGGCCACGATCCATGCCAGAGCCCGAGGCACTTCAACCAGTTAACTCCACTACCAGTGACATGGCTAAGTTTACGGACAGATTTGACAGCCTCAATTATGCTCACCTGATCCTTGCTACAACAGCGACATCATCTGCATAAGCCAGCAGCTTCACTTCAACTGCTTGAAGCTTACATCCCGTAATTCTGTTGTTTTCAATCAATCTCATACACAGGGTTTCAATGTAGATAGAAAACAACAGAGGGCTGAGGGCGCAGCCCTGACGCACAGAACGTTGCAGCCTAATGGGAGCCCCCAAACTTTTATTCACGATCAGTCTGGTCGTGCAGTTACGGTACGCCAGGGCGACCCCCTCGCAGATTTCAGATCTGAGATTGGCATAGCCTAAAACGGCAAACAAGATTTCTTGAGCCACGCAATCTAAAGCCTCCTCGAGGTCAATCTGTAAAATGGCAATCCGACTATTACAATCATCACAGCACTCAAGTACACTGCGCGCTTTGTGAATATTATTAACAATAGTCAGGCCTTTAATCCCACATGTCTCGTGAGGCCCGACGATGTCCTGTATCACTGACAGCAATCTTCGCGCCAATATCTTAATAAAGATATTATACTGGATATTGGTGAGTGCTATGGGACGATACGCCGTAACATATCTTAATTTCGCTGCATCATCAGTTTTAGGAATGAGTACTGTGTGTGATGGACCCATAAGACGGAGGCAATGTGTTCCATTTGTAAGCTTCGTTAAAGATTGCATTCAATACAGGGCTGATTTCGTGCTCAAGTTCTTTATAAAAACCGGCGCTAAAGCCGTCTGGAACAGGCGATTTTCCGGGGTTTAAGTTGTCTATGGCCTGTTCAACTTCGGATTCTGTTATCTCAAGTTCCAATCTTCGTTTTCTTTCGTCATCCAGTCGGGGTATAGCACGCAAAAATTCATTCCCAAATGTGGTAGCGTCTACTTTGTGGTACGAGAATCGCGCCTGGTAATGCTCATGAAAAGCTGCTTTGATGTCGTGAGTGTCTGTTGATAAGGTCCCACGCCATTCTATTCCGTCGATGTGGTTCCTTTCAGCGCCTCCTTTTTCTAACCCTAGCGCTCGCTTCGAAGGAGCTTCACCTGCAGCTGTGTCTTCAGCCCTCGCCCTTAGCAGGGCTCCCCGATAGCGTTGCTCTTCGAGTTGCTCCAACTGTTGTTTCACTTTTCTTATGTCTTCTATCCATTTGCCCAGTGCCTGAGATTCCTGCCTGAGCAGTTTATGAAGAAGCGTCTTTAACTCGGTCTCTTTTTGTGTCTCTGCGTAACGAATACAGGTAGCCCTCTCTATTGCCTTTATTTTTAGGGTTTCCTTACTCAGCTCCCACTGTTGCCATACGTGAAGGTTTTTACTGGGGTCTATTTTCCTTATTTCTTCTCTTACTGCTCGGTTATACGGTTCATCCTGAAGAAGCTTGTTATTTAATTTCCATGTTTCCCATGAGAAAGCGTTACCTCGCTTTGGAATTGCTATGCAGCACTGAACTAAACAATGGTCAGAAAACGACACTGGCACTACTTCGTAACTGTTACATTCCGGAAGGGTGTCAACAGACGCATAAATGCGGTTGAGCCGTGCGTGACTACAGCCCTCAAACCATGTGTACTTCACAGCACGCGCTCCTTCGAGGCACTCTGACACATCCTCAAGGTCCCAGTTCTCTACAATTCGCGACAACACTTCAGTGCTTTTGTCTCTAAACCCACGAACGCTTGTTTTATCCCGGGCACTGAGCACACAGTTGTAATCGCCCATTACTATGAGCTGTCTTCCCTTGCATAGACGCTCTTCAATGTGGTGAAAAAACTGAGCCCTTTCATACACCTTATTGGGCGCGTACAAGCACACAATACGCCACTAGTTGTTGAACGAAAAATCGACGACACACCGGCCCGACACACACGAATAAATTGTATGCACTTCTAGCACCGGCATCTTGTTAACAAAAATTGGAGGACGCTTAAGCTTCGCCTTCAAGAGGGGAACGCGACAGCGTTCCCGTCGACCCGCCAAGGTGTGTAAGACAATGGGCTACTGCGCAGCAATCACTTACGAGGCGCCCCGCATCGGACGCGGTGACCGTCGAGCAACGCAGCGTTCGGCGCGCAACGAAACGTGCGCCTGAGCAAGCGGAACGAACCAAAGAACTCAGTGTCTCGGAGGGGGAAACGATGCACGCCAGCCAAACGTCGTGATCGGCACGGGCAGAGAGACAGACAGATAGTGATCTAAAGAAAGGAAGGACGCTTGATTATGCAACCCGTGAGGGAGCAAGGCGAAACGTCGTCAGGGGAGAGGGAGTCCAGGCGGCGACGCGCCTCGCACCGGTCCCCGCACAACCCCAATGCACGCGTGGCGCGCCATTTGTCGGGGCAGCGCCGTACATTCAGAGGTGGGGGTCTTCTGTGTTTGCCCCAAGATGGCTCTGTGTGTGCGGAAAGCGCAGAAGAAATGTAGCGGAAACGCACTTCGCTACTCGTGTAACTGCGACTTCTGTAAGTTACATGTTCATATTTACCGATATACACCGCAGTATAACTTTCTACGGCTCGTTTCTAAGGCAACACCGCATTCACTAGAGGCGCTTTTGTACCGCTTTGAAGCATCGAATTCTTGGCTGAGTGGAAGCGTCTCAGTCTCACACTCCGGAGATACTGGTTCGATTACCCCCCAGCCCATCTTGCAAGTTCTTTTTTATTCATGAAGTGCCTGCCGGGATTTATAGCTCACGGCCAACGCCGCAGACGCCCACGCCGACGACACCGGCTTTTCTGCGACACGAGCTCCTTACCGCTGTCGCGTTAAAAAGGACACAGCCAGCGGATGTGCCAACCGCATGATTGACTACGGCAGAAAACCTAGACGTGAAACGCGGCCCCATAACGCCGGTCTCTTCTTCACCATCGACTTTCGCCTCCTGCACGGCTAGTACATCAATGTCGTGCTCCGTTACAAGCCGGTAAAGCTGGCCTTGCTTTCTTTTCCCTGCCAGTCCTCGAACATTTAGAGTAGCGACTTTCAACGGACACATTGGAGCCATTTTAACAATAGGGGAAGAGACCGGCAATTGGTGCTTACCTCTCGCGTCTAGCACTAGGCTAGACCGCGCCATCGCCGCCAGTGCGGTCCGACGGAAGAACGTGAGCGTGTCCTAGGGACTCTGAATTTCCGGCACGCTTGCCTACCGGAACGTTAGGGCGCGGCCGAAACGATGAACGCCGGCCTTGAGGCGCCTTTGCCGGGGCTCCTTGGCTCCAGGCGTCGCCATCTGGTCACCGTCGGCGCTGGTTTGGGCGTGGGAATGCTTCGCCGCAGCGGAGACGCTGGTCGGCGTGCGGGCACCACTCTTGTCCGGTTGCGGTTCGTTCGTACCCTTGGGCTCGACGACCATGGGCTCCGGATTGTTCTCCTCATCCCTTCCGGTTGTCTCGTTTGACCTAGGCAAGGCTTCCGCTGGTTGTTGGCTCGCTGAACCATCCCCAGTGAGGGCGTCTCCGCCGGTAGACGCTTACGAATCGAGTGGCCCCGTCTGCTTGCCTGCCTCGTCCGTTCCCCTCGCTGCATCCTCGGCTTCAATGACGTCCATGAGTTCCGCGTTCTCGTCGGTCTTTCCCAGCCCGGTAGCCGACGCGTAGGTACGGACGCAGTCAGCGTCCGAGTGTCCGTAGCGTCTGCACTTCGAGCAACTGCGCACCTTGCAGTCGCGGCGAACATGGCCCGTGCCATGGCAGCGCAGGCACTGCATCGGCCTCCCGGGTACCACCACAAGGGCCAACTCACCGGCGACTCGAACCTGGTGGGGCAGGTCGTCCACCTTCATTCCCGGCTTGAGCTTGAGCAGCACGGTTCTCGTGGTTGAGCCCTTCTCTCTCATGCCTTGGACGCGCCAACGCTCCCGCGTCACGTCGGTTACGTTCCCGAACGCCGGAAAAGCAGTCCGGATGTCTTCATCTTGCACTCCGGGGAGCTTCCAATGCAGGCGCAGTTTAACCTGCTGGTCCTCAGAGTCAATAACAATGCAGCGGCGGCCTTTAGCTTGCAGCTCCTTGAAAGCAGCTAGTTTGCTTGTGGCTTCCGCGCTGTTGAACGTCACCGCCCACACATGGTTGATCTGGTACGCTCCCAACGCCACGACCTCAGGGAGCACACCGGCGTTGGCGAGGGTGTCTCGGAAATCTTCGACCCTGTAGGGCCTCACCCGCACGTCGCGGTGCAAAAACCCACACGTTAGTGTAAAAGAAAAAAACAAACAAACGTCACAGAAGCACGCATTAAAAGGAAGGGTGCCATCAGCGCTCGGTGTTTGTTCCCAGGTGGTCTCCCTCCCATGTACTGACCGAGCCCAATGCTGCTTAGCTTCGGGGATCAGACGAGAACCGGCGTATTAAGCATGGTATGGCCGATGGCAAGGATGCGTTGTTTACGACTGCACCTGTATCGTGCTATGTGCATTCGCCGAATGTATATAATTTCCGTGAACAATACACGCACACGTCGTGTACGCGGATTACTCCGTTTGTGGTTGTTGGCTTCATGCGTGCGTGCTAGCCGTGCTCACAAAAACAAGAGGGCGATGGCAACATTTTGCGCCCGTTGCAGCCCACAAAGTGCCATTTTATTGATGTCTTGTCATTGAACTGTATGCGGGTGTGATAGGTAAGCGGTTACAAGCTTGTGCGACTAACTTTTGCATCATTACGTATACCGCTTACCACCGTCATTCCACATACAATATCGCGTAGTGGCCGGCATATTGTTTTTACACTTCGGCGTTGGCTCTACCAGCAGGCTCCAGTTGAACGTAAGTAACAGTAAATGCAACCACCCACACGTTAGTGTAAAAGAAAAGAAACGTCACAGAAGCACGCAATAAAAAAGGAAGAAAGATGGGTGCCATCAGCACTCGGTGTTCCCAGGTGGTCTCCCTCCCAAGTACTGACCGAGCCCAAAGCTGCTTAGCTTCGGGGATCGGACGAGAACCGGCGTATTCAGCATGGTATGGCCGATTTTTTTTATTTATTGCCGGTTTTCAATATAACATCGCACAAGTGAATTTCACAGTCATGACACCAATGTAAACCTCTGGCAAAGGGAAAAAGAGGGCAAGGAAAAAAAAAGGCGCGACGAAGGCGTCCATCCACATAGTGCTGACGTCGAACTAAAATTCCGTCATGACAGTCCGAGGTTGGAGCCTCGACAGCCAATCCGGTACACACTCTTGCATTTTCTGCAGTTCAGTAAATACTGACATACACTCTCTGAAATATATACGCACTGGCCGAGCGTCGGCGTCACAGTGATACCCGGCCATGCGAGCCCGCCATGTACAGTGGAGAGCATTCAACATAATAAAATCATACGGCACTCCGTCTTCATCTTTAATTGGCAGATATCTGATCCTTGCGGGTCCACCGGTAACTCCTTCTTCAGCGTTCGCTTTAACACGTCCCATAAGAAAACCGCCGCCCAGCAATGCAAGAAAACATGATCTATGTTCTCCGGCTTCTTGCAGATAAAGCAGTGTGATCCCCACGGCACAAGAAACCCTCGTTCGTCCACAAATGTCTTGACATGGAGCGTTCCGGTGTGGAGCTTAAAAAAAAATGTTTTCCCCCTGGTGGCACCTGCATGCGTTTCACTCGTTTAAGGTCGTCCTGTCCTGGCCCTCCACTGCACATTGCTCTGTATAATGGCAGTGGGAGCACAATGTCGCACACGTCTTTATACAGTGTTTTCCTTTTCACGTGACACAGATAGTCATTTGAAAAACGAACTGAAAGGAAGCGCCCCACTGTGTACCACTTCCTTAAAATAACCACGAAGTGTTCCGGTCATGCTTGCCGTACTAACATTTGCAGGCAATGCGTTGCTCAACCTGAGCTGACATATCGTGCGCAGAAAAGGATCGCGCACATCGCGAAAAAATAAAAAGCGATTGAGAAGTTGTCGAACAAAAAGATGCGCCAAGCCAACACCCCCATCTTTCACTCTTTTGAACAAAAGTGTTCAGCTGCATCACTCCCATGCTAAACCCCAGATGAATACAGCAAAAGCTCTGTGCAGCCTTTGCACATTTGCTCTAGAACAATGCAGCACCTGCATAACGTAATATAACTTCGCTATAATAAACATATTACAAATAGTTGCTCTTGAGAAAATAGACAGGTTAGTGCTTCTCCATCTGTCCACTTTTTCTTTCGTTTCATTAGTTTGGTTCCTCCAGTACTCATCGCTGCTCTTGTACCTTTCGTGGGGAACACCCAGGTATCTCGTTGGAGTTTTCACCCAGTTAACATTCGCGAAGTAGTCCGGTGCCGGAAACCACTCCGTGTGCCATAGCCTGAGGGATTTGCCCCAATTTACTCTGCTGCCCCTGACGTCACAGAAATGTTTTACTACAGCTATTGTTTCGGTTACACTTGGTTTGTCTGTGCAACACACTGCAACATCATCAGCATACGCTTGCAGCTTCACTTCGGCTTCTGCTAATCTAAAACCACGTATATTGTTATTTGCGGTAATGGCCACACACATTGCTTCTATGTAGATAGCAAATAACAGAGGACTGAGGGGACAGCCTTGGCGCACTGACCGCATGATGTTAATGGGGGCCCCCAGAGACTTATTAACAATTAACCTTGTAGTGCAGCTCTAGTACGCTAAGGCCACGCCCTCAGTGATGATGGTACCGACATTAACATGATCCAGTATGGCGAACAAAATAACCTGAGCGACACAATCGAACGCTTTCTCAAGATCAACCTGAAGAACTGCAACGCCACCACCGGTGACGTCACAGCACTCGAGCACACACCGCATATTATGGATGTTCGAAAAAATTGATCGTCCTTTGATTCCACAAGTTAGATGGTCTTCGACGATTTTCTTTATGACTCCTTGCAGTCTGGTCGCTAAAATCTTCATCAATTTCTTGTAATCAATGTTTGTTAGTGATATGGGCCCGTAGCACGATACGAAACTCTGTTTATCTAATTTATCGTTCTTCGGAATTCGAATGGCGTGCGCTTTCCCAAAAGAAGGTGGCAATGATTTCTGCTCGTACGCTTCACTAAATACTTCTACTAATAAAGGGGCCAGTTCTCTTTTAAATGCCTTATATAACGCAGCCCTGAGTCCATCTGGTCCCGGTGACTTGCCCAAGTTCAAATCGTCGATTGCCTTTTTGACTTCGCTCTCCATTATTTTCCCTTCTAATCGCTCCTTAGCTTCGTCACTCAAACGTGGCATGCGGTGCAGAAAGTCTGCTTTGAAATCCTCTAAATTGGCTTCCTAAAATGCAAAGAGCGACTGGTAGTACTGGAAGAAGGCGTGTGCTATGCTCTCGTTGTCGTCAACAACGGCTCCATTGATTAAAAGGTTATCGACGTGGTTTTGTCGTCCGTGAGCCTTCTCTAACCCGAGCGCCCTTTTAGTGGGCGTCTCCCCTGCCGCTAGCGCGTCTGCTATTGATCGCACGATGGCACCTTGATAACGTTCTTTGTCGAATTCTTCAAGCTTTTCCTTGACGCTCCGCACATCATCTTTGTACAGACCAGGCTGTCTGCACTCAAGCGTTATCAGCTGCTGAAGTAGTCTTCGCAAACCCTTTTCTTTATATTCCCTTTCAAATTTGAGACAGCTTGACCTTTCTCAGGCTTTCATTTTACCTTTTTGTTTAAAACATTCCAATTTTTCTGCTATTGTTTCAGCTGCATCTTCCCGTATTTCATTAACCGCATCCCGTACTGCCTCTACAAAATATTCGTCATTTAAAAACAAGGTATTCATTTTTCACAGATTCCAACTAAAAGCATGTTTCCTCTTCCTTATACCTATATTACATATTACCAGGCAGTGATCCGAAAATGACGCGGGTACAATGCAATAACCGTGGCATCTTGGAATCGTGTCCAACGAAATGCATACGCGATCCAGTCGCGCATGACTACTGCCTTGAAAACGCGTAAATGTCACTTGACGCCCCCCTTCCAGACAATCAAAAGCATCATCGATTTCATTTTCATTAATTAATGTTGACAAAACCTCACTACTTCTATCACGCGTACCGGCATTGTTGGCTGTGTCTCTAGCACTCTACACACAATTGAAGTCCCCTAATAATACAACGCGCCTATTACAACAAACATACTGTGCGAGGTTCGAAAAAAAAGGACGCACTCATCTACAGAATTCGGCGCATATATGGATATGAGGACAAACTCAAAGTCACAGATCGTAAACTCACATAAAACAATTCTTCCAGACAGACAGGACCACACTCTTTGAATATGTAGCCCCGGCACATTCTTCACCAAAAGAATGCATCCCCCGGAGCTGCCTACCGCATGACTGACCACCACAAAATAGCTAGCCGTGAATCGTCGCACCATGCTCCCAGTCTCCTTCTCTCAGTCAACATTGGTTTCCTGGACGGGTAGTACGTCTATGTCATGGTCAGTTACCAAGCGTAGGACCTGATATTGCCTACGACTTGCCGCCAACCCTCGCACATTTAGTGTGGCAATACTTAGAGATGGTATTCCAGCCATCTTCATCTAACGAAAAAAAAGTAGACCTGGAGCATGGTGCTTACCGTTCACGACTAGCCCTCGGCTAGCCGCCTCCGGGGCTGTCCGACTTCCCGGCGTTGTTTTTCGTCGACGCTTTGACCACAGGCTTTCTTTCAGGTGGGACATTCGGCTTTGGGTTCAAGGCCATCCTTCTCCCAAGAGGCGTCTTTGTCGGTGGCCCCTCGCTGGCACTGGTCGAACCCTCGCCCCGGTCCTTGGTCTCGTCGTGGGGGCGTTTGACCGGAGCACCAAGAGTCTCAGTCCGGTCGCCGTCTTTAACGGCCTCGTCCTGCTGCATTGCCGTCATACCGTTGTCGGATGGGTCTTCACTAATGATTCCTGTCGCGGGTCCGAGAGCAGTCTCGACCTGCGCCTTCACACTCCGCTTCTCTGTACTTTGAGCAGGCGTGCCGTCTGCGCCGACGGTCGGCGTCTCGCTGACTGTCGCTGTCGGTACCAGGTCGCCGATACCTTTAGAGGCTTCCTCCGTCTCAACCACGTCCATGACGTGCTCTGCGGCCACGGAATTTACTGCTGGGCCTGTCACAGTTGCGTAGGACGTGACGCCGTCGGCGTCAGCATGACCGAAACGTTTGCAGCGAGAACAGCGCGGAACATTACAATCACGGCGGACGTGCCCCATGCCTTGGCAGCGCAGGCACTGCATGGGTCGACCAGGAACGACGACCAAGGCCAGCTCTCCGCCGACACTTACCTAGTGGGGAAGGTCTTCCACTTTGACGCCGCTTTTCAGCTTTAGAAGCACATTCCTGCTTGTGGACGTCTTGTCGCCCATACCATGGACGCGCCACCTTTCCCGGCTTACCTCCTCCACCTTGCCGAAAGCCATGAACGCCGTCCGTATGTTCTCGTCTGCAACGCCATACAGCAGCCAGTGAAGCCTAAGCTTCACCTGCTGGTCTTGCGGGTCCACGATGACGCAGCGCCTTCCCTTCACTTGCAGTTCTTTAAGGGCCATGAGGCGTTTCGTCGCATTGGCGTCAGACAGTCACCGCCCAGACGTGGTTTATCTGGTACGCCCCTATACATACCACGTCAGGCAGCAGTCCCGTCGGCAGTAGGGTGTCTCTAAAATCCTCGACCATGTAAGGTCTGGCGCATACATCACCGTGTAAAAACTGGGTGTTAAAGGCCACTTGTCCTTTCGGCAGCTGAGGCAAAATAAACGGATACTCCATATCGTGATTAGTGTTCCTGTTTCCGCGACCAAAAGTGGCCGCTGACGCTGCCCCGGAAGCGGCCATGACCCTACGATCCGAACAGATCGGCTGCCGGATGCAGAATGAGCATGGTATGGCCGATGGCAAGGATGCGTTGTTTACGACTGCACCTGTATCGTGCTATGTGCATTCTCTGAATGTAGGTAATTTCCATGAAGAATACACGCACACGTCATGTACGTGTATTACTCCGTTTGTGGTTGTTCGCTGCATGCGTGCGTACTAGTCGTGCTCACAAAAACAAGAGGGCGAGCGAAACATTTTGCGTGCGTTGCAGCCCACAATGAGCCACTTTACTGATGTGTTGTCATTGAGCTGTATGCGGGTGTGATAGGTAAATGGTTAGAAGCTTGTGCGACTAAATTTTGCTTCATTACGTATACCGCTTACCTCCGTCATTCCGCGTACAATATCGCGTAGTGGCTTGCATATTGTTTTTACACTTCGGCGCTGGCTCTACCAGCAGGCTCCATTTGAACGTAATAAACAGTAAATGCAACCACCCACACGTTAGCGTAAAATAAAAAAAAACGTCACAGAAGCACGCACTAATAAAGATGGGTGCCATCAGCAGTCGGTGTTCCCAGGTGGTCTCCCTCCCAAGTACTGACAGAGCCCAATGCTGCTTAGCTTCGGGGATTGGATGAGAACCGGCGTATTCAGCATGGTATGGCCAATCTTCATTTATTTATTTATTTATTTATTGCCTGTAAGCGATACAATACGAAAAAACATGGTATGGCTCAATTCACAATTTTGAATTCAAAGGAAAACCACATTCACAATGAAAAAAAAAGCGACAGAAACACCGGCTGTATTATATAATATACAGCTTGGTTAAAGGTATTTTGTTGTGAGGTGGTCAAAGATCCATAGTCATTCTGGGGGCTCGCATAAAGACCTATATGCGTCACGTATATATACAATATTGTCAACATAAAAATGCTTTGCTGGTCGTGTAACTTGGTCTGCA
The DNA here is from genome assembly GCF_050947875.1 of Dermacentor variabilis. NCBI lineage: Eukaryota > Metazoa > Arthropoda > Arachnida > Ixodida > Ixodidae > Dermacentor > Dermacentor variabilis. The sequence goes on from NC_134571.1 coordinate 205,742,668, forward strand.
TTTCTGACCGCCATTCGCGTCCTCCGGAGACTGTGCATGAACAGCAACATTATTATGTCATACGGCACCATCTCTGTTTGGTCAAAAGGCAGAAACCTTATCCCGAAAGGTGTTAATGGGAAATCTTTTTTAAGAGTTCTCGGTAGGATGTCCCATAAGAATATGGAAGCCCAGGAATTCAAGAAAATGTGGTTTATTGTCTCTGACTTTTCACAAATGACGCAGTTGACGCTCCCAGGCACAAAGATACCTTTTTCCTGGAGCCAAGGTTTGACAGGGAGTGCGCCACAATCTAACATAAAGAAGAATGTTTATGTAGAAGCCTTCACAGGGAAACCTTTTACACGTTTCAGCACATTCCGCTTTTGTCCTAAATAATATGCTGAACGATTAATCGGTGTAGGGCACATGACATAAATAAGGTCCTTGTAAAGCTTCTTTCTGGAAACATTTGAAAGATAATCTACTGAAAAATGCGCTCTGAGAAAACGGACACTGTCCACAACTTTACATATAAATCCTTTCACAGCTACATTACGAAGCGTGTGTGACGTAACAATAAAATCAGGCAATGCATCACACAATCGCACTTGAATAACAGTGCGCAAGAACGAGTCTCTTTGGTCGCTGAAAAACACAGATCTCGACACGACCTGTTTCAAGAACAAAGGAGATAAACCTACGCCTCCATTCACCACCGCATGAAACAACTTTACACGACTCATCCTTTCCCAACCAGATGCCCACAAAAAAACAGCAAATATTCTGTGCAATTTCTGCACACAAATCCTTGACACACACAACACTTGTAACATATAAAACATCTTCGCTACCAAAAACAAGTTACACACCGTCGCACGGGTGAATATAGACATACTTCGTCCGCCGCACTTTGATGTTTGTGCTTTCATTTTTTCAGTTGGCTCTGACCACTGGCTCGTTGCATATTTATAATATCGAAGCGGAACACCAAGGCAGCTGGATGGCACAGTTGTGAACTTTATGCTTTCATAGCATTCTGGCTTATCTTCCCATTCTCCGTGCCAGAAACCTGAACGCTTCTGCCAGTTTATGGCACTGCCAGTAAGGCTACATAATTCTTTCGCATCTTTTACGGCTTCTTTAATGCTTGTGTTGTCTCCACAAAATATTGCAATGTCATCTGCGTAAGACAAGATTTTAATTTCATGTGTGAAGAAACGGAAACCTCGTATATTCTGGTTGTTTTGCACCTTAAGACAAAAAGGTTCGAAGAACATTGCAAATAATAATGCTGAAATCGGATCTCCCTGTTTCACAACAGTTAGAACTGATATTCGATCACTTAATGCCTTATTAATTAATATATTCGTAGTACAATCAGTGTATGCAATTTTTACCCCATCTTGGACTACCTTGCCAACGTTAGCATATTCCAGTTTTCTAAAGATCGCCTCGTGTGCTACCCTATCAAAGGCTTTCTCAAGGTCCAGCCACGTGCCCGCATACCATATCACAGCACTCCAGTCACTTCGAGCTGTATGAACATTCGTAAAATTGTCCTCCCCTTTATGCCACATGTTTGGTGTTTACCAACTACCAATGTTATTACACTTTGCACTCTTTTAGCTAACACTTTCATGAATATCCTGCAATCAACATTTGCATGACTTATCGGCCGATATGCTTCCACTGAAAGTAATTTCGAGGGGTCATCTGTTGTAGGTATTAGTACAATATTGCTTGTTTTAAAAGATGGAGGCATTCCATGGCTATCATGCGCTTCATTAAATAACATGGCAGAGTACTTCAGGCAATTCCTGTTTAAAAGCTTTGTAGAATTACGCGCCAAGACCATCAGGCCCAGGCGACTTTCCTACACTTAACTCCTTTATTGCTGTTTTGATTTCATTAACACTAATGGGAGCTTCCAGTGTCTTTTTCGCATCGTCGTCCAACCTCGGCATTAGTGGCATAAATTCTGTAAAGAAGCCTTCATATACAGGTGTCTTACACCCCAGCAAACTCGTGTATCTTTCAACAAATGCTTTCTGGATCACATTTTGATCAGTAGTGACTTCATCACGATGGCAAACTCTTTTGATTTCGTTCTTTGCGCCGTAGCATCTTTCGTCTCCCAGTGCACGCTTGGTTGGGGTTCCCCCAGCCAGAGTCGTTCAGCCCGCGCTCTTATCACGGCCCCTCCATATTTTTCAGCTTCCATGGCTTCTATCTTTTCTTTAACTTCTTTAATCTCTTTTGAGAACAGTCCAGGTATTGCGGTTTCAGCGTTTAAAAGATAGTCCAGAGTATTTCGCAGTCCTTTTTCTTCTTGTTTAGATTTGTGTCGCAGTGCGCATGCTCTATCAATAGCAGTAATTTTAACATCGATTTTAAATTGTTCCCACAACACACCAATCCTGTCAGACTTATCAGAGTTAACAGCTTCAATTTTTTCTGTCACTGCCCGCATAAAAGTTTCATCATGTAGCAACTTTTCGTTAAGCTTCCAAAGATTCCAATTAAACTGTGAAATTTTTCGTTTCGTGCCTATTCCAAACATGACCAGGCTATGGTCGCTGAAGCTTACATGCTTTACCATGTATTTGAAGCATAATGGCATAAGGCTTGCTGAAATGTATGCGCGATCTAACCTGGCATGACTCGCACCTTGGAAATGCGTATACTACACACAATTACCACGTAGTGCATCCCCCGCATCAAACATATATTTTTCTTGTGTAATTGTGTTCAATAGGTCAGCGCTCGCATCTCGAATAGGCACATTTTTCACTGTGTCTTCAGGCAAGCATACACAATTAAAATCACCAAGAAGCACAGCTTTCCTTTCACAAGACAAAACCGGTTCAACATGCTCGAAGAAAACCTTGCGCTCTCTCTCTCTATTCGGGGCGTAGATGCACAGAAGGCCCCACTCAGCTTCATTAAAAAAAAATCCCACAGGACTAGCCGACCATTTTCATTGGTGAGGACTGCTTCCTCTAATATTCTGATACTATCGCGCAAAAAAAGGGCACATCCTCCGCACTTGCCAGCAGCATGACACACACAAACGTTATATCTTGCTTTAAAGGTCTTGAACATCCGTTCTGTTGCTTCCTGACTCTCCATTTTTGTCTCCTGAATTGCCAAAATATCTATGTCATTATCGAGCATTAGGCGACTAACTTGCACTTTCCGTCGTCTTGCTGTCAATCCCCGTACATTCAACGTTGCAATACGAAGTGCAGAAAGATTTGGGTCCATTGTCTCATTTTTTTTTCACTATACCTAATACGCTACGCAAAGACAGGAGAGGGTGACTTACATCACTGGTCAGTGTGCACAGCAGGCGGATTCGTCCACAGTGGTAATTACCCGGCTTCTACCTTGAAGACACTCAGCTCAACCAAAGTCTCTACATGATTTTCCCCGTGCATACAGTTGAACAAGAAGACAAAAAAATACCCCCGCTAGCGCGGAGGCACTCGCGGCCCTTGCCACCGGTCTGGTGGGACCGTCGGCTTGGGCTTGAAGCTCCTCCTACGAGTGGTCGTTGACTTCAGCGGCGGTGGTCCCACAGCGCTCGTTGGGTCGGAGCAATCCTCGTCGCTAGCCACCTTCTCATGAGGTCTCTTAGTAACAGCTGTTGCAGGTTGACTTTGTATTTCACTTTTCGGGAGTGCCTTGTTCTCAGAGTCATTCTGCGAAGTCGATGCGCCACCTCCAAGATTTGTTTCCATCTCGGGAGTTCTTTCGGGTGTACTTGGGTGAGCCGGATGTTGTTTTTCGTACTCCGTTCCTAATTCTTTGTCCTTAAAAGAAGACGCTACAGGCTGGTTCTCTTGCCTGCTCGCCTGATGCCCACTTCCCACAGAAGCTTCTTCGGCGTCGGCCTGGTCCATAAGGTGCTCTTGCACAATGTCGCTTCCACCTGTTCCGGTTACATTGGCATAGCTGCGTACACGCTGGCTCTCCCCGTGGCCATAGCGGCGGCAGGCACCGCAGCGCGGTACCCGGCACTCGCGCCGTATGTGACCGGTGCCGTGGCACCGGTGGCAGAGCGGCGCTCTACTAGATACGAATACAAGTGCGCTGTCTTCGCCTACGCGCAACTGGTGCAGCAGGTGTTCGACCGTCAAACCGGACTTCAGGCGCAAGGACATCAAACGTGTGTGAGAGCCCTTCTCGTAACAGCCTGAGACACGCCACTTCTCTTTGGAAATTTCAGTAACTTTTTCAAAGGTGCCAAAGCCGTTCGAACTTCGTCGTCGGGCATGGTGTGCATGAGCCAGTGCAGCTTCATTCGCAAATCCTGTTTGCACGGGTCAATAACTACGCACCGGTGCTCCTTGACGCTGAACGCCTCGAGTGAAAGTATCTTTTTCTTTGCGTCTTCATCCTTGAAGGTTATCGCCCACACATGATTCATTTGATAGGCCCCAAAGGCCAGCACTTTCGGCATAAGCTATACTCTGACAAGCGCATCGCGAAAATGTTCTAAGCGATACGGTCTTGCTTTTAAGTCTCCGTGCAAAAACACTGTCTTAGAAACCGTCATACCTGAAGGCAGATGAGGCAAAAGAAGCTGGTATTCCTGTGTAGTCGAATCCGTAAGCCTGATTCCACGGCCCTGCTGGGCCGCTTCAACCGCCCCAACGGAGCAAGACATTCTGCGACCGTACCGTACGGTAGCCGGAACTAGAATCCAGCATGGTATGGCCGATGGCAAGGATGCGTTGTTTACGACTGCACCTCTATCGTGCTACATGCAATCGCCGAATGTATTGCTACAGCACGTACGCGGCAGTCTTTCCGTGAACAATAGACGCACGCGTCGTGTACGTTCATTGCTCCGTTTGTGGTTGTTCGCTGCATGCGCGCGTGCTAGTCGTGCTCACAAAAACAAGAGGGCGAGCGCAACATTTCGCGTGCGTTGCAGCCCACAATGTGCCACATTATTGATGTGTTGTCATTGAGTTGTATGCGGGTGTGATGGGTAAGGGGTTAGAAGCTTGTGCGATTAAATTTTGCATCATTACGTATATCGCTTAGCACCGTCATTCTGCGTAGATTATCGCGTAGTGACCTGCATATTGATTTTACACTTCGGCGTTGGCTCTACCAGCAGGCTCCAGTTGAATGGAAGTAACAGTAAATGCAACCACCCACCGGTTAGTGTAAAAAAACCGTCACAGAAGCACGCAATAAAAAAGGAAAAAGATGGGTGCGATCAGCACTTGGTGTTCCCAGGTGGACTCCCTCCCAAGTACTGACCGAATCCAATGCTGCTTAGCTTCGGGGATCGCACGAGAACCGGCGTATTCAGCATGGTATGGCCGATTCTTTCTTTATTTATTGCCGGTCTTCGATATGACACTGAATGTACAAATACTACACAAATGTCACGAATACAAGCTTGAGGGGGAAAAGAAAAAAAGAAAAAAATTACGATAATGCCGACTGTCCGCATGGGATCGGCGTTGTCAAATTAAAATTCCTTCATGGCTGTCAGAGCTTCTAGCCTCGACAGCCAATCCGGTGCACATTCTTGCATTTTCTGTACATCAACAAACCGCGACATACATTCTCTGAAATATATATGAACCGGGCGTGCGTCGGGATAGCAGTGGTACCCAGCCATCCGATACCGCCATATACAGTGGAGAGCATTCAACATAATGAAGTCATATGGGACCCCGTGTTCATCCTTAATAGGCAGATACCTGATCCCTTGGGGATTTACAGGTAATTCTTTCTTCAGGGTTCGCTTCAAGACGTGCGAGAAGAACACAGCAGCCCAGCAGTGCAAGAACGCTTGATCTATTGTTTCGGGCTTCTTGCAAATCAAACAGCGAGAACCCCATGGTACGAGACAGCGTCGTTCTTCCATAAACGCCTTCACGGACAGGGTTCCAGTGTGGAGCTTAAAAAAGAAGGATTTTACCCCTGGTGGCACCTCCATGCGTTTAACCCGTTTAAGGACGTCCTGACTTGGCCCTCCACTGTACATGGCTCTGTATAATGGCACTGGGAAAACAATGTCACACACATCTTTATACAGCGTTTTCTTTTTCACTTGACACAGGTAATCGCTTGAGAAACGAACAGTAAGAAAACGCACACTGTCTACCACTGCCTTCAAATAGCCACGAAGTCTTCCGTTCATGCCGGCCGTGCTGACAACATGTGCCGGCAATGCGTCGGTCAATCTGAGTTGACATACGGTGCGAAGAAAAGGATCGCGCACATCGCGGAAAAGGAAAAATCGGTTGACCAGTTGTCGAACAAACAGATGCGCCAAACCCCATGTCCCCGTCTTCCACTCTTCTGAACAAATTTGTTCGGCTGCACCTTTCCCATGTGGAACCACAGATGAACACCGCAAACACTCTGTGCAGTCTTTGCACATTTACTCTAGCACAATCCAACGCTTGCATAACGTAGTATAACTTGGCGAATTAAAAGATGTTACAAACTGTTGCTCTTGCAAGAACAGACAAGTTAGTACCTTTCCATTTGTCTACGTTTTCTTTCATGTCTAGGGGAACACCGAGATACCTCGTCGGAGTTTTCACCCAGGTCACTCTCGCGAAATTGTCCGGTGCGGAAACCCAGTCCCCGTGCCACAGCCCGAGGGATTTGCCTCAATGCACTCTGCCACCCGTAATTTCGCAGAAATTATTTACTACAGATATTGCTTGGGTTACGTATGGTTTATCTATGCAACACACTGCAATGTCGTCGGCATACGCCAGTAGCTTCAGTTCTGTCGCTGTCAATCTAAAACCACGTATTTTGTCATTTTTATTGATGGCCACACACATGGCCTCTATGTAGATAGCAAACAAAAGTGGGCTGAAGGGACAGACTTGGCGCACTGAGCGCATGATATTATTGGCGGCCCTTAGTGACTTATTAACAATTAATCTGGTTGTGCAGTTCTGGTACGCCAAGGCTACGCCCTCAGTGATGATGGAACCGACATTAACGTCATCCAAGGTGGCAAACAAAATAACGTGAGCGACACAATCGAAAGCTTTCTCGAGATCGAGCTGAAGAATTGCAACGCCGCCTCCGGTGACGTCACTGCACTCTAGCACACATCGCATCTTATGAATACTAGAAAATATAGTTCGCTCTCTGATGCCACAAGTTTGATGGTCTCCGACTATTTCCTTGATGACGCCTTGAAGCCTGCTAGCTAAAATCTTCATAAATGTCTTATAATCGACGTTTGTTAGTGAAATTAGCCTATAGGGTGACACTAACTTAAGAGCGATCAAATAGATAAACTTAGGTATTAGTATAGTGTGCGCTTTTCCAAAGGATGGGGGCAAACATTTCTGCTCATACGCGTCATTGAATACCTTTGCCAACAATGGAGCCAATTCTCTCTTAAACGCCTTATACCATCCAGCGCAGAGGCCATCAGGTCCGGGCGACTTTCCCTGGTTCAAATCGTCGATTGCCTTTTCGAATTCCCTCTCGGTTATTTTGGCTTCTAACCCTTCTTTGGTATCATCACTTATTCGTGGCATGCGATTAAGAAAATCCGCTTTAAAACCCTCTATATTCGTATCCTGATATGCAAAGAGGGACTGGTAGTTCTCGAAGAAGGCGCGACCAATGCTCTCACTGTCTTCTACGACAGCCCCGTTCATTGGAATTTTATCGATGTGGTTTCGCCTTCCCTGCGCCTTTTCTAGACCAAGCGCCCTTTTAGTGGCCGTCTCCCCTGCAGCTAGAGAATCTGCTCGCGCACGCACGATGTCACCTAGATAGCGCTCTTTGTCGAACTGTTCAAGTTTTTCCTTGATGTTTCGCACATCGTCTTTGTACACACCAGGCTCTCTGCACTCAAGCGTTAGCAGCTGCTCATGCAGTCTTCTTATGCCCTTTTCTTTCATTTCGCTCCCGAATTTTATGCAACTCGATCTTTCTATAGCTTTAATTTTAACCTTCTGTTTAAACCATTCCCACTTCTCTGTTATTGTTTCCGTTGCATCATCGAATATTTCATTAACCGCATCCCCTACTGCTTTTAAAAACCACTGATCATTAAGTAACAAGGCATTCATTTTCCACATCTCCCAATTAAACGCATGTTTCCGTTTCCCTATACCTACGCTACATTTTACGAGACAATGATCTGAGAACGACACGGTCACTACAGGATAACTGTGGCATTTTGGAATTGAGCCCAGCGAAATGTATATTGGGTCCAATCGCGCATGGCTACTGCCCTGAAAACATGTAAAAGTCACGTCACGCCCCCCTTCCAGACACTCAACAACGTCGTCGAGTTCATTTTCACTAATTAGTTTTAATAAGACTTCACAGCGTCTGCCACGCACACCGGCATTATTGGTTCTGTCTCTAGCGCTCATTACACAATTAAAATCTCCTAGCACCATAACGCGCTTATCGCATCGAACATACTGCGAGAGATTCGAAAAGAAAAGGGCACGCTCATCTACTGAATTGGGCGCATATACGCGTATGACGCGGAACTCAACATCACACAAAACAATATCACAAAAAACCATCCTTCCAGACTGACAAGAAAAGAAACTTTGAATGTGCAGTCCCGGCAGTTTCTTCACAAGAAGAATGCACCCCCCAGCCGTGCCTAACGCATGGCTTACCACGGCAAAATACCTAGTCGTGAAACGGCGCGCCATGCTCCCGGTCTCCTCCTCCGCGTCAACCTTAGTTTCCTGGACGGCTAGTACGTCGACATCGTGGTCAGTGACCAACCGTAGAACCTGACTTTGCCTACGACTAGCTGCCAACACTCTCAGGTTTAAAGTGGCAATATTAAGCGACGGTATCTGAGCCATGTTGAGCTAAAGAGAAAAGTAGGCCCGGAGCTTGGTGCTCACCAGTCACGACTAGCCCTCGGCTAGCCGTCTGCGGGACCTCCCGGCTTCGCGGCATTGTTTGTGGGCGGCGCTTTGTCAACAGACTTTCTCTTAGGTGGGACATTCGGCTTCGGTTTTAAGCCCATCCGCCTCCCAAGAGGGGTCTTTGTCGGCGGCCCTTCGCTGGTGCTGGCCGCACCCTCGTTTCGGTCCTTTGTCTGGTCATGGGGGCGCTTGACTAGGGCACGAAGAGTCGCTGTCCGGTCACCGTCGTGGACGGCCTCGTCCAGTTGCATCGCCGTCGTGCCGTTGTCGGGCGGGTCTTCATTACTGCTCCGCGTAGACTGGCTCATAGCAGTCGCGACCTGTACTGTCCCATTCGCCTACAGGGTAGTTTCAGCCACCTTGCTGTCCACGCCCAAAGTCGTCGTCCCACTGGCCTTCGCTGTCGACACCGTCTCTACAGTTCCTTTAGCAGCGTCCTCCGCCTCGGCCACGTCCATGACGTGCTCTGCCGTAACGTCACAAGTTACTGGGCCTGTTACGGTGGCATAAGATTTTACGCAGTCTGTGTCGACGTGGACGAAAAGTCTGCATCGAGAACAGCTGGGGACTCTGCAGTCGCGGCATACGTGTCCCGTGCCATGGCAACGCAGGCACTGCATCGGTCGACCGGGAACGACAACCAAGGCCAACTCTCCCACGACGCGGATCTGATGGGGCAGGTCCTCCATTTTCACGCCGCTTTTCAATTGGAGAATGACGGTCCTGGTGGTCGAGGTCTTCGTTGCCATGCCTTCGACGCGCCACCTCTCCCGGCTCATCTCCTCCACCTTGCCAAAAGCCGCGAATGCCGTCCGGACGTCCTCGTCGGCAACGCCGTACAGCCAGTGAAGCCTTAGCTTCATCCGTTGATCCTGCGGGTCAACGATGACGCACCGTCGTCCTTTGACTTGAAGTTCCTTGAGGTCCAGCATCCTTTTTGTGGCAGTCGCATCCCTGAGGGTCACTGCCTAGACGTGGTTGATCTAGTACGCCCCTATGCATACCACATCAGGCAGCAGGCCCGTCTACAGAAGGGCGTCCAGGAAATCTTCCACCTTGTACGGTCTCGAACGTACATCACCGTGCAAAAATACGGTATTAATCACAACTTGTCCTTCAGGCAATTGCGGCTAAATAAATGCATAATCCTTATCGTCGTTGAGCCTGTTTCCACGGCCGAAAGTGGCCGCTGTCGCTGCTCCACTGAAGCCCGTGATCCTGCTGACCGCTGAGCTCGGCTGACGGAAGCAGAATGCATGGTATGGCCGATGGCAAGGATGCGCTGTTTACGACTGCACCTGTATCGTGCTATGTGCATTCGCCGAGTGTATATAATTTCCGTGAACAATACACGCACACGTCGTGTACGTGGATTACTCCGTTTGTGGTTGTTCGCTGCACATGCGTGCGTGCTAGTCGTGCTCACAAAAACAAGAGGGCGAGCGCAACATTTCTTTTTGCGCGCGTTGCAGCCCACAAAGTGCCACTTTATTGAGGCGTTGTCATTGAGCTGTATGCAGGTGTGACAGGTAAGCGGTTAGAAGCTTGTGCGACTAAATTTTGCATCATTACGTATACCGCTTACCACCGTCATCATTCCGCGCACAATATCGTGTAGTGGCCTGAATATTGGTTTTACACTTCGGCGTTGGCTCTACCAGCAGGCTCCAGTTGAACCTAAGTTACAGTAAATGCAACCGCCCACACGTTGTGTAAATGAAAAAAAAAGAACGTCACAGAAGCACCCAATAAAAAAGCAAAAAGAAGGGTGCCATCAGCACTCGATGTTCCCAGGTGGTCTCCCTCCCATGTACTGACCGAGCCCAATGCTGCTTAGCTTCGGTGATCGGACGAGAACCGGTGTATTCAGCATGGTATGGCCGATTTTTTTTTCTTTATTGCCTGCTTAGACACTAACACACAAAAAAACAAATTCATATACACAGTGCACCCACATCACATCAGGTGGGATGGTAGCTAAAATTTCTTGAAGCACACCAGCTCATCAAGGATATTAACCCAGTCTGGTGTTTCGCCTAGTGCACGATACACTTCTCGTAATAGTGACATACTTTCAATGAGGTTCTCTGGCGCAGAGCACACATTCACATCAGCACGACGTACAACCATTCTTGTCTTCCACAAACTGTGGAGGCCCAGCAACATGAACATGTCGAACGGTGGCCCGTCATCAATTTCAACTGGAAGGAACCAAATTCCATAGGGGTTTATGGGGAGTTCTTTTTTAAGAGTGCGCTGCAAGATGTCCCAGTGAAACACAGCGTCCCAACACTCAATGAAGGCGTGTTCAATTATTTCAGGCTTTTTACACAACAGGCAATTGGTAGACCAGGGTACGAACATTCCTTTCTGTTCTAGCGATACTTTAACGTGGAGGGTGTTCTTGTGTAGGTGGAAAATGAAAGTTTTCGCAGCAGGTCTTACAGGCATGCTTTTGACTCGTTTCAGTACATCTTTTCCGGGGCCTTCACAGTGAACACTCCTATACAGTTGGACAGGTAAGATGGTGTCAACTAAATCTGCGTACAGTTTCTTTCTTCTCACTGAGCACAAATACTCCAGCGAAAAACGTGCGCAGAGTATTCTAAAAGATTCAACGACTTCACGATAGTAACCAGTCGCTCTTCTAATGATAACACTAGATGTGGACACATCAAATTCAGGCAGTTCTGTTGCCATTTTCGCCTGAATGACTGTACGGAGAAAAACATTTCTTTCATCTCGCAGGAACATGAACCGCGATACGATCTATCTAATGAACATGTGTGAGAGCCCAAGGCCGATATTTCGAACTGTGCGAAAAAGCTTTGTTCGGCTGGATCGCTCCCAAGTGGAGTTCCAGATGAGGATAGCAAACACTCGATGCATTTTTGAACCTTTACACGGGACATGAATATAACTTGCAGTATGTACCAAACTTTGGCAATAAAAAAAACATTGCCAGCTGAAGCACGTGCAAACACTGACAATCCCTGGCCCTGCCATCCTTTTATCTTTTCTTTCATTGATTCTATTTGTCCGGTCCACATCTGCGTCGAGTCCCTATAGTGCTCGAGGGGCATTCCTAGATACAGTGAAGGCCCTGTAGTCCACTGCATACGGGCGAATTTTGTGGGTGTCGCGTCCCAGCTTCCATGTTATATCCCAACACTTTTTTCGAAGTTTATCTGGGCACCAGTGCACCTACAAAAGGATCTTGCAAGGCGGACAGCCTCGACCACGCTTTCCCTGTCTTCACAAAAGACGGCGACGTCATCTGCATAAGCTAGCATTTTAATTTCTGCGGCGTGCAGCCTAAAACCACGAATGTTTTCATCGTGTATGACTGCCATACAAAAGGGTTCGAAGTACAGGGCAAAAAGCAAAGGAGACAAGGGACAGTCTTGCCGTACAGACGAGCGGACTGGCACCCGCGAACTAAGACACTTATTAACTATAAGCTGCGTGTAACAGTCTTCATAAGCCATTTTAACGCCATCTACAATGATGCTCCCAACATTACAGTACTGCAGTATAGCGAAAAGCACCTCATGTAACACTCGGTCGAACGCCTTCGCAAGTTCTAGCTGCATCATGGCCACCCGACTCCCAATGGCATCACAACATCCGAGCAAGTTCCTTGCAATGTGGGTGTTCGTGAAAGTGGTGCGGCCTTTAATGCCACGCGTCTGGTGTGGCCCTACAAGCTGCTGAATCACGCTTTGAAATGGTTGAGCCAGTACTTTCATAAATATTTTGTGATCATGTGTTGGTTAGACTTATCTGTCTGTGTGAACCTACTGAAAGGAGCTTTTCCAGGTCATCGGTTTTCGGAATTAATACTATGTGTGTAGTCCGGAATGACGGTGGTACTCCTTTAAATTCATACGCCTCTGAGAGTAGTCGGTGCAATATACACGCAAACTCCTGACTGAATGCCTTGTGAAAAGCGGCGCCTAGGCCGTCCGGCCCTGACGATTTGCCTGATAGCAATTCTTTTATCGCCCTTTCGATCTCGGACACAGCTATTGGTCTCTCAAGACTTTCTATAACGTCGTCATCCAACCTTAGCATTTCGCTCATGATTTCACTCTGGAAGACCAGTCCAGAACGTTGTTTACGACTGCACCTGTATCGTGCTATGTGCATTCGCCGAATGTATATAATTTCCGTGAACAATACACGCACACGTCGGGTACGTGGATTACGCGGTTTGTGGTTGCTCGCTGCATGCGTGCGTGCTAGTCGTGCTCACAAAAACAAGAGGGTGAGCGCAACATTTTGCGTGCGTTGCAGCCCACAATGGGCCACTTTATTGATGCGTTGTCATGGAGCTGTATGCGGGAGTGATAGGTAAGCGGTTAGAAGCTTGTGCGACTCAATTTCGCATCATTACGTATACCGCTTACCACCGTCATTTCGCGTACAATATCGGGTAGTGGCCTGCATATTGTTTTTACACTTCGGCGTTGGCCCTACCAGCAGGCTCCAGTTGAACGTAAGTAACAGTAAATGCAACCACCCACACGTTAGTGTAAAAGAAAAAAAAAACGTCACAGAAGCACGCAATAGAAAAGCAAAAAGATGGGTGCCATCAGCACTCGTTGTTCCCAGGTGGTCTCACTCCCAAGTGCTGACCGATACCAGTGCTGCTTAGCCTAGGGGATCGGACGAGAACCGGCATATTCAGCATGGTATGGCCGACTTTTTTTTCCCTTATTTCCAGCTTGGCTACAAGCCTCAAAAGTGTTTGTGATCATAGACCACATTCGTGTTATATGTGTCAAAGTATCAAGCAATGACACCACAGCTTCATCACAGTCATTCATCTTGTACACGTCACGTACCTTCACAAACATTTCCACAAAATATTCATACACAGTTCGGCCTTTAACATCACAATGTGTATATGCCAGCACACTACGCCGTACTGCGTGCAGTCCAAGTAAAAAGATAACATCCATCTGTTGAAAATCGCCTTCAGGGGGTAAAAAACGAATGCCATGTGGATTGAGGGGTACGTCTATCTTTAGCGTTCTCTGTTATATATCCCAAAAGAATATGGCATTACTACAATCCATGAAAACATGTTCAATCGTTTCAGCTTTGTTGCACACAAAGCATCTGCTTCCCCATGGCACATAAATCCCTCTTTCCTCTAGCCACGTTTTAACAGGCAGGGCTCCCGTGCGAAGCTTGAAGAAGAATGTTTTAACGTTCGCCGGTATACACATATTTTTAACCCTTTTAAGTACGTCTTGCCCAGGCCCTTCTTGAAGAATTAACCGATTCAATGGAACAGGGAACACACTTTCAATCAGATCCTTCATAAGAAGCTTTCTTTTTACATTGGAGAGGTACTCAAGGGAAAATCTCGCCCTAAGGAAACGATAGGACCTTACAACTTCATGCAAGAACCTTGAAATTGTGTAGTGAGGGCCAATGGCTGATGAAACAAAGAAATCTGGCATAGAAACTGTTAACATGGTTTGAAAAAAAAAAACAGCACAGAAATGGGTCTCTTTTGTCCCTTATCAATATGAAACGTCATACAACTTGCTGAAGGAACAGGTGGCACACCGACAAACCACCTTTCTTTAAATCGACGAAACAAATTTGTCCTTGATGTTCGCTCCCACGTAGAACACCAGATAAAGGTGGCAAATATTCGGTGAAATTTTTAAATGTGCTTACGTGTACAATACAGTGCCTGCAGACGATACATAATTTTCGCAACGAGACGAACGTTACAAATAGTGGCACGTGCAAAAATCTACAATTCACGGCCACCCCATGCTTCGGCCATCTGGCTCGAAAAAACTCTGGAAAAAAATCGACAATACACGGCCACCCCATGCTTCGGCCATCGGGCTCAAAAAAACTCTGGCTCGAAAAAACGGATGAAATGCGTGCATGGTATGGCCGATGGCAAGGATGCGTTGTTTACGACTGCACCTGTATCGTGCTATGTTGTGCAGTCGCCGAATATATTGCTACAGCACGTACGCGGCAGTCTTTCCGTGAACAATACACGCACGCGTCGTGTACGTTGATTACTCCGTTTGTGGTTGTTCGCTGCATGCGTGCGTGCTAGTGCGCAAAAAAACAAGAGGGCGAGCGCAACATTTTGCGCGTGTTGCAGCCCACAAGGTGCCACTTTATTGATGTGCTGTCATTGAGCTGTATGCGGGTGTGATACGTAAGCGGTTAGAAGCTTGTGCGACTAAATTTTGCATCATTACGTATACCGCTTACCACCGTCATTCCGCGTACAATGTCGCGTAGTGGCCTGCATATTGTTTTTACACTTTGGCGTTAACCATACCAGCAGGCTCCAGTTGAACGTAATTTACAGTAAATGCAACCACCCACACGGTAGTGTAGAAGAAAAGAAACGTCACAGAAGCACGCAATAAAAAAGGAAGAATGATGGGTGCCATCAGCACGCGGTGTTTCCAGGTAGTCTCCCTCCAAGTACTGACCGAGCCCAATGCTGCTTAGCTTCGGGGATCGGACGAAAACCGCCGTAATCAGCATGGTATGGTCGATTTTTTTCTTTTTTACTTATTGGCGGTTTTCAATATAACATCGAACATATAAGTTCAGCACTCATATCACAAATGCAAGCCTCTGCCAAAGAAAAAGAAAACGCACGAAAAAGAAGGGGGGCACTTAAGCGGTCCCTCCGCATAGGACTGACGTTGTCATATTGAAATTCCTTCATGACTGTCAGAGGTTCGAGCCTCAGCAGCCAATCCGGTACACATTCTTGCATTTTCTGCAGTTCATTAATTGCGACATACACTCTCTGAAATATATACGCGCAGGCCGCGCATCAGCATCGCAGTGGTACGCGGCCATGCGAGCCCGCCATATGCAGTGGAGAGCAGTCAACATAATAAAATCATACGGAACTCCGTCTTCATCCTTAATTAACAGATACCTGATCCCTTGGGGGTTGAACAGTAACTCCATTTCAGCGTTCGCTTTAATACGTCCCATAAGAAAACTGCTGCCCAGCAATGCAAGAAAACATGATCTATGTTCTCCGGCTTCTTGCAGATGAAGCAGTGTGATCCCCACAGCACAAGACAGCCTCGTTCTGCCACAAATGTTTTCAGAGAGAGAGTTTGCGTGTGGAGCTTAAAAAAAGAACGTTTTTATCCCTGGTGGCACCTGCATACGTTTCACTCGTTTAAGGACGTCCTGTCCTGGCCCTCCACTGTATATGCCTCTGCATAACGGCACTGGGAACACAATGTCGCACACATAATAATACAGTGTTTTCCTTTTCACGTGACACAGATAATCGTTTGAAAAACGAACTGAAAAGGAGCGCACACTGTCGACCACCTCCTTAAGATAACCACGAAGTGTTACGGTCATGCTTGCCGTACTAACAACATTTGCAGGCAATGCGTTGCTCAACCTGAGTTGACATACGGTGCGCAGAAAAGGAACGCGCACATCTAGAAAAAACAAAAAAAGTAGTGCAAGAGCAAAATGATGCGCCAAGCCCCAACCACGTCCTTCACTCTTCTAAACAAATTGGTTCGGCTTCATCTCTCCCATGCTGATCCCCAGATGAAGACCGCAAACACTCTGTGCAGCCTTTGCGCATTTACCCTGGAACAATGCGGCACTTGCATAACATAACTTCGCTATAAAAAACATATAAAAATTTGTTGCTCTTGAAAAAATATTCTTTTTAGTGCTTGTCCATCTGTCCACTTTTTTTTTCGTTTCATTAGTTAGGTTCCTCCAGTACTCATCGCTGCTCTTGTACCTGTCGAGGGGAACACCCAGATACATCGTCGCAGTTTTCACCCAGTTGACATTCGCGAAGTATTCCGGTGCCGAAAACCACTCCCCGTGCCGCAACCCGACCGATTTGCCCCAATTTACTCTGCTGCCCGTGACGTCACAGAAATGTTTTACCACAGCAATTGTTTCGGTCACACTTGGTTTGTCTGTGCACCACACTGCAACGTCATCAGCATACGCTAGCAGCTTCACTTCGGTTTCTGCTAATCTAAAACCACGTATATTGTTATTTGCGGTAATGGCCGCACACATTGCTTCTATGTAGATAGCAAATAATATAGGGCTGAGGGGACAGGATTGGCGCACTGACCGCATGATGTTAATGGGGGCCCCCACAGACTTATTAACAATTAACCTTGTAGTGCAGTTCTGGTACGCCAAGGCCACACCCTCAGTGATGATGGTACCGACATTAACATGATCCAATATGGAAAACAAAATAACGTGAGCGACACAATCGAACGCTTTCTCAAGATCAAGCTGAAGAACTGCAACGCCGCCACCGGTGACGTCACAGCACTCGAGCACACACCGCATCTTATGGATGTTAGAAAAAATTGTTCGCCTTTTGATTCCACAAGTTTGATGGTCTGCGACGATTTCCTTTATGACACCTTGAAGTCTGGTCGCAAAAATCTTCATAAATATCTTGTAATCAATGTTTGTTAGTGATATGGGCCCGTAGGATGATACGAAACTCAGTTTATCTAATTTATCGTTCTTCGGAATTCGAATGGTGTGCGCTTTCCCAAAAGAAGGTAGCAATGATTTCTGCTCGTACGCTCCACTAAATACTTCTACTAATAAAGGGGCCAGTTCTCTTCTAAATGCCTTATATAACACAGGGCTGTGTCCATCTGGTCCCGGTGACTTTCCCAAGTTCAAATCGTCGATTGCTTTTTCGACTTCCCTCTCCATTATTTTCTCTTGTAATCGCTCCTTAGCTTCATCGCTCAAACGCGGCATGCGGTGCAGAGAGTCTGCTTTGAAACCCTCTAAATTCGCTTCCTGAAATGCCAAGAGCGACTGGTAGTACTGGAAGAAGGCGTGTGCTATACTCTCGTTGTCTTCAACAACAGCTCCAAAGATGATCGACATGGCTTCGTCGTCCGTGCGCCTTCTCTAAACTGTGCGCACTTTTAGTGGGCGTCTCCCCTGCCGCTGATGCATCTGCTCTTGCTCGCACGATGGCACCATGATAACGCTCTTTGTGGAACTGTTTGAGTTTTTCCTTGACGTTCGGCATATCATCTTTGTGCAGACCAGGCTCTCTGCTCTCAAGCGTTATCAGCTGCTGAAGTAGTCTTCGCAAACCCTTTTCTTTATTTTCCCTCTCAAATTTCAGGCATTTTGTCCTTTCTAAGGCTTTCATTTTAACTTTTCGTTTAAAACATTCCCACTTTTTTGCTGTTGTATCAGCTGCATCTTCGCGTATTTCATTAACCGCATCCCGTACTGCCTTTACAAAAGATGCATCATTTAATAACAAGTCATTCAGTTTCCATAGATGCGAATTAAAAGCACGTTCCCTCTTCCTTATACCTATGTTACATTTTACCAGGCAGTGATCCGAAAATGACACGGGTACAACGCAATAACCGTGGCATCTTGGAATCGTGTCCTACGAAATGTACATGCGATCCAGTCGCGCATGACTATTGCCTTGAAAACGCGTAAATATCACTTGCCGCCCCCCTTCCAGACACTGAAAAACATCATCTAGTTCATTTTCATTAATTAATTTTGACAGAACGTCCCTACTTCCATCACGCACGCCGGCATTGTTGGCTCTGTCTCTAGCACTCAAAACACAATTGATGTCCCCTAATAACAAAACGCGCTTATTACAACAAACATATTGTGAGGGGTTCAAAAGAAAGAGGACGCGCTCGTCTACAGAATTCGGCGCATATACGCATATGACCCGAAACTCAAAGTCACAGATCGTAAACTCACATAAAACAATTCTTCCAGACTGACACGACCACACACTTTGAATATGTACTCCAGGCAGCTTCTCCACCAAAAGCATGCACCCCCCGGAGGTGCCTACCGCTTGACTGACCACCACAAAATACCTGGTCGTGAATCGTCGCACCATGCTCCTCCTTTCCGTCAACCTTAGTTGCCTGGACGGCTAGTACGTCTATGTCATGGTCAGTTACCAAGCGTAGGACCTGACATTGTCTACGACTAGCCGCCAACCCTCGCACGTTTAGTGTGGCAATACTAAGAGACGGTATTTGAGACTTCTTTATCTAATGAGAAAAGTAGGCCCGGAGCATGGTGCTTACCGCTCACGACCAGCCTTCGGGTAGCCGCCTCCGGGGCCTTCCGGCTTCCCGGCATTGCTTGTCGTCGACGCTTTGAACACAGGCTTTCTCTCAGGTGGCACATTTGGCTTTGCTTTCAAGCCCATCCTCCTCCCGAGAGGCGTCTTCGTCGGTGGCCCTTCGCTGGCGCTGGTCGCACCATCTCCCCGGTCCTTGGTCTCGTCGTGGGGGCGTTTGACCGGAGCACCAAGAGTCTCAGTCCGGTCGCCGTCTTTGACGGCCTCGTCCTGCTCCATTGCCGTCATGCCGCTGTCGGGCGGGTCTTCACTAATGGTCCCCGTCGCCCGGCTCACAGCAGTCGGGCCATGCGCCTTTCCATTCGGCTTCTGGGTAGCTTCAGCACCCATGCCTTCTGCGCCGACGGTCGACGTCTCGCTGGCAGTCGCTGTCGGTACCAGGTCTCCGGTGCCCTTAGCGGCGTCCTCCGTCTCGACCACGTTCATGACGTGCTCTGCGGCCACGTCGCTCTCAGCTGGGCCTGTCACGGCAGCGTAGGATTTAACGCAGTCAGCGTCAACATGACCGAACCTTCTGCAGCGTGAACAACGCGGGACTTTAGACTCACGGCGAACGCGTCCCGTGCCTTGGCAGCGCAGGCACTGCATTGGTCGACCTGGGACGACCACCAAGGCCAGCTCTCCGCCGACGCGGACCTGATGAGGAAGGTCTTCCACTTTGACGCCGCTTTTTAGCTTGAGAAGCGCCGTCCCTGTAGTCGATGTCTTGTCGCCCATGCCATGGGCGCGCCACCGTTCCGGGCTTACCTCCTCCACCTTGCCGAAAGCCATGAACGCCGTCCGTATGTCTTAGAACGACAGAAAGCTGAGCTAGTTGGTAAGGATTCATTATGCAAAATAGAAGTGCAAATAGACAGGACACAAGAGTACAGAAGTGGCTTCGGCTCCCGTATGTCCTCGTCTGCAACGCCATACAGCAGCCAGTGAAGCCTAAGCTTCACCTGCTGGTCCTGCGGGTCCACGATGACGCACCGCCGTCCCTTCACTTGCACTTCCTTGAAAGCCAGAAGGCGTTTCGTCGTAGTGGCACCAGTCAGGGTCAGTGCCCAGACGTGGTTTATCTGGTACGCCCCTATGCAAAGCACTTAAGGCATCAGTCCCGTCGGCAGTAAGGCGTCTCTAAAATCTTCGACCTTGTAAGGTCTGGCGCGTACATCACCGTGTAAAAACACGGTGTTCAATTCCACTCGTCCTTTCGGCAGCTGAGGCAGAATAAACGGATAATCATTATCGTCGTCGGTAATCCTGTTTCCGCGACCAAAAGTGGCCGCTGTCGCTGCTCCACTGGAGCCCATGATTCTGCTGACCGAACAGCTCGGCTTCCGGAAGCAGAATGAGCATGGTATGGCCGATGGCAAGGATGCGTTGTTTACGACTGCACCTGTATCGTGCCATGTGTATTCGCCGAATGTATATTGCTACGGAACAGCCGCCACATTGTGGCTGCTTTGAGGAGAAAGAAGACGACGTAGGCCCGCTTGATATAGCGTCGGTATCTTTGCCACCGTTGGTCTACGTGTAAATATATTGTAAACAGACTGGTACATCAGCTACACGTAACATTATTTGGTGGAGGTGGACGTTCCCCGTACCCGTCATGGAGCTTCGCAGCGGTCGCAACGGCGACAGTGCAACTTCGTCTCCTGCTGGCGGCACTTCATCTACGCAACGGTCTCCGCCTGCAGCCCCGACCTACGTCGCCGTTTCCCCCCCTCAGGATCCTGGTGTTTTCAACGGAGTCGGCAATCCTGATGTTGACCACTGGCTCCGCTTATACGAACGTGTCAGCACCAGTCACACGTGGGATCCGACTATTATGCTTGCGAACGTTCTTTTCTACCTCGACGGAGCTCCACTTGCATGGTTCCAGACTCACGAAGAGGAGATATCGAGCTGGGATCTCTTCAAAGAGAAGCTCCGCGACATTTTTGGCAATCCTTTCGGTCTTCAAGTCCATGACAAGAAAGCCCTTGCCACACGTGTACAGACGTCGACCGAATCCTACGTGTCCTACATTCTCGACGTCTTGGCCCTTTGTCGCAAGGCTGACCCGACCATGTCTGAGGACGATAAGGTTAATCACGTCCTCAAAGGCATTGCTGACGACGCCTTCAATTTACTGCTGTTTACGAACGTCACCACCATGCTCAAGGAGTGCCGCCGTCTCGAGCATGCTAAAAGCCGCCGGGTATCCCAGCACATCACGCGACTTCGCAACACAGCTGCTACGTCATCCTGTGACGACCTCTTCCATCAGTCATCGCGATGTGACAACTTCACCCGCATCATTCGTCGTGAGGTCGAAGCGGCACAACTGGCGGCCCCTTCATTCCCGTCACCTGATCATTCTCCGGTGACAGTCTCCTTGATCCAGACCGTCGTCCGTCAAGAGTAGTCCAATGTCGGCCTGCAATCCATTCGTTCCTTAGGCTCGGAACCTCTTTCTACACGCAAGTACCCCCCGCGTTCTTCTTACTCCTCTTACGGACAGCGCAACCCCTCCGAATGGCGAACCGTGGACGACAAGCTGATCTGTTTTAACTGCCGACGCATAGGACATGTCGCTCGCCACTCCCGCAGCCGCTGGACTTCTCCGGTGCGCTATTCTCCTAATTACCACCCTCGCCCCTCTAGCGCGTCCTTTTCCTTCTCCCCTTCTATGCCCGCTCCATCATCCGACCCTGCGACACCTTTGACATGACACCGCTACTCCCGCTCGCCTTCTCCCTCCCGTCGTCAATCTCGTTCGCCCACGTCACGCCTTGCTCCTTCTCCGACCTACTCGCCGCACCCCCGACCGGAAAACTAGACAGTGCAGCTTCTGGAGGTGAAGCTGCAATGACGAAAATGGCACGAAATCCTCGCTTCACTTTACCCACGAACAAGAATCTTTTGGACGTTCTCGTCGACAATGTTCCTGTGTGCGCGTTGATTGACACCGGGGCGCATGTGTCCATTATGAGTGCTGCTCTTCGCCGTCGCTCAAGAAAGTTCTTACGCCCGCCCCGGACCGAGCTGCACAAGTCGTCGACGGATGGACTGTCGCTATTGTTGGCACGTGCTCTGCCCGCCTCACCATTGCTGAGAGACAAACCGTCGTTCTCTTCACCGTCATCGAGCCCTCACGAACTCATTCTCGGTCTAGATTTCCTTGCCAATCATTCTGCCCTCATTCACTGTTCGGCCTGCTCACTTCGCCTTGACTTGCCTCTTCTCGCCGACCCTGTGTACCCGCCTCCAAACCGTTTGAGCTGCATGGATTTTATTAGCCTACTGCTTCAATTTGTGACACACGTCGACTTGTTGTGCTCACCAGCTGTACCTGACGGTAATTACGTGGTCGCACCAATTCCGGCAGTTGTACTTACACATGGTGTTACCGTGCCACACACTGTGCTGGCAATTACTGGTAACCGCACCTGCCTTCCCCTTGTAAATTTCGCGCTAACCGCGCAAGTTCTGCCTCAGGGCTGTAATTATTGACTATAATTGGCTATAATTAGCGCTTTGCAGGATGGTGAGATCGAGCCATTTACAGTGGAAGATGGTGAAAGCTCAGCCCATACCGTGACGGCATCGCATGGTACTGACGTCGACATTGAAAAGATGGTTTCCTCTGACCTTACACCTGTGCAAACTGAAGCCCTTTGCCGCGTTCTTGAAGGCTATCGCGACATTTGTTCACTTTGAGAATCGACCCTTAGGTCAAACGTCCGTCGTCACCCATCGCATAAACACTGGCGATGCGAACCCTATTCACCGACGTCCATATCGTGTTTCTGCGTTCGAACGAGCTGTCATCCAACAGGAAGTCAGAAAGATGCTTGCAAAGGACATTATCGAGCCTTCCTGTAGTCCCTGGGCTTCTCCCGTCGTACTTGTCAAAAAGAAGGATGGCACGTGGCGTTTTTGTGTAGATTATTGCCACCTTAACAAAATCACAAAAAAGGACGTGTACCCTCTGCCAAGTATTAATGACGCTCTCGATTGCCTGTACGGTGCCACCCATTTTTCTTCTATTGGCTTACGGTCCGGCTACTGGCAGGTATCCGTCGACGACATGGACCGAGAGAAGACTGCATTTATTAGCGCTGACGGCTTTTATCAGTTCAAGGTGATGCCTTTCGGTCTCTGTAACGCGCCCGCCACCTTCGAACGAATGATAGACTCTTTGCTTTAGGGGTTCAAGTGGTCCATCTGTTAGTGCTATCTGGACGATGTCATCGTTTATTCGCCCACATTTGACACGCATCTAGACAGTCTTTCAGCGATTCTTGACATGTTCCGCCGCGCCTTTCTCCAGTTGAACTCGTCAAAATGTCACTTCGCTCGCCGCCAAATCACCGTCCTTGGACACCTCGCGGACGCCAGAGGCGTGCGACCTGATCCGGACAAAATTCGCGCCGTTACGAACTTTCCTGTTCCGAAGTCTACCAACGACGTTCGTAGTTTCGTAGGGCTGTGCTCTTATTTCCGACCCTTTGTGTAGGATTTTGCGACCATCGCACGCCCCCTTACCGACCTTTGAAAAAAGACGCCCCTTCTTCTTGGGGTCCTGACCATGCCGCATCTTTTTCGCAGCTCACTACTCTTCTTACCACGCCTCCAATTCTGGCCCATTTTGACCCGTCTGCCTCAACGGAAGTTCGAACTGATGCCAGTGGTCACGGCATAGGAGCAGTGTTAGCACAACGCCAGCGTGGACATGATCGCGTTATAGCCTATGCCAGCCGACTTCTATCACCCGCCGAGCCCAATTATTCAATCACAGAGCGCGAGTGCCTCGCTCTTGTGTGGGCTGTTGCGAAATTTCGTCCATACTTGTACGGACGCCCCTTCTTTGTCATCACTGATCACCACGCTCTCTGCTGGTTATCCTCGCTCAAGGACCCCACGGGACGATTCGCTCGCTGGACGTTACGCCTGCAAGAATATACCTTCTCCGTGGTATATAAGACGGGACGCTTGCACCAGGATGCCGATTGTTTGTTCCGCTACCCCGTCGACGACCCGGAAGATGCGGACGCCATCGCTTGCGTTTTCTCTGTGTCCTAGTTACTTCAAATCGGCAACGAGCAATGCCGCAATCCTTCATTACGAGCCCTCATCGACCATCTGGAGTCAACGCCTGGCGACGCCTCTGTCCGGATGTTTCTCCTTAAGAAGGGGACACTATACCGCCGCAATCTCGATCCACATGGCCTTGACCTTCTGCTTCTAATTCCTTCACACCTGCGTTCGACTGTCCTCCAACTACTTCACGACGCTCCCGTGGCTGGAAACTTGGGCGTCTCGCGCACATACGACCGTGTACGCCGTCGATTCTTTTGGCCGGGTCTCGTCCGCTCCGTGCGGCACTACGTTGCCGCTTTTGAGTCCTCTCAGCAGGGGCGTAGCCAGAGGAGGGGGGGGGGGCTTGTGGGGCTTCAGCACCCCCCGAAATTTTTCCGTGCTGTTCATGCACCGCTGACCAAAGCAACCCCCGGCGCTGGAAATCATTCTGGATTTTGTCTAAAATGGTCTTTTTCACGCTCGAAAAAACATTTCACCGCGAACATTGCGAACTCAAGCTGGATTTCACGGCAACGCCCATGCACAGGGAGTCACGTAACGCAAGTCACGTCCGTAACGAGTCACGTCCGAGCACAAAGTTTCAAGGGCGTTTTGATGGCGAACTGGTTCGCCGCGGCATCTCGCGGAGTCCTCGGAACCTACGGAGCGCATGGATGTCAATTCCGAAACTTTATGGGTAAAGTTCTCTACCCTCCCCCCCTCCCCCGCGCGCAATAGTGGTTCGGTTCATTATATGCGAGGCATGCGCGTAGCACACAGGCATCTTTCATTTACAAAAGTCACACGCAGGTGTGAGGATACATGTTCTTTAATGCTCTCATACACTGGGTGTAACATGATTTAGGCACGTAATGCACGCCCCAGAAGTTGAGCAGCGTTGTGCGGTGAAGTTTTTGACAGCTGAAGGTGCATTGGAATTTTCAAAGTTGTGCTTTAGATATTCATTTGCGGAACTTTCGTGGTTTATTGTTGTTATAAAAATTTCACGCCGAAGGTGATTAACTTTTCTAAAGTTGTACATAGGAACATACAACGAGACCAACCAAATTATCGCATTATCAGACAAGTTGCCAAAGCACGCATCTAGGTCCGATGAGACGAAGCGTTGCGGTGGTTCATTTGCGCCCTCATATCACACAAAAAATTATCAAAAATTTTTTTTACCTACGCCAGAGCATCCATGTGAAGATAATATAGCCAACAAGGGTAACTATGCTCTTATTTATTTTTTCTACGTTCACTTTAATTCGCGAGGACACCTTGAGCCTCCCCAATTTTGTTTTGTTCTGGCTACCTTACCCACGGGCTGCCAGAGCCAACCAGAGCGCATGCGTTTTTATCGTGTTTCCCCGACCACCCCACGGCGTACTTGGGTGAGCGTTCAGTTGTCTCTGGCCGAGTGGATTTTCGCCGGGAAGAGTTTCGGACGCTTTCTGGCTAGCAGACGAGAAAAAGAAACAATGGTCGCTCGCCGCCATCATTGTGGGGACTCGACGGATTGCACGGTGTTCGCTAAAGCGCAACCTCTCCGGAAAGTCTAGTCTTGCCGGTGCAGGATACCAAGCAGTGTGCGTAAGGTTTTTGGTGGACCAAGCGGCTTACGTTTTCTTCGATATGTCCTTGGAATTATCATGCACCGGATACACTCCACTAAATTATAATACGCATGCCGATATTGTGATGTAGCAGACACCCTCCAACACGTGGTGTTCGTGTGCCCACACCGCAAGAAAAACAGTCAACACGATGCCTCAGAACCGCTACAAGCGATAGAAGAAACGTGGGAGACAATGTTAAAGGCACAGAGCCTGCAAAAGATTAGCGAAGTCTGGTGGACCGGGCCCAGGCTGCGGCATTAGCCAAAGGGTTTCTCGACTAAGAGAGCCGCCCACCTATTGGGCGAAGAAAGTACACTTTCTCGCTGTTTGTCACCATAAACGTTCATTCCTCCTTCGGTAGCCACATTAGGTGCCCAAAATACGCATTCTATTGTGGCCAAGATACTTTCCTTTGCATTCTTTATTTTGGTGCCAAGGCCCACAAAAGGAAATAAAAAGCATGTTGCGGCGCAGCGAATTGTCGTATGGTGAAAGTTCGATTTTTTTTACTTCTTTTGCGGAAAATAATGGGCCATGGGACACTTCAATTGCCGGACACATTTATTATATTATTGACATTGCAACTATATGGACACTCCAGGTGGATTGCTGTCGTCGCCATCATGTTCTGTATAAAGTCCAAGGGCGATAACATTGTGACCGCGCGCCGCATGCTGTATGTGCGACTGTCGACAATGTGGCTCAGTCTTGTGTGCGCAAAGGAAAGAAGCGGGAAGGAAACGCGCCGCCTTTCGTCGCACGCGAAACATCGGGGGGAGTGAATGGAATGGGGGCAGGATCTAGGATTCTGCGAATGTGTGATTGAGCAACATGTTTATTAGCCTTGTTTGGCGCATCATATACAGTGACTTTTTCTTACATACGTATATTGGCGACTTATACGTATATTTAAATATCTTGTTGCGAGGTTTTGTGTATACGTACAGTGAACTTTGTTTGCAGTGACAATTGTTTGCCCTCTATCAAGCTGTATCTTCGCATTTTATATTCCATTGTATTTTCGCATATATAATGTACGAGGATGAGTCAAATGAAAGTGAGCCTACCCACGCCGCGCAATAATGGTTCGGTTCGTCATATGCGAGGCATGCGCGCAGCACACAGGCATCTCTCATATATAAAAGTCACACACAGGTGTGAGGATAAATGTTCTTTAATGCTCTCATACATTGGGTGTAACATGATTTAGGCACGCAATGCACGCCCCAGAGGTTGAGCAGCGTGGAGCGGTGAAGTTTTTGACAGCTGAAGGTGTTTCCCAGAAAGAAATTAGTCGCCGTATGGCTGCCGTGTACATTGAACATTGCACTTCACTGGCCACTATGAAGCGTTGGAGCAAACGGTTGAAAGAAGGACGTGAAAGTTGCAAAGACGATCTAAGGCGGGGCTAAAGCCACCAGGCAATCACCCCCAACAAAGATTGCAAATGTTGATGAGCTGATGAGACAAGAACGGAGATAAGAATTGGTGAACTGGCAGAGCTTGTAAACATCAGTCACGGTTCGGTGCACGCCGTAATTTATGAACATCTTGGTCATCGGCTCGTGTGCGCAATGGATGCCCAAGATTTTGAACAACCGCCAGAAGAAAGAGAAGTTCGGCGCTTCCTTGACTCATCCGATCCGGTATGAGAATTAGGGTGACGATTTCTTGTCTCCACTTGTGATCGGAGACAAACCATGGTGCCACTTCTACGAGCCTGAAACACGATGGGAAAACTTACAGTGGAAACATCCGAATTTACCACCCCCAAGAAAGCAAAGGCAGTCATTTCCGCCGGAAAGGTGTTGTTGACTTTTTTTTCCGATCATCAGGGTCCATTACTGATAGAATTTGCTAAATCTTAAGAGACTATCAATTGTTTCCGATATTGTGAAACGCCGGATCGACTGCGTGTCGCAATTAAGAACAAAGGACGTGAAAAATCGACGAATGGGGTCATCTTGTTTCACGACAATGCCCGTCCCCGTGGCGCTGATGGGGTTAATACAAAACTGGCAAAGCTTAAATGGGAAACGCTGAAACATCCGCCATACACCTCAAAGCTGTCGCCTTGCGAATTCCACATTTTGGGGCACCTGAAGAAACAGGTCAAGGGAACCAGATTCGTGCCGCACGATGACGTGAAAGAGTTAGTGGGAGACTTTTTCAAGCAGCAACCCAAGGAGTATCGTAAGACGGGAATCGCGCAACTCGTTACTCAATGGGACAAATGTTTGACTGCTCATGGAGACTACCTTTAAATAAAGTACCCCGTTTGTCATATATTCGCATTGGCTCACTTTCATTGGACTCACCCTCGTATATTACGCAGAATCCTGCTTCTTATACGTGCTCTCTGTTGCGACTATGATACTCGCTGTGATAACGCAACCTCGGGATACTCACGATACACGACTGGTGACAGCTGCTCCTGCGTAATACATAGGAACAAATGACAGCGTCATTGAGATTTTTCACTGGCCGTTTCATGTGTACAAAAATGTAAACAAAGTGGTTCAATGACAGTTTCATTACCATATTTGTCCTAGGCTTGTTCATTTCATGGGCTTTAAATTTTTCGTATCAGCGGCATGCACAGCTTAGCTGGTTTCGAACTTATATAGTTCTAAAGTTCGTGTGATATTTTATTTAGTTATTAAATAGACAAAACATAAAAGCATTGATATCAGTTATTTTGGACACAATTTTTGGCACATACGGGTATATTCCTTTATGGCAAAAGTACATATCTTACTTGTTTTGACAGTGCCTAGCGTTCAAAAATTCGGTTGCAGCATCTTCGGCAATTGCAATTCAGTTATTATTAATCTATTTGATCTCTCGTCAACTTGCTTATGAGGAAGCTGTACCTCGGGCCCAACTCCGGCGCGGCTTATTCAAATACATGTAAAACGCAGAAACGCTTTTCTGAGATAACCTCTGGATCGCTTTTAATAAAATTTGTTGCATTGAGAGAGAAATTTGAATTGTAGTGTCTGTTGAAAGCGGAATTTTGATTTAGGGGCTGAATTTTGAATAAAATATTTTGAAAAATTCGAAAGTTCGGGAAAAAATGGAACCACGGCGTTTACAAACTAATAGCTCTGCATCACGAACACATATCGCGCTTCTGTAAGCGCCATCTATTATAACAGTCCAAGCCCACAAATTTGGTGTGTCAATTTGTTTCTTACGTGAATTGGTTACGTTGTGAGCAAGGGTTCTGCAAAAGTCGTATTTCCATAATACTAAATTTTTTGAGATCCATGTGTAACATATCAGTTTTTTGCCGCTTTATATGTACTGTTAGATGCAATTCGCAGAATTGTGATATGATATTTTCTTGTTGAGTTACAATGTTTTAAACTTGACTGTATCGTTTACTGAAAATTAGCGGTTTTTGACATATTTTAATAAAGAATTGACAACCTAAATAAAAAATTCAAAACAAACAGTCCCTAGAATTTAAGTTTCTGTTTTTTAAATGCAAGAAACTTCGCCAAATTTGGTACAGTGGTTGCCAACAAAAGCGAATTCTCCTTCTCCATGTATTTAGATAGGAGCGCATGAGCTAAAGCTTCCCCTTAAGGAGAAGGCCAAGCTGCAACATGAGCCCCCCCGCGAACGAGATTTCTGGCTACGCCACTGCCTGTCAGCGCCGGAAGAAGCCCTCCACACCTCCAGCTGGATGTCTCCAGCCGCTGGACATCCCACCGGAACCCTTTTTCCTTGTTGGCTAGACCTTCTTGGACCGTTTCCTCTATAGGGCTCCGGAAATAAATGGGTCGCCGTCGCTACTGATTATGCTACGCGGTACGCAATCACCAGAGCCCTCCCGACAAGTTGCGCTACTGACGTTGCTGACTTTCTGCTCTATGACATCATTATAGTGCACGGTGCTCCGCGCCAATTACTCACAGACCGTGGCCGCAGCTTTCTGCCGGCAGTCGTTGAGGACATCCTCCGCTCCTGCTCGACAAAGCACAAGTTCAGCGCCCCGCAGGGGCGTCTGCGTCAGCAGGCGTTTGGTGTGTTTCGACACCACGTACCCGAGCACACGAGGGTTGGACCTTCCCGCTTGTAGCCGTGCGCGGTTTAGCCGTGTCCGGGGAAAAGGGGATCCTGGGGTTTGAGCTGAGGCCGGGTGTTTGGACCTTTAAGGTCCCCTGGCGGAGGCAACACACCTCTTTGGCCTCTGCTTCACGTAGACGGCACCCCCGGACTGACCCACCCGGGGGAAATCGGCAGTCACCTTTTCCTGTCTTCTCCCTCTAAACGCTTTTACTTTACCCTCGTCTTTCACACCTGTCCTGTCTTCTTGTATCTTCTGTTCACTTCAATTTTTCGTAGGTGGCAAGGGTTAACCTTGTGTGACTAACCTACCTTGGTTATGTCGTATTAGGTTATAGTTGAGGTGTACAGCTGGCGTCGGCAGGACTTGCTTGCGAGTTCCTGTCCCGTCCCCTCGTTGGGCTCCACGGTGGGCGGCTGGCACCATGACCGAACATTAAACGCACTTTATGGCTCCACCTCTCTCAGAAAATGATCGCACTCCAAAAAGAGTGCGGACCGAGGACATAACTTCCCAATGCTTCCAAAAAACAAACGAACATTTCCCCAGGTATCATGTCATACATAGTGAAGATCCAGATCAACCAGCTCGAAAAATGTCCCCATGCATAGTATCAAAATCTCTGACTTACGCCCTGGGTCTTGGCTACAAGGTGACGAAGCTAGCCAGTGGCGACCTACTCCTCCAAATCCGAGACAAAGCACAATACTCGAAACTCCCAACCGTAGTGTCCTTTGGAGACGTCCGGGTAACCGTAACTACTCACCGCTCACTAAACACAGTCAAAGGAGTAATATCTGAGCACGATTTCCTGAACCTTTCTGAAGAAGAGATGTTGGATGGTCTGAAAGACCAGAATGTCACTGAAGTCCGTCGTATCAAAATCCGAAAAGACAACAAGGAAATACCTACAAAACACGTAATCCTGACCTTTGCCTCCAGCCAACTCCCTGAATCCATAGAAGTAGGCTATCTTAGAATAACTGTAAGACCATACATTCCAAATCCGAGACGATGTTTCAAATGTCAAAGACTCGGCCATGGCTCTCAGAGCTGTCGTGGCCGCCAAGCATGTGCCAAATGTTCCTCAAATGCTCATGAATCTGTGGACTGTACCGCTGCACCACTGTGCGCGAACTGTGAAGGGGATCACCCCGCGTACTCGAGATCATGTCCGATCTGGAAGAAAGAGAAAGAAATCATAACGATCAAGACCAAGGAAAACATAACTTATCAAGAGGCACGAAAACGACACTCCTCAACATTTCAATTCAAAGCAAAAACAAATTTCGCCGATGTGGTGCGCAGGGGCGGCGCACCACACCAGGCCTCGGCCACCGCCCAGGCAAAGCCTGAGGCAGGGCCACTCCCGCCCCCGGCAGACGCAGCGAATGCTGCTCTGCCACCTCTGAACAAAGGCGCGCCGGCCTCTCAGTCAGCCGCCCGCAAGGCTTCCCCCAGTCGAGAGAAGCCCACAAATCGTACACCCGCGGGTTCACCGCGGAAGTCCAGAGCCTCTAGCGAGGCAATGGATATAACACAAAACTCGCCTCTGCTGCAGCAGAAGCACAGCTCCCTGGAGCGAAAAAGAAAAGAAAAAACCCCAGTATTGTCACCCCGAAAAACAGCATCCTAATTTTTAACTATACTCATCAAACATGGCGTTCCTTATACAGTGGAACTGTCGAGGACTAATAGATAACTACAGTGACATAAAAGAACTGTTAAACACACTGTCCCCGGTGGCTTTATGCTTACAGGAGACCAACTTAGGTCCCAAACAGAAAAACATTTTAAACAAGTACAATGTCTTTCCGTCTGACCAAGAACACGCAAGTAGACTGTCTGGAGGTGTTGCTATTGTAATTAAGACTGGTGTTGCAACCCAAGAAATCAAACTTAAAACCAAATACGAAGCTGTGGCTGTCACTGTCATGCATTTTAAGACGATCACAATATGCGATATATATCTTGAGCCACACCTAACAGTAACACTTAATGATTTAGAAACCCTTTTAGAACAGCTACCGGAGCCGTACCTGCTAGTTGGTGATTTTAACGCCCACTCCGGTTTTTGGGGAAGTGCACACACTGATGCGAGAGGCCGTGTTTTAGAAGATTTTATTTTAAGTAATAATGTTTGCCTCCTAAACACCGGCAAAAGTACATACTGCTCTCCGAGCACGGGAAAATGAGCTCCATAGATTTGTCTTTTAGTTCATCCTCTGTTTTTAGCGATATTAAATGGGATGTCATCGACAACCCATACGGCAGCGATCACCTGCCTGTATTAATCAGCCTAACCTCTCCACCGCAAGTCATCCCAACAAAACCACGACGGTGGAAGTTACATTTAGCCGACTGGGCACTTTTTAAAGAAAGGGCCAGCTTGGATAAAATAGTTTCAGATGATCTAAGCATAGACGAACTGAATGGAGCTATCACCAACTGTATTTTAACCGCTGCACGCCTGGCAATTCCTCAGTCTTCAGGAGTAGTAAAAGAGAATCACAAAATTTGGTACACACAAAAATGCCGAGACGCAAAAAGGAGACAAAACAAAGCCTGGAGAATTTTTCGTAGGTACCCAACACAGGAAAATTTCATCAAGTTCACGAAGTTCAGAGCAAAAGCCCGATATATTCGCCGTAATGCAGAAAAAACTTCATGGGAAGGTTACATGTCCTCAATAAATAGCACAATTACATCAAAACTAATGTGGGAGATGGTAAAAAAGATAAATGGCAGCTACTCCCCATTCACGGTTCCATTTCTCTCTGACCCTGGTTCACAGACAAATATAGAAGAACAGGCAGATATTCTGGGTGAATATTTTTCTGCGGTCTCCAGTTCATCTCACTATTCAGAATCATTCCTGAAATACGAAAACACAGCTGAAAGACAAAGACTGCCGACAAGTGGCTGTACAAATGAATCCTATAATAAGTTACTT
This sequence comes from Dermacentor variabilis, assembly GCF_050947875.1. Lineage (NCBI taxonomy): Eukaryota > Metazoa > Arthropoda > Arachnida > Ixodida > Ixodidae > Dermacentor > Dermacentor variabilis. Next base: position 205,775,429 of record NC_134571.1, read on the forward strand.
ACAGTTCAGGAAATTAATAGAGTACTGTCCGCTGGTAAGCAAACTGCACCTGGCCCAGACGAAATACATTATCATATGTTAGCTCATCTCTCTGAACCGGCTGTGGAAGCACTTTTAAAATTTTTTAACAAAGTTTGGGTATCGGGGAAACTTCCCGAAGCCTGGAAGATGGCCATTATTGTTCCTTTATTAAAACCCGGAAAACCATTCACCCTTCCTAGCAGCTATAGGCCCATAGCTCTGACTAGCTGCCTAGCAAAGTGCTTTGAAAGTCTGTTGAATATCAGATTAACATTTGTGTTAGAAGACCGGGAGCTCCTAGATGTCCATCAATGCGGTTTTAAAAAGGCTTGCTCCACCACCGACCACCTTGTCCGTCTTGAAAACACTGTTCGTGAAGCTTTTATACACAGGCAACACTGTCTATCTGTCTTCTTCGATTTAGAGAGGGCATATGATACAACGTGGAGGTTTGGGATCATTCAGGACCTGGCTGAACTAGGCATCCGCGGCAGGATGTTGAACTGTCTGAAGGACTTCTTGTCTAACCGTACATTTCATGTCCGCCTTGGCTCAACCTTTTCAAGGAATTTTATCCTGGCAAATGGAGTACTCAGGGATGTATTTTGAGCACAACACCCTTCATTGTACAAATGAATTCTATCAGGAAAATAATTCCAAGATCCGTTATGTATTCTCTCTATGTAGATGATCTCCAGATAGCTTGCACATCCTCGAACATATCAACATGCGAACGACAAATACAGCTAACAATAAACAAACTAGCAACATGGGCAGACAGAAATGGTTTCCGTTTTTCCCCACAGAAACCGGTGGCCGTTCTTTTCTCACTCAGACGAGGCATACAAATAGATCCCACCCTACACCTGAACGAAATAGATCTACCTGTAAAAATTGAACATAAATTTCTAGGTGTAACGTTTGACAGGAAGCTCACCTTCCTGCCTCACATAAATGCTTTGAAAAAGAAAGCTTGTCAGTCCCTGAACATACTCAAAGTGCTATCGGGAAAACACTGGGGCGCCGATAGGACTTGTCTCTTACAAATTTACCGCTCTGTAGTACGCTCTACCCTGGATTATGGATGTATAGTGTATGGGTCAGCAAGACCATCGTACCTGAAACGGCTAGATCCTGTACATAATTTAGGTTTGTGTCTCTCCACTGGTGCATACAGGACATCACCCATAAACAGTCTCCATGTAGAAACCAATGAACCATCACTTACAGATAGAAGAGCCATGCTCACAAGCTCGTACATTCTAAAAATCCGTTCGCTTCCCAAACACCTATGTTTCCCCACAGCTACAAAGTGCCCATCAAGAACACTGTTTAACAACAAACCACAAACTATTAGGCCACTCCTCCTGCGTTTCGAAAAGATGTGCCAAAATCTCGGCATGCTAAACATATTGCCAAACATTGCCCAAAGGCGAGGTCCACTGCCGCCATGGCACAATTTTCCTGAAAGCTGTCATTTCACTCTAACACACTTCCGTAAAAAAGAAATTCCGCAACAACATATAATACAAGAGTTCCTCGCACTTGAGGAAAAGTAGAGCAATTTTGCAGCTTTTTACACAGACGGTCCAAAAACAGATGCTTATGTAGGAAGCGCAGCTGTACAGGAGAATTAGACTAAATAGTAAGACTTCCACAGTGTGCTTCCATCTTCAGTGCGGAATGTTATGCCATCTGTGTAGCCATAGAAGAAATAGTAAATGAGAGACTCACCAACAGTGTTATTTACACAGACTCACTGAGTGTGCTCAGGGCCTTTCATTCTGGAAATACAATGGCTCCTCTGCTTGGAGACCTCATACACAGCATTACAGCAGCCACAGCTTAAGGCCAAAACATCAGGCTATGCTGGGTACCAAGTCATGTCGGCATAAAAGGCAATGAAAGAGCGGATTTGTGCGCCGCTCAAGCTTACGGTAAACAAATTAAGAATGTAAATATGCCCTATAGAGATTCCATGAACTTACTGCATAGTAACGCAAGGAAAAAATGGCAGTCCACTTGGAACAGCTAACTAAATAACAAGCTACAATTAATAAAACCAGTTCTAGGTGAACGGAAGTCATGCGTGCACCAGAAGCGTTTCAAGGAAGTTATTATCTGCCGTCTCCGTATACGTCACACACACATTACACACAACTTTCTGCTGAAGAAAGAAGACAAACCAATTTGCACTTGCGGACATGAACTTACCGTCAATAACATCTTAATTTCATGTTGTAAACTGAAAAAGCTACGGAAAAACTGCCTTTCCCCGTTTTATAACCAATGCATCCCTTTTCACCGAGCACTGCTCTTGAGTGATAATGCAATTGTGGATATGTCTAGCGTTTTTAGATTTTTAACAGAAGCTGGTTTTCTTAAAAATATGTAAATCATCACGCCGTACATCACCTCATACACCACTGCCATTTCTCATTCCTGAGAAAAAGGCAGAGGACTTTATTTGATTGGTTAGGAGCCTCGAGATCCTTGCTGTGGCAAAGATGGCTGCTGAGCTTACCCGACCCCTTTTAAAAAATTTTTACCTGTACCCATTGTTACTAGCTTTTTCTTACTCCATCATGAGGTAACTCTAACTATTTAAGCACTCAACACCACCGACTGTTATTTACATTTTTATAAAATTACACGGAAAATTCCCCTATACATCGAGCTTGGCGCATGATGGCCTTAGTTGCCTATGTGCCATAAAACAAAACACAACACAACACACACACAAGTTCAGCGCGTCCTACCACCCACAGACCAACGGCCTCACGGAGCGCCTCAACCGGACCATCACCGACATGCTTTCGAAGTACGTTGCGACCGGCCACCACGACTGGGATCTTCAGTTACCATATGTGACGTTCGCGTATAATTCATCGCGTCACGATACCGCCGTCTATTCACCATTCTATCTCCTATATGGCCGAGAACCCGCGTTATGCTTAGACACTTTGTTGCCCTCGGCCACACGTTCAGCCACTGAATACGCCCGCGACGCGATCGCACACGCCGACCACGCGCACCAGCCCGCCCGCACCCGTCTCGAGGCCTCACAGGAGCATCAGAGACGCCTCTATGATTGCCACCATCGCGACGTGCGCTTTACTCCGGGTTCTCTGGTGCTTCTCTGGTCACCCATTCGACGTGTGGCCCTTTCCGAAAAGCTGCTGTTGCGCTACACTGGCCCTTACCGTGTGGTTCGACAAGTGACCAACCTCACGTATGAAATCATCCCCGCCGATCTCTCAGTGTCATCATCAGCTGTAAGTGACATCGTTCACGTGGCGAGACTAAAGCCATACCACACACCATTCATCGCCGATGTGTAGATTAAGCACCGGGACGGTGCTTCTACTGCCGGGGGTGATGCAACGGAACAGCCGCCATTTCTCCTCAAGCCGCCATTGTGGCTGCTTTGAGGAGAAAGAAGACGACGTGGCCCAGCTTGATATAGCGTCTCCATCTTTGCCACCGTTGGTCTACATGTAAATATATTGTAAATAGACTTGTACATCAGCTACACGTAACATTATAATTTCCTTGAACAATACACGCACACGTCGTGTACGTGGGTAACTCCATTTGTGGTTGTTCGCTGCATGCGTGCGTGCTAGTCGTGCTCACAAAAACAAGAGGGCGAGCGCAACATTTTGCGTGCGTTGCAGCCCACAATGTGCTACTTTATTGATGTGTTGTCATTGAGCTGTATGCGGGTGCAATAGGTAAGCGGTTAGAGGCTTGAGCGACTAAATTTTGCAACATTACGTATACCGCTTACCACCGTCATTCCGCGTACAATATCGCGTAGTGGCCTGCATACTGTGTTTACATTTCGGCGTTGGCTCTACCAGCAGGCGCCACTTGAACGTAACTAACAGTAAATGCAACCACCCACACCTTAGTGTAAAAGAGAAAAAAAGTCACAGAAGCACGCAATAAAAAAGAAAAAAGATGGGTGCCATCAGCACTCGGTGTTCCCAGGTGGACTCCCTCTCAAGTACTGACCCAGCCCAATGCTGCTTAGCTTCGGGGATCGGACGAGAACTGGCGTATTCAGCATGGTATAGCCGATTTTTTTCTTTATTGCCTGATTTTTGGTACATAACTTTTTACAAGAGAAAACAACCACCGTCACAAAACAGAAAGTACAACATACATTTGCTGTTGTGCACGTATTCAACCAGTATCGTACTGGCTTAGTCTAATCAAAATTCGCGCAAGTCAACCAACGGCTCTACTCTTGGGAGCCACTGGGTTGTTTCCTCTGTCGCTTTATGGAGAGCGACAAACCAGTCTATCTGTTCCCTGAAATACATTCGTGCAGGCCGCGCACCTTTATCAACATGATATCCCGCCATTCTCGCGCGCCAAATAAAGTCGGGGGCAAAGAGCATAATTAGATCAAAAGGCACCCCATCCTCATTATCTATGCCTAAGTAACGAATGCCATACGGGTCTAGTGGAAATTCTTTCCTTTGTGTCCTCTGCAATACATCCCAGAAGAACACGCCTTCCCAACATTTAAAAAAAAACGTGATCTATTGTCTCTGGCTGCTTACAAATTAAACAATGCGTTCCCCATGGTAAAAATACTCCCTTTCCCTCCAAAACCTTCTTAACTGGTAATGTTCTGGTGTGTAATTCAAAAAAGAAGGATTTTGTTCCTGGCGGGACCTGCATTTTCTTTATTCTCTTTAAAACATCGTTGCTTGGGCCTCCACCGTACACGGACCTGTACAATGGCACTGGGAAAAGAACGTCGCACAATGCACAATGCAGTTTCTTTTTGTCCACACCGAACAGACAATTATTCGAGAAGCGCGCTGAAAGAAATCGGACACTCGATACAACTTCTTTGCAATAACCTCTAATCCCTCCCGAAAACTCATCGTTGAAACCACATACTCTGGCAGCCGTCTACTCAGCCTCATTTGACATATCGCGCGAGATAGGGTCCGTTGCGTCCCTAAAGAACAAGAACCGGTTTACCAACTGCCGTACAAAGAGATGGCCCAATCCCAGCGCCCCGTCGTTTACCCGCCGGAACAAGTTGGTCCGGCTGCAGCGCTCCCATTCCGACGCCCAGATAAAGACGGCAAAAATCCTGTGTAGCTTCTCAACATTTGACCGTGAACATTGCAATACTTGCATTACGTTCCAAAGCTAGCTGAAAAAGAAAAGGTTACAAACGGTGGCTCTGGCAAAAATAGAAAGGTTAGTGCCTTTCCACTTCTCAGCTCTCTCCCGTGTGTCTTTGACCTGCCCTTTCCAGTACTGCTCGCTATCACGATAGGCATCGAGCGGGACGCCCAAGTACTTGCCTGGGGTCGTCACCCAATGCACGTTGGCAAAATGATCTGGCTTCGTTGGCCACGATCCATGCCAGAGCCCGAGGCACTTCAACCAGTTAACTCCATTACCAGTGAAATGGCTAAATTTACGGACAGATTTGACAGCCTCAGTTATGCTCACCTGATCCTCCGCAACAACAGCGACATCATCTGCATAAGTCAGCAGCTTCACTTCAACTGCTTGAAGCTTAAATCCCGTAATTCTGTTGTTTTCAATCAATCTCATACACAGGGTTTCAATGTAGATAGAAAACAACAGAGGGCTGAGGGGGCAACCCTGACGCACAGAACGTTGCAGGCTAATGGGAGCCCCCAAACTCTTATTCACGATGAATATGGTCGTTCAGTTAAGGTACGCCAGGGCAACCCCCTCGCAGATTTCAGATCTGAGATTGGCATAGCCTAAAACGGCAAACAAGATTTCTTGAGCCACGCAATCAAAAGCCTTCTCGAGGTCAATCTGTAAAAAGGCAATCCGACTATTACAATCATCACAGCACTCAAGTACACTTCGCGCTTTGTGAATATTAGTAACAAAGTCCGGCCTTTTATCCCACATGTCTGGTGAGGCCCGAGGATGTCCTGTATCACTGACTGCAATCTTCGCGCCAACATCTTCATAAACATCTTATACTCGATATTGGTGAGCGCTATGGGACGATACGCTGTAACATATCTTATTTTCGCTGTATCATCAGTTTTAGTATTGAGTACTGCGTGTGACGACCCATAGGACGGAGGCAATGTGTTCCATTTGTAAGCTTCGTTAATGATAACATTCAATACAGGGCTAATTTCGTGCTTAAATTCTTTATAAAAACCGGCGCTAAAGCCATCTGGTCCAGGCGATTTTCCTGGGTTTAAGTTGTCTATGGCCTGTTCAACTTCGGATTCTGTTATCTCTAGTTCCAATCTTCGTTTTATTTCGTCGTCCAGTCGGGGTATAGCACGCAAAAACTCATTCCCAAATGTGGTAGCGTCTAGTTTGTGGTACAAGAATAGCGCCTTGTAATGCTCATGAAAATCTGCTTTGATGTCGTCAGTGTCTGTTGATAAGGTCCCACGCAGTCTATTCCGTCGAGGTGGTTCCTTTCAGCGCGTGCTTTTTCTAACCCTAGCGCTCTTTTCGAAGGCGCTTCAAGTGCAGCTGTCTTCAGCCCTTGCCCTCACCAGGGCTCCCCGATAGCGTTGCTCTTGAAGTAGCTCTAACTGTTGATTCACTTTTCTTATGTCTTCTATGCATTTGCCCAGGGCCTGAGATTCCTGCCTGAGCAGTTTATGAAGAAGCGTCATTAACTCTGTCCCTTTTGGTTTCTCTGCGTAACGAATACAAGTAGTCCTCTCTATTGCCTTTATTTTTAGGGTTTCCTTACTCAGTTCCCACTGTTGTCATACGTGAAGGTTTTTACTGCGGTTTATTTTCCTTATTGCTTCTCTTACTGCTCGGTTAAACGATTCATCCTGATGAAGCTTGTTATTTAATTTCCACGTTTCCCACGAGAAAACGTTACCTCGCTTTGGAATTCCTATGCAGCACTGAACTAAACAATGGTCAGAAAACGACACTGGCACTACTTCGTAACTGTTACATTCCGGAAGGATGTCAACAGACGCCTAAATGCGATCGAGCCGTGCGAGACTAGAGCCCTCAAACCGTGTGTACTTCACAGGACGCGCTCCTTCGAGGCACTCTGCCACATCCTCAATGTTCCAGTTCTCTACAATTCGCGACAACACATCAGTGGTTTTGCCTCTAAACCCACGAACGCTTGTTTTAGCCTGCGCACTAAGGACACAGTTGAAATCGCCCATTACTATGAGCTGTCTTTCCTTGCATCGACGCTCTTCAATGTGGTGAAAAAACTGAGCCCTTTCATCCACCTTATTGGGCGCGTACAAGCACACAATACGCCACTCGTCGTTGTTGAGCGAAAAATCGACGACAACACACCGGACCGACACACACGGATAAATTACATGCACCACTAGCCCCGGCAACTTCTTAAGAAAAAGGACACAGCCAGCGTTTGTGCCCACCGCATGACTGACTACGGCAGAAAACCTAGACGTGAAACGCGGCACCATAACGCCGGTCTCTTCTTCACCATCGACTTTCGTCTCCTGCACGGCTAGAACATCAATGTCGTGCTCCGTTATAATCCGGTAAAGCTGGCCTTGCTTTCTTTTCCCTGCCAGTCGTCGAACATTTAGAGTAGCGACTTTCAACGGACGTGTTGGAGCCCTTTTAACAGTAGGGGAAGAGACCGGCAATATGGTGCTTACCTCTCGCGTCTAGCACGAGGCTAGACGCCGCCATCACCGCCAGTGCGGTCCGGCGGACGAACGTGAGCGTGTCCTAGCGACTCCAAATTTCCGGCACGCTTCTCTACCGGAACGTTAGGGCGCAGCCGAAACGATGAACGCCAGCCTTGCGGCGCCTTTGCCGGGGGCCCCTCGGCTCCAGGCGTCGCCATCTGGTCACCGTCGGCGCTGGTTTGGGCGTGGGAACGCTTCGCCGCAGCGGAGACGCTGGTCGGCGTGCGGGCACTACTCTTGTCCGGTTGCAGCTCGTTCGGACCCTTGGGCTCGACGAGCTTGGGCTCCGGATTGTTCTCCTCATCCTTTCCGGTTGTCTCGATTGACCTGGGCAAGTCATTGGCTGGTTGTTGGCTCGCTGAACCATCCCGACTGAGGGCGTCTCCGCCGGCAGACGCTTACGAATCGAGTGGCCCCGTCTGCTTGCCTGCCTCGTCCATTCCCCTCGCTGCATCCTCGGCTTCAATGACGTCCATGAGTTCCGCGTACTCGTCTGTCTTTCCCAGCCCGGTAGCCGTGCGTAGGTACGGACGCAGTCAGCGTCCGAGTGTCCGTAGCGTCTGCACTTCGAGCAACTGGGCACCTTGCAGTCGCGGCGAACATGGCCCGAGCCTTGGCAGCGCAGGCCAAGGCACGGGCCGCCCTGGTACCACCACAAGTGCCAACTCACCGGCGACTCGAACCTGGTGGGGCAGGTCGTCCACCTTCATTCGCGGCTTGAGCTTAGCGTCACGGTTCTTGTGGTTGAGCCCTTCTCTCTCATGCCTTGGACGCGCCAGCGTCGCCGTGTCACCTCGGTTACATTCCCGAACGCCGCAAAAGCAGTACGGATGTCTTCATCTTGCACTCAGGTCGTCAGGGTCAATAACAATGCAGCGGCGGCTTTTAAGTTGCAGCTCCTTGAAAGCAGCCAGTTTCCTTGTGGCTTCTGCGCTGTTGAACGTCACCGCCCACACATGGTTGATCTGGTACGCTCCCAACGCCACGACCTCGGGGAGCAAACCAGAGTAGGCGAGGGCGTCTCCGAAATCGTCGACCCTGTAGGGCCTCACCCGCACGTCGCCGTGCAAAAACAACGTGTTTGAAGCAACAGGACCGGTGGGCAGAGTAGGCAGCACGATCTCATAGTCCTTTTCGTCTTCGACGCAGCTCCTGTTTCCGCGGCCGGCAAGGGCCGCAAACGCCGCTCCAGCGGAGCTCATGATCCTGCGTCCGTTTGCTAGAGCGTCGGGAAGTAGAATGAGCATGGTATGGCCGATGGCAAGGATGCGCTGTTTACGACTGCACCTGTATCGTACTATGTGCATTCTCTGAATGTAGATAATTTCTGTGAAGAATACACGCACACTTCGTGTACGTGGGTTACTCCGTTTGTTGTTCGCTGCATGCGTGCGTGCTGGTCGTGCTCACAAAAACAAGAGGGCGAGCGCAACATTTTGCGTGCGTTGCAGCCCACAATGGGCCACTTTATTGATGTGTTGTCATTGAGCTGTATGCGGGTGTGATAGGTAAGCGGTTAGAAGCTTGTGCGACTAAATTTTGCATCATTACGTATACTGCTTACCACCGTCATTCCGCGTACAATATCGCGTAGTGGCCTGCATATTGTTTTTGCACTTCGGCGTTGGCTCTAGCAGCAGGCTCCAGTTGAACGTAAGTAACAGCAAATGCAACCACCCACACGTTAGTGCAAAAGAAAAAAAAATTGGAGGACGCTTAAGCTTCGCCTTCAAGAGTGGAACGCGACAGCGTTCCCGTCGACCCACCAAGGGGTATTGGGCTACGGCGCAGCGACTACGCGCCCCGCATCGGACGCGGTGAGCGTCGAGAAACGCAGCGTTCGGCGCGACAACGAAATGTGCGCCTCAGCAAGCGACGCACGCCTGAGCCTTAGAAACAGCTCGTTTCTAAGGTAACACCGCGTTCACTAGAGGCGCTTTTGTACCGCTTTGAAGCATCGAACTCGTGGCTCAGTGGTAACGTCTCCGTCTCACACTCCGGAGACCCTGGTTCGATTCCCACCCAGCCGATCTTGGAAGTTGCTTTTTATTTATGAAGTGCCTGCCGGGATTTATCGCTCACGGCCAACGCCGCGGACGCCGACACCGACGCCGACGACACCGGCTTTTCTGCGACACGAGCTCCTTAACGCTATCGCGTTAATAGAGGACGCTTAAGCTTCGCCTTCAAGAGTGGAGCGCGACAGCGTTCCCGTCGACCCACCAAGTGGTGTAAGACAATGGGCTACGGCGCAGCGACTACGCGTCCCGCATGGGACGCGGTGAGCGTGGAGCAACGCAGCGTTCGGCGCGAGAACGAAATGTGCGCCTGAGCAAGCGACGCACGCCTGAGCCTTAAAAACAGCTCGTTTCTAAGGCAACACCGCGTTCACTAGACGCGCTTTTGTACCGCTTTGAAGCATCGAACTCGTGGCTCAGTCATTCCACTTCCGGCCACCACAGCGAACGGACGTGCAATCATGAGCTCCTATGGAGCGGCTCAGGCGGGCGTGTCCCGCGGTAACAGGCTCAACGAGAACGATGATAGTGATTATAAGATTGTTTTGCCGCAGCTGCCTACGGGTCGTGTCGCTTTGAACACCGTGTTTTTACACGGCGACATCCAGGCGAGGCCTTTTAAGGTTGAAGATTTTCGTGACGCCCTGCGCCCTACCGGATTGCTGCCTGAAGTCGTTGCGCTCGGAGCGTACCAGATAAACCATGTCTGGGCGGTCACCATGTGTGGCGCTGATGCAACAAAGCGTCTGCAGGCCTTCAGGGAGCTTCAGGTGAAGGGGCGGCGCTGCCTCATCATCGATTCGCAGGGCCGGACGGTGAAGTTGCGGCTGCACTGGCTACTCCACGGTGTCGACGACGAGGATGTGAAGACGGCATTTGCGGGCTTCGGCAAGGTGCTGGAGGTCAGCCGGGAGCGCTGGCGCGTTGAAGGCATCAGTGACAAAGGCTCGACGACGAGGACCGTGCTGTTGAACTTCAAGAGTGGTGTCACCGTGGATGACCTGCCCCATCAGATCCGGGTCGCCGGTGAGCTGGCCCTCGTCGTCGCCCCTGGACGGCCGCTGCAGTGTTTGCGCTGCAAAGGAAACGGTCACGTACGCCGCGACTGTAAAGTACCCCGATGTTCTCTGTGCCGTCGTTTCGGGCATGTTGACGCCAAATGTGAGCGTTCTGATGCCGCAGCGGTAGGTCAGCCTGAAGGTGAGAAGACAGCAGAGGAAGCCATGGACGTGGCTGAAGCTGAGGAAGCTGCCAGAGGTACAGGAGACGTGGCCAAACTGCAGGAGACCACCACTACAGTGGCACGTGCTGCAGAGAAGACAAATCGCCCCCCTAAACTCCCGAATAAATCTCCGAGGACACCGGCAACGGCAGAGAAAGACGTTGAGAAAGGGGAGTATTTTCCGTAAGTTGTGGTCGGCGCGCTGACCGACTGCAAGGACGAGGCAGCTGACGGGACCACCAATACATCGGTTGCTGGCGCGGCCGTCAAGCGACCGCTGGAAAAAGAAGACCTCAAAGGTAGCCATGAGGCAAACAAGATGGATGAACCGCCTGCAAAGGCGCCTCTGGGGAGACGCTCCGGCTACAAGCCAGTGCCGAACGTCGGGGCAGGGAGGCGTGTCGGGGACAATCCGGCGCCGCAACAAAACAACACTGGGCAACCGGACAAGCATGGTGACGTCTAGCGTTGTGCTAGACGTTAAAGGTAAGCACCATGCTTCGGGTTTCCCTTCAAAAATATTAGTGAATGATGGCTTCCAACCTGTCTTTTAGTTACGCCACACTTAATGTGCGATGACTGGCTGCCAAGAAAAAGCAGAGTCAGGTCTATCGACTCTTGGTGGACCAGGACATTGACGTGTTGGCAGTACAAGAAACAAAAGTTGAATGGGAGGAGGAAACCGGAGGCATGGTGCTTCGTTTCACGTCTAAGTATTTTGTGTTTGTTAGCCATGCCGTGGGAACATCTGCTGGCTGCATCATTTTTGTTAAAAAATTGCAAAGCCTTGTGATACAAAATTATTTCTCATGTGTGTCGGGTAGGATTGTGTGGTGCGATTTTTCGTTGGGCGAGCGTGACTGGCGGGTCATTTGTATTTATGCACCAAACGCGGATAAAGACCGAACCTTTTTCTTTTCGGAGATTAAGAAGCATCTCAATGTCACGAAACAACTGGTTTTGCTAGGGGATTTTAATTGCGTATTGAGTGGGAGGGATACAGCGACAAAAAAGAGACCGAACGACAAGAGCACCGTATTGTTAAAAGAACTGATAGAGGAGCATGATATTGCCGACGTTGCCGAATGTCTGGAAGGGGAACGCGAGGTGCAGTACACGCATTTTCAGGGCTCTAGCCATGCTCGGCTAGACAGGATTTATGTGTCCCTTCAAATCATACCTGCATGCAATACTTACACTGTACTACCCATCTCTTTCTCGGACCATTGCTTAGTGAAATGCAATGTGGGTGAAAAAAAAAAAGATGTAATAGCTTTAACTGGGATCTGTGGAAATTTAACGCGACGCTACTACGCGACGAGCACTTTATCCGTTTTGTGTCAGAAGAAATAAACGAGGTTAAACTGGACGGTAATAAGCTGATAGGTGTTGATTGGGAATTACTGAAACAAAGTTTTAAAGTAAAGGCAATCGAAAGAAGCAGCGTCTTGAAATACCGTGAAAAAATGAGAACGGGCTGAAGGAAACATTGCGGAATCTAACTGCGCTGGAAAGCAAAGCGCCACGTCTTTTTAAAGAAGACCTACTTAGGATAAAGCAACAGCTGGAACAATTCGAGGAGAACCGCTATCGCGGGGCGCTCGTTCGAGCCAGAGCACAATCATGGGCCGTGGGTGAAACGCCCACGATACGGGCGCTAGGTATCGAGAAGACGCATGCGCGGCGAAGCGAAATAGAAGTGATTGAAGAGAATGGCCAAGAACTGAATGACCGGGAGAGCATCGCAGGTGCTTTTCACCGGCATTACGAGCGGCTCTTTGCATACCAGCCAGTCGATATCGAGGCATACAGAGCAAACTATCTTTCCCGTATACCTCAACTATCAGCGGAAACGAAGTCACTTCTAGAAGCACCCATTACGCATGCTGAAGTAGAAAGTGCTATAGATAACCTGAGCCCTAATAAGTCGCCAGGCCCGGATGGTCTAGGCGCGGCCTTTTATAAAGCGTTCAAGAACGAGTTGGTGCCTTTGATGAAAGTGTTGTTTGACGAAGTTTTTACTACCAACAGATTACCACCGTCTTTCTCTGAAGCCCATACCGTCCTTATTACTAAGACGAACCAAAAAGCAATGCTGAGGCTAGTCACAGCATACAGACCCATTTCATTGACCAACACGGATTACAAAGTTTTCATGAAAGTTCTTGCAAGCCGATTACAGTCAATAATTAAGTATCTTGTAGGACCACACCAGACTTGTGGTATAAAGGGACGCACTATTGCGACAAATGTACACACGATGAGAGGCGTCTTGGAATGCTGTGACGATTTTCAATATGCCGTTGCCATCCTGCAGATAGATTTAGAAGAAGCCTTTGATTTTGTCCCACATGAAATTTTGTTATTAGTTCTTGAGTACGTGAATGTAGGATCAATCATCGCTGATGGGGTAGCTCTGCGTACCGGAACTGCTCAACACGGCTGATTATTAACAAGACACTGGGGGCCCCATTAAGATAGAGCATTCCGTGCGCCAGAGGTGTCCTCTCAGCCCGCTTTTGTTTGCCATCTATCTAGAAAGCTTATGTTTGGCAATTATTCAAAACAGTAACATAAAGGGCTTCAAACTCATGGAAGCCGAAGTGAAACTCCTGGCATATGCAGACGATGTAGCGGTGTGCTGTATAACTAAAGAAAACATTACAGAGGTAACAACCATTGTTAAACATTTCGGAAACACAACAGGGAGCTTTGCAAATTGGAATAAGTGTCTCGGTTTTCGGCATAGTGAATGGCAGTCAACACCGGAAATGTTCGCCAACATTGGATGGATTAAAGCGCCAGCTAAATACTTGGGCGTTCCGCTCGACCATTACCGGCGGAATGAGGACTATTGGCTAGAAGAGGCCAAACGACTCAAGGAAAAACAACAGATTGAAAAGGTGCTCATCTCTCGATGTTTGCGAGAGCTACTGTATGTAACTTGTTTTTAATAAGCAAAATATGGTACGTTATGCAAGTTTTCTGTTGCTCTCGTTTAAATGTGCAAAGGTTCCACAGAGTTTTTGCTGTGTTCATTTGGGCATCAGAATGGGAGAGCTGCAGCCGCACGAACTTGTTTAGGAGAGTCAAGGACGGGGGCTTAGGCCTGTGACATCTTGTTGTGAAGCAGCTAGTAACCCGGTTTTCTTTCTTTCGAGACGTGCATGACCCCTTTCTGCGCACAATGTGCCAGTTACGACTGAGCAAGCATCTGCCGATGTACGTGGTCTGCAATTTAAGTATGCCTGGTGCTCTTCGAGGGTACCTAAGGGAAGTCGTTGACAGTGTCCGTTTTCTGTCCGTACATTTTTCTAATGCTTATCTCTTTTCGGTGTCGCGGAAGAAATTGTACAGGGATGTAGTTGACATGACTATGCCAGTTCCGATGTACAGAGCCATAAACAGTGGAGGACAGGGAAACGACGTGTTAAAGCGTGTTAAGAAAATGCAGGTGCAGCCAAGCACTAAATCCTTTTTCTTTAAGTTCCATACCGGAACTTTGCCGGTACGGGCCTTTTTACAAGAGAAGGGTTTTTATTTACCATGGGGAGCAAACTGCCTTATATGTAAACAATTAGAAACAATTGACCATGTTTTTTTGCATTGTTGGGCAGGGGTTTTCTTTTGGGACGTTCTTCAAAGAACACTACAGAAAGAATTGCCTTTAAGCCCATTAGGTATTAGATTTTTGACGGTAGAAAATGAGGATGGCATGTCATTGGACTTAATTATGCTAATGGGCCTCCACTGTTTATGGAGGGCTCGAATGGCCGGTTTCTTTTGTGTGCCTGACTGCCGGCCTACGCGGCTGCTCTTCCGGGAAGCTATTTCCAAGTTCATTGATGTAATTAAAGAACAAGAATGTCCTCCGGATTGGCTGGCGAAGATTGAGCCCCTCGCCACATTAAAGGAATTTTAAACTTGACATGGCCAGCCACAATGTGACTGACCGCACAATATGCATGCGCACAAAGTTGAATGTGTGTGAGTGTATATTTATATATCGCTTACCTTATTTCAAGAAATGATGCCCTTTTTGTTAGCTTGGTGAAACTTCCGGCAATAACGAAAAAAAAACTCGTGGCTCAGTGGTAACGTCTCCGTCTCACACTCCGGAGACCCTGGTTCGATTCCCACCCAGCCCATCTTGCAAGTTGTTTTTTATTCATGAAGTGCCTGCTAGGATTTATCGCTCACGGCCAACGCCGCCGACGCCGACACTGACACCGACGCCGACGACACCGGCTTTTCTGCGACACGAGCTCCTTAACGCTGTCGCGTTAAAATACGTCACAGCAGCATGCAATAAAAAAGCAAAAAGACGGGTGCCGTCAGCACTCGGTGTTCCCAGGTGGTCTCCCTCCCATGTACTGACCGAGCCCAATGCTGCTTAGCTTCGGGGATCGGACGAGAAACGGCGTATTCAGCATACGGCCGACTTTTTTTGTCTTATTTCCATCCATATGTTCAAAATCGCGTTCAGGGGATAAAAAACGAATGCCATGTGGATTGCGGAGTAGGTTTATCTTTAGCGTCCTCTGTAATATATCCCAAAAGAATATGGCATTATTACAATGAATGAAAACATGGTCAATCGTTTCAGCTTTGTTGCACAGAAAGCATCTGCTTCCCCATGGCACACAAATCCCTCTTTCCTCTAGCCACGTTTTAACAGGCAAGGTTCCCGTGTGAAGCTTGAAGAAGAATGTTTTAACGTTCGCCGGCGTACACATATTTTTAACCCTTTTAAGTACGTCTTGCCCAGGCCCTTCTTGAAAACTTAAAGGTTGCAATGGAACAGGGAACACACTTTCAATGAGATCCTTCATAAGACGCTTTCTTTTTACATTGGAGAGGTACTCAAGGGAAAATCTCACCCTAAGGAAACGATAGGACGTTACAACTTCACGCAAGAACCTTGAAATTGTGTAGTGAGGGCCAATGGCTGAAGAAACAAAAAAATCTGGCATAGAAATTGTTAACATAGTTTGAAAAAAACAACAACACAGAAACGGGTCTCTTTCGTCCCTTATCAATATAAAACTTGATACAACTTGCTGAAGGAACAGGTGGCACACCGACAAACCACCTTTCTTTAATTGACGAAACAAATTTGTCCTTGATGTTCGCTCCCACGTAGAACACCAGATAAAGGTAGCAAAGATTTGGTGAAATTTTTGAATGTGCTTTAGTGTACAATACAGTGCCTGCAGAAGATGCATAATTTTCGCAACGAGTCGAACGTTACAAATAGTGGCACGTGCAAAAATCTACAATTCACGGCCACCCCATGCTTCGGCCATCGCACGCATTTCATCCGTTTTTTCGAGCCAGAGTGACTAGTTCTCACAATACCCATCCAAAGCTACCCCCAGGTAAGTGCTAGGTGTCGTGAGCCACCGAATATTTTCAAAAACACCGGGCGTGGCATTCTAATGGCCATGCCAGAGACCAATACTCTTTTGCTTATTGATTTCACTGCCGCTTTTCTCGCAAAACCTTTCAGTAATTCTTAATAATGAGCTAACACTCTCCCTATATGGAGCAAATAGGGCAACGTCATCGGCATGAGCTCGAAAACGTACTTCACAGGTCTGTATCTTAAACCCCCTGATTTCTGTACTATTAACTATTTTTCTACAGAGTGGCTCCAAAAATAAAGCAAAAAGTAAAGGACTTAACGGACCACCCTGTCGAACGGAAGAGAGTATTTGTATGCGTTGTGATAGTTCACCATTACCAATTAAATTGGTACATGAGCTTTGATATGCCATTTTGATACCTTCATACATGACGGAACCAAGCCCCTCATAATTTTTTAATAAAAAGAGAACACTATGTGGTACCATATGAAAAGCCTTACCTAGATCTATTTGCAGCATTGCTACTTTGAGGAGAGCGCTATCGCAATATTCGAAAATGCTTCTAGCTGTATGAATATTTGTAAATATTTTCCTACCTCTGATGCCGCATGTATGATGCGGCCCAACTAACTTCCGTATAACTCCCTGCAGCCTTGCTGCAAGAACTTTAATGAAAATCTTGTAGTTAACATTACTCAACGTAATTGGCCTGTATCCCGTTACCTTACGTAGTATATTTTTTGCTTTGCCTTTTGGGATTCGTACTGTGTGCGCACGATTGAACGATGGAGGTAAAGTCCCCCGCTCGAGTGCGTCTGAAAATACTTCATGCAATGCTGTTGTCATGTCCGTCTTGAACGCCTTGTAAAATGCCGTGGTAATGGCATCCGGACCAGGAGATTTGCCCGAGCTTAGTTCCTCAATAGCCCTCTCAATCTCTTCCATACTAATATTCATTTCTAATAAATTCGTTTCCTCTTTGCCTAGCGTCGACATTTCTGCCAGAAAGTCATCCTCGTAGCCCGGCACCTTTGGCTCACGACAAGCAAACAAATCTCTATAGTAACCTTCAAATACCGTCATGATAACTTTCTGTTCTCTGAATATCTTACCATTATATACTATTTCCAATATTTCATTTGCTCGAGCGTACGCCTTTTCATCTGACAAAGCTCGCTTTGTAGGTACTTTTTTTATTGCGATAAAGACTTGCCCTTAAGGCATAATTCTTGGAGCGTATATGTGTATTATATGTGTGCTGTGAGGCCTGTGTTGGTATGAATTGAAGTAGTGTTTTGTGGAATCTGTTGTCATGTATCCAGCGGTCATAGCTGCTTGTCACACTGTAGCGCAGGTCGGCTTGCAGTAGGAGACGCGAGCGTTCCTATTGTAAACCCGTACATGTCCATATTGGGTGGTATGCATCTGCTTCCACCACAGGAACGGAGCAGTATGGACATGTAGCACCCAGTGGTAAATGCGACCAGTTCCACCTTGAGACCAAACGCGTGGCAGTTTGGGCGAGTTGGTATGTCATAACTGTTTAAGGCTAGTTGCGCCGCTCAGGACGAGCAAAAAAGGTAAGAGGTAGGGGTAATCAAAGGGAGCGGAAAACAGGGTGAGCGCTGTTTTCCGCTCCCTTTGATTACCCCTACCTCTTACCTTTTTTGCTCGTCCTGAGCGGCACTACTAGCCTTAAACAGTTACCACCTTGAGACAACAGCCGGTGTTAGGGCCACCCCGGCCCGAAGCCTCCTAAGCACAACTTCCTGCGCCCTAGTAAGGTGAAGGGGGAGGAAGCAGACACACGGTGGGATAACTGCGTGTGTGTCCTGCCGGAGAACATTTTTACGGGCTCGGAGCGAGTTACGTGGTTGGGGTGGGAGGGGAATAGGTGGAGGATCAGGATTAGGAGGGCAGTGTGCCTGCTGGTCAGCAGCAATGTTGTGAGGGTTCGCTGAATGGCCTTGAATCCAGTGTACCTTGACGCAAGTAGCTGTTCTACTATTCATAGTGTGTATTGTCTCGCAGATTTCCATCGCCTTATCAACCTTCTTGAGTTTCTGAATAGCCGCTAAAGAATCAGTGAAGATATCTAGTTGCTTGATGGTAGGCAGCTTAGATGTCGCATCTTGCACAGCGTCGTGGATGGCTTGAACTTCCATTACTAGAGCGCTGGCTTCCGTAGATAAATAGCGCTGGTGGCCGTTGATGAAATTATGTGTAGTAATCAGGAATGTCCTTCCGCCGTCTGGGAGAACGGCAGCATCCGTATAGGCTTTGCAGATGTTAGCGCATGATGCTTCGACGATATTGTGTTCCTCAATAATACCTGTTGTATTGCTGCGTCGTAACTTCGTTGGCTTATTACTTGTGACGCTGGTGAATTCCCAGGCAGGCATTGGTTAGGGCTGATTGTCAATCCGAGAGCCGCGTTGAAAATGAGCATGCAACGCAGCGACAGCTGGAACAAGTTGCTTTCTTATTTCACGTGCTTTTTCAGCTTGCAAAATTAGCTCCGCAATTGTGTTGAGCTGGGCATGTTCCTGTAAGGTTAGTATCTGGGTGATGCGGGGCAGTGATGTGATTGTGCGCTTAGCATCGCGATTAATCGTCTCCAAGTGTGCCAGCTGTGCCAAAATCAGCCGTTGAAATTGTGCCTGATATAAAATTCGTGGCTGCAAGACTCCACGCACCAACCGTCGAGCTACGTCAGTACGATCTCCAGCTGCTTTTGCTGCAATGCGAAGAATAGGGTGAAGGGTTTTTGTCGAACTCTGTCTGGTTTTACGGAGCCAGTGTGCACCACTGCCGGAGAGGTGAATATCGAGACCCAGTATGCGGAGCTCAGAAGCCTCAGAGAATGTCACTGCGCCGAGTCTAAATGTAAAGGGGTGCTGCGTGATTCTTGTGAGTCCTTTCTTGTTGGCCACGGCAACATAGCTTGATGTTTGGGCGGAAATGTCCAACCCTGCTTTCTGAGCGTAGTTGTTCAGAACATCAAGGGCTTCTTGAAGCTGTTGAGTTTGTCTAGATATATCTTCATGCACGGACCACAAAGTGACGTAATCCGCATAGATTAAAAACCTCACGTCTGGAATTCGATGTAGTTGCCAGGCTAGAGGTATTAGAGCAACGTTGAAGAGAAGAGGAGCCAAAACCGAACCTTGTGGAACTCCTCTGTTCGATGTGAAGTATCTTTCTTGCCTTCCATCTACTCTAATCGCAAATGTGCGATTCTGAAGGAAGAGTAGATGAATCTTATCACCCGCGGTGGAAGTCCCAGGTTGATGAGGTTGGCTATAATGATTTCATGGTCTATATTGTCACAAGCTTTCATTATGTCTGTTGCTTCTACCGTGCGAACAGTGTGACTGTATGGTGAAACCTGTAAAACATCGTCTGATAAGATAGAAAGTCCGTCTTCAGTTCCCAAGTAAGAACGGAATCCAATTTGAGCAGGATGATATTTATCGTGGCGTTCAAGCCACCAGGAAACACGTGTGCCCAGCATCTTTTCAGCGAGCTTGCAGACAGTTGAGGTTAATGAAATCGGGCGTAAAGACTGCAGGATATTTGGAGACTTTCCTGGTTTCGGAATCGCGACAACAATTGAATGCTTCCAATCAGGTGGAACGTTTCCAGTCTCCCATACTTTGCTAATAGCCTGAAGAAGTGCGTCGAGAGCTGCTCCTTCCATGTTCTTGAAAACCTCATAAGGAATACCATCGGGACCAGGTGTTCGTTGCTTCGAAGTTTCAATCGCCGCTATTAGTTCGGCCATGCTGAAAGGGCTGGATATTTCGGATTTGGAAGTTCTGTCAGACTCATCAATTTCGGGGCAGTTTATAGGTGACGCGTGATCATACTTCGGGAAAAAGGTTCTAGCAGCGTGTTCTGCAAATTGTTGTGGCGAACTCTGCATCGCTAACCTAACGCTCGTTGCAGGGTCAGGTTGCTTATGACCGCGTTCCATTGATCGGAACGTACGCCAAAGCGCTCGGTTTCCAATGCCCCATCCAAGATTCTCGCACCATTCATACCATCGTCGTCGAGAAGTTGCTTTTCGTGCCGACGCGCCTTCGCCGCTTTCAACGACAATACTAATTGAATTTTTAACGAACAACATACACCCGGCTGATGTAGGTATCCCCCGCGAGATATTTTTTAGCTCGTGCTCGTATGATTGCACCTCTGTATTTATCCTCCTCTAAGCTTTCTAGTTTTCTTTTAATGTATTGCAGTTCTTGTGTCACCAAACCCGGATTAGCTGTTTCGATTCGCACCAAGTCTTCGAGCTCCTGCCGCAGCCTTTGTTCATGTTTTTGAGCCTTATACTTCATATGCCCACCTCTTTCTATTGCGTTCAATTTTACCCTTTGTTTAAATAACTCCCATTTCTTTGCGGCACTGCGTAGTGTGTCATTAAAAAAATGATGTATTCCTTTTTTTGGTTTTATCCAAGAACACGTCATCCTTGATAAGCTTGGCATTCAATTTCCATCTTTCCCATTCAAGTTTCCTTTTTTGCTTTTGGCCTATCTCGAAGGTCACTAAACAATGATCACTGAGAGAAACAGCATCAACATCGTGGTTCTGACACAAAGGCGCAATCTCGGAACACACATACACTCGATGTAGTCGTGTATGGCTGGTGCCTTGAAAGTGCGTGAAATGCTGGTGATTTCCACCTCTTGCGAACTGTGCCACATCATTTAAAGAGAATTTGCTCACGCATTCTTTAAGATACGCAGCACTTTCACCATTTACACTAGCGGTGGTTGAACGGTCTTCCTGATTAAAGACACAATTGTAGTCACCCAATACAATCAAAAACCTCTCACAATCAAAATACATACTGAATTCGCGAAAGAACAGACATCTTTCATGCGGCTTTGTAGTTGCATAGACACAAATAAATATAAATTTCGCTTCCCCGTAGTAAAGATCGCACAAAACAAAGCGTCCTTGCAAGCAATTTGTAACCGTTTCAACGACAATACCAATTGAATTTTTAACAAACAACATACACCCGGCTGATGTTCCCACCGCATGGCTCACGCATACATTGTACCTTAAAGAAAATTTTGCTACCAAGCCTTCGGTAGCCTCCTCTCTGCTAACCTTCGTCTCCTGGACCGCAAGCAAATCTAGGTCTCTTGCATTATGCGTTTGACCTGATATTGCTTGTGACTGCCCCTAGACCCCGTACATTGAGCGTACCGACACGTAATGGTGCAGGTATACTAATCATGGTGATTGTAAGCACGAACCACCAGTACAACGCTAACCGTGACTCTACCTTGCAATGGGAATACCAGGGTATTACTTATCGCGTCCTTGACCCCGAACCGGCGACGATGACGCCGACGGGACTTTGGGGACATATTTTTTGCCCTTGGCGCCAGCAACGCGGTGCCACTGACGCCCCAGGCGTTTAACCTTGCGTTCGGTGCTGTTCCCGCCAACTTCGGAATGCCTGTTCTGGGACGCTTCCCGCGTCTCGCGGTCGCCCCTGTAGCGTCTGCCTGATCTTCGGCTGTAGTGATCTCGGTGCTGTCATGTCTTCTTCTTCACTTGCTTGACTTAAGGGCAGTGGCTCTTGCGTGCAGCCTATTTCGGCGCGTTCATCAGTTGCCTTCGTGAAGTCCCGACTGTCAGGTGTCGTCCCTCCAGTTTTCTCGGCATCAGTCTCCCGGGCCTTGTCTTCGCATTCCTTGGCGTTGCTTTTCGGGGCAGACCGTTAGGCCTCCTCCGCGTCCATTACGTTCTCTTGTACTTCTTCTGTTGGGAGAAGCCTTTTAGTTACTCTAGCGTAGCTCCTCGCACAATCATTGCTTTCGTGTCCGAACGCCGGGCACACACCACAACGTGTCGTCTGGCAGTCCCGTCGAATGTGTCCTTGCCTGCGGCACCTCAAACATAGCGGGCACCGGCCCGGGGCCACAAGAAGGACGGTGCCACTTCCCAACTTGAAAAGATGAGGCAGGTCATCAAGCTCAACCCCTTCCTTAAGTCTCATTCGCACGACTCTCGTCGTGGATGTCGCATGTCCAAAACCGGCGACGGACCAGTTGTCATTCGACACGTCAAGGATGTCACCAAAGCTGCTCAACGCTTGTCGAAAGCTCTCATTTTGGACAGCAAAGTCGACCCCGTGCACTTCCACGGTGACGTCTTGTTGGACGGGGTCAATGACAGCGCAAAAGCCGCCCTTGACCTGAAGTCCACCCGTTTTCACCAGAGCATCCTTGTCCGCCTTGCTGCGCAACTTCACTAGCCAGATGTGATTCATCTGGAAGGCTCCTATACCCGTGATATTCTTGACGATACTAGCTTCCTGCAATGGCTCTCAAAAACCTTCCAGCCGATATGGTCTCCTTGCCAGGTCACCGTGCGAAAAAAAACGCACTGTTGCATGCTCTCGCCTGAAGGCAGTGTTGGCAGCAAAATCGTATAATCTGAGGGCGCAGAAGGAAAGCTGTCACCGTGGCCAACAGCGGCCGCCAAAGAACCTCGCACGGAGCGAGCCATCACGCGTCCGTCCTCCTCGAAAGCCAAACGCGGAATGTGTGGTATGGCCGCTGGCAAGGATGCGTTGTTTATGACTGCACCTTTATCGTGCGATGTGCATTCGCCGAATGTATTGCTACAGCACGTACGCGGCAGTCTTTCCGTGAACAATATACGCACACGTCGTGTACGTGGATTACTCCGTTTGTGGTTGTTCGCTGCATGTGTACGTGCTAGTCGTGCTCACAAAAACAAGAGGGCGAGCGCAACATTTTGCGAGCGTTGCAGCCCACGATGTGCCACTTTATTGATGTGTTGTCATTGCGCTGTATGCGGGTCTGATAGGTAAGCGGTTAGAAGCTTGCGCGACTAAATTTTGCATCATTACGTATACCGCTTACCACCGTCATTCCGCGTACAATATCGCGTAGTGGCCTGCATATTGTTTTTACACTTCGGCGTTGGCTCTACCAGCAGCCTCCAGTTGAACGTAAGTAACAGTAAATGCAACCACCCACACGTTAGTGTAAAAGAAGAAAGAAACTTCACAGAAGCACGCAAAAAAAAAGGAAAAAGATGGGTGCCATCAGCACTCGGCGTTCCTAGGTGGTCTCCCTCCCAAGCCCAATGACCGAGCCCAATGCTGCATAGCTTCGGAGATCGGACGAGAACTGGCGTATTCAGCATGGTATGGCCGATTTTTGTTCTTTATTGCCTGGCTGTGGTACATAGTTTCACAAGAGGCAACGCTCACCAAAACGAATACAAAAGTAGAATATACATTTTCTCTATGTGCACATATTTAGCCATCATTGTTCTGGCTCAGTCTAATCAAAATTCGCGCAATGCTACCAACGCTTCTACTCTTGGGAGCCACTCGGGTGGTTCCCCTGCCGCTTTATGGATAGCGACAAACCAGTGCATGTTTTCCCTGAAATACATACGTGCAGGCTGCGCATCTTTATCGACATGGTATCCTGCCATTCTCGCACGCCAAATACAATGGAGGCCCAAGAGCATAAGTAAATAAAAAGGCACCCCACCCTCATTATCAATGCTTAAGTAACGGATGCCATACGGGTCCAGTGGAACTTCTTTCTTTAGTGTCCTCTGCAATACATCCCAGAAGAACACGCTTTCCCAACAGTTTAAAAAAACATGATCTATTGTCTCTGTCTGCTTGCAAATTATACAGTGCGTTCCCCACGCTAAATATACACCTTTTCTCTCCAAAAACTTCTTAACTGGTAACGTTCCCGTGTGTAATTTGAAAAAGAAGGTTTTGGTTCCTGGCGGGATCTGCATTTTCTTTACTCTCTTTAAAACATCGGTGCTTGGGCTTCCACCGTACAAGGACCTGCACAATGGCACTGGGAAAAGAACGTCGCACAAAGCACAATACAGTTTCTTTTTGTTCAAACCGGACAGGTAATCATTCGAGAAGCGCACTCAAAGAAATCGGACACTCGATACAACTTCCTTGTTAAACCTTCGAATCTCTCCCGAAATCCCTTCGGTTGAAACCACATACTCTGTCAGCCGTCTACTCAGCCTCATTTGACATACCGTGCGCAAGAAAGGGTCGGTTGCGTCCCTAAAGAACCAGAACCGGTTTACCAACTGCCGTACAAAGAGATGGCCCAGTCCCAGTCTTTTACCCGCCGGAACAAGTTGGTCCGGCTGCAGCGCTCCCATTCCGACTCCCAGACAAAGGCGGCGAAAATCCTGTGTAGCTTCTGAACATTTGACCGTGAACAGTGCAATACTTGCAGTACGTACCAAACCTTGCTGAAAAAGAAGAGGTTACAAACGGTGGCTCTGGCAAAAATAGAAAGGTTAGTGCCTTTCCACTTCTCAGCTCTCTCCCGTGTCTTTGACCTGCCCTTTCCAGTACTGCTCGCTATCACGATAGGTATCGAGCGGTACGCCCAAGTACTCGCCTGGGGTCGTCACCCAATGCACGCCAGCAAAATGATCTGGCATCGTTGGCCACGATCCATGCCAGAGGCCGAGGCACTTTGACCAGTTAACTCCACTACCAGTGACATGGCTAAATTTACGGACACATTTGACAGCCTCAATTATGCTCCCCTGATCCTCCGCAACAACAGTGACATCATCTGCATAAGCCAGCAGCTTCACTTCAACTGCTTGAAGCTTAAATCCCGTAAGTCTGTTGTTTTCAATCAATCTCATACACAGGGTTTCCATGTAGATACAAAACAACAGAGGGCTGAGTGGGCAGCCCTGACGCACAGAACGTTGCAGGCTAATGGGAGCCCCCAAACTCTTATTCACGATCAATCTGGTCGTGCAGTGACGGTACGCAGGGTGACACCCTCGCAGATTACAGATCCGAGATTGGCATAGCCTAAAACGGCAAACAAGATTTCATGAGCCACGCAATCAAAAGCCTTCTCGAGGTCAATCTGTAAAATGGCAATCCGACTATTACAATCATCACAGCACCCAACTACAGTGCGCGCTTTGTGAATATTAGTAACAATAGTCCGGCCTTTAATCCCACATGTCTGGTGAGGCCCGACGATGTCCTGTATTACTGACTGCAAACTTCGCGCCAATAACTTCATAAAGATATTATACTCGATATTGGTGAGTGCTATGGCACGATACGCCGTAACATATCCTAATTTCGCTGCATTATCTGTTTTAGGAATGAGTACTGTGTGTGACGACCCATAAGACGGAGGCGATTTGTTCCATTTCTAAGCTTCGTTAAGGATTACATTCAATACAGGGCTAATTTCGTGCTTAAATTCTTCATAAATACCGGCGCTAAAGCCTTCTGCTCCAGGCGATTTTCCGAGGTTTAAGCGGTCTATGGCCTGTTCAACTTCGGTTACTGTTGTCTCTAGTTCCAATCTTTGTTTTCTTTCGTCATCCAGTCGGGGTATAGCACGCAAAAACTCATTCTCAAATGTGGTAGCGGCTACTTTGTGGTACGAGAATAGCGCCTGGTAATACTCATGAAAAGCTGCTTTGATTTCGTCAGTGTCTGTTGATAAGGTCCCACGCCATTCTATTCCGTCGACGTGGTTCCTTTCAGCGCGTGCTTTTTCTCACCCTAGCGCTCGCTTCGAAGGCGCTTCACCTGCAGCTGTGTCTTCAGCCCTCGCCCTCACCAGGGCTTCCCGATAGCGTTGCTCTTCGAGTTGCTCTCTTGTTTCACTTTTCTTATGTCTTCTATCCATTTGCCCGGCGCCTGAGATTCCTGCCTGAGCAGTTTACGAAGAAGCGTCTTTAACTCGGTCTCTTTTTGTTTCTCTGCGTCACGAATACAGGTAGCCCTCTCTATTGCCTTTATTTTTAGTGTTTCCTTACTCAGCTCCCACTGTTGCCATACGTGAAGGTTTTTACTGGGGTCTATTTTCCTTATTTCTTCTCTTACTGCTCGGTTAAACGGTTCATCCTGAAGAAGCTTGTTATTTAATTTCCACGTTTCCAATGAGAAAGTGTTACCTCGCTTTGGAATTCCTATGCAGCACTGAACTAAACAATGGTCAAAAAACGACACTAGCACTACTTCGTAACCGTTACATTCCGGAAGGATGTCAACAGACGCATAAATGCGGTCCTGGGGTGCGTGACTGGAGCCCTCAAACCGTGTGTACTTCTGTGATAGGAAGATGTGGGCCCAGGCCTCAAGCACACAGGGATGGCACAATGAACACAGAGAGGCTTTAATGACATGGGGACGGGACTAGGATACCGTACACGATAACACACACACAGTTCCTTTCATAAATGTCTGTCGCGTAAGTATCGTCACGCTCAGCGTCAATGTAGGAAGGCGTCCGATAGCGCGTCGGTATCACACACTCACGGCACGAAGAGGCGCAGAGATGAATCTCGAGCGGCGAGTGGCGCAGGTGTTGGAGGCCGGGGCGGGTGCCCGGCACACGACGAGCCACTCGCGCGACAGCAGGGTCGGGACGTCGGCCCGCCACAGGGTAGACCGTTCGGAAGGCTTAGCTGCACCGGAACATGCCGGTGTCGGATGCTCGCCCAGCAGTGGAGCAGGCCGGTTGACGACCAAGGACAGCCCGGCCTGTTCTGCCAGCACACCCAGGAACACCGGCCTTGGGTAGATGACTGCTCAGCTCGTTCGGAAGGCCAGCCCAGGCAGCTCAGGCAGATCGCATGGCTGCCGTATCCGCCCAGCCAACGGTCCTTCTCTTCCTCTTCGTCCGTCGCCGCCGCACAGCAATCACGCGCATTCGGCCGCGACATTCAAACAGTCTAAACTCCTCTCACATTTCCCCCCAAGTTCAAGAAGTCGAGGAGGGTAGCACTATGGAGTATCACAAGTCACACAGTTCAAACTACTAGTCTCACGGCACATTAGTCCGGGTCCGTAGCTATTCTACTTAAATAGTCTGCACCAACGTTATCACATCCACCAATATACTCCACATGAAAGTCATAATCCATAAGGAGTAAACTCCAACCTAGTACGCGACTGTTGACGTGCGTCGCCGAATTTAGGTATCGCAGCGGTTGGTGGTCGGACTGAAGGATGAACGATTTACCGTAAAGGTACACATGAAATTTTCGTACAGCCCACACTATGGCGAGGCACTCCCTCTCAATTATGGAGTAGGCAGCTTCACGTGGCAAAAGCTTCCGGCTAGCGTAGGACACGGGATGGAAACGCCCGTCGGGTTCTTGCAAAAGAACTGCTCCGAGACTTCTCGACTTTAACTTTGAGTGCTGATCCATAGCCAGTTGGTTCGAAATGGCGATGTCTTTTGATGTCTGCGTTCCGACGAGTGATGGGTAAAGCGGCGTTGTCTCTCCAAGCTGTAGACCTGTCGCGCCATCTGTACCCAGTGGGACGCGTCCGACTAAATGGCGCGGCACCGTTCGTTGACAGACGTCGCACGATTTAACAAACCGTTTCGTCTCCGACTGGACCCCTGGCCAGTAAAATTCAGCAACAATTTGATCCACCGTTCTCGTCACACCCTGGTGACCGGCGAGGATCCCTTCATGAGCCAACTTCATCACCATCTCCCTGAGGTCTTTTGGCACCACTAGCTGATCTAGTATTTTCCTACCTGACACTGTGTGCTTCCTGTATAAAATGTCATCCTTTAAGTAATATTCGCTTGCGCGACCATCTGCGACCATCATCTTGCCAACCTTTTCGAAGCATGTCCTCAGAGACCCATAGTCCCTCTGTAAAGCTTTTAATTTGCCTTGCTCTATTCCAGTGAATGCGGGTTGCGGGACAGCCCATGTAGGCAGGGACCGTATCTTCGTTTCCTTTGTCACAGCAACGAGCTCGGTAACAGATTCGTAGTCTTCTATATGTCTCGAGGAGGCGGCTGCGTTTTTAGCTGCTGTGGACGTTTGGCCCTCTACGTCTGGTAGCTCTGCTTGAGCGGCGGATGACATCCTGTTGGCAGGGTAACTTGTCTTGTCGCTGTTGTGTTTCTGCTGAGACCATGAATTGGCCGGGTCATCAGGTGCACGGGCACCTTAAATGTTTCCCAATACCACATCATACAGGGGATCTCGCATACATTTAACTCGCGCGACGCCGGTAAAGAATGGACTGTCTAAGTAAACTATCGCTTCCGGTAAGTAGTGGATTGAGCGGTCCAGCAAGAACACTGGACTTTTTGTTCCTGTCATTTTGTCCTCAGGTACCAAAGACAGTCGCACTACCACGGTATTGCAGCCAGTATCTCGTAAGACAGACACCGGTTGTGATTCGAGAAGGCCTCTTCCCACTGGCAGATTTCCACTGTCACATCTGGGAACTTGTCGCATTAACGTCATGTTGACTATTGGGACCGTTTCGCCACCTTGAAGCACTACGTATCCGCCACTCTCTTCTGTCGGCTTTTCGGCTTGCGACGGAGCCAGAATACACGAAGCTTGTCCTTGATTTTCCCTTCTTGAGGCTTCACCTCGTTGTCTCTTTCTGCCGGACCATCCGCGACCTGTAGAGTTCTCTTTAGTCCGGGACCAGCACTCCGAAGCTCGATGTCCTGCTTTATCACAAAGGAAGCACCGATTAGTTGCACGCGGCATCGCTGTTGGAGGTTCAGTATTGCGAGCAGAGTCTAACACGACCTCCTTGGATAACTTTTCTCTACCCAGATTGGTCAGGCTTTGTGCCTCTATAAAACAATCGGCATTCTTTGACTACATAGCGAGGGTCTTACAGTTCCTTTCTTTCAGGAACACTCGCAGCGACGCAGAACATCTTCTCAAAAACTGTTCAGCAATCATGGTGTCCCTGAGGGAGTCGAAGGTCCTGTCAATATAGGACATTTCAAGCCAGTGGTCAAAGTAGCCCGATATTCTACCTGCATATTGTAGGCCAGTCTCATTGTCTTCGGGCCTTGCGTTTCGAAACTTTTCTCGGTATCCCTCAGCAATGCACCGAAAGCGCTGAAGGAGAGTAGTCTTCAGCTTGTCATAGTCTAAGGCTGCATTAGAATCAAGCCGTCCTATGACCATCAACGCTTCTCCTGTCAGGCAGAGGCTGAGGGAGAGTGCCCATTTTGTGCGGGGCCATTCCTGACTTGTTGCCACTCGCTCAAAACGTTGCAAGTAGGCGTCTAAATCATCCCGGGCTTCGTTAAACGGCGGGATCAACTTATGAGGACTGAATAGCTCAGGAGCTGCCCTGGTAATCGACTGTTCCGTAGTGCTGCCACTCTGTGCGCTTTGTGCGCCAGCAGTCTTTTTCTGGAGCTCGATCTTGAGCTTTAGCACTCGTTCTTCCGCATCTAATCGTAGAACCTCTTGTTCTGCCTGCGCTTTCGCGTCTTCCCGATGTTGGGCGCGCTGGTCGCGTTCCCTCACGATTTCTGTATCAATCCAACGCCTTAACTCCGCCCCTGTCATTCCTAGCTCCTTCCCTATGACATACAACCTCTCGATCTCCATCGCTCCTCCTGTGCGTTAGAAAATCCTGGCAGGCTCGCCAAAATTTGTGATAGGAAGATGTGGGCCCAGGCCTCAAGCACACAGGGATGGCACAATGAACACAGAGAGGCTTTAATGACACGGGGACGGGACTAGGATAACGTACACGATAACACACACACAGTTCCTTTCATAAATGTCTGTCGCGTAAGTATCGTCACGCTCAGCGTCAATGTAGGAAGGCGTCCGATAGCGCGTCGGTATCACACACTCACGGCACGAAGAGGCGCAGAGATGAATCTCGAGCGGCGAGTGGCGCAGGTGCTGGAGGCCGGGGCGGGTGCCCGGCACACGACGAGCCACTCGCGCGAGAGCAGGGTCGGGACGTCGGCCCGCCACAGGGTAGACCGTTCGGAAGGCTTAGCTGCACCGGAACACGCCAGTGTCGGATGCACGCCCAGCAGTGGAGCAGGCCGGTTGACGACCAAGGACAGCCCGGCCTGTTCTGCCAGCACACCCAGGAACACCGGCCTTGGGTAGATGACTGCTCGGCTCGTTCGGAAGGCCAGCCCAGGCAGCTCATGCAGATCGCATGGCTGCCGTCTCCGCCCAGCCAACGGTCCTTCTCTTCCTCTTCGTCCGTCGCCGCCGCACAGCAATCACGCGCATTCGGCCGCGACATTCAAACATTCTAAACTCCTATCACAACTTCACAGCACGCGCTCTTTTAAGGCACTTTGCCACATCGTCAAGGTCCCAGTTCTCTACAATTCGCGACAACACTTGAGTGCTTTTTTCTCTAAACCCACGAACGCTTGTTTTATGCCGCGCACTGAGGACACAGTTGAAATTGCCCATTATTATGAGCTGTCTTCCCTTGCATAGACGCTCTTCAATGTGGTGAAAAACCTGAGCCCTTAATTCCACCTTACGGGGCGCGTACAAGCACACAATACGCCACTCGTTGTTGTAGAACGAAAAATGGCAAGGATGCGTTGTTTATGACTGCACCTGTATCGTGCTATGTGCAGTCGCCGAATGTATTGCTACAGCACGCACGCGGCAGTCTTTCCGCGAACAATACGCGCACACGTCGTGTACGTAGATTACTCCGTTTGTGGTTGTTCGCTGCATGCGTGCGTGCTAGTCGTGCTCACAAAAACAAGAGGGCGAGCGCAACATTTGGCGTGCGTTGCAGCCCAAAATGTGCTAATTTATTGAGGAGTTGTCATTGAGCTGTATGCGGGTGTCATAGGTAAGCGGTTAGAAGCTTGTGCGACTAAATTTTCCATCATTATGTATACCGCTTACGACCGTCATTCCGCGTGCAATATCGTGTAGTGGCCTGCGTATTGTTTTTACACTTCGGCGTTGGCTCCAGTTGAACGTAAGTTACAGTGAATGCAACCAGCCACCACCCACACGTTGTGTAAAAGAAAAAAAAACGTCACAGAAGCACGCAAAAAAAAAAGAAGGGTGCCATCAGCACTCGGTGTTCCCAGGTGGTCTCCCTCCCAAGTACTGACCGAGCCCAATGCTGCTTAGCTTCGGGGATCGGACGAGAACCGGCGTATTCAGCATGGTAGGGCCCATTTCACCTGAAGTTCACCTGAAGAATAATAAGTCACAAACAATAAAACACTTCAGCCACACTTTAGCTGAGGCGAGCAAAGTTAAAATTTCCTCAAACTCACTAGGTCGTCAAGATCTTAATGGTTTTAAGGAAATTATATTTGAGGAAATTGTAATGTGAGGAATTTGTATCCGGGCACAGCAAGGCCCACTGAGGTGGGTCTTGCTGTGCCCGGATACATTCCCGAAGGTAAGCAGTGCTTTCAATAAAGTTTTCACGTGCACTGCGCGTATTAACATCCGCATGCCTTACTTGCATTCGTGTTTTCCACAAGCTGTGGAGGCCAAGAATCATGAACAAATCATATGGTACATCTTCGTGATCAACCGGTAAAAACCTGATACCATAAGGGTCTAGTGGTAGCTCTTTCTTTATAGTTCTCTCTAGGTCGTCCCAGTGGAATATCGCGTCCCAGTAGTCCAGAAAAACATGTTCGACTGTCTCTGGCCTCTTACATAAAAGACAGTTCGTTGTCCAAGGGACAAAGATTCCCTTATCTTGAAGCCACGTTTTGACAGGTAATGTATTAGAGTGTAACTTGAAAAAGAAAATTTTCACGCCTGGCCTAACTGGCATCTTCTTCACTCGCTTTAAAATATTCTGCCCTGGGCCTCCACGGTAAGGCGCACGGTACAATGGCACCGGCAGCATGATATCCACAAGATCTTTGTACAGCTTTTTCTTGGGAACACTGTACAAGTAGTCTGGGGAAAAACGCAGTTCTAACAACTTACAAGAAAGCATAACCTCGCGCAAAAATCCGGTTACAGCAGCGCACATGTTTTCACCAGAGGACACTATGTTTCTCTGCAATCAGACTTGCATAACCGTTATTAAGAAGGTGTCATTTCGATCACGAAAGAAAGAAAAGCGTGATACCACTTGACGCAAAAACAAATGAACCAGTCCAAGGCCTCCGCTCTTCGCTGAAAGAAACAGGCTCGTCCTCCTTGTTTTTTCCCAGGTCGAAGTCCAAAGAAAGACGGCAAATATACGATGCAATTTTTGAATAGAGGTCCGCGAAGCACACAGCACATTCATGAGGTACCACATTTTCGAAATGAGAAAAACATTGCAGACAAAGGCACGTGAGAAAATTGACAGATTCCTTCCTTGCCACGCTCCCGCTTTCTCTCTGGCCCTTGACATCTCTTCGTTCCAAAGTGGGCTGGGATCGCGATAACATTCTAAAGGCACACGAAGGTATCGCGTTGGCATGGGAGACCATTGCAGCCGTAAGAAATATTCCGCTGTAATATCCCATTCCCAGTGGCAAAATCCAGATCCTTTTTTCCAAGTTTACTTGACATCCAGTCTGGTTAGAAAACCTTTCCAGAATGTTTGAAACTTCACAAATGCTTTCTCTGTTCGTGCAAAATACCGCTATGTCGTCCGCATACGCAAGGAGTTTCAACTGAGCAGATTGCAGCTTGAAACCCGTGAGGTAATCACTGTTTATAATGGCCAGACATAAAGGCTCTAGATACGCTGCAAAAAGCAGGGGAGAGAGCGGACAACCTTGCCTCTTGGAAGAAAGCACTGTGAGGCGCTCAGTAAGATCACCATTAACTATAATGCGTGTCATACAGTTTGCGTACGCCATTTTTACTGCTTCTACTATTGCGCTACCCAGGTTAGCATGCTCTAGACTGGAGAAAAGAATGTCATGAGAAACGCGGTCGAACGCCTTGGCCAAGTCCAGCTGTATCATAGCTAACTGGCTTCCAAGTGCGTCAACACGTTCCAATACGGCTCTGGCCACATGTATATTTGTTGCAATGCTGCGACCTCTGGTGCCACAGGTTTGTTACGGCCCTACTAATTTGTCGATTACACTATGAAGTCGTCTGGCTAATACTTTCATGTATACCTTGTAGTCGACATTGGTGAGGCTGATAGGTCTGTAGGAACCCACTAACATTCGTTTCTCCGGATCTTCAGACTTGGGAATAAGTACAATGTGTGAAATACCAAAGGCCAATGGTACTTTTTAACTTTCATAGGCTTCTGTTATCACTTGTAACAAGAACTGCGAAACAATGTTTAAATGTTTTATAAAAGGCGGCGTTCAGCCCATCTGACCCCGGAGCTTTTCCAGACGGAAGATCATCTATTGCTTTCTCGATCTCTTCCGAAGTAATAGGCAATTCAAGACGCTCTCTTACATCATTGTCGTGTGCTGGCATTATTCGTAGGAAATCCCCTTGAAACCCTTGCGCATGCTCGGGTCTATTGCTAAAAAGTTCAGCAAAGTATTCTGTATTAGCGCGCTGAACCTCACTAGGGTCGCTTGTAATGTGCCCTTCGTATCTTACTTGCCTGATTTCCTACTGGCAAGCGTACCGCTTTTCGTCTGATAGCGCCCGCGTTGTAGGCGCTTCGCTTTGCCTGCCCATACATTATCGCTCCTTGAGCGTATTATTGCTGCTCTGTACCTGTCAGTGTCAATTGTTTCGATCTGACACTTCACGTCTTTTATTTCCTTACTAAAATTTCCTGGCTGATTGGTTTCCATGCTAACCAAGCACTCGAGTTGTTCGCGAAGTTCCTTTTCTTTTTCTTTCTGTTTGTACCGAATTGCGCTGTTTTTTTCTATAGCTTTAAGCTTCACTCGTTCTTTGAAACTTTCCCATTCAACAGCAAAGCAGTCCGCTTGCTCAGCTAGTACACCGTCGAGACCGCTTTTAATTTCCTTGACAAATCCTTCGTCTAAAATTTTCTCATTTAGTTTCCAAAGGTACCAATTAAAGCGTGATGTCCTTCCCTTCGTTCCAAAAGTCGCGCTCACAAGGCAATGATCGCTAAACGACACAGGTTTTACATCATAGGCTGTGCATAGTGGCATAAGATGAGCAGAAACATACAGCCTATCTAATCTTGCGTGACTGTCGCGTTGAAAGTGTGTGTAATCAAGCCGTGTTCCAGCCGAAAACACTTCCAACGTCCTCCAATAAATAATCGCGCACGAGTTCAATCAACAGTTCCGCGCTCTTGTCCCTCACTGGTCTGCACTTCACTCGGTCAGTAGCAGCAGAGACGCAGTTAAAGTCTCCCAATAGAAGCAGCACCTTGTCACAATTCAATAATAATATTTGGGGTTTTACGTGCCAAAACCATTTTCTGATTATGAGGCACGCCGTAGTAGAGGACTCCGGAATTTTTGACCACCTGGGGTTCTTTAACGTGCACCTAAATCTAAGCAAACGGGTGTTTTTCGCATTGTCACAATTCAAGTACGGCTCAATGGAATAAAAAAAAAACATTTACGTTCCCTTTCAACATTGGGGGCATAAACGCATACAACGCGCCAGTGTAAGCTTGAGAAGGAAAAATCAATAACCAAGAGGCGGCCACTTTCACATGCAAATACAGACTCCACACTTATACCTAATGTGTTGCGAATGAAGAGAAGGCATCCACCCGATGTCCCAACGGAGTGACACACACACACTTAATAGTTGGCGCGGAAAGTGGGCACCATGCGGTCAGCATGCTCTTGTGACTATCTTTGATTCTTGCACCGCTATTAGGTCAAGGTCATTATCAATAAGCAGGCGATTAAGCTGACAGTGCCGCCTTCGTGCTCCCAGCCCTCTAACATTCAAAGTTGCTACACGCAATGGGGCTCTTAGCTCAACTACCATACGGTTACGTAATAAAAACGGGCGCGATCCGCATGGGGCCTACCTCTGTCGACCATGTGATTCTCCCGACTGATATTCATCAATGATGTTCGGAGGGTCTGTCTGGCTACCCAAAGGGTTGTCTGGTGTTTGTCTCGAAGTGGTCTGAGGCATTTCCTCGTCGCATCCTCCACTTTGCATGCGCGCAAACTCGAAATGTCAGCCAAAAACACTGTGTCGGTCGACACACAACCGACGCTGACATTCCACAGAACACAGAAAAAGAAATTACGGAGGCAGTTTACCCGCCTTCCGTGACTCGGCCAAAAGGTTTGGCCGCGCCTTCAACGACGAACGTCGACTTCCTGTCGTTATTGGAGGCGGCTCCCCACTGCTACTACCACGCTGCAGGTTCTCATCGGCGCTCTCTTCGTGGGACCGTTTTCCAGTGGTTAGGGCAGCCGCTTCATCATTGGCGTCCATGGCGTTGGCAATGCGAGGCTCCACGCGGTCCGGGGTTTTTAGCGAAACTTTCGTATCGGCCCCCGTACTGTGACCGCTGTCGCTTTCGGGGCCACGCTGCGCTAGCTGAGATGCCACTACGGCAGGAGACGTCAGCGTTGTCGTTGTCTGCTGCTTAACCAGAGGCGTAAACGAAGGCCCATCTTTCGTCCCCGTTTTTCCAGTTGTCCTCGCTGCCTCTTCGGCGTCCACCTTATCCATCAAATGCTCCGAGGCGTTCTTCACTGGGTCCAGGGCCGGCGATGCTCGCATAAGTACGGGGGCACTCACCGTCTTCGTGACCGAAACGTCGACAAGCTCCGCATCGCGGTACCTTACACTCCCGACGAATGTGTCCCGTACCTCAGCAGCGAAGACGTAATGGGGGCATTCCAGGCACAACGACGAGTGCGAACTCACCCCCAACGTTAAGCTGGTGCGGCAAGTCGTCCAGTTTAACGCCAGCTTTCAATTTCAGTGTCACCATCCAGCTCGTTGAGCCTTTCTCTGACACGCCGTGCACACGCCAGTGCTCCCGGGCCACCTCGGAGACCTTTCCGTACGGTGCAAGCGCGACACGCACGTCCTCGTCCGGCACGGTGTGAAGCAGCCAATGGAGCTTGAGACGTACGTCCTGGTTCGCCGGGTCAATAACCAAGCAACGGCGTTCTTTGACGCGCAGCTCGCCGACGCCTGCAAGCTTCTTAACGGCATCCTCATCCTTCAGCGTCATGGCCCAGACATGGCTCATCCGATACGCCCCCAGGGCGATAACATCCGAGAGCAGCGATTGCCTAGCCAACGCGTCTCGAAAATCTTCCCCCGGAACGGGCGGGCCCTGATATCCGCGTGCAAAAAAAAACAGTATTTAAAACTAAACGCCCGGTTGGGAAACTTGGCAGAACAACCTGGCAGTCGTTTTCCATTTCCATAGCCCTGTTACCGCAGCCAGAACAGGCCGCTGAAGCCGCTCCAACGGAGCCCGTCATCATACGTCCGTCACGCTTGGTGGCCGGAAGCAGACTACATGGTATGGCCGATGGCAAGGATGCGTTGTTTATGACTGCACCTGTATCGTGCTATGTGTATTCGCCGAATGTATTGCTACAGCACGTACGCGGCAGTCTTTCCGTGAACAATACACGCACACATCGTGTACGTTAGATTACTCCGTTTGTGGTTGTTCGCGGCATGCGTGCGTGCTAGTCGTGCTCACAAAAACAAGAGGGCGAGCGCAACATTTTGCGTGCGTTGCAGCCCAAAATGTGCCAATTATTGATGTGTTGTCATTGAGCTGTATGCGGGTGTGATAGGTAAGCGGTTAGAAGTTTGTGCGACTAAATTTTGCACCATTACGTATACCGCTTACCACCGTCATTCCGTGTACAATATCGCGCAGTGGCCTGCATATTGTTTTTACACTTCGGCGCTGGCTCTACCAGCAGGCTCCAGTTGAACGTAAGTAACAGTAAATGCAACCACCCACACGTTAGTGTAAAAGAAAAAAAAAACGTCACAGAAGCACGCAATAAAAAAGGGAAAAGATGGGTGTCATCAGCACTCGGTGTTCCCAGGTGGTCTCCCTCCCAAGTACTGAACGAACCCAATGCTGCTTAGCTTCGGGGATCGGGCGACAACCGGCGTATTCAGCATGGCATGGCCGATGTTTGTTTTTTATTTATTGCCGGTTTTCGACGTTACTCAGTCCATACAGCTTGCACACATTAATGTATCACAAATTGCAACCATTGATTGAAAAAAAAAACAACACAACGGAAGGTACGTATGGAATGAAACTGCACAATAGAGCCGTCTGTCCATATTGGACTGGCGTTGTCAAACTAAAATTCCTTCATTGCTGTCAGGGCTTCTAGCCTCGACAGCCAATACGGTATACATTCTTCTATTTTCTGCATTTGAATAAATCGCGACATACATTCTTTGAAGTAAGCACGAACTGTCCTAGTGTCAGGATCGCAGTGGTACCCGGCCAACCGAGCCCGCCATATACAGTGGAGAGCATTCAACAAACCAAAGTCATAGGGAACCCCGTCGTCATTCTTAATGGCCAGATACCTGATCCCTTGGGGGCTACCGGTAGTTCTTTCTTCAGCGTTCGCTTTAAGACGTTCCAGAAGGAAACTGCCGCCCAGCAATGTAGGAAAACGTGATCCATAGTTTCGGGCTTCTTGCATATCAAGCAGTGTGACCCCCAAGGTACGAGACAACCCCTTTTCTCCAGAAACGCCTTCACGGAGAGCGTTTCGGTGTGTAGCTTAAAGAAGGTCTTTACACCGGGAGGCACCTGCATGTGTTTTACTCGTTTAAGTACGTCCTGTCCTGGCCCTCCACTGTATAAGGCTCTGTATAGGGGCACTTGGAAAACACTGTCGCATACATCTTTATACAACGCTTTCCTTTTCACTTCACAAAGGTAATCATTTGTAAAACGAGCAGAAAGGAAACGTACATTGTCGACTACTTCCTTGAAGTAACCACGCAGCGTTCCCGTCATGCTTGCCGTGCTAATAACATGCGCCGGCAAAGCGTTACTGAACCTTAGCTGACATACTGTGCGCAGGAAAGGATCGCGCACATCGCGAAAAAACGAAAATCGATTCACAACTTGAACAAAAAGATGCGGCAGGGCCAGACCACCGTCCTTCACTGTTCTGAACAAATTTGTTCGGCTGCACCTTTCCCATGTTGAACCCCAGATGAAAACCGCAAACACTCTGTGTAGCCTTTCCGCATTTACTCTAGAACAATAAAGCCTTTGCAAGACGTAATATAATTTAGTTATAAAAAACACGTTACAAACTGTCGCTCTTGCCAAAATGGACAGGCTAGTACCTTTCCACCAGTCTACTTTTTCTTTCAGTTCATTGTTTGGTTCCTCCAGTATTTGTCGCTGCTATTGTACTTGTCAAGGCGAACACCCAGATACCTTGTCGGGGTTTTCACCCAGTTCACGTTCGTGAAATAGTCGGGTGCAGAAAACCAGTCCCCATGCCACAGCCCTAGCGATTTGCCCCAGTTTACTCTGGTACTTGTTACGGCACAGATATGTTAACTACAGATATTGTTTCGGTTACACTAGCTTTGTCAGTGCAACACACTGCAATGTCATCTGCATAAGCGAGCAACTTCACTTCTGTCGCTGCCAAACTAAAACCACGTATTCCGTCATTTTCATTAATTTCTACACACATTGCTTCTACGTAGATAGCAAACGCATGATGTTAATGGGGGCCCCCAGAGACTTATTAACAATTAATCTTGTGCAATTCTGGTACGCCAAGGCCGCGCCCTCAGCGATGATGGAACCGACATCAACATGACCCAAGATGGCAAACAAAATAACGTGAGCGACACAATCGAACGCTTTCTCGAGATCGAGCTGAAGAACTGCAACTCCGCCACCTGTGACGTCACAAGACTCGAGCACACATCGCATATTATGGATGTTCGAAAAAATAGATCGCCCTTTAATGCCACACGTCTGATGGTCTGCGACTATTTCCTTGATGATGCCTTGAAGCCTGCTATCTAAAATCTTCATAAATATTTTATAATCGACGTTTGTTAGTGAAATTGGCCTGTAGGATGACATTAACCTGAGTTTGTCTATTTCATCCCTCTTAGGTATTAGAATGGTGTGCGTTTTTCCGAAGGAAGGTGGTAATGATTTGTTCTCGTATGCGTCATTAATTACGTGTGCTAGCAAAGGCGCCAGCTCTCTTTTAAAAGCTTTATATAGACCCTCGCTGAGTCCATCAGGTGCCGGTGATTTACCCAAGTTCAAATCATCGGTTGCCTTTTCGACTTCCGTCTCATTTTTTTCTTCTAATCGCTTTTTAACATCACCACTCAAACGTGGCATGCGATGCAGAAAACCTGCTTTAATACCGTCAACATTCGCGTCCTGAAATCAAAAAGCGACTGGCAGTACTCAAAGAAGGCTTGACGAATGCTATCGCTGTCTTCAACGACATTCCCCTTCACTAAGATCTGGTCGACATGGTTTCTTCGTCCACACGCCTTCTCTAAACCGAGCGCCCTTCTCGTGGGCGTCTCCCCTGCCGCTAGTGCATATGCTCGTGCTCGCACGATGGTACCTTGATAGCGTTCCTTGTCGAACAGTTCAAGTGTTTCTTTGACGTTTCGCACATCGTGTTTGTACGGACCAGGCGCTCTGCACTCAAGCTATAGCAGCTGCCCAAGCAGTGTTCTTGAACCCTTTTGTTTCATTTCCCTCTCAAATTTTTTACAACTGGATCTTACTATCGCTTTCATTTTAACTTTTTGTTTAAGACGTTCCCACTTCTCGACGATTGTTCCCGCTGAATTACATTGAACTTCATTAACCGCATCCCGTACTACCTGTAAAAAGGGCTCGTCATTTAGTAACAAGGCATTCATTTTCCACATAAGCCAGTTAAATACATGTCAAGTTTTCACTATACCTACGTTACATTTCACCAGGCAGTGATCTGAAAACGACACTGGTACTACACAATAACCGTGGCATCTTGGAATTGTATCCAATGAAATGTACATTCGGGCCAAACGCGCATGGCTGCTGCCCTGAAAGCGTGTAAAAGTCACTTAACGCCTCCCTTCCAGGCAATCAAAAACATCGAGTTCATTTTCATTAATTAGATTAGACCACAGTTCACTGCTTCTGTCCCGCACACCAGCATTATTGACTCTGTCTCTAGCGCTCATTACACAGTTAAAGTCTCCTAACAGCATAACGCGCTTATCGTACCGGACATACTGTGAAAGGTTGGAAAAGAAAAGGACACGCTCATCTACTGAATTCGGCGCATATACGCATATCACGCTTAACACAGCATCACACATAACAATATAAAAAAAAAACAATCCGGCCTGACTGACACGAAAAAACACTTTGAATCTGCAGTCCAGGCAGCTTTTTCACAAGAAGAACGCACCCTCTAGCCGTGCCCAACGCATGGCTAACCACGGAAAAATAACTAGTCGTGAAACGTCGCACCATGCTCCCGGTCTCCTCCTCTCCTTCAACCTTAGTTTCCTGGACGGCCAGTACGTCTATGTCGTGGTCAGTGACCAACCGTAGGACCTGACTTTGCCTACCACTAGCCGCCAGCCCTCTTAAACTTAATGTGGCAATCCTCAGGGACGGTATTTGAGCCATCTTGATCTAAAAGAAAAGTAGGCCGGAGCGTGGAGCTTACCGCTCATAACTAGCCCTCGGCTAGCCGCCTCCGGGACCTCCCGGTTTGTTGGCGTCCTTAGGCGTGCCCGCTTTGTCGACAGGCTTCTTTTCAGGCGGTACGTTGGGCTTTGGCTTATAGCCCACCCGCCTCCCATTAGGCACCTTCGCCGGTGGTCCCTCGCTGGTGGTGGCCACCCGATCCTTGCAGTCCTTCGTCTGGTCGTGGGTGCGCTTGACGGAAACAGCAAGAGCAACAGTATGTCGGCGTCGGTGACGCCTTCATCCTGCTGCACTGCGGTCGCGTGGACAGGTGCGTCTTCACTGACGCTTCCCGTCGCCTGCCCCTCGGTCGTAGCGTCCTGTTCCGCCCTACTCGGTTTCTGAGCAGCCTCAGCCGCCTCGCCGTCCACCTCCAGAGTCGTCGTCCCACTACTTGTCGCTGTCGACACCATGACTCCGGTTCCTTTTGCCGCGTCCTCCGTCTCGGCCAGGTCCATCGCGTGCTCTGCCGCCTCGTCAGTCGCTGGTGCGCCTGTCACAGTGGCATACGACTTGACGCAGTCAGCGTCGACGTGCCGAAGCGTCTGCACCGCGAATAGCGGGGGCTCTGCACTCTCGGCGGACATGTCCCGTGCCATGACAGCGCAGGCACTGCATCAGTCGACCAGGAACTACGACCAAGGCCAACTCACCGCCGACGCGGATCTGGTGAGGAAGGTCCTCCACCTTCACGCTGCTCATCAGTTTGAGAAAGACGGTCCTGGTGGTTGAGGTCTTGGTTCCCATGCCTTCAGCTCGCCACCGCTCCCGGCTCACCTCCTCCACCTTGCTGAAAGCCGCGAACGCCGTCCGGACGTCCTCGTCGGCAATCCACACAGCAACCAGTGAAGCCTAATCTTCACCTGCTGGTCCTGCGGGTCAACGATGAGGCGCCGTCCCTTTACTTGCAGTTCCTTGAGGGCAAGCAGCCTTTTGGTTGCATTCGCATCGCAGAGGGTCACTGCCAAGACGTGGTTGATTTGGTACGCCCCTATTCATACCACGTCAGGCAACAGTCCCGTCGGCAGATAGGCGTCCCTGAAATCTTCCACCTTGTACGGTTTCGCATGTACACCACCGTGCAAAAACACGGTGTTAAGCACCACTGGTCCTTTAGGCAGTTGCGGCAAAATAAACGCATAATCCTTATCATCGGTGAGCCTGTTTCCGCGGCCAAAAGTGGTAGCTGTCGCTGCTCCACTGGAGCCCATGATTCTGCTGACCGCTCAGCTCGCCTGCCGGAAGCAGAATGCATGCTGTGGCAGATGGCAAGGATGCGTT
Organism: Dermacentor variabilis; assembly: GCF_050947875.1. Classification (NCBI taxonomy): domain Eukaryota; kingdom Metazoa; phylum Arthropoda; class Arachnida; order Ixodida; family Ixodidae; genus Dermacentor; species Dermacentor variabilis. The sequence goes on from NC_134571.1 coordinate 205,817,431, forward strand.
GTTTACGACTGCAGCTGTATCGTGCTATGTTGTGCAGTCGCCGAATGTATTGCTACAGTACGTACGCGGCAGTCTTTCCGTGAACAATACATGCACGAGTCGTGTACGTTGATTACTCCGTTTGTGGTTGTTCGCTGCACATGCGTGCGTGCTAGTCTTGCTTACAAAAACAAGAGGGCGAGCGCCACATTTTGCGTGCGTTGCAGCCCACAATGTGCCACTTTACTGATGTGTTATCATTGAGCTGTATGCGGGTGTGATAGGTAAGAGTTAAAAGCTTGTGCGACTAAATTTTGCATCATTACGTATACCGCTTACCACCGTCATTCCGCGTACAATATCGCGTAGTGGCCTGAATATTGGTGTTACACTTCGGCGTTGGCTCTACCAGCAGGCTCCAGTTGAGCGTAAGTTACAGTAAATGCAACCACCCACACGTTGTGCAAATGAAAAAAAAAGCAAGACGTCACAGAAGCACGCAATAAAAAAGCAAAAAGAACGGTGCCATCAGCACTCGGTGTTCCCAGGTGGTCTCCCTCCAAGTACTGACCGAGCCCAATGCTGCTTAGCTTCGGGGATCGGACGAGAACTGGCGTATTCTGCATGGTATGGCCGATTTTTTTATTCAATACCGGTCTTTGACATAACACAGACTATACAAATATTACACACACCTCAGAAATGCAGAACTGCGATAAAAAGTACAATAATGCCACCCGTCCGTGTAGGTCCGGCGTTGTCAAATTAATGTTCCTTCATGGCTGTCAGAGCTTCGAGCCTCGACAGCCAATGTGGTGCACATTCTTGCATTTTCTGTACATCAAGAAACCGCGACATACATTCTCTGAAATATATATGAACCGGCCGTGCGTCGGGATCGCAGTGGTACCCAGCCATTCGAGACCGCCATATACAGTGGAGTGCATTCAACATAATAAAGTCATATGGGACTCCGTCTTCATCCTTAATAGGCAGATACCTGATCCCTTGGGGATTTACAGGTAATTCTTTCTTCAGGTTTCGCTTCAAGACGTCCCAGAAGAACACAGCAGCCCAGCAGTGCAAGAACGCTTGATCTATTGTTTCGGGCTTCTTGCAAATCAAGCAGTGAGAACCCCATGGTACCAGACAGCCTCGTTCTTCCATAAACATCTTCAAGGGCAGGGTTCCAGTGTGGAGCCTAAAAAAGAAGGATTTTACCCCTGGTGGCACCTGCATGCGTTTAACCCGTTTAAAGATGTCCTGTCCTGACCCTCCACTGTATATGGCTCTGTATAGCGGCAGTGGGAAAACATGGTGACGCACATCTTTATACAGCGTTTTCCTTTTCACTTGACATAGGTAATCATTTGAAAACCGAGCAGTAAGGAAACGGACACTGTCGGCCACTTCCTTAAGATAGCCACGAAGTGTTCCATTCATGCTTGCCGTTGTGACAACATGTGCCGGCAATGCGTCGTTCAATCTGAGCTGTCAGACGGTGCGCAGAAAAGGACTGCGCACATCGTGGAAAAACAAAAATCGGTTTACTAGTTGTCGACCAAACAGATGTGCTAAACCCGATGGCCCCGTCCTTCACTCTTCTGAACAAATTTGTTCGACTGCACCGTTCCCAGGTTGAACCCCAGATGAACACCGCAAACATTCTGTGTAGCTTTTGCACATTTACTCTAGAACAATATAACGCTTGTATAACGTAGTATAACTTGGCGACTTAAAAGATGTTAGAAACTGTCGCTCTTGCAAAAACAGACAGGTTAGTAGCTTTCCATTTGTCTACTTTTTCTTTCATTTCACTTGTTTGGTTGCCCCAGTATTCATCACTGCTATTGTAACTGTCTAGGGAAATACCGTGATACGTCTTGGGAGTTTTCATCCAGGTCACAATCCCCAAAAAGTCCGGTGCGGAAAGCCAATCCCCATGCCACAGCCCGAGGGATTTGCCCCAATCTAGTCTGCTACCCGTGACTTCACAGAAGTGTTTGACTATTGATATTGCTTCGGTTACACTTGGTTTATCTATGCAACACACTGCAATGTCATCTGCATACGCCAGTAGCTTCACTTCTGTCGCTGCTAATCTAAAACCTCGTATTTTGTCATTTTCAGTAATGGCCACACACATGGAGTCTATATATATAGAGGCCATGTATGTGGCCTCTATTTATATAAACAGCCTTGGCGCACTGAACGCATAATGTTAATGGGGGATCCCAGTGACTTATAAACAACGAATCTGGTTGTGGAATTCTTGTACGCCAAGGCTACGCCCTCACTGATGATGCAACCGACATTAACGTGATGCAAGATGGCAAACAAAATAACATGAGCGACACAATCGAAAGCTTTCTCGAGATCGAGCTGAAGAACTGCAACGCCACCTCCGGTGACGTCACAGCACTCGAGCACACATAGCATCCTATGGATGTTAGAAAATATAATTCGCGCTCTCAAGCCCCAGGTTTGGTTGTCTCCGACTATTTCTTTGATGACGCTTTGGAGTCTGGTAGCTAAAATCTTCATAAATATCTTGTAATCATTTCTTAGGGATATTGGCCTATAGAATGGCACTAAATTTAGTTTATCTATTTCATCATTCTTGGGTATTAGTATGGTGTGCGCCTTTCCAAAATAAGGGGGCAAACATTTCTGGTAATACGCGCCATTGAATACATCTGCCAACAATGGAGCGAATTCTCTCCTAAATGCCTGATACCACCCAGCGCAGAGACCATCAGGTCCAGGCGACTATCACGGGTTCAAACCGTCGATTGCCTTTTCGACTTCCCCCTCAGAGAGTTTGGCTTCTAATTGTTCTTTGAAATCATCACATATTCGCGGCAAGCGATTAAGAAAACGCGCTTTAAAACACTCTACATTCGATTCCTGCTATGCAAAGAGCGACTGGTACTACTCGAAAAAGGCGTGCCCAATGCTCTCATCGTCTTCAACGACAGTCCCTTTCATGAGAATTTTATCGATGTGGTTTCGCCGTCCATGCGCCTTCCCAAGACCAAGCGCCTTTTTAGTGGGCGGCTCCCCTGCCGCTGGTGCATCTGCTCGCGCACGCACGATGTCACATAGAAAGCGCTCTTTGTCGAACTGTTCAAGTTTTAACGCGATAGCGTTAAGGAGCTCGTGTCGCAGAAAAGCCGGTGTCGTCGGCGTCCGCGGCGTTGGCCGTGAGCGATAAATCACGGCAGGCGCTTCATAAATAAAAAGCATTTTCCAAGATGGGCTGGGTAGGAATCGAACCAGGGTCTCCGCACTGTGAGACGGAGACGTTACCACTGAGCCACGAGTTCGATGCTTCAAAGCGGTACAAAAGCGTCTCTAGTGAACGCGGTGCTGCCTTAGAAACGAGCTGTTTCTAAGGCTCAGGCGTGCGTCGCTTGCTCAGGCGCACATTTCGTTGTCGCGCCGAACGCTGCGTTGCTCGACGCTCACCGCGTCCGATGCGGGGCGCGTAGTCGCTGCGCCGTAGCCCATTGTCTTACACCCCTTGGCGGGTCGACGGGAACGCTGTCGCGTTCCACTCTTGAAGGCGAAGCTTGAGCGTCCTCCAATTTTTTCCTTGATGTTTCGCACACCGTCTTTGTAAGTACCAGGCTCTGTACACTCAAGCGTTATCAGCTGCTCAAGCGCTCTTCTTAAGCCCTTTTCTTTCATTTCCCTCTCGAATTTTATGCAACTGGATCTTTCTATGGCTTTAATTTTAACCTTCTCTTTAAAACATTCCCACTTCTGTGTTATTTTTTCTGTTGCATCATCGAATATTTCATTAACCGCCTCCCTTACTGATTTTACAAACCACTGCTCATTTAGTAACAAGGCATTATTTTCCATCGATCCCAATTAAAAGCATGTTTCGTTTTCACTACACCTATGTGACATTTTACGAGGCAGTGGTCCGAAAACGACACGGGCACTACACAATAACTGTGGAATCATGTCCGGCGTATTCAGCATGGTATTTTTTTTCTTTATTGCCTATCTTTGACAAAGAAAGAACAGCAATAGCAATACACAAAACAAAACATAAAAGATACAATGAACACGTCGTATTAAAATAAACAGCCTGGTAGGGGGCTGGCTTCGCCCCATTAAAATTCATTTAGAGCCATCAATGGCTCCACCCTTGACAGCCATTCGGGGGTGTCGCCACCGGCCATCAAAATCTCAACAAACCGATGCACAGTTTCACGGAAATAAATTCGCGTTGGTCGTGCGTCGTGGTTGCTGTAGTATCCTGCCATTCGAGAGCGCCAAATACTGTGGAGGCCAATTACCATTATTAAATCAAACGGAAAACCATCCTCGTTAGTAATGGGTAGATACCGTATTCCGTGAGGGTCGAGGGGAAATTGTTTCTTTAACGTTCTTTGTAGTACTTCCCAAAAGAATACCCCTCCCCAACAATGAAGAAAAACGTAATCTATCGTATCTGGTTGTTTGCAGATAAGGCAGTGAGATCCCAATGGAAGAAATAAACCCTTTTCCTGTAAAAACATTTTTACTGGCATCGTTGCGGTCTGTAAATTAAAAAAAAGGTTTTACCCCGGGCGCAACTTGCATTTTTTTAACCCTCGTTAACACGTCCCTAGCATTGCCTCCACTGTACAAGTCTCTGTACATTAGCTCCGGCAGAACAACGTCACACAAATCCTTATACATTTTTTTTTCCTTCTGACAGTAGATAAACATGCATTTGAAAACCTCATTGCAAGGAATCGTACACTTGCGACAACTTCTCTAAAATATCCAAAAATGCCTCCCATGAGTTTTTCGGTTGAAAAAACAAAATCTGGCAACGCGCGCCCGAGCCTTACTTGGCATGCGGTGCGCAAAAAAGGGTCGCTCTCGTCGCGAAGGAAAAGAAACCTGTTAACAATCTGCCGCAAAAAAAAAGGTGTCCCAGGCCCAATCCACCATTCTTGACTCCTCTGAACAAATTTGTTCGGCTGCACCTTTCCCATTGCGCATCCCACACGAAAATGGCGAAAATTCGATGCAGCTTCTGTACATTGAGCCTTGCACAATGTTACACCTGCATTACATACCACAGCCTACTAATGAAGAACAGATTGCACACGGTGGCTCTAGCAAAAATCGACAACTTCGTTGCTTTCCAGCTTTCCGCCTTTCCACGTGTATCATGCGTCTGCGCTGTCCAATATGTCGCGCTATCACGGTAGCATCCTAGAGGTACTCCCAAGTACTTCGTTGGGGTCGTAACCCAGGACACGTTTGCAAAGCGGTCGGGCGTCGATTGCCATTCTCCGTGCCAGACCCCTAGTGATTTTCCTAGGTTCACTCTGCTGCCTGTGACTTGGCAGAAGTTCTTTACGCATTTAATAGCCTCAGTTAAACCTTCCCTAATGGTTGAAAAAACCGCCGCATCATCCGCATATGCCAACAGCTTGACTTCCGCTGCTTGCAACCGAAAGCCAGGAATTGTCTGTTTTTTCACGATGTTTAAGCACATCGCCTCTATGTAGATGCAAAACAAAAGAGGGCTAAGGGGACAGCCCTGGCGTACCGACCGCTGCACGCTTATGGGTGCCCCCAGACTCTGGTTAACGATCAATCTCGTCGTGCAGTTCCGATAAGCCAGTGCGACACCCTCGCGAATAACAGAACCAACGTTAACATGGTCTAGTATGCAAAGCAAAATTTCATGTGCGACACAGTCGAAAGCTTTTTCAAGGTCTAGTTTCAAGATGGCCACGCGGCTATTTGTAATATCGCAGCACTCCAGCACGCATCTTGCTGCGTGAATATTAGTCGTAATAGATCGTCCCTTAATCCCACACGTTTGATGCGGTCCAACGATTTCCTGGATCACTGACTGTAATCTTCGCGCTAAAACTTTCATATAAATTTAGTAATCTACATTTGTGAGTGCGATTGGCCGGTACGCTGTTACTTGTTGTAACTTCTCTGCTTGGTCAGTTTTGGAGATTAAGACAGTGTGTGATCTTGCATAAGACGGAGGCAATTCGTTAATTTCGTAAGCTTCATTAAACACTAACGTCAATATTGGCGCGATTCCTCGCTTAAAAGCTTTGTAAAACGCCGCAATTAACCCGTCCGGTCCTGGCGATTTCCCAGCATTTAAATTGTCTATCGCCGTTTCTACCTCTGATTCGGTTATTCGCAGCTCTAACCTATCCTTCTGCTCATCGTTGAGTCGCGGCAGTGCCCCAAGGAACTTATCCTTAAACGTGTTCGTGTCGGCAACGCGTAAAGTGAACAACGCCTGATAGTACTGAAAAAATGCGCGCTTAATATGTTAGTTATCATCCGATAAGACGCCTCCCCATTCTATGTTGTCTATGTGATTTGTACGAGCGTGCGCTTTTTCAATTCCGAGCGCTCGTTTAGACGGCCTCTCCCCAGCAGCTACATGTTCCGCTCTCACCCGGACCAGCGCACCACGATAACGCTCCTCTTCGATCACTTCAACTTTTTGTTTCGTTTTCCTAATGTCATCGATCCATTTACCAGGCGCTTTGCATTCTTTCTCGAGCAGTTTTGCAAGCATAGACCTTAGATTACGTTCATTTAGTTTCTCCTCGTACGCCATAGAACAAGACCGCTCTATTGCTTTTATTTTAAGTTGTTCCTTACAAAATTCCCACTGTTGCCATGTTTTCAGTTCTTTATGAGGCTCTATTTTGCCGATTTGTTCAATTACCGCACGGTTGAAAGCATCGTCTTTAATCAGCTTGTTATTTATCTTCCACAGTTCCCAGCTAAAAGCACTGCCTCGTTTTTGTGCCCCAATCCCGCACTCTACTAAACAGTGGTCTGAGAAAGACACCGGCACTACTTGATAACTGTTGCATTTTGGAATCACGTCCAGCATTACATAAGTGCGGTCTAGAAGGGCATGAGTTGCACGCTTGAAATGTGTGTACTTCACACCACCCGCGCCTTGCATACACTCCGCCACATCCTCAAGGTTCCATTTGTCTATGATTTGCGACAGTACCTCAGTGCTTGCATCCCTGAACCCCCGATCACTAGTCTTATCGCAAGCACTCAGGACACAGTTGAAGTCGCCCATGATAACCAGCTGTTTATCGAAACTGAAACGCTGCTCAACGCTTCTAAAGAAATTGACCCTTTCATCTACAATATTTCGTGCGTACAAACGCAAAACACGCCATTCTGTATCGCTGAGTGTGAAATCGACAGCAACACACCGACCTGACAAGCACGAGAAATCAGCATGTACGACCAGAGCCAGCAACTTCTTAATAAAAAGGACACAACCAGCAGATATGCCGATGGCATGGCTTACAAAGCATAGATTCTAGACGTGAAACGTCGCACCATGCTCCCGGTCTCTTCCTCACCGTCAACTTTTGTTTCCTGCATCGCCAATATATCAATGTCGTGCTCCGTTAAAAGCCGATACGCCTGACTTTGGTTTTTCTTTCCTTCCAAGCCCCTGACATTCAGTGTAGCTACCTTCAACGGAGATGCAGGAGCCATTTTCGCTAGGAAGTGAAAAGGCCGAGCGCATGGTGCTTACCCTCCGCGTCTAGCGCGTGGCTAGACGCCATCGTTGATGCCGGAGCCAGCCTGTGCAGGCTCCGAACCTTGCACCGTAGTGTGCTGTATCGCCGGTTCGCCTCTCAGACGAAACGTTAGGCCGCTGCCGGAGACTGCCCCGCCTGGCTTGAGTTGTTTTTGCGGGCGGCTCCTCGACGCTGGTGGCTGCCATCTTATATCCTTCGTTGCCGGTGTGGCCATAAGGGCGCTTGGCTGGCGCGGAGACGCTGACTGCGCCGCCGCCGTTCGGGTCCGCGTTCGGCGAGCTGTTCGCTGGTTCGACGACCCTGGGTGCCGGAACGCTCTTCCCATTCTCCGACGCCTTCGCCCGAGACGCAGGCAATTTATTCTCCTCGGGGTGCGTATCTCCGTTGGTTGACGTGCTTATGTCACCACTGGCAAGCCCCAACGGGTCGGTCACTACTGCTGGCTTGCCCACTTCCTCGGCTCCTTTCGCGGAAGAGGCAGCATGCTTTGGCCGATGGCAAGGATGCGTTGTTTATGACTGCACCTGTATCGTGCTATGTGCATTCATCGAATGTATTGCTACAGCACCTACGCGGCAGTCTTTCCGTGAACAATACACGCACGCGTCGTGTATGTTGATTACTCCGTTTGTGGTCGTTCGCTGCATGCGTGAGTGCTAGTCGTGCTCAGAAAAACAAGAGGGCGAGCGCAACATTTTGCGCGCGTTGCAGCCCACGATGTGCCACTTTATTGATGCGTTGTCATTGAGCTGTATGCGGGTGTGATAGGTAAGCGGTTAGAAGCTTGTGCGACTAAATTTTGCATCATTACGTATAACGCTTACCACCGTCATTCCGCGTACCATATCGCGTAGTGGCCTGCATATTGTTTTTATACTTCTGCGTTGGCTCTACCAGCAGGCTCCAGTTGAACGTAAGTAACAGTAAATGCAACCACCCACACGTTAGTGTAAAAGGAAAAAAAAGACGTCACAGAAGCACGCAATAAAAAAGGAAGAAAGATGGGTGCCATGAGCCCTCGGTGTTCCCAGGTGGTCTCCCTCACAAGTACTGACCGAGCCCAATGCTGCTTAGCTTCGGGGATCGGACGAGAACCGGCGTATTCAGCATGGTATGGTCAATCTTGTTCTTTTTTTATTTATTGGCGGTTTTCGATATAACATCGAACATATAAGTTCAACACTCATATCACAAATGCAAGCCTCTGCCAAAGAAAAAGAGAACGCACGAAAAAGAAGGGGGGCAACTAAGCGGTCCGTCCGCATAGGACTGACGTTGTCATATTGAAATTCCTTCATGACTGTCAGAGGTTCGAGCCTCAACAGCCAATCCGGTAAACATTCTTGCATTTTCTGCAGTTCATTAATTGCGACATACACTCTCTGAAATATATACGCGCAGGCCGCGCATCAGCATCGCAGTGGTACCCGGCCATGCGAGCCCGCCATATGCAGTGGAGAGCAGTCAACATAATAAAATCATACGGAACTCCGTCTTCATCCTTAATTAACAGATACCTGATCCCTTGGGGTTGAACAGTAACTCCATTTCAGCGTTCGCTTTAACACGTCCCATAAGAAAACCGCCGCCCAGCAATGCAAGAAAACATGATCTATGTTCTCCGGCTTCTTGCAGATCAAGCAGTGTGATCCCCACGGCACAAGACAGCCTCCTTCTGCCACAAATGTTCTCACAGAGAGAGTTCCCGTGTGGAGCTTCAAAAAGAACGTTTTTACCCCTGGTGGCGCCTGCATACGCTTCACTCGTTTAAGGACGTCCAGTCCTGGCCCTCCACTGTATATGGCTCTGTATAACGGCACTGGGAACACAATGTCGCACACATCTTCATACAGTGTTTTCCTTTTCACGTGGCACAGATAATCGTTTGAAAAACGAACTGAAAGGAAACGCACACTGTCGGCCACTTCCTTAAAATAACCACGCAGTGTTCCGGTCATGCTTGCCGTACTAACAACATATGCAGGCAGTGCGTCGCTCAACCTGAGCTGACATACTGTGCGCAAAAAAGTATCGCGCACATCGCGAAAAAACAAAAAGCGGTTGACAAGCTGTTGAACAAAAAGATGCGCCAAGCCCAGCCCCCCTTCCTTCACGTGCCTGAACAGATTTGTTCGGCTACACCTTTCCCAGGTAGAGTCCCAGATAAAAACCGCGAACACTCTGTGCAGCTTTTGCACGTTTACCATTGAACAGTACAACGTCTGCATGACATACCACAACTTCGTAATAAAAGAACATGTTACACACAGTTGCCTTTGCGAAAATGGACAAGTTGATGCCTTTCCACCTCTCTGCTTTTTGTCTAGTTTCTTTTGCTTGGTTCATCCAGTATTCGTCGTTATTTTTGTAATGGTCCATGGGAACACCTAGATACTTGGTTGGGGTTTTCATCCAGTTCACATTTGCAAAATTGTCCGGGGCCGAAGGCCACTTTCCGTGCCACAAACTGAGGGACTTCCCCCAGTTCACTCTACTGCCCGTCACACCACAAGAACTTTTCACTACGCTTATCGTTTCCGTTACACTTTGTTTGCTTGTACAACACACTGCGATGTCATCTGCATATGCCTAGAGCTTGACTTCTGTGTCTGCCAAGCTATAGCCGCGTATTTGATAATTTTCAATTATGCCCAAACACATAGTTTCTATGTAAATTCCAAACAAAAGAGGACTGAGGGGGCAGCCCTGACGCACAGAACGCATGACGTTAATGGGGGCCCCCAATGATTTATTCACAATTAAGCGTGTTGTGCAGTTCTGGTACGCCAAGGGCACTCCCTCAGCGATGATGGAACCAATATTAACATGATCCAAAATGGCAAACAAAATATCATGCGAGACACAATCAAAGGCTTTCTCGAGGTCGAGCTGAAGCACTGCGACTCCACCCAAGGTGACGTCACAGCACTCGAGCACGCACCGCATCGTGTGAATATTCGAAAAAAGTCGACCTTCCTTTGATCCCACACGTTCGGTGATCGGCGACAATTTCCTTTATTACACTTTGAAGTCTGGCTGCCGAAACCTTAATGAAAATTTTATACTCTACATTGGTTAAAGACATCGGCCTGTAAGATGTCACTAGCCTAAGTTTCTCCGCTTGATCACTCTTAGGAAGGAAGGAGTATGGTATGCGCTTTGCCAAAAGAAGGTAGCAAAGCTTTGTTCTCATACGCATAGTTAAACAGCTGTGTTAGCAACGGCGACAGTTCCTTCTTGAAAGCTTCATATAAACAAACGCCCAGGCCATCAGGTCCAGGTCATTTGCCTTGATTCAAATCATCAATTGCCTTTCCAACTTCGCTTTCTGTTATTTTCTCTTCTAATCGTTCTTTTGTGTCGTCACTCAATCGCGGCATGCGACCGAGGAAGACGTTTTTGAACTCGCCTACATTCGCTTCTTGAAACGCAAAGAGGGGACTGGTAATACTCTTAAAAACACTTGGCCTATACTCTTACTGTCGTCGGCAGTTGTGCCGTTCCATAGAATCTTATCGACGGGATTCCTTCGACCTTGCGCTTTTTCAAGTCCAAGCGACCTTTTAGTGGGCGTCTCCCCAGCTACTAAGGCATTTGCTTTTGCGCGCACAATCGCATCTTGATACCGTTCTTTGTCGAGCTGCTCGATATTTTCTTTAATGGTTCACACATCTTGTTTATACGCCCCTGGCTCTTCGCACTCAAGCGCTATCAGCTTCTTAAGTGTCTTTCGCAAGCCCCTTTCTTTCGTTTCCTTCCCAAACTTTAAGCAGCTCGATCTTTCACAGGCTTTCACTTTTACGTTTCGTTTGAACCATTCCCATTTCTCTGCTGCTGTTTGACTATTTTCCTCACAAACCTACCTAACGGCCTCATGTACTGCCTCTACAAATGGTTGGTCTTTTAGTAGTAAGACGTTCATTTTCCACAGGTCCCAATTAAAAGCTTCTCTCTTACTCTCCGTGCCTATGTGACATTTCACCAAGCAGTGATCTGAGAACGATACTGGTGCCACAGAATAAATATGGCACTTCGGAATCATGTCTTGCGATATGTACATGCGGTCTAACCTCGCGTGACTACTACCTTGAAATCGCGTGTACATTACTTCCCGCTCCCCCTCCAGACACTCGCAAACATCGTCCAGTTAATTTTCACTAATTAGTTTGGTCAACACACTACTGCTTCTATCACGAATACCGGCATTATTGGCTCTATCCCGAGCACTCAAAACACAATTAAAATCCCCCAACAAAATCATGCACTTATCGCAGCAAATATACAGAAAAAGGTTCTCAAAAAATAAGGTGCGCTCTTCTACAGAAATCGGCGCATATATGCACATGACTCGAAATTCAATTTCACGATAAATAAAATCACCAAAAACAATCCTTCCGGACTGACATGAAAATACACTTTGAACAACAAGATCAGGAAACTTCTTTACAAACAAAACACAACAGGCGGACGTCCCTACCGCTTGACTAACGACCGCATAATATGTAGTCGTGAAACGCCGCACCATGCTCCCAGTCTCCTCCTCTCCGTCAACCTTGGTCTCCTGGACGGCTAGTACTACGCCTAAGCCTTGGTCAGTGACCAACTGTAGGACCTGACTTTGCCTACGACTAGCCGCCAACCCTCTCACGTTTAATGTTGCGATACTAAGTGACGGTAAGAGAGCCATCATAACTAAGGAAAAAAGTAGGCCCGAAGCATGGTGCTTACCCTTCACGACTAGCCCTCGGCAAGCCGCCTCCGGGACCTTCCGGCTTGCCGGCGTTGGTCACCGTCACCACTTTGACAACAGGCTTTTTTTCAGGCGGAATATTAAGTTTTGGCTTGTAGTCCATCCGCATCCCATGAGGCGCCTTCGTCGGTGGCCCCTCGCTGGTGCTGGTTGCACAACCGTGCGGGTCCTTGGTCGCGTCGTGGGGGTGCTTGATTGGGGCACCGAAAGTTGCAGTCTGCTCACCGTCGTTGGTGTCCTCGTCCTGCAGCATCGCTGTCGTGTCGTCATCGGGTGCCTCGTCGTTGACACCCCCCAAAGCATGACCCACTGAAGACAGGACCTGTAGCGTCTTGCTCGTCTTCTCGGCAGCATCAGCCACCGTGCCTTCAGCGCCGACGGTCGATGTCCCATTGACTTTCGCTGTCGGAACAAGGTCTCCGGTTCCCCGCGCGGCATCCTCCGTGTCGACCATGTCCATAACGTACTCTGCAGCAACGTCACTCGCTGCTGGTCCTGTCACAGCTGCGTACGATTTGATGCAGTCAGCGTCAACGTGGCAGAAACGCCTCACCTTGAACAGCGGGTAACTTTACAATCTCGGCGGACGTGTCCCGTGCATTATCAGCGCAGACGCTGCATGGGGCTCCCGGGAACGACCACCATTGCTAGCTCTCCGCCGACGCGCACCTGGTGAGGAAGGTCTTCCAATTTTACGCCGCTCTTGAGCTTCAGGAGCACGGTCCGGGTAGTAGAGGTCTTGTCTCCTCCCATGCCTTGGACACGCCACCGCTCTCGGCTCACCTCTTCCACCTTGCCAAATGTTGCGAACGGCGTCCGAATGTCCTCATCGGAAACACTGTGCAGCAGCCAGTGAAGCCTAAGCTTCACCTGCTGGTCTTGTGGGTCAACAATAACGCACCGTCGTCCCTGCACTTGCATTTCCTTCATGGCCAGCAGGCGTTTTGTGGCAGTGGCATGATTGAGAGTCACCACCCAGACGTTGTTAATGTGGTACCCCTCTATGCATACCACGTCAGGTAGCAGGCCCCTCGGCAATGGGGCGTCCCTGAAGTCTTCAACATTGTAGGGTCTCGCACGTACATCCCCGTTTAAAACACGGTGTTGATCGTTACTCTCCTTTCGACAGTTGTGGCAAAATAAACGGGTACTCCTTGTCTTCGTCGGTAAGCCTGTTTCGACGGCAAAAAGTGGCCGCTGTCGCTGCTCCACTGGAGCCCATGATTCTGCTGACCGCTCAGATCGGCTGCCGGAAGCAGAACGAGCATGGTATGGCCGATGGCAAGGATGCGTTCTTTACGACTGCACCTGTATCGTGCTATGCGCATTGGCCGAATGTATATAATTTCCGCCAACAATACACGCACACTTCGTGTACGTGGATTACTCCGTTTGTGGTTGTTCGCTGCATGCGTGCGTGCTAGTCGTGCACATAAAAACAAGAGGGCGAGCGCAACATCTTGCGTGCGTTGCAGCCCACAATGCGCCACTTTATTGATGTGTTGTCATTGAGCTGTATGCGGGAGTGATAGGCCAGCGGTTAGAAGCTTGTGCGACTAAATTTTGCATCATTACGTATACCGCTTACCACCGTCATCATTCCGCGTACAATATCGTGTAGTGGCCTGAATATTGGTGTTACACTTCGGCGTTGGCTCTACCAGCAGGATCCAGTTGAACGTAAGTAACAGTAGATGCAACCACCCACACGTTATTGTGAAAGAAAAAAAAAACGTCACAGAAGCACGCAATAAAAAAGCAAAAAGAACGGTGCCATCAGCACTCGGTGTTCCCTGGTGGTCTCCCTCCCAAGTACTGACCGAGCCCAATACTGCTTAGCTTCGGGGATCGGACGAGAACCGGCGTATTCAGCATCGTATGGCCGATGGCAAGGATGCGTTGTTTACAACTGCACCTGTATCGTGCGATGTGCATTCGCCGAATGTATATAAAATCCGTGAACAATACACGCACACGTCGTGTACGTGGATTACTCGAATGTGGCCGGTGGTGTTGCAACGGAGGCATAATGGTGCTCGGTTCGGCACAACAACTACGGCGAGTTCGCTTCCTACACGCAGCTGGTGGGGTAGGTCGTCGATAGTGAGTCCGGCTCCCAGTTTCATGGCCACTAGGCGGGTTGTCGATGCTCTTTCTGTGATATTACGTACGCGCCATTTGTCCTTCGTTACTTCCGTAACCTTTCCATACGGAGCCAACGCCGCACGCACTTCATCGTCGCTGACCCCGTAAAGAAGCCAGTGCAGTTTCATTCGTAAGCCCTGGTCGTTGGGGTTAACTACCAGGCACTGGCAACTCTTCACTCGGAATTCCCCTTTTGACAATATTTTCTTCATTGCTTCAACGCTCTTGAATGTCACGGCCCAAACGTGATTCATCCTGTACGCCCCCAAAGTGATAGCGTCGGGAAGTGCTCCAAGATTTTCCAAGGCATCGCGAAAATCTTCCACTCGGTATGGGCGCGCACGTAAATCCGCATGAAGAAAAATGGTATCCGTAACAACCTGACCTGTTGCAGTTGAGGCAATACAACTTGGTAGTCCTGGTCGACTGAAGCAAAAGACCTGTTTCCGCGGCTTTAAAGGGCCGCAGAATCCGCTCCTTGGGAGCACACTGCCTGTTAAGCCATGGCTAAGAAGCAAGGGCTTGTTTGTCCCATGGTCAGACAACCGTCTTATATGTAACAAGGAAGAAACTGTCGAACATATTTTTCTTGACTGCCACGATGCCCTCTTTCTTTGGGACATCCTGCAAAGAACATTAAAAAAGGAGCTTCCTATCACTGTGTTCAGAATAAGGTTTTTGCCATGTGCTGAACCTGACGGTGTGCCAGTAGACATGTTGATGCTATTGTATATGCAAAGTGTGTGGCGAACTCGTATGGCTGTACGCAATGCTGATGTTCACGCGAGGTCAGTAATGTATTATTTCATTGAGAGTGTTAATTATCCAAGCGAAGTGTTGAAACTGCTAAGTGATCCACCAAATTGGCTTTCAGTGTTGGACAGTTTGGCTTCGATGAAGCCATTTTAACATGACACGTCTGTCTTACTAACGACTATACATTTTCACATTCGTTTTTATTTCACAATATTTGTATGTACTTGCCAAGCCGGCAAATATAAAGAAAATCGGCCATACCATGCTGAATACAGCGGTTCTCGTCCGATCCCGGAAGCTAAGCAGCATTGGGCTCGGTCAGTACTTTGGAGGGAGACCACCTGGAAACACCGAGTGCTGATGGCACCCTTCTTTTTGCTTTTATATTGCGTGCTTCTAGGGCGTTTTTTTTCTTTTACGCTAACGTGTGGGTGGTTGCATTTACTGTCACTTACGTTCAATCGGAGCCTGCTGGTAGAGCCAACGCCGAACTGTAAAAACAATATGCTGGCCACTACGCGATATTGTACGCGGAATGATGACGGTGGAAAGTGGTATACATAATGATGCAAAATTTAGTCGCACAAGCTTCTAACCGCTTACCTATCACACCCGCATACAGCTCAATGACGACGCATCAATAAAGTGGCACTAAGTGGGCTGCAACGCGCGCAAAATGCTGCGCTCGCCCTCTTGTTTTTGTGAGCACGAATAGCACGCACGCATGCAGTGAACCACAAACGGAGTAATCAACGTACACGACGCGTGCGTGTATTGTTCACGGAAAGACTGCCCCATACGTGCTGTAGCAATACATTCGGCGAATGCACAACATAGCACGATACAGGTTTTTTTTTTTTTTTGCTTCCGGCCACCGAGCGTGACAGACGCATGATGACGGGCTCCGTTGGAGCGGCTTCAGAGGCCTTTTCTGGCTGCGGAAACAGGACAATGGAACAGGAGGGCACCTACCAAGTTGTTCTGCCAGGTCTGCCAACAGGTCGTTATGTTTTAAATACAGTTTTTTTGCACGCTGATATTACGGCCCCCCCGTACCGGATTGAAGATTTCCGTGACGCATTGGCACAACATTCGCTTCTTCCGGACGTTATCGCCCTGGGGGCGTATCGCATGAGCCATGTCTGGGCTATCACTTTCAAGGACGCGGACGCGGTGAAGATCTCGAGCATGGGGGAGCTGCGTATAAAAAGCCGGCGCTGCCTGGTGATTGACCCTGCTTACCAGGACGTTCGACTGAAGCTCCACTGGCTTCTACACAATGTGCCTGGTGCGGACGTGCGTGTCACCTTTGCGCCTAAGGAAAAGTTACCGAAGTAGGCCGGGAGCGCTGGCGTGTGCAAGGTATGACAGAGAAGGGCTCAACTGCCCGGCTCATCACCCTCAAGTTGAAAGCGGGCGTGAAGTTGGATTACTTGCCGCACCAGCTGAGCGTTGGCGGTGAGTTGGCGCTAGTTGTGGTACCAGGTCGACCCCCGCTGTGCCTTCGGTGTCGCGGTACGGGCCACATCCGCAAGGAATGTCGAGTCCCGCGTTGCGGAATCTGCCGACGCTACGGGCACGAAGAAGACCAGTGTACTCGCACTTACGCGAGCATTGCAGGCCCAGGAACCAGTGAGGACTCGTCTGAGATGCTGATGGACGACACGGATGCGGAGGAAGCAGCCCGTGCAGGTGGACAACCACAGCGCGATACACAGCCATCATTCACGACTCTGGTGAAGCAGAAGGCGGGGCCCTCCATCGCAACAGATGGTAGTGTACAGGCGCAGCATAAGCCTGGAGAGGACGACGTTGACAAAGTGAAGGAGGCGGCGAAAGCCGCGGTCGCCAAAGAAAGCAACGTGGAGACCCCCAACATTGACACCATGGAGACCCACTAGGAAGCGGCGAGCACCATGGCCGGGAAACGTCCGCATGAAGAACACGTCGACGTGAAGCTGCAGCCTAGCGGTGGCGGCGATGAGCCTCCGCTGTAGGCAGGGGGTTTGAGACTCTCGACTTTGAAACCGCGGCCAAAACTTCCGGCCGACACGCGGAAGGCGGGGAAACCGCCTCCGTAGTAGCACAGGGTCCTGGTCAGTGTCAGCGTCGGTTGTGTTGGTCGACCGGTGTGAAGAGGTCCTGGCAGTCGTGAGGAAGGCTACGTCAACCATGAAGGTAGGCACCATACGGATAGAGGCGTTTCTTCTTCTAAGACATGGCTTTTAATCTAATTACTCCACTTCGAGTTGCGACCTTGAATGTCAGAGGGCTGGGAGCAAAAAGGCGACAATACCAGCTTAATCGCCTTCTTCTGGATAACGATATTGATATAATTGCTATACAAGAGTCGAAAATAGAGAGTCAAGAGCACACTGACCGCATGGTGTCTTCCTTTCAAGCAAACTTTCATGTGTGCGTCTGTCATTCTGTTGGGACGTCGGGTGGGTGTCTTCTATTCATCCGTAAGACGTTAAGAGTGAACGTAGTCTGTATTTGCACGCCGAAGTGGTCGCCTTTTAATTGCTGATTTCATTTTTTCGAATTTATGGTGGCGAATTGTTTGTGTATATGCTCCCAATGTAGAAAGTCAGCGTAAATTTTTCTTTGAATCCCTTGAGCCATGGTTGAAAGGCGACAAGATTTTGCTTGTACTGGGTGACTTCAACTGTGTGTGCGCCGCATTTGACAGTGAAGTGTAGGCCGCTGAGAGACAAGAGCTCTCAAGTGTTGAACACTCTTGTCCATGAGTATGGTCTCGAGGATGTTGGCAATGTGTTCTCCCTGGGACCCACCCACAATACACCCACTTTCAGCGGGAAAGCCATGCGAGACTTGACAGGATGCATGTATCTGTCGATCTTATGCCGCTATGCTCTAGTTATGACGTTAAACCCGTGCCTTTCAGTGATCATTGCCTCGTGAGTGTGACTTTCGGAATGAAGGGCAGGAAATCGCGCTCTAACTGGCACTTATGGAAACTGAACGCAAAGCTTTTGGAGGATGAAGGGTTCATTGTACACGTCAAGACCAAGCTATACAAACTGCTAGACGCGCAGCCAGCTAGTTTTGCAACTGAATGGGAGGGGTTCGAAGAGTGGGCGAAAATGAAAGCAATAGAAAAGAAAAGCGTAGCTCGTTATAAAGAGAAAGAAAAAGAAATGAACGGCCAACTAGAATGGATGCTGAGCATGGAAAGTAGCGCGCCGGGAACTTTGACGAAAGAAATACGGGAAATGAAATGCCAGCTCGAAGGAATTGACGCCGAAAGATATAGAGCCGCCGTCATACGCGCAAGGTCTGAAAAATTGGGGGCTGGCGAAACGCCAACACAACGAGCGCTATCAGACGAGAAAAGATACGCTTGCCAGAAAGAAATTAGGAGCATCCGATATGACGGCCGGACTTCGGAAGATGCGAGAGATATTCAGAGCGCTATAGCCGAACATTTCACGGAACTTTTTAGCAATAAGCTAGAGACCATAGAAGGCTTTCATGTAGACTTTTTAAGACTGGTGTCAACACTAGATGACGAAATTAAGGAACGCCTTGAACTGCCTATAACTTTACAGGAGATAGAAAAAGCAATAGACGACCTACCATCTGGGAAAGCTCCTGGGCCAGATGGGCTAAATGCGGCCTTTTATAAAACCTTTAAGCTTCCTGTTGCACAGTGCATGCTCCATGTGATAACTGAGGCTTATGAACGCAAACAGGTTCCATTGTCTTTCAATACGTCCCACAACGTTTTAATTCCCAAGACTGATGATCCGGAAGAACGACTGTTGGTCGGGACATCGACCGATAAGTCTCACCAACGTCCAGTACAAAATATTTATGAAGGTTTTAGCAAAAAGACTGCAGTCTGTGATCCCGAAATTGGTAGGGTCTCACCAGACGTGTGGAATTGAAGGACGTAGCATCGCCACAAATATACATGTCGCACGCAGCGTATTAGAGTGTGTTGATGCAGTTGGTGGTCAGATAGCAGTTATGCAGCTCGGCTTGGTAAAAGCCTTTGACTGTGCCCCCACGAAATTCTTTTTGCCATCCTGGAACATTCCAAACTAGGCGACGTTATCGTAGAGGGCGTTAAAATGGCATACAAGAACTGTACAACCTGCATTATAGATAATGGCGATCTCACTGACAAACTTGCTGTACGTTTTTCAGTAAGGCAGGGATGCGCACTTTCCCCTTGCTTTTTGCAGTGTATTTAGAGCCGCTATGCCTGGCAATTATCAACTCTGACCGAATTTCAGACAGACTGCAGTCATCACACGTGAAAATAATCGCGTATGCTGACGATATAGCGGTGTTTTGCGCTGATACACAGAGCATCTGTGAAGTCACGAGTGTGGTCTAAAAATTCTGCGCTCAGACTGGAAGTCAGATAAATTGGGGAAAAAGTTCCAGTTTTCGGCATGGCGAATGGGACGTCACACCGGGTTGTTTTTCTCGGCTTCGATGGTCCACCTTGCCAACGCGGTATCTAGGAGTGCCCCTGGATTGTTATCGGGATCACAGCTCGTACTGGAAAGAAGAAACTTCGAGAATGAAAGAGAAAGCGGTCGCGTGGCACGCAAGACAGCTATCAATGTTTTCCCGTGCCTCTATCTGTAATGTCTTTTTGATTTCGAAGCTCTGGTATGTCATGAATGTGCTGTGTGCGACACGAACAGCTATTCAAAAGATGCATCATGTGTTTGCTCTTTTTATTTGGGCGTCCAACTGGGAAAGAACCAGCCGAACTAACCTGTTTGTGTCCGATAAAAGCGGAGGCCTTGGCCTGGCGCATCTTTTTTTGCGTCAAGTGGTCTCGCGATTTATGTTTTTACGTGATCAAAGTGATCCATTTCTAAGAACTGTTATGCAAGTGCGCCTACAGAGACTGGAAGCGTAGTCTCCTGTGATAACATCTGTGGTGCTGTGACAGGATACATGCGCGAGGTTGTTCTTTCGTGCAAGATGTTGGAAGTACGTTTCAGCCCTGAATACCTATGTAATGTTAATAAGAAAAAGCTGTACAAAGCGCTGGTTGACGTGATGTTGCCGGTACCCACCTATCGGACACCACACTTTGGAGGCCCAGGGCAAGATATCTTTAAAAGAGTTAAGAACATGCCCGTTAGACCTGTGGTCAAACCCTTATTTTTTTAACTGCATTCCGGTACGCTGCCTGTTAAAACCTGGCTGCATGATAAAGGGCTATTCGTGCCCTAAAGGGCTAACTGCTTGTTATGCAGGAAGCCCGAGACAGTGGAACATGTTTTCCTAGAATGTTGCGATCCAATTTTTTATTGGGATATCCTTCAGAGGACGTTTAAAAAGGAACTCCCTTTAAATCCTTACGGCTGCCAGTACTTACCAGTTGAAAGTGAAGAAGTGCCCTACGATTTAATTATGCTTCTTGGCCTCCACAGTTTGTGAAAAACGCGAATGCAGGTGCGACATGCTGATATAAATATTAGTTCCACACGTAAAAACTTCATCGAAAATGTTGTTTATCATCGCGAATGTTTCAGGGCTCAGGCTGATCCACCAGAGTGGATATCACTGCTTGATGATTTAGCACAAATGAAAAGATTTTAGCACCACTCGCCTCAGCCCAAGTGTGGGTGAAGTGTTTTACCATATGTTACTTTCTATTACACGTCCAAGACGGCAATAAAGAAACAGAAATCTGCCATACCATGCTGCACACGCCGGTTCTCGTCCGATCCCCGAAGCTAACTAGCATTGGGATCGGTCAGTACTTGGGAGGGAGACCACCAGGGAACACCGAGTGCTGATGGCACCCTTGTTTTTGCTTTTTTATTGCGTGCTTCTGTGACGTTTTTTTTTCTTTTACACTAACGTGTGAGTGGTTACATTTATTGTCACTTAGGTTCAACTGGAGCCTGCTGCTAGAGCTAACGCCGAAGTGCAAAAACAATATGCAGGCCACTACGCGATATTGTACGCGGAATGATGACTGTGGTAAGCAGTATACGTAATGATGCAAAATTTAGCCGCGCAAGCTTCTAATCGCTTACCTATCACACCGGCATACATACAGCTCAATGACAACACATCAATAAAGTCGCACTTTGTGGGCTGCAACGCGCGCAAAATGTTGAGCTCGCCCTCTTGTTTTTGTGAGCACGACTAGAACGCACGCATGCAGCGAACAACCACAAACGGAGTAATGAACGTACACGACGCGTGCGTGTATTGTTCACGGAAAGACTGCCGCGTACGTGCTTTAGCAATACATCCGGCGACTGCACAACATAGCACGATACAGGTGCAGTCGTAAACAACGCATCCTTGCCATCGGCCTCTTTCTACTTCCTTACGCTTTCTACTTCCTTACGCGCTATCGAACGTTCGCAGGATCATAAGCTCCGCTGGAGCGGCGTTTGGGGCCCTTGACGACCGCGGAAACAGGAGCAGCGTCAAAGACGAAAAGGACTACGAGATCGTGCTGCAAACTCTGCCCACCGGTCGTGTTGTTTTAAACACGTTGTTTTTGCACGGCGGCGTGTGGGTGAGGCCCTACAGGGTCGAAGATTTCCGAGACGCCCTCGCCAACTCTAGTGTGCTCCCCGAGGTCGTGGCGTTGCGAGCGTAGCAGATCACCCATGTGTGGGTAGTGACGTTCAACAGCGCGGAAGCCACAAGGAAACTGGCTGATTTCAAGGAGCTGCAAGTTAAAGACCGCCGCTGCACTGTTATTGACCCTGAGGACCAGAAGGTTATACTGCGCCTGCGTTGGATGCTCCACGGAGTGCAAAATGAAGACACCCGGACTGCTTTTGCGGCGTTCGGGAACGTAACCGAGGTGACGCGGGAGCATTGGCGTGTCCAAGGCATGAGAGAGAATGGCTCAACCACGAAAACAGTGATGCTCAAGCTCAAGCCGGGAATGAAGGTGGACGACCTGCCCCACCAGCTTCGAGTCGCCGGTGAGTTGGCCCTTGTGGTGGTACCCGGGCGGCCGATGCAGTGCCTGCGCTGCTATGGCACGGGCCATGTTCGCCGCGACTGCAAGGTGTCCAGGTGCTCGAAGTGCAGACGCTACGGACACTCGGACGCTGACTGCGTCCGTACCTACGCGTCGGCTACCGGGCTGGGAAAGACGGACGAGAACGCGGAACTCATCGAGAGAGAGAGAGAATAAACTTTATTCATGAACCCCGGTCCGGGTTCGCCCGCTTTGTTCTAGTTGTTTGCCAAGCCGAACGTCGTGATGAGCTCGATCATGGCACGTATGTAGTCGGAGGAGGAGTCCGCCAGCTACTCCTCAAGTGTCGTTGGTCTACGGGTGGGTGAGAGTTTGGCAAGGCTAGCCTGAATAGCGAGACGGCTTCCCGGACAATTCCACAGCATGTGAGCATTATCCGGGAAGCCGCCACATGCCATGCAACAAGGTTTACCAGGTAATCCTTGTATGTAGTGTTGGAGGTGTGGGGACAAGAGAGAGTGCGTCTGTGAACGTCTCCATAGTACCGCGTCTCTTCGATGCATGTGTGTATCCGCTTTGGATACTTCATGGAGTCGTTTAGTAAATCGTTAAGTTTTTCGCGCCTTTCCGCCCGCGCGAAGGCATATTGCTCATTCAGACTCAGTGGGTCCGGCCAGCACAGAGGAGGTCCCGGGAGATTTGCGCTGGATGTGGCATGTGCCACTTCGTTCCCTGTGTGACTCGGACTCCACTGAATGCGCATTCTATTGTTAGGGTGTGCGTTGAGGTGCGTTGTTAATGCTGAGTGTAGTGCCGCGGAAACGCTTCTGGCTGCGAGTGCCCTGGCAGCCTGGCTATCTGTTCGAATGAGCAGATTTCGTTCGCGTGGATTTGGCATGGTCGTGGCTTCCACGACAGCTGTAAGTTTCGCTTTATGTTGTGACGTAATATTGCAGTGTAGGCCCCAGGATAAAGGTGTAGAATCGGTTGCCACCCCTGTGCGGAAGCCTCGATTATTTGGAGAGGCGTCCGTGTATAGGATCCAGTCTTCGGTGTCGTCGTTGAGGTGTAGTGCTCGACTTTGTCGTCATTCTGGTTGTGTGTCTGCCCCCATATTTCGAGGTATTGGGTTGACGGTAGTATGGTCTAGCGTGTCCCACAGGGGATATTGTTGTTCCCTGTCTGGACATTGTGGGACATCGTAGCCTAGAGCACGCATAAATGCCCGTCCCTGTTTAGATGGCTTCAGACGACTAAATTGTGCCTCTTGGTGGAGTTGTTTCAGCTCATCCAGTTCAGGCAGCGCTGCCGTCTCATCAACTCGGTTGGATCGCGAATATGCAGGGGTGCCTAGAATAACTTTCGTTATCTGCCGGAGCATGGTTTCAAGTTTGCCTTTTTGTGTTTTGGTGACTTGTAAGTATGGATATTGGTACATTATTTGAGGTATAGCCAGGGCCATGGTGAGTCTTCTGAAGTGGTGCTCTTTGATACCCCTCACCCTTTGTGTTTTTGTTGTAAGTAGCCTCTTGACTTTATGGAGCTGCCGAATTGTTTGCCGCATCCAAACGTCCGCCTTAGCATTGCCCTGCAGCCAAAAGCCCAGGACTTTCATATGCGTTTTTCTCGGGACAATATCTTTGTTCACTTGTTGTGTTATTAGTTTTCGTTCCTCTTCTGCCCGCGGTTCTCTTTGGTTGGTTACCACTATGTGCTCGCACTTGGCACTGGACAGGGCGAGGCCCCTTTCTTGAAGGTATAGCGCCGTGACATTAATACCTGTTTGCAGTGTCTCTGGAATTTCAGCTGGAGATCCTCTGCTGGCCCAGAGCGTAATGTCGTCCGCATAAATTGTAAAGTGAAGGTCTTCTACACGCCTCAAGAGAGTTGGCAGCTTGCTTAATGCTAGCGAGAATAGTGTAGGTGAAAGAATCGACCCTTGGGGTACACCTCTTGTCAGGTACCCTTTTTCGGACTCTTCTTCGTTGACCTTCACGGTAAATGTGCGGTTTGTAAGAAACCCTTTGAAGTAGTTGTAAAGCTTTTGACCTGGTGGCATGGTTTGCAGTCCTTCGAGTACCGCTTTGGCACGTAAAACCGCAAATATTATTATTATTATTCGAGTACCGCTTGATGGGTAACGTTATCAAATGCTCCTTTGATATCCAACCCCACTACGGCTCTGAGTTGGCTGCTGCTCTGTGCTCTGTATATTTCTTGTATGGCAAGCATCGCATCCTTTGTGCACATGTGCTTTCGAAAACCAATGACTCGAGGATCGACAGAAGTGCAACATTTCTGCTACCATAGGAGTCGTGTTAGAGCCATTCGTCCCATAATCTTTCCCGGACATGATGTTAAAGAAATGGGGCGCAGGTGGCCAATGGCGCTTGGGGTCTTATCGGGTTTGGTATTGGGATCACAGTAGCCATATTCCAGCTCTCCGGTATGTCACCGTTTTCCCAAGCTTGGTTTATGATAGCCAGGAGCTGTTCCAGTTGTGTGTCTGGTATATTGCGTAGCATCTTGTTTGTGATGCCGTCCGCTCCAGATGTCGTGTGTATTTTGCTTGCATTGATGGCTGCTTTAAGCTCCCCAAATGTAAATGGCCGGTCTGCAGGTACCTCGCCGCAATCTTGTGTGAATGGTAGTTGTCGCTTATCTTTCTGTAAGGTGGCCGAAGGGAAGAAATGGTTGGCTATTTCTTCTGCGAAATCGTGCGCTCCAATTTCCTCCCTCAGTTGGATTGCCTCCAGGTGGTTCTTTCTCCTGGGTTGCCCAAGAAGCACCCGAAAAAGGGACCAGGCTCGGCTTGTGTGCCTGTTGTTTCCGGCTTGCTCGCATATCTGCATCCAGTTGTCAGTTGCGAGTTTGTCGGCGTATTCTTGCGCCTCCTTGGTGATGCTATCTATACGGCATTTTAAGCGCTTGTTCTTTCGCCATTTTCTAAGTAGCTTGTGCCGATTGTCCCATAGATTGAGTAGGTGTCTGTCTATTAGCGGGTGGTCTTCAGATCTTTGTACTGTCTTGGTTGTACCCTTGTGCACGATGCGTAGTGTTCTCGCCCATTCTTCCGGTTTATCAGAACGCGCTCCTTGGATAAGACCCCAGAAAGCATCCCAGACTGTGATATTTGAGGCTGTAGTGCGATTTCCTTTAGTCGTGCATTGCTTCTGTGGTACGGGAATTATTATTTCTGTGATGCTGTGATCACTACCCAACGTTTCCCCGGTGTCTTTCCACTCCACTTCCTTACTGTCCGGCCCCAGGTCAGGTCTCGGTTTGTGTCTCTTTTCACTGAATTTTCAATACTAGTGGGAGTTTCTATGTCATTTAGAAGCGATAGGTGGGCATCACTTGCGTTTCGTAGGAGCTGCCTTCCATTTTGCGTACTATGATTGTAACCCCACGCCTCATGGTGGCTGTTGAAGTCGCCTACTCATAGCAAGTCCTTCTTGCCATGCTCTTTGAACAAGCGCGCCCATGCTTTGCGATAAGCCCCTCCTTTAGGAGTACGGTAGGTGTTAATAATGGTTAAGTCGTATCGTTTGAAGAAGCGGCATTTAACCAATACGCTTTCCTCTTCCCCTTTGTTCATATGACTGAGGTCCTCGTGTAAGGCCGTATGTTGGTTCGCCACCAGTGTCACCGTCATTATAGGATGACTAATCGGATCATCATCGGTTCGCCTTCGGGACCGGTGTGTAATACTTGGATAGTGGTAGGCCTTGTAACCCGGTAGGGAGATCGGTGCATTGGTCTCCTGAATAGTTATTACGTCCGGCTTATGCGCAGTGTGTCTGAGGTATTGTATTAGAGAGTTCTTTTTACGGCGTATTCCTCAACAATTGCATGGCCATATGGCAACAGCCGTTTCGTGTAGTGAGTTACGTTTGCTGTCATTAATCTCTATAACTGCTAGAATGGCCTTGTTTATAGGGGTGCGCTTCCTCCCTGGCGGGAAGTCGTTTTCTAAAGGTTCGCTGTAAAGTTTCCACGCTTTGCGTTAGCGCGGCAAGTTGTTGTGTAATAGCAACGAGTTGTTGTTGCATTTACGCTACTATTCTGCCGCGTTCTGCATCTTCTTTTTCCAAATCTACTTGTTCTTTTCGAATTTCTGCTATTTCTTTGAGAAAGTAGGCAAGCGTGCTGTAATTGGTTGTTTCGTGGGTTGGGTTTCGCTGGTGTTCCTGTATGCAGCTTTCCTGACCATGATTCTTGTCTTGCATGTGACTTGAGTGGGGTTATGAGGAGGATTAGTTTTGTTTTTGTCGTCAGTACGGCCCTGAGGAGTGGGAGCTGGCGGACTTACATCTGCCCGTGACCTCCATGCTCCTTTAACTTCTGCACTGCCTTGTTGAGGTTTCTTGTTTGCCTTGTTCTTGGCGTTGTTAGTTGGTGGTGTAGTGCCCTTGTGTGGTTCTCGCCTAGTGAGGTGAGGTAGGCTGCCGTAGTTTTCGGAGCGCGTCAGCACGTTCTCAGGTGTTGGTTCTCTTAGGCAGTCGAAGCGATTCTGTGTCTTCAGCGTTGGGTAGTTGGTGTCGTTTTTAGGTGGTAGCTTATTGCGGTATGCTTTCGGGTGTCGATTGCTCGTGTTTTCTTTCCTTGACGTGTGTTGCTTGCGTTTTTCGGCCGCCAATCTCGCCATGCGGTCTGCTTGTTGTTTCTTTAGACAATAGGGATCTCTTGCCCCATGAGGCCCGCCGCAGTTCGCACACTTGATTTCCACTCGTGCATTGTTCTATCCGGCCTTTGGTCCGGTGGAAATTGAAGCCCGCCTTGTTCACACCGCGCAAAATTCCGCGCGTTGGGGCAGACGTCGGCTCGATGCCCAATGATGAAGCATGTTGTACACTGGACCGCGTTGGGACGGAATGGTTGTATTTTGGTGACTGATCTCCCAAGTAGGGCTCTCTTGGGTAGCTCTGGTCCCTTGACAGTGATGAGTATAGCTGTTGATCGGCCCAGTCTTCTCGCTGCTAGGAGTTCCTGATCTTCAAGCGTTATGACTGTTGTCAGTTCGTCGTCCGGGACGTCAAGCAGGAGCCCTTTAACTACACGCCTTGCGTTATCCGGCTCATGCGCCACGTATGCTGTTATTTCGTGTTGTTCCCCTCCGAACTGACGACGTCTTGAGGGCGGCGAGCTTCTGCGTCGCAGCCTCCCGCCGGCTTTCCGCAACTACAAGGTTCTGCAGCTGTCTAATTTGGGTAGCGACGTCCCGAGATTCGGTTGTGGGAAGTGCAGCTGCTGCCGTGATGGCAGCGCTCACATGGTAGGGCATGGCTTCTCTTAAGTTGATTTTAGTCCCCAGCCGCAGAATGACGATCTTGGGCTTGGCGTGGCGTATCACGGTTAGAATAGTAATGAATTCTTCCTCACCGTTTTGATCTTGTGGTTACATGGCTGCCTCTTCGTCCATGACGCTTCAGGCGTTGACGTGCCCAGCCGCCGGCGAGGCTCCGGCGGTTAGGGTTAGCGACTCCTTTTACACGTAGTCTTCGGAGGAGCAACCATAAAGCTTCGAAAAACCATTCAACTCACCTCAAATTGCGTCCTGAGGTGGCGGTCCACTACGCGTTGCTTTGTCGAACTCATGGACGTCATTGAAGCCGAGGATGCAGCGAGGGGAACAGACGAGGCAGGCAAGCAGACGGGGCCACTCGATTCTTCAGCGTCTATCGGCGGAGACGCCCTCACTGGGGATGGTTCAGCGAGCCAACAACTAGCCTATGACTTGCCTAGTTCAAACGAGACAACCGGAAGGGATGGGGAGAACACTCCGGAGCCCAAGGTCGTCGAGCCCAAGGGTCCGAACGAGCTGCAACCGGACAAGAGTGGTGCCCGCATGCTGACCAGCGTCGCCGCTGCGGCGAAGCGTTCCCACGCCCAAACCAGCGCCGACGGTTACCAGACAGCGACGCCTGGAGCCCAGGAGCCCCCGGCAAAGGCGCTTCAAGGCCGGCGTTCATTGTTTCGGCCGCGCCGTAATGTACCGGTAGAGAAGCGTGCCGGAAATTCGGAGTCCCTAGGACACGCTCACGTTCTTCCGCCGGACCGCACTGGCTGCGATGGCGGCGTCTAGCCTCGTGCTAGACGCCAGAGGTACGCACCATATTGCCGGCCTCTTCCCCTACTGTTAAAATGGCTCCAACGTGTCCGTTGAAAGTCGCTACTGTAAATGTTCGACGACTGGCAGGGAAAAGAAAGCAAGGCCAGCTTTACCGGATTATAACGGAGCACGACATTGATGTTCTAGCCGTGCAGGAGACGAAAGTCGATGGTGAAGAAGAGACCGGCGTTATGGTGCCGCGTTTCACGTCTAGGTTTTCTGCCGTAGTCAGACATGCCGTGGGCACATCCGCTGGCTGTGTCCTTTTTGTTATGAAGTTGCCGGTGCTAGAGGTGCATGCAATTTATTCGTGTGTGTCGGGCCGGTGTGTTGTCGTCGATTTTTCGTTCGACAACGAGTGGCGTATTGTGTGCTTGAACGCGCCCAATAAGGTGGATGAAAGGGCTCAGTTTTTTCACCACATTGAAGAGCGTCTATGCAAGGGAAGACAGCTCATAGTAATGGGCGATTTCAACTGTGTCCTCAGTGCACGGGATAAAACAAGCGTTTGTGGGCTTAAAGACAAAAGCACTGAAGTGTTGTCGCAAATTGTAGTGATCTGGGACCTTGAGGATGTGGCAGAGTGCCTCGAAGGAGTGCGTGCTGTGAAGTACACGCGGTTTGAGGGCTCTAGTGACGCACGGCTCGACAGCATTTATGGATCTGTTGACATTCTTCCGGAATGTACCAGTTACGAAGTAGGGCCAGTGTCGTTTTCTGACCATTGTTTAATTCAGTGCTGCATAGGAATTCCAAAGCGAGGTAACGCTTTCTCATGGTAAACGTGGAAAATAAATAACAAGCTTCTTCAGGATGAATCGTTTAACCGAGCAGTAAGAGAAGAAGTAAGGAAAATAGACCCCAGTAAAAAGCTTCATGTATGGCAACAGTGGGAGCTGAGTAAGGAAACCCTAAAAATAAAGGCAATAGAGAGGGCCACCTGTATTCGTTTCGCAGAGAAACAAAAAGAGACTGAGTTAAAGACTCTTCTTCATAAACTGCTCAGGCAGGAATCTCAGGCACCGGGCAAATGGATAGAAGACATAAGAAAAGTGAAACAACAGTTAGAGCTACTTGAAGAGCAACGCTATCGGGGAGCCCTGGTGAGGGCAAGGGCTGAAGACACAGCTGCAGGTGAAGCGATTTCGAAACGAGCGCTAGGGTTAGAAAAAGCACGCGCTGAAAGGAACCACATCGACGGAATAGAATGGCGTGGGATCTTATCAACAGACACTGACGACATCAAAGCAGCTTTTCATGAGCATTACCAGACGCTTTTCTCGTACCACAAAGTAGACGCTACCACATTTGGGAAGGAATTTTTGCGTGCTGTACCCCGACTGGACGACGAAAGAAAACAAAGATTGGAACTTGAGATAACAGAATCCGAAGTGGAACAGGCCATAGACAGCCTAAACCCCGGAAAATCGCCTGTTCCAGACGGCTTTAGCCTCGGTTTTTATAAAGAATTTGATCACGAAATTAGCCCTGTATTGAATGTAATCTTTAACGAAGCTTACAAATGGAACACATTGCCTTTGTCTTATGGGTTATCACACACAGTACTCATTCCTAAAACTGATGATGCAGCGAAATTAAGATATGTTATGGCGTATCGTCCCATAGCACTCACCAATATCGAGCATAAAATCTTTATGAAGGTATTGGCGCGAAGATTGCAGTCAGTGATACCGGACATCGTCGGGCCTCACCAGACATGTGGGATTAAAGGCCGTACTACTGTTACTAATATTCACAAAGCGCGCAGTGTACTTGAGTGCTGTGATGATTGTAATAGTCGGATTGCCATTTTACAGATTGACCTCGAGAAGGCTTTTGATTGCGTGGCTCATGAAATCTTGTTTGCCGTTTTACACTACGCCAATCTCGGATCTGTAATCTGCGAGGGGGTCGCCGTGGCGTACCGTAACTGCCCGACGAGATTTATCGTGAATAAGAGTTTGGGGGCTCCCATTAGGCTGCAAAGTTCTGTGCGTCAGGGCTACCCCCTCAGCCCTCTTTTGTTTTGTGTCTACATTGAAACGCTGTGCATGAAATTGATAGAAAGCAATAGAATTACTGGATTTAAGCTACAAGCTGTAGAAGTGAAGCTGCTCGCTTATGCCGATGATGTCGCAGTTTTCGCTGAGGATCAGGTGAGCATAATAGACGCTGTCAAATGTGTCCGTAAATTTAGCCATGTCACTGGTAGTGCAGTTAACTGGTCGAAGTGCCTAGGCCTCTGGCATGGATCGTGGCCAACGAAGCCAGATCATTTCGCCAACGTGGAATGGGTGACGACCCCGGGCAAGTACTTGGCCGTCCCGGTCTATGCCTATCGTGATAGCGAGCAGTACTGGAAAGGGCAGGTCAAAGACACACGTGAGAGAGCTGAGACGTGGAAAGGCACTAACCTTTCTATTTTTGCCAGAGCCACCGTTTGTAACGTTTTCTTTATCAGCAAGCTTTGGTACGTAATGCTGGTGTTGCACTGTTCACGGTCAAATGTTGAGAAGCTACACAGGATTTTTGCCGTCTTTTTCTGGGCGTCGGAATGGGCGTGCTGCAGCCGGACCAACTTGTTCCGGCGGGTAAAAGACGGGGGGCTGGGACTGGGCCATCTCTTTGTACGGCAGTTGGTAAACCGGTTCTGGTTCTTTAGGGACGCAACGGACCCTTTCTCGCGCACGGTATGTCAAATGAGGCTGAGTAGAAGGCTGCCAGAGTATGTTGTTTCAACCGAAGCGTTTTCGGGAGGGATTCGAGGTTTTTACGACGAAGTCGTATTGAGTGTCACATTTCTTTCAGTGCGCTTTTCGAATGATTACCTGTCCGGTCTGAACAAAAAGAATCTGTATTGTGCTTTGTGCGACATTTTCTCAGTGCCGTTGTACAGGTCCTTGTACCGTGGAGGTCCAAGCAGCGATGTTTTAAAAAGAGTGAAGAAAATGCAGGTTCCGCCAGCAACAAAAACCTTCTTCTTTAAATTACACACTGGAACATCACTAGTTAAGAAGTTTTTGGAGGGAAAGAGAGTATTTTACCGTGGGGAACGCACTGTTTATTTTGCAAGCAGCCAGAGACAATAGATCATGTTTCTTTAAACTGTTGGGAAGGCGTGCTCTTCTGGGATGTATTGCGGAGGACACTAAAGAAAGAATTTCCACTAGATCCGTATGGAATTCGTTACTTAAGCATAGATAATGAGGATGGGGTGCCTTTTGATCTATGCTCTTAGGCGTCCACTGTATTTGGCGCGCGAGAATGGCAGGATACCATGTTGATAAAGATGCGCGGCCTGCACGAATGTATTTCAAGGAACAGATGCACTGGTTTGTCGCTCTCCATGAAGCGACAGAGGAAACCCGAGTGGCTCCCAAGAGTGTAACCGTTGGTGGATTTGCGCGAATTTTGATTACACTAAGCCAGTACGATACTGGTTGAATACGAGCGCACCCAGCAAATCTGTATTGCACTTTGGTTTATGTTACGGTAATTGTTGTCTCTTGTGAAAAGTTATGTACCAAAGATAAAGCACCCGCCGTGGTTGCTCAGTGGCTATGGTGTTGGGCTGCTGAGCACGAGGTCGCGGGATCGAATCCCGGCCACGGCGGCCGCATTTCGATGGGGGCGAAATGCGAAAACACCCGTGTGCTTAGATTTAGGTGCACGTTAAAGAACCCCAGGTGGTCAAAATTTCCGGAGTCCTCCACTACGGCGTGCCTCATAATCAGAAAGTGGTTTTGGCACGTAAAACCCCAAATATTAAAAAAAGATAAAGCAATAAAGAAAACAAAATCGGCCGTACCACGCTGAATACGCCGGTTCTCGTCCGATCCCCTAAGCTAAGCAGCATTGGCCTCTTTCAGTACTTGGGAGGGAGAACACCGCGTGCTGGTGGCACCCATCCTTTTTTATTGCGTGCTTTTGTGACTTCTTTTTTCTTTTACACTAACGTGTGGGTGGTTGCATTTACTGTTACTTACGTTCAACTGGAGCCTGCTGATAGAGCCAACGCCGAAGTGTAAAACCAATATGCAGGCCACTACACGATATTGTACGCGGAATGATGACGGTGCTAAGCGGTATACGTAATGATGCAAAATTTAGTCGCACAAGCTTCTAACCGCTTACCTATCACACCCGCATACAGCTCAATGACAACGCATCAATAAAGTGGCCCTCTGTGGGCTACAACGCGCGCGAAAGGTTGCGCTCGCCCTCTTGTTTTTGTGAGCACGACAAGCACGCACGCATGCACCGAACAACCAAGAAGGGAGTAATCAACGTGCACGACGCGTGCGTGTATTGTTCACGGAAAGACTGCCGCGTACGTGCTGTAGCAATACATTCGGCGAATGCACAACATAGCACGATACAGGTGCAGTCGTAAACAACGCATCCTTGCCATCGGCCATACCACGCTCATTCTGCTTCCGGCAGCCGAGCTGAGCGGTCAGCAGAATCATGGGCTCCAGGTGAGGCGTGACAGCGGCCACTTTTGGTCGCGGAAACAGGATCGCCGGCGACGATAATGATTATCCGTTTATTCTGCCTCAGCTGCCGAAAAGACGAGTGGCATATAACACCGTGTTTTTACACGGTAATGTACGTGCCAGACAATACAAGGTCCAGGATTTTAGAGACGCCCTACTGCCGACGCTACTGATGCCGGACGTGGTAAGCATAAGGGCGTACCAGATAAACACGTCTGGGCGGTGACCCTGATCGATGCCACTGCGACGAAACGCCTTATGGCCTTCAAAGAACTGCAAGTGAAGCGACGACGGTGCGTCATCGTGGACCCACAAGACCAGCAGGTGAAGGTTCGGCTTCACTGGCTGCTGTACGGCGTTGCCGACGAAGACGTCCGGACTGCGCTCGCGGCTTTCGGCAAGGTGGAGGAGGTAAGCCGGGAAAGGTGGCGCGTCCATGGCACGGGCGACAAGACTTCGACCACCAGGACTGTGCTCCTCAAGCTGAAAAGCGGCGTCAAAGTGGAGGACCTTCCTCATCAGGTTCGCGTCGGCGGAGAGTTGGCCTTGGTGGTCGTGCCCGGTCGACCCATGCAGTGCCTGCGCTGCCAAGGCACGGGGCACGTCCGCCGAGAGTGCAAAGTCCCGCGCTTTTCCAGGTGCAGACGTTTCGGCCACGTTGACGCTGACTGCGTCAAATCCTACGCAGCCGTGACAGGACCAGCAGCGAGGGACGTTGCGGCTGAACACGTCATGGACGTGGTCGAGATGGAGGACGCCGCCAAAGGAACCGGAGACTCGGTTTCGACAGGGACACTCAGAGGTTCATCTACCGCCGGCGCAGAAGGCTCAGTAGCTGAGATTGCCGAGAAGGCGGGCAAGCCGGTACAGGACCTCCCTACAGTGAGCCGTGCTACGGTGGGCGTTAACGAAGAGGCGCCCGACAATGACACGACGGCATTGCTGCAGGACAAGGACGTCAACGACGGTGAGCGGACTATGACTCTCGGGGCCCCAGTCAAGCGCCCCCATGACGAGACCAAAGAAAGGGACGGCGGTGCGACGAGCACCAGCGAAGGGCCGCCGCCCAAGGCGCCTCAAGGAAGGCGGATGTGCTACAAGCCAAAGCGGAATCTACCACCTGAAAAGAAACCTGCGGGCAAAACGCCATCGCCTAACGACACCAACAAGCCGGGAGGTCCCGGAGGCGGCTAGCCGAGGGCTAGTCGTGAACGGTAAGCACCATGCTCCGGGCCTGCTTTTCTCGCTAGTTTAAAATCGCTGAAATACCGTCCCTTATTATTGCCACATTGAACGTGCGAGGGTCGCTAGTCGCAGGCAAAGCCAGGTCCTACGGTTGGTCACTGACCACAAAATAGACGTACTAGCAGACCAAGAGACTAAGGTTGACGGAGAGGAGCAGAGCGGGAGCATGGTGCGACGATTGACGCACAGATATTTTGTGGTGGTTAGCCATGCGGTAGGCACGTCCGGGGGGTGCATTCTGTTCGTTAAGAAGCTGCCTGGACTGCAGATTCAAAGTGTATTTTCCTGCGAATCTGGAAGGATTGTTTTTTGTGAAGTTTTGATCTGTGAGGTTGAATTCCGCGTCATATGCGTGTACGCTCCGAATTCAGTGGAGGAGCGTGTCTTGTTTATTTAGAACCTTTCTAAGTATGTCCATTGTGAGAAGCGTTATGTTGTTAGGGGACATTAACTGTGTGTTGAATGCCAGAGACAGAGTGGATAATTTCGGTGTGCTAGAGAAAAGCTGTAACGTATTATCAAAACTAATAGCGGAAAATGAACTTGACGATGTTTTCGAGTGTCTGGAAGGGGGGCGGGAAGTGACTTTTACTCGTTTTCAGGGCAGTAGTCACGCACGACTGGATCGAATGTACATTTTATTGGACACGATTCCAAGATGCCATAGTTATTGTGTAGTGCCAGTGTGGTTTCCGGACCACTGCCTTGTAAAGTGTCACATAGGTGTAGTGAAAACGAAACATGCTTTTAATTGGGATCTGTGGAAAATGAATGCCTTGTTACTAAATGATCAGGGGTATGTAAAAGCAGTAAGGGATGCGGTTATTGAAATATTCTATGATGCAACGGAAACAATAACAGAGAAGTGGGAATGGTTGAAACAGAAGGTTAAAATTAAAGCCATAGAAAGATCGAGTTGCATAAAATTTGAGAGGGAAATAAAAGAAAAGCGCTTAAGAAGTCTGCTTGAGCAGCTGATAATGCTTGAGTGTAGAGAGCCTGGTACGTACAAAGACGATGTGCGAAACATCAAGGAAAAACTTGAACAGTTCGACAAAGAGCGCTATCTAGGTGACATCGTGCGTGCGCGAGCAGATGCACCAGCGGCAGGGGAGACGCCCACTAATAAGGCGCTTGGTCTTGGGAAGGCGCATGGACGGCGAAACCACATCGATAAAATTCTCGTGAAAGGAACTGTCGTTGAAGACGATGAGAGCATTGGGCGAGCCTTTTTCGAGTAGTACCAGTCGCTCTTTGCATATCAGGAAGCGAATGTAGATGGTTTTAAAGCGCGTTTTCTCCATCGCATGCCGTGAATAAGTGATGATTTCAAAGAAGGATTAGAAGCCAAAATAACTGAGGGGGAAGTCGAAAAGGCAATCGACGATTTGAACCCCGGAAAGACGCCTGGACCTGATGGTCTCTGCACTGGGTGGTATAAGGCATTTAAGAGAGAATTGGCTCCATTGTTGGCAGATGTATTCAATGGCGCATATCAGCAGAAATATTTGCCCCCTTCCTTTGGAAAAGCGCACACCATACTAATACCCAAGAGTGATGAAATAGATAAACTAAAATTAGTGTCATTCTATAGGCCAATATCCCTAACAAATGTTGATTACAAGATATTTATTAAGATTTTAGCTACCAGACTCCAAGGCGTCATCAAAGAAATCGGAGGCGTCATCGGAGACCAGGTGTCATTGGCGTCATCGGTGTCACAACGCGTCATCGGAGACCACCAAACTTGTGGCATCAGAGGGCGAACTATTTTTTCTAACATCCATAAGATGCGATGTGTGCTCGAGTGCTGTGACGTCACCGGAGGCGGCGTTGCAGTTCTTCAGCTCGATCTCGAGAAAGCTTTCGATTGTGTCGCTCATGTTATTTTGTTTGCCATCTTGGATCACGTTAATGTCGGTTCCATCATCACTGAGGGCGTGGCCTTGGCGTACAAGAATTGCACAACCAGATTAATTGTTAATAAGTCTCTGGGATCCCCCATTAACATTATGCGTTCAGTGCGCCAAGGCTGTTTATGTAAATAGAGGCCACACACATGGCCTCTATTTATATAGAGGCCATGTGTGTGGCAATTAATGAAAATGACAAAATACGTGGTTTTAGATTAGCAGCGACAGAAGTGAAGCTACTGGCGTATGCAGATGACATTGCAGTGTGTTGCATAGATAAAGCAAGTGTAACCAAAGCAATATCTATAGTCAAACACTTCTGTGAAGTCACGGGTAGCAGACTAGATTGAGCAAATCCCTCGGGCTGTGGCATGGGGATTGGCTTTCCGCACCAGACTATTTCGCGAATGTGACCTGGGTGAAAACTCCCAAGACGTATCTCGGTATTCCCTTAGGCAGTTACAATAGCAGTGACGAATATTAAAGCAACCAAACAAGTGAAATTAAAGAAAAAGTAGACAAATGGAAAGCTACTAACCTGTCTGTTTTTGCAAGAGCGACAGTTTCTAACATCTTTTAAGTCGCCAAGTTATACTACGTTATACAAGCGTTATATTGTTCTAGAGTAAATGTGCAAAAGCTACACAGAATGTTTGCGGTGTTCATCTGGGGTTCAACCTGGGAACGGTGCAGTCGAACAAATTTGTTCAGAAGAGTGAAGGACGGGGCCATCGGGTTTAGCACATCTGTTTGGTCGACAACTAGTAAACCGATTTTTGTTTTTCCACGATGTGCGCAGTCCTTTTTTGCGCACCGTCTGACAGCTCAGATTAAACGACGCATTGCCGGCACATGTTGTCAGCACGGCCGGCATGACCGGAAGACTTCGTGGCTATCT
This sequence comes from Dermacentor variabilis, assembly GCF_050947875.1. Lineage (NCBI taxonomy): Eukaryota > Metazoa > Arthropoda > Arachnida > Ixodida > Ixodidae > Dermacentor > Dermacentor variabilis. Next base: position 205,854,239 of record NC_134571.1, read on the forward strand.
TAAGGAAGTGGTAGACAGTGTGCGTTTTCTTACTGTTCGTTTCTTCAATTGATTACCTGTGTCAAGTGAAAAGGAAAACGCTGTATAAAGATGTGAGCATGGTATGGCCGATGGCAAGGATGCGTTGTTTACGACTGCTTCTGTATCGTGCTATGTTGTGCAGCCGCGGAATGTATTGCTACAGCACGTACGCGTCAGTCTTTCCGTGAACAATACACGCACGCGTCGTGTACATTGATTACTCCGTTTGTGATTGCTCGCTGCATGCGTGCGTGCTAGTCGTGCTCACAAAAACAAGAGGGCGAGCGCAACGTTTTGCGCGCACTGCAACCCACAAAGTGCCACTTTATTGATGCGTTGTTATTGAGCTGTATGCGGGTTGGATAGGTAAGCGGTTAGAAGCTTGTACGACTAAATTTTGCGTCATTACGTATACCGCTTAGCACCGTCATCATTCCGCGTACAATATCGCGTAGTGGCCTGCATATTGGTTTTACACTTCGGCGTTGGCTCTACCAGTAGGCTCCAGTTGAACGTAAGTTACAGTAAATGCAACCACCCTCACGTTGTGTAAATGAAAAAAAAACAAGACGTCACACAAGTACGCAATAAAAAAGCAAAAAGGACGGTGCCATCAGCACTCGGTGTTCCCAGGTGGCCTCCCTCCCAAGTACTGACCGTGGCCTCCCTCCCAAGTACTGACCGAGCCCAATGCTGCTTAGCTGCGGGGATCGGACGAGAACCGGCGAGTTCAGCATGGGATGGCCGAATTTTTTTTTTTATTGCCGGATTTCTCCTCGTACAATGGACAGGAAATCTTGTTGGAATTCGACATACATACACTTAGGTTGTATTAAAAACGAGACTCGTACTTTGTCTCGTGTTGTTAGGTTAGTACGGCTCTTGGGTTAGCAACTGATCAAACACAGGTAGCCATTCTGGAGGATCGGAAAGTGTCCTGTAGACGTCGCGGACGTACATAATAGCGTCTCTGAAGTACAGTTCTGACGATTGTGATTTAACATTCTCGTGTCTTAGATCCATTCGAGTCTTCCATACACTGTGCATTGTCAACAACATCAGTAGATCACACGGTACGTCCCCTGTCTGATCAAACGGCAGAAATCGAATCCCGTGAGGTGTACGTGGAAGTTGCTTTTTGAGTGTCCTTTGTAAAATGTCCCACAGAAAAACAGTCTGAACAGTCTAGAAATACGTGCTCGATGGTTTCGGACTTATTGCATATTGTACAGTTAGTACTCCAAGGGACAAAAATATCTTTTTCTTTAAGCCAGGGTTTTACAGGGAGCGTGCCGGTGTGAAGAAAGAAGAAAAACGTCTTGGTCGACCCTCTAACAGGCATCTTTTTAACGCGACTCAAAACATTACGCTCTCGTCCTAGTACATAAAAGGAACGATAGTTCGGCACAGGACACATCACATTAAGCAAGTCTCTGTACAATTTTTTCTTTGTTACAGCCGAGAGATATTCAGTCGGAAAGTGACTTTTCAAAAAACGAAAAGCATCAACGACTTCTTTCATAAACCCTCTCAATCGAACATGATTAGTAGAATACGATGACACTACGTATTCGGGTAATGCCTTGCTCAAAAACACTTGACAAATACTCTGCAGGAAGGCATCGTTCTGTTGCCTCACAAAAAGAACCGTGTAACAACTTGTTTAAGAAATAAATGCGATAAGCCCAGCCCTCCGTTTTTAACCAACTGAAATAAGTTCAGACGACTAGTACTCTCCCAGTTCGACCGCCAAATAAAGACAGCAAACAGTCTGTGTAAGTTTTGCACAGACATCCTTGCCATGCAAAGCACTTGCATCATTTAGAAAACTTTTGTTACGATGAACATATTAGACACAGTTGCACGTGCAAAGATTGAGAAATCGCGTCCGCCCCATTTTGTTGTTTGGGATTTAACCCGGTCAATTTCACCCGCCCATTGGTCTTTGTTTCCGCGATAGTGTTCCAAAGGAATGCCAAGGTATTTGCCCGGCGTATAAAAAAACCTTATACCTTCGAATTGAGTCGGCCTCTCGTCCCATTCACCGTGCCAGAATCCTAGGCATTTTTGCCAACTAATGACAGTTCCAGTTAGGCTGCAAAATGTTTTTGCTTCCTTAATGGCACTTTCGATGCTTTTTTTGAGTTCGGCAAAAGATTGCGATGTCGTCTGCGTATGAGAGGATATTAATTTCGTTGGTTAAGAAGCGATAGCCGCATATCGATTTGTTGTTCAGAATTTGTAAACACAACGGTTCAAGATATATGGCGAATAGCAGGCTTGAGGCTGGGCATCCTTGGCGCACACTAGACCTTACTGAGATTCCTTCCCTAAGCGTTTTGTTAATGATAAGCTTAGTAGTACAGTTATTATATGCCATTTTCACGCCTTCACTTATTACGCTGCCTATGTTAACTTGTTCTAGCACTGCCAACAGTATGCCATGTGCGACTTTGTCGAAAGCTTTTTCTAGATCTAGTTGAATCATTGCTATCTTTCCGGAAAAAGCTTCGCAACCTTCTAGTATGCTTCTGGTGGTATGTATGTTTGTGAATATGCTTCTTCCTTTAATCCCGCATGTTTGATGTGGGCCAATTATAGCTGTAATTACTGACTGGAATCTTCTTGCTACTACTTTCATAAAGATCTCGTAATCTACATTTGTCAAACTTATGGGCCGATAAGACTCTACTGACTGCAATTTGGAGGGTTCATCGGTTTTAGGAATTAGAACTACGCGACTTAGTTTGAACAATGGAGGCATTTGTTTACTATCGTAGGCTTCTGCTATAACATGGTATAGTATTTCTGCTACTTCATTCTTTTCGGTTTATGAAGGATACGGGCTTGGACAAGCGGCTGTGACAGTGATGTCGCGTACCGCGCAAGAGTAACGGACTGTAACTGACGATGTGTTTGCTGTGTTATGTGCTCTCTCTCTCACTCTCCTCCTCCCATCTTTCATCCCCCCCATCCCGCTCCCATGTGTAGGGTAGCAAACCGGTTACGCTACACTGGTTAACCTCCCTGCCTTCCTTCTCCACATTTTCCTTCCTTCCTCCTTCCTTCATTCTTAAAACTTTATAGAACGCTGACCTGAGGCCGTCTGGCCCAGGCGTCTTTCCTTTGCTCAAATCTTCAATTGCTTGTTTGATTTCGTCTCTAGTAATGTGTCTTTTAAGCTCTAGTTTAATATCCTCGTCAAGCCTTGGCATTTGCTTGCCATAGTCTTTTATAAGTATATCATTTACTTGCACTTCTTTGCCAAGCAAACTACGGTATCGCTCTACAAATGCTGTTTCAATGACGTTCTTATCTGTCGAGACTTCGTTTTGGTAGCGAATTTCATATATTTCGTTTATTGTTGCATATTTTTTTCTTCACCAATCGCCCTCTTAGTTGGTCTTTCGCCTAACCAAAGCCTCTCTGAACGCGCTCTAATAACAGCGCCTTTATATTTTTCTTCTTCCATCTGTCTTTTAACATCGTCGACTTTACTTTTAAACAAACCCGGTATTCTAGACTCGGCGTTCAAAAGGAAATCAAGTGTGCACTGTAGTTTTTTTTCCTTTTGCTTTTCTTTGTCGTAGTATGCATGATCTGTCTATTGCACTTAGTTTAACGTCGCACTTGAATTGTTCCCAAGCTTCGATGAAATTTGTGTGACTGGTGGACGCTATTTCCAATTTCTCGAGTACTACTATTTGGACAAATGTGTCATCGGTTAAGAGCTGTTCATTTAATTTCCACAGTTCCCAGTTGAATGAAGAGACTTTCCGCTTTTTACCTATTTCAAACATTACGAAGCTGTGATCACTAAAACTAACATGTTTCACGGCATAGTTACAGCACATAGACAAACATCCGAATAGATATAAACGTGATCTAATCGTGCGTGGCTTTCGCCCTGAAAGTGGGTAAATTGCACTTGATTTCCACGGAATATGTCCCCTACATCGACAAGGCCACATTCATCCGCCAACGCCTTAAGCTGTAGGGCACTTTTGTCCTGTACTGGTTCATTCTTAACTGAGTCTTCGGGCATGCAAATACAATTAATATCGCCAAGCAAAATGAGTTGCCTGTCACATTTTAGAAAGCCAGCGACACAATAAAAAAACGCTTTTCTTTCTGAAATTTGGTTCGGCGCGTACACGCATATAATTCGTCATTGTACTTGGTTTAAAGAAAAGTCGCACAATGCTGACCTTCTGTCATCGGAGGTGATAACACCCCCTTCAACGATTCCAATACCTCGTTTCAGAAAGATAGCACAACCACCAGACTTTTCAACGGCATGGCAAACACCAACGTTGAAATCTAATGCGTATGTTTGGACCATGCGGTCCGCCTGCTCCTCGCTGTCTATTTTTGACTCCTATAAGGCTAGAATATCGATAGTATTTTCTTTTAGCAGACGTCTTAACTGCACTTGCCGCTTTCTTGCCGTGAGACCGCGCACATTCAGCGTGCCTATTCTTAATGCCGGTAAGGACGTTGAATTCACAGAAAGCGATAGGTCAAGCGGACCGCTGGGTGATTGGGCCGAATCGGCAGGACGCACACTTACACTGGTATAACGCACTAATTGTGAGTGCTTCGTCAAGCATGGCGAAGCCGAGGCGTTTTCCTTGTCGGTAGGCATGGCGGCGTTTCGTGCTGCGCGTCGCGCTCCAGTCTAGCGGTAAAGTCGTCCCACGGACAGCGCACTCCGCTAACGCGGAGGCCCTGTCGGTGTAGTCCTCCTGTCTGGAGGCACGTTGGGCTTCACCTTCAGGGAAGCCCTGCGGTGGGACCCTGCCTTTGGGGGCGGTTCACCGGCTTTGACCTTCTCTCAGTTGTCGTCTTCGATGGTATTTTCCCGTGGTCTCTTTGAGACAGCGACGCCAGGGTTGGTTTTTCCTCCTTCCGAGTTGATGCCCTCCATTGCGGTTCCGCTCTCTTCTGTCTCGTCTGTCTCGCTAACGGCAGCACAGTTGGTAGGAGTTTTCAAGGCCTCTGAAGTATTCTGAGGCTCGTTCTTCTTTCCATTTTGACTGACCTCAGCTTTCATAGGTCTCTTGTTTTCGGATGGGACAGAAGGCGCGGCACCCGACGTTGTCGGCTTCTCGCCTCCACTGACGGTCTCCTCCGCGTCGACTTGCTCCATGAGGTGCTCATCGACGGTGTCGCTTCACCCAGTTCCGGTCACACTGGCGTAGCTACGCGCGCAATGACTCTCGTTGTGGCCAAAGCGACGACAGAGCTTGCAACGCGGAACTCGGCACTCGAGCCGTATGTGACCGGTGCCATGGCACCGGAGGCAGAGCGGGGGTCTGCCTGGGACGTGCACGAGTGCATGATTTTCCCGACGCGAAGTTGATGAGGCAGGTCTTCCACGGTAACGCCTACCATAAGCCGTAGGGACACCAGGCGCGTGTGGGCGCCTTTGTCGTTGCAGCCTGCAACGCGCCACTTTTCCCTCGAAATTTCGCTGACCTTGCCCAAAGGACCCAGGGCGCCTTAGACTTCGTCGTCCGGAGTCGTATGTAGAAGCCAATACAGCTTCATCCTGACGTCTTGATTTCGAGGGTCTATGACGATGCATCGGTGGTCCTTTACGTTGAAGGTTGGAGCAGACAAAGTCTTTTGTTTGCCCTTTTTGTCCTTGAAAGTGATGGCCCAGACGTGCTTCATCTGAAAGGCACCGAGGGCCTCCACTTCTAGCATCAGCTGCAGATAGCCATGTGCCTCACGGAAATGCTCGACACAGTAGGGCGTCGCCTTCACGTCTCCGTCAAAAAAAAAAAAACGGTCGTTGTAACTGTCGATCCTGTAGGTAGTTGCGGCAAAATAACCTGGTAGTCATCCTTCGGTATGTCGTTCAACCTGAGACCGCGGCCCTGCTGGGCCGCTGTAACTGCCCCTTCGGAGCAAAACATTCCGTGACCGTTCACTGCGGTGGCCGGAAGTGGAATCCCTATACTAACGAGGAGGCATGCGATGTGCCAGCTAAAGCAATATATTCGTGGTATGGCCGATTGCAAGGATGCGTTGTTTACGACTGCACCTGTATCGCGCTATGTTGTGAAGTCGCCGAATGTATTGCTACAGCACGTACGCGACAGTCTTTCCGTGAACAACACACGCACGCGTCGTGTACGTTGATTACTCCGTTTGTGGTTTTTCGCTGCATGCGTGCGTGCTAGTCGTGCTCACAAAAACAAGAGGGCGAGCGCAACATTTTGCGCGCGTCGCAGCCCACAAAGTGCCACTTTATTGATGCGTTGTCATTGAGCTGTATGCGAGTGTGATAGGCAAGCGGTTAGAAGCTTGTGCGACTAAATTTGGCATCATTACGTATACCGCTTGCCACCGTCATCATTCCGCGTACAATATCGTCTCGTGGCCTGAATATTGGTTTTACACTTCGGCGTTGGCTCTACCAGCAGGCTCCAGTTGAACGTAAGTTACAGTAAATGCAACCACCCACACGTTGTGTAAATGAAAAAAAAAACAAGACGTCACAGAAGCACGCAATAAAAAGCAAAAAGAACGGTGCCATCAGCACTCGGTGTTCCCAGGTGGTCTCCCTCACAAGTACTGACCGAGCCCAATGCTGCTTAGCTTCGGGGATCGGACGAGAACCGGCGTATTCAGCATGGTATGGCCGATGGCAAGGATGCGTTGTTTACGACTGCACCTGTATCCTGCTGCTATGTTGTGCAGTCGCCGAATGTATTGCTACAGCACGTACGCGGCCGTCTTTCCGTGAGCAACACACGCACGCGTTGTGTACGTTGATTATTCCGTTTGTGTTTGTTCGCTGCATACGTGCGTGCTAGTGCTCACAAAAAAAAGAGGGCGATCGCAAGATTTTGCGCGCGTCGCAGCCCACAAAGTGCCACTTTATTGATGCGTTGTCATTGAGCTGTATGCGAGTGTGATAGGCAAGCGGTTAGAAGCTTGTGCGACTAAATTTGGCATCATTACGTATACCGCTTACCACCGTCATCATTCCGCGTACAATATCGTGTAGTGGCCTGAATATTGGTTTTACACTTCGGCGTTGGCTCTATCAGCAGGCTCCAGTTGAACGCAAGTTACAGTAAATGCAACCACCCACACGTTGTGTAAATGAAAAAAAAAACAAGACGTCACAGAAGCACGCAATCAAAAAGCAAAAAGGACGGTGCCATCAGCACTCGGTGTTCCCAGGTGGTCTCCCTCACAAGTACTGACCGAGCCCAATGCTGCTTAGCTTCGGGGATCGGACGAGAACCGGCGTATTCAGCATGGTATGGCCGATGGCAAGGATGCGTTGTTTACGACTGCACCTGTATCCTGCTGCTATGTTGTGCAGTCGCCGAATGTATTGCTACAGCACGTACGCGGCAGTCTTTCCGTGAGCAACACACGCACGCGTCGTGTACGTTGATTATTCCGTTTGTGTTTGTTCGCTGCATACGTGCGTGCTAGTGCTCACAAAAAAAAGAGGGCGATCGCAAGATTTTGCGCGCGTTGCAGCCCAAAAGGTGCCACTTTATTGATGCGTTGTCATTGAGCTGTATGCGGGTGTGATAAGTAAGCGGTTAGAAGCTTGTGCGACTAAATTTTGCATCATTACGTATACCGCTTACCACCGTCATCATTCCGCGTACAATATCGTGTAGTGGCCTGCATATTGGTTTTACACTTCGGCGTTGGCTCTACCCCTGCAGGCCCCAGTTGAACGTAAGTTACAGTAAATGCAACCACCCACACGTTGTGTAAATGAAAAAAAAAAGACGTCACAGAAGCACACAATAAAAAAAAGCAAAAAAGAAGGGTGCCATCAGCACTCGGTGTTCCCAGGTGGTCTCCCTCACAAGTACTGACCGAGCCCAATGCTGCTTAGCTTCGGGGATCGGACGAGAACCGGCGTATTCAGCATGGTATGGCCGATGGCCAGGATGCGTTGTTTACGACTGAACCTGTATCGTGCTGCTATGTGGTGCCTTCGCCGAATGTATTGCATCAGCACGTACGCGGCAGTCTTTCCGTGAACAATACACGCACGCGTCTTGTACGTTGATTACTCCGTTTGTGGTTGTTCGCTGCATGCGTGCGTGCTAGTGCTCACAAAAACAAGAGGGCGAGCGCAAGATGTTGCGCGCGTTGCAGCCCACAAGGTGCCACTTTATTGATGCGTTGTCATTGAGCTGTATGCGGGTGTGATAAGTAAGCGGTTAGAAGCTTGTGCGACTAAATTTTGCATCATTACGTATACCGCTTACCACCGTCATCATTCCGCGTACAATATCGTGTAGTGGCCTGCATATTGGTTTTACACGTCGGCGTTGGCTCTACCCCAGCAGGCCCCAGTTGAACGTAAGTTACAGTAACTGCAACCACCCACACGTTGTGTAAATGAAAAAAAAAGACGTCACAGAAGCACACAATAAAAAAGCAAAAAAGAAGGGTGCCATCAGCACTCGGTGTTCCCAGGTGGTCTCCCTCACAAGTACTGACCGAGCCCAATGCTGCTTAGCTTCGGGGATCGGACGAGAACCGGCGTATTCAGCATGGTATGGCCGATGGCCAGGAAGCGTTGTTTACGACTGCACCTGTATCGTGCTGCTAGGTTGTGCAGTCGCCGAATGTATTGCTACAGCACGTACGCGGCAGTCTTTCCGTGAACAATACACGCACGCGTCTTGTATGTTGATTACTCCGTTTGTGGTTGTTCGCTGCATGCGTGCGTGCTAGTGCTCACAAAAACAAGAGGGCGAGCGCCACATTTTGCGCGCGTTGCAGCCCACAAGGTGCCACTTTATTGATGCGTTGTCATTGAGCTGTATGCGGGTGTGATAAGTAAGCGGTTAGAAGCTTGTGCGACTAAATTTTGCATCATTACGTATACCGCTTACCACCGTCATCATTCCGCGTACAATATCGTGTAGTGGCCTGCATATTGGTTTTACACTTCGGCGTTGGCTCTACCCCTGCAGGCCCCAGTTGAACGTAAGTTACAGTAAATGCAACCACCCACACGTTGTGTAAATGAAAAAAAAGACGTCACAGAAGCACACAATAAAAAAAAGCAAAAAAGAAGGGTGCCATCAGCACTCGGTGTTCCCAGGTGGTCTCCCTCACAAGTACTGACCGAGCCCAATGCTGCTTAGCTTCGGGGATCGGACGAGAACCGGCGTATTCAGCATGGTATGGCCGATGGCCAGGATGCGTTGTTTACGACTGAACCTGTATCGTGCTGCTCTGTGGTGCCTTCGCCGAATGTATTGCATCAGCACGTACGCGGCAGTCTTTCCGTGAACAATACACGCACGCGTCTTGTACGTTGATTACTCCGTTTGTGTTTGTTCGCTGCATACGTGCGTGCTAGTGCTCACAAAAAAAAAGAGGGCGATCGCAAGATTTTGCGCGCGTCGCAGCCCACAAAGTGCCACTTTATTGATGCGTTGTCATTGAGCTGTATGCGAGTGTGATAGGCAAGCGGTTAGAAGCTTGTGCGACTAAATTTGGCATCATTACGTATACCGCTTACCACCGTCATCATTCCGCGTAGAATATCGTGTAGTGGCCTGAATATTGGTTTTACACTTCGGCGTTGGCTCTATCAGCAGGCTCCAGTTGAACGCAAGTTACAGTAAATGCAACCACCCACACGTTGTGTAAATGAAAAAAAAAAAACAAGACGTCACAGAAGCACGCAATAAAAAAGCAAAAAGGACGGTGCCATCAGCACTCGCTGTTCCCAGGTGGTCTCAGTCACAAGTACTGACCGAGCCCAATGCTGCTTAGCTTCGGGGATCGGACGAGAACCGGCGTATTCAGCATGGTATGGCCGATGGCAAGGATGCGTTGTTTACGACTGCACCTGTATCCTGCTGCTATGTTGTGCAGTCGCCGAATGTATTGCTACAGCATGTACGCGGCAGTCTTTCCGTGAGCAACACACGCACGCGTCGTGTACGTTGATTATTCCGTTTGTGTTTGTTCGCTGCATACGTGCGTGCTAGTGCTCACAAAAAAAAGAGGGCGATCGCAAGATTTTGCGCGCGTTGCAGCCCACAAGGTGCCACTTTATTGATGCGTTGTCATTGAGCTGTATGCGGGTGTGATAAGTAAGCGGTTAGAAGCTTGTGCGACTAAATTTTGCATCATTACGTATACCGCTTACCACCGTCATCATTCCGCGTACAATATCGTGTAGTGGCCTGCATATTGGTTTTACACTTCGGCGTTGGCTCTACCCCTGCAGGCCCCAGTTGAACGTAAGTTACAGTAAATGCACCACCCACACGTTGTGTAAATGAAAAAAAAGACGTCACAGAAGCACACAATAAAAAAAAGCAAAAAAGAAGGGTGCCATCAGCACTCGGTGTTCCCAGGTGGTCTCCCTCACAAGTACTGACCGAGCCCAATGCTGCTTAGCTTCGGGGATCGGACGAGAACCGGCGTATTCAGCATGGTATGGCCGATGGCCAGGATGCGTTGTTTACGACTGAACCTGTATCGTGCTGCTATGTGGTGCCTTCGCCGAATGTATTGCATCAGCACGTACGCGGCAGTCTTTCCGTGAACAATACACGCACGCGTCTTGTACGTTGATTACTCCGTTTGTGGTTGTTCGCTGCATGCGTGCGTGCTAGTGCTCACAAAAACAAGAGGGCGAGCGCAAGATGTTGCGCGCGTTGCAGCCCACAAGGTGCCACTTTATTGATGCGTTGTCATTGAGCTGTATGCGGGTGTGATAAGTAAGCGGTTAGAAGCTTGTGCGACTAAATTTTGCATCATTACGTATACCGCTTACCACCGTCATCATTCCGCGTACATTATCGTGTAGTGGCCTGCATATTGGTTTTACACGTCGGCGTTGGCTCTACCCCAGCAGGCCCCAGTTGAACGTAAGTTACAGTAACTGCAACCACCCGCACGTTGTGTAAATGAAAAAAAAAAGACGTCACAGAAGCACACAATAAAAAAGCAAAAAAGAAGGGTGCCATCAGCACTCGGTGTTCCCAGGTGGTCTCCCTCACAAGTACTGACCGAGCCCAATGCTGCTTAGCTTCGGGGATCGGACGAGAACCGGCGTATTCAGCATGGTATGGCCGATGGCCAGGATGCGTTGTTTACGACTGCACCTGTATCGTGCTGCTAGGTTGTGCAGTCGCCGAATGTATTGCTACAGCACGTACGCGGCAGTCTTTCCGTGAACAATACACGCACGCGTCTTGTACGTTGATTACTCCGTTTGTGGTTGTTCGCTGCATGCGTGCGTGCTAGTGCTCACAAAAACAAGAGGGCGAGCGCCACATTTTGCGCGCGTTGCAGCCCACAAGGTGCCACTTTATTGATGCGTTGTCATTGAGCTGTATGCGGGTGTGATAAGTAAGCGGTTAGAAGCTTGTGCGACTAAATTTTGCATCATTACCTATACCGCTTACCACCGTCATCATACCGCGTACAATATCGTTTAGTGGCCTGCATATTGGTTTTACACTTCGGCGTTGGCTCTACCCCAGCAGGCCCCAGTTGAACGTAAGTTACAGTAAATGCAACCACCCACACGTTGTGTAAATGAAAAAAAAAAGACGTCACAGAAGCATACAATAAAAAAAGCAAAAAAGAAGGGTGCCATCAGCACTCGGTGTTCCCAGGTGGTCTCCCTCACAAGTACTGACCGAGCCCAATGCTGCTTAGCTTCGGGGATCGGACGAGAACCAGCGTATTCAGCATGGTATGGCCGATGGCCAGGATGCGTTGTTTACGACTGAACCTGTATCGTGCTGCTATGTGGTGCCTTCGCCGAATGTATTGCTACAGCACGTACGCGGCAGTCTTTCCGTGAACAATACACGCATGCGTCGTGTACGTTGATTATTCCGTTTGTGGTTGTTCGCTGCATGCGTGCGTTCTAGTGCTCACAAAAACAAGAGGGCGAGCGCAACATCTTGCGCGCGTTGCAGCCCAGAAGGTGCCACTATATTGATGCGTTGTCATTGAGCTGCATGCGGGTGTTATAAGTAAGCGGTTAGAAGCTTGTGGGACTAAATTTTGCATCATTACGTATACCGCTTACCACCGTCATCATTCCGTGTACAATATCAGGTAGTGGCCTGGATATTGTTGGTGTTACACTTCGGCGTTGGCTCTACCAGCAGGCTCCAGTTGAACGTAAGTTACAGTAAATGCAACGACCCACACGTTGTGCAAATGAAAAAAAAAACAAAAACAAGACGTCACAGAAGCACGCAATAAAAAAGCAAAAGGAACGGTGCCATCAGCACTCGGTGTTCCCAGGTGGTCTCCCTCCCAAGTACTGACCGAGCCCAATGCTGCTTAGCTTCGGGGATCGGACGAGAACCGGCGTATTCAGCATGGTATGGCCGATGGCCAGGATGCGTTGTTTACGACTGCACCTGTATCGTGCTGCTAGGTTGTGCAGCCGCCGAATGTATTGCTACAGCACGTACGCGGCAGTCTTTCCGTGAACAATACACGCACGCGTCTTGTACGTTGATTACTCCGTTTGTGGTTGTTCGCTGCATGCGTGCGTGCTAGTGCTCACAAAAACAAGAGGGCGAGCGCCACATTTTGCGCGCGTTGCAGCCCACAAGGTGCCACTTCATTGATGCGTTGTCATTGAGCTGTATGCGGGTGTGATAAGTAAGCGGTTAGAAGCTTGTGCGACTAAATTTTGCATCATTACCTATACCGCTTACCACCGTCATCATTCCGCGTACAATATCGTTTAGTGGCCTGCATATTGGTTTTACACTTCGGCGTTTGCTCTACCCCAGCAGGCCCCAGTTGAACGTAAGTTACAGTAAATGCAACCACCCACACGTTGTGTAAATGAAAAAAAAGACGTCACAGAAGCATACAATAAAAAAAGCAAAAAAGAAGGGTGCCATCAGCACTCGGTGTTCCCAGGTGGTCTCCCTCACAAGTACTGACCGAGCCCAATGCTGCTTAGCTTCGGGGATCGGACGAGAACCGGCGTATTGAGCATGGTATGGCCGAGGGCAAGGATGCGTTGTTTACGACTGAACCTGTATCGTGCTGCTATGTGGTGCCTTCGCCGAGTGTATTGCTACAGCACGTACGCGGCAGTCTTTCCGTGAACAATACGCGCATGCGTCGTGTACGTTGATTATTCCGTTTGTGGATGTTCGCTGCATGCGTGCGTGCTAGTGCTCACAAAAACAAGAGGGCGAGCGCAAGATGTTGCGCGCGTTGCAGCCCAGAAGGTGCCACTATATTGATGCGTTGTCATTGAGCTGCATGCAGGTGTCATAAGTAAGCGGTTAGAAGCTTGTGGGACTAAATTTTGCATCATTACGTATACCGCTTACCACCGTCATCATTCCGCGTACAATATCGTGTAGTGGCCTGAATATTGGTGTTACACTTCGGCGTTGGCTCTACCAGCAGGCTCCAGTTGAACGTAAGTTACAGTAAATGCAACGACCCACACGTTGTGCTAATGAAAAAAAAAAACAAAACAAGACGTCACAGAAGCACGCAATAAAAAAGCAAAAGGAACGGTGCCATCAGCACTCGGTGTTCCCAGGTGGTCTCCCTCCCAAGTACTGACCGAGCCCAATGCTGCTTAGCTTCGGGGATCGGACGAGAACCGGCGTATTCAGCATGGTATGGCCGATGGCAAGGATGCGTTGTTTACGACTGCACCTGTCGTGCTGCTATGTTGTGCAGTCGCCGAATGTATTGCTACAGCACGTACGCGGCAGTCTTTCCGTGAACAATACACGCATGCGTCGTGTACGTTGATTACTCCGTTTGTGGTTGTTCGCTGCATGCGTGCGTGCTAGTGCTCACAAAAACAAGAGGGCGAGCGCAAGATTTTGCGCGCGTTGCAGCCCACAAGGTGCCACTTTATTGATGCGTTGTCATTGAGCTGTATGCGGGTGTGATAAGTAAGCGGTTAGAAGCTTGTGCGACTAAATTTTGCATTATTACGTATACCGCTTACCACCGTCATCATTCCGCGTACAATATCGTGTAGTGGCCTGAATATTGGTGTTACACTTTCTTTATTTTTTTATTTGTAGAATACCTTACAAAGCCCCTTCTTGGGGATTGAGTAAGGTGGGCATACAATCAAGTACATACAATTAACAACAATAACAAATGAAAACAGCAGCCAAGTGCACAGCCTAAATGTCATGAAACATATTAGCTACATAAAGCTGCATATGATTACAATAAAAAGGAACAATATAAGTTAGTAACAACGTATAACACTGCAAGAAAAAGGCAAAGAAATAATACAGAGCAGTGAGTGTGATATTAATGATTAAGATGGGTTAAGCGAGTTCAGTGAGCTCTTGAATTTATCACGGTCAGTTTCCAAAACTATGTTGTCGGGGAGGTTGTTCCAGAGCCGAATGGCACGTGGAATTGCAGACGAGTTAAATGCTTCTGTTTTACCATAGACGCGCGTGAAGCTATGATGATTGTATAATCTGTGCGACGTGTGCGATGGCGTTTCTAGGTGTAAGGAATGTTTGTTAGTGTGGTGGGCGTATTTATGAAATAATGACAAAAGGGCTATGTCGCGACGATTACTTAGTAGCTGAAGTGATAGGTGAATCTTTATTTGAGTTACGCTAGAACAGTAGTTATAATTTCGGGAAATGAAACGTGCGGCTCTATTTTGGATTGATTCCAGCATGGTAATTAGGTAATTTTGATGGGGAGACCAGATTGGAGCGGCGAACTCAAGTCGAAGGCGAACAAATGTTTGATATGCCAGTTTGCGGATAAGTGGAGGCGAGTTCCGAAGGTTACGTCGTAGGTAACCCAGTGATTGAGAAGCACTAGCACAGATGGCAGTAATGTGCGAAGTCCAGGAGAGTTTTGTTGAAAGATTAACGCCTAGATATTTAAATGATGTGGTCCGAGATAATGGGACATTTTTAATACAGTAAAAATAGTCCAAGTTATTGCTTTTGCGGGTGAAGGACATCACGTTACATTTTGATGAGTTTTGAGTCATTAGCCAGGTGTCACACCAATTAGTGATTTAGTTAAGATCATTTTGGAGGATCAGGTGGTCATCGGAGGTGTTAATAGAACGATAGATAATGCAGTCGTCAGCGAAAATGCGCATGCATGATGATAAGTTATTGGGTATGTCATTAATGTATATCAGAAAGAGTAAGGGACCAAGAACGCTTCCTTGTGATACACCGGATGAAACATCTGAAAGGGGTCGAGGAGAAGCTGTTAGCGAAAGTAAACTGCTGCCTGTTAGAAAGAAAATTTCGAAGCCAGGATAGTGTTAGTGAATTAAGTTTTAATGATGATAACTTCAAAAACAGGCGACAATGAGCTACGCGGTCGAAAGCTTTTGAAAACCTAGAAAGATGCTGTAAGTTTGAAGGTTTGAGTCCATGTTAAAATGCAAATCTGTCGTAAAGTCAAGCAGTTGCGTTTCGCACGACAAACCTCTCCTGAAACCATGTTGATTATGAAAAAAGAAGTTGTTCGATTCTAGATGTTGGTAAATATCAGATGCAATAATATGTTCCATCATTTTGCAGCATATGCACGTTAGTGATTTCGGTCGGTAGTTCTCAGTTAAGTTCTTGTCAGCGTCTTTGAAAATGGGTATGACTTTGGCTGTTTTCCAATCTTGGGGTATCTGACCTGTAATTAATGATTGATGAAAAATGTGAAATTAAAACTAGCTAGATACTGATACTGTATATTTTAGTAATTTAGAATTAATATTGTGAATACCTGCTGAAGATGAAACCTTCCAGTTATTAATAAGTTGAACAATACAATCAATAGTAAAGTTAATAGGTTCCATGTACCGGTAATCTAGGTCGGCAACAATGGGCAAATTAGTAATACTTTCTTTTGTGAATACGGATGAGAAAAATTTATTAAAAACTTGAGCGCACTCACTGTTAGGAATAGGAATGTTGTTTTCTTTATTGTGTAACGAGATGTCATTAGTATTGCGTTCAGGAGATAAAATTTGCCAGAATTTTCTGGGATTAGATTTGAGTAGTGAAGGAAGGTCTTGGGAAAAATATTTATTTTTGGCTACATTGAGAGCGGAGCAGTAAGAACTTAAACAGTTAAGGTACCTTTCCCAAGCTGACGGGGTGCCGGTTCGTTTTGCAGTTCTGTATGAACGTTTCTTTTTGTTTCTGAGTAGATGAAGAGACTTAGTGAACCACGGTTTGTTTTTGTCTTCGGTTATTCTGATTAAAGGAATGTTCTGCTCAACCAATGCGCATAACTTATCTCGGAACATGACCCAGTTATCATGAACAGACCTGGTGTGGAACGAAGGTAGGAAATGATGTTCAAGAAATGATTCTAGATCAATGATGATTACTTCATAATTTCCTTTGTTGTAGTCACGAATTGTCTTACTTAAGATACCTGGAAATGGTAATGAGATACTGATGGATACATTCAGTAATCTGTGGTCGCTGAAACCATCCGAGCATGTTACTTCTTCTATAGTTTCTGGGGCGTTAGTTAGTATAAGATCTAAGAGGTTAGAGCCATGGGTAGGTTCTCTATTGATCTGGAGCAGATTATAATCTAATGTTAGGCTAATGAATTCTGATGAAAAACTGCAGGATGACCACAAGTTTGGCCAATCAATGAGAGGAAGATTAAAGTCTCCTATGAGGTATGTGAACTTAGTTGGACAGAACTGGGTGGCTTTAGCAATGCTGCTGCGCAGTTCATCAATGAAGCAATGACTAATTTGGAGGGCGGTAACAAACGCCTATCAAAACTTTGGCAGAACAGCAGCGGCATGCGGCCCAGACAATCTCCATACCTGAAGATGTGTCAATAATGTATGATGCGATAGTTTTTTTAATAGCGAGGAGGACGCCACCACCTCTTCTATCTGAGCGATCGCAGCGATAAATATTATTGGTTAGTTTTACGGGAAGAATTTCAGGATCAGCTAACTCGGGGGAAAGCCAGGTTTCGGCGAGAGCTAGAATAGTGCAGTTGCAGTCTTCAAGATAGGATGAGACGAGTTCGCGTTTCGACATCAGGCTTCTAATATTAGTGAATGATATTGTTAACGATGTTGGCACTTCGGCGTTGGCTCTACCAGCAGGCTCCAGTTGAACGAAAGTTACAGTAAATGCAACCACCCATACGTTGTGCAAATGAAAAAAAAAACAAGACGTCACAGAAGCACGCAATAAAAAAGCAAAAAGAACGGTGCCATCAGCACTCAGTGTTCCCAGGTGGTCTCCCTCCCAAGTACCGACCGAGCCCAATGCTGCTTAGATTCGGGGATCGGACGAGAACCGGCGTATTCAGCATGGTATGGCCGATGGCAAGGATGCGTTGTTCACGACTGCACCTGTATCGTGCTGCTATGTTGTGCAGTCGCCGAATGTATTGCTACAGCACGTACGCGGCAGTCTTTCCGTGAACAATACACGCATGCGTCGTGTACGTTGATTACTCCGTTTGTGGTTGTTCGCTGCATGCGTGCGTGCTAGTGCTCACAAAAACAAGAGGGCGAGCGCAAGATTTTGCGCGCGTAGCAGCCCACAAGGTGCCACTTTATTGATGCGTTGTCATTGAGCTGTATGCGGGTGTAAGCGGTTAGAAGCTTGTGCGAGTAAATTTTGCATCATTACGTATACCGCTTACCACCGTCATCATTCCGCGTACAATATCGTATAGTGGCCTGAATATTGGTTTTACACTGCGGCGTTGGCTCTACCAGCAGGCTCCAGTTGAACGTAAGTTACAGTAAATGCAACCACCCACACGTTGTCCAAATGAAAAAAAAACAAGGCGTCACAGAAGCACGCAATAAAAAAGCAAAAAGAACGGTGCCATCAGCACTCGGTGTTCTCAGGTGGTCTCACTCCAAGTACTGACCGAGCCCAACGCTGCTTAGCTTCGGGGATCGGACGAGAACCGGCGTATTCAACATGGTATGGCCGATGGCAAGGATGCGTTGTTTACGACTGCACCTGTATCGTGCTGCTAGGTTGTGCAGTCGCCGAATGTATTGCTACAGGACGTAAGCGGCAGTCTTTCCGTGAACAATACACGCACGCGTCCTGTACGTTGGTTACTCCGTCTCTGGTTGTTCGCTGCATGCGTGCGTGCTAGTGCTGACAAAAACAAGAGGGCGAGCGCAACATTTTGCGCGCGCTGCAGCCCACAAGGTGCCACTTTATTGATGCGTTGTCATTGAGCTGTATGCGGGTGTGATAAGCGGTTAGAAGCTTGTGCGACTAAATTTGGCATCATTACGTATACCGCTTACCACCGTCATCATTCCGCGTACAATATCGTGTAGTGGCCTGAATATTGGTGTTACACTTCGGCGTTGGCTCTACCAGCAGGCTCCAGTTGAACGTAAGTTACAGTAAATGCAACCACCCACACGTTGTGCAAATGAAAAAAAAAAAACAAGACGACACAGAAGCACGCAATAAAAAAGCAAAAAGAACGGTGCCAGCAGCACTCGGTGATACCAGGTGGTCTCCCTCCCAAGTACTGACCGAGCCCAATGGTGCTTAGCTTCGGGGATCAGACGAGAACCGGCGTATTCAACATGGTATGGCCGATGGCAAGGATGCGTTGTTTACGACTGCACCTGTATCGTGCTGCTATGTTGTGCAGTCGCCGAATGTATTGCTACAGCACGTACGCGGCAGTCTTTCCGTGAACAATACACGCACGCGTCGTGTACGTTGATTATTCCGTTTATGGTTGTTCGCTGCACGCGTGCGTGCTAGTGCTCACAAAAACAAGAGGGCGAGCGCAACATTTTGCGCGCGTTGCAGCCCACAAGGTGCCACTTTATTGATGCGTTGTCATTGAGCTGTATGCGGGTGTGATAAGTAAGCGGTTAGAAAATTGTGCGACTAAATTTTGCATCATTACGTATACCGCTTACCACCGTCATCATTCCGCGTACAATATAGTGTAGTGGCCTGAAAATCGGTGTTACACTTTGGCGTTGGCTCTACCAGCAGGCTCCAGTTGAACGTAAGTTACAGTAAATGCAACCACCCACACGTTGTGCAAATGAAAAAAAAACAAGACGTCACAGAAGCACGCAATAAGAAAACAAAAAGAACGGTGCCATCAGCACTCGGTGTTCCCAGGTGGTCTCCCTCCCAAGTACTGACCGAGCCCAATGCTGCTTAGCTTCGGGGATCGGACGAGAACTGGCGTATTCAGCATGGATTGGCCGATGGCAAGCATGCGTTCTTTATGGCTGCAACTGTATCGTGCTGCTATGTTGTGCAGTCGCCGAATGTATTGCTACAGCACGTTCGCGGCAGTCTTTCCGCGAACAATACACGCACGCGTCGTGTACGTTGATTATTCCGTTTGTGGTTGTTCGCTGCATGCGTGCGTGCTAGTGCTCACAAAAACAAGAGGGCGAGCGCAACATTTTGCGCGCGTTGCAGCCCACAAGGTGCTACTTTATTGATGCGTCGTCATTGAGCTGTATGCGGGAGTGATAAGTAAGCGGTTAGAAGCTTGTGCGACTAAATTTTGCATCATTACGTATACCGCTTACCACCGTCATCATTCCGCGTACAATATCGTGTAGTGGCCTGAATATTGTTGGTGTTACACTTCGGCGTTGGCTCTACCAGCAGGCTCCAGTTGAACGTAAGTTACAGTAAATGCAACCACCCACACGTTGTGCAAATGAAAAAAAAACAAGACGTCACAGAAGCACGCAATAAGAAAACAAAAAGAACGGTGCCATCAGCACTCGGTGTTCCCAGGTGGTCTCCCTCCCAAGTACTGACCGAGCCCAATGCTGCTTAGCTTCGGGGATCGGACGAGAACCGGCGTATTCAGCATCGTATGGCCGATGGCGAGAATGTGCTGTTTACGACTGCACCTGTATGGTGCTGCTATGTTGTGCAGTCGCCGAATGTATTGCTACAGCATACAGCACGTACGCGACAGTCTTTCCGTGAACAATACACGCACGCGTCGTGTACGTTGATCACTCCGTTTGTGGTTGTTCGCTGCATGCGTTCGTGCTAGTGCTCACAAAAACAATAGGGCGAGCGCCACATTTTGCGCGCGTTGCAGCCCACAAGGTGCCACTTTATTGATGCGTTGTGATTGAGCTGTATGCGGGTGTGATAAGTAAGCGGTTAGAAGCTTGTGCGACTAAATTTTGCATCATTACGTATACCGCTTAGAACCGTCATCATTCCGCGTACAATGTCGTGTAGTGGCCTGAATATTGTTGGTGTTACACTTCGGCATTGGCTCTAACAGCAGGCTCCAGTTGAACGTAAGTTACAGTAAATGCAACCACCCACACGTTGTGCAAATGAAAAAAAAAAAAAACAAGACGTCACAGAAGCACGCAATAAAAAAGCAAAAAGAACGGTGCCATCAGCACTCGGTGTTCCCAGGTGGTCTCCCTCCCAAGTACTGACCGAGCCCAATGCTGCTTAGCTTCGGGGATCGGACGAGAACCGGCGTATTCAGCATGGTTTGGCCGATGGCGAGAATGTGCTGTTTACGACTGCACCTGTATCGTGCTGCTATGTTGTGCAGTCGCCGAATGTATTGCTACAGCATACAGCACGTACGCGGCAGTCTTTCCGTGAAGAATACACGCACGCGTCGTGTACGTTGATCACTCCGTTTGTGGTTGTTCGCTGCATGCGTGCGTGCTAGTGCTCACAAGAACAAGAGGGCGAGCGCCACATTTTGCGCGTGTTACAGCCCACAAGGTGCCACTTTATTGATGCGTTGTCATTGAGCTGTATGCGTGTGTGATAAGTAAGCGGTTAGAAGCTTGTGCGACTAAATTTTGCATCATTACGTATACCGCTTATAACCGTCATCATTCCGCGTACAATATCGTGTAGTGGCCTGAATATTGTTGGTGTTACACTCCGGCGTTGGCTCTACCAGCAGGCTCCAGTTGAACGAAAGTTACAGTAAATGCAACCACCCACACGTTGTGTAAATGAAACAAAAAAGAAACAAGACGTCACAGAAGCACGCAATAAAAAAGCAAAAAGAACGGTGCCATCAGCACTCGGTGTTCCCAGGTGGTCTCCCTCCCAAGTACTGACCGAGCCCAATGCATTTTAGCTTCGGGGATCGGACGAGAACCGGCGTATTCAGCATGGTATAGCCGATGGCAAGGATGCATTGTTTACGACTGCACCTGTATCGTGCTGCTATGTTGTGTAGTCGCCGAATGTACTGCTACAGCACGTACGCGGCAGTCATTCCCTGAACAATACACGCACGCGTCCTGTACGTTGATTATTCCGTTTGTGGTTGTTCGCTGCATGCGTGCGTGCTAGTGCTTACAAAAACTAGAGGGCTAGCGCAACATTTTGCGCGCGCTGCAGCCCACAAGGTGCCACTTTATTGATGCGTTGTCATTGAGCTGTATGCGGGTTTGATAAGTAAGCGGTTAGAAGCTTGTGCGACTAAATTTTCATCATTACGTATACCGCTTACCACCGTCATCATTCCGCGTACAATATCGTGTAGTGGCCTGAATATTGGTGTTACACTTCGGCGTTGGCTCTACCAGCAGGCTCCAGTTGAACGTAAGAGACAGTAAATGCAACCACGCACAGGTTGTGCAAATGAAAAAAATAAAGAAGACGTCACAGAAGCACGCAATAAAAAAGAACGGTTCCATCAGCACTCGGTGTTCCCAGGTAGTCTGCCTCCCAAGTACTGACCGAGCCCAATGCTGCTTAGCTTCAGGGATCAGACGAGAACTGGCGTATTCAGCATGGTGTGGCCGATGGCGAGAATGTGCTGTTTACGACTGCACCTGTATGGTGCTGCTATGTTGTGCAGTCGCCGAATGTATTGCTACAGCATCCAGCACGTACGCGGCAGTCTTTCCGTGAACAATACACGCACGCGTCGTGTACGTTGATCACTTCGTTTGTGGTTGTTCGCTGCATGCGTGCGTGCTAGTGCTCACAAAAACAAGAGGGCGAGCGCCAC
Organism: Dermacentor variabilis; assembly: GCF_050947875.1. Taxonomy (NCBI): domain Eukaryota; kingdom Metazoa; phylum Arthropoda; class Arachnida; order Ixodida; family Ixodidae; genus Dermacentor; species Dermacentor variabilis. The sequence goes on from NC_134571.1 coordinate 205,876,244, forward strand.
ATTTTGCGCGCGTTGCAGCCCACAAGGTGCCACTTTATTGATGCGTTGTCATTGAGCTGTATGCGGGTGTGATAAGTAAGCGGTTAGAAGCTTGTGCGACTAAATTTTGCATGATTACGTATACCGCTTACCACCGTCATCATTCCGCGTACAATATCGTGTAGTGGCCTGAATATTGTTGGTGTTACACTTCGGCGTTGGCTCTACCTGCAGGCTCCAGTTGAACGTAAGTTACAGTAAATGCAACCACCCACACGTTGTGCAAATGAAAAAAAAACAAGACGTCACAAAAGCACGCAATAAAAAAGCAAAAATAACGGTGCCATCAGCACTCGGTGTTCCCAGGTGGTCTCCCTCCCAAGTACTGACCGAGCCCAATGCTGCTTAGCTTCGGGGATCGGACGAGAACCGGCGTATTCAGCATGGTATGGCCGATGGCAAGGATGCGTTGTTTACGACTGCACCTGTATCGTGCTGTATGTTGTGCAGTCGCCGAATTTATTGCTACAGCACGTACGCGGCAGTCTTTCCGTGAACAATACACGCACGCGTCGTGTACGTTGATTATTCCGTTTGTGGTTGTTCGCTGCATGCGTGCGTGCTAGTGCTCACAAAAACAAGAGGACGAGCGCAAAATTTTGCACGCGTTGAAGCCCACAAGGTGCCACTTTATTGATGCGTTGTCATTGAGCTGTATGCGGGTGTGATAAGTAAGCGGTTAGAAGCTTGTGCGACTAAAGTTTGCATCATTACGTATACCGCTTACCACCGTCATGATTCCGCGTACAATATCGTGTAGTGGCCTGAATATTGTTGGTGTTACACTTCGCCGTTGACTCTACCAGCAGGCTCCAGTTGAACGTAAGTTACAGTAAATGCAACCACCCACACGTTGTGCAAATGAAAAAAAAACAAGACGTCACAGAAGCACGCAATAAGAAAGCAAAAAGAACGGTGCCATCAGCACTCGGTGTTCCCAGGTGGTCTCCCTCCCAAGTACTGACCGAGCCCAATGCTGCTTAGCTTCGGGGATCGGACGAGAACCGGCGTATTCAGCATGGTATGGCCGATGGCGAGAATGTGCTGTTTACGACTGCACCTGTATCGTGCTGCTATGTTGTGCAGTCGCCGAATGTATTGCTACAGCATACAGCACGTACGCGGCAGTCTTTCCGTGAACAATACACGCACGCGTCGTGTACGTTGATCACTCCGTTTGTGGTTGTTCGCTGCATGCGTGCGTGCTAGTGCTCACAAAAACAACAGGGCGAGCGCCACATTTGCGCGCGTTGCAGCCCACAAGGTGCCACTTTATTGATGCGTTGTCATTGAGCTGTATGCGGGTGTGATAAGTAAGCGGTCAGAAGCTTGTGCGACTAAATTTTGCATCATTACGTATACCGCTTAGCACCGTCATCATTCTGCGTACAATATCGTGTAGTGGCCTGAATATTGTTTGTGTTACACTTCGGCGTTGGCTCTACCAGCAGGCTCCATTTGAACGTAAGTTACAGTAAATGCAACCACCCACACGTTGTGCGATTAAATAAGAAAAACAAGACGTCACAGAAGCACGCAATAAAAAAGCAAAAAGAACGGTGCCATCAACACTCGGTGTTCCCACGTGGTCTCCCTCCCAAGTACTGACCGAGCCCAATGTTGCTTAGCTTCGGGGATCGGACGAGAACCGGCGTATTCAGCATGGTGTGGCCGATGGCGAGAATGTGCTGTTTACGACTGCACCTGTATCGTGCTGCTATGTTGTGCGGTCGCCGAATGTATTGCTACAGCTTACAGCACGTACGCGGCAGTCTTTCCGTGAACAATACACGCACGCGTCGTGTACGCTGATCACTCCGTTTGTGGTTGTTCGCTACATGCGTGCGTGCTAGTGCTCACAAAAACAAGAGGGCGAGCGCCACATTTTGCGCGCGTTGCAGCCCACAAGGTGCCACTTTATTGATGCGTTGTCATTGAGCTGTATGCGGGTGTGATAAGTAAGCGGTTAGAAGCTTGTGCGACTAAATTTTGCATCATTACGTATACCGCTTACCACCATCAACATTCCACGTACAATATCGTGTAGTGGCCTGAATATTGCTGGTGTTACACTTCGGCGTTGGCTCTACCAGGAGGCTCCAGTTGAACCTAACTTACAGTAAATGCAACCACCCACACGTTGTGCAAATGAAAAAAAAAAAGACGTCACAGAAGCACGCAATAAAAAAGCAAAAAGAACGGTGCCATCATCACTCGGTGTTCCCAGGTGGTCTCCCTCCCAAGTACTGACCGAGCCCAATGCTGCTTAGCTTCGGGGATCGGACGAGAACCGGCGTATTCAGCATGGCATGGCCGATGGCAAGGATGCGTTGTTTACGACTGCACCTGTATCGTGCTGTATGTTGTGCAGTCGCCGAATTTATTGCTACAGCACGTACGCGGCAGTCTTTCCGTGAACAATACACGCACGCGTCGTGTACGTTGATTATTCCGTTTGTGGTTGTTCGCTGCATGCGTGCGTGCTAGTGCTCACAAAAACAAGAGGACGAGCGCAAAATTTTGCACGCGTTCAAGCCCACAAGGTGCCACTTTATTGATGCGTTGTCATTGAGCTGTATGCGGGTGTGATAAGTAAGCGGTTAGAAGCTTGTGCGACTAAATTTTGCATCATTACGTATACCGCTTACCACCGTCATCATTCCGCGTACAATATCGTGTAGTGGCCTGAATATTGTTGGTGTTACACTTCGGCGTTGACTCTACCAGCAGGCTCCAGTTGAACGTAAGTTACAGTAAATGCAACCACCCACACGTTGTGCAAATGAAAAAAAAACAAGACGTCACAGAAGCACGCAATAAGAAAGCAAAAAGAACGGTGCCATCAGCACTCGGTGTTCCCAGGTGGTCTCCCTCCCAAGTACTGACCGAGCCCAATGCTGCTTAGCTTCGGGGATCGGACGAGAACCGGCGTATTCAGCATGGTATGGCCGATGGCGAGAATGTGCTGTTTACGACTGCACCTGTATCGTGCTGCTATGTTGTGCAGTCGCCGAATGTATTGCTACAGCACACAGCACGTACGCGGCAGTCTTTCCGTGAAGAATACACGCACGCGTCGTGTACGTTGATCACTCCGTTCGTGGTTGTTCGCTGCATGCGTGCGTGCTAGTGCTCACAAAAACAATAGGGCGAGCGCCACATTTGCGCGCGTTGCAGCCCACAAGGTGCCACTTTATTGATGCGTTGTCATTGAGCTGTATGCGGGTGTGATAAGTAAGCGGTTAGAAGCTTGTGCGACTAAATTTTGCAACATTACGTATACCGCTTAGCACCGTCATCATTCTGCGTACAATATCGTGTAGTGGCCTGAATATTGTGGGTGTTACACTTCGGCGTTGGCTCTACCAGCAGGCTCCATTTGAACGTAAGTTACAGTAAATGCAACCACCCACACGTTGTGCGATTAAATAAGAAAAACAAGACGTCACAGAAGCACGCAATAAAAAAGCAAAAAGAACGGTGCCATCAGCACTCGGTGTTCCCACGTGGTCTCCCTCCCAAGTACTGACCGAGCCCAATGTTGCTTAGCTTCGGGGATCGGACGAGAACCGGCGTATTCAGCATGGTGTGGCCGATGGCGAGAATGTGCTGTTTACGACTGCACCTGTATCGTGCTGCTATGTTGTGCGGTCGCCGAATGTATTGCTACAGCATACAGCACGTACGCGGCAGTCTTTCCGTGAACAATACACGCACGCGTCGTGTACGTTGATCACTCCGTTTGTGGTTGTTCGCTGCATGCGTGCGTGCTAGTGCTCACAAAAACAAGAGGGCGAGCGCCACATTTTGCGCGCGTTGCAGCCCACAAGGTGCCACTTTATTGATGCGTCGTCATGAAGCTGTATGCGGGTGTGATAAGTAAGCGGTTAGAAGCTTGTGCGACTAGATTTTGCATCATTACGTATACCGCTTACCACCGTCATCATTCCGCGTACAATATCGTGTAGTGGACTGAATATTGTTGGTGTTACACTTCGGCGTTGGCTCTACCAGCAGGCTCCAGTTGAACGTAAGTTACAGTAAATGCAACCACCCACACGTTGTGCAAAAGAAAAAAAAAAACAAGACGTCACAGAAGCACGCAATAAAAAAAGCAAAAAGAACGGTGCGCTCAGCACTCGGTGTTCCCAGGTGGTCTCCCTCCCAAGTACTGACCGAGCCCAATGCTGCTTAGCTTCGGGGATCGGACGAGAACCCGCGTATTCAGCATGGTATGGCCGATGGCGAGAATGTGCAGTTTACGACTGCACCTGTATCGTGCTGCTATGTTGTGCAGTCGCCGAATGTATTGCTACAGCATACAGCACGTACGCGGCAGTCTTTCCGTTAACAATACACGCACGCGTCGTGTACGCTGATCACTCCGTTTGTGGTTGTTCGCTACATGCGTGCGTGCTAGTGCTCACAAAAACAAGAGGGCGAGCGCCACATTTTGCGCGGGTTGCAGCCCACAAGGTGCCACTTTATTGATGCGTTGTCATTGAGCTGTATGCGGGTGTGATAAGTAAGTGGTTAGAAGCTTGTGCGACTAAATTTTGCATCATTACGTATACCGCTTACCACCGTCATCATTCTGCGTACAATATCGTGTAGTGGCTTGAATATTGTAGGTGTTACACTTCGGCGTTGGCTCTACCAGCAGGCTCCATTTGAACGTAAGTTACAGTAAATGCAACCACCCACACGTTGTGCAAATGAAAAAAAAACAAGACGTCACAGAAGCACGCAATAAAAAAGCAAAAAGAACGGTGCCATCAGCACTCGGTGTTCCCAGGTGGTCTCCCTCCCAAGTACTGACCGAGCCCAATGCTGCTTAGCTTCGGGGATTGGACGAGAACCGGCGTATTCAGCATGGTATGGCCGATGGCGAGAATGTGCTGTTTACGACTGCACCTGTATCGTGCTGCTATGTTGTGCAGTCGCCGAATGTATTGCTACAGCTTACAGCACGCACGCGGCAGTCTTTCCGTTAACAATACACGCACGCGTCGTGTACGCTGATCACTCCGTTTGTGGTTGTTCGCTACATGCGTGCGTGCTAGTGCTCACAAAAACAAGAGGGCGAGCGCCACATTTTGCGCGCGTTGCAGCCCAAAAGGTGCCACTTTATTGATGCGTTATCATTGAGCTGTATGCGGGTGTGATAAGTAAGCGGTTAGAAGCTTGTGCGACTAAATTTTGCATCATTACGTATACCGCTTACCACCATCATCATTCCGCGTGCAATATCGTGTAGTGGCCTGAATATTGCTGGTGTTACACTTCGGCGTTGGCTCTTCCAGCAGGCTCCAGTTGAACCTAAGTTACAGTAAATGCAACCACGCACACGTTGTGCAAATGAAAAAAAAAACAAGACGTCACAGAAGCACGCAATAAAAAAGCAAAAAGAACGGTGCCACCAGCACTCGGTGTTCATAGGTGGTCTCCCTCCCAAGTACTGACCGAGCCCAATGCTGCTTAGCTTCGGGAACGGACGAGATCCGGCGTATTCAGCATGGTATGGCCGACGGCGAGAATGTGCTGTTTACGACTGCACCTGTATCGTGCTGCTATGTTGTGCAGTCGCCAAATGTATTGCTACAGCATACAGCACGTACGCGGCAGTCTTTCCGTGAACAATACACGCACGCGTCGTGTACGTTGATCACTCCGTTTGCGGTTGTTCGCTGCATGCGTGCGTGCTAGTGCTCACAAAAACAAGAGGGCGAGCGCCACATTTTGCGCGCGTTGCAGCCCACAAGGTGCCACTTTATTGATGCGTTGTCATTGAGCTGTATGCGGGTGTGATAAGTAAGCGGTTAGAAGCTTGTGCGACTAAATTTTGCATAATTACGTATACCGCTTACCACCGTCATGATTCCGCGTACAATATCGTGTAGTGGCCTGAATATTGTTGGTGTTACACGTCGGCGTTGGCTCTACCAGCAGGCTCCAGTTGAACGTAAGTTACAGTAAATGCAACCACCCACACGTTGTGCAAATAAAAAAAAAAACAAGACGTCACAGGAGCACGCAATAAAAAAGAAGAAAGAACGGTGCCATCAGCACTCGGTGTTCCCAGGTGGTATCCCTCCCAAGTACTGACCGAGCCCATTGCTGCTTAGCTTCGGGGAACGGACGAGAACCGGCGTATTCAGCATGGCATGGCCGATGGCAAGGATGCGTTGTTTACGACTGCACCTGTATCGTGCTGTATGTTGTGCAGTCGCCGAATGTATTGCTACAGCACGTACGCGGCAGTCTTTCCGTGAACAATACACGCACGCGTCGTGTAAGTTGATTATTCCGTTTGTGGTTGTTCGCTGCATGCGTGCGTGCTAGTGCTCACAAAAACAAGAGGACGAGCGCAAAATTTTGCACGCGTTGAAGCCCACAAGGTGCCACTTTATTGATGCGTTGTCATTGAGCTGTATGCGGGTGTGATAAGTAAGCGGTTAGAAGTTTGTGCGACTAAATTTTGCATCATTACGTATACCGCTTACCACCGTCATCATTCCGCGTACAATATCGTGTAGTGGCCTGAATATTGTTGGTGTTACACTTCGGCGTTGGCTCTACCAGCAGGCTCCAGTTGAACGTAAGTTACAGTAAATGCAACCACCCACACGTTGTGCAAATGAAAAAAAAAACAAGACGTCACAGAAGCACGCAATAAGAAAGCAAAAAGAACGGTGCCATCAGCACTCGGTGTTCCCAGGTGGTCTCCCTCCCAAGTACTGACCGAGCCCAATGCTGCTTAGCTTCGGGGATCGGACGAGAACCGGCGTATTCAGCATGGTATGGCCGATGGCGAGAATGTGCTGTTTACGACTGCACCTGTATCGTGCTGCTATGTTGTGCAGTCGCCGAATGTATTGCTACAGCATACAGCACGTACGCGGCAGTCTTTCCGTGAACAATACACGCACGCGTCGTGTACGTTGATCACTCCGTTTGTGGTTGTTCGCTGCATGCGTGCGTGCTAGTGCTCACAAAAACAATAGGGCGAGCGCCACATTTGCGCGCGTTGCAGCCCACAAGGTACCACTTTATTGATGCGTTGTCATTGAGCTGTATGCGGGTGTGATAAGTAAGCGGTTAGAAGCTTGTGCGACTAAATTTTGCATCATTACGTATACCGCTTAGCACCGTCATCATTCTGCGTACAATATCGTGTAGTGGCCTGAATATTGTGGGTGTTACACTTCGGCGTTGGCTCTACCAGCAGGCTCCATTTGAACGTAAGTTACAGTAAATGCAACCACCCACACGTTGTGCGATTAAATAAGAAAAAGAAGACGTCACAGAAGCACGCAATAAAAAAGCAAAAAGAACGGTGCCATCAGCACTCGGTGTTCCCACGTGGTCTCCCTCCCAAGTACTGACCGAGCCCATTGCTGCTTAGCTTCGGGGATCGGACGAGAACCGGCGTATTCAGCATGGCATGGCCGATGGCAAGGATGCGTTGTTTACGACTGCACCTGTATCGTGCTGTATGTTGTGCAGTCGCCGAATGTATTGCTACAGCACGTACGCGGCAGTCTTTCCGTGAACAATACACGCACGCGTCGTGTGCGTTGATCATTCCGTTTGTGGTTGTTCGCTGCATGCGTGCGTGCTAGTGCTCACAAAAACAAGAGGGCGAGCGCCACATTTTGCGTGCGTTGCAGCCCACAAGGTGCCACTTTCTTGATGCGTCGTCATGGAGCTGTATGCCGGTGTGATAAGTAAGCGGTTAGAAGCTTGTGCGACTAAATTTTGCATCATTACGTATACCGCTTACCACCGTCATCATTCCGCGTACAATATCGTGTAGTGGACTGAATATTGTTGGTGTTACACTTCGGCGTTGGCTCTACCAGCAGGCTCCAGTTGAACGTAAGTTAAAGTAAATGCAACCACCCACACGTTGTGCAAATGAAAAAAAAAACAAGACGTCACAGAAGCACGCAATAAAAAATCAAAAAGAACGGTGCCATCAGCACTCGGTGTTCCCAGGTGGTCTCCCTCCCAAGTACTGACCGAGCCCAATGCTGCTTAGCTTCGGGGATCGGACGAGAACCGGCGTATTCAGCATGGTATGGCCGATGGCGAGAATTTGCTGTTTACGACTGCACCTGTATCGTGCTGCTATGTTGTGCAGTCGCCGAATGTATTGCTACAGCATACAGCACGTACGCGGCCGTCTTTCCGTGAACAATACTCGCACGCGTCGTGTACGTTGATCACTCCGTTTGTGGTTGTTCGCTGCATGCGTGCGTGCTAGTGCTCACAAAAACAAGAGGGCAAGCGCCACATTTTGCGCACGTTGTAGCCCACACGGTGCCACTTTATTGATGCGTTGTCATTGAGCTCTATGCGGGTGTGATAAGTAAGCGGTAGGAAGCTTGTGCGACTAAATTTTGCATCATTACGTATACCCCTTACCACCGTCATCATTCCGCGTACAATATCGTGTAGTGGCCTGAATATTGTTGGTGTTACACTTCGGCGTTGGCTCTACCAGCAGGCTCCAGTTGAACGTAAGTTACAGTAAATGCAACCACCCACGCGTTGTGCAAATGAAAAAAAAAAGAAGACGTCACAGAAGCACGCAACAAGAAAGCAAAAAGAACGGTGCCATCAGCACTCGGTGTTCCCAGGTGGTCTCCCTCCCAAGTACTGACCGAGCCCAATGCTTCTTAGCTTCGGGGATCGGACGAGAACCGGCGTATTCAGCATGGTATGGACGATGGCGAGAATGTGCTGTTTACGACTGCACCTGTATCGTGCTGCTATGTTGTGCAGTCGCCGAATGTATTGCTGCAGCATACAGCACGTACGCGGCAGTCTTTCCGTGAACAATACACGCACGCGTCGTGTACGTTGATCACTCCGTTTGTGGTTGTTCGCTGCATGCGTGTGTGCTAGTGCTCACAAAAACAATAGGGCGAGCGCCACATTTTGCGCGCGTTGCAGCCCACAAGGTGCCACTTTATTGATGCGTTGTCATTGAGCCGTATGCGGGTGTGATAAGTAAGTGGTTAGAAGCTTGTGCGACTAAATTTTGCATCATTACGTATACCGCTTACCACCGTCATCATTCTGCGTACAATATCGTGTAGTGGCTTGAATATTGTGGGTGTTACACTTCGGCGTAGGCTCTACCAGCAGGCTCCATTTGAACGTAAGTTACAGTAAATGCAACCACCCACACGTTGTGCGATTAAATAAGAAAAACAAGACGTCACAGAAGCACGCAATAAAAAAGCAAAAAGAACGGTGCCATCAGCACTCGGTGTTCCCACGTGGTCTCCCTCCCAAGTACTGACCGAGCCCATTGCTGCTTAGCTTCGGGGATCGGACGAGAACAGGCGTATTCAGCATGGCATGGCCGATGGCAAGGATGCGTTGTTTACGACTGCACCTGTATCGTGCTGTATGTTGTGCAGTCGCCGAATGTATTGCTACAGCACGTACGCGGCAGTCTTTCCGTGAACAATACACGCACGCGTCGTGTACGTTGATCACTCCGTTTGTGGTTGTTCGCTGCATGCGTGCGTGCTAGTGCTCACAAAAACAAGAGGGCGAGCGCCACATTTTGCGTGCGTTGCAGCCCACAAGGTGCCACTTTATTGATGCGTCGTCATGGAGCTGTATGCGGGTGTGATAAGTAAGCGGTTAGAAGCTTGTGCGACTAAATTTTGCATCATTACGTATACCGCTTACCACCGTCATCATTCCGCGTACAATATCGTGTAGTGGACTGAATATTGTTGGTGTTACACTTCGGCGTTGGCTCTACCAGCAGGCTCCAGTTGAACGTAAGTTAAAGTAAATGCAACCACCCACACGTTGTGCAAATGAAAAAAAAAACAAGACGTCACAGAAGCACGCAATAAAAAATCAAAAAGAACGGTGCCATCAGCACTCGGTGTTCCCAGGTGGTCTCCCTCCCAAGTACTGACCGAGCCCAATGCTGCTTAGCTTCGGGGATCGGACGAGAACCGGCGTATTCAGCATGGTATGGCCGATGGCGAGAATGTGCTGTTTACGACTGCACCTGTATCGTGCTGCTATGTTGTGCAGTCGCCGAATGTATTGCTACAGCATACAGCACGTACGCGGCCGTCTTTCCGTGAACAATACACGCACGCGTCGTGTACGTTAATCACTCCGTTTGTGGTTGTTCGCTGCATGCGTGCGTGCTAGTGCTCACAAAAACAAGAGGGCAAGCGCCACATTTTGCGCGCGTTGCAGCCCACAAGGTGCCACTTTATTGATGCGTTGTCATTGAGCCGTATGCGGGTGTGATAAGTAAGCGGTTAGAAGCTTGTGCGACTAAATTTTGCATCATTACGTATACCGCTTACCACCGTCATCATTCTGCGTACAATATCGTGTAGTGGCTTGAATATTGTGGGTGTTACACTTCGGCGTTGGCTCTACCAGCAGGCTCCATTTGAACGTAAGTTACAGTAAATGCAACCACCCACACGTTGTGCAAATGAAAAAAAAAAAACAAGACTTCACAGAAGCACGCAATAAAAAAGCAAAAAGAACGGTGCCATCAGCACTCGGTGTTCCCAGGTGGTCTCCCTCCCAAGTACTGACCGAGCCCAATGCTGCATAGCTTCGGGGATCGGACGAGAACCGGCGTATTCAGCATGGTATGGCCGATGGCGAGAATGTGCTGTTTACGACTGCACCTGTATCGTGCTGCTATGTTGTGCAGTCGCCGAATGTATTGCTACAGCTTACAGCACGCACGCGGCAGTCTTTCCGTTAACAATACACGCACGCGTCGTGTACGCTGATCACTCCGTTTGCGGTTGTTCGCTGCATGCGTGCGTGCTAGTGCTCACAAAAACAAGAGGGCGAGCGCCACATTTTGCGCGCGTTGCAGCCCACAAGGTGCCACTTTATTGATGCGTTGTCATTGAGCTGTATGCGGGTGTGATAAGTAAGCGGTTAGAAGCTTGTGCGACTAACTTTTGCATCATTACGTATACCGCTTACCACCGTCATCATTCCGCGTACAATATCGTGTAGTGGCCTGAATATTGTTGGTGTTACACTTCGGCGTTGGCTCTACCAGCAGGCTCCAGTTGAACGTAAGTTACAGTAAATGCAACCACCCACACGTTGTGCAAATGAAAAAAAAAACAAGACGTCACAGAAGCACGCAATAAAAAATCAAAAAGAACGGTGCCATCAGCACTCGGTGTTCCCAGGTGGTCTCCCTCCCAAGTACTGACCGAGCCCAATGCTGCTTAGCTTCGGGGATCGGACGAGAACCGGCGTATTCAGCATGGTATGGCCGATGGCGAGAATGTGCTGTTTACGACTGCACCTGTATCGTGCTGCTATGTTGTGCAGTCGCCGAATGTATTGCTACAGCATACAGCACGTACGCGGCCGTCTTTCCGTGAACAATACACGCACGCGTCGTGTACGTTGATCACTCCGTTTGTGGTTGTTCGCTGCATGCGTGCGTGCTAGTGCTCACAAAAACAAGAGGGCAAGCGCCACATTTTGCGCACGTTGTAGCCCACAAGGTGCCACTTTATTGATGCGTTGTCATTGAGCTGTATGCGGGTGTGATAAGTAAGCGGTAGGAAGCTTGTGCGACTAAATTTTGCATCATTACGTATACCGCTTACCACCGTCATCATTCCGCGTACAATATCGTATAGTGGCCTGAATATTGTTGGTGTTACACTTCGGCGTTGGCTCTACCAGCAGGCTCCAGTTGAACGTAAGTTACAGTAAATGCAACCACCCACACGTTGTGCAAATGAAAAAAAAAACAAGACGTCACAGAAGCACGCAATAAGAAAGCAAAAAGAACGGTGCCATCAGCACTCGGTGTTCCCAGGTGGTCTCCCTCCCAAGTACTGACCGAGCCCAATGCTGCTTAGCTTCGGGGATCGGACGAGAACCGGCGTATTCAGCATGGTATGGCCGATGGCGAGAATGTGCTGTTTACGACTGCACCTGTATCGTGCTGCTATGTTGTGCAGTCGCCGAATGTATTGCAACAGCTTACAGCACGCACGCGGCAGTCTTTCCGTTAACAATACACGCACGCGTCGTGTACGCTGATCACTCCGTTTGCGGTTGTTCGCTGCATGCGTGCGTGCTAGTGCTCACAAAAACAAGAGGGCGAGCGCCACATTTTGCGCGCGTTGCAGCCCACAAGGTGCCACTTTATTGATGCGTTGTCATTGAGCTGTATGCGGGTGTGATAAGTAAGGGGTTAGAAGCTTGTGCGACTAAATTTTGCATCATTACGTATACCGCTTACCACCGTCATCATTCCGCGTACAATATCGTGTAGTGGCCTGAATATTGTTGGTGTTACACTTCGGCGTTGGCTCTACCAGCAGGCTCCAGTTGAACGTAAGCTACAGTAAATGCAGCCACCCACACGTTGTGCAAATGAAAAAAAAACAAGACGTCACAGAAGCACGCAATAAAAAAGCAAAAAGAGCGGTGCCATCATCACTCGGTGTTCCCAGGTGGTCTCCCTCCCAAGTACTGACCGAGCCCATTGCTGCTTAGCTTCCGGGATCGGACGAGAACCGGCGTATTCAGCATGGCATGGCCGATGGCAAGGATGCGTTGTTTACGACTGCACCTGTATCGTGCTGTATGTTGTGCAGTCGCCGAATGTATTGCTACAGCACGTACGCGGCAGTCTTTCCGTGAACAATACACGCACGCGTCGTGTAAGTTGATTATTCCGTTTGTGGTTGTTCGCTGCATGCGTGCGTGCTAGTGTTCACAAAAACAAGAGGACGAGCGCAAAATTTTGCACGCGTTGAAGCCCACAATGTGCCACTTTCTTGATGCGTTGTCATTGAGCTGTATGCGGGTGTGATAAGTAAGCGGTTAGAAGTTTGTGCGACTAAATTTTGCATCATTACGTATACCGCTTACCACCGTCATCATTCCGCATACAATATCGTGTAGTGGCCTGAATATTGTTGGTGTTACACTTCGGCGTTGGCTCTACCAGCAGGCTCCAGTTGAACGTAAGTTACAGTAAATGCAACCACCCACACGTTGTGCAAATGAAAAAAAAAAACAAGACGTCACAGAAGCACGCAATAAGAAAGCAAAAAGAACGGTGCCATCAGCACTCGGTGTTCCCAGGTGGTCTCCCTCCCAAGTACTGACCGAGCCCAATGCTGCTTAGCTTCGGGGATCGGACGAGAACCGGCGTATTCAGCATGGTATGGCCGATGGCGAGAATGTGCTGTTTACGACTGCACCTGTATCTTGCTGCTATGTTGTGCAGTCGCCGAATGTATTGCTACAGCATACAGCACGTACGCGGCAGTCTTTCCGTGAACAATACACGCACGCGTCGTGTACGCTGATCACTCCGTTTGCGGTTGTTCGCTGCATGCGTGCGTGCTAGTGCTCACAAAAACAAGAGGGCGAGCGCCACATTTTGCGCGCGTTGCAGCCCACAAGGTGCCACTTTATTGATGCGTTGTCATTGAGCCGTATGCGGGTGTGATAAGTAAGCGGTTAGAAGCTTGTGCGACTACATTTTGCATCATTACGTATACCGCTTACCACCGTCATCATTCTGCGTACAATATCGTGTAGTGGCTTGAATATTGTGGGTGTTACACTTCGGCGTTGGCTCTACCAGCAGGCTCCATTTGAACGTAAGTTACAGTAAATGCAACCACCCACACGTTGTGCAAATGAAAAAAAAACAAGACGACACAGAGGCACGCAATAAAAAAGCGAAAAGAACGGTGCCATCAGCACTCGGTGTTCCCAGGTGGTCTCCCTCCCAAGTACTGACCGAGCCCAATGCTGCATAGCTTCGGGGATCGGACGAGAACCGGCGTATTCAGCATGGTATGGCCGATGGCGAGAATGTGCTGTTTACGACTGCACCTGTATCGTGCTGCTATGTTGTGCAGTCGCCGAATGTATTGCTACAGCTTACAGCACGCACGCGGCAGTCTTTCCGTTAACAATACACGCACGCGTCGTGTACGCTGATCACTCCGTTTGCGGTTGTTCGCTGCATGCGTGCGTGCTAGTGCTCACAAAAACAAGAGGGCGAGCGCCACATTTTGCGCGCGTTGCAGCCCACAAGGTGCCACTTTATTGATGCGTTGTCATTGAGCTGTATGCGGGTGTGATAAGTAAGCGGTTAGAAGCTTGTGCGACTAAATTTTGCATCATTACGTATACCGCTTACCACCGTCATCATTCCGCGTACAATATCGTGTAGTGGCCTGAATATTGTTGGTGTTACACTTCGGCGTTGGCTCTACCAGCAGGCTCCAGTTGAACGTAAGCTACAGTAAATGCAACCACCCACACGTTGTGCAAATGAAAAAAAAAAACAAGACGTCACAGAAGCACGCAATAAAAAAGCAAAAAGAGCGGTGCCATCATCACTCGGTGTTCCCAGGTGGTCTCCCTCCCAAGTACTGACCGAGCCCATTGCTGCTTAGCTTCGGGGATCGGACGAGAACCGGCGTATTCAGCATGGCATGGCCGATGGCAAGGATGCGTTGTTTACGACTGCACCTGTATCGTGCTGTATGTTGTGCAGTCGCCGAATGTATTGCTACAGCACGTACGCGGCAGTCTTTCCGTGAACAATACACGCACGCGTCGTGTAAGTTGATTATTCCGTTTGTGGTTGTTCGCTGCATGCGTGCGTGCTAGTGCTCACAAAAACAAGAGGACGAGCGCAAAATTTTGCACGCGTTGAAGCCCACAAGGTGCCACTTTATTGATGCGTTGTCATTGAGCTGTATGCGGGTGTGATAAGTAAGCGGTTAGAAGTTTGTGCGACTAAATTTTGCATCATTACGTATACCGCTTACCACCGTCATCATTCCGCATACAATATCGTGTAGTGGCCTGAATATTGTTGGTGTTACACTTCGGCGTTGGCTCTACCAGCAGGCTCCAGTTGAACGTAAGTTACAGTAAATGCAACCACCCACACGTTGTGCAAATGAAAAAAAAAACAAGACGTCACAGAAGCACGCAATAAGAAAGCAAAAAGAACGGTGCCATCAGCACTCGGTGTTCCCAGGTGGTCTCCCTCCCAAGTACTGACCGAGCCCAATGCTGCTTAGCTTCGGGGATCGGACGAGAACCGGCGTATTCAGCATGGTATGGCCGATGGCGAGAATGTGCTGTTTACGACTGCACCTGTATCTTGCTGCTATGTTGTGCAGTCGCCGAATGTATTGCTACAGCATACAGCACGTACGCGGCAGTCTTTCCGTGAACAATACACGCACGCGTCGTGTACGCTGATCACTCCGTTTGCGGTTGTTCGCTGCATGCGTGCGTGCTAGTGCTCACAAAAACAAGAGGGCGAGCGCCACATTTTGCGCGCGTTGCAGCCCACAAGGTGCCACTTTATTGATGCGTTGTCATTGGGCTGTATGCGGGTGTGATAAGTAAGCGGTTAGAAGTTTGTGCGACTAAATTTTGCATCATTACGTATACCGCTTACCACCGTCATCATTCCGCATACAATATCGTGTAGTGGCCTGAATATTGTTGGTGTTACACTTCGGCGTAGGCTCTACCAGCAGGCTCCAGTTGAACGTAAGCTACAGTAAATGCAACCACCCACACGTTGTGCAAATGAAACAAAAAAAACAAGACGTCACAGAAGCACGCAATAAAAAAGCAAAAAGAGCGGTGCCATCATCACTCGGTGTTCCCAGGTGGTCTCCCTCCCAAGTACTGACCGAGCCCATTGCTGCTTAGCTTCGGGGATCGGACGAGAACCGGCGTATTCAGCATGGCATGGCCGATGGCAAGGATGCGTTGTTTACGACTGCACCTGTATCGTGCTGTATGTTGTGCAGTCGCCGAATGTATTGCTACAGCACGTACGCGGCAGTCTTTCCGTGAACAATACACGCACGCGTCGTGTAAGTTGATTATTCCGTTTGTGGTTGTTCGCTGCATGCGTGCGTGCTAGTGCTCACAAAAACAAGAGGACGAGCGCAAAATTTTGCACGCGTTGAAGCCCACAAGGTGCCACTTTATTGATGCGTTGTCATTGAGCTGTATGCGGGTGTGATAAGTAAGCGGTAGGAAGCTTGTGCGACTAAATTTTGCATCATTACGTATACCGCTTACCACCGTCATCATTCCGCGTACAATATCGTATAGTGGCCTGAATATTGTTGGTGTTACACTTCGGCGTTGGCTCTACCAGCAGGCTCCAGTTGAACGTAAGTTACAGTAAATGCAACCACCCACACGTTGTGCAAATGAAAAAAAAAAAACAAGACGTCACAGAAGCACGCAATAAGAAAGCAAAAAGAACGGTGCCATCAGCACTCGGTGTTCCCAGGTGGTCTCCCTCCCAAGTACTGACCGAGCCCAATGCTGCTTAGCTTCGGGGATCGGACGAGAACCGGCGTATTCAGCATGGTATGGCCGATGGCGAGAATGTGCTGTTTACGACTGCACCTGTATCGTGCTGCTATGTTGTGCAGTCGCCGAATGTATTGCTACAGCTTACAGCACGCACGCGGCAGTCTTTCCGTTAACAATACACGCACGCGTCGTGTACGCTGATCACTCCGTTTGCGGTTGTTCGCTGCATGCGTGCGTGCTAGTGCTCACAAAAACAAGAGGGCGAGCGCCACATTTTGCGCGCGTTGCAGCCCACAAGGTGCCACTTTATTGATGCGTTGTCATTGAGCTGTATGCGGGTGTGATAAGTAAGCGGTTAGAAGCTTGTGCGACTAAATTTTGCATCATTACGTATACCGCTTACCACCGTCATCATTCCGCGTACAATATCGTGTAGTGGCCTGAATATTGTTGGTGTTACACTTCGGCGTAGGCTCTACCAGCAGGCTCCAGTTGAACGTAAGCTACAGTAAATGCAGCCACCCACACGTTGTGCAAATGAAAAAAAAACAAGACGTCACAGAAGCACGCAATAAAAAAGCAAAAAGAGCGGTGCCATCATCACTCGGTGTTCCCAGGTGGTCTCCCTCCCAAGTACTGACCGAGCCCATTGCTGCTTAGCTTCGGGGATCGGACGAGAACCGGCGTATTCAGCATGGCATGGCCGATGGCAAGGATGCGTTGTTTACGACTGCACCTGTATCGTGCTGTATGTTGTGCAGTCGCCGAATGTATTGCTACAGCTTACAGCACGCACGCGGCAGTCTTTCCGTTAACAATACACGCACGCGTCGTGTACGCTGATCACTCCGTTTGCGGTTGTTCGCTGCATGCGTGCGTGCTAGTGCTCACAAAAACAAGAGGGCGAGCGCCACATTTTGCGCGCGTTGCAGCCCACAAGGTGCCACTTTATTGATGCGTTGTCATTGAGCTGTATGCGGGTGTGATAAGTAAGCGGTTAGAAGCTTGTGCGACTAAATTTTGCATCATTACGTATACCGCTTACCACCGTCATCATTCCGCGTACAATATCGTGTAGTGGCCTGAATATTGTTGGTGTTACACTTCGGCGTTGGCTCTACCAGCAGGCTCCAGTTGAACGTAAGCTACAGTAAATGCAACCACCCACACGTTGTGCAAATGAAAAAAAAACAAGACGTCACAGAAGCACGCAATAAAAAAGCAAAAAGAGCGGTGCCATCATCACTCGGTGTTCCCAGGTGGTCTCCCTCCCAAGTACTGACCGAGCCCATTGCTGCTTAGCTTCGGGGATCGGACGAGAACCGGCGTATTCAGCATGGCATGGCCGATGGCAAGGATGCGTTGTTTACGACTGCACCTGTATCGTGCTGTATGTTGTGCAGTCGCCGAATGTATTGCTACAGCACGTACGCGGCAGTCTTTCCGTGAACAATACACGCACGCGTCGTGTAAGTTGATTATTCCGTTTGTGGTTGTTCGCTGCATGCGTGCGTGCTAGTACTCACAAAAACAAGAGGACGAGCGCAAAATTTTGCACGCGTTGAAGCCCACAAGGTGCCACTTTATTGATGCGTTGTCATTGAGCTGTATGCGGGTGTGATAAGTAAGCGGTTAGAAGTTTGTGCGACTAAATTTTGCATCATTACGTATACCGCTTACCACCGTCATCATTCCGCATACAATATCGTGTAGTGGCCTGAATATTGTTGGTGTTACACTTCGGCGTTGGCTCTACCAGCAGGCTCCAGTTGAACGTAAGTTACAGTAAATGCAACCACCCACACGTTGTGCAAATGAAAAAAAAAACAAGACGTCACAGAAGCACGCAATAAGAAAGCAAAAAGAACGGTGCCATCAGCACTCGGTGTTCCCAGGTGGTCTCCCTCCCAAGTACTGACCGAGCCCAATGCTGCTTAGCTTCTGGGATCGGACGAGAACCGGCGTATTCAGCATGGTATGGCCGATGGCGAGAATGTGCTGTTTACGACTGCACCTGTATCTTGCTGCTATGTTGTGCAGTCGCCGAATGTATTGCTACAGCATACAGCACGTACGCGGCAGTCTTTCCGTGAACAATACACGCACGCGTCGTGTACGCTGATCACTCCGTTTGCGGTTGTTCGCTGCATGCGTGCGTGCTAGTGCTCACAAAAACAAGAGGGCGAGCGCCACATTTTGCGCGCGTTGCAGCCCACAAGGTGCCACTTTATTGATGCGTTGTCATTGAGCTGTATGCGGGTGTGATAAGTAAGCGGTTAGAAGTTTGTGCGACTAAATTTTGCATCATTACGTATACCGCTTACCACCGTCATCATTCCGCATACAATATCGTGTAGTGGCCTGAATATTGTTGGTGTTACACTTCGGCGTAGGCTCTACCAGCAGGCTCCAGTTGAACGTAAGCTACAGTAAATGCAACCACCCAGACGTTGTGCAAATGAAAAAAAAAAACAAGACGTCACAGAAGCACGCAATAAAAAAGCAAAAAGAGCGGTGCCATCATCACTCGGTGTTCCCAGGTGGTCTCCCTCCCAAGTACTGACCGAGCCCATTGCTGCTTAGCTTCGGGGATCGGACGAGAACCGGCGTATTCAGCATGGCATGGCCGATGGCAAGGATGCGTTGTTTACGACTGCACCTGTATCGTGCTGTATGTTGTGCAGTCGCCGAATGTATTGCTACAGCACGTACGCGGCAGTCTTTCCGTGAACAATACACGCACGCGTCGTGTAAGTTGATTATTCCGTTTGTGGTTGTTCGCTGCATGCGTGCGTGCTAGTGCTCACAAAAACAAGAGGACGAGCGCAAAATTTTGCACGCGTTGAAGCCCACAAGGTGCCACTTTATTGATGCGTTGTCATTGAGCTGTATGCGGGTGTGATAAGTAAGCGGTTAGAAGTTTGTGCGACTAAATTTTGCATCATTACGTATCCCGCTTACCCCCGTCATCATTCCGCATACAATATCGTGTAGTGGCCTGAATATTGTTGGTGTTACACTTCGGCGTTGGCTCTACCAGCAGGCTCCAGTTGAACGTAAGTTACAGTAAATGCAACCACCCACACGTTGTGCAAATGAAAAAAAAACAAGACGTCACAGAAGCACGCAATAAGAAAGCAAAAAGAACGGTGCCATCAGCACTCTGTGTTCCCAGGTGGTCTCCCTCCCAAGTACTGACCGAGCCCAATGCTGCTTAGCTTCGGGGATCGGACGAGAACCGGCGTATTCAGCATGGTATGGCCGATGGCGAGAATGTACTGTTTACGACTGCACCTGTATCTTGCTGCTATGTTGTGCAGTCGCCGAATGTATTGCTACAGCATACAGCACGTACGCGGCAGTCTTTCCGTGAAGAATACACGCACGCGTCGTGTACGTTGATCACTCCGTTTGTGGTTGTTCGCTGCATGCGTGCGTGCTAGTGCTCACAAAAACAATCGGGCGAGCGCCACATTTGCGCGCGTTGCAGCCCACAAGGTGCCACTTTATTGATGCGTTGTCATTGAGCTGTATGCGGGTGTGATAAGTAAGCGGTTAGAAGCTTGTGCGACTAAATTTTGCATCATTACGTATACCGCTTAGCACCGTCATCATTCTGCGTACAATATCGTGTAGTGGCCTGAATATTGTGGGTGTTACACTTCGGCGTTGGCTCTACCAGCAGGCTCCATTTGAACGTAAGTTACAGTAAATGCAACCACCCACACGTTGTGCGATTAAATAAGAAAAACAAGACGTCACAGAAGCACGCAATAAAAAAGCAGAAAGAACGGTGCCATCAGCACTCGGTGTTCCCACGTGGTCTCCCTCCCAAGTACTGACCGAGCCCATTGCTGCTTAGCTTCGGGCATCGGACGAGAACCGGCGTATTCAGCATGGCATAGCCGATGGCAAGGATGCGTTGTTTACGACTGCACCTGTATCGTGCTGTATGTTGTGCAGTCGCCGAATGTATTGCTACAGCACGTACGCGGCAGTCTTTCCGTGAACAATACACGCACGCGTCGTGTACGTTGATCACTCCGTTTGTGGTTGTTCGCTGCATGCGTGCGTGCTAGTGCTCACAAAAACAAGAGGGCGAGCGCCACATTTTGCGCGCGTTGCAGCCCACAAGGTGCCACTTTATTGATGCGTTGTCATTGAGCTGTATGCGGGTGTGATAAGTAAGCGGTTAGAAGCTTGTGCGACTAAATTTTGCATCATTACGTATACCGCTTACCACCGTCATCATTCCGCGTACAATATCGTGTAGTGGCCTGAATATTGTTGGTGTTACACTTCGGCGTTGGCTCTACCAGCAAGCTCCAGTTGAACGTAAGTTACAGTAAATGCAACCACCCACACGTTGTGCAAATGAAAAAAAAACAAGACGTCACAGAAGCACGCAATAAATAAGCAAAAAGAACGGTGCCATCATCACTCGGTGTTCCCAGGTGGTCTCCCTCCCAAGTACTGACCGAGCCCATTGCTGCTTAGCTTCGGGGATCGGACGAGAACCGGCGTATTCAGCATGGCATGGCCGATGGCAAGGATGCGTTGTTTACGACTGCACCTGTATCGTGCTGTATGTTGTGCAGTCGCCGAATGTATTGCTACAGCACGTACGCGGCAGTCTTTCCGTGAACAATACACGCACGCGTCGTGTAAGTTGATTATTCCGTTTGTGGTTGTTCGCTGCATGCGTGCGTGCTAGTGCTCACAAAAACAAGAGGACGAGCGCAAAATTTTGCACGCGTTGAAGCCCACAAGGTGCCACTTTATTGATCCGTTGTCATTGAGCCGTATGCGGGTGTGATAAGTAAGCGGTTAGAAGCTTGTGCGACTCAATTTTGCATCATTACGTATACCGCTTACCACCGTCATCATTCTGCGTACAATATCGTGTAGTGGCTTGAATATTGTGGGTGTTACACTTCGGCGTTGGCTCTACCAGCAGGCTCCATTTGAACGTAAGTTACAGTAAATGCAACCACCCACACGTTGTGCAAATGAAAAAAAGAACAAGACGTCACAGAAGCACGCAATAAAAAAGCAAAAAGAACGGTGCCATCAGCACTCGGTGTTCCCAGGTGGTCTCCCTCCCAAGTACTGACCGAGCCCAATGCTGCATAGCTTCGGGGATCGGACGAGAACCGGCGTATTCAGCATAGTATGGCCGATGGCGAGAATGTGCTGTTTACGACTGCACCTGTATCGTGCTGCTATGTTGTGCAGTCGCCGAATGTATTGCTACAGCTTACAGCACGCACGCGGCAGTCTTTCCGTTAACAATACACGCACGCGTGGTGTACGCTGATCACTCCGTTTGTGGTTGTTCGCTACATGCGTGCGTGCTAGTGCTCACAAAAACAAGAGGGCGAGCGCCACATTTTGCGCGCGTTGCAGCCCACAAGGTGCCACTTTATTGATGCGTTGTCATTGAGCTGTATGCGGGTGTGATAAGAAAGCGGTTAGAAGCTTGTGCGACTAAATTTTGCATCATTACGTATACCGCTTACCACCATCATCATTCCGCGTACAATATCGTGTAGTTGCCTGAATATTGCTGGTGTTACACTTCGGCGTTGGCTCTACCAGCAGGCTCCAGTTGAACGTAAGTTACAGTAAATGCAACCACCCACACGTTGTGCAAATGAAAAAAAAAAAGCAAGACGTCACAGAACCACGCAATAAAAAAGCAGAAGGAACGGTGCCATCAGCACTCGGTGTTCCCAGGTGGTCTCCCTCCCAAGTACTGACCGAGTCCAATGCTGCTTAGCTTCGGGAACGGACGAGAACCGGCGTATTCAGCATGGTATGGCCGACGGCGAGAATATGCTGTTTACGACTGCACCTGTACCGTGCTGCTATGTTGTGCAGTCGCCAAATGTATTGCTACAGCATACAGCACGTACGCGGCAGTCTTTCCGTGAACAATACACGCACGCGTCGTGTACGTTGATCAATCCGTTTGCGGTTGTTCGCTGCATGCGTGCGTGCTAGTGCTCACAAAAACAAGAGGGCGAGCGCCACATTTTGCGCGCGTTGCAGCCCACAAGGTGCCACTTTATTGATGCGTTGTCATTGAGCTGTATGCGGGTGTGATAAGTAAGCGGTTAGAAGCTTGTGCGACTAAATTTTGCATCATTACGTATACGGCTTACCACCGTCATCATTCCGCGTACAATATCGTGTAGTGGCCTGAATATTGTTGGTGTTACACTTCGGCGTTGGCTCTACCAGCAGGCTCCAGTTGAACGTAAGTTACAGTAAATGCAACCACCCACACGTTGTGCAAATGAAAAAAAAAACAAGACGTCACAGGAGCACGCAATAAAAAAGAAGAAAGAACGGTGCCATCAGCACTCGGTGTTCCCAGGTGGTATCCCTCCCAAGTACTGACCGAGCACAATGTTGCTTAGCTTCGGGGATCGGACGAGAACCGGCGTATTCAGCATGGTGTGGCCGATGGCGAGAATGTGCTGTTTACGACTGCACCTGTATCGTGCTGCTATGTTGTGCGGTCTCCGAATGTATTGCTACAGCATACAGCACGTACGCGGCAGTCTTTCCGTGAACAATACACGCACGCGTCGTGTACGTTGATCACTCCGTTTGTGGTTGTTCGCTGCATGCGTGCGTGCTAGTGCTCACAAAAACAAGAGGGCGAGCGCCACATTTCGCTCGCGTTGCAGCCCACAAGGTGCCACTTTATTGATGCGTTGTCATTGAGCAGTATGCGGGTGTGATAAGTAAGCGGTTAGAAGCTTGTGCGACTAAATTTTGCATCATTACGTATACCGCTTACCACCATCAACATTCCGCGTACAATATCGTGTAGTGGCCTGAATATTGCTGGTGTTACACTTCGGCGTTGGCTCTACCAGCAGGCTCCAGTTGAGCCTAAGTTACAGTAAATGCAACCACCCACACGTTGTGCAAATGAAAAAAAAAAAAACAAGACGTCACAGAAGCACGCAATAAAAAAGCAAAAAGAACGGTGCCATCATCACTCGGTGTTCCCAGGTGGTCTCCCTCCCAAGTACTGACCGAGCCCAATGCTGCTTAGCTTCGGGGATCGGACGATAACCGGCGTATTCAGCATGGCATGGCCGATAGCAAGGATGCGTTGTTTACGACTGCAACTGTATCGTGCTGCTATGTTGTGCAGTCGCCGAATGTATTGCTACAGCACGTACGCGGCAGTCTTTCCATGAACAATACACGCACGCGTCGTGTACGTTGATTATTCCGTTTGTGGTTGTTCGCTGCATGCGTGCGTGCTAGTGCTCACAAAAACAAGAGGACGAGCGCAAAATTTTGCACGCGTTGAAGCCCACAAGGTGCCACTTTATTGATGCGTTGTCATTGAGCTGTATGCGGGTGTGTTAAGTAAGCGGTTAGAAGCTTGTGCGACAAAATTTTGCATCATTACGTATACCGCTTACCACCGTCATCATTCCGCGTACAATATCGTGTAGTGGCCTGAATATTGTTGGTGTTACACTTCGGCGTTGGCTCTACCAGCAGGCTCCAGTTGAACGTAAGTTACAGTAAATGCAACCACCCACACGTTGTGCAAATGAAAAAAAAAACAAGACGTCACAGAAGCACGCAATAAGAAAGCAAAAAGAACGGTGCCATCACCACTCGGTGTTCCCAGGTGGTCTCCCTCCCAAGTACTGACCGAGCCCAATGCTGCTTAGCTTCGGGGCTCGGACGAGAACCGGCGTATTCAGCATGGTATGGCCGATGGCGAGAATGTGCTGTTTACGACTGCACCTCTATCGTGCTGCTATGTTGTGCAGTCGCCGAATGTATTGCTACAGCATACAGCACGTACGCGGCAGTCTTTCCGTGAACAATACACGCACGCGTCGTGTACGTTGATCACTCCGTTTGTGGTTGTTCGCTGCATGCGTGCGTGCTAGTGCTCACAAAAACAATAGGGCGAGCGCCACATTTTGCGCGCGTTGCAGCCCACAAGGTGCCACTTTATTGATGCGTTGTCATTGAGCTGTATGCGGGTGTGATAAGTAAGCGGTTAGAAGCTTGTGCGACTAAATTTTGCATCATTACGTATACCGCTTAGCACCGTCATCATTCTGCGTACAATATCGTGTAGTGGCCTGAATATTGTGGGTGTTACACTTCGGCGTTGGCTCTACCAGCAGGCTCCATTTGAACGTAAGTTACAGTAAATGCAACCACCCACACGTTGTGCGATTAAATAAGAAAAACAAGACGTCACAGAAGCACGCAATAAAAAAGCAAAAAGAACGGTGCCATCAGCACTCGGTGTTCCCAGGTGGTCTCCCTCCCAAGTACTGACCGAGCCCAATGTTGCTTAGCTTCGGGGATCGGACGCGAACCGGCGTATTCAGCATGGTGTGGCCGATGGCGAGAATGTGCTGTTTACGACTGCACCTGTATCGTGCTGCTATGTTGTGCGGTCGCCGAATGTATTGCTACAGCATACAGCACGTACGCGGCAGTCTTTCCGTGAACAATACACGCACGCGTCGTGTACGTTGATCACTCCGTTTGTGGTTGTTCGCTGCATGCGTGCGTGCTAGTGCTCACAAAAACAAGAGGACGAGCGCAAAATTTTGCACGCGTTGAAGCCCACAAGGTGCCACTTTATTGATGCGTTGTCATTGAGCTGTATGCGGGTGTGATAAGTAAGCGGTTAGAAGCTTGTGCGACTAAATTTTGCATCATTACGTATACCGCTTACCACCGTCATCATTCCGCGTACAATATCGTGTAGTGGCCTGAATATTGTTGGTGTTACACTTCGGCGTTGGCTCTACCAGCAGGCTCCATTTGAACGTAAGTTACAGTAAATGCAACCACCCACACGTTGTGCAAATGAAAAAAAGAACAAGACGTCACAGAAGCACGCAATAAAAAAGCAAAAAGAACGGTGCCATCAGCACTCGGTGTTCCCAGGTGGTCTCCCTCCCAAGTACTGACCGAGCCCAATGCTGCATAGCTTCGGGGATCGGACGAGAACCGGCGTATTCAGCATAGTATGGCCGATGGCGAGAATGTGCTGTTTACGACTGCACCTGTATCGTGCTGCTATGTTGTGCAGTCGCCGAATGTATTGCTACAGCTTACAGCACGCACGCGGCAGTCTTTCCGTTAACAATACACGCACGCGTGGTGTACGCTGATCACTCCGTTTGTGGTTGTTCGCTACATGCGTGCGTGCTAGTGCTCACAAAAACAAGAGGGCGAGCGCCACATTTTGCGCGCGTTGCAGCCCACAAGGTGCCACTTTATTGATGCGTTGTCATTGAGCTGTATGCGGGTGTGATAAGAAAGCGGTTAGAAGCTTGTGCGACTAAATTTTGCATCATTACGTATACCGCTTACCACCATCATCATTCCGCGTACAATATCGTGTAGTTGCCTGAATATTGCTGGTGTTACACTTCGGCGTTGGCTCTACCAGCAGGCTCCAGTTGAACGTAAGTTACAGTAAATGCAACCACCCACACGTTGTGCAAATGAAAAAAAAAAAGCAAGACGTCACAGAAGCACGCAATAAAAAAGCAGAAGGAACGGTGCCATCAGCACTCGGTGTTCCCAGGTGGTCTCCCTCCCAAGTACTGACCGAGTCCAATGCTGCTTAGCTTCGGGAACGGACGAGAACCGGCGTATTCAGCATGGTATGGCCGACGGCGAGAATATGCTGTTTACGACTGCACCTGTACCGTGCTGCTATGTTGTGCAGTCGCCAAATGTATTGCTACAGCATACAGCACGTACGCGGCAGTCTTTCCGTGAACAATACACGCACGCGTCGTGTACGTTGATCAATCCGTTTGCGGTTGTTCGCTGCATGCGTGCGTGCTAGTGCTCACAAAAACAAGAGGGCGAGCGCCACATTTTGCGCGCGTTGCAGCCCACAAGGTGCCACTTTATTGATGCGTTGTCATTGAGCTGTATGCGGGTGTGATAAGTAAGCGGTTAGAAGCTTGTGCGACTAAATTTTGCATCATTACGTATACGGCTTACCACCGTCATCATTCCGCGTACAATATCGTGTAGTGGCCTGAATATTGTTGGTGTTACACTTCGGCGTTGGCTCTACCAGCAGGCTCCAGTTGAACGTAAGTTACAGTAAATGCAACCACCCACACGTTGTGCAAATGAAAAAAAAAACAAGACGTCACAGGAGCACGCAATAAAAAAGAAGAAAGAACGGTGCCATCAGCACTCGGTGTTCCCAGGTGGTATCCCTCCCAAGTACTGACCGAGCCCAATGTTGCTTAGCTTCGGGGATCGGACGAGAACCGGCGTATTCAGCATGGTGTGGCCGATGGCGAGAATGTGCTGTTTACGACTGCACCTGTATCGTGCTGCTATGTTGTGCGGTCTCCGAATGTATTGCTACAGCATACAGCACGTACGCGGCAGTCTTTCCGTGAACAATACACGCACGCGTCGTGTACGTTGATCACTCCGTTTGTGGTTGTTCGCTGCATGCGTGCGTGCTAGTGCTCACAAAAACAAGAGGGCGAGCGCCACATTTCGCTCGCGTTGCAGCCCACAAGGTGCCACTTTATTGATGCGTTGTCATTGAGCAGTATGCGGGTGTGATAAGTAAGCGGTTAGAAGCTTGTGCGACTAAATTTTGCATCATTACGTATACCGCTTACCACCATCAACATTCCGCGTACAATATCGTGTAGTGGCCTGAATATTGCTGGTGTTACACTTCGGCGTTGGCTCTACCAGCAGGCTCCAGTTGAGCCTAAGTTACAGTAAATGCAACCACCCACACGTTGTGCAAATGAAAAAAAAAAAAAACAAGACGTCACAGAAGCACGCAATAAAAAAGCAAAAAGAACGGTGCCATCATCACTCGGTGTTCCCAGGTGGTCTCCCTCCCAAGTACTGACCGAGCCCAATGCTGCTTAGCTTCGGGGATCGGACGATAACCGGCGTATTCAGCATGGCATGGCCGATAGCAAGGATGCGTTGTTTACGACTGCAACTGTATCGTGCTGCTATGTTGTGCAGTCGCCGAATGTATTGCTACAGCACGTACGCGGCAGTCTTTCCATGAACAATACACGCACGCGTCGTGTACGTTGATCACTCCGTTTGTGGTTGTTCGCTGCATGCGTGCGTGCTAGTGCTCACAAAAACAATAGGGCGAGCGCCACATTTTGCGCGCGTTGCAGCCCACAAGGTGCCACTTTATTGATGCGTTGTCATTGAGCTGTATGCGGGTGTGATAAGTAAGCGGTTAGAAGCTTGTGCGACTAAATTTTGCATCATTACGTATACCGCTTAGCACCGTCATCATTCTGCGTACAATATCGTGTAGTGGCCTGAATATTGTGGGTGTTACACTTCGGCGTTGGCTCTACCAGCAGGCTCCATTTGAACGTAAGTTACAGTAAATGCAACCACCCACACGTTGTGCGATTAAATAAGAAAAACAAGACGTCACAGAAGCACGCAATAAAAAAGCAAAAAGAACGGTGCCATCAGCACTCGGTGTTCCCAGGTGGTCTCCCTCCCAAGTACTGACCGAGCCCAATGTTGCTTAGCTTCGGGGATCGGACGCGAACCGGCGTATTCAGCATGGTGTGGCCGATGGCGAGAATGTGCTGTTTACGACTGCACCTGTATCGTGCTGCTATGTTGTGCGGTCGCCGAATGTATTGCTACAGCATACAGCACGTACGCGGCAGTCTTTCCGTGAACAATACACGCACGCGTCGTGTACGTTGATCACTCCGTTTGTGGTTGTTCGCTGCATGCGTGCGTGCTAGTGCTCACAAAAACAAGAGGACGAGCGCAAAATTTTGCACGCGTTGAAGCCCACAAGGTGCCACTTTATTGATGCGTTGTCATTGAGCTGTATGCGGGTGTGATAAGTAAGCGGTTAGAAGCTTGTGCGACTAAATTTTGCATCATTACGTATACCGCTTACCACCGTCATCATTCCGCGTACAATATCGTGTAGTGGCCTGAATATTGTTGGTGTTACACTTCGGCGTTGGCTCTACCAGCAGGCTCCAGTTGAACGTAAGTTACAGTAAATGCAACCACCCACACGTTGTGCAAATGAAAAAAAAAACAAGACGTCACAGAAGCACGCAATAAGAAAGCAAAAAGAACGGTGCCATCAGCACTCGGTGTTCCCAGGTGGTCTCCCTCCCAAGTACTGACCGAGCCCAATGCTGCTTAGCTTCGGGGCTCGGACGAGAACCGGCGTATTCAGCATGGTATGGCCGATGGCGAGAATGTGCTGTTTACGACTGCACCTGTATCGTGCTGCTATGTTGTGCAGTCGCCGAATGTATTGCTACAGCATACAGCACGTACGCGGCAGTCTTTCCGTGAACAATACACGCACGCGTCGTGTACGTTGATCACTCCGTTTGTGGTTGTTCGCTGCATGCGTGCGTGCTAGTGCTCACAAAAACAATAGGGCGAGCGCCACATTTTGCGCGCGTTGCAGCCCACAAGGTGCCACTTTATTGATGCGTTGTCATTGAGCTGTATGCGGGTGTGATAAGTAAGCGGTTAGAAGCTTGTGCGACTAAATTTTGCATCATTACGTATACCGCTTAGCACCGTCATCATTCTGCGTACAATATCGTGTAGTGGCCTGAATATTGTGGGTGTTACACTTCGGCGTTGGCTCTACCAGCAGGCTCCATTTGAACGTAAGTTACAGTAAATGCAACCACCCACACGTTGTGCGATTAAATAAGAAAAACAAGACGTCACAGAAGCACGCAATAAAAAAGCAAAAAGAACGGTGCCATCAGCACTCGGTGTTCCCAGGTGGTCTCCCTCCCAAGTACTGACCGAGCCCAATGTTCCTTAGCTTCGGGGATCGGACGCGAACCGGCGTATTCAGCATGGTGTGGCCGATGGCGAGAATGTGCTGTTTACGACTGCACCTGTATCGTGCTGCTATGTTGTGCGGTCGCCGAATGTATTGCTACAGAATACAGCACGTACGCGGCAGTCTTTCCGTGAACAATACACGCACGCGTCGTGTACGTTGATCACTCCGTTTGTGGTTGTTCGCTGCATGCGTGCGTGCTAGTGCTCACAAAAACAAGAGGGCGAGCGCCACATTTTGCGCGCGTTGCAGCCCACAAGGTGCCACTTTATTGATGCGTCGTCATGGAGCTGTATGCGGGTGTGATAAGTAAGCGGTTAAAAGCTTGTGCGACTAAATTTTGCATCATTACGTATACCGCTTACCACCGTCATCATTCCGCGTACAATATCGTGTAGTGGACTGAATATTGTTGGTGTTACACTTCGGCGTTGGCTCTACCAGCAGGCTCCAGTTGAACGTAAGTTACAGTAAATGCAACCACCCACACGTTGTGCAAATGAAAAAAAAAAATCAAGACGTCACAGAAGCACGCAATAAAAAAGCAAAAAGAACGGTGCCATCAGCACTCGGTGTTCCCAGGTGGTCTCCCTCCCAAGTACTGACCGAGCCCAATGCTGCTTAGCTTCGGGGATCGGACGAGAGCCGGCGTATTCAGCATGGTATGGCCGATGGCGAGAATGTGCTGTTTACGACTGCACCTGTATCGTACTGCTATGTTGTGCAGTCGCCGAATGTATTGCTACAGCATACAGCACGTACGCGGCAGTCTTTCCGTGAACAATACACGCACGCGTCGTGTACGTTGATCACTCCGTTTGTGGTTGTTCGCTGCATGCGTGCGTGCTAGTGCTCACAAAAACAATAGGGCGAGCGCCACATTTTGCGCGCGTTGCAGCCCACAAGGTGCCACTTTATTGATGCGTTGTCATTGAGCTGTATGCGGGTGTGATAAGTAAGCGGTTAGAAGCTTGTGCGACTAAATTTTGCATCATTACGTATACCGCTTAGCACCGTCATCATTCTGCGTACAATATCGTGTAGTGGCCTGAATATTGTGGGTGTTACACTTCGGCGTTGGCTCTACCAGCAGGCTCCATTTGAACGTAAGTTACAGTAAATGCAACCACCCACACGTTGTGCGATTAAATAAGAAAAACAAGACGTCACAGAAGCACGCAATAAAAAAGCAAAAAGAACGGTGCCATCAGCACTCGGTGTTCCCAGGTGGTCTCCCTCCCAAGTACTGACCGAGCCCAATGTTGCTTAGCTTCGGGGATCGGACGCGAACCGGCGTATTCAGCATGGTGTGGCCGATGGCGAGAATGTGCTGTTTACGACTGCACCTGTATCGTGCTGCTATGTTGTGCGGTCGCCGAATGTATTGCTACAGCATACAGCACGTACGCGGCAGTCTTTCCGTGAACAATACACGCACGCGTCGTGTACGTTGATCACTCCGTTTGTGGTTGTTCGCTGCATGCGTGCGTGCTAGTGCTCACAAAAACAAGAGGGCGAGCGCCACATTTTGCGCGCGTTGCAGCCCACAAGGTGCCACTTTATTGATGCGTCGTCATGGAGCTGTATGCGGGTGTGATAAGTAAGCGGTTAAAAGCTTGTGCGACCAAATTTTGCATCATTACGTATACCGCTTACCACCGTCATCATTCCGCGTACAATATCGTGTAGTGGACTGAATATTGTTGGTGTTACACTTCGGCGTTGGCTCTACCAGCAGGCTCCAGTTGAACGTAAGTTACAGTAAATGCAACCACCCACACGTTGTGCAAATGAAAAAAAAAGAACAAGACGTCACAGAAGCACGCAATAAAAAAGCAAAAAGAACAGTGCCATCAGCACTCGGTGTTTCCAGGTGGTCTCCCTCCCAAGTACTGACCGAGCCCAATGCTGCTTAGCTTCGGGGATCGGACGAGAACCGGCGTATTCAGCATGGTATGGCCGATGGCGAGAATGTGCTGTTTACGACTGCACCTGTATCGTACTGCTATGTTGTGCAGTCGCCGAATGTATTGCTACAGCATACAGCACGTACGCGGCAGTCTTTCCGTGAACAATACACGCACGCGTCGTGTACGTTGATCACTCCGTTTGTGGTTGTTCGCTGCATGCGTGCGTGCTAGTGCTCACAAAAACAAGAGGGCAAGCGCCACATTTTGCGCACGTTGCAGCCCACAAGGTGCCACTTTATTGATACGTTGTCATTCAGCTGTATGCGGGTGTGATAAGTAAGCGGTAGGAAGCTTGTGCGACTAAATTTTGCATCATTACGTATACCGCTTACCACCGTCATCATTCCGCGTACAATATCGTGTAGTGGCCTGAATATTGTTGGTGTTACACTTCGGCGTCGGCTCTACCAGCAGGCTCCAGTTGAACGTAAGTTACAGTAAATGCAACCACCCACACGTTGTGCGATTAAATAAGAAAAACAAGACGTCACAGAAGCACGCAATAAAAAAGCAAGAAGAACGGTGCCATCAGCACTCGGTGTTCCCAGGTGGTCTCCCTCCCGAGTACTGACCGAGCCCAATGTTGCTTAGCTTCGGGGATCGGACGAGAACCGGCGTATTCAGCATGGTGTGGCCGATGGCGAGAATGTGCTGTTTACCACTGCACCTGTATTGTGCTGCTATGTTGTGCGGTCGCCGAATGTATTGCTACAGCACGTACGCGGCAGTCTTTCCGTGAACAATACACGCACGCGTCGTGTACGTTGATCACTCCGTTTGTGGTTGTTCGCTGCATGCGTGCGTGCTAGTGCTCACAAAAACAAGAGGACGAGCGCAAAATTTTGCACGCGTTGAAGCCCACAAGGTGCCACTTTATTGATGCGTTGTCATTGAGCTGTATGCGGGTGTGATAAGTAAGCGGTTAGAAGCTTGTGCGACTAAATTTTGCATCATTACGTATACCGCTTACCACCGTCAGCATTCCGCGTACAATATCGTGTAGTGGCCTGAATATTGTTGGTGTTACACTTCGGCGTTGGCTCTACCAGCAGGCTCCAGTTGAACGTAAGTTACAGTAAATGCAACCACCCACACCATGTGCAAATGAAAAAAAAACAAGACGTAACAGAAGCACGCAATGAAAAAGCAAAAAGAACGGTGCCATCATCACTCGGTGTTCCCAGGTGGTCTCCCTCCCAAGTACTGACCGAGCCCAATGCTGCTTAGCTTCGGGGATCGGACGATAACCGGCGTATTCAGCATGGCATGGCCGATAGCAAGGATGCGTTGTTTACGACTGCAACTGTATCGTGCTGCTATGTTGTGCAGTCGCCGAATGTATTGCTACAGCACGTACGCGGCAGTCTTTCCATGAACAATACACGCACGCGTCGTGTACGTTGATTATTCCGTTTGTGGTTGTTCGCTGCATGCGTGCGTGCTAGTGCTCACAAAAACAAGAGGGCGAGCGCCACATTTTGAGCGCGTTGCAACCCACAAGGTGCCACTTTATTGATGTGTTGTCATTGGGCTGTATGCGGGTGTGATAAGTAAGCGGTTAGAAGCTTGTGCGACTAAATTTTGCATCATTACGTATACCGCTTACCACCGTCAGCATTCCGCGTACAATATCGTGTAGTGGCCTGAATATTGTTGGTGTTACACTTCGGCGTTGGCTCTACCAGCAGGCTCCATTTGAACGTAAGTTACAGTAAATGCAACCACCCACACGTTGTGCGATTAAATAAGAAAAACAAGACGTCACAGAAGCACGCAATAAAAAAGCAAAAAGAACGGTGCCATCAGCACTCGGTGTTCCCAGGTGGTCTCCCTCCCAAGTACTGACCGAGCCCAATGTTCCTTAGCTTCGGGGATCGGACGCGAACCGGCGTATTCAGCATGGTGTGGCCGATGGCGAGAATGTGCTGTTTACGACTGCACCTGTATCGTGCTGCTATGTTGTGCGGTCGCCGAATGTATTGCTACAGAATACAGCACGTACGCGGCAGTCTTTCCGTGAACAATACACGCACGCGTCGTGTACGTTGATCACTCCGTTTGTGGTTGTTCGCTGCATGCGTGCGTGCTAGTGCTCACAAAAACAAGAGGGCGAGCGCCACATTTTGCGCGCGTTGCAGCCCACAAGGTGCCACTTTATTGATGCGTCGTCATGGAGCTGTATGCGGGTGTGATAAGTAAGCGGTTAAAAGCTTGTGCGACTAAATTTTGCATCATTACGTATACCGCTTACCACCGTCATCATTCCGCGTACAATATCGTGTAGTGGACTGAATATTGTTGGTGTTACACTTCGGCGTTGGCTCTACCAGCAGGCTCCAGTTGAACGTAAGTTACAGTAAATGCAACCACCCACACGTTGTGCAAATGAAAAAAAAAAATCAAGACGTCACAGAAGCACGCAATAAAAAAGCAAAAAGAACGGTGCCATCAGCACTCGGTGTTCCCAGGTGGTCTCCCTCCCAAGTACTGACCGAGCCCAATGCTGCTTAGCTTCGGGGATCGGACGAGAGCCGGCGTATTCAGCATGGTATGGCCGATGGCGAGAATGTGCTGTTTACGACTGCACCTGTATCGTACTGCTATGTTGTGCAGTCGCCGAATGTATTGCTACAGCATACAGCACGTACGCGGCAGTCTTTCCGTGAACAATACACGCACGCGTCGTGTACGTTGATCACTCCGTTTGTGGTTGTTCGCTGCATGCGTGCGTGCTAGTGCTCACAAAAACAATAGGGCGAGCGCCACATTTTGCGCGCGTTGCAGCCCACAAGGTGCCACTTTATTGATGCGTTGTCATTGAGCTGTATGCGGGTGTGATAAGTAAGCGGTTAGAAGCTTGTGCGACTAAATTTTGCATCATTACGTATACCGCTTAGCACCGTCATCATTCTGCGTACAATATCGTGTAGTGGCCTGAATATTGTGGGTGTTACACTTCGGCGTTGGCTCTACCAGCAGGCTCCATTTGAACGTAAGTTACAGTAAATGCAACCACCCACACGTTGTGCGATTAAATAAGAAAAACAAGACGTCACAGAAGCACGCAATAAAAAAGCAAAAAGAACGGTGCCATCAGCACTCGGTGTTCCCAGGTGGTCTCCCTCCCAAGTACTGACCGAGCCCAATGTTGCTTAGCTTCGGGGATCGGACGCGAACCGGCGTATTCAGCATGGTGTGGCCGATGGCGAGAATGTGCTGTTTACGACTGCACCTGTATCGTGCTGCTATGTTGTGCGGTCGCCGAATGTATTGCTACAGGATACAGCACGTACGCGGCAGTCTTTCCGTGAACAATACACGCACGCGTCGTGTACGTTGATCACTCCGTTTGTGGTTGTTCGCTGCATGCGTGCGTGCTAGTGCTCACAAAAACAAGAGGGCGAGCGCCACATTTTGCGCGCGTTGCAGCCCACAAGGTGCCACTTTATTGATGCGTCGTCATGGAGCTGTATGCGGGTGTGATAAGTAAGCGGTTAAAAGCTTGTGCGACCAAATTTTGCATCATTACGTATACCGCTTACCACCGTCATCATTCCGCGTACAATATCGTGTAGTGGACTGAATATTGTTGGTGTTACACTTCGGCGTTGGCTCTACCAGCAGGCTCCAGTTGAACGTAAGTTACAGTAAATGCAACCACCCACACGTTGTGCAAATGAAAAAAAAAGAACAAGACGTCACAGAAGCACGCAATAAAAAAGCAAAAAGAACAGTGCCATCAGCACTCGGTGTTTCCAGGTGGTCTCCCTCCCAAGTACTGACCGAGCCCAATGCTGCTTAGCTTCGGGGATCGGACGAGAACCGGCGTATTCAGCATGGTATGGCCGATGGCGAGAATGTGCTGTTTACGACTGCACCTGTATCGTACTGCTATGTTGTGCAGTCGCCGAATGTATTGCTACAGCATACAGCACGTACGCGGCAGTCTTTCCGTGAACAATACACGCACGCGTCGTGTACGTTGATCACTCCGTTTGTGGTTGTTCGCTGCATGCGTGCGTGCTAGTGCTCACAAAAACAAGAGGGCAAGCGCCACATTTTGCGCACGTTGCAGCCCACAAGGTGCCACTTTATTGATGCGTTGTCATTGAGCTGTATGCGGGTGTGATAAGTAAGCGGTAGGAAGCTTGTGCGACTAAATTTTGCATCATTACGTATACCGCTTACCACCGTCATCATTCCGCGTACAATATCGTGTAGTGGCCTGAATATTGTTGGTGTTACACTTCGGCGTCGGCTCTACCAGCAGGCTCCAGTTGAACGTAAGTTACAGTAAATGCAACCACCCACACGTTGTGCGATTAAATAAGAAAAACAAGACGTCACAGAAGCACGCAATAAAAAAGCAAGAAGAACGGTGCCATCAGCACTCGGTGTTCCCAGGTGGTCTCCCTCCCAAGTACTGACCGAGCCCAATGTTGCTTAGCTTCGGGGATCGGACGAGAACCGGCGTATTCAGCATGGTGTGGCCGATGGCGAGAATGTGCTGTTTACCACTGCACCTGTATTGTGCTGCTATGTTGTGCGGTCGCCGAATGTATTGCTACAGCACGTACGCGGCAGTCTTTCCGTGAACAATACACGCACGCGTCGTGTACGTTGATCACTCCGTTTGTGGTTGTTCGCTGCATGCGTGCGTGCTAGTGCTCACAAAAACAAGAGGACGAGCGCAAAATTTTGCACGCGTTGAAGCCCACAAGGTGCCACTTTATTGATGCGTTGTCATTGAGCTGTATGCGGGTGTGATAAGTAAGCGGTTAGAAGCTTGTGCGACTAAATTTTGCATCATTACGTATACCGCTTACCACCGTCAGCATTCCGCGTACAATATCGTGTAGTGGCCTGAATATTGTTGGTGTTACACTTCGGCGTTGGCTCTACCAGCAGGCTCCAGTTGAACGTAAGTTACAGTAAATGCAACCACCCACACCATGTGCAAATGACAAAAAAACAAGACGTAACAGAAGCACGCAATGAAAAAGCAAAAAGAACGGTGCCATCATCACTCGGTGTTCCCAGGTGGTCTCCCTCCCAAGTACTGACCGAGCCCAATGCTGCTTAGCTTCGGCGATCGGACGATAACCGGCGTATTCAGCATGGCATGGCCGATAGCAAGGATGCGTTGTTTACGACTGCAACTGTATCGTGCTGCTATGTTGTGCAGTCGCCGAATGTATTGCTACAGCACGTACGCGGCAGTCTTTCCATGAACAATACACGCACGCGTCGTGTACGTTGATTATTCCGTTTGTGGTTGTTCGCTGCATGCGTGCGTGCTAGTGCTCACAAAAACAAGAGGGCGAGCGCCACATTTTGAGCGCGTTGCAACCCACAAGGTGCCACTTTATTGATGTGTTGTCATTGGGCTGTATGCGGGTGTGATAAGTAAGCGGTTAGAAGCTTGTGCGACTAAATTTTGCATCATTACGTATACCGCTTACCACCGTCAGCATTCCGCGTACAATATCGTGTAGTGGCCTGAATATTGTTGGTGTTACACTTCGGCGTTGGCTCTACCAGCAGGCTCCAGTTGAACGTAAGTTACAGTAAATGCAACCACCCACACCATGTGCAAATGAAAAAAAAAACAAGACGTAACAGAAGCACGCAATGAAAAAGCAAAAAGAACGGTGCCATCAGCACTCGGTGTTCCCAGGTGGTCTCCCTCCCAAGTACTGACCGAGCCCAATGCTGCTTAGCTTCGGGGATCGGACGAGAACCGGCGTATTTAGCATGGTATGGCCGATGGCGAGAATGTGCTGCTTACGACTGCACCTGTATCGTGCTGCTATGTTGTGCAGTCGCCGAATGTATTGCTACAGCACACAGCACGTACGCGGCAGTCTTTCCGTGAACAATACACGCACGCGTCGTGTACGTTGATCACTCCGTTTGTGGTTGTTCGCTGCATGCGTGCGTGCTAGTGCTCACAAAAACAAGAGGGCGAGCGCCACATTTTGCGCGCGTTGCAGCCCACAAGGTGCCACTTTATTGATGCGTTGTCATTGAGCTGTATGCGGGTGTGATAAGTAAGCGGTTAGAAGCTTGTGCGACTAAATTTTGCATCATTACGTATACCGCTTACCACCGTCATCATTCCGCGTACAATATCATGTAGTGGCCTGAATATTGTTGGTGTTACACTTCGGCGTTGGCTCTAGCAGCAGGCTCCAGTTGAACGTAAGCTACAGTAAATGCAGCCACCCACGCGTTGTGCAAATGAAAAAAAAAGACGTCACAGAAGCACGCAATAAAAAAGCAAAAACAACGGTGCCATCAGCACTCGGTGTTCCCAGGTGGTCTCCCTCCCAAGTACTGACCGAGCCCAATGCTGCTTAGCTTCAGGGATCGGACGAGAACCGGCATATTCAGCATGGTATGGCCGATGGCGAGAATGTGCTGCTTACGACTGCACCTATATCGTGCTGCTATGTTGTGCAGTCGCCGAATGTATTGCTACAGCACACAGCACGTACGCGGCAGTCTTTCCGTGAACAATACACGCACGCGTCGTGTACGTTGATCACTCCGTTTGTGGCTGTTCGCTGCATGCGTGCGTGCTAGTGCTCACAAAAACAAGAAGGCGAGCGCCACATTTTGCGCGAGTTGCAGCCCACTAGGTGCCACTTTATTGATGCGTTGTCATTGAGCTGCATGCGGGTGTGATAAGTAAGCGGTTAGAAGCTTGTGCGACTAAATTTTGCATCATTACGTATACCGCTTACCACCGTCGTCATTCCGCGTACAATATCGTGTAGCGGCCTGAATATTGTTGGTGTTACACTTCGGCGTTGGCTCTACCAGCAGGCTCCAGTTGAAGGTAAGTTACAGTAAATGCAACCACCCACACGTCGTGCAAATGAAAAAAAAACAAGACGTCACAGAAGCACGCAATAAAAAAGCAAAAAGAACGGTGCCATCAGCACTCGGTGTTCCCAGGTGGTCTCCCCCCAAGTACTGACCGAGCCCATAGCTGCTTAGCTTCGGGGATCGGACGAGAACCGGCGTATTCAGCATGGTATGGCCGATGGCGAGAATGTGCTGTTTACGACTGCACCTGTATCGTGCTGCTATGTTGTGCAGTCGCCGAATGTATTGCTACAGCATACAGCACGTACGCGGCAGCCTTTCCGTGAACAATACACGCACGCGTCGTGTACGTTGATCACTCCGTTTGTGGTTGTTCGCTGCATGCGTGCGTGCTAGTGCTCACAAAAACAAGAGGGCGAGCGCCACATTTTGCGCGCGTTGCAACCCACAAGGTGCCACTTTATTGATGCGTTGTCATTGAGCTGTATGCGGGTGTGATAAGTAAGCGGTTAGA
Organism: Dermacentor variabilis; assembly: GCF_050947875.1. Taxonomy (NCBI): domain Eukaryota; kingdom Metazoa; phylum Arthropoda; class Arachnida; order Ixodida; family Ixodidae; genus Dermacentor; species Dermacentor variabilis. The sequence goes on from NC_134571.1 coordinate 205,914,849, forward strand.
AGCTTGTGCGACTAAATTTTGCATCATTACGTATACCGCTTACCACCGTCGTCATTCCGCGTACAATATCGTGTAGTGGCCAGAATATTGTTGGTGTTACACTTCGGCGTTGGCTCTACCAGCAGGCTCCAGTTGAAGGTAAGTTACAGTAAATGCAACCACCCACACGTTGTGCAAATGAAAAGAAAAACAAGACGTCACAGAATTACGCAATAAAAAAGCAAAAAGAACGGTGCCATCAGCACTCGGTGTTCCCAGGTGGTCCCCCTCCCACGTACTGACCGAGCCCAATGCTGCTTAGCTTCGGGGATCGGACGAGAACCGTCGTATTCAGCATGGTATGGCCGATGGCGAGAATGTGCTGTTTACGACTGCACCTGTATCGTGCTGCTATGTTGCGCAGTCGCCGAATGTATTGCTACAGCATACAGCACGTACGCGGCAGTCTTCCCGTGAACAATACACGCACGCGTCGTGTACGTTGATCACTCCGTTTGTGGTTGTTCGCTGCATGCGTGCGTGCTAGTGCTCACAAAAACAACAGGGCGAGCGCCACATTTTGCGCGCGTTGCAGCCCACAAGGTGCCACTTTATTGATGCGTTGTCATTGAGCTGTATGCGGGTGTGATAAGTAAGCGGTTAGAAGCTTGTGCGGCTAAATTTTGCATCATTACGTATACCGCTTAGCACCGTCATCATTCTGCGTACAATATCGTGTAGTGGCCTGAATATTGTGGGTGTTACACTTCGGCGTTGGCTCTACCAGCAGGCTCCATTTGAACGTAAGTTACAGTAAATGCAACCACCCACACGTTGTGCGATTAAATAAGAAAAACAAGACGTCACAGAAGCACGCAATAAAAAAGCAAAAAGAACGGTGCCATCAGCACTCGGTGTTCCCACGTGGTCTCCCTCCCAAGTACTGACCGAGCCCATTGCTGCTTAGCTTCGGGGATCGGACGAGAACCGGCGTATTCAGCATGGCATGGCCGATGGCAAGGATGCGTTGTTTACGACTGCACCTGTATCGTGCTGTATGTTGTGCAGTCGCCGAATTTATTGCTACAGCACGTACGCGGCAGTCTTTCCGTGAACAATACACGCACGCGTCGTGTACGTTGATCACTCCGTTTGTGGTTGTTCGCTGCATGCGTGCGTGCTAGTGCTCACAAAAACAAGAGGGCGAGCGCCACATTTTGCGCGCGTTGCAGCCCACAAGGTGCCACTTTATTGATGCGTCGTCATGGAGCTGTATGCGGGTGTGATAAGTAATCGGTTAGAAGCTTGTGCGACTAAATTTTGCATCATTACGTATACCGCTTACCACCGTCATCATTCCGCGTACAATATCGTGTAGTGGACTGAATATTGTTGGTGTTACACTTCGGCGTTGGCTCTACCAGCAGGCTCTAGTTGAACGTAAGTTAATGTAAATGCAACCACCCACACGTTGTGCAAATGAAAAAAAAAAACAAGACGTCACAGAAGCACGCAATAAAAAATCAAAAAGAACGGTGCCATCAGCACTCGGTGTTCCCAGGTGGTCTCCCTCCCAAGTACTGACCGAGCCCAATGCTGCTTAGCTTCGGGGATCGGACGAGAACCGGCGTATTCAGCATGGTATGGCCGATGGCGAGAATGTGCTGTTTACGACTGCACCTGTATCGTGCTGCTATGTTGTGCAGTCGCCGAATGTATTGCTACAGCATACAGCACGTACGCGGCCGTCTTCCCGTGAACAATACACGCACGCGTCGTGTACGTTGATCACTCCGTTTGTGTTTGTTCGCTGCATGCGGGCGTGCTAGTGCTCACAAAAACAAGAGGGCAAGCGCCACATTTTGCGCACGTTGCAGCCCACAAGGTGCCACTTTATTGATGCGTTGTCATTGAGCTGTATGCGGGTGTGATAAGTAAGCGGTAGGAAGCTTGTGCGACTAAATTTTGCATCATTACGTATACCGCTTACCACCGTCATCATTCCGCGTACAATATCGTGTAGTGGACTGAATATTGTTGGTGTTACACTTCGGCGTTGGCTCTACCAGCAGGCTCTAGTTGAACGTAAGTTAATGTAAATGCAACCACCCACACGTTGTGCAAATGAAAAAAAAAAACAAGACGTCACAGAAGCACGCAATAAAAAATCAAAAAGAACGGTGCCATCAGCACTCGGTGTTCCCAGGTGGTCTCCCTCCCAAGTACTGACCGAGCCCAATGCTGCTTAGCTTCGGGGATCGGACGAGAACCGGCGTATTCAGCATGGTATGGCCGATGGCGAGAATGTGCTGTTTACGACTGCACCTGTATCGTGCTGCTATGTTGTGCAGTCGCCGAATGTATTGCTACAGCATACAGCACGTACGCGGCAGTCTTTCCGTGAACAATACACGCACGCGTCGTGTACGTTGATCACTCCGTTTGCGGTTGTTCGCTGCATGCGTGCGTGCTAGTGCTCACAAAAACAATAGGGCGAGCGCCACATTTTGCGCGCGTTGCAGCCCACAAGGTGCCACTTTATTGATGCGTTGTCATTGAGCCGTATGCGGGTGTGATAAGTAAGCGGTTAGAAGCTTGTGCGACTAAATTTTGCATCATTACGTATACCGCTTACCACCGTCATCATTCTGCGTACAATATCGTGTAGTGGCTTGAATATTGTGGGTGTTACACTTCGGCGTTGGCTCTACCAGCAGGCTCCATTTGAACGTAAGTTACAGTAAATGCAACCACCCACACGTTGTGCAAATGAAAAAAAGAACAAGACGTCACAGAAGCACGCAATAAAAAAGCAAAAAGAACGGTGCCATCAGCACTCGGTGTTCCCAGGTGGTCTCCCTCCCAAGTACTGACCGAGCCCAATGCTGCATAGCTTCGGGGATCGGACGAGAACCGGCGTATTCAGCATAGTATGGCCGATGGCGAGAATGTGCTGTTTACGACAGCACCTGTATCGTGCTGCTATGTTGTGCAGTCGCCGAATGTATTGCTACAGCTTACAGCACGCACGCGGCAGTCTTTCCGTTAACAATACACGCACGCGTCGTGTACGCTGATCACTCCGTTTGTGGTTGTTCGCTACATGCGTGCGTGCTAGTGCTCACAAAAACAAGAGGGCGAGCGCCACATTTTGCGCGCGTTGCAGCCCACAAGGTGCCACTTTATTGATGCGTTGTCATTGAGCTGTATGCGGGTGTGATAAGAAAGCGGTTAGAAGCTTGTGCGACTAAATTTTGCATCATTACGTATACCGCTTACCACCATCATCATTCCGCGTACAATATCGTGTAGTTGCCTGAATATTGCTGGTGTTACACTTCGGCGTTGGCTCTACCAGCAGGCTCCAGTTGAACCTAAGTTACAGTAAATGCAACCACCCACACGTTGTGCAAATGAAAAAAAAAAAACAAGACGTCACAGAAGCACGCAATAAAAAAGCAGAAAGAACGGTGCCATCAGCACTCGGTGTTCCCAGGTGGTCTCCCTCCCAAGTACTGACCGAGCCCAATGCTGCTTAGCTTCGGGAACGGACGAGAACCGGCGTATTCAGCATGGTATGGCCGACGGCGAGAATGTGCTGTTTACGACAGCACCTGTACCGTGCTGCTATGTTGTGCAGTCGCCAAATGTATTGCTACAGCATACAGCACGTACGCGGCAGTCTTTCCGTGAACAATACACGCACGCGTCGTGTACGTTGATCACTCCGTTTGTGGTTGTTGGCTGCATGCGTGCGTGCTAGTGCTCACAAAAACAATAGGGCGAGCGCCACATTTGCGCGCGTTGCAGCCCACAAGGTGCCACTTTATTGTTGCGTTGTCATTGAGCTGTATGCGGGTGTGATAAGTAAGCGGTTAGAAGCTTGTGCGGCTAAATTTTGCATCATTACGTATACCGCTTAGCACCGTCATCATTCTGCGTACAATATCGTGTAGTGGCCTGAATATTGTGGGTGTTACACTTCGGCGTTGGCTCTACCAGCAGGCTCCATTTGAACGTAAGTTACAGTAAATGCAACCACCCACACGTTGTGCGATTAAATAAGAAAAACAAGACGTCACAGAAGCACGCAATAAAAAAGCAAAAAGAACGGTGCCATCAGCACTCGGTGTTCCCACGTGGTCTCCCTCCCAAGTACTGACCGAGCCCATTGCTGCTTAGCTTCGGGGATCGGACGAGAACCGGCGTATTCAGCATGGCATGGCCGATGGCAAGGATGCGTTGTTTACGACTGCACCTGTATCGTGCTGTATGTTGTGCAGTCGCCGAATGTATTGCTACAGCACGTACGCGGCAGTCTTTCCGTGAACAATACACGCACGCGTCGTGTACGTTGATCACTCCGTTTGTGGTTGTTCGCTGCATGCGTGCGTGCTAGTGCTCACAAAAACAAGAGGGCGAGCGCCACATTTTGCGCGCGTTGCAGCCCACAAGGTGCCACTTTAGTGATGCGTCGTCATGGAGCTGTATGCGGGTGTGATAAGTAATCGGTTAGAAGCTTGTGCGACTAAATTTTGCATCATTACGTATACCGCTTACCACCGTCATCATTCCGCGTACAATATCGTGTAGTGGACTGAATATTGTTGGTGTTACACTTCGGCGTTGGCTCTACCAGCAGGCTCTAGTTGAACGTAAGTTAATGTAAATGCAACCACCCACACGTTGTGCAAATGAAAAAAAAAAAAACAAGACGTCACAGAAGCACGCAATAAAAAATCAAAAAGGACGGTGCCATCAGCACTCGGTGTTCCCAGGTGGTCTCCCTCCCAAGTACTGACCGAGCCCAATGCTGCTTAGCTTCGGGGATCGGACGAGAACCGGCGTATTCAGCATGGTATGGCCGATGGCGAGAATGTGCTGTTTACGACTGCACCTGTATCGTGCTGCTATGTTGTGCAGTCGCCGAATGTATTGCTACAGCATACAGCACGTACGCGGCCGTCTTCCCGTGAACAATACACGCACGCGTCGTGTACGTTGATCACTCCGTTTGTGTTTGTTCGCTGCATGCCGGCGTGCTAGTGTTCACAAAAACAAGAGGGCAAGCGCCACATTTTGCGCGCGTTGCAGCCCACAAGGTGCCACTTTAGTGATGCGTCGTCATGGAGCTGTATGCGGGTGTGATAAGTAATCGGTTAGAAGCTTGTGCGACTAAATTTTGCATCATTACGTATACCGCTTACCACCGTCATCATTCCGCGTACAATATCGTGTAGTGGCCTGAATATTGTTGGTGTTACACTTCGGCGTTGGCTCTACCAGCAGGCTCCAGTTGAACGTAAGTCACAGTAAATGAAAGCACCCACACGTTGTGCAAATGAAAAAAAAAAACAAGACGTCACAGAAGCACGCAATAAGAAAGCAAAAAGAACGGTGCCATCAGCACTCGGTGTTCCCAGGTGGTCTCCCTCCCAAGTACTGACCGAGCCCAATGCTGCTTAGCTTCGGGGATCGGACGAGAACCGGCGTATTCAGCATGGTATGGCCGATGGCGAGAATGTGCTGTTTACGACTGCACCTGTATCTTGCTGCTATGTTGTGCAGTCGCCGAATGTATTGCTACAGCATACAGCACGTACGCGGCAGTCTTTCCGTGAACAATACACGCACGCGTCGTGTACGTTGATCACTCCGTTTGTGGTTGTTCGCTGCATGCGTGCGTGCTAGTGCTCACAAAAACAATCGGGCGAGCGCCACATTTGCGCGCGTTGCAGCCCACAAGGTGCCACTTTATTGATGCGTTGTCATTGAGCTATATGCGGGTGTGATAAGTAAGCGGTTAGAAGCTTGTGCGACTAAATTTTGCATCATTACGTATACCGCTTAGCACCGTCATCATTCTGCGTACAATATCGTGTAGTGGCCTGAATATTGTGGGTGTTACACTTCGGCGTTGGCTCTACCAGCAGGCTCCATTTGAACGTAAGTTACAGTAAATGCAACCACCCACACGTTGTGCGATTAAATAAGAAAAACAAGACGTCACAGAAGCACGCAATAAAAAAGCAAAAAGAACGGTGCCATCAGCACTCGGTGTTCCCACGTGGTCTCCCTCCCAAGTACTGACCGAGCCCATTGCTGCTTAGCTTCGGGGATCGGACGAGAACCGGCGTATTCAGCATGGCATGGCCGATGGCAAGGATGCGTTGTTTACGACTGCACCTGTATCGTGCTGTATGTTGTGCAGTCGCCGAATTTATTGCTACAGCACGTACGCGGCAGTCTTTCCGTGAACAATACACGCACGCGTCGTGTACGTTGATCACTCCGTTTGTGGTTGTTCGCTGCATGCGTGCGTGCTAGTGCTCACAAAAACAAGAGGGCGAGCGCCACATTTTGCGCGCGTTGCAGCCCACAAGGTGCCACTTTATTGATGCGTCGTCATAGAGCTGTATGCGGGTGTGATAAGTAATCGGTTAGAAGCTTGTGCGATTAATTTTGCATCATTACGTATACCGCTTACCACCGTCATCATTCCGCGTACAATATCGTGTAGTGGACTGAATATTGTTGGTGTTACACTTCGGCGTTGGCTCTACCAGCAGGCTCTAGTTGAACGTAAGTTAATGTAAATGCAACCACCCACACGTTGTGCAAATGAAAAAAAAAACAAGACGTCACAGAAGCACGCAATAAAAAATCAAAAAGAACGGTGCCATCAGCACTCGGTGTTCCCAGGTGGTCTCCCTCCCAAGTACTGACCGAGCCCAATGCTGCTTAGCTTCGGGGATCGGACGAGAACCGGCGTATTCAGCATGGTATGGCCGATGGCGAGAATGTGCTGTTTACGACTGCACCTGTATCGTGCTGCTATGTTGTGCAGTCGCCGAATGTATTGCTACAGCATACAGCACGTACGCGGCCGTCTTCCCGTGAACAATACACGCACGCGTCGTGTACGTTGATCACTCCGTTTGTGTTTGTTCGCTGCATGCGGGCGTGCTAGTGCTCACAAAAACAAGAGGGCAAGCGCCACATTTTGCGCACGTTGCAGCCCACAAGGTGCCACTTTATTGATGCGTTGTCATTGAGCTGTATGCGGGTGTGATAAGTGAGCGGTAGGAAGCTTGTGCGACTAAATTTTGCATCATTACGTATACCGCTTACCACCGTCATCATTCCGCGTACAATATCGTGTAGTGGACTGAATATTGTTGGTGTTACACTTCGGCGTTGGCTCTACCAGCAGGCTCTAGTTGAACGTAAGTTAATGTAAATGCAACCACCCACACGTTGTGCAAATGAAAAAAAAAAAACAAGACGTCACAGAAGCACGCAATAAAAAATCAAAAAGAACGGTGCCATCAGCACTCGGTGTTCCCAGGTGGTCTCCCTCCCAAGTACTGACCGAGCCCAATGCTGCTTAGCTTCGGGGATCGGACGAGAACCGGCGTATTCAGCATGGTATGGCCGATGGCGAGAATGTGCTGTTTACGACTGCACCTGTATCGTGCTGCTATGTTGTGCAGTCGCCGAATGTATTGCTACAGCATACAGCACGTACGCGGCAGTCTTTCCGTGAACAATACACGCACGCGTCGTGTACGTTGATCACTCCGTTTGCGGTTGTTCGCTGCATGCGTGCGTGCTAGTGCTCACAAAAACAATAGGGCGAGCGCCACATTTTGCGCGCGTTGCAGCCCACAAGGTGCCACTTTATTGATGCGTTGTCATTGAGCCGTATGCGGGTGTGATAAGTAAGCGGTTAGAAGCTTGTGCGACTAAATTTTGCATCATTACGTATACCGCTTACCACCGTCATCATTCTGCGTACAATATCGTGTAGTGGCTTGAATATTGTGGTTGTTACACTTCGGCGTTGGCTCTACCAGCAGGCTCCATTTGAACGTAAGTTACAGTAAATGCAACCACCCACACGTTGTGCAAATGAAAAAAAGAACAAGACGTCACAGAAGCACGCAATAAAAAAGCAAAAAGAACGGTGCCATCAGCACTCGGTGTTCCCAGGTGGTCTCCCTCCCAAGTACTGACCGAGCCCAATGCTGCATAGCTTCGGGGATCGGACGAGAACCGGCGTATTCAGCATAGTATGGCCGATGGCGAGAATGTGCTGTTTACGACTGCACCTGTATCGTGCTGCTATGTTGTGCAGTCGCCGAATGTATTGCTACAGCTTACAGCACGCACGCGGCAGTCTTTCCGTTAACAATACACGCACGCGTCGTGTACGCTGATCACTCCGTTTGTGGTTGTTCGCTACATGCGTGCGTGCTAGTGCTCACAAAACAAGAGGGCGAGCGCCACATTTTGCGCGCGTTGCAGCCCACAAGGTGCCACTTTATTGATGCGTTGTCATTGAGCTGTATGCGGGTGTGATAAGAAAGCGGTTAGAAGCTTGTGCGACTAAATTTTGCATCATTACGTATACCGCTTACCACCATCATCATTCCGCGTACAATATCGTGTAGTTGCCTGAATATTGCTGGTGTTACACTTCGGCGTTGGCTCTACCAGCAGGCTCCAGTTGAACCTAAGTTACAGTAAATGCAACCACCCACACGTTGTGCAAATGAAAAAAAAAAAAACAAGACGTCACAGAAGCACGCAATAAAAAAGCAGAAAGAACGGTGCCATCAGCACTCGGTGTTCCCAGGTGGTCTCCCTCCCAAGTACTGACCGAGCCCAATGCTGCTTAGCTTCGGGAACGGACGAGAACCGGCGTATTCAGCATGGTATGGCCGACGGCGAGAATGTGCTGTTTACGACTGCACCTGTACCGTGCTGCTATGTTGTGCAGTCGCCAAATGTATTGCTACAGCATACAGCACGTACGCGGCAGTCTTTCCGTGAACAATACACGCACGCGTCGTGTACGTTGATCACTCCGTTTGTGGTTGTTGGCTGCATGCGTGCGTGCTAGTGCTCACAAAAACAATAGGGCGAGCGCCACATTTGCGCGCGTTGCAGCCCATAAGGTGCCACTTTATTGTTGCGTTGTCATTGAGCTGTATGCGGGTGTGATAAGTAAGCGGTTAGAAGCTTGTGCGGCTAAATTTTGCATCATTACGTATACCGCTTAGCACCGTCATCATTCTGCGTACAATATCGTGTAGTGGCCTGAATATTGTGGGTGTTACACTTCGGCGTTGGCTCTACCAGCAGGCTCCATTTGAACGTAAGTTACAGTAAATGCAACCACCCACACGTTGTGCGATTAAATAAGAAAAACAAGACGTCACAGAAGCACGCAATAAAAAAGCAAAAAGAACGGTGCCATCAGCACTCGGTGTTCCCACGTGGTCTCCCTCCCAAGTACTGACCGAGCCCATTGCTGCTTAGCTTCGGGGATCGGACGAGAACCGGCGTATTCAGCATGGCATGGCCGATGGCAAGGATGCGTTGTTTACGACTGCACCTGTATCGTGCTGTATGTTGTGCAGTCGCCGAATGTATTGCTACAGCACGTACGCGGCAGTCTTTCCGTGAACAATACACGCACGCGTCGTGTACGTTGATCACTCCGTTTGTGGTTGTTCGCTGCATGCGTGCGTGCTAGTGCTCACAAAAACAAGAGGGCGAGCGCCACATTTTGCGCGCGTTGCAGCCCACAAGGTGCCACTTTAGTGATGCGTCGTCATGGAGCTGTATGCGGGTGTGATAAGTAATCGGTTAGAAGCTTGTGCGACTAAATTTTGCATCATTACGTATACCGCTTACCACCGTCATCATTCCGCGTACAATATCGTGTAGTGGACTGAATATTGTTGGTGTTACACTTCGGCGTTGGCTCTACCAGCAGGCTCTAGTTGAACGTAAGTTAATGTAAATGCAACCACCCACACGTTGTGCAAATGAAAAAAAAAAACAAGACGTCACAGAAGCACGCAATAAAAAATCAAAAAGGACGGTGCCATCAGCACTCGGTGTTCCCAGGTGGTCTCCCTCCCAAGTACTGACCGAGCCCAATGCTGCTTAGCTTCGGGGATCGGACGAGAACCGGCGTATTCAGCATGGTATGGCCGATGGCGAGAATGTGCTGTTTACGACTGCACCTGTATCGTGCTGCTATGTTGTGCAGTCGCCGAATGTATTGCTACAGCATACAGCACGTACGCGGCAGTCTTTCCGTGAACAATACACGCACGCGTCGTGTACGTTGATCACTCCGTTTGTGGTTGTTCGCTGCATGCGTGCGTGCTAGTGCTCACAAAAACAAGAGGGCGAGCGCCACATTTTGCGCGCGTTGCAGCCCACAAGGTGCCACTTTATTGATGCGTTGTCATTGAGCAGTATGCGGGTGTGATAAGTAAGCGGTTAGAAGCTTGTGCGACTAAATTTTGCATCATTACGTATACCGCTTACCACCATCAACATTCCGCGTACAATATCGTGTAGTGGCCTGAATATTGCTGGTGTTACACTTCGGCGCTGGCTCTACCAGCAGGCTCCAGTTGAGCCTAAGTTACAGTAAATGCAACCACACACACGTTGTGCAAATGAAAAAAAAAACAAGACGTCACAGAAGCACGCAATAAAAAAGCAAAAAGAACGGTGCCATCATCACTCGCTGTTCCCAGGTGGTCTCCCTCCCAAGTACTGACCGAGCCCAATGCTGCTTAGCTTCGGGGATCGGACGATAACCGGCGTATTCAGCATGGCATGGCCGATAGCAAGGATGCGTTGTTTACGACTGCACCTGTATCGTGCTGCTATGTTGTGCAGTCGCCGAATGTATTGCTACAGCATACAGCACGTACGCGGCAGTCTTTCCGTGAACAATACACGCACGCGTCGTGTACGTTGATCACTCCGTTTGTGGTTCGCTGCATGCGTGCGTGCTAGTGCTCACAAAAACAAGAGGGCGAGCGCCACATTTTGCGCGCGTTGCAGCCCACAAGGTGCCACTTTATTGATGCGTTGTCATTGAGCTGTATGCGGGTGTGATAAGTAAGCGGTTAGAAGCTTGTGCGGCTAAATTTTGCATCATTACGTATACCGCTTAGCACCGTCATCATTCTGCGTACAATATCGTGTAGTGGCCTGAATATTGTGGGTGTTACACTTCGGCGTTGGCTCTACCAGCAGGCTCCATTTGAACGTAAGTTACAGTAAATGCAACCACCCACACGTTGTGCGATTAAATAAGAAAAACAAGACGTCACAGAAGCACGCAATAAAAAAGCAAAAAGAACGGTGCCATCAGCACTCGGTGTTCCCACGTGGTCTCCCTCCCAAGTACTGACCGAGCCCATTGCTGCTTAGCTTCGGGGATCGGACGAGAACCGGCGTATTCAGCATGGCATGGCCGATGGCAAGGATGCGTTGTTTACGACTGCACCTGTATCGTGCTGTATGTTGTGCAGTCGCCGAATGTATTGCTACAGCACGTACGCGGCAGTCTTTCCGTGAACAATACACGCACGCGTCGTGTACGTTGATCACTCCGTTTGTGGTTGTTCGCTGCATGCGTGCGTGCTAGTGCTCACAAAAACAAGAGGGCGAGCGCCACATTTTGCGCGCGTTGCAGCCCACAAGGTGCCACTTTAGTGATGCGTCGTCATGGAGCTGTATGCGGGTGTGATAAGTAATCGGTTAGAAGCTTGTGCGACTAAATTTTGCATCATTACGTATACCGCTTACCACCGTCATCATTCCGCGTACAATATCGTGTAGTGGACTGAATATTGTTGGTGTTACACTTCGGCGTTGGCTCTACCAGCAGGCTCTAGTTGAACGTAAGTTAATGTAAATGCAACCACCCACACGTTGTGCAAATGAAAAAAAAAACAAGACGTCACAGAAGCACGCAATAAAAAATCAAAAAGAACGGTGCCATCAGCACTCGGTGTTCCCAGGTGGTCTCCCTCCCAAGTACTGACCGAGCCCAATGCTGCTTAGCTTCGGGGATCGGACGAGAACCGGCGTATTCAGCATGGTATGGCCGATGGCGAGAATGTGCTGTTTACGACTGCACCTGTATCGTGCTGCTATGTTGTGCAGTCGCCGAATGTATTGCTACAGCATACAGCACGTACGCGGCCGTCTTCCCGTGAACAATACACGCACGCGTCGTGTACGTTGATCACTCCGTTTGTGTTTGTTCGCTGCATGCGGGCGTGCTAGTGTTCACAAAAACAAGAGGGCAAGCGCCACATTTTGCGCGCGTTGCAGCCCACAAGGTGCCACTTTAGTGATGCGTCGTCATGGAGCTGTATGCGGGTGTGATAAGTAATCGGTTAGAAGCTTGTGCGACTAAATTTTGCATCATTACGTATACCGCTTACCACCGTCATCATTCCGCGTACAATATCGTGTAGTGGCCTGAATATTGTTGGTGTTACACTTCGGCGTTGGCTCTACCAGCAGGCTCCAGTTGAACGTAAGTTACAGTAAATGCAACCACCCACACGTTGTGCAAATGAAAAAAAAACAAGACGTCACAGAAGCACGCAATAAGAAAGCAAAAAGAACGGTGCCATCAGCACTCTGTGTTCCCTGGTGGTCTCCCTCCCAAGTACTGACCGAGCCCAATGCTGCTTAGCTTCGGGGATCGGACGAGAACCGGCGTATTCAGCATGGTATGGCCGATGGCGAGAATGTGCTGTTTACGACTGCACCTGTATCGTGCTGCTATGTTGTGCAGTCGCCGAATGTATTGCTACAGCACGTACGCGGCAGTCTTTCCGTGAACAATACACGCACGCGTCGTGTACGTTGATCACTCCGTTTGTGGTTGTTCGCTGCATGCGTGCGTGCTAGTGCTCACAAAAACAAGAGGGCGAGCGCCACATTTTGCGCGCGTTGCAGCCCACAAGGTGCCACTTTAGTGATGCGTCGTCATGGAGCTGTATGCGGGTGTGATAAGTAATCGGTTAGAAGCTTGTGCGACTAAATTTTGCATCATTACGTATACCGCTTACCACCGTCATCATTCCGCGTACAATATCGTGTAGTGGACTGAATATTGTTGGTGTTACACTTCGGCGTTGGCTCTACCAGCAGGCTCTAGTTGAACGTAAGTTAATGTAAATGCAACCACCCACACGTTGTGCAAATGAAAAAAAAAACAAGACGTCACAGAAGCACGCAATAAAAAATCAAAAAGAACGGTGCCATCAGCACTCGGTGTTCCCAGGTGGTCTCCCTCCCAAGTACTGACCGAGCCCAATGCTGCTTAGCTTCGGGGATCGGACGAGAACCGGCGTATTCAGCATGGTATGGCCGATGGCGAGAATGTGCTGTTTACGACTGCACCTGTATCGTGCTGCTATGTTGTGCAGTCGCCGAATGTATTGCTACAGCATACAGCACGTACGCGGCCGTCTTCCCGTGAACAATACACGCACGCGTCGTGTACGTTGATCACTCCGTTTGTGTTTGTTCGCTGCATGCGGGCGTGCTAGTGTTCACAAAAACAAGAGGGCAAGCGCCACATTTTGCGCGCGTTGCAGCCCACAAGGTGCCACTTTAGTGATGCGTCGTCATGGAGCTGTATGCGGGTGTGATAAGTAATCGGTTAGAAGCTTGTGCGACTAAATTTTGCATCATTACGTATACCGCTTACCACCGTCATCATTCCGCGTACAATATCGTGTAGTGGCCTGAATATTGTTGGTGTTACACTTCGGCGTTGGCTCTACCAGCAGGCTCCAGTTGAACGTAAGTTACAGTAAATGCAACCACCCACACGTTGTGCAAATGAAAAAAAAACAAGACGTCACAGAAGCACGCAATAAGAAAGCAAAAAGAACGGTGCCATCAGCACTCTGTGTTCCCAGGTGGTCTCCCTCCCAAGTACTGACCGAGCCCAATGCTGCATAGCTTCGGGGATCGGACGAGAACCGGCGTATTCAGCATAGTATGGCCGATGGCGAGAATGTGCTGTTTACGACTGCACCTGTATCGTGCTGCTATGTTGTGCGGTCGCCGAATGTATTGCTACAGCATACAGCACGTACGCGGCAGTCTTTCCGTGAACAATACACGCACGCGTCGTGTACGTTGATCACTCCGTTTGTGGTTGTTCGCTGCATGCGTGCGTGCTAGTGCTCACAAAAACAAGAGGGCGAGCGCCACATTTTGCGCGCGTTGCAGCCCACAAGGTGCCACTTTATTGATGCGTTGTCATTGAGCTGTATGCGGGTGTGATAAGTAAGCGGTTAGAATCTTGTGCGACTAAATTTTGCATCATTACGTATACCGCTTACCACCGTCATCATTCCGCGTACAATATCGTGTAGTGGCCTGAATATTGTTGGTGTTACACTTCGGCGTTGGCTCTACCAGCAGGCTCCAGTTGAACGTAAGTTACAGTAAATGCAACCACCCACACGTTGTGCAAATGAAAAAAAAAACAAGACGTCACAGGAGCACGCAATAAAAAAGAAGAAAGAACGGTGCCATCAGCACTCGGTGTTCCCAGGTGGTATCCCTCCCAAGTACTGACCGAGCCCATTGTTGCTTAGCTTCGGGGATCGGACGAGAACCGGCGTATTCAGCATGGTGTGGCCGATGGCGAGAATGTGCTGTTTACGACTGCACCTGTATCGTGCTGCTATGTTGTGCGGTCTCCGAATGTATTGCTACAGCATACAGCACGTACGCGGCAGTCTTTCCGTGAACAATACACGCACGCGTCGTGTACGTTGATCACTCCGTTTGTGGTTGTTCGCTGCATGCGTGCGTGCTAGTGCTCACAAAAACAAGAGGGCGAGCGCCACATTTTGCGCGCGTTGCAGCCCACAAGGTGCCACTTTATTGATGCGTTGTCATTGAGCAGTATGCGGGTGTGATAAGTAAGCGGTTAGAAGCTTGTGCGACTAAATTTTGCATCATTACGTATACCGCTTACCACCATCAACATTCCGCGTACAATATCGTGTAGTGGCCTGAATATTGCTGGTGTTACACTTCGGCGCTGGCTCTACCAGCAGGCTCCAGTTGAGCCTAAGTTACAGTAAATGCAACCACACACACGTTGTGCAAATGAAAAAAAAAAAACAAGACGTCACAGAAGCACGCAATAAAAAAGCAAAAAGAACGGTGCCATCATCACTCGCTGTTCCCAGGTGGTCTCCCTCCCAAGTACTGACCGAGCCCAATGCTGCTTAGCTTCGGGGATCGGACGATAACCGGCGTATTCAGCATGGCATGGCCGATAGCAAGGATGCGTTGTTTACGACTGCACCTGTATCGTGCTGCTATGTTGTGCAGTCGCCGAATGTATTGCTACAGCATACAGCACGTACGCGGCAGTCTTTCCGTGAACAATACACGCACGCGTCGTGTACGTTGATCACTCCGTTTGTGGTTCGCTGCATGCGTGCGTGCTAGTGCTCACAAAAACAAGAGGGCGAGCGCCACATTTTGCGCGCGTTGCAGCCCACAAGGTGCCACTTTATTGATGCGTTGTCATTGAGCTGTATGCGGGTGTGATAAGTAAGCGGTTAGAAGCTTGTGCGGCTAAATTTTGCATCATTACGTATACCGCTTAGCACCGTCATCATTCTGCGTACAATATCGTGTAGTGGCCTGAATATTGTGGGTGTTACACTTCGGCGTTGGCTCTACCAGCAGGCTCCATTTGAACGTAAGTTACAGTAAATGCAACCACCCACACGTTGTGCGATTAAATAAGAAAAACAAGACGTCACAGAAGCACGCAATAAAAAAGCAAAAAGAACGGTGCCATCAGCACTCGGTGTTCCCACGTGGTCTCCCTCCCAAGTACTGACCGAGCCCATTGCTGCTTAGCTTCGGGGATCGGACGAGAACCGGCGTATTCAGCATGGCATGGCCGATGGCAAGGATGCGTTGTTTACGACTGCACCTGTATCGTGCTGTATGTTGTGCAGTCGCCGAATGTATTGCTACAGCACGTACGCGGCAGTCTTTCCGTGAACAATACACGCACGCGTCGTGTACGTTGATCACTCCGTTTGTGGTTGTTCGCTGCATGCGTGCGTGCTAGTGCTCACAAAAACAAGAGGGCGAGCGCCACATTTTGCGCGCGTTGCAGCCCACAAGGTGCCACTTTAGTGATGCGTCGTCATGGAGCTGTATGCGGGTGTGATAAGTAATCGGTTAGAAGCTTGTGCGACTAAATTTTGCATCATTACGTATACCGCTTACCACCGTCATCATTCCGCGTACAATATCGTGTAGTGGACTGAATATTGTTGGTGTTACACTTCGGCGTTGGCTCTACCAGCAGGCTCTAGTTGAACGTAAGTTAATGTAAATGCAACCACCCACACGTTGTGCAAATGAAAAAAAAAACAAGACGTCACAGAAGCACGCAATAAAAAATCAAAAAGAACGGTGCCATCAGCACTCGGTGTTCCCAGGTGGTCTCCCTCCCAAGTACTGACCGAGCCCAATGCTGCTTAGCTTCGGGGATCGGACGAGAACCGGCGTATTCAGCATGGTATGGCCGATGGCGAGAATGTGCTGTTTACGACTGCACCTGTATCGTGCTGCTATGTTGTGCAGTCGCCGAATGTATTGCTACAGCATACAGCACGTACGCGGCCGTCTTCCCGTGAACAATACACGCACGCGTCGTGTACGTTGATCACTCCGTTTGTGTTTGTTCGCTGCATGCGGGCGTGCTAGTGTTCACAAAAACAAGAGGGCAAGCGCCACATTTTGCGCGCGTTGCAGCCCACAAGGTGCCACTTTAGTGATGCGTCGTCATGGAGCTGTATGCGGGTGTGATAAGTAATCGGTTAGAAGCTTGTGCGACTAAATTTTGCATCATTACGTATACCGCTTACCACCGTCATCATTCCGCGTACAATATCGTGTAGTGGCCTGAATATTGTTGGTGTTACACTTCGGCGTTGGCTCTACCAGCAGGCTCCAGTTGAACGTAAGTTACAGTAAATGCAACCACCCACACGTTGTGCAAATGAAAAAAAAACAAGACGTCACAGAAGCACGCAATAAGAAAGCAAAAAGAACGGTGCCATCAGCGCTCTGTGTTCCCTGGTGGTCTCCCTCCCAAGTACTGACCGAGCCCAATGCTGCTTAGCTTCGGGGATCGGACGAGAACCGGCGTATTCAGCATGGTATGGCCGATGGCGAGAATGTGCTGTTTACGACTGCACCTGTATCGTGCTGCTATGTTGTGCAGTCGCCGAATGTATTGCTACAGCACGTACGCGGCAGTCTTTCCGTGAACAATACACGCACGCGTCGTGTACGTTGATCACTCCGTTTGTGGTTGTTCGCTGCATGCGTGCGTGCTAGTGCTCACAAAAACAAGAGGGCGAGCGCCACATTTTGCGCGCGTTGCAGCCCACAAGGTGCCACTTTAGTGATGCGTCGTCATGGAGCTGTATGCGGGTGTGATAAGTAATCGGTTAGAAGCTTGTGCGACTA
Organism: Dermacentor variabilis; assembly: GCF_050947875.1. Classification (NCBI taxonomy): domain Eukaryota; kingdom Metazoa; phylum Arthropoda; class Arachnida; order Ixodida; family Ixodidae; genus Dermacentor; species Dermacentor variabilis. The sequence goes on from NC_134571.1 coordinate 205,932,195, forward strand.
AATTTTGCATCATTACGTATACCGCTTACCACCGTCATCATTCCGCGTACAATATCGTGTAGTGGACTGAATATTGTTGGTGTTACACTTCGGCGTTGGCTCTACCAGCAGGCTCTAGTTGAACGTAAGTTAATGTAAATGCAACCACCCACACGTTGTGCAAATGAAAAAAAAAACAAGACGTCACAGAAGCACGCAATAAAAAATCAAAAAGAACGGTGCCATCAGCACTCGGTGTTCCCAGGTGGTCTCCCTCCCAAGTACTGACCGAGCCCAATGCTGCTTAGCTTCGGGGATCGGACGAGAACCGGCGTATTCAGCATGGTATGGCCGATGGCGAGAATGTGCTGTTTACGACTGCACCTGTATCGTGCTGCTATGTTGTGCAGTCGCCGAATGTATTGCTACAGCATACAGCACGTACGCGGCCGTCTTCCCGTGAACAATACACGCACGCGTCGTGTACGTTGATCACTCCGTTTGTGTTTGTTCGCTGCATGCGGGCGTGCTAGTGTTCACAAAAACAAGAGGGCAAGCGCCACATTTTGCGCGCGTTGCAGCCCACAAGGTGCCACTTTAGTGATGCGTCGTCATGGAGCTGTATGCGGGTGTGATAAGTAATCGGTTAGAAGCTTGTGCGACTAAATTTTGCATCATTACGTATACCGCTTACCACCGTCATCATTCCGCGTACAATATCGTGTAGTGGCCTGAATATTGTTGGTGTTACACTTCGGCGTTGGCTCTACCAGCAGGCTCCAGTTGAACGTAAGTTACAGTAAATGCAACCACCCACACGTTGTGCAAATGAAAAAAAAACAAGACGTCACAGAAGCACGCAATAAGAAAGCAAAAAGAACGGTGCCATCAGCACTCTGTGTTCCCTGGTGGTCTCCCTCCCAAGTACTGACCGAGCCCAATGCTGCTTAGCTTCGGGGATCGGACGAGAACCGGCGTATTCAGCATGGTATGGCCGATGGCGAGAATGTGCTGTTTACGACTGCACCTGTATCGTGCTGCTATGTTGTGCAGTCGCCGAATGTATTGCTACAGCACGTACGCGGCAGTCTTTCCGTGAACAATACACGCACGCGTCGTGTACGTTGATCACTCCGTTTGTGGTTGTTCGCTGCATGCGTGCGTGCTAGTGCTCACAAAAACAAGAGGGCGAGCGCCACATTTTGCGCGCGTTGCAGCCCACAAGGTGCCACTTTAGTGATGCGTCGTCATGGAGCTGTATGCGGGTGTGATAAGTAATCGGTTAGAAGCTTGTGCGACTAAATTTTGCATCATTACGTATACCGCTTACCACCGTCATCATTCCGCGTACAATATCGTGTAGTGGACTGAATATTGTTGGTGTTACACTTCGGCGTTGGCTCTACCAGCAGGCTCTAGTTGAACGTAAGTTAATGTAAATGCAACCACCCACACGTTGTGCAAATGAAAAAAAAAACAAGACGTCACAGAAGCACGCAATAAAAAATCAAAAAGAACGGTGCCATCAGCACTCGGTGTTCCCAGGTGGTCTCCCTCCCAAGTACTGACCGAGCCCAATGCTGCTTAGCTTCGGGGATCGGACGAGAACCGGCGTATTCAGCATGGTATGGCCGATGGCGAGAATGTGCTGTTTACGACTGCACCTGTATCGTGCTGCTATGTTGTGCAGTCGCCGAATGTATTGCTACAGCATACAGCACGTACGCGGCCGTCTTCCCGTGAACAATACACGCACGCGTCGTGTACGTTGATCACTCCGTTTGTGTTTGTTCGCTGCATGCGGGCGTGCTAGTGTTCACAAAAACAAGAGGGCAAGCGCCACATTTTGCGCGCGTTGCAGCCCACAAGGTGCCACTTTAGTGATGCGTCGTCATGGAGCTGTATGCGGGTGTGATAAGTAATCGGTTAGAAGCTTGTGCGACTAAATTTTGCATCATTACGTATACCGCTTACCACCGTCATCATTCCGCGTACAATATCGTGTAGTGGCCTGAATATTGTTGGTGTTACACTTCGGCGTTGGCTCTACCAGCAGGCTCCAGTTGAACGTAAGTTACAGTAAATGCAACCACCCACACGTTGTGCAAATGAAAAAAAAACAAGACGTCACAGAAGCACGCAATAAGAAAGCAAAAAGAACGGTGCCATCAGCACTCTGTGTTCCCTGGTGGTCTCCCTCCCAAGTACTGACCGAGCCCAATGCTGCTTAGCTTCGGGGATCGGACGAGAACCGGCGTATTCAGCATGGTATGGCCGATGGCGAGAATGTGCTGTTTACGACTGCACCTGTATCGTGCTGCTATGTTGTGCAGTCGCCGAATGTATTGCTACAGCACGTACGCGGCAGTCTTTCCGTGAACAATACACGCACGCGTCGTGTACGTTGATCACTCCGTTTGTGGTTGTTCGCTGCATGCGTGCGTGCTAGTGCTCACAAAAACAAGAGGGCGAGCGCCACATTTTGCGCGCGTTGCAGCCCACAAGGTGCCACTTTAGTGATGCGTCGTCATGGAGCTGTATGCGGGTGTGATAAGTAATCGGTTAGAAGCTTGTGCGACTAAATTTTGCATCATTACGTATACCGCTTACCACCGTCATCATTCCGCGTACAATATCGTGTAGTGGACTGAATATTGTTGGTGTTACACTTCGGCGTTGGCTCTACCAGCAGGCTCTAGTTGAACGTAAGTTAATGTAAATGCAACCACCCACACGTTGTGCAAATGAAAAGAAGAACAAGACGTCACAGAAGCACGCAATAAAAAAGCAAAAAGAACGGTGCCATCAGCACTCGGTGTTCCCAGGTGGTCTCCCTCCCAAGTACTGACCGAGCCCAATGCTGCATAGCTTCGGGGATCGGACGAGAACCGGCGTATTCAGCATAGTATGGCCGATGGCGAGAATGTGCTGTTTACGACTGCACCTGTATCGTGCTGCTATGTTGTGCGGTCGCCGAATGTATTGCTACAGCATACAGCACGTACGCGGCAGTCTTTCCGTGAACAATACACGCACGCGTCGTGTACGTTGATCACTCCGTTTGTGGTTGTTCGCTGCATGCGTGCGTGCTAGTGCTCACAAAAACAAGAGGGCGAGCGCCACATTTTGCGCGCGTTGCAGCCCACAAGGTGCCACTTTATTGATGCGTTGTCATTGAGCTGTATGCGGGTGTGATAAGTAAGCGGTTAGAATCTTGTGCGACTAAATTTTGCATCATTACGTATACCGCTTACCACCGTCATCATTCCGCGTACAATATCGTGTAGTGGCCTGAATATTGTTGGTGTTACACTTCGGCGTTGGCTCTACCAGCAGGCTCCAGTTGAACGTAAGTTACAGTAAATGCAACCACCCACACGTTGTGCAAATGAAAAAAAAAACAAGACGTCACAGGAGCACGCAATAAAAAAGAAGAAAGAACGGTGCCATCAGCACTCGGTGTTCCCAGGTGGTATCCCTCCCAAGTACTGACCGAGCCCAATGTTGCTTAGCTTCGGGGATCGGACGAGAACCGGCGTATTCAGCATGGTGTGGCCGATGGCGAGAATGTGCTGTTTACGACTGCACCTGTATCGTGCTGCTATGTTGTGCGGTCTCCGAATGTATTGCTACAGCATACAGCACGTACGCGGCAGTCTTTCCGTTAACAATACACGCACGCGTCGTGTACGTTGATCACTCCGTTTGTGGTTGTTCGCTGCATGCGTGCGTGCTAGTGCTCACAAAAACAAGAGGGCGAGCGCCACATTTTGCGCGCGTTGCAGCCCACAAGGTGCCACTTTATTGATGCGTTGTCATTGAGCAGTATGCGGGTGTGATAAGTAAGCGGTTAGAAGCTTGTGCGACTAAATTTTGCATCATTACGTATACCGCTTACCACCATCAACATTCCGCGTACAATATCGTGTAGTGGCCTGAATATTGCTGGTGTTACACTTCGGCGCTGGCTCTACCAGCAGGCTCCAGTTGAGCCTAAGTTACAGTAAATGCAACCACACACATGTTGTGCAAATGAAAAAAAAAAAACAAGACGTCACAGAAGCACGCAATAAAAAAGCAAAAAGAACGGTGCCATCATCACTCGCTGTTCCCAGGTGGTCTCCCTCCCAAGTACTGACCGAGCCCAATGCTGCTTAGCTTCGGGGATCGGACGATAACCGGCGTATTCAGCATGGCATGGCCGATAGCAAGGATGCGTTGTTTACGACTGCAACTGTATCGTGCTGCTATGTTGTGCAGTCGCCGAATGTATTGCTACAGCACGTACGCGGCAGTCTTTCCATGAACAATACACGCACGCGTCGTGTACGTTGATTATTCCGTTTGTGGTTGTTCGCTGCATGCGTGCCTGCTAGTGCTCACAAAAACAAGAGGACGAGCGCAAAATTTTGCACGCGTTGAAGCCCACAAGGTGCCACTTTATTGATGCGTTGTCATTGAGCTGTATGCGGGTGTGATAAGTAAGCGGTTAGAAGCTTGTGCGACTAAATTTTGCATCATTACGTATACCGCTTACCACCGTCATCATTCCGCGTACAATATCGTGTAGTGGCCTGAATATTGTTGGTGTTACACTTCGGCGTTGGCTCTACCAGCAGGCTCCAGTTGAACGTAAGTTACAGTAAATGCAACCACCCACACGTTGTGCAAATGAAAAAAAAAAACAAGACGTCACAGAAGCACGCAATAAGAAAGCAAAAAGAACGGTGCCATCAGCACTCGGTGTTCCCAGGTGGTCTCCCTCCCAAGTACTGACCGAGCCCAATGCTGCTTAGCTTCGGGGCTCGGACGAGAACCGGCGTATTCAGCATGGTATGGCCGATGGCGAGAATGTGCTGTTTACGACTGCACCTGTATCGTGCTGCTATGTTGTGCAGTCGCCGAATGTATTGCTACAGCATACAGCACGTACGCGGCAGTCTTTCCGTGAACAATACACGCACGCGTCGTGTACGTTGATCACTCCGTTTGTGGTTGTTCGCTGCATGCGTGCGTGCTAGTGCTCACAAAAACAATAGGGCGAGCGCCACATTTTGCGCGCGTTGCAGCCCACAAGGTGCCACTTTATTGATGCGTTGTCATTGAGCTGTATGCGGGTGTGATAAGTAAGCGGTTAGAAGCTTGTGCGACTAAATTTTGCATCATTACGTATACCGCTTAGCACCGTCATCATTCTGCGTACAATATCGTGTAGTGGCCTGAATATTGTGGGTGTTACACTTCGGCGTTGGCTCTACCAGCAGGCTCCATTTGAACGTAAGTTACAGTAAATGCAACCACCCACACGTTGTGCGATTAAATAAGAAAAACAAGACGTCACAGAAGCACGCAATAAAAAGCAAAAAGAACGGTGCCATCAGCACTCGGTGTTCCCAGGTGGTCTCCCTCCCAAGTACTGACCGAGCCCAATGTTGCTTAGCTTCGGCGATCGGACGCGAACCGGCGTATTCAGCATGGTGTGGCCGATGGCGAGAATGTGCTGTTTACGACTGCACCTGTATCGTGCTGCTATGTTGTGCGGTCGCCGAATGTATTGCTACAGCATACAGCACGTACGCGGCAGTCTTTCCGTGAACAATACACGCACGCGTCGTGTACGTTGATCACTCCGTTTGTGGTTGTTCGCTGCATGCGTGCGTGCTAGTGCTCACAAAAACAATAGGGCGAGCGCCACATTTTGCGCGCGTTGCAGCCCACAAGGTGCCACTTTATTGATGCGTTGTCATTGAGCTATATGCGGGTGTGATAAGTAAGCGGTTAGAAGCTTGTGCGACTAAATTTTGCATCATTACGTATACCGCTTAGCACCGTCATCATTCTGCGTACAATATCGTGTAGTGGCCTGAATATTGTGGGTGTTACACTTCGGCGTTGGCTCTACCAGCAGGCTCCATTTGAACGTAAGTTACAGTAAATGCAACCACCCACACGTTGTGCGATTAAATAAGAAAAACAAGACGTCACAGAAGCACGCAATAAAAAAGCAAAAAGAACGGTGCCATCAGCACTCGGTGTTCCCAGGTGGTCTCCCTCCCAAGTACTGACCGAGCCCAATGCTGCTTAGCTTCGGGGATCGGACGAGAACCGGCGTATTCAGCATGGTATGGCCGATGGCGAGAATGTGCTGTTTACGACTGCACCTGTATCGTACTGCTATGTTGTGCAGTCGCCGAATGTATTGCTACAGCATACAGCACGTACGCGGCAGTCTTTCCGTGAACAATACACGCACGCGTCGTGTACGTTGATCACTCCGTTTGTGGTTGTTCGCTGCATGCGTGCGTGCTAGTGCTCACAAAAACAAGAGGGCAAGCGCCACATTTTGCGCACGTTGCAGCCCACAAGGTGCCACTTTATTGATGCGTTGTCATTGAGCTGTATGCGGGTGTGATAAGTAAGCGGTAGGAAGCTTGTGCGACTAAACTTTGCATCATTACGTATACCGCTTACCACCGTCATCATTCCGCGTACAATATCGTGTAGTGGCCTGAATATTGTTGGTGTTACACTTCGGCGTCGGCTCTACCAGCAGGCTCCCGTTGAACGTAAGTTACAGTAAATGCAACCACCCACACGTTGTGCGATTAAATAAGAAAAACAAGACGTCGCAGAAGCACGCAATAAAAAAGCAAGAAGAACGGTGCCATCAGCACTCGGTGTTCCCAGGTGGTCTCCCTCCCAAGTACTGACCGAGCCCAATGTTGCTTAGCTTCGGGGATCGGACGAGAACCGGCGTATTCAGCATGGTGTGGCCGATGGCGAGAATGTGCTGTTTACGACTGCACCTGTATCGTGCTGCTATGTTGTGCGGTCGCCGAATGTATTGCTACAGCACGTACGCGGCAGTCTTTCCGTGAACAATACACGCACGCGTCGTGTACGTTGATCACTCCGTTTGTGGTTGTTCGCTGCATGCGTGCGTGCTAGTGCTCACAGAAACAAGAGGACGAGCGCAAAATTTTGCACACGTTGAAGCCCACAAGGTGCCACTTTATTGATGCGTTGTCATTGAGCTGTATGCGGGTGTGATAAGTAAGCGGTTAGAAGCTTGTGCGACTAAATTTTGCATCATTACGTATACCGCTTACCACCATCAACATTCCGCGTACAATATCGTGTAGTGGCCTGAATATTGCTGGTGTTACACTTCGGCGTTGGCTCTACCAGCAGGCTCAAGTTGAGCCTAAGTTACAGTAAATGCCACCACCCACACGTTGTGCAAATGAAAAAAAAAAACAAGACGTCACAGAAGCACGCAATAAAAAAGCAAAAAGAACGGTGCCATCATCACTCGGTGTTCCCAGGTGGTCTCCCTCCCAAGTACTGACCGAGCCCAATGCTGCTTAGCCTCGGGGATCGGACGAGAACCGGCGTATTCAGCATGGTATGGCCGATGGCGAGAATGTGCTGCTTACGACTGCACCTGTATCGTGCTGCTATGTTGTGCAGTCGCCGAATGTATTGCTACAGCACACAGCACGTACGCGGCAGTCTTTCCGTGAACAATACACGCACGCGTCGTGTACGTTGATCACTCCGTTTGTGGTTGTTCGCAGCATGCGTGCGTGCTAGTGCTCACAAAAACAAGAGGGCGAGCGCCACATTTTGCGCGCGTTGCAGCCCACAAGGTGCCACTTTATTGATGCGTTGTCATTGAGCTGTATGCGGGTGTGATAAGTAAGCGGTTAGAAGCTTGTGCGACTAAATTTTGCATCATTACGTATACCGCTTAGCACCGTCATCATTCTGCGTACAATATCGTGTAGTGGCCTGAATATTGTGCGTGTTACACTTCGGCGTTGGCTCTACCAGCAGGCTCCATTTGAACGTAAGTTACAGTAAATGCAACCACCCACACGTTGTGCGATTAAATAAGAAAAACAAGACGTCACAGAAGCACGCAATAAAAAAGCAAAAAGAACGGTGCCATCAGCACTCGGTGTTCCCAGGTGGTCTCCCTCCCAAGTACTGACCGAGCCCAATGTTGCTTAGCTTCGGGGATCGGACGCGAACCGGCGTATTCAGCATGGTGTGGCCGATGGCGAGAATGTGCTGTTTACGACTGCACCTGTATCGTGCTGCTATGTTGTGCGGTCGCCGAATGTATTGCTACAGCATACAGCACGTACGCGGCAGTCTTTCCGTGAACAATACACGCACGCGTCGTGTACGTTGATCACTCCGTTTGTGGTTGTTCGCTGCATGCGTGCGTGCTAGTGCTCACAAAAACAAGAGGGCGAGCGCCACATTTTGCGCGCGTTGCAGCCCACAAGGTGCCACTTTATTGATGCGTCGTCATGGAGCTGTATGCGGGTGTGATAAGTAAGCGGTTAAAAGCTTGTGCGACTAAATTTTGCATCATTACGTATACCGCTTACCACCGTCATCATTCCGCGTACAATATCGTGTAGTGGACTGAATATTGTTGGTGTTACACTTCGGCGTTGGCTCTACCAGCAGGCTCCAGTTGAACGTAAGTTACAGTAAATGCAACCACCCACACGTTGTGCAAATGAAAAAAAAAACAAGACGTCACAGAAGCACGCAATAAAAAAGCAAAAAGAACGGTGCCATCAGCACTCGGTGTTCCCAGGTGGTCTCCCTCCCAAGTACTGACCGAGCCCAATGCTGCTTAGCTTCGGGGATCGGACGAGAACCGGCGTATTCAGCATGGTATGGCCGATGGCGAGAATGTGCTGTTTACGACTGCACCTGTATCGTACTGCTATGTTGTGCAGTCGCCGAATGTATTGCTACAGCATACAGCACGTACGCGGCAGTCTTTCTGTGAACAATACACGCACGCGTCGTGTACGTTGATCACTCCGTTTGTGGTTGTTCGCTGCATGCGTGCGTGCTAGTGCTCACAAAAACAAGAGGGCAAGCGCCACATTTTGCGCACGTTGCAGCCCACAAGGTGCCACTTTATTGATGCGTTGTCATTGAGCTGTATGCGGGTGTGATAAGTAAGCGGTAGGAAGCTTGTGCGACTAAATTTTGCATCATTACGTATACCGCTTACCACCGTCATCATTCCGCGTACAATATCGTGTAGTGGCCTGAATATTGTTGGTGTTACACTTCGGCGTCGGCTCTACCAGCAGGCTCCAGTTGAACGTAAGTTACAGTAAATGCAACCACCCACACGTTGTGCGATTAAATAAGAAAAACAAGACGTCACAGAAGCACGCAATAAAAAAGCAAAAAGAACGGTGCCATCAGCACTCGGTGTTCCCAGGTGGTCTCCCTCCCAAGTACTGACCGAGCCCAATGCTGCTTAGCTTCGGGGATCGGACGAGAACCGGCGTATTCAGCATGGTATGGCCGATGGCGAGAATGTGCTGTTTACGACTGCACCTGTATCGTACTGCTATGTTGTGCAGTCGCCGAATGTATTGCTACAGCATACAGCACGTACGCGGCAGTCTTTCCGTGAACAATACACGCACGCGTCGTGTACGTTGATCACTCCGTTTGTGGTTGTTCGCTGCATGCGTGCGTGCTAGTGCTCACAAAAACAAGAGGGCAAGCGCCACATTTTGCGCACGTTGCAGCCCACAAGGTGCCACTTTATTGATGCGTTGTCATTGAGCTGTATGCGGGTGTGATAAGTAAGCGGTAGGAAGCTTGTGCGACTAAACTTTGCATCATTACGTATACCGCTTACCACCGTCATCATTCCGCGTACAATATCGTGTAGTGGCCTGAATATTGTTGGTGTTACACTTCGGCGTCGGCTCTACCAGCAGGCTCCAGTTGAACGTAAGTTACAGTAAATGCAACCACCCACACGTTGTGCGATTAAATAAGAAAAACAAGACGTCGCAGAAGCACGCAATAAAAAAGCAAGAAGAACGGTGCCATCAGCACTCGGTGTTCCCAGGTGGTCTCCCTCCCAAGTACTGACCGAGCCCAATGTTGCTTAGCTTCGGGGATCGGACGAGAACCGGCGTATTCAGCATGGTGTGGCCGATGGCGAGAATGTGCTGTTTACGACTGCACCTGTATCGTGCTGCTATGTTGTGCGGTCGCCGAATGTATTGCTACAGCACGTACGCGGCAGTCTTTCCGTGAACAATACACGCACGCGTCGTGTACGTTGATCACTCCGTTTGTGGTTGTTCGCTGCATGCGTGCGTGCTAGTGCTCACAGAAACAAGAGGACGAGCGCAAAATTTTGCACACGTTGAAGCCCACAAGGTGCCACTTTATTGATGCGTTGTCATTGAGCTGTATGCGGGTGTGATAAGTAAGCGGTTAGAAGCTTGTGCGACTAAATTTTGCATCATTACGTATACCGCTTACCACCATCAACATTCCGCGTACAATATCGTGTAGTGGCCTGAATATTGCTGGTGTTACACTTCGGCGTTGGCTCTACCAGCAGGCTCAAGTTGAGCCTAAGTTACAGTAAATGCCACCACCCACACGTTGTGCAAATGAAAAAAAAAAACAAGACGTCACAGAAGCACGCAATAAAAAAGCAAAAAGAACGGTGCCATCATCACTCGGTGTTCCCAGGTGGTCTCCCTCCCAAGTACTGACCGAGCCCAATGCTGCTTAGCCTCGGGGATCGGACGAGAACCGGCGTATTCAGCATGGTATGGCCGATGGCGAGAATGTGCTGCTTACGACTGCACCTGTATCGTGCTGCTATGTTGTGCAGTCGCCGAATGTATTGCTACAGCACACAGCACGTACGCGGCAGTCTTTCCGTGAACAATACACGCACGCGTCGTGTACGTTGATCACTCCGTTTGTGGTTGTTCGCAGCATGCGTGCGTGCTAGTGCTCACAAAAACAAGAGGGCGAGCGCCACATTTTGCGCGCGTTGCAGCCCACAAGGTGCCACTTTATTGATGCGTTGTCATTGAGCTGTATGCGGGTGTGATAAGTAAGCGGTTAGAAGCTTGTGCGACTAAATTTTGCATCATTACGTATACCGCTTAGCACCGTCATCATTCTGCGTACAATATCGTGTAGTGGCCTGAATATTGTGCGTGTTACACTTCGGCGTTGGCTCTACCAGCAGGCTCCATTTGAACGTAAGTTACAGTAAATGCAACCACCCACACGTTGTGCGATTAAATAAGAAAAACAAGACGTCACAGAAGCACGCAATAAAAAAGCAAAAAGAACGGTGCCATCAGCACTCGGTGTTCCCAGGTGGTCTCCCTCCCAAGTACTGACCGAGCCCAATGTTGCTTAGCTTCGGGGATCGGACGCGAACCGGCGTATTCAGCATGGTGTGGCCGATGGCGAGAATGTGCTGCTTACGACTGCACCTGTATCGTGCTGCTATGTTGTGCAGTCGCCGAATGTATTGCTACAGCACACAGCACGTACGCGGCAGTCTTTCCGTGAACAATACACGCACGCGTCGTGTACGTTGATCACTCCGTTTGTGGTTGTTCGCTGCATGCGTGCGTGCTAGTGCTCACAAAAACAAGAGGGCAAGCGCCACATTTTGCGCACGTTGCAGCCCACAAGGTGCCACTTTATTGATGCGTTGTCATTGAGCTGTATGCGGGTGTGATAAGTAAGCGGTAGGAAGCTTGTGCGACTAAATTTTGCATCATTACGTATACCGCTTACCACCGTCATCATTCCGCGTACAATATCGTGTAGTGGCCTGAATATTGTTGGTGTTACACTTCGGCGTCGGCTCTACCAGCAGGCTCCAGTTGAACGTAAGTTACAGTAAATGCAACCACCCACACGTTGTGCGATTAAATAAGAAAAACAAGACGTCACAGAAGCACGCAATAAAAAAGCAAGAAGAACGGTGCCATCAGCACTCGGTGTTCCCAGGTGGTCTCCCTCCCAAGTACTGACCGAGCCCAATGTTGCTTAGCTTCGGGGATCGGACGAGAACCGGCGTATTCAGCATGGTGTGGCCGATGGCGAGAATGTGCTGTTTACGACTGCACCTGTATCGTGCTGCTATGTTGTGCGGTCGCCGAATGTATTGCTACAGCACGTACGCGGCAGTCTTTCCGTGAACAATACACGCACGCGTCGTGTACGTTGATCACTCCGTTTGTGGTTGTTCGCTGCATGCGTGCGTGCTAGTGCTCACAAAAACAAGAGGACGGGCGCAAAATTTTGCACGCGTTGAAGCCCACAAGGTGCCACTTTATTGATGCGTTGTCATTGAGCTGTATGCGGGTGTGATAAGTAAGCGGTTAGAAGCTTGTGCGACTAAATTTTGCATCATTACCTATACCGCTTACCACCATCAACATTCCGCGTACAATATCGTGTAGTGGCCTGAATATTGCTGGTGTTACACTTCGGCGTTGGCTCTACCAGCAGGCTCCAGTTGAGCCTAAGTTACAGTAAATGCAACCACCCACACGTTGTGCAAATGAAAAAAAAAACAAGACGTCACAGAAGCACGCAATAAAAAAGCAAAAAGAACGGTGCCATCATCACTCGGTGTTCCCAGGTGGTCTCCCTCCCAAGTACTGACCGAGCCCAATGCTGCTTAGCTTCGGGGATCGGACGATAACCGGCGTATTCAGCATGGCATGGCCGATAGCAAGGATGCGTTGTTTACGACTGCAACTGTATCGTGCTGCTATGTTGTGCAGTCGCCGAATGTATTGCTACAGCACGTACGCGGCAGTCTTTCCATGAACAATACACGCACGCGTCGTGTACGTTGATTATTCCGTTTGTGGTTGTTCGCTGCATGCGTGCGTGCTAGTGCTCACAAAAACAAGAGGGCGAGCGCCACATTTTGCGCGCGTTGCAGCCCACAAGGTGCCACTTTATTGATGCGTTGTCATTGAGCTGCATGCGGGTGTGATAAGTAAGCTGTTAGAAGCTTGTACGACTAAATTTTGCATCATTAGGTATACCGCTTACCACCGTCATCATTCCGCGTACAATATCATGTAGTGGCCTGAATATTGTTGGTGTTACACTTCGGCGTTGGCTCTAGCAGCAGGCTCCAGTTGAACGTAGGCTACAGTAAATGCAGCCACCCACGCGTTGTGCAAATGAAAAAAAAAAGACGTCACAGAAGCACGCAATAAAAAAGCAATAACAACGGTGCCATCAGCACTCGGTGTTCCCAGGTGGTCTCCCTCCCAAGTACTGACCGAGCCCAATGCTGCTTAGCTTCAGGGATCGGACGAGAACCGGCATATTCAGCATGGTATGGCCGATGGGGAGAATGTGCTGCTTACAACTGCACCTATATCGTGCTGCTATGTTGTGCAGTCGCCGAATGTATTGCTACAGCACACAGCACGTACGCGGCAGTCTTTCCGTGAACAATACACGCACACGTCGTGTACGTTGATCACTCCGTTTGTGGCTGTTCGCTGCATGCGTGCGTGCTAGTGCTCACAAAAACAAGAAGGCGAGCGCCACATTTTGCGCGAGTTGCAGCCCACAAGGTGCCACTTTATTGATGCGTTGTCATTGAGCTGCATGCGGGTGTGATAAGTAAGCGGTTAGAAGCTTGTGCGACTAAATTTTGCATCATTACGTATACCGCTTACCACCGTCGTCATTCCACGTACAATATCGTGTAGTGGCCTGAATATTGTTGGTGTTACACTTCGGCGTTGGCTCTACCAGCAGGCTCCAGTTGAAGGTAAGTTACAGTAAATGCAACCACCCACACGTTGTGCAAATGAAAAGAAAAACAAGACGTCACAGAATTACGCAATAAAAAAGCAAAAAGAACGGTGCCATCAGCACTCGGTGTTCCCAGGTGGTCTCCCTCCCAAGTACTGACCGAGCCCAATGCCGCTTAGCTTCGGGGATCGGACGAGAACCGTCGTATTCAGCATGGTATGGCCGATGGCGAGAATGTGCTGTTTACGACTGCACCTGTATCGTGCTGCTATGTTGCGCAGTCGCCGAATGTATTGCTACAGCATACAGCACGTACGCGGCAGTCTTTCCGTGAACAATACACGCACGCGTCGTGTACGTTGATCACTCCTTTTGTGGTTGTTCGCTGCATGCGTGCGTGCTAGTGCTCACAAAAACAAGAGGGCGAGCGCCACATTTTGCGCGCGCTGCAGCCCACAAGGTGCCACTTTATTGATGCGTTGTCATTGAGCTGTATGCGGGTGTGATAAGTAAGCGGTAAGAAGCTTGTGCGACTAAATTTTGCATCATTACGTATACCGCTTACCACCGTCATCATTCCGAGTACAATATCGTGCAGTGGCCTGAATATTGTTGGTGTTAAACTTCGGCGTTGGCTCTACCAGCATTCTCCAGTTGAACGTAAGTTACAGTAAATGCAACCACCCACACGTCGTGCAAATGAAAAAAAAAGAAGACGTCACAGAAGCACGCAATAAAAAAGCAAAAAGAACGGTGCCATCAGCACTCGGTGTTCCCAGGTGGTCTCCCTCCCAAGTACTGACCGAGCCCAATGCTGCTTAGCTTCGGGGATCGGACGAGAACCGGCGTATTCAGCATGGTATGGCCGATGGCGAGAATGTGCTGCTTACGACTGCACCTGTATCGTGCTGCTATGTTGTGCAGTCGCCGAATGTATTGCTACAGCACACAGCACGTACGCGGCAGTCTTTCTGTGAACAATACACGCACGCGTCGTGTACGTTGATCACTCCGTTTGTGGTTGTTCGCAGCATGCGTGCGTGCTAGTGCTCACAAAAACAAGAGGGCGAGCGCCACATTTTGCGCGCGTTGCAGCCCACAAGGTGCCACTTTATTGATGCGTTGTCATTGAGCTGTATGCGGGTGTGATAAGTAAGCGGTTAGAAGCTTGTGCAACTAAATTTTGCATCATTACGTATACCGCTTACCACCGTCATCATTCCGCGTACAATATCATGTAGTGGCCTGAACATTGTTGGTGTTACACTTCGGCGTTGGCTCTAGCAGCAGGCTCCAGTTGAACGTAAGCTACAGTAAATGCAGCCACCCACGCGTTGTGCAAATGAAAAAAAAAGACGTCACAGAAGCACGCAATAAAAAAGCAAAAAGAACGGTGCCATCAGCACTCGGTGTTTCCAGGTGGTCTTCCTCCCAAGTACTGACCGAGCCCAATGCTGCTTAGCTTCGGGGATCGGACGAGAACCGGCGTATTCAGCATGGTATGGCCGATGGCGAGAATGTGCTGCTTACGACTGCACCTGTATCGTGCTGCTATGTTGTGCAGTCGCCGAATGTATTGCTACAGCACGCAGCACGTACGCGGCAGTCTTTCCGTGAACAATACACGCACGTGTCGTGTACGTTGATCACTCCGTTTGTGGTTGTTCGCTGCACGCGTGCGTGCTAGTGCTCACAAAAACAAGAGGGCGAGCGCCACATTTTGCGCGCGTTGCAGCCCACAAGGTGCCACTTTATTGATGCGTTGTCATTGAGCTGTATGCGGGTGTGATAAGTAAGCGGTTAGAAGCTTGTGCGACTAAATTTTGCATCATTACGTATACCGCTTACCACCGTCATCATTCCGAGTACAATATCGTGCAGTGGCCTGAATATTGTTGGTGTTTAACTTCGGCGTTGGCTCTACCAGCATGCTCCAGTTGAACGTAAGTTACAGTAAATGCAACCACCCACACGTCGTCCAAATGAAAAAAAGAACAAGACGTCACAGAAGCACGCAATAAAAAAGCAAAAAGAACGGTGCCATCAGCACTCGGTGTTCCCAGGTGGTCTCCCTCCCAAGAACTGACCGAGCCCAATGCTGCTTAGCTTCGGGGATCGGACGAGAACCGGCGTATTCAGCATGGTATGGCCGATGGCGAGAATGTGCTGTTTCCGACTGCACCTGTATCGTGCTACTATGTTGTGCAGTCGCCGAATGTATTGCTACAGCATACAGCACGTACGCGGCAGTCTTTCCGTGAACAATACACGCACGCGTCGTGTACGTTGATCACTCCGTTTGTGGTTGTTCGCTGCATGCGTGCGTGCTAGTGCTCACAAAAACAAGAGGGCGAGCGCCACATTTTGCGTGCGTTGCAGCCCACAAGGTGCCACTTTATTGATGCGTTGTCACTGAGCTGTATGCAGGTGTGATAAGTAAGCGGTTAGAAGCTTGTGCGACTAAATTTTGCATCATTACGTATACCGCTTACCACCGTCATCATTCCGCGTACAATATCGTGTAGTGGCCTGAATATTGTTGGTGTTACACTTCGGCGTTGGCTCTACCAGCAGGTTCCAGTTGAACGTAAGTTACAGTAAATGCAACCACCCACACGTTGTGCAAATGAAAAAAAAAAAACAAGACGTCACAGAAGCACGCAATAAAAAAGCAAAAAGAACGGTGCCATCAGCACTCGGTGTTCATAGGTGGTCTCCCTCCCAAGTACTGACCGAGCCCAATGCTGCTTAGCTTCGGGGATCGGACGAGAACCCGCGTATTCAGCATGGTATGGCCGATGGCGAGAATGTGCTGTCTACGACTGCACCTGTATCGTGCTGCTATGTTGTGCAGTCGCCGAATGTATTGCTACAGCATACAGCGCGTACGCGGCAGTCTTTCCGTGAACAATACACGCACGCGTCGTGTACGTTGATCACTCCGTTTGTGGTTGTTCGCTGCATGCGTGCGCGCTAGTGCTCACAAAAACAAGAGGGCGAGCGCCACATTTTGCGCGCGTTGCAGCCCACAAGGTGCCACTTTATTGATGCGTTGTCATTGAGCTGTATGCGGGTGTGATAAGTAAGCGGTTAGACACTTGTGCGACTAAATTTTGCATCATTGCGTATACCGCTTACCACCGTCATCATTCCGCGTACAATATCGTGTAGTGGCCTGAATATTGTTGGTGTTACACTTCGGCGTTGGCTCTACCAGCAGGCTCCAGTTGAACGTAAGTTACAGTAAATGAAACCACCCACACGTTGTGCAAATGAAAAAAAAAACAAGACGTCACAGAAGCACGCAATAAAAAAGCAAAAAGAACGGTGCCATCAGCACTCGGTGTTCCCAGGTGGTCTCCCTCCCAAGTACTGACCGAGCCCAATGCTGCTTAGCTTCGGGGATCGGACGAGAACCGGCGTATTCAGCATGGCATGGCCGATAGCAAGGATGCGTTGTTTACGACTGCAACTGTATCGTGCTGCTATGTTGTGCAGTCGCCGAATGTATTGCTACAGCACGTACGCGGCAGTCTTTCCATGAACAATACACGCACGCGTCGTGTACGTTGATTATTCCGTTTGTGGTTGTTCGCTGCATGCGTGCGTGCTAGTGCTCACAAAAACAAGAGGGCGAGCGCCACATTTTGCGCGCGTTGCAGCCCACAAGGTGCCACTTTATTGATGCGTTGTCATTGAGCTGCATGCGGGTGTGATAAGTAAGCTGTTAGAAGCTTGTACGACTAAATTTTGCATCATTAGGTATACCGCTTACCACCGTCATCATTCCGCGTACAATATCATGTAGTGGCCTGAATATTGTTGGTGTTACACTTCGGCGTTGGCTCTAGCAGCAGGCTCCAGTTGAACGTAGGCTACAGTAAATGCAGCCACCCACGCGTTGTGCAAATGAAAAAAAAAAGACGTCACAGAAGCACGCAATAAAAAAGCAATAACAACGGTGCCATCAGCACTCGGTGTTCCCAGGTGGTCTCCCTCCCAAGTACTGACCGAGCCCAATGCTGCTTAGCTTCAGGGATCGGACGAGAACCGGCATATTCAGCATGGTATGGCCGATGGGGAGAATGTGCTGCTTACAACTGCACCTATATCGTGCTGCTATGTTGTGCAGTCGCCGAATGTATTGCTACAGCACACAGCACGTACGCGGCAGTCTTTCCGTGAACAATACACGCACACGTCGTGTACGTTGATCACTCCGTTTGTGGCTGTTCGCTGCATGCGTGCGTGCTAGTGCTCACAAAAACAAGAAGGCGAGCGCCACATTTTGCGCGAGTTGCAGCCCACAAGGTGCCACTTTATTGATGCGTTGTCATTGAGCTGCATGCGGGTGTGATAAGTAAGCGGTTAGAAGCTTGTGCGACTAAATTTTGCATCATTACGTATACCGCTTACCACCGTCGTCATTCCACGTACAATATCGTGTAGTGGCCTGAATATTGTTGGTGTTACACTTCGGCGTTGGCTCTACCAGCAGGCTCCAGTTGAAGGTAAGTTACAGTAAATGCAACCACCCACACGTTGTGCAAATGAAAAGAAAAACAAGACGTCACAGAATTACGCAATAAAAAAGCAAAAAGAACGGTGCCATCAGCACTCGGTGTTCCCAGGTGGTCTCCCTCCCAAGTACTGACCGAGCCCAATGCCGCTTAGCTTCGGGGATCGGACGAGAACCGTCGTATTCAGCATGGTATGGCCGATGGCGAGAATGTGCTGTTTACGACTGCACCTGTATCGTGCTGCTATGTTGCGCAGTCGCCGAATGTATTGCTACAGCATACAGCACGTACGCGGCAGTCTTTCCGTGAACAATACACGCACGCGTCGTGTACGTTGATCACTCCTTTTGTGGTTGTTCGCTGCATGCGTGCGTGCTAGTGCTCACAAAAACAAGAGGGCGAGCGCCACATTTTGCGCGCGTTGCAGCCCACAAGGTGCCACTTTATTGATGCGTTGTCATTGAGCTGTATGCGGGTGTGATAAGTAAGCGGTAAGAAGCTTGTGCGACTAAATTTTGCATCATTACGTATACCGCTTACCACCGTCATCATTCCGAGTACAATATCGTGCAGTGGCCTGAATATTGTTGGTGTTAAACTTCGGCGTTGGCTCTACCAGCATTCTCCAGTTGAACGTAAGTTACAGTAAATGCAACCACCCACACGTCGTGCAAATGAAAAAAAAAGAAGACGTCACAGAAGCACGCAATAAAAAAGCAAAAAGAACGGTGCCATCAGCACTCGGTGTTCCCAGGTGGTCTCCCTCCCAAGTACTGACCGAGCCCAATGCTGCTTAGCTTCGGGGATCGGACGAGAACCGGCGTATTCAGCATGGTATGGCCGATGGCGAGAATGTGCTGCTTACGACTGCACCTGTATCGTGCTGCTATGTTGTGCAGTCGCCGAATGTATTGCTACAGCACACAGCACGTACGCGGCAGTCTTTCTGTGAACAATACACGCACGCGTCGTGTACGTTGATCACTCCGTTTGTGGTTGTTCGCAGCATGCGTGCGTGCTAGTGCTCACAAAAACAAGAGGGCGAGCGCCACATTTTGCGCGCGTTGCAGCCCACAAGGTGCCACTTTATTGATGCGTTGTCATTGAGCTGTATGCGGGTGTGATAAGTAAGCGGTTAGAAGCTTGTGCAACTAAATTTTGCATCATTACGTATACCGCTTACCACCGTCATCATTCCGCGTACAATATCATGTAGTGGCCTGAACATTGTTGGTGTTACACTTCGGCGTTGGCTCTAGCAGCAGGCTCCAGTTGAACGAAAGCTACAGTAAATGCAGCCACCCACGCGTTGTGCAAATGAAAAAAAAAGACGTCACAGAAGCACGCAATAAAAAAGCAAAAAGAACGGTGCCATCAGCACTCGGTGTTTCCAGGTGGTCTTCCTCCCAAGTACTGACCGAGCCCAATGCTGCTTAGCTTCGGGGATCGGACGAGAACCGGCGTATTCAGCATGGTATGGCCGATGGCGAGAATGTGCTGCTTACGACTGCACCTGTATCGTGCTGCTATGTTGTGCAGTCGCCGAATGTATTGCTACAGCACGCAGCACGTACGCGGCAGTCTTTCCGTGAACAATACACGCACGTGTCGTGTACGTTGATCACTCCGTTTGTGGTTGTTCGCTGCACGCGTGCGTGCTAGTGCTCACAAAAACAAGAGGGCGAGCGCCACATTTTGCGCGCGTTGCAGCCCACAAGGTGCCACTTTATTGATGCGTTGTCATTGAGCTGTATGCGGGTGTGATAAGTAAGCGGTTAGAAGCTTGTGCGACTAAATTTTGCATCATTACGTATACCGCTTACCACCGTCATCATTCCGAGTACAATATCGTGCAGTGGCCTGAATATTGTTGGTGTTTAACTTCGGCGTTGGCTCTACCAGCATGCTCCAGTTGAACGTAAGTTACAGTAAATGCAACCACCCACACGTCGTGCAAATGAAAAAAAGAACAAGACGTCACAGAAGCACGCAATAAAAAAGCAAAAAGAACGGTGCCATCAGCACTCGGTGTTCCCAGGTGGTCTCCCTCCCAAGAACTGACCGAGCCCAATGCTGCTTAGCTTCGGGGATCGGACGAGAACCGGCGTATTCAGCATGGTATGGCCGATGGCGAGAATGTGCTGTTTCCGACTGCACCTGTATCGTGCTACTATGTTGTGCAGTCGCCGAATGTATTGCTACAGCATACAGCACGTACGCGGCAGTCTTTCCGTGAACAATACACGCACGCGTCGTGTACGTTGATCACTCCGTTTGTGGTTGTTCGCTGCATGCGTGCGTGCTAGTGCTCACAAAAACAAGAGGGCGAGCGCCACATTTTGCGTGCGTTGCAGCCCACAAGGTGCCACTTTATTGATGCGTTGTCACTGAGCTGTATGCAGGTGTGATAAGTAAGCGGTTAGAAGCTTGTGCGACTAAATTTTGCATCATTACGTATACCGCTTACCACCGTCATCATTCCGCGTACAATATCGTGTAGTGGCCTGAATATTGTTGGTGTTACACTTCGGCGTTGGCTCTACCAGCAGGTTCCAGTTGAACGTAAGTTACAGTAAATGCAACCACCCACACGTTGTGCAAATGAAAAAAAAAAACAAGACGTCACAGAAGCACGCAATAAAAAAGCAAAAAGAACGGTGCCATCAGCACTCGGTGTTCATAGGTGGTCTCCCTCCCAAGTACTGACCGAGCCCAATGCTGCTTAGCTTCGGGGATCGGACGAGAACCCGCGTATTCAGCATGGTATGGCCGATGGCGAGAATGTGCTGTCTACGACTGCACCTGTATCGTGCTGCTATGTTGTGCAGTCGCCGAATGTATTGCTACAGCATACAGCGCGTACGCGGCAGTCTTTCCGTGAACAATACACGCACGCGTCGTGTACGTTGATCACTCCGTTTGTGGTTGTTCGCTGCATGCGTGCGCGCTAGTGCTCACAAAAACAAGAGGGCGAGCGCCACATTTTGCGCGCGTTGCAGCCCACAAGGTGCCACTTTATTGATGCGTTGTCATTGAGCTGTATGCGGGTGTGATAAGTAAGCGGTTAGACACTTGTGCGACTAAATTTTGCATCATTGCGTATACCGCTTACCACCGTCATCATTCCGCGTACAATATCGTGTAGTGGCCTGAATATTGTTGGTGTTACACTTCGGCGTTGGCTCTACCAGCAGGCTCCAGTTGAACGTAAGTTACAGTAAATGAAACCACCCACACGTTGTGCAAATGAAAAAAAAAACAAGACGTCACAGAAGCACGCAATAAAAAAGCAAAAAGAACGGTGCCATCAGCACTCGGTGTTCCCAGGTGGTCTCCCTCCCAAGTACTGACCGAGCCCAATGCTGCTTAGCTTCGGGGATCGGACGAGAACCGGCGTATTCAGCATGGTATGGCCGATGGCGAGAATGTGCTGTTTACGACTGCACCTGTATCGTGCTGCTATGTTGTGCAGTCGCCGAATGTATTGCTACAGCATACAGCACGTACGCGGCAGTCTTTCCGTGAACAATACACGCACGCGTCGTGTACGTTGATCACTCCGTTTGTGGTTCGCTGCATGCGTGCGTGCTAGTGCTCACAAAAACAAGAGGGCGAGTGCCACATTTTGCGCGCGTTGCAGCCCACAAGGTGCCACTTTATTGATGCGTTGTCATTGAGCTGTATGCGGGTGTGATAAGTAAGCGGTTAGACGCTTGTGCGACTAAATTTTGCATCATTGCGTATACCGCTTACCACCGTCATCATTCCGCGTACAATATCGTGTAGTGGCCTGAATATTGTTGGTGTTACACTTCGGCGTTGGCTCTACCAGCAGGCTCCAGTTGAACGTAAGTTACAGTAAATGAAACCACCCACACGTTGTGCAAATGAAAAAAAAAAAACAAGACGTCACAGAAGCACGCAATAAAAAAGCAAAAAGAACGGTGCCATCAGCACTCGGTGTTCCCAGGTGGTCTCCCTCCCAAGTACTGACCGAGCCCAATGCTGCTTAGCGTCGGGGATCGGACGAGAACCGGCGTATTCAGCATGGTATGGCCGATGGCGAGAATGTGCTGTTTACGACTTCACCTGTATCGTGCTGCTATGTTGTGCAGTCGCCGAATGGATTGCTACAGCATACAGCACGTACGCGGCAGTCTTTCCGTGAACAATACACGCACGCGTCGTGTACGTTGATCACTCCGTTTGTGGTTCGCCGCATGCGTGCGTGCTAGTGCTCACAAAAACAAGAGGGCGAGCGCCACATTTTGCGCGCGTTGCAGCCCACAAGGTGCCACTTTATTGATGCGTTGTCATTGAGCTGTATGCGGGTGTGATAAGTAAGCGGTTAGACGCTTGTGCGACTAAATTTTGCATCATTGCGTATACCGCTTACCACCGTCATCATTCCGCGTACAATATCGTGTAGTGGCCTGAATATTGTTGGTGTTACACTTCGGCGTTGGCTCTACCAGCAGGCTCCAGTTGAACGTAAGTTACAGTAAATGAAACCACCCACACGTTGTGCAAATGAAAAAAAAAAAACAAGACGTCACAGAAGCACGCAATAAAAAAACAAAAAAAACGGTGCCATCAGCACTCGGTGTTCCCAGGTGGTCTCCCTCCCAAGTACAGACCGAGCCCAATGCTGCTTAGCTTCGGGGATCGGACGAGAACCGGCGTATTCAGCATGGTATGGCCGATGGCGAGAATGTGCTGTTTACGACTGCACCTGTATCGTGCTGCTATGTTGTGCAGTCGCCGAATGTATTGCTACAGCATACAGCACGTACGCGGCAGTCTTTCCGTGAACAATACACGCACGCGTCGTGTACGTTGATCACTCCGTTTGTGGTTCGCTGCATGCGTGCGTGCTAGTGCTCACAAAAACAAGAGGGCGAGCGCCACATTTTGCGCGCGTTGCAGCCCACAAGGTGCCACTTTATTGATGCGTTGTCATTGAGCTGTATGCGGGTGTGATAAGTAAGCGGTTAGACGCTTGTGCGACTAAATTTTGCATCATTGCGTATACCGCTTACCACCGTCATCATTCCGCGTACAATATCGTGTAGTGGCCTAATATTGTTGGTGTTACACTTCGGCGTTGGCTCTACCAGCAGGCTCCAGTTGAACGTAAGTTACAGTAAATGAAACCACCCACACGTTGTGCAAATGAAAAAAAAACAAGACGTCACAGAAGCACGCAATAAAAAAACAAAAAGAACGGTGCCATCAGCACTCGGTGTTCCCAGGTGGTCTCCCTCCCAAGTACTGACCGAGGCCAATGCTGCTTAGCTTCGGGGATCGGACGAGAACCGGGGTATTCAGCATGGTATGGCCGATGGCGAGAATGTGCTGTTTACGACTGCACCTGTATCGTGCTGCTATGTTGTGCAGTCGCCGAATGTATTGCTACTGCATACAGCACGTACGCGGCTGTCTTTCCGTGAACAATACACGCACGCGTCGTGTACGTTGATCACTCCGTTTGTGGTTCACTGCATGCGTGCGTGCTAGTGCTCACAAAAACAAGAGGGCGAGTGCCACATTTTGCGCGCGTTGCAGCCCACAAGGTGCCACTTTATTGATGCGTTGTCATTGAGCTGTATGCGGGTGTGATAAGTAAGCGGTTAGACGCTTGTGCGACTAAATTTTGCATCATTGCGTATACCGCTTACCACCGTCATCATTCCGCGTACAATATCGTGTAGTGGCCTGAATATTGTTGGTGTTACACTTCGGCGTTGGCTCTACCAGCAGGCTCCAGTTGAACGTAAGTTACAGTAAATGAAACCACCCACACGTTGTGCAAATGAAAAAAAAAACAAGACGTCACAGAAGCACGCAATAAAAAAACAAAAAGAACGGTGCCATCAGCACTCGGTGTTCCCAGGTGGTCTCCCTCCCAAGTACTGACCGAGCCCAATGCTGCTTAGCGTCGGGGATCGGACGAGAACCGGCGTATTCAGCATGGTATGGCCGATGGCGAGAATGTGCTGTTTACGACTGCACCTGTATCGTGCTGCTATGTTGTGCAGTCGCCGAATGTATTGCTACAGCATACAGCACGTACGCGGCAGTCTTTCCGTGAACAATACACGCACGCGTCGTGTACGTTGATCACTCCGTTTGTGGTTCGCTGCATGCGTGCGTGCTAGTGCTCACAAAAACAAGAGGGCGAGCGCCACATATTGCGCGCGTTGCAGCCCACAAGGTGCCACTTTATTGATGCGTTGTCATTGAGCTGTATGCGGGCGTGATAAGTAAGCGGTTAGACGCTTGTGCGACTAAATTTTGCATCATTGCGTATACCGCTTACCACCGTCATCATTCCGCGTACAATATCGTGTAGTGGCCTGAATATTGTTGGTGTTACACTTCGGCGTTGGCTCTACCAGCAGGCTCCAGTTGAACGTAAGTTACAGTAAATGAAACCACCCACACGTTGTGCAAATGAAAAAAAAACAAGACGTCACAGAAGCACGCAATAAAAAAACAAAAAGAACGGTGCCATCAGCACTCGGTGTTCCCAGGTGGTCTCCCTCCCAAGTACTGACCGAGCCCAATGCTGCTTAGCTTCGGGGATCGGACGAGAACCGGCGTATTCAGCATGGTATGGCCGATGGCGAGAATGTGCTGTTTACGACTGCACCTGTATCGTGCTGCTATGTTGAGCAGTCGCCGAATGTATTGCTACAGCATACAGCACGTACGCGGCAGTCTTTCCGTGAACAATACACGCACGCGTCGTGTACGTTGATCACTCCGTTTGTGGTTCGCTGCATGCGTGCGTGCTAGTGCTCACAAAAACAAGAGGGCGAGCGCCACATTTTGCGCGTTGCAGCCCACAAGGTGCCACTTTATTGATGCGTTGTCATTGAGCTGTATGCGGGTGTGATAAGTAAGCGGTTAGACACTTGTGCGACTAAATTTTGCATCATTGCGTATACCGCTTACCACCGTCCTCATTCCGCGTACAATATCCTGTAGTGGCCTGAATATTGTTGGTGTTACACTTCGGCGTTGGCTCTACCAGCAGGCTCCAGTTGAACGTAAGTTACAGTAAATGAAACCACCCACACGTTGTGCAAATGAAAAAAAAACAAGACGTCACAGAAGCACGCAATAAAAAAACAAAAAGAACGGTGCCATCAGCACTCGGTGTTCCCAGGTGGTCTCCCTCCCAAGTACTGACCGAGCCCAATGCTGCTTAGCTTCGGGGATCGGACGAGAACCGGCGTATTCAGCATGGTATGGCCGATGGCGAGAATGTGCTGTTTACGACTGCACCTGTATCGTGCTGCTATGTTGAGCAGTCGCCGAATGTATTGCTACAGCATACAGCACGTACGCGGCAGTCTTTCCGTGAACAATACACGCACGCGTCGTGTACGTTGATCACTCCGTTTGTGGTTCGCTGCATGCGTGCGTGCTAGTGCTCACAAAAACAAGAGGGCGAGCGCCACATTTTGCGCGTTGCAGCCCACAAGGTGCCACTTTATTGATGCGTTGTCATTGAGCTGTATGCGGGTGTGATAAGTAAGCGGTTAGACACTTGTGCGACTAAATTTTGCATCATTGCGTATACCGCTTACCACCGTCCTCATTCCGCGTACAATATCCTGTAGTGGCCTGAATATTGTTGGTGTTACACTTCGGCGTTGGCTCTACCAGCAGGCTCCAGTTGAACGTAAGTTACAGTAAATGAAACCACCCACACGTTGTGCAAATGAAAAAAAAACAAGACGTCACAGAAGCACGCAATAAAAAAACAAAAAGAACGGTGCCATCAGCACTCGGTGTTCCCAGGTGGTCTCCCTCCCAAGTACTGACCGAGCCCAATGCTGCTTAGCTTCGGGGATCGGACGAGAACCGGCGTATTCAGCATGGTATGGCCGATGGCGAGAATGTGCTGTTTACGACTGCACCTGTATCGTGCTGCTATGTTGTGCAGTCGCCGAATGTATTGCTACTGCATACAGCACGTACGCGGCAGTCTTTCCGTGAACAATACACGCACGCGTCGTGTACGTTGATCACTCCGTTTGTGGTTCACTGCATGCGTGCGTGCTAGTGCTCACAAAAACAAGAGGGCGAGTGCCACATTTTGCGCGCGTTGCAGCCCACAAGGTGCCACTTTATTGATGCGTTGTCATTGAGCTGTATGCGGGTGTGATAAGTAATCGGTTAGACGCTTGTGCGACTAAATTTTGCATCATTGCGTATACCGCTTACCACCGTCATCATTCCGCGTACAATATCGTGTAGTGGCCTGAATATTGTTGGTGTTACACTTCGGCGTTGGCTCTACCAGCAGGCTCCAGTTGAACGTAAGTTACAGTAAATGAAACCACCCACACGTTGTGCAAATGAAAAAAAAAAACAAGACGTCACAGAAGCACGCAATAAAAAAACAAAAAGAACGGTGCCATCAGCACTCGGTGTTCCCAGGTGGTCTCCCTCCCAAGTACTGACCGAGCCCAATGCTGCTTAGCGTCGGGGATCGGACGAGAACCGGCGTATTCAGCATGGTATGGCCGATGGCGAGAATGTGCTGTTTACGACTGCACCTGTATCGTGCTGCTATGTTGTGCAGTCGCCGAATGTATTGCTACTGCATACAGCACGTACGCGGCAGTCTTTCCGTGAACAATACACGCATGCGTCGTGTACGTTGATCACTCCGTTTGTGGTTCGCTGCATGCGTGCGTGCTAGTGCTCACAAAAACAAGAGGGTGAGCGCCACATTTTGCGCGCGTTGCAGCCCACAAGGTGCCACTTTATTGATGCGTTGTCATTGAGCTGTATGCGGGTGTGATAAGTAAGCGGTTAGACGCTTGTGCGACTAAATTTTGCATCATTGCGTATACCGCTTACCACCGTCATCATTCCGCGTACAATATCGTGTAGTGGCCTAATATTGTTGGTGTTACACTTCGGCGTTGGCTCTACCAGCAGGCTCCAATTGAACGTAAGTTACAGTAAATGAAACCACCCACACGTTGTGCAAATGAAAAAAAAAAACAAGACGTCACAGAAGCACGCAATAAAAAAACAAAAAGAGCGGTGCCATCAGCACTCGGTGTTCCCAGGTGGTCTCCCTCCCAAGTACTGACCGAGCCCAATGCTGCTTAGCTTCGGGGATCGGACGAGAACCGGCGTATTCAGCATGGTATGGCCGATGGCGAGAATGTGCTGTTTACGACTGCACCTGTATCGTGCTGCTATGTTGTGCAGTCGCCGAATGTATTGCTACAGCATACAGCACGTACGCGGCAGTCTTTCCGTGAACAATACACGCACGCGTCGTGTACGTTGATCACTCCGTTTGTGGTTCGCTGCATGCGTGCGTGCTAGTGCTCACAAAAACAAGAGGGCGAGCGCCACATTTTGCGCGCGTTGCAGCCCACAAGGTGCCACTTTATTGATGCGTTGTCATTGAGCTGTATGCGGGTGTGATAAGTAAGCGGTTAGACGCTTGTGCGACTAAATTTTGCATCATTGCGTATACCGCTTACCACCGTCATCATTCCGCGTACAATATCGTGTAGTGGCCTAATATTGTTGGTGTTACACTTCGGCGTTGGCTCTACCAGCAGGCTCCAGTTGAACGTAAGTTACAGTAAATGAAACCACCCACACGTTGTGCAAATGAAAAAAAAAACAAGACGTCACAGAAGCACCCAATAAAAAAACAAAAAGAACGGTGCCATCAGCACTCGGTGTTCCCAGGTGGTCTCCCTCCCAAGTACTGACCGAGCCCAATGCTGCTTAGCTTCGGGGATCGGACGAGAACCGGCGTATTCAGCATGGTATGGCCGATGGCGAGAATGTGCTGTTTACGACTGCACCTGTATCGTGCTGCTATGTTGTGCAGTCGCCGAATGTATTGCTACAGCATACAGCACGTACGCGGCAGTCTTTCCGTGAACAATACACGCACGCGTCGTGTACGTTGATCACTCCGTTTGTGGTTCGCTGCATGCGTGCGTGCTAGTGCTCACAAAAACAAGAGGGCGAGCGCCACATTTTGCGCGCGTTGCACCCCACAAGGTGCCACTTTATTGATGCGTTGTCATTGAGCTGTATGCGGGTGTGATAAGTAAGCGGTTAGACGCTTGTGCGACTAAATTTTGCATCACTGCGTATACCGCTTACCACCGTCATCATTCCGCGTACAATATCGTGTAGTGGCCTAATATTGTTGGTGTTACACTTCGGCGTTGGCTCTACCAGCAGGCTCCAGTTGAACGTAAGTTACAGTAAATGAAACCACCCACACGTTGTGCAAATGAAAAAAAAAAACAAGACGTCACAGAAGCACGCAATAAAAAAACAAAAAGAACGGTGCCATCAGCACTCGGTGTTCCCAGGTGGTCTCCCTCCCAAGTACTGACCGAGCCCAATGCTGCTTAGCTTCGGGGATCGGACGAGAAGCGGCGTATTCAGCATGGTATGGCCGATGGCGAGAATGTGCTGTTTACGACTGCACCTGTATCGTGCTGCTATGTTGTGCAGTCGTCGAATGTATTGCTACAGCATACAGCACGTACGCGGCAGTCTTTCCGTGAACAATACACGCACGCGTCGTGTACGTTGATCACACCGTTTGTGGTTCGCTGCATGCGTGCGTGCTAGTGCTCACAAAAACAAGAGGGCGAGCGCCACATTTTGCGCGCGTTGCAGCCCACAAGGTGCCACTTTATTGATGCGTTGTCATTGAGCTGTATGCGGGTGTGATAAGTAAGCGGTTAGACGCTTGTGCGACTAAATTTTGCATCATTGCGTATACCGCTTACCACCGTCATCATTCCGCGTACAATATCGTGTAGTGGCCTGAATATTGTTGGTGTTACACTTCGGCGTTGGCTCTACCAGCAGGCTCCAGTTGAACGTAAGTTACAGTAAATGAAACCACCCACACGTTGTGCAAATGAAAAAAAAAACAAGACGTCACAGAAGCACGCAATAAAAAAACAAAAAGAACGGTGCCATCAGCACTCGGTGTTCCCAGGTGGTCTCCCTCCCAAGTACTGACCGAGCCCAATGCTGCTTAGCTTCGGGGATCGGACGAGAACCGGCGTATTCAGCATGGTATGGCCGATGGCGAGAATGTGCTGTTTACCACTGCACCTGTATCGTGCTGCTATGTTGTGCAGTCGCCGAATATATTGCTACAGCATACAGCACGTACGCGGCAGTCTTTCCGTGAACAATACACGCACGCGTCGTGTACGTTGATCACTCCGTTTGTGGTTCGCTGGATGCGTGCGTGCTAGTGCTCACAAAAACAAGAGGGCGAGCGCCACATTTTGCGCGCGTTGCAGCCCACAAGGTGCCACTTTATTGATGCATTGTCATTGAGCTGTATGCGGGTGTGATAAGTAAGCGGTTAGACGCTTGTGCGACTAAATTTTGCATCATTGCGTATACCGCTTACCACCGTCATCATTCCGCGTACAATATCGTGTAGTGGCCTGAATATTGTTGGTGTTACACTTCGGCGTTGGCTCTACCAGCAGGCTCCAGTTGAACGTAAGTTACAGTAAATGAAACCACCCACACGTTGTGCAAATGAAAAAAAAAAAAAAACAAGACGTCACAGAAGCACGCAATAAAAAAACAAAAAAAACGGTGCCATCAGCACTCGGTGTTCCCAGGTGGTCTCCCTCCCAAGTACAGACCGAGCCCAATGCTGCTTAGCTTCGGGGATCGGACGAGAACCGGCGTATTCAGCATGGTATGGCCGATGGCGAGAATGTGCTGTTTACGACTGCACCTGTATCGTGCTGCTATGTTGTGCAGTCGCCGAATGTATTGCTACAGCATACAGCACGTACGCGGCAGTCTTTCCGTGAACAATACACGCACGCGTCGTGTACGTTGATCACTCCGTTTGTGGTTCGCTGCATGCGTGCGTGCTAGTGCTCACAAAAACAAGAGGGCGAGCGCCACATTTTGCGCGCGTTGCAGCCCACAAGGTGCCACTTTATTGATGCGTTGTCATTGAGCTGTATGCGGGTGTGATAAGTAAGCGGTTAGACGCTTGTGCGACTAAATTTTGCATCATTGCGTATACCGCTTACCACCGTCATCATTCCGCGTACAATATCGTGTAGTGGCCTAATATTGTTGGTGTTACACTTCGGCGTTGGCTCTACCAGCAGGCTCCAGTTGAACGTAAGTTACAGTAAATGAAACCACCCACACGTTGTGCAAATGAAAAAAAAAACAAGACGTCACAGAAGCACGCAATAAAAAAACAAAAAGAACGGTGCCATCAGCACTCGGTGTTCCCAGGTGGTCTCCCTCCCAAGTACTGACCGAGCCCAATGCTGCTTAGCTTCGGGGATCGGACGAGAACCGGCGTATTCAGCATGGTATGGCCGATGGCGAGAATGTGCTGTTTACGACTGCACCTGTATCGTGCTGCTATGTTGTGCAGTCGCCGAATGTATTGCTACAGCATACAGCACGTACGCGGCAGTCTTTCCGTGAACAATACACGCACGCGTCGTGTACGTTGATCACTCCGTTTGTGGTTCGCTGCATGCGTGCGTGCTAGTGCTCACAAAAACAAGAGGGCGAGCGCCACATTTTGCGCGCGTTGCAGCCCACAAGGTGCCACTTTATTGATGCGTTGTCATTGAGCTGTATGCGGGTGTGATAAGTAAGCGGTTAGACGCTTGTGCGACTAAATTTTGCATCATTGCGTATACCGCTTACCACCGTCATCATTCCGCGTACAATATCGTGTAGTGGCCTAATATTGTTGGTGTTACACTTCGGCGTTGGCTCTACCAGCAGGCTCCAGTTGAACGTAAGTTACAGTAAATGAAACCACCCACACGTTGTGCAAATGAAAAAAAAAAACAAGACGTCACAGAAGCACGCAATAAAAAAACAAAAAGAACGGTGCCATCAGCACTCGGTGTTCCCAGGTGGTCTCCCTCCCAAGTACTGACCGAGCCCAATGCTGCTTAGCTTCGGGGATCGGACGAGAAGCGGCGTATTCAGCATGGTATGGCCGATGGCGAGAATGTGCTGTTTACGACTGCACCTGTATCGTGCTGCTATGTTGTGCAGTCGTCGAATGTATTGCTACAGCATACAGCACGTACGCGGCAGTCTTTCCGTGAACAATACACGCACGCGTCGTGTACGTTGATCACACCGTTTGTGGTTCGCTGCATGCGTGCGTGCTAGTGCTCACAAAAACAAGAGGGCGAGCGCCACATTTTGCGCGCGTTGCAGCCCACAAGGTGCCACTTTATTGATGCGTTGTCATTGAGCTGTATGCGGGTGTGATAAGTAAGCGGTTAGACGCTTGTGCGACTAAATTTTGCATCATTGCGTATACCGCTTACCACCGTCATCATTCCGCGTACAATATCGTGTAGTGGCCTGAATATTGTTGGTGTTACACTTCGGCGTTGGCTCTACCAGCAGGCTCCAGTTGAACGTAAGTTACAGTAAATGAAACCACCCACACGTTGTGCAAATGAAAAAAAAAAACAAGACGTCACAGAAGCACGCAATAAAAAAACAAAAAGAACGGTGCCATCAGCACTCGGTGTTCCCAGGTGGTCTCCCTCCCAAGTACTGACCGAGCCCAATGCTGCTTAGCTTCGGGGATCGGACGAGAACCGGCGTATTCAGCATGGTATGGCCGATGGCGAGAATGTGCTGTTTACCCCTGCACCTGTATCGTGCTGCTATGTTGTGCAGTCGCCGAATATATTGCTACAGCATACAGCACGTACGCGGCAGTCTTTCCGTGAACAATACACGCACGCGTCGTGTACGTTGATCACTCCGTTTGTGGTTCGCTGGATGCGTGCGTGCTAGTGCTCACAAAAACAAGAGGGCGAGCGCCACATTTTGCGCGCGTTGCAGCCCACAAGGTGCCACTTTATTGATGCGTTGTCATTGAGCTGTATGCGGGTGTGATAAGTAAGCGGTTAGACGCTTGTGCGACTAAATTTTGCATCATTGCGTATACCGCTTACCACCGTCATCATTCCGCGTACAATATCGTGTAGTGGCCTGAATATTGTTGGTGTTACACTTCGGCGTTGGCTCTACCAGCAGGCTCCAGTTGAACGTAAGTTACAGTAAATGAAACCACCCACACGTTGTGCAAATGAAAAAAAAAAAAACAAGACGTCACAGAAGCACGCAATAAAAAAACAAAAAAAACGGTGCCATCAGCACTCGGTGTTCCCAGGTGGTCTCCCTCCCAAGTACAGACCGAGCCCAATGCTGCTTAGCTTCGGGGATCGGACGAGAACCGGCGTATTCAGCATGGTATGGCCGATGGCGAGAATGTGCTGTTTACGACTGCACCTGTATCGTGCTGCTATGTTGTGCAGTCGCCGAATGTATTGCTACAGCATACAGCACGTACGCGGCAGTCTTTCCGTGAACAATACACGCACGCGTCGTGTACGTTGATCACTCCGTTTGTGGTTCGCTGCATGCGTGCGTGCTAGTGCTCACAAAAACAAGAGGGCGAGCGCCACATTTTGCGCGCGTTGCAGCCCACAAGGTGCCACTTTATTGATGCGTTGTCATTGAGCTGTATGCGGGTGTGATAAGTAAGCGGTTAGACGCTTGTGCGACTAAATTTTGCATCATTGCGTATACCGCTTACCACCGTCATCATTCCGCGTACAATATCGTGTAGTGGCCTAATATTGTTGGTGTTACACTTCGGCGTTGGCTCTACCAGCAGGCTCCAGTTGAACGTAAGTTACAGTAAATGAAACCACCCACACGTTGTGCAAATGAAAAAAAAAACAAGACGTCACAGAAGCACGCAATAAAAAAACAAAAAGAACGGTGCCAACAGCACTCGGTGTTCCCAGGTGGTCTCCCTCCCAAGTACTGACCGAGCCCAATGCTGCTTAGCTTCGGGGATCGGACGAGAACCGGCGTATTCAGCATGGTATGGCCGATGGCGAGAATGTGCTGTTTACGACTGCACCTGTATCGTGCTGCTATGTTGTGCAGTCGCCGAATGTATTGCTACTGCATACAGCACGTACGCGGCAGTCTTTCCGTGAACAATACACGCACGCGTCGTGTACGTTGATCACTCCGTTTGTGGTTCACTGCATGCGTGCGTGCTAGTGCTCACAAAAACAAGAGGGCGAGTGCCACATTTTGCGCGCGTTGCAGCCCACAAGGTGCCACTTTATTGATGCGTTGTCATTGAGCTGTATGCGGGTGTGATAAGTAAGCGGTTAGACGCTTGTGCGACTAAATTTTGCATCATTGCATATACCGCTTACCACCGTCATCATTCCGCGTACAATATCGTGTAGTGGCCTGAATATTGTTGGTGTTACACTTCGGCGTTGGCTCTACCAGCAGGCTCCAGTTGAACGTAAGTTACAGTAAATGAAACCACCCACACGTTGTGCAAATGAAAAAAAAAAAACAAGACGTCACAGAAGCACGCAATAAAAAAACAAAAAGAACGGTGCCATCAGCACTCGGTGTTCCCAGGTGGTCTCCCTCCCAAGTACTGACCGAGCCCAATGCTGCTTAGCGTCGGGGATCGGACGAGAACCGGCGTATTCAGCATGGTATGGCCGATGGCGAGAATGTGCTGTTTACGACTGCACCTGTATCGTGCTGCTATGTTGTGCAGTCGCCGAATGGATTGCTACAGCATACAGCACGTACGCGGCAGTCTTTCCGTGAACAATACACGCATGCGTCGTGTACGTTGATCACTCCGTTTGTGGTTCGCTGCATGCGTGCGTGCTAGTGCTCACAAAAACAAGAGGGCGAGCGCCACATTTTGCGCGCGTTGCAGCCCACAAGGTGCCACTTTATTGATGCGTTGTCATTGAGCTGTATGCGGGTGTGATAAGTAAGCGGTTAGATGCTTGTGCGACTAAATTTTGCATCATTGCGTATACCGCTTACCACCGTCATGATTCCGCGTACAATATCGTGTAGTGGCCTAATATTGTTGGTGTTACACTTCGGCGTTGGCTCTACCAGCAGGCTCCAATTGAACGTAAGTTACAGTAAATGAAACCACCCACACGTTGTGCAAATGAAAAAAATAAACAAGACGTCACAGAAGCACGCAATAAAAAAACAAAAAGAACGGTGCCATCAGCACTCGGTGTTCCCAGGTGGTCTCCCTCCCAAGTACTGACCGAGCCCAATGCTGCTTAGCTTCGGGGATCGGACGAGAACCGGCGTATTCAGCATGGTATGGCCGATGGCGAGAATGTGCTGTTTACGACTGCACCTGTATCGTGCTGCTATGTTGTGCAGTCGCCGAATGTATTGCTACAGCATACAGCACGTACGCGGCAGTCTTTCCGTGAACAATACACGCACGCGTCGTGTACGTTGATCACTCCGTTTGTGGTTCGCTGCATGCGTGCGTGCTAGTGCTCACAAAAACAAGAGGGCGAGCGCCACATATTGCGCGCGTTGCAGCCCACAAGGTGCCACTTTATTGATGCGTTGTCATTGAGCTGTATGCGGGCGTGATAAGTAAGCGGTTAGACGCTTGTGCGACTAAATTTTGCATCATTGCGTATACCGCTTACCACCGTCATCATTCCGCGTACAATATCGTGTAGTGGCCTGAATATTGTTGGTGTTACACTTCGGCGTTGGCTCTACCAGCAGGCTCCAGTTGAACGTAAGTTACAGTAAATGAAACCACCCACACGTTGTGCAAATGAAAAAACAAAAACAAGACGTCACAGAAGCACGCAATAAAAAAGCAAAAAGAACGGTGCCATCAGCACTCGGTGTTCCCAGGTGGTCTCCCTCCCAAGTACTGACCGAGCCCAATGCTGCTTAGCTTCGGGGATCGGACGAGAACCGGCGTATTCAGCATGGTATGGCCGATGGCGAGAATGTGCTGTTTACGACTGCACCTGTATCGTGCTGCTATGTTGTGCAGTCGCCGAATGTATTGCTACAGCATACAGCACGTACGCGGCAGTCTTTCCGTGAACAATACACGCACGCGTCGTGTACGTTGATCACTCCGTTTGTGGTTCGCTGCATGCGTGCGTGCTAGTGCTCACAAAAACAAGAGGGCGAGCGCCACATATTGCGCGCGTTGCAGCCCACAAGGTGCCACTTTATTGATGCGTTGTCATTGAGCTGTATGCGGGCGTGATAAGTAAGCGGTTAGACGCTTGTGCGACTAAATTTTGCATCATTGCGTATACCGCTTACCACCGTCATCATTCCGCGTACAATATCGTGTAGTGGCCTGAATATTGTTGGTGTTACACTTCGGCGTTGGCTCTACCAGCAGGCTCCAGTTGAACGTAAGTTACAGTAAATGAAACCACCCACACGTTGTGCAAATGAAAAAACAAAAACAAGACGTCACAGAAGCACGCAATAAAAAAGCAAAAAGAACGGTGCCATCAGCACTCGGTGTTCCCAGGTGGTCTCCCTCCCAAGTACTGACCGAGCCCAATGCTGCTTAGCTTCGGGGATCGGACGAGAACCGGCGTATTCAGCATGGTATGGCCGATGGCGAGAATGTGCTGTTTACGACAGCACCTGTATCGTGCTGCTATGTTGAGCAGTCGCCGAATGTATTGCTACAGCATACAGCACGTACGCGGCAGTCTTTCCGTGAACAATACACGCACGCGTCGTGTACGTTGATCACTCCGTTTGTGGTTCGCTGCATGCGTGCGTGCTAGTGCTCACAAAAACAAGAGGGCGAGCGCCACATTTTGCGCGTTGCAGCCCACAAGGTGCCACTTTATTGATGCGTTGTCATTGAGCTGTATGCGGGTGTGATAAGTAAGCGGTTAGACACTTGTGCGACTAAATTTTGCATCATTGCGTATACCGCTTACCACCGTCCTCATTCCGCGTACAATATCGTGTAGTGGCCTGAATATTGTTGGTGTTACACTTCGGCGTTGGCTCTACCAGCAGGCTCCAGTTGAACGTAAGTTACAGTAAATGAAACCACCCACACGTTGTGCAAATGAAAAAAAAAAAAAAAACAAGACGTCACAGAAGCACGCAATAAAAAAACAAAAAGAACGGTGCCATCAGCACTCGGTGTTCCCAGGTGGTCTCCCTCCCAAGTACTGACCGAGCCCAATGCTGCTTAGCTTCGGGGATCGGACGAGAACCGGCGTATTCAGCATGGTATGGCCGATGGCGAGAATGTGCTGTTTACGACTGCACCTGTATCGTGCTGCTATGTTGTGCAGTCGCCGAATGTATTGCTACAGCATACAGCACGTACGCGGCAGTCTTTCCGTGAACAATACACGCACGCGTCGTGTACGTTGATCACTCCGTTTGTGGTTCGCTGCATGCGTGCGTGCTAGTGCTCACAAAAACAAGAGGGCGAGCGCCACATTTTGCGCGCGTTGCAGCCCACAAGGTGCCACTTTATTGATGCGTTGTCATTGAGCTGTATGCGGGTGTGATAAGTAAGCGGTTAGACGCTTGTGCGACTAAATTTTGCATCATTGCGTATACCGCTTACCACCGTCATCATTCCGCGTACAATATCGTGTAGTGGCCTAATATTGTTGGTGTTACACTTCGGCGTTGGCTCTACCAGCAGGCTCCAGTTGAACGTAAGTTACAGTAAATGAAACCACCCACACGTTGTGCAAATGAAAAAAAAAAACAAGACGTCACAGAAGCACGCAATAAAAAAACAAAAAGAACGGTGCCATCAGCACTCGGTGTTCCCAGGTGGTCTCCCTCCCAAGTACTGACCGAGCCCAATGCTGCTTAGCTTCGGGGATCGGACGAGAAGCGGCGTATTCAGCATGGTATGGCCGATGGCGAGAATGTGCTGTTTACGACTGCACCTGTATCGTGCTGCTATGTTGTGCAGTCGTCGAATGTATTGCTACAGCATACAGCACGTACGCGGCAGTCTTTCCGTGAACAATACACGCACGCGTCGTGTACGTTGATCACACCGTTTGTGGTTCGCTGCATGCGTGCGTGCTAGTGCTCACAAAAACAAGAGGGCGAGCGCCACATTTTGCGCGCGTTGCAGCCCACAAGGTGCCACTTTATTGATGCGTTGTCATTGAGCTGTATGCGGGTGTGATAAGTAAGCGGTTAGACGCTTGTGCGACTAAATTTTGCATCATTGCGTATACCGCTTACCACCGTCATCATTCCGCGTACAATATCGTGTAGTGGCCTGAATATTGTTGGTGTTACACTTCGGCGTTGGCTCTAC
Organism: Dermacentor variabilis; assembly: GCF_050947875.1. Lineage (NCBI taxonomy): Eukaryota > Metazoa > Arthropoda > Arachnida > Ixodida > Ixodidae > Dermacentor > Dermacentor variabilis. The sequence goes on from NC_134571.1 coordinate 205,969,530, forward strand.
CAGCAGGCTCCAGTTGAACGTAAGTTACAGTAAATGAAACCACCCACACGTTGTGCAAATGAAAAAAAAAAACAAGACGTCACAGATGCACGCAACAAAAAAACAAAAAGAACGGTGCCATCAGCACTCGGTGTTCCCAGGTGGTCTCCCTCCCAAGTACTGACCGAGCCCAATGCTGCTTAGCTTCGGGGATCGGACGAGAACCGGCGTATTCAGCATGGTATGGCCGATGGCGAGAATGTGCTGTTTACCACTGCACCTGTATCGTGCTGCTATGTTGTGCAGTCGCCGAATATATTGCTACAGCATACAGCACGTACGCGGCAGTCTTTCCGTGAAATATACACGCACGCGTCGTGTACGTTGATCACTCCGTTTGTGGTTCGCTGGATGCGTGCGTGCTAGTGCTCACAAAAACAAGAGGGCGAGCGCCACATTTTGCGCGCGTTGCAGCCCACAAGGTGCCACTTTATTGATGCGTTGTCATTGAGCTGTATGCGGGTGTGATAAGTAAGCGGTTAGACGCTTGTGCGACTAAATTTTGCATCATTGCGTATACCGCTTACCACCGTCATCATTCCGCGTACAATATCGTGTAGTGGCCTGAATATTGTTGGTGTTACACTTCGGCGTTGGCTCTACCAGCAGGCTCCAGTTGAACGTAAGTTACAGTAAACGAAACCACCCACACGTTGTGCAAATGAAAAAAAAAACAAGACGTCACAGAAGCACGCAATAAAAAAGCAAAAAGAACGGTGCCATCAGCACTCGGTGTTCCCAGGTGGTCTCCCTCCCAAGTACTGACCGAGCCCAATGCTGCTTAGCTTCGGGGATCGGAAGAGAACCGGCGTATTCAGCACGGTATGGCCGATGGCGAGAATGTGCTGTTTACGACTGCACCTGTATCGTGCTGCTATGTTGTGCAGTCGCCGAATGTATTGCTACAGCATACAGCACGTACGCGGCAATCTTTCCGTGAACAATACACGCACGCGTCGTGTACGTTGATCACTCCGTTTGTGGTTCGCTGCATGCGTGCGTGCTAGTGCTCACAAAAACAAGAGGGCGAGCGCCACATTTTGCGCGCGTTGCAGCCCACAAGGTGCCACTTTATTGATGCGTTGTCATTGAGCTGTATGCGGGTGTGATAAGTAAGCGGTTAGACGCTTGTGCGACTAAATTTTGCATCATTGCGTATACCGCTTACCACCGTCATCATTCCGCGTACAATATCGTGTAGTGGCCTAATATTGTTGGTGTTACACTTCGGCGTTGGCTCTACCAGCAGGCTCCAGTTGAACGTAAGTTACAGTAAATGAAACCACCCACACGTTGTGCAAATGAAAAAAAAAACAAGACGTCACAGAAGCACGCAATAAAAAAACAAAAAGAACGGTGCCATCAGCACTCGGTGTTCCCAGGTGGTCTCCCTCCCAAGTACTGACCGAGCCCAATGCTGCTTAGCTTCGGGGATCGGACGAGAAGCGGCGTATTCAGCATGGTATGGCCGATGGCGAGAATGTGCTGTTTACGACTGCACCTGTATCGTGCTGCTATGTTGTGCAGTCGTCGAATGTATTGCTACAGCATACAGCACGTACGCGGCAGTCTTTCCGTGAACAATACACGCACGCGTCGTGTACGTTGATCACACCGTTTGTGGTTCGCTGCATGCGTGCGTGCTAGTGCTCACAAAAACAAGAGGGCGAGCGCCACATTTTGCGCGCGTTGCAGCCCACAAGGTGCCACTTTATTGATGCGTTGTCATTGAGCTGTATGCGGGCGTGATAAGTAAGCGGTTAGACGCTTGTGCGACTAAATTTTGCATCATTGCGTATACCGCTTACCACCGTCATCATTCCGCGTACAATATCGTGTAGTGGCCTGAATATTGTTGGTGTTACACTTCGGCGTTGGCTCTACCAGCAGGCTCCAGTTGAACGTAAGTTACAGTAAATGAAACCACCCACACGTTGTGCAAATGAAAAAAAAAAAAACAAGACGTCACAGAAGCACGCAATAAAAAGGCAAAAAGAACGGTGCCATCAGCACTCGGTGTTCCCAGGTGGTCTCCCTCCCAAGTACTGACCGAGCCCAATGCTGCTTAGCTTCGGGGATCGGACGAGAACCGGCGTGTTCAGCATGGTATGGCCGATGGCGAGAATGTGCTGTTTACGACTGCACCTGTATCGTGCTGCTATGTTGTGCAGTCGCCGAATGTATTGCTACAGCATACAGCACGTACGCGGCAGTCTTTCCGTGAACAATACACGCACGCGTCGTGTACGTTGATCACTCCGTTTGTGGTTCGCTGCATGCGTGCGTGCTAGTGCTCACAAAAACAAGAGGGCGAGCGCCACATTTTGCGCGGGTTGCAGCCCACAAGGTGCCACTTTATTGATGCGTTGTCATTGAGCTGTATGCGGGTGTGATAAGTAAGCGGTTAGACGCTTGTGCGACTAAATTTTGCATCATTGCGTATACCGCTTACCACCGTCATCATTCCGCGTACAATATCGTGTAGTGGCCTGAATATTGTTGGTGTTACACTTCGGCGTTGGCTCTACCAGCAGGCTCCAGTTGAACGTAAGTTACAGTAAACGAAACCACCCACACGTTGTGCAAATGAAAAAAAAAACAAGACGTCACAGAAGCACGCAATAAAAAAGCAAAAAGAACGGTGCCATCAGCACTCGGTGTTCCCAGGTGGTCTCCCTCCCAAGTACTGACCGAGCCCAATGCTGCTTAGCTTCGGGGATCGGAAGAGAACCGGCGTATTCAGCACGGTATGGCCGATGGCGAGAATGTGCTGTTTACGACTGCACCTGTATCGTGCTGCTATGTTGTGCAGTCGCCGAATGTATTGCTACAGCATACAGCACGTACGCGGCAATCTTTCCGTGAACAATACACGCACGCGTCGTGTACGTTGATCACTCCGTTTGTGGTTCGCTGCATGCGTGCGTGCTAGTGCTCACAAAAACAAGAGGGCGAGCGCCACATTTTGCGCGCGTTGCAGCCCACAAGGTGCCACTTTATTGATGCGTTGTCATTGAGCTGTATGCGGGTGTGATAAGTAAGCGGTTAGACGCTTGTGCGACTAAATTTTGCATCATTGCGTATACCGCTTACCACCGTCATCATTCCGCGTACAATATCGTGTAGTGGCCTAATATTGTTGGTGTTACACTTCGGCGTTGGCTCTACCAGCAGGCTCCAGTTGAACGTAAGTTACAGTAAATGAAACCACCCACACGTTGTGCAAATGAAAAAAAAAACAAGACGTCACAGAAGCACGCAATAAAAAAACAAAAAGAACGGTGCCATCAGCACTCGGTGTTCCCAGGTGGTCTCCCTCCCAAGTACTGACCGAGCCCAATGCTGCTTAGCTTCGGGGATCGGACGAGAAGCGGCGTATTCAGCATGGTATGGCCGATGGCGAGAATGTGCTGTTTACGACTGCACCTGTATCGTGCTGCTATGTTGTGCAGTCGCCGAATGTATTGCTACAGCATACAGCACGTACGCGGCAGTCTTTCCGTGAACAATACACGCACGCGTCGTGTACGTTGATCACTCCGTTTGTGGTTCGCTGCATGCGTGCGTGCTAGTGCTCACAAAAACAAGAGGGCGAGCGCCACATTTTGCGCGCGTTGCAGCCCACAAGGTGCCACTTTATTGATGCGTTGTCATTGAGCTGTATGCGGGTGTGATAAGTAAGCGGTTAGACGCTTGTGCGACTAAATTTTGCATCATTGCGTATACCGCTTACCACCGTCATCATTCCGCGTACAATATCGTGTAGTGGCCTAATATTGTTGGTGTTACACTTCGGCGTTGGCTCTACCAGCAGGCTCCAGTTGAACGTAAGTTACAGTAAATGAAACCACCCACACGTTGTGCAAATGAAAAAAAAAAACAAGACGTCACAGAAGCACGCAATAAAAAAACAAAAAGAACGGTGCCATCAGCACTCGGTGTTCCCAGGTGGTCTCCCTCCCAAGTACTGACCGAGCCCAATGCTGCTTAGCTTCGGGGATCGGACGAGAAGCGGCGTATTCAGCATGGTATGGCCGTTGGCGAGAATGTGCTGTTTACGACTGCACCTGTATCGTGCTGCTATGTTGTGCAGTCGTCGAATGTATTGCTACAGCATACAGCACGTACGCGGCAGTCTTTCCGTGAACAATACACGCACGCGTCGTGTACGTTGATCACACCGTTTGTGGTTCGCTGCATGCGTGCGTGCTAGTGCTCACAAAAACAAGAGGGCGAGCGCCACATTTTGCGCGCGTTGCAGCCCACAAGGTGCCACTTTATTGATGCGTTGTCATTGAGCTGTATGCGGGTGTGATAAGTAAGCGGTTAGACGCTTGTGCGACTAAATTTTGCATCATTGCGTATACCGCTTACCACCGTCATCATTCCGCGTACAATATCGTGTAGTGGCCTGAATATTGTTGGTGTTACACTTCGGCGTTGGCTCTACCAGCAGGCTCCAGTTGAACGTAAGTTACAGTAAATGAAACCACCCACACGTTGTGCAAATGAAAAAAAAAAACAAGACGTCACAGATGCACGCAACAAAAAAACAAAAAGAACGGTGCCATCAGCACTCGGTGTTCCCAGGTGGTCTCCCTCCCAAGTACTGACCGAGCCCAATGCTGCTTAGCTTCGGGGATCGGACGAGAACCGGCGTATTCAGCATGGTATGGCCGATGGCGAGAATGTGCTGTTTACCACTGCACCTGTATCGTGCTGCTATGTTGTGCAGTCGCCGAATATATTGCTACAGCATACAGCACGTACGCGGCAGTCTTTCCGTGAAATATACACGCACGCGTCGTGTACGTTGATCACTCCGTTTGTGGTTCGCTGGATGCGTGCGTGCTAGTGCTCACAAAAACAAGAGGGCGAGCGCCACATTTTGCGCGCGTTGCAGCCCACAAGGTGCCACTTTATTGATGCGTTGTCATTGAGCTGTATGCGGGTGTGATAAGTAAGCGGTTAGACGCTTGTGCGACTAAATTTTGCATCATTGCGTATACCGCTTACCACCGTCATCATTCCGCGTACAATATCGTGTAGTGGCCTGAATATTGTTGGTGTTACACTTCGGCGTTGGCTCTACCAGCAGGCTCCAGTTGAACGTAAGTTACAGTAAACGAAACCACCCACACGTTGTGCAAATGAAAAAAAAAACAAGACGTCACAGAAGCACGCAATAAAAAAGCAAAAAGAACGGTGCCATCAGCACTCGGTGTTCCCAGGTGGTCTCCCTCCCAAGTACTGACCGAGCCCAATGCTGCTTAGCTTCGGGGATCGGAAGAGAACCGGCGTATTCAGCACGGTATGGCCGATGGCGAGAATGTGCTGTTTACGACTGCACCTGTATCGTGCTGCTATGTTGTGCAGTCGCCGAATGTATTGCTACAGCATACAGCACGTACGCGGCAATCTTTCCGTGAACAATACACGCACGCGTCGTGTACGTTGATCACTCCGTTTGTGGTTCGCTGCATGCGTGCGTGCTAGTGCTCACAAAAACAAGAGGGCGAGCGCCACATTTTGCGCGCGTTGCAGCCCACAAGGTGCCACTTTATTGATGCGTTGTCATTGAGCTGTATGCGGGTGTGATAAGTAAGCGGTTAGACGCTTGTGCGACTAAATTTTGCATCATTGCGTATACCGCTTACCACCGTCATCATTCCGCGTACAATATCGTGTAGTGGCCTAATATTGTTGGTGTTACACTTCGGCGTTGGCTCTACCAGCAGGCTCCAGTTGAACGTAAGTTACAGTAAATGAAACCACCCACACGTTGTGCAAATGAAAAAAAAAACAAGACGTCACAGAAGCACGCAATAAAAAAACAAAAAGAACGGTGCCATCAGCACTCGGTGTTCCCAGGTGGTCTCCCTCCCAAGTACTGACCGAGCCCAATGCTGCTTAGCTTCGGGGATCGGACGAGAAGCGGCGTATTCAGCATGGTATGGCCGATGGCGAGAATGTGCTGTTTACGACTGCACCTGTATCGTGCTGCTATGTTGTGCAGTCGTCGAATGTATTGCTACAGCATACAGCACGTACGCGGCAGTCTTTCCGTGAACAATACACGCACGCGTCGTGTACGTTGATCACACCGTTTGTGGTTCGCTGCATGCGTGCGTGCTAGTGCTCACAAAAACAAGAGGGCGAGCGCCACATTTTGCGCGCGTTGCAGCCCACAAGGTGCCACTTTATTGATGCGTTGTCATTGAGCTGTATGCGGGCGTGATAAGTAAGCGGTTAGACGCTTGTGCGACTAAATTTTGCATCATTGCGTATACCGCTTACCACCGTCATCATTCCGCGTACAATATCGTGTAGTGGCCTGAATATTGTTGGTGTTACACTTCGGCGTTGGCTCTACCAGCAGGCTCCAGTTGAACGTAAGTTACAGTAAATGAAACCACCCACACGTTGTGCAAATGAAAAAAAAAAAACAAGACGTCACAGAAGCACGCAATAAAAAGGCAAAAAGAACGGTGCCATCAGCACTCGGTGTTCCCAGGTGGTCTCCCTCCCAAGTACTGACCGAGCCCAATGCTGCTTAGCTTCGGGGATCGGACGAGAACCGGCGTGTTCAGCATGGTATGGCCGATGGCGAGAATGTGCTGTTTACGACTGCACCTGTATCGTGCTGCTATGTTGTGCAGTCGCCGAATGTATTGCTACAGCATACAGCACGTACGCGGCAGTCTTTCCGTGAACAATACACGCACGCGTCGTGTACGTTGATCACTCCGTTTGTGGTTCGCTGCATGCGTGCGTGCTAGTGCTCACAAAAACAAGAGGGCGAGCGCCACATTTTGCGCGGGTTGCAGCCCACAAGGTGCCACTTTATTGATGCGTTGTCATTGAGCTGTATGCGGGTGTGATAAGTAAGCGGTTAGACGCTTGTGCGACTAAATTTTGCATCATTGCGTATACCGCTTACCACCGTCATCATTCCGCGTACAATATCGTGTAGTGGCCTGAATATTGTTGGTGTTACACTTCGGCGTTGGCTCTACCAGCAGGCTCCAGTTGAACGTAAGTTACAGTAAATGAAACCACCCACACGTTGTGCAAATGAAAAAAAAAACAAGACGTCGCAGAAGCACGCAATAAAAAAGCAAAAAGAACGGTGCCATCAGCACTCGGTGTTCCCAGGTGGTCTCCCTCCCAAGTACTGACCGAGCCCAATGCTGCTTAGCTTCGGGGATCGGACGACAACCGGCGTATTCAGCATGGTATGGCCGATGGCGAGAATGTGCTGTTTACGACTGCACCTGTATCGTGCTGCTTATTTGTGCAGTCGCCGAATGTATTGCTACAGCATACAGCACGTACGCGGCAGTCTTTCCGTGAACAATACACGCACGCGTCGTGTACGTTGATCACTCCGTTTGTGGTTCGCTGCATGCGTGCGTGCTAGTGCTCACAAAAACAAGAGGGCGAGCGCCACATTTTGCGCGCGTTGCAGCCCACAAGGTGCCACTTTATTGATGCGTTGTCATTGAGCTGCATGCGGGTGTGATAAGTAAGCGGTTAGACGCTTGTGCGACTAAATTTTGCATCATTGCGTATACCGCTTACCACCGTCATCATTCCGCGTACAATATCGTGTAGTGGCCTGAATATTGTTGGTGTTACACTTCGGCGTTGGCTCTACCAGCAGGCTCCAGTTGAACGTAAGTTACAGTAAATGAAACCACCCACACGTTGTGCAAATGAAAAAAAAAACAAGACGTCACAGAAGCACGCAATAAAAAAGCAAAAAGAACGGTGCCATCAGCACTCGGTGTTCCCAGGTGGTCTCCCTCCCAAGTACTGACCGAGCCCAATGCTGCTTAGCTTCGGGGATCGGACGAGGACCGGCGTATTCAGCATGGTATGGCCGATGGCGAGAATGTGCTGTTTACGACTGCACCTGTATCGTGCTGCTATGTTGTGCAGTCGCCGAATGTATTGCTACAGCATACAGCACGTACGCGGCAGTCTTTCCGTGAACAATACACGCACGCGTCGTGTACGTTGATCACTCCGTTTGTGGTTCGCTGCATGTGTGCGTGCTAGTGCTCACAAAAACAAGAGGGCGAGCGCCACATTTTGCGCGCGTTGCAGCCCACAAGGTGCCACTTTATTGATACGTTGTCATTGAGCTGTATGCGGATGTGATAAGTAAGCGGTTAGACGCTTGTGCGGCTAAATTTTGCATCATTGCGTATACCGCTTACCACCGTCATCATTCCGCGTACAATATCGTGTAGTGGCCTGAATATTGTTGGTGTTACACTTCGGCGTTGGCTCTACCAGCAGGCTCCAGTTGAACGTAAGTTACAGTAAATGAAACCACCCACACGTTGTGCAAATGAAAAAAAAAACAAGACGTCACAGAAGCACGCAATAAAAAAGCAAAAAGAACGGTGCCATCAGCACTCGGTGTTCCCAGGTGGTCTCCCTCCCAAGTACTGACCGAGCCCAATGCTGCTTAGCTTCGGGGATCGGACGAGAACCGGCGTATTCAGCATGGTATGGCCGATGGCGAGAATGTGCTGTTTACGACTGCACCTGTATCGTGCTGCTATGTTGTGCAGTCGCCGAATGTATTGCTACAGCATACAGCACGTACGCGGCAGTCTTTCCGTGAACAATACACGCACGCGTCGCGTACGTTGATCACTCCGTTTGTGGTTCGCTGCATGCGTGCGTGCTAGTGCTCACAAAAACAAGAGGGCGAGCGCCACATTTTGCGCGCGTTGCAGCCCACAAGGTGCCACTTTATTGATGCGTTGTCATTGAGCTGTATGCGGGTGTGATAAGTAAGCGGTTAGACGCTTGTGCGACTAAATTTTGCATCATTGCGTATACCGCTTACCACCGTCATCATTCCGCGTACAATATCGTGTAGTGGCCTGAATATTGTTGGTGTTACACTTCGGCGTTGGCTCTACCAGCAGGCTCCAGTTGAACGTAAGTTACAGTAAATGAAACCACCCACACGTTGTGCAAATGAAAAAAAAAAACAAGACGTCACAGAAGCACGCAATAAAAAAGCAAAAAGAACGGTGCCATCAGCACTCGGTGTTCCCAGGTGGTCTCCCTCCCAAGTACTGACCGAGCCCAATGCTGCTTAGCTTCGGGGATCGGACGAGGACCGGCGTATTCAGCATGGTATGGCCGATGGCGAGAATGTGCTGTTTACGACTGCACCTGTATCGTGCTGCTATGTTGTGCAGTCGCCGAATGTATTGCTACAGCATACAGCACGTACGCGGCAGTCTTTCCGTGAACAATACACGCACGCGTCGTGTACGTTGATCACTCCGTTTGTGGTTCGCTGCATGTGTGCGTGCTAGTGCTCACAAAAACAAGAGGGCGAGCGCCACATTTTGCGCGCGTTGCAGCCCACAAGGTGCCACTTTATTGATACGTTGTCATTGAGCTGTATGCGGATGTGATAAGTAAGCGGTTAGACGCTTGTGCGACTAAATTTTGCATCATTGCGTATACCGCTTACCACCGTCATCATTCCGCGTACAATATCGTGTAGTGGCCTGAATATTGTTGGTGTTACACTTCGGCGTTGGCTCTACCAGCAGGCTCCAGTTGAACGTAAGTTACAGTAAATGAAACCACCCACACGTTGTGCAAATGAAAAAAAAAAAACAAGACCTCACAGAAGCACGCAATAAAAAAGCAAAAAGAACGGTGCCATCAGCACTCGGTGTTCCCAGGTGGTCTCCCTCCCAAGTACTGACCGAGCCCAATGCTTCTTAGCTTAGGGGATCGGACGAGAACCGGCGTATTCAGCATGGTATGGCCGATGGCGAGAATGTGCTGTTTACGACTGCACCTGTATCGTGCTGCTATGTTGTGCAGTCGCCGAATGTATTGCTACAGCATACAGCACGTACGCGGCAGTCTTTCCGTGAACAATACACGCACGCGTCGTGTACGTTGATCACTCCGTTTGTGGTTCGCTGCATGCGTGCGTGCTAGTGCTCACAAAAACAAGAGGGCGAGCGCCACATTTTGCGCGCGTTGCAGCCCACAAGGTGCCATTTTATTGATGCGTTGTCATTGAGCTGTATGCGGGTGTGATAAGTAAGCGGTTAGACGCTTGTGCGACTAAATTTTGCATCATTGCGTATACCGCTTACAACCGTCATCATTCCGCGTACAATATCGTGTAGTGGCCTGAATATTGTTGGTGTTACACTTCGGCGTTGGCTCTACCAGCAGGCTCCAGTTGAACGTAAGTTACAGTAAATGAAACCACCCACACGTTGTGCAAATGAAAAAAAAAAGACGTCACAGAAGCACGCAATAAAAAAGCAAAAAGAACGGTGCCATCAGCACTCGGTGTTCCCAGGTGGTCTCCCTCCCAAGTACTGACCGAGCCCAATGCTGCTTAGCTTCGGGGATCGGACGAGAACCGGCGTATTCAGCATGGTATGACCGATGGCGAGAATGTGCTGTTTACGACTGCACCTGTATCGTGCTGCTATGTTGTGCAGTCGCCGAATGTATTGCTACAGCATACAGCGCGTACGCGGCAGTCTTTCCGTGAACAATACACGCACGCGTCGTGTACGTTGATCACTCCGTTTGTGGTTCGCTGCATGCGTGCGTGCTAGTGCTCACAAAAACAAGAGGGCGAGCGCCACATTTTGCGCGCGTTGCAGCCCACAAGGTGCCACTTTATTGATGCGTTGTCATTGAGCTGTATGCGGGTGTGATAAGTAAGCGGTTAGACGCTTGTGCGACTAAATTTTGCATCATTGCGTATACCGCTTACCACCGTCATCATTCCGCGTACAATATCGTGTAGTGGCCTGAATATTGTTGGTGTTACACTTCGGCGTTGGCTCTACCAGCAGGCTCCAGTTGAACGTAAGTTACAGTAAATGAAACCACCCACACGTTGTGCAAATGAAAAAAAAAACAAGACGTCACAGAAGCACGCAATAAAAAAGCAAAAAGAATGGTGCCATCAGCACTCGGTGTTCCCAGGTGGTCTCCCTCCCAAGTACTGACCGAGCCCAATGCTGCTTGGCTTCGGGGATCGGACGAGAACCGGCGTATTCAGCATGGTATGGCCGATGGCGAGAATGTGCTGTTTACGACTGCACCTGTATCGTGCTGCTATGTTGTGCAGTCGCCGAATGTATTGCTACACCATACAGCACGTACGCGGCAGTCTTTCCGTGAACAATACACGCACGCGTCGTGTACGTTGATCACTCCGTTTGTGGTTCGCTGCATGCGTGCGTGCTAGTGCTCACAAAAACAAGAGGGTGAGCGCCACATTTTGCGCGCGTTGCAGCCCACAAGGTGCCACTTTATTGATGCGTTGTCATTGAGCTGTATGCGGGTGTGATAAGTAAGCGGTTAGACGCTTGTGCGACTAAATTTTGCATCATTGCGTATACCGCTTACCACCGTCATCATTCCGCGTACAATATCGTGTAGTGGCCTGAATATTGTTGGTGTTACACTTCGGCGTTGGCTCTACCAGCAGGCTCCAGTTGAACGTAAGTTACAGTAAATGAAACCACCCACACGTTGTGCAAATGAAAAAAAAAAAAAACAAGACGTCACAGAAGCACGCAATAAAAAAGCAAAAAGAACGGTGCCATCAGCACTCGGTGTTCCCAGGTGGTCTCCCTCCCAAGTACTGACCGAGCCCAATGCTGCTTAGCTTCGGGGATCGGACGAGAACCGGCGTATTCAGCATGGTATGGCCGATGGCGAGAATGTGCTGTTTACGACTGCACCTGTATCGTGCTGCTATGTTGTGCAGTCGCCGAATGTATTGCTACAGCATACAGCACGTACGCGGCAGTCTTTCCGTGAACAATACACGCACGCGTCGTGTACGTTGATCACTCCGTTTGTGGTTCGCTGCATGTGTGCGTGCTAGTGCTCACAAAAACAAGAGGGCGAGCGCCACATTTTGCGCGCGTTGCAGCCCACAAGGTGCCACTTTATTGATACGTTGTCATTGAGCTGTATGCGGATGTGATAAGTAAGCGGTTAGACGCTTGTGCGACTAAATTTTGCATCATTGCGTATACCGCTTACCACCGTCATCATTCCGCGTACAATATCGTGTAGTGGCCTGAATATTGTTGGTGTTACACTTCGGCGTTGGCTCTACCAGCAGGCTCCAGTTGAACGTAAGTTACAGTAAATGAAACCACCCACACGTTGTGCAAATGAAAAAAAAAACAAGACGTCACAGAAGCACGCAATAAAAAAGCAAAAAGAACGGTGCCATCAGCACTCGGTGTTCCCAGGTGGTCTCCCTCCCAAGTACTGACCGAGCCCAATGCTGCTTAGCTTCGGGGATCGGACGAGAACCGGCGTATTCAGCATGGTATGGCCGATGGCGAGAATGTGCTGTTTACGACTGCACCTGTATCGTGCTGCTATGTTGTGCAGTCGCCGAATGTATTGCTACAGCATACAGCACGTACGCGGCAGTCTTTCCGTGAACAATACACGCACGCGTCGCGTACGTTGATCACTCCGTTTGTGGTTCGCTGCATGCGTGCGTGCTAGTGCTCACAAAAACAAGAGGGCGAGCGCCACATTTTGCGCGCGTTGCAGCCCACAAGGTGCCACTTTATTGATGCGTTGTCATTGAGCTGTATGCGGGTGTGATAAGTAAGCGGTTAGACGCTTGTGCGACTAAATTTTGCATCATTGCGTATACCGCTTACCACCGTCATCATTCCGCGTACAATATCGTGTAGTGGCCTGAATATTGTTGGTGTTACACTTCGGCGTTGGCTCTACCAGCAGGCTCCAGTTGAACGTAAGTTACAGTAAATGAAACCACCCACACGTTGTGCAAATGAAAAAAAAAAAACAAGACGTCACAGAAGCACGCAATAAAAAAGCAAAAAGAACGGTGCCATCAGCACTCGGTGTTCCCAGGTGGTCTCCCTCCCAAGTACTGACCGAGCCCAATGCTGCTTAGCTTCGGGGATCGGACGAGGACCGGCGTATTCAGCATGGTATGGCCGATGGCGAGAATGTGCTGTTTACGACTGCACCTGTATCGTGCTGCTATGTTGTGCAGTCGCCGAATGTATTGCTACAGCATACAGCACGTACGCGGCAGTCTTTCCGTGAACAATACACGCACGCGTCGTGTACGTTGATCACTCCGTTTGTGGTTCGCTGCATGTGTGCGTGCTAGTGCTCACAAAAACAAGAGGGCGAGCGCCACATTTTGCGCGCGTTGCAGCCCACAAGGTGCCACTTTATTGATACGTTGTCATTGAGCTGTATGCGGATGTGATAAGTAAGCGGTTAGACGCTTGTGCGACTAAATTTTGCATCATTGCGTATACCGCTTACCACCGTCATCATTCCGCGTACAATATCGTGTAGTGGCCTGAATATTGTTGGTGTTACACTTCGGCGTTGGCTCTACCAGCAGGCTCCAGTTGAACGTAAGTTACAGTAAATGAAACCACCCACACGTTGTGCAAATGAAAAAAAAAAAACAAGACGTCACAGAAGCACGCAATAAAAAAGCAAAAAGAACGGTGCCATCAGCACTCGGTGTTCCCAGGTGGTCTCCCTCCCAAGTACTGACCGAGCCCAATGCTGCTTAGCTTCGGGGATCGGACGAGAACCGGCGTATTCAGCATGGTATGACCGATGGCGAGAATGTGCTGTTTACGACTGCACCTGTATCGTGCTGCTATGTTGTGCAGTCGCCGAATGTATTGCTACAGCATACAGCGCGTACGCGGCAGTCTTTCCGTGAACAATACACGCACGCGTCGTGTACGTTGATCACTCCGTTTGTGGTTCGCTGCATGCGTGCGTGCTAGTGCTCACAAAAACAAGAGGGCGAGCGCCACATTTTGCGCGCGTTGCAGCCCACAAGGTGCCACTTTATTGATGCGTTGTCATTGAGCTGTATGCGGGTGTGATAAGTAAGCGGTTAGACGCTTGTGCGACTAAATTTTGCATCATTGCGTATACCGCTTACCACCGTCATCATTCCGCGTACAATATCGTGTAGTGGCCTGAATATTGTTGGTGTTACACTTCGGCGTTGGCTCTACCAGCAGGCTCCAGTTGAACGTAAGTTACAGTAAATGAAACCACCCACACGTTGTGCAAATGAAAAAAAAAAAACAAGACGTCACAGAAGCACGCAATAAAAAAGCAAAAAGAATGGTGCCATCAGCACTCGGTGTTCCCAGGTGGTCTCCCTCCCAAGTACTGACCGAGCCCAATGCTGCTTGGCTTCGGGGATCGGACGAGAACCGGCGTATTCAGCATGGTATGGCCGATGGCGAGAATGTGCTGTTTACGACTGCACCTGTATCCTGCTGCTATGTTGTGCAGTCGCCGAATGTATTGCTACACCATACAGCACGTACGCGGCAGTCTTTCCGTGAACAATACACGCACGCGTCGTGTACGTTGATCACTCCGTTTGTGGTTCGCTGCATGCGTGCGTGCTAGTGCTCACAAAAACAAGAGGGCGAGCGCCACATTTTGCGCGCGTTGCATCCCACAAGGTGCCACTTTATTGATGCGTTGTCATTGAGCTGTATGCGGGTGTGATAAGTAAGCGGTTAGACGCTTGTGCGACTAAATTTTGCATCATTGCGTATACCGCTTACTACCGTCATCATTCCGCGTACAATATCGTGTAGTGGCCTGAATATTGTTGGTGTTACACTTCGGCGTTGGCTCTACCAGCAGGCTCCAGTTGAACGTAAGTTACAGTAAATGAAACCACCCACACGTTGTGCAAATGAAAAAAAAAAGAACAAGACGTCACAGAAGCACGCAATAAAAAAGCAAAAAGAACGGTGCCATCAGCACTCGGTGTTCCCAGGTGGTCTCCCTCCCAAGTACTGACCGAGCCCAATGCTGCTTAGCTTCGGGGATCGGACGAGAACCGGCGTATTCAGCATGGTATGGCCGATGGCGAGAATGTGCTGTTTACGACTGCACCTGTATCGTGCTGCTATGTTGTGCAGTCGCCGAATGTATTGCTACAGCATACAGCACGTACGCGGCAGTCTTTCCGTGAACAATACACGCACGCGTCGTGTACGTTGATCACTCCGTTTGTGGTTCGCTGCATGTGTGCGTGCTAGTGCTCACAAAAACAAGAGGGCGAGCGCCACATTTTGCGCGCGTTGCAGCCCACAAGGTGCCACTTTATTGATACGTTGTCATTGAGCTGTATGCGGATGTGATAAGTAAGCGGTTAGACGCTTGTGCGACTAAATTTTGCATCATTGCGTATACCGCTTACCACCGTCATCATTCCGCGTACAATATCGTGTAGTGGCCTGAATATTGTTGGTGTTACACTTCGGCGTTGGCTCTACCAGCAGGCTCCAGTTGAACGTAAGTTACAGTAAATGAAACCACCCACACGTTGTGCAAATGAAAAAAAAAAACAAGACGTCACAGAAGCACGCAATAAAAAAGCAAAAAGAACGGTGCCATCAGCACTCGGTGTTCCCAGGTGGTCTCCCTCCCAAGTACTGACCGAGCCCAATGCTGCTTAGCTTCGGGGATCGGACGAGAACCGGCGTATTCAGCATGGTATGGCCGATGGCGAGAATGTGCTGTTTACGACTGCACCTGTATCGTGCTGCTATGTTGTGCAGTCGCCGAATGTATTGCTACAGCATACAGCACGTACGCGGCAGTCTTTCCGTGAACAATACACGCACGCGTCGTGTACGTTGATCACTCCGTTTGTGGTTCGCTGCATGCGTGCGTGCTAGTGCTCACAAAAACAAGAGGGCGAGCGCCACATTTTGCGCGCGTTGCAGCCCACAAGGTGCCACTTTATTGATGCGTTGTCATTGAGCTGTATGCGGGTGTGATAAGTAAGCGGTTAGACGCTTGTGCGACTAAATTTTGCATCATTGCGTATACCGCTTACCACCGTCATCATTCCGCGTACAATATCGTGTAGTGGCCTGAATATTGTTGGTGTTACACTTCGGCGTTGGCTCTACCAGCAGGCTCCAGTTGAACGTAAGTTACAGTAAATGAAACCACCCACACGTTGTGCAAATGAAAAAAAATAGAACAAGACGTCACAGAAGCACGCAATAAAAAAGCAAAAAGAACGGTGCCATCAGCACTCGGTGTTCCCAGGTGGTCTCCCTCCCAAGTACTGACCGAGCCCAATGCTGCTTAGCTTCGGGGATCGGACGAGAACCGGCGTATTCAGCATGGTATGGCCGATGGCGAGAATGTGCTGTTTACGACTGCACCTGTATCGTGCTGCTATGTTGTGCAGTCGCCGAATGTATTGCTACAGCATACAGCACGTACGCGGCAGTCTTTCCGTGAACAATACACGCACGCGTCGTGTACGTTGATCACTCCGTTTGTGGTTCGCTGCATGTGTGCGTGCTAGTGCTCACAAAAACAAGAGGGCGAGCGCCACATTTTGCGCGCGTTGCAGCCCACAAGGTGCCACTTTATTGATACGTTGTCATTGAGCTGTATGCGGATGTGATAAGTAAGCGGTTAGACGCTTGTGCGACTAAATTTTGCATCATTGCGTATACCGCTTACCACCGTCATCATTCCGCGTACAATATCGTGTAGTGGCCTGAATATTGTTGGTGTTACACTTCGGCGTTGGCTCTACCAGCAGGCTCCAGTTGAACGTAAGTTACAGTAAATGAAACCACCCACACGTTGTGCAAATGAAAAAAAAAACAAGACGTCACAGAAGCACGCAATAAAAAAGCAAAAAGAACGGTGCCATCAGCACTCGGTGTTCCCAGGTGGTCTCCCTCCCAAGTACTGACCGAGCCCAATGCTGCTTAGCTTCGGGGATCGGACGAGAACCGGCGTATTCAGCATGGTATGGCCGATGGCGAGAGTGTGCTGTTTACGACTGCACCTGTATCGTGCTGCTATGTTGTGCAGTCGCCGAATGTATTGCTACAGCATACAGCACGTACGCGGCAGTCTTTCCGTGAACAATACACGCACGCGTCGCGTACGTTGATCACTCCGTTTGTGGTTCGCTGCATGCGTGCGTGCTAGTGCTCACAAAAACAAGAGGGCGAGCGCCACATTTTGCGCGCGTTGCAGCCCACAAGGTGCCACTTTATTGATGCGTTGTCATTGAGCTGTATGCGGGTGTGATAAGTAAGCGGTTAGACGCTTGTGCGACTAAATTTTGCATCATTGCGTATACCGCTTAGCACCGTCATCATTCCGCGTACAATATCGTGTAGTGGCCTGAATATTGTTGGTGTTACACTTCGGCGTTGGCTCTACCAGCAGGCTCCAGTTGAACGTAAGTTACAGTAAATGAAACCACCCACACGTTGTGCAAATGAAAAAAAAAACAAGACGTCACAGAAGCACGCAATAAAAAAAGCAAAAAGAACGGTGCCATCAGCACTCGGTGTTCCCAGGTGGTCTCCCTCCCAAGTACTGACCGAGCCCAATGCTGCTTAGCTTCGGGGATCGGACGAGAACCGGCGTATTCAGCATGGTATGGCCGATGGCGAGAATGTGCTGCTTACGACTGCACCTGTATCGTGCTGCTATGTTGTGCAGTCGCCGAATGTATTGCTACAGCATACAGCACGTACGCGGCAGTCTTTCCGTGAACAATACACGCACGCGTCGTGTACGTTGATCACTTCGTTTGTGGTTCGCTGCATGCGTGCGTGCTAGTGCTCACAAAAACAAGAGGGCGAGCGCCACATTTTGCGCGCGTTGCAGCCCACAAGGTGCCACTTTATTAATGCGTTGTCATTGAGCTGTATGCGGGTGTGATAAGTAAGCGGTTAGACGCTTGTGCGACAAAATTTTGCATCATTGCGTATACCGCTTACAACCGTCATCATTCCGCGTACAATATCGTGTAGTGGCCTGAATATTGTTGGTGTTACACTTCGGCGTTGGCTCTACCAGCAGGCTCCAGTTGAACGTAAGTTACAGTAAATGAAACCACCCACACGTTGTGCAAATGAAAAAAAATAGAACAAGACGTCACAGAAGCACGCAATAAAAAAGCAAAAAGAACGGTGCCATCAGCACTCGGTGTTCCCAGGTGGTCTCCCTCCCAAGTACTGACCGAGCCCAATGCTGCTTAGCTTCGGGGATCGGACGAGAACCGGCGTATTCAGCATGGTATGGCCGATGGCGAGAATGTGCTGTTTACGACTGCACCTGTATCGTGCTGCTATGTTGTGCAGTCGCCGAATGTATTGCTACAGCATACAGCACGTACGCGGCAGTCTTTCCGTGAACAATACACGCACGCGTCGTGTACGTTGATCACTCCGTTTGTGGTTCGCTGCATGTGTGCGTGCTAGTGCTCACAAAAACAAGAGGGCGAGCGCCACATTTTGCGCGCGTTGCAGCCCACAAGGTGCCACTTTATTGATACGTTGTCATTGAGCTGTATGCGGATGTGATAAGTAAGCGGTTAGACGCTTGTGCGACTAAATTTTGCATCATTGCGTATACCGCTTACCACCGTCATCATTCCGCGTACAATATCGTGTAGTGGCCTGAATATTGTTGGTGTTACACTTCGGCGTTGGCTCTACCAGCAGGCTCCAGTTGAACGTAAGTTACAGTAAATGAAACCACCCACACGTTGTGCAAATGAAAAAAAAAACAAGACGTCACAGAAGCACGCAATAAAAAAGCAAAAAGAACGGTGCCATCAGCACTCGGTGTTCCCAGGTGGTCTCCCTCCCAAGTACTGACCGAGCCCAATGCTGCTTAGCTTCGGGGATCGGACGAGAACCGGCGTATTCAGCATGGTATGGCCGATGGCGAGAGTGTGCTGTTTACGACTGCACCTGTATCGTGCTGCTATGTTGTGCAGTCGCCGAATGTATTGCTACAGCATACAGCACGTACGCGGCAGTCTTTCCGTGAACAATACACGCACGCGTCGCGTACGTTGATCACTCCGTTTGTGGTTCGCTGCATGCGTGCGTGCTAGTGCTCACAAAAACAAGAGGGCGAGCGCCACATTTTGCGCGCGTTGCAGCCCACAAGGTGCCACTTTATTGATGCGTTGTCATTGAGCTGTATGCGGGTGTGATAAGTAAGCGGTTAGACGCTTGTGCGACTAAATTTTGCATCATTGCGTATACCGCTTAGCACCGTCATCATTCCGCGTACAATATCGTGTAGTGGCCTGAATATTGTTGGTGTTACACTTCGGCGTTGGCTCTACCAGCAGGCTCCAGTTGAACGTAAGTTACAGTAAATGAAACCACCCACACGTTGTGCAAATGAAAAAAAAACAAGACGTCACAGAAGCACGCAATAAAAAAAGCAAAAAGAACGGTGCCATCAGCACTCGGTGTTCCCAGGTGGTCTCCCTCCCAAGTACTGACCGAGCCCAATGCTGCTTAGCTTCGGGGATCGGACGAGAACCGGCGTATTCAGCATGGTATGGCCGATGGCGAGAATGTGCTGCTTACGACTGCACCTGTATCGTGCTGCTATGTTGTGCAGTCGCCGAATGTATTGCTACAGCATACAGCACGTACGCGGCAGTCTTTCCGTGAACAATACACGCACGCGTCGTGTACGTTGATCACTTCGTTTGTGGTTCGCTGCATGCGTGCGTGCTAGTGCTCACAAAAACAAGAGGGCGAGCGCCACATTTTGCGCGCGTTGCAGCCCACAAGGTGCCACTTTATTAATGCGTTGTCATTGAGCTGTATGCGGGTGTGATAAGTAAGCGGTTAGACGCTTGTGCGACAAAATTTTGCATCATTGCGTATACCGCTTACAACCGTCATCATTCCGCGTACAATATCGTGTAGTGGCCTGAATATTGTTGGTGTTACACTTCGGCGTTGGCTCTACCAGCAGGCTCCAGTTGAACGTAAGTTACAGTAAATGAAACCACCCACACGTTGTGCAAATGAAAAAAAAAAGACGTCACAGAAGCACGCAATAAAAAAGCAAAAAGAACGGTGCCATCAGCACTCGGTGTTCCCAGGTGGTCTCCCTCCCAAGTACTGACCGAGCCCAATGCTGCTTAGCTTCGGGGATCGGACGAGAACCGGCGTATTCAGCATGGTATGACCGATGGCGAGAATGTGCTGTTTACGACTGCACCTGTATCGTGCTGCTATGTTGTGCAGTCGCCGAATGTATTGCTACAGCATACAGCGCGTACGCGGCAGTCTTTCCGTGAACAATACACGCACGCGTCGTGTACGTTGATCACTCCGTTTGTGGTTCGCTGCATGCGTGCGTGCTAGTGCTCACAAAAACAAGAGGGCGAGCGCCACATTTTGCGCGCGTTGCAGCCCACAAGGTGCCACTTTATTGATGCGTTGTCATTGAGCTGTATGCGGGTGTGATAAGTAAGCGGTTAGACGCTTGTGCGACTAAATTTTGCATCATTGCGTATACCGCTTACCACCGTCATCATTCCGCGTACAATATCGTGTAGTGGCCTGAATATTGTTGGTGTTACACTTCGGCGTTGGCTCTACCAGCAGGCTCCAGTTGAACGTAAGTTACAGTAAATGAAACCACCCACACGTTGTGCAAATGAAAAAAAAAAAACAAGACGTCACAGAAGCACGCAATAAAAAAGCAAAAAGAACGGTGCCATCAGCACTCGGTGTTCCCAGGTGGTCTCCCTCCCAAGTACTGACCGAGCCCAATGCTGCTTAGCTTCGGGGATCGGACGAGAACCGGCGTATTCAGCATGGTATGGCCGATGGCGAGAATGTGCTGTTTACGACTGCACCTGTATCGTGCTGCTATGTTGTGCAGTCGCCGAATGTATTCCTACAGCATACAGCACGTACGCGGCAGTCTTCCCGTGAACAATACACGCACGCGTCGCGTACGTTGATCACTCCGTTTGTGGTTCGCTGCATGCGTGCGTGCTAGTGCTCACAAAAACAAGAGGGCGAGCGCCACATTTTGCGCGCGTTGCAGCCCACAAGGTGCCACTTTATTGATGCGTTGTCATTGAGCTGTATGCGGGTGTGATAAGTAAGCGGTTAGACGCTTGTGCGACTAAATTTTGCATCATTGCGTATACCGCTTAGCACCGTCATCATTCCGCGTACAATATCGTGTAGTGGCCTGAATATTGTTGGTGTTACACTTCGGCGTTGGCTCTACCAGCAGGCTCGAGTTGAACGTAAGTTACAGTAAATGAAACCACCCACACGTTGTGCAAATGAAAAAAAAAAACAAGACGTCACAGAAGCACGCAATAAAAAAAGCAAAAAGAACGGTGCCATCAGCACTCGGTGTTCCCAGGTGGTCTCCCTCCCAAGTACTGACCGAGCCCAATGCTGCTTAGCTTCGGGGATCGGACGAGAACCGGCGTATTCAGCATGGTATGGCCGATGGCGAGAATGTGCTGCTTACGACTGCACCTGTATCGTGCTGCTATGTTGTGCAGTCGCCGAATGTATTGCTACAGCATACAGCACGTACGCGGCAGTCTTTCCGTGAACAATACACGCACGCGTCGTGTACGTTGATCACTTCGTTTGTGGTTCGCTGCATGCGTGCGTGCTAGTGCTCACAAAAACAAGAGGGCGAGCGCCACATTTTGCGCGCGTTGCAGCCCACAAGGTGCCACTTTATTAATGCGTTGTCATTGAGCTGTATGCGGGTGTGATAAGTAAGCGGTTAGACGCTTGTGCGACTAAATTTTGCATCATTGCGTATACAGCTTACAACCGTCATCATTCCGCGTACAATATCGTGTAGTGGCCTGAATATTGTTGGTGTTACACTTCGGCGTTGGCTCTACCAGCAGGCTCCAGTTGAACGTAAGTTACAGTAAATGAAACCACCCACACGTTGTGCAAATGAAAAAAAAAAGACGTCACAGAAGCACGCAATAAAAAAGCAAAAAGAACGGTGCCATCAGCACTCGGTGTTCCCAGGTGGTCTCCCTCCCAAGTACTGACCGAGCCCAATGCTGCTTAGCTTCGGGGATCGGACGAGAACCGGCGTATTCAGCATGGTATGACCGATGGCGAGAATGTGCTGTTTACGACTGCACCTGTATCGTGCTGCTATGTTGTGCAGTCGCCGAATGTATTGCTACAGCATACAGCGCGTACGCGGCAGTCTTTCCGTGAACAATACACGCACGCGTCGTGTACGTTGATCACTCCGTTTGTGGTTCGCTGCATGCGTGCGTGCTAGTGCTCACAAAAACAAGAGGGCGAGCGCCACATTTTGCGCGCGTTGCAGCCCACAAGGTGCCACTTTATTGATGCGTTGTCATTGAGCTGTATGCGGGTGTGATAAGTAAGCGGTTAGACGCTTGTGCGACTAAATTTTGCATCATTGCGTATACCGCTTACCACCGTCATCATTCCGCGTACAATATCGTGTAGTGGCCTGAATATTGTTGGTGTTACACTTCGGCGTTGGCTCTACCAGCAGGCTCCAGTTGAACGTAAGTTACAGTAAATGAAACCACCCACACGTTGTGCAAATGAAAAAAAAAACAAGACGTCACAGAAGCACGCAATAAAAAAGCAAAAAGAATGGTGCCATCAGCACTCGGTGTTCCCAGGTGGTCTCCCTCCCAAGTACTGACCGAGCCCAATGCTGCTTGGCTTCGGGGATCGGACGAGAACCGGCGTATTCAGCATGGTATGGCCGATGGCGAGAATGTGCTGTTTACGACTGCACCTGTATCGTGCTGCTATGTTGTGCAGTCGCCGAATGTATTGCTACACCATACAGCACGTACGCGGCAGTCTTTCCGTGAACAATACACGCACGCGTCGTGTACGTTGATCACTCCGTTTGTGGTTCGCTGCATGCGTGCGTGCTAGTGCTCACAAAAACAAGAGGGCGAGCGCCACATTTTGCGCGCGTTGCAGCCCACAAGGTGCCACTTTATTGATGCGTTGTCATTGAGCTGTATGCGGGTGTGATAAGTAAGCGGTTAGACGCTTGTGCGACTAAATTTTGCATCATTGCGTATACCGCTTACCACCGTCATCATTCCGCGTACAATATCGTGTAGTGGCCTGAATATTGTTGGTGTTACACTTCGGCGTTGGCTCTACCAGCAGGCTCCAGTTGAATGTAAGTTACAGTAAATGAAACCACCCACACGTTGTGCAAATGAAAAAAAAAAAACAAGACGTCACAGAAGCACGCAATAAAAAAGCAAAAAGAACGGTGCCATCAGCACTCGGTGTTCCCAGGTGGTCTCCCTCCCAAGTACTGACCGAGCCCAATGCTGCTTAGCTTCGGGGATCGGACGAGAACCGGCGTATTCAGCATGGTATGGCCGATGGCGAGAATGTGCTGTTTACGACTGCACCTGTATCGTGCTGCTATGTTGTGCAGTCGCCGAATGTATTGCTACAGCATACAGCACGTACGCGGCAGTCTTTCCGTGAACAATACACGCACGCGTCGTGTACGTTGATCACTCCGTTTGTGGTTCGCTGCATGTGTGCGTGCTAGTGCTCACAAAAACAAGAGGGCGAGCGCCACATTTTGCGCGCGTTGCAGCCCACAAGGTGCCACTTTATTGATACGTTGTCATTGAGCTGTATGCGGATGTGATAAGTAAGCGGTTAGACGCTTGTGCGACTAAATCTTGCATCATTGCGTATACCGCTTACCACCGTCATCATTCCGCGTAAAATATCGTGTAGTGGCCTGAATATTGTTGGTGTTACACTTCGGCGTTGGCTCTACCAGCAGGCTCCAGTTGAACGTAAGTTACAGTAAATGAAACCACCCACACGTTGTGCAAATGAAAAAAAAAAACAAGACGTCACAGAAGCACGCAATAAAAAAGCAAAAAGAACGGTGCCATCAGCACTCGGTGTTCCCAGGTGGTCTCCCTCCCAAGTACTGACCGAGCCCAATGCTGCTTAGCTTCGGGGATCGGACGAGAACCGGCGTATTCAGCATGGTATGGCCGATGGCGAGAATGTGCTGTTTACGACTGCACCTGTATCGTGCTGCTATGTTGTGCAGTCGCCGAATGTATTGCTACAGCATACAGCACGTACGCGGCAGTCTTTCCGTGAACAATACACGCACGCGTCGCGTACGTTGATCACTCCGTTTGTGGTTCGCTGCATGCGTGCGTGCTAGTGCTCACAAAAACAAGAGGGCGAGCGCCACATTTTGCGCGCGTTGCAGCCCACAAGGTGCCACTTTATTGATGCGTTGTCATTGAGCTGTATGCGGGTGTGATAAGTAAGCGGTTAGACGCTTGTGCGACTAAATTTTGCATCATTGCGTATACCGCTTAGCACCGTCATCATTCCGCGTACAATATCGTGTAGTGGCCTGAATATTGTTGGTGTTACACTTCGGCGTTGGCTCTACCAGCAGGCTCCAGTTGAACGTAAGTTACAGTAAATGAAACCACCCACACGTTGTGCAAATGAAAAAAAAAAAACAAGACGTCACAGAAGCACGCAATAAAAAAGCAAAAAGAACGGTGCCATCAGCACTCGGTGTTCCCAGGTGGTCTCCCTCCCAAGTACTGACCGAGCCCAATGCTGCTTAGCTTCGGGGATCGGACGAGAACCGGCGTATTCAGCATGGTATGGCCGATGGCGAGAATGTGCTGTTTACGACTGCACCTGCATCGTGCTGCTATGTTGTGCAGTCGCCGAATGTATTGCTACAGCATACAGCACGTACGCGGCAGTCATTCCGTGAACAATACACGCACGCGTCGTGTACGTTGATCACTCC
Source organism: Dermacentor variabilis (assembly GCF_050947875.1). Taxonomy (NCBI): domain Eukaryota; kingdom Metazoa; phylum Arthropoda; class Arachnida; order Ixodida; family Ixodidae; genus Dermacentor; species Dermacentor variabilis. The sequence goes on from NC_134571.1 coordinate 205,994,289, forward strand.
GTTTGTGGTTCGCTGCATGCGTGCGTGCTAGTGCTCACAAAAACAAGAGGGCCAGCGCCACATTTTGCGCGCGTTGCAGCCCACAAGGTGCCACTTTATTGATGCGTTGTCATTGAGCTGTATGCGGGTGTGATAAGTAAGCGGTTAGACGCTTGTGCGACTAAATTTTGCATCATTGCGTATACCGCTTACCACCGTCATCATTCCGCGTACAATATCCTGTAGTGGCCTGAATATATTTGGTGTTACACTTCGGCGTTGGCTCTACCAGCAGGCTCCAGTTGAACGTAAGTTACAGTAAATGAAACCACCCACACGTTCTGCAAATGAAAAAAAAAAACAAGACGTCACAGAAGCACGCAATAAAAAAGCAAAAAGAACGGTGCCATCAGCACTCGGTGTTCCCAGGTGGTCTCCCTCCCAAGTACTGACCGAGCCCAATGCTGCTTAGCTTCGGGGATCGGACGAGAACCGGCGTATTCAGCATGGTATGGCCGATGGCGAGAATGTGCTGTTTACGACTGCACCTGTATCGTGCTGCTATGTTGTGCAGTCGCCGAATGTATTGCTACAGCATACAGCACGTACGCGGCAGTCTTTCCGTGAACAATACACGCACGCGTCGTGTACGTTGATCACTCCGTTTGTGGTTCGCTGCATGCGTGCGTGCGAGTGCTCACAAAAACAAGAGGGCGAGCGCCACATTTTGCGCGCGTTGCAGCCCACAAGGTGCCACTTTATTAATGCGTTGTCATTGAGCTGTATGCGGGTGTGATAAGTAAGCGGTTAGACGCTTGTGCGACTAAATTTTGCATCATTGCGTATACCGCTTACCACCGTCATCATTCCGCGTACAATATCGTGTAGTGGCCTGAATATTGCTGGTGTTACACTTCGACGTTGGCTCTACCAGCAGGCTCCAGTTGAACGTAAGTTACAGTAAATGAAACCACCCACACGTTGTGCAAATGAAAAAAAAAACAAGACGTCACAGAAGCACGCAATAAAAAAGCAAAAAGAACGGTGCCATCAGCACTCGGTGTTCCCAGGTAGTCTCCCTCCCAAGTACTGACCGAGCCCAATGCTGCTTAGCTTCGGGGATCCCACGAGAACCGGCGTATTCAGCATGGTATGGCTGATGGCGAGAATGTGCTGTTTACGACTGCACCTGTATCGTGCTGCTATGTTGTGCAGTCGCCGAATGTATTACTACAGCATACAGCACGTACGCGGCAGTCTTTCAGTGAACAATACACGCACGCGTCGTGTACGTTGATCACTCCGTTTGTGGTTCGCTGCATGCGTGCGTGCTAGTGCTCACAAAAACAAGAGGGCGAGCGCCACATTTTGCGCGCGTTGCAGCCCACAAGGTGCCACTTTATTGATGCGTTGTCATTGAGCTGTATGCGGGTGTGATAAGTAAGCGGTTAGACGCTTGTGCGACTAAATTTTGCATCATTGCGTATACCGCTTACCACCGTCATCATTCCGCGTACAATATCGTGTAGTGGCCTGAATATTGTTGGTGTTACACTTCGGCGTTGGTTCTACCAGCAGGCTCCAGTTGAACGTAAGTTACAGTAAATGAAACCACCCACACGTTGTGCAAATGAAAAAAAAACAAGACGTCACAGAAGCACGCAATAAAAAGCAAAAAGAACGGTGCCATCAGCACTCGGTGTTCCCAGGTGGTCTCCCTCCCAAGTACTGACCGAGCCCAATGCTGCTTAGCTTCGGGGATCGCACGAGAACCGGCGTATTCAGCATGGTATGGCCGATGGCGAGAATGTGCTGTTTACGACTGCACCTGTATCGTGCTGCTATGTTGTGCAGTCGCCGAATGTATTGCTACAGCATACAGCACGTACGCGGCAGTCTTTCCGTGAACAATACACGCACGCGTCGTGTACGTTGATCACTCCGTTTGTGGTTCGCTGCATGCGTGCGTGCTAGTGCTCACAAAAACAAGAGGGCGAGCGCCACATTTTGCGCGCGTTGCAGCCCACAAGGTGCCACTTTATTGATGCGTTGTCATTGAGCTGTATGCGGGTGTGATAAGTAAGCGGTTAGACGCTTGTGCGACTAAATTTTGCATCATTGCGTATACCGCTTACCACCGTCATCATTCCGCGTACAATATCGTGTAGTGGCCTGAATATTGTTGGTGTTACACTTCGGCGTTGGTTCTACCAGCAGGCTCCAGTTGAACGTAAGTTACAGTAAATGAAACAGCCCACACGTTGTGCAAATGAAAAAAAAAAACAAGACGTCACAGAAGCACGCAATAAAAAAGCAAAAAGAACGGTGCCATCAGCACTCGGTGTTCCCAGGTGGTCTCCCTCCCAAGTACTGACCGAGCCCAATGCTGCTTAGCTTCGGGGATCGCACGAGAACCGGCGTATTCAGCATGGTATGGCCGATGGCGAGAATGTGCTGTTTACGACTGCACCTGCATCGTGCTGCTATGTTGTGCAGTCGCCGAATGTATTGCTACAGCATACAGCACGTACGCGGCAGTCTTTCCGTGAACAATACACGCACGCGTCGTGTACGTTGATCACTCCGTTTGTGGTTCGCTGCATGCGTGCGTGCTAGTGCTCACAAAAACAAGAGGGCGAGCGCCACATTTTGCGCGCGTTGCAGCCCACAAGGTGCCACTTTATTGATGCGTTGTCATTGAGCTGTATGCGGGTGTGATAAGTAAGCGGTTAGACGCTTGTGCGACTAAATTTTGCATCATTGCGTATACCGCTTACCACCGTCATCATTCCGCGTACAATATCGTGTAGTGGCCTGAATATTGTTGGTGTTACACTTCGGCGTTGGCTCTACCAGCAGGCTCCAGTTGAACGTAAGTTACAGTAAATGAAACCAGCCACACGTTGTGCAAATGAAAAAAAAAACAAGACGTCACAGAAGCACGCAATAAAAAAGCAAAAAGAAGGGTGCCATCAGCACTCGGTGTTCCCAGGTGGTCTCCCTCCCAAGTACTGACCGAGCCCAATGCTGCTTAGCTTCGGGGATCGGACGAGAACCGGCGTATTCAGCATGGTATGGCCGATGGCGAGAATGTGCTGTTTACGACTGCACCTGCATCGTGCTGCTATGTTGTGCAGTCGCCGAATGTATTGCTACAGCATACAGCACGTACGCGGCAGTCTTTCCGTGAACAATACACGCACGCGTCGTGTACGTTGATCACTACGTTTGTGGTTCGCTGCATGCGTGCGTGCTAGTGCTCACAAAAACAAGAGGGCGAGCGCCACATTTTGCGCGCGTTGCAGCCCACAAGGTGCCACTTTATTGATGCGTTGTCATTGAGCTGTATGCGGGTGTGATAAGTAAGCGGTTAGACGCTTGTGCGACTAAATTTTGCATCATTGCGTATACCGCTTACCACCGTCATCATTCCGCGTACAATATCGTGTAGTGGCCTGAATATTGTTGGTGTTACACTTCGGCGTTGGCTCTACCAGCAGGCTCCAGTTGAACGTAAGTTACAGTAAATGAAACCACCCACACGTTGTGCAAATGAAAAAAAAAACAAGACGTCACAGAAGCACGCAATAAAAAAGCAAAAAGAAGGGTGCCATCAGCACTCGGTGTTCCCAGGTGGTCTCCCTCCCAAGTACTGACCGAGCCCAATGCTGCTTAGCTTCGGGGATCGGACGAGAACCGGCGTATTCAGCATGGTATGGCCGATGGCGAGAATGTGCTGTTTACGACTGCACCTGTATCGTGCTGCTATGTTGTGCAGTCGCCGAATGTATTGCTACAGCATACAGCACGTACGCGGCAGTCTTTCCGTGAACAATACACGCACGCGTCGTGTACGTTGATCACTCCGTTTGTGGTTCGCTGCATGCGTGCGTGCTAGTGCTCACAAAAACAAGAGCGCGAGCGCCACATTTTGCGCGCGTTGCAGCCCACAAGGTGCCACTTTATTGATGCGTTGTCATTGAGCTGTATGCGGGTGTGATAAGTAAGCGGTTAGACGCTTGTGCGACTAAATTTTGCATCATTGCGTATACCGCTTACCACCGTCATCATTCCGCGTACAATATCGTGTAGTGGCCTGAATATTGTTGGTGTTACACTTCGGCGTTGGCTCTACCAGCAGGCTCCAGTTGAACGTAAGTTACAGTAAATGAAACCACCCACACGTTGTGCAAATGAAAAAAAAACAAGACGTCACAGAAGCACGCAATAAAAAAGCAGAAAGAAGGGTGCCATCAGCACTCGGTGTTCCCAGGTGGTCTCCCTCCCAAGTACTGACCGAGCCCAATGCTGCTTAGCTTCGGGGATCGGACGAGAACCGGCGTATTCAGCATGGTATGGCCGATGGCGAGAATGTGCTGTTTACGACTGCACCTGTATCGTGCTGCTATGTTGTGCAGTCGCCGAATGTATTGCTACAGCATACAGCACGTACGCGGCAGTCTTTCCGTGAACAATACACGCACGCGTCGTGTACGTTGATCACTCCGTTTGTGGTTCGCTGCATGCGTGCGTGCTAGTGCTCACAAAAACAAGAGGGCGAGCGCCACATTTTGCGCGCGTTGCAGCCCACAAGGTGCCACTTTATTGATGCGTTGTCATTGAGCTGTATGCGGGTGTGATAAGTAAGCGGTTAGACCCTTGTGCGACTAAATTTTGCATCATTGCGTATACCGCTTACCACCGTCATCATTCCGCGTACAATATCGTGTAGTGGCCAGAATATTGTTGGTGTTACACTTCGGCGTTGGCTCTACCAGCAGGCTCCAGTTGAACGTAAGTTACAGTAAATGAAACCACCCACACGTTGTGCAAATGAAAAAAAAAACAAGACGTCACAGAAGCACGCAATAAAAAAGCAAAAAGAACGGTGCCATCAGCACTCGGTGTTCCCAGGTGGTCTCCCTCCCAAGTACTGACCGAGCCCAATGCTGCTTAGCTTCGGGGATCGCACGAGAACCGGCGTATTCAGCATGGTATGGCCGATGGCGAGAATGTGCTGTTTACGACTGCACCTGTATCGTGCTGCTATGTTGTGCAGTCGCCGAATGTATTGCTACAGCATACAGCACGTACGCGGCAGTCTTTCCGTGAACAATACACGCACGCGTCGTGTACGTTGATCACTCCGTTTGTGGTTCGCTGCATGCGTGCGTGCTAGTGCTGACAAAAACAAGAGGGCGAGCGCCACATTTTGCGCGCGTTGCAGCCCACAAGGTGCCACTTTATTGATGCGTTGTCATTGAGCAGTATGCGGGTGTGATAAGTAAGCGGTTAGACGCTTGTGCGACTAAATTTTGCATCATTGCGTATACCGCTTACCACCGTCATCATTCCGCGTACAATATCGTGTAGTGGCCTGAATATTGTTGGTGTTACACTTCGGCGTTGGCTCTACCAGCAGGCTCCAGTTGAACGTAAGTTACAGTAAATGAAACCACCCACACGTTGTGCAAATGAAAAAAAAAAAACAAGACGTCACAGAAGCACGCAATAAAAAAGCAAAAAGAACGGTGCGATCAGCACTCGGTGTTCCCAGGTGGTCTCCCTCCCAAGTACTGACCGAGCCCAATGCTGCTTAGCTTCGGGGATCGGACGAGAACCGGCGTATTCAGCATGGTATGGCCGATGGCGAGAATGTGCTGTTTACGACTGCACCTGCATCGTGCTGCTATGTTGTGCAGTCGCCGAATGTATTGCTACAGCATACAGCACGTACGCGGCAGTCTTTCCGTGAACAATACACGCACGCGTCGTGTACGTTGATCACTCCGTTTGTGGTTCGCTGCATGCGTGCGTGCTAGTGCTCACAAAAATAAGAGGGCGAGCGCCACATTTTGCGCGCGTTGCAGCCCACAAGGTGCCACTTTATTGATGCGTTGTCATTGAGCTGTATGCGGGTGTGATAAGTAAGCGGTTAGACGCTTGTGCGACTAAATTTTGCATCATTGCGTATACCGCTTACCACCGTCATCATTCCGCGTACAATATCGTGTAGTGGCCTGAATATTGTTGGTGTTACACTTCGGCGTTGGCTCTACCAGCAGGCTCCAGTTGAACGTAAGTTACAGTAAATGAAACCACCCACACGTTGTGCAAATGAAAAAAAAACAAGACGTCACAGAAGCACGCAATAAAAAAGCAAAAAGAACGGTGCCATCAGCACTCGGTGTTCCCAGGTGGTCTCCCTCCCAAGTACTGACCGAGCCCAATGCTGCTTAGCTTCGGGGATCGGACGAGAACCGGCGTATTCAGCATGGTATGGCCGATGGCGAGAATGTGCTGTTTACGACTGCACCTGTATCGTGCTGCTATGTTGTGCAGTCGCCGAATGTATTGCTACAGCATACAGCACGTACGCGGCAGTCTTTCCGTGAACAATACACGCACGCGTCGTGTACGTTGATCACTCCGTTTGTGGTTCGCTGCATGCGTGCGTGCTAGTGCTCACAAAAACAAGAGGGCGAGCGCCACATTTTGCGCGCGTTGCAGCCCACAAGGTGCCACTTTATTGATGCGTTGTCATTGAGCTGTATGCGGGTGTGATAAGTAAGCGGTTAGACGCTTGTGCGACTAAATTTTGCATCATTGCGTATACCGCTTACCACCGTCATCATTCCGCGTACAATATCGTGTAGTGGCCTGAATATTGTTGGTGTTACACTTCGGCGTTGGCTCTACCAGCAGGCTCCAGTTGAACGTAAGTTACAGTAAATGAAACCACCCACACGTTGTGCAAATGAAAAAAAAAAAGACGTCACAGAAGCACGCAATAAAAAAGCAAAAAGAACGGTGCCATCAGCACTCGGTGTTCCCAGGTGGTCTCCCTCCCAAGTACTGACCGAGCCCAATACTGCTTAGCTTCGGGGATCGGACGAGAACCGGCGTATTCAGCATGGTATGGCCGATGGCGAGAATGTGCTGTTTACGACTGCACCTGCATCGTGCTGCTATGTTGTGCAGTCGCCGAATGTATTGCTACAGCATACAGCACGTACGCGGCAGTCTTTCCGTGAACAATACACGCACGCGTCGTGTACGTTGATCACTCCGTTTGTGGTTCGCTGCATGCGTGCGTGCTAGTGCTCACAAAAACAAGAGGGCGAGCGCCACATTTTGCGCGCGTTGCAGCCCACAAGGTGCCACTTTATTGATGCGTTGTCATTGAGCTGTATGCGGGTGTGATAAGTAAGCGGTTAGACGCTTGTGCGACTAAATTTTGCATCATTGCGTATACCGCTTACCACCGTCATCATTCCGCGTACAATATCGTGTAGTGGCCAGAATATTGTTGGTGTTACACTTCGGCGTTGGCTCTACCAGCAGGCTCCAGTTGAACGTAAGTTACAGTAAATGAAACCACCCACACGTTGTGCAAATGAAAAAAAAAACAAGACGTCACAGAAGCACGCAATAAAAAAGCAAAAAGAACGGTGTCATCAGCACTCGGTGTTCCCAGGTGGTCTCCCTCCCAAGTACTGACCGAGCCCAATGCTGCTTAGCTTCGGGGATCGCACGAGAACCGGCGTATTCAGCATGGTATGGCCGATGGCGAGAATGTGCTGTTTACGACTGCACCTGTATCGTGCTGCTATGTTGTGCAGTCGCCGAATGTATTGCTACAGCATACAGCACGTACGCGGCAGTCTTTCCGTGAACAATACACGCACGCGTCGTGTACGTTGATCACTCCGTTTGTGGTTCGCTGCATGCGTGCGTGCTAGTGCTGACAAAAACAAGAGGGCGAGCGCCACATTTTGCGCGCGTTGCAGCCCACAAGGTGCCACTTTATTGATGCGTTGTCATTGAGCTGTATGCGGGTGTGATAAGTAAGCGGTTAGACGCTTGTGCGACTAAATTTTGCATCATTGCGTATACCGCTTACCACCGTCATCATTCCGCGTACAATATCGTGTAGTGGCCTGAATATTGTTGGTGTTACACTTCGGCGTTGGCTCTACCAGCAGGCTCCAGTTGAACGTAAGTTACAGTAAATGAAACCACCCACACGTTGTGCAAATGAAAAAAAAAAAAAACAAGACGTCACAGAAGCACGCAATAAAAAAGCAAAAAGAACGGTGCGATCAGCACTCGGTGTTCCCAGGTGGTCTCCCTCCCAAGTACTGACCGAGCCCAATGCTGCTTAGCTTCGGGGATCGGACGAGAACCGGCGTATTCAGCATGGTATGGCCGATGGCGAGAATGTGCTGTTTACGACTGCACCTGCATCGTGCTGCTATGTTGTGCAGTCGCCGAATGTATTGCTACAGCATACAGCACGTACGCGGCAGTCTTTCCGTGAACAATACACGCACGCGTCGTGTACGTTGATCACTCCGTTTGTGGTTCGCTGCATGCGTGCGTGCTAGTGCTCACAAAAATAAGAGGGCGAGCGCCACATTTTGCGCGCGTTGCAGCCCCAAGGTGCCACTTTATTGATGCGTTGTCATTGAGCTGTATGCGGGTGTGATAAGTAAGCGGTTAGACGCTTGTGCGACTAAATTTTGCATCATTGCGTATACCGCTTACCACCGTCATCATTCCGCGTACAATATCGTGTAGTGGCCTGAATATTGTTGGTGTTACACTTCGGCGTTGGCTCTACCAGCAGGCTCCAGTTGAACGTAAGTTACAGTAAATGAAACCACCCACACGTTGTGCAAATGAAAAAAAAAACAAGACGTCACAGAAGCACGCAATAAAAAAGCAAAAAGAACGGTACCATCAGCACTCGGTGTTCCCAGGTGGTCTCCCTCCCAAGTACTGACCGAGCCCAATGCTGCTTAGCTTCGGGGATCGGACGAGAACCGGCGTATTCAGCATGGTATGGCCGATGGCGAGAATGTGCTGTTTACGACTGCACCTGTATCGTGCTGCTATGTTGTGCAGTCGCCGAATGTATTGCTACAGCATACAGCACGTACGCGGCAGTCTTTCCGTGAACAATACACGCACGCGTCGTGTACGTTGATCACTCCGTTTGTGGTTCGCTGCATGCGTGCGTGCTAGTGCTCACAAAAACAAGAGGGCGAGCGCCACATTTTGCGCGCGTTGCAGCCCACAAGGTGCCACTTTATTGATGCGTTGTCATTGAGCTGTATGCGGGTGTGATAAGTAAGCGGTTAGACGCTTGTGCGACTAAATTTTGCATCATTGCGTATACCGCTTACCACCGTCATCATTCCGCGTACAATATCGTGTAGTGGCCTGAATATTGTTGGTGTTACACTTCGGCGTTGGCTCTACCAGCAGGCTCCAGTTGAACGTAAGTTACAGTAAATGAAACCACCCACACGTTGTGCAAATGAAAAAAAAAAAAAACAAGACGTCACAGAAGCACGCAATAAAAAAGCAAAAAGAACGGTGCCATCAGCACTCGGTGTTCCCAGGTGGTCTCCCTCCCAAGTACAGACCGAGCCCAATGCTGCTTAGCTTCGGGGATCGGACGAGAACCGGCGTATTCGGCATGGTATGGCCGATGGCGAGAATGTGCTGTTTACGACTGCACCTGTATCGTGCTGCTATGTTGTGCAGTCGCCGAATGTATTGCTACAGCATACAGCACGTACGCGGCAGTCTTTCCGTGAACAATACACGCACGCGTCGTGTACGTTGATCACTCCGTTTGTGGTTCGCTGCATACGTGCGTGCTTGTGCTCACAAAAACAAGAGGGCGAGCGCCACATTTTGCGCGCGTTGCAGCCCACAAGGTGCCACTTTATTGATGCGTTGTCATTGAGCTGTATGCGGGTGTGATAAGTAAGCGGTTAGACGCTTGTGCGACTAAATTTTGCATCATTGCGTATACTGCTTACCACCGTCATCATTCCGCGTACAATATCGTGTAGTGGCCTGAATATTGTTGGTGTTACACTTCGGCGTTGGCTCTACCAGCAGGCTCCAGTTGAACGTAAGTTACAGTAAAAGAAACCACCCACACGTTGTGCAAATGAAAAAAAAAACAAGACGTCACAGAAGCACGCACTAAAGAAGCAAAAAGAACGGTGCCATCAGCACTCGGTGTTCCCAGGTGGTCTCCCTCCCAAGTACTGACCGAGCCCAATGCTGCTTAGCTTCGGGGATCGGACGAGAACCGGCGTATTCAGCATGGTATGGCCGATGGCGAGAATGTGCTGTTTACGACTGCACCTGTATCGTGCTGCTATGTTGTGCAGTCGCCGAATGTATTGCTACAGCATACAGCACGTACGCGGCAGTCTTTCCGTGAACAATACACGCACGCGTCGTGTACGTTGATCACTCCGTTTGTGGTTCGCTGCATGCTTGCGTGCTAGTGCTCACAAAAACAAGAGGGCGAGCGCCACATTTTGCGCGCGTTGCAGCCCACAAGGTGCCACTTTATTGATGCGTTGTCATTGAGCTGTATGCGGGTGTGATAAGTAAGCGGTTAGACGCTTGTGCGACTAAATTTTGCATCATTGCGTATACCGCTTACCACCGTCATCATTCCGCGTACAATATCGTGTAGTGGCCTGAATATTGTTGGCGTTACACTTCGGCGTTGGCTCTACCAGCAGGCTCCAGTTGAACGTAAGTTACAGTAAATGAAACCACCCACACGTTGTTCAAATGAAAAAAAAAAACAAGACGTCACAGTAGCACGCAATAAAAAAGCAAAAAGAACGGTGCCATCAGCACTCGGTGTTCCCAGGTGGTCTCCCTCCCAAGTACTGACCGAGCCCAATGCTGCTTAGCTTCGGCGATCGGACGAGAACCGGCGTATTCAGCATGGTATGGCCGATGGCGAGAATGTGCTGTTTACGACTGCACCTGTATCGTGCTGCTATGTTGTGCAGTCGCCGAATGTATTGCTACAGCATACAGCACGTACGCGGCAGTCTTTCCGTGAACAATACACGCACGCGTCGTGTACGTTGATCACTCCGTTTGTGGTTCGCTGCATGCGTGCGTGCTAGTGCTCACAAAAACAAGAGGGCGAGCGCCACATTTTGCGCGCGTTGCAGCCCACAAGGTGCCACTTTATTGATGCGTTGTCATTGAGCTGTATGCGGGTGTGATAAGTAAGCGGTTAGATGCTTGTGCGACTAAATTTTGCATCATTGCGTATACCGCTTACCACCGTCATCATTCCGCGTACAATATCGTGTAGTGGCCTGAATATTGTTGGTGTTACACTTCGGCGTTGGATCTACCAGCAGGCTCCAGTTGAACGTAAGTTACAGTAAATGAAACCACCCACACGTTGTGCAAATGAAAAAAAAAAACAAGACGTCACAGAAGCACGCAATAAAAAAGCAAAAAGAACGGTGCCATCAGCACTCGGTGTTCCCAGGTGGTCTCCCTCCCAAGTACTGACCGAGCCCAATGCTGCTTAGCTTCGGGGATCGGACGAGAACCGGCGTATTCAGCATGGTATGGCCGATGGCGAGAATGTGCTGTTTACGACTGCACCTGTATCGTGCTGCTATGTTGTGCAGTCGCCGAATGTATTGCTACAGCATACAGCACGTACGCGGCAGTCTTTCCGTGAACAATACACGCACGCGTCGTGTATGTTGATCACTCCGTTTGTGGTTCGCTGCATGCGTGCGTGCTAGTGCTCACAAAAACAAGAGGGCGAGCGCCACATTTTGCGCGCGTTGCAGCCCACAAGGTGCCACTTTATTGATGCGTTGTCATTGAGCTGTATGCGGGTGTGATAAGTAAGCGGTTAGACGCTTGTGCGACTAAATTTTGCATCATTGCGTATACCGCTTACCACCGTCATCATTCCGCGTACAATATCGTGTAGTGGCCTGAATATTGTTGGTGTTACACTTCGGCGTTGGCTCTACCAGCAGGCTCCAGTTGAACGTAAGTTACAGTAAATGAAACCACCCACACGTTGTGCAAATGAAAAAAAAAACAAGACGTCACAGTAGCACGCAATAAAAAAGCAAAAAGAACGGTGCCATCAGCACTCGGTGTTCCCAGGTGGTCTCCCTCCCAAGTACTGACCGAGCCCAATGCTGCTTAGCTTCGGCGATCGGACGAGAACCGGCGTATTCAGCATGGTATGGCCGATGGCGAGAATGTGCTGTTTACGACTGCACCTGTATCGTGCTGCTATGTTGTGCAGTCGCCGAATGTATTGCTACAGCATACAGCACGTACGCGGCAGTCTTTCCGTGAACAATACACGCACGCGTCGTGTACGTTGATCACTCCGTTTGTGGTTCGCTGCATGCGTGCGTGCTAGTGCTCACAAAAACAAGAGGGCGAGCGCCACATTTTGCGCGCGTTGCAGCCCACAAGGTGCCACTTTATTGATGCGTTGTCATTGAGCTGTATGCGGGTGTGATAAGTAAGCGGTTAGATGCTTGTGCGACTAAATTTTGCATCATTGCGTATACCGCTTACCACCGTCATCATTCCGCGTACAATATCGTGTAGTGGCCTGAATATTGTTGGTGTTACACTTCGGCGTTGGATCTACCAGCAGGCTCCAGTTGAACGTAAGTTACAGTAAATGAAACCACCCACACGTTGTGCAAATGAAAAAAAAAACAAGACGTCACAGAAGCACGCAATAAAAAAGCAAAAAGAACGGTGCCATCAGCACTCGGTGTTCCCAGGTGGTCTCCCTCCCAAGTACTGGCCGAGCCCAATGCTGCTTAGCTTCGGCGATCGGACGAGAACCGGCGTATTCAGCATGGTATGGCCGATGGCGAGAATGTGCTGTTTACGACTGCACCTGTATCGTGCTGCTATGTTGTGCAGTCGCCGAATGTATTGCTACAGCATACAGCACGTACGCGGCAGTCTTTCCGTGAACAATACACGCACGCGTCGTGTACGTTGATCACTCCGTTTGTGGTTCGCTGCATGCGTGCGTGCTAGTGCTCACAAAAACAAGAGGGCGAGCGCCACATTTTGCGCGCGTTGCAGCCCACAAGGTGCCACTTTATTGATGCGTTGTCATTGAGCTGTATGCGGGTGTGATAAGTAAGCGGTTAGATGCTCGTGCGACTAAATTTTGCATCATTGCGTATACCGCTTACCACCGTCATCATTCCGCGTACAATATCGTGTAGTGGCCTGAATATTGTTGGTGTTACACTTCGGCGTTGGATCTACCAGCAGGCTCCAGTTGAACGTAAGTTACAGTAAATGAAACCACCCACACGTTGTGCAAATGAAAAAAAAAAAAACAAGACGTCACAGAAGCACGCAATAAAAAAGCAAAAAGAACGGTGCCATCAGCACTCGGTGTTCCCAGGTGGTCTCCCTCCCAAGTACTGACCGAGCCCAATGCCGCTTAGCTTCGGGGATCGGACGAGAACCGGCGTATTCAGCATGGTATGGCCGATGGCGAGAATGTGCTGTTTACGACTGCACCTGTATCGTGCTGCTATGTTGTGCAGTCGCCGAATGTATTGCTACAGCATACAGCACGTACGCGGCAGTCTTTCCGTGAACAATACACGCACGCGTCGTGTACGTTGATCACTCCGTTTGTGGTTCGCTGCATGCGTGCGTGCTAGTGCTCACAAAAACAAGAGGGCGAGCGCCACATTTTGCGCGCGTTGCAGCCCACAAGGTGCCACTTTATTGATGCGTTGTCATTGAGCTGTATGCGGGTGTGATAAGTAAGCGGTTAGATGCTTGTGCGACTAAATTTTGCATCATTGCGTATACCGCTTACCACCGTCATCATTCCGCGTACAATATCGTGTAGTGGCCTGAATATTGTTGGTGTTACACTTCGGCGTTGGATCTACCAGCAGGCTCCAGTTGAACGTAAGTTACAGTAAATGAAACCACCCACACGTTGTGCAAATGAAAAAAAAAAACAAGACGTCACAGAAGCACGCAATAAAAAAGCAAAAAGAACGGTGCCATCAGCACTCGGTGTTCCCAGGTGGTCTCCCTCCCAAGTACTGACCGAGCCCAATGCTGCTTAGCTTCGGGGATCGGACGAGAACCGGCGTATTCAGCATGGTATGGCCGATGGCGAGAATGTGCTGTTTACGACTGCACCTGTATCGTGCTGCTATGTTGTGCAGTCGCCGAATGTATTGCTACAGCATACAGCACGTACGCGGCAGTCTTTCCGTGAACAATACACGCACGCGTCGTGTACGTTGATCACTCCGTTTGTGGTTCGCTGCATGCGTGCGTGCTAGTGCTCACAAAAACAAGAGGGCGAGCGCCACATTTTGCGCGCGTTGCAGCCCACAAGGTGCCACTTTATTGATGCGTTGTCATTGAGCTGTATGCGGGTGTGATAAGTAAGCGGTTAGACGCTTGTGCGACTAAATTTTGCATCATTGCGTATACCGCTTACCACCGTCATCATTCCGCGTACAATATCGTGTAGTGGCCTGAATATTGTTGGTGTTACACTTCGGCGTTGGCTCTACCAGCAGGCTCCAGTTGAACGTAAGTTACAGTAAATGAAACCAGCCACACGTTTTGCAAATGAAAAAAAAAACAAGACGTCACAGTAGCACGCAATAAAAAAGCAAAAAGAACGGTGCCATCAGCACTCGGTGTTCCCAGGTGGTCTCCCTCCCAAGTACTGACCGAGCCCAATGCTGCTTAGCTTCGGCGATCGGACGAGAACCGGCGTATTCAGCATGGTATGGCCGATGGCGAGAATGTGCTGTTTACGACTGCACCTGTATCGTGCTGCTATGTTGTGCAGTCGCCGAATGTATTGCTACAGCATACAGCACGTACGCGGCAGTCTTTCCGTGAACAATACACGCACGCGTCGTGTACGTTGATCACTCCGTTTGTGGTTCGCTGCATGCGTGCGTGCTAGTGCTCACAAAAACAAGAGGGCGAGCGCCACATTTTGCGCGCGTTGCAGCCCACAAGGTGCCACTTTATTGATGCGTTGTCATTGAGCTGTATGCGGGTGTGATAAGTAAGCGGTTAGATGCTTGTGCGACTAAATTTTGCATCATTGCGTATACCGCTTACCACCGTCATCATTCCGCGTACAATATCGTGTAGTGGCCTGAATATTGTTGGTGTTACACTTCGGCGTTGGATCTACCAGCAGGCTCCAGTTGAACGTAAGTTACAGTAAATGAAACCACCCACACGTTGTGCAAATGAAAAAAAAAAAACAAGACGTCACAGAAGCACGCAATAAAAAAGCAAAAAGAACGGTGCCATCAGCACTCGGTGTTCCCAGGTGGTCTCCCTCCCAAGTACTGACTGAGCCCAATGCTGCTTAGCTTCGGGGATCGGACGAGAACCGGCGTATTCAGCATGGTATGGCCGATGGCGAGAATGTGCTGTTTACGACTGCACCTGTATCGTGCTGCTATGTTGTGCAGTCGCCGAATGTATTGCTACAGCATACAGCACGTACGCGGCAGTCTTTCCGTGAACAATACACGCACGCGTCGTGTACGTTGATCACTCCGTTTGTGGTTCGCTGCATGCGTGCGTGCTAGTGCTCACAAAAACAAGAGGGCGAGCGCCACATTTTGCGCGCGTTGCAGCCCACAAGGTGCCACTTTATTGATGCGTTGTCATTGAGCTGTATGCGGGTGTGATAAGTAAGCGGTTAGACGCTTGTGCGACTAAATTTTGCATCATTGCGTATACCGCTTACCACCGTCATCATTCCGCGTACAATATCGTGTAGTGGCCTGAATATTGTTGGTGTTACACTTCGGCGTTGGCTCTACCAGCAGGCTCCAGTTGAACGTAAGTTACAGTAAATGAAACCACCCACAAGTTGTGCAAATGAAAAAAAAAACAAGACGTCACAGAAGCACGCAATAAAAAAGCAAAAAGAACGGTGCCATCAGCACTCGGTGTTCCCAGGTGGTCTCCCTCCCAAGTACTGACCGAGCCCAATGCTGCTTAGCTTCGCGGATCGGACGAGAACCGGCGTATTCAGCATGGTATGGCCGATGGCGAGAATGTGCTGTTTACGACTGCACCTGTATCGTGCTGCTATGTTGTGCAGTCGCCGAATGTATTGCTACAGCATACAGCACGTACGCGGCAGTCTTTCCGTGAACAATACACGCACGCGTCGTGTACGTTGATCACTCCGTTTGTGGTTCGCTGCATGCGTGCGTGCTAGTGCTCACAAAAACAAGAGGGCGAGCGCCACATTTTGCGCGCGTTGCAGCCCACAAGGTGCCACTTTATTGATGCGTTGTCATTGAGCTGTATGCGGGTGTGATAAGTAAGCGGTTAGACGCTTGTGCGACTAAATTTTGCATCATTGCGTATACCGCTTACCACCGTCATCATTCCGCGTACAATATCGTGTAGTGGCCTGAATATTGTTGGTGTTACACTTCGGCGTTGGCTCTACCAGCAGGCTCCAGTTGAACGTAAGTTACAGTAAATGAAACCACCCACACGTTGTGCAAATGAAAAAAAAAAAACAAGACGTCACAGAAGCACGCAATAAAAAAGCAAAAAGAACGGTGCCATCAGCACTCGGTGTTCCCAGGTGGTCTCCCTCCCAAGTACTGACCGAGACCAATGCTGATTAGCTTCGGGGATCGGACGGGAACCGGCGTATTCAGCATGGTATGGCCGATGGCGAGAATGTGCTGTTTACGACTGCACCTGTATCGTGCTGCTATGTTGTGCAGTGGCCGAATGTATTGCTACAGCATACAGCACGTACGCGGCAGACTTTCCGTGAACAATACATGCACGCGTCGTGTACGTTGATCACTCCGTTTGTGGTTCGCTGCATGCGTGCGTGCTAGTGCTCACAAAAACAAGAGGGCGAGCGCCACATTTTGCGCGCGTTGCAGCCCACAAGGTGCCACTTTATTGATGCGTTGTCATTGAGCTGTATGCGGGTGTGATAAGTAAGCGGTTAGACGCTTGTGCGACTAAATTTTGCATCATTGCGTATACCGCTTTCCACCGTCATCATTCCGCGTACAATATCGTGTAGTGGCCTGAATATTGTTGGTGTTACACTTCGGCGTTGGCTCTACCAGCAGGCTCCAGTTGAACGTAAGTTACAGTAAACGAAACCACCCACACGTTGTGCAAATGAAAAAAAAAAACAAGACGTCACAGAAGCACGCAATAAAAAAGCAAAAAGAACGGTGCCATCAGCACTCGGTGTTCCCAGGTGGTCTCCCTCCCAAGTACTGACCGAGCCCAATGCTGCTTAGCTTCGGGGATCGGACGAGAACCGGCGTATTCAGCATGGTATGGCCGATGGCGAGAATGTGCTGTTTACGACTGCACCTGTATCGTGCTGCTATGTTGTGCAGTCGGCGAATGTATTGCTACAGCATACAGCACGTACGCGGCAGTCTTTCCGTGAACAATACACGCACGCGTCGTGTACGTTGATCACTCCGTTTGTGGTTCGCTGCATGCGTGCGTGCTAGTGCTCACAAAAACAAGAGGGCGAGCGCCACATTTTGCGCGCGTTGCAGCCCACAAGGTGCCACTTTATTGATGCGTTGTCATTGAGCTGTATGCGGGTGTGATAAGTAAGCGGTTAGACGCTTGTGCGACTAAATTTTGCATCATTGCGTATACCGCTTACCACCGTCATCATTCCGCGTACAATATCGTGTAGTGGCCTGAATATTGTTGGTGTTACACTTCGGCGTTGGCTCTACCAGCAGGCTCCAGTTGAACGTAAGTTACAGTAAATGAAACCACCCACACGTTGTGCAAATGAAAAAAAAAAGACGTCACAGAAGCACGCAATAAAAAAGCAAAAAGAACGGTGCCATCAGCACTCGGTGTTCCCAGGTGGTCTCCCTCCCAAGTACTGACCGAGCCCAATGCTGCTTAGCTTCGGGGATCGGACGAGAACCGGCGTATTCAGCATGGTATGGCCGATGGCGAGAATGTGCGGTTTACGACTGCACCTGTATCGTGCTGCTATGTTGTGCAGTCGCCGAATGTATTGCTACAGCATACAGCACGTACGCGGCAGTCTTTCCGTGAACAATACACGCACGCGTCGTGTACGTTGATCACTCCGTTTGTGGTTCGCTGCATGCGTGCGTGCTAGTGCTCACAAAAACAAGAGGGCGAGCGCCACATTTTGCGCGCGTTGCAGCCCACAAGGTGCCACTTTATTGATGCGTTGTCATTGAGCTGTATGCGGGTGTGATAAGTAAGCGGTTAGACGCTTGTGCGACTAAATTTTGCATCATTGCGTATACCGCTTACCACCGTCATCATTCCGCGTACAATATCGTGTAGTGGCCTGAATATTGTTGGTGTTACACTTCGGCGTTGGCTCTACCAGCAGGCTCTAGTTGAACGTAAGTTACAGTAAATGAAACCACCCACACGTTGTGCAAATGAAAAAAAAAAAAACAAGACGTCACAGAAGCACGCAATAAAAAAGCAAAAAGAACGGTGCCATCAGCACTCGGTGTTCCCAGGTGGTCTCCCTCCCAAGTACTGACCGAGCCCAATGCTGCTTAGCTTCGGGGATCGGACGAGAACCGGCGTATTCAGTATGGTATGGCCGATGGCGAGAATGTGCTGTTTACGACTGCACCTGTATCGTGCTGCTATGTTGTGCAGTCGCCGAATGTATTGCTACAGCATACAGCACGTACGCGGCAGTCTTTCCGTGAACAATACACGCACGCGTCGTGTACGTTGATCACTCCGTTTGTGGTTCGCTGCATGCGTGCGTGCTAGTGCTCACAAAAACAAGAGGGCGAGCGCCACATTTTGCGCGCGTTGCAGCCCACAAGGTGCCACTTTATTGATGCGTTGTCATTGAGCTGTATGCGGGTGTGATAAGTAAGCGGTTAGACGCTTGTGCGACTAAATTTTGCATCATTGCGTATACCGCTTACCACCGTCATCATTCCGCGTACAATATCGTGTAGTGGCCTGAATATTGTTGGTGTTACACTTCGGCGTTGGCTCTACCAGCAGGCTCCAGTTGAACGTAAGTTACAGTAAATGAAACCACCCACACGTTGTGCAACTGAAAAAAAAAAACAAGACGTCACAGAAGCACGCAATAAAAAAGCAAAAAGAACGGTGCCATCAGCACTCGGTGTTCCCAGGTGGTCTCCCTCCCAAGTACTGACCGAGCCCAATGCTGCTTAGCTTCGGGGATCGGACGAGAACCGGCGTATTCAGCATGGTATGGCCGATGGCGAGAATGTGCTGTTTACGACTGCACCTGTATCGTGCTGCTATGTTGTGCAGTCGCCGAATGTATTGCTACAGCATACAGCACGTACGCGGCAGTCTTTCCGTGAACAATACACGCACGCGTCGTGTACGTTGATCACTCCGTTTGTGGTTCGCTGCATGCGTGCGTGCTAGTGCTCACAAAAACAAGAGGGCGAGCGCCACATTTTGCGCGCGTTGCAGCCCACAAGGTGCCACTTTATTGATGCGTTGTCATTGAGCTGTATGCGGGTGTGATAAGTAAGCGGTTAGACGCTTGTGCGACTAAATTTTGCATCATTGCGTATACCGCTTACCACCGTCATCATTCCGCGTACAATATCGTGTAGTGGCCTGAATATTGTTGGTGTTACACTTCGGCGTTGGCTCTACCAGCAGGCTCCAGTTGAACGTAAGTTACAGTAAATGAAACCAGCCACACGTTTTGCAAATGAAAAAAAAAACAAGACGTCACAGTAGCACGCAATAAAAAAGCAAAAAGAACGGTGCCATCAGCACTCGGTGTTCCCAGGTGGTCTCCCTCCCAAGTACTGACCGAGCCCAATGCTGCTTAGCTTCGGCGATCGGACGAGAACCGGCGTATTCAGCATGGTATGGCCGATGGCGAGAATGTGCTGTTTACGACTGCACCTGTATCGTGCTGCTATGTTGTGCAGTCGCCGAATGTATTGCTACAGCATACAACACGTACGCGGCAGTCTTTCCGTGAACAATACACGCACGCGTCGTGTACGTTGATCACTCCGTTTGTGGTTCGCTGCATGCGTGCGTGCTAGTGCTCACAAAAACAAGAGGGCGAGCGCCACATTTTGCGCGCGTTGCAGCCCACAAGGTGCCACTTTATTGATGCGTTGTCATTGAGCTGTATGCGGGTGTGATAAGTAAGCGGTTAGATGCTTGTGCGACTAAATTTTGCATCATTGCGTATACCGCTTACCACCGTCATCATTCCGCGTACAATATCGTGTAGTGGCCTGAATATTGTTGGTGTTACACTTCGGCGTTGGATCTACCAGCAGGCTCCAGTTGAACGTAAGTTACAGTAAATGAAACCACCCACACGTTGTGCAAATGAAAAAAAAAAAAAACAAGACGTCACAGAAGCACGCAATAAAAAAGCAAAAAGAACGGTGCCATCAGCACTCGGTGTTCCCAGGTGGTCTCCCTCCCAAGTACTGACTGAGCCCAATGCTGCTTAGCTTCGGGGATCGGACGAGAACCGGCGTATTCAGCATGGTATGGCCGATGGCGAGAATGTGCTGTTTACGACTGCACCTGTATCGTGCTGCTATGTTGTGCAGTCGCCGAATGTATTGCTACAGCATACAGCACGTACGCGGCAGTCTTTCCGTGAACAATACACGCACGCGTCGTGTACGTTGATCACTCCGTTTGTGGTTCGCTGCATGCGTGCGTGCTAGTGCTCACAAAAACAAGAGGGCGAGCGCCACATTTTGCGCGCGTTGCAGCCCACAAGGTGCCACTTTATTGATGCGTTGTCATTGAGCTGTATGCGGGTGTGATAAGTAAGCGGTTAGACGCTTGTGCGACTAAATTTTGCATCATTGCGTATACCGCTTACCACCGTCATCATTCCGCGTACAATATCGTGTAGTGGCCTGAATATTGTTGGTGTTACACTTCGGCGTTGGCTCTACCAGCAGGCTCCAGTTGAACGTAAGTTACAGTAAATGAAACCACCCACAAGTTGTGCAAATGAAAAAAAAAACAAGACGTCACAGAAGCACGCAATAAAAAAGCAAAAAGAACGGTGCCATCAGCACTCGGTGTTCCCAGGTGGTCTCCCTCCCAAGTACTGACCGAGCCCAATGCTGCTTAGCTTCGCGGATCGGACGAGAACCGGCGTATTCAGCATGGTATGGCCGATGGCGAGAATGTGCTGTTTACGACTGCACCTGTATCGTGCTGCTATGTTGTGCAGTCGCCGAATGTATTGCTACAGCATACAGCACGTACGCGGCAGTCTTTCCGTGAACAATACACGCACGCGTCGTGTACGTTGATCACTCCGTTTGTGGTTCGCTGCATGCGTGCGTGCTAGTGCTCACAAAAACAAGAGGGCGAGCGCCACATTTTGCGCGCGTTGCAGCCCACAAGGTGCCACTTTATTGATGCGTTGTCATTGAGCTGTATGCGGGTGTGATAAGTAAGCGGTTAGACGCTTGTGCGACTAAATTTTGCATCATTGCGTATACCGCTTACCACCGTCATCATTCCGCGTACAATATCGTGTAGTGGCCTGAATATTGTTGGTGTTACACTTCGGCGTTGGCTCTACCAGCAGGCTCCAGTTGAACGTAAGTTACAGTAAATGAAACCACCCACACGTTGTGCAAATGAAAAAAAAAAAACAAGACGTCACAGAAGCACGCAATAAAAAAGCAAAAAGAACGGTGCCATCAGCACTCGGTGTTCCCAGGTGGTCTCCCTCCCAAGTACTGACCGAGACCAATGCTGATTAGCTTCGGGGATCGGACGGGAACCGGCGTATTCAGCATGGTATGGCCGATGGCGAGAATGTGCTGTTTACGACTGCACCTGTATCGTGCTGCTATGTTGTGCAGTGGCCGAATGTATTGCTACAGCATACAGCACGTACGCGGCAGACTTTCCGTGAACAATACATGCACGCGTCGTGTACGTTGATCACTCCGTTTGTGGTTCGCTGCATGCGTGCGTGCTAGTGCTCACAAAAACAAGAGGGCGAGCGCCACATTTTGCGCGCGTTGCAGCCCACAAGGTGCCACTTTATTGATGCGTTGTCATTGAGCTGTATGCGGGTGTGATAAGTAAGCGGTTAGACGCTTGTGCGACTAAATTTTGCATCATTGCGTATACCGCTTTCCACCGTCATCATTCCGCGTACAATATCGTGTAGTGGCCTGAATATTGTTGGTGTTACACTTCGGCGTTGGCTCTACCAGCAGGCTCCAGTTGAACGTAAGTTACAGTAAACGAAACCACCCACACGTTGTGCAAATGAAAAAAAAAAAAACAAGACGTCACAGAAGCACGCAATAAAAAAGCAAAAAGAACGGTGCCATCAGCACTCGGTGTTCCCAGGTGGTCTCCCTCCCAAGTACTGACCGAGCCCAATGCTGCTTAGCTTCGGGGATCGGACGAGAACCGGCGTATTCAGCATGGTATGGCCGATGGCGAGAATGTGCTGTTTACGACTGCACCTGTATCGTGCTGCTATGTTGTGCAGTCGGCGAATGTATTGCTACAGCATACAGCACGTACGCGGCAGTCTTTCCGTGAACAATACACGCACGCGTCGTGTACGTTGATCACTCCGTTTGTGGTTCGCTGCATGCGTGCGTGCTAGTGCTCACAAAAACAAGAGGGCGAGCGCCACATTTTGCGCGCGTTGCAGCCCACAAGGTGCCACTTTATTGATGCGTTGTCATTGAGCTGTATGCGGGTGTGATAAGTAAGCGGTTAGACGCTTGTGCGACTAAATTTTGCATCATTGCGTATACCGCTTACCACCGTCATCATTCCGCGTACAATATCGTGTAGTGGCCTGAATATTGTTGGTGTTACACTTCGGCGTTGGCTCTACCAGCAGGCTCCAGTTGAACGTAAGTTACAGTAAATGAAACCACCCACACGTTGTGCAAATGAAAAAAAAAAGACGTCACAGAAGCACGCAATAAAAAAGCAAAAAGAACGGTGCCATCAGCACTCGGTGTTCCCAGGTGGTCTCCCTCCCAAGTACTGACCGAGCCCAATGCTGCTTAGCTTCGGGGATCGGACGAGAACCGGCGTATTCAGCATGGTATGGCCGATGGCGAGAATGTGCGGTTTACGACTGCACCTGTATCGTGCTGCTATGTTGTGCAGTCGCCGAATGTATTGCTACAGCATACAGCACGTACGCGGCAGTCTTTCCGTGAACAATACACGCACGCGTCGTGTACGTTGATCACTCCGTTTGTGGTTCGCTGCATGCGTGCGTGCTAGTGCTCACAAAAACAAGAGGGCGAGCGCCACATTTTGCGCGCGTTGCAGCCCACAAGGTGCCACTTTATTGATGCGTTGTCATTGAGCTGTATGCGGGTGTGATAAGTAAGCGGTTAGACGCTTGTGCGACTAAATTTTGCATCATTGCGTATACCGCTTACCACCGTCATCATTCCGCGTACAATATCGTGTAGTGGCCTGAATATTGTTGGTGTTACACTTCGGCGTTGGCTCTACCAGCAGGCTCTAGTTGAACGTAAGTTACAGTAAATGAAACCACCCACACGTTGTGCAAATGAAAAAAAAAAAAACAAGACGTCACAGAAGCACGCAATAAAAAAGCAAAAAGAACGGTGCCATCAGCACTCGGTGTTCCCAGGTGGTCTCCCTCCCAAGTACTGACCGAGCCCAATGCTGCTTAGCTTCGGGGATCGGACGAGAACCGGCGTATTCAGTATGGTATGGCCGATGGCGAGAATGTGCTGTTTACGACTGCACCTGTATCGTGCTGCTATGTTGTGCAGTCGCCGAATGTATTGCTACAGCATACAGCACGTACGCGGCAGTCTTTCCGTGAACAATACACGCACGCGTCGTGTACGTTGATCACTCCGTTTGTGGTTCGCTGCATGCGTGCGTGCTAGTGCTCACAAAAACAAGAGGGCGAGCGCCACATTTTGCGCGCGTTGCAGCCCACAAGGTGCCACTTTATTGATGCGTTGTCATTGAGCTGTATGCGGGTGTGATAAGTAAGCGGTTAGACGCTTGTGCGACTAAATTTTGCATCATTGCGTATACCGCTTACCACCGTCATCATTCCGCGTACAATATCGTGTAGTGGCCTGAATATTGTTGGTGTTACACTTCGGCGTTGGCTCTACCAGCAGGCTCCAGTTGAACGTAAGTTACAGTAAATGAAACCACCCACACGTTGTGCAACTGAAAAAAAAAAACAAGACGTCACAGAAGCACGCAATAAAAAAGCAAAAAGAACGGTGCCATCAGCACTCGGTGTTCCCAGGTGGTCTCCCTCCCAAGTACTGACCGAGCCCAATGCTGCTTAGCTTCGGGGATCGGACGAGAACCGGCGTATTCAGTATGGTATGGCCGATGGCGAGAATGTGCTGTTTACGACTGCACCTGTATCGTGCTGCTATGTTGTGCAGTCGCCGAATGTATTGCTAGAGCATACAGCACGTACGCGGCAGTCTTTCCGTGAACAATACACGCACGCGTCGTGTACGTTGATCACTCCGTTTGTGGTTCGCTGCACGCGTGCGTGCTAGTGCTCACAAAAACAAGAGGGCGAGCGCCACATTTTGCGCGCGTTGCAGCCCACAAGGTGCCACTTTATTGATGCGTTGTCATTGAGCTGTATGCGGGTGTGATAAGTAAGCGGTTAGACGCTTGTGCGACTAAATTTTGCATCATTGCGTATACCGCTTACCACCGTCATCATTCCGCGTACAATATCGTGTAGTGGCCTGAATATTGTTGGTGTTACACTTCGGCGTTGGCTCTACCAGCCGGCTCCAGTTGGACGTAAGTTACAGTAAAAGAAACCACCCACACGTTGTGCAAATCAAAAAAAAAAAAAAACAAGACGTCACAGAAGCACGCAATAAAAAAGCAAAAAGAACGGTGCCATCAGCACTCGGTGTTCCCAGGTGGTCTCCCTCCCAAGTACTGACTGAGCCCAATGCTGCTTAGCTTCGGGGATCGGACGAGAACCGGCGTATTCAGCATGGTATGGCCGATGGCGAGAATGTGCTGTTTACGACTGCACCTGTATCGTGCTGCTATGTTGTGCAGTCGCCGAATGTATTGCTACAGCATACAGCACGTACGCGGCAGTCTTTCCGTGAACAATACACGCACGCGTCGTGTACGTTGATCACTCCGTTTGTGGTTCGCTGCATGCGTGCGTGCTAGTGCTCACAAAAACAAGAGGGCGAGCGCCACATTTTGCGCGCGTTGCAGCCCACAAGGTGCCACTTTATTGATGCGTTGTCATTGAGCTGTATGCGGGTGTGATAAGTAAGCGGTTAGACGCTTGTGCGACTAAATTTTGCATCATTGCGTATACCGCTTACCACCGTCATCATTCCGCGTACAATATCGTGTAGTGGCCTGAATATTGTTGGTGTTACACTTCGGCGTTGGCTCTACCAGCAGGCTCCAGTTGAACGTAAGTTACAGTAAATGAAACCACCCACAAGTTGTGCAAATGAAAAAAAAAACAAGACGTCACAGAAGCACGCAATAAAAAAGCAAAAAGAACGGTGCCATCAGCACTCGGTGTTCCCAGGTGGTCTCCCTCCCAAGTACTGACCGAGCCCAATGCTGCTTAGCTTCGCGGATCGGACGAGAACCGGCGTATTCAGCATGGTATGGCCGATGGCGAGAATGTGCTGTTTACGACTGCACCTGTATCGTGCTGCTATGTTGTGCAGTCGCCGAATGTATTGCTACAGCATACAGCACGTACGCGGCAGTCTTTCCGTGAACAATACACGCACGCGTCGTGTACGTTGATCACTCCGTTTGTGGTTCGCTGCATGCGTGCGTGCTAGTGCTCACAAAAACAAGAGGGCGAGCGCCACATTTTGCGCGCGTTGCAGCCCACAAGGTGCCACTTTATTGATGCGTTGTCATTGAGCTGTATGCGGGTGTGATAAGTAAGCGGTTAGACGCTTGTGCGACTAAATTTTGCATCATTGCGTATACCGCTTACCACCGTCATCATTCCGCGTACAATATCGTGTAGTGGCCTGAATATTGTTGGTGTTACACTTCGGCGTTGGCTCTACCAGCAGGCTCCAGTTGAACGTAAGTTACAGTAAATGAAACCACCCACACGTTGTGCAAATGAAAAAAAAAAAACAAGACGTCACAGAAGCACGCAATAAAAAAGCAAAAAGAACGGTGCCATCAGCACTCGGTGTTCCCAGGTGGTCTCCCTCCCAAGTACTGACCGAGACCAATGCTGATTAGCTTCGGGGATCGGACGGGAACCGGCGTATTCAGCATGGTATGGCCGATGGCGAGAATGTGCTGTTTACGACTGCACCTGTATCGTGCTGCTATGTTGTGCAGTGGCCGAATGTATTGCTACAGCATACAGCACGTACGCGGCAGACTTTCCGTGAACAATACATGCACGCGTCGTGTACGTTGATCACTCCGTTTGTGGTTCGCTGCATGCGTGCGTGCTAGTGCTCACAAAAACAAGAGGGCGAGCGCCACATTTTGCGCGCGTTGCAGCCCACAAGGTGCCACTTTATTGATGCGTTGTCATTGAGCTGTATGCGGGTGTGATAAGTAAGCGGTTAGACGCTTGTGCGACTAAATTTTGCATCATTGCGTATACCGCTTTCCACCGTCATCATTCCGCGTACAATATCGTGTAGTGGCCTGAATATTGTTGGTGTTACACTTCGGCGTTGGCTCTACCAGCAGGCTCCAGTTGAACGTAAGTTACAGTAAACGAAACCACCCACACGTTGTGCAAATGAAAAAAAAAAAAACAAGACGTCACAGAAGCACGCAATAAAAAAGCAAAAAGAACGGTGCCATCAGCACTCGGTGTTCCCAGGTGGTCTCCCTCCCAAGTACTGACCGAGCCCAATGCTGCTTAGCTTCGGGGATCGGACGAGAACCGGCGTATTCAGCATGGTATGGCCGATGGCGAGAATGTGCTGTTTACGACTGCACCTGTATCGTGCTGCTATGTTGTGCAGTCGGCGAATGTATTGCTACAGCATACAGCACGTACGCGGCAGTCTTTCCGTGAACAATACACGCACGCGTCGTGTACGTTGATCACTCCGTTTGTGGTTCGCTGCATGCGTGCGTGCTAGTGCTCACAAAAACAAGAGGGCGAGCGCCACATTTTGCGCGCGTTGCAGCCCACAAGGTGCCACTTTATTGATGCGTTGTCATTGAGCTGTATGCGGGTGTGATAAGTAAGCGGTTAGACGCTTGTGCGACTAAATTTTGCATCATTGCGTATACCGCTTACCACCGTCATCATTCCGCGTACAATATCGTGTAGTGGCCTGAATATTGTTGGTGTTACACTTCGGCGTTGGCTCTACCAGCAGGCTCCAGTTGAACGTAAGTTACAGTAAATGAAACCACCCACACGTTGTGCAAATGAAAAAAAAAAGACGTCACAGAAGCACGCAATAAAAAAGCAAAAAGAACGGTGCCATCAGCACTCGGTGTTCCCAGGTGGTCTCCCTCCCAAGTACTGACCGAGCCCAATGCTGCTTAGCTTCGGGGATCGGACGAGAACCGGCGTATTCAGCATGGTATGGCCGATGGCGAGAATGTGCGGTTTACGACTGCACCTGTATCGTGCTGCTATGTTGTGCAGTCGCCGAATGTATTGCTACAGCATACAGCACGTACGCGGCAGTCTTTCCGTGAACAATACACGCACGCGTCGTGTACGTTGATCACTCCGTTTGTGGTTCGCTGCATGCGTGCGTGCTAGTGCTCACAAAAACAAGAGGGCGAGCGCCACATTTTGCGCGCGTTGCAGCCCACAAGGTGCCACTTTATTGATGCGTTGTCATTGAGCTGTATGCGGGTGTGATAAGTAAGCGGTTAGACGCTTGTGCGACTAAATTTTGCATCATTGCGTATACCGCTTACCACCGTCATCATTCCGCGTACAATATCGTGTAGTGGCCTGAATATTGTTGGTGTTACACTTCGGCGTTGGCTCTACCAGCAGGCTCTAGTTGAACGTAAGTTACAGTAAATGAAACCACCCACACGTTGTGCAAATGAAAAAAAAAAAAACAAGACGTCACAGAAGCACGCAATAAAAAAGCAAAAAGAACGGTGCCATCAGCACTCGGTGTTCCCAGGTGGTCTCCCTCCCAAGTACTGACCGAGCCCAATGCTGCTTAGCTTCGGGGATCGGACGAGAACCGGCGTATTCAGTATGGTATGGCCGATGGCGAGAATGTGCTGTTTACGACTGCACCTGTATCGTGCTGCTATGTTGTGCAGTCGCCGAATGTATTGCTACAGCATACAGCACGTACGCGGCAGTCTTTCCGTGAACAATACACGCACGCGTCGTGTACGTTGATCACTCCGTTTGTGGTTCGCTGCATGCGTGCGTGCTAGTGCTCACAAAAACAAGAGGGCGAGCGCCACATTTTGCGCGCGTTGCAGCCCACAAGGTGCCACTTTATTGATGCGTTGTCATTGAGCTGTATGCGGGTGTGATAAGTAAGCGGTTAGACGCTTGTGCGACTAAATTTTGCATCATTGCGTATACCGCTTACCACCGTCATCATTCCGCGTACAATATCGTGTAGTGGCCTGAATATTGTTGGTGTTACACTTCGGCGTTGGCTCTACCAGCAGGCTCCAGTTGAACGTAAGTTACAGTAAATGAAACCACCCACACGTTGTGCAACTGAAAAAAAAAAACAAGACGTCACAGAAGCACGCAATAAAAAAGCAAAAAGAACGGTGCCATCAGCACTCGGTGTTCCCAGGTGGTCTCCCTCCCAAGTACTGACCGAGCCCAATGCTGCTTAGCTTCGGGGATCGGACGAGAACCGGCGTATTCAGTATGGTATGGCCGATGGCGAGAATGTGCTGTTTACGACTGCACCTGTATCGTGCTGCTATGTTGTGCAGTCGCCGAATGTATTGCTAGAGCATACAGCACGTACGCGGCAGTCTTTCCGTGAACAATACACGCACGCGTCGTGTACGTTGATCACTCCGTTTGTGGTTCGCTGCACGCGTGCGTGCTAGTGCTCACAAAAACAAGAGGGCGAGCGCCACATTTTGCGCGCGTTGCAGCCCACAAGGTGCCACTTTATTGATGCGTTGTCATTGAGCTGTATGCGGGTGTGATAAGTAAGCGGTTAGACGCTTGTGCGACTAAATTTTGCATCATTGCGTATACCGCTTACCACCGTCATCATTCCGCGTACAATATCGTGTAGTGGCCTGAATATTGTTGGTGTTACACTTCGGCGTTGGCTCTACCAGCCGGCTCCAGTTGGACGTAAGTTACAGTAAAAGAAACCACCCACACGTTGTGCAAATCAAAAAAAAAAAACAAGACGTCACAGAAGCACGCACTAAAGAAGCAAAAAGAACGGTGCCATCAGCACTCGGTGTTCCCAGGTGGTCTCCCTCCCAAGTACTGACCGAGCCCAATGCTGCTTAGCTTCGGGGATCGGACGAGAACCGGCGTATTCAGTATGGTATGGCCGATGGCGAGAATGTGCTGTTTACGACTGCACCTGTATCGTGCTGCTATGTTGTGCAGTCGCCGAATGTATTGCTACAGCATACAGCACGTACGCGGCAGTCTTTCCGTGAACAATACACGCACGCGTCGTGTACGTTGATCACTCCGTTTGTGGTTCGCTGCATGCGTGCGTGCTAGTGCTCACAAAAACAAGAGGGCGAGCGCCACATTTTGCGCGCGTTGCAGCCCACAAGGTGCCACTTTATTGATGCGTTGTCATTGAGCTGTATGCGGGTGTGATAAGTAAGCGGTTAGACGCTTGTGCGACTAAATTTTGCATCATTGCGTATACCGCTTACCACCGTCATCATTCCGCGTACAATATCGTGTAGTGGCCTGAATATTGTTGGTGTTACACTTCGGCGTTGGCTCTACCAGCAGGCTCCAGTTGAACGTAAGTTACAGTAAATGAAACCACCCACACGTTGTGCAACTGAAAAAAAAAACAAGACGTCACAGAAGCACGCAATAAAAAAGCAAAAAGAACGGTGCCATCAGCACTCGGTGTTCCCAGGTGGTCTCCCTCCCAAGTACTGACCGAGCCCAATGCTGCTTAGCTTCGGGGATCGGACGAGAACCGGCGTATTCAGTATGGTATGGCCGATGGCGAGAATGTGCTGTTTACGACTGCACCTGTATCGTGCTGCTATGTTGTGCAGTCGCCGAATGTATTGCTAGAGCATACAGCACGTACGCGGCAGTCTTTCCGTGAACAATACACGCACGCGTCGTGTACGTTGATCACTCCGTTTGTGGTTCGCTGCACGCGTGCGTGCTAGTGCTCACAAAAACAAGAGGGCGAGCGCCACATTTTGCGCGCGTTGCAGCCCACAAGGTGCCACTTTATTGATGCGTTGTCATTGAGCTGTATGCGGGTGTGATAAGTAAGCGGTTAGACGCTTGTGCGACTAAATTTTGCATCATTGCGTATACCGCTTACCACCGTTATCATTCCGCGTACAATATCGTGTAGTGGCCTGAATATTGTTGGTGTTACACTTCGGCGTTGGCTCTACCAGCAGGCTCCAGTTGAACGTAAGTTACAGTAAAAGAAACCACCCACACGTTGTGCAAATCAAAAAAAAAAACAAGACGTCACAGAAGCACGCACTAAAGAAGCAAAAAGAACGGTGCCATCAGCACTCGGTGTTCCCAGGTGGTCTCCCTCCCAAGTACTGACCGAGCCCAATGCTGCTTAGCTTCGGGGATCGGACGAGAACCGGCGTATTCAGCATGGTATGGCCGATGGCGAGAATGTGCTGTTTACGACTGCACCTGCATCGTGCTGCTATGTTGTGCAGTCGCCGAATGTATTGCTACAGCATACAGCACGTACGCGGCAGTCTTTCCGTGAACAATACACGCACGCGTCGTGTACGTTGATCACTCCGTTTGTGGTTCGCTGCATGCGTGCGTGCTAGTGCTCACAAAAACAAGAGGGCGAGCGCCACATTTTGCGCGCGTTGCAGCCCACAAGGTGCCACTTTATTGATGCGTTGTCATTGAGCTGTATGCGGGTGTGATAAGTAAGCGGTTAGACGCTTGTGCGACTAAATTTTGCATCATTGCGTATACCGCTTACCACCGTCATCATTCCGCGTACAATATCGTGTAGTGGCCTGAATATTGTTGGTGTTACACTTCGGCGTTGGCTCTACCAGCAGGCTCCAGTTGAACGTAAGTTACAGTAAATGCAACCTCCCACACGTTGTGCAAATGAAAAAAAATAAAAAACAAGACGTCACAGAAGCACGCAATAAAAAAGCAAAAAGAACGGTGCCATCAGCACTCGGTGTTCCCAGGTGGTCTCCCTCCCAAGTACTGACCGAGCCCAATGCTGCTTAGCTTCGGGGATCGGACGAGAACCGGCGTATTCGGCATGGTATGGCCGATGGCGAGAATGTGCTGTTTACGACTGCACCTGTATCGTGCTGCTATGTTGTGCAGTCGCCGAAAGTATTGCTACAGCATACAGCACGTACGCGGCAGTCTTTCCGTGAACAATACACGCACGCGTCGTGTACGTTGATCACTCCGTTTGTGGTTCGCTGCATGCGTGCGTGCTAGTGCTCACAAAAACAAGAGGGCGAGCGCCACATTTTGCGCGCGTTGCAGCCCACAAGGTGCCACTTTATTGATGCGTTGTCATTGAGCTGTATGCGGGTGTGATAAGTAAGCGGTTAGACGCTTGTGCGACTAAATTTTGCATCATTGCGTATACTGCTTACCACCGTCATCATTCCGCGTACAATATCGTGTAGTGGCCTGAATATTGTTGGTGTTACACTTCGGCGTTGGCTCTACCAGCAGGCTCCAGTTGAACGTAAGTTACAGTAAAAGAAACCACCCACACGTTGTGCAAATCAAAAAAAAAA
The DNA here is from genome assembly GCF_050947875.1 of Dermacentor variabilis. Classification (NCBI taxonomy): domain Eukaryota; kingdom Metazoa; phylum Arthropoda; class Arachnida; order Ixodida; family Ixodidae; genus Dermacentor; species Dermacentor variabilis. The sequence continues at coordinate 206,026,083 of NC_134571.1, forward strand.
AAACAAGACGTCACAGAAGCACGCACTAAAGAAGCAAAAAGAACGGTGCCATCAGCACTCGGTGTTCCCAGGTGGTCTCCCTCCCAAGTACTGACCGAGCCCAATGCTGCTTAGCTTCGGGGATCGGACGAGAACCGGCGTATTCAGCATGGTATGGCCGATGGCGAGAATGTGCTGTTTACGACTGCACCTGTATCGTGCTGCTATGTTGTGCAGTGGCCGAATGTATTGCTACAGCATACAGCACGTACGCGGCAGACTTTCCGTGAACAATACATGCACGCGTCGTGTACGTTGATCACTCCGTTTGTGGTTCGCTGCATGCGTGCGTGCTAGTGCTCACAAAAACAAGAGGGCGAGCGCCACATTTTGCGCGCGTTGCAGCCCACAAGGTGCCACTTTATTGATGCGTTGTCATTGAGCTGTATGCGGGTGTGATAAGTAAGCGGTTAGACGCTTGTGCGACTAAATTTTGCATCATTGCGTATACCGCTTTCCACCGTCATCATTCCGCGTACAATCTCGTGTAGTGGCCTGAATATTGTTGGTGTTACACTTCGGCGTTGGCTCTACCAGCAGGCTCCAGTTGAACGTAAGTTACAGTAAACGAAACCACCCACATGTTGTGCAAATGAAAAAAAAAAACAAGACGTCACAGAAGCACGCAATAAAAAAGCAAAAAGAACGGTGCCATCAGCACTCGGTGTTCCCAGGTGGTCTCCCTCCCAAGTACTGACCGAGCCCAATGCTGCTTAGCTTCGGGGATCGGACGAGAACCGGCGTATTCAGCATGGTATGGCCGATGGCGAGAATGTGCTGTTTACGACTGCACCTGTATCGTGCTGCTATGTTGTGCAGTCGGCGAATGTATTGCTACAGCATACAGCACGTACGCGGCAGTCTTTCCGTGAACAATAGACGCACGCGTCGTGTACGTTGATCACTCCGTTTGTGGTTCGCTGCATGCGTGCGTGCTAGTGCTCACAAAAACAAGAGGGCGAGCGCCACACTTTGCGCGCGTTGCAGCCCACAAGGTGCCACTTTATTGATGCGTTGTCATTGAGCTGTATGCGGGTGTGATAAGTAAGCGGTTAGACGCTTGTGCGACTAAATTTTGCATCATTGCGTATACCGCTTACCACCGTCATCATTCCGCGTACAATATCGTGTAGTGGCCTGAATATTGTTGGTGTTACACTTCGGCGTTGGCTCTACCAGCAGGCTCCAGTTGAACGTAAGTTACAGTAAATGAAACCACCCACACGTTGTGCAAATGAAAAAAAAAAAAGACGTCACAGAAGCACGCAATAAAAAAGCAAAAAGAACGGTGCCATCAGCACTCGGTGTTCCCAGGTGGTCTCCCTCCCAAGTACTGACCGAGCCCAATGCTGCTTAGCTTCGGGGATCGGACGAGAACCGGCGTATTCAGCATGGTATGGCCGATGGCGAGAATGTGCTGTTTACGACTGCACCTGTACCGTGCTGCTATGTTGTGCAGTCGCCGAATGTATTGCTACAGCATACAGCACGTACGCGGCAGTCTTTCCGTGAACAATACACGCACGCGTCGTGTACGTTGATCACTCCGTTTGTGGTTCGCTGCATGCGTGCGTGCTAGTGCTCACAAAAACAAGAGGGCGAGCGCCACATTTTGCGCGCGTTGCAGCCCACAAGGTGCCACTTTATTGATGCGTTGTCATTGAGCTGTATGCGGGTGTGATAAGTAAGCGGTTAGACGCTTGTGCGACTAAATTTTGCATCATTGCGTATACCGCTTACCACCGTCATCATTCCGCGTACAATATCGTGTAGTGGCCTGAATATTGTTGGTGTTACACTTCGGCGTTGGCTCTACCAGCAGGCTCCAGTTGAACGTAAGTTACAGTAAATGAAACCACCCACACGTTGTGCAACTGAAAAAAAAAAACAAGACGTCACAGAAGCACGCAATAAAAAAGCAAAAAGAACGGTGCCATCAGCACTCGGTGTTCCCAGGTGGTCTCCCTCCCAAGTACTGACCGAGCCCAATGCTGCTTAGCTTCGGGGATCGGACGAGAACCGGCGTATTCAGTATGGTATGGCCGATGGCGAGAATGTGCTGTTTACGACTGCACCTGTATCGTGCTGCTATGTTGTGCAGTCGCCGAATGTATTGCTAGAGCATACAGCACGTACGCGGCAGTCTTTCCGTGAACAATACACGCACGCGTCGTGTACGTTGATCACTCCGTTTGTGGTTCGCTGCACGCGTGCGTGCTAGTGCTCACAAAAACAAGAGGGCGAGCGCCACATTTTGCGCGCGTTGCAGCCCACAAGGTGCCACTTTATTGATGCGTTGTCATTGAGCTGTATGCGGGTGTGATAAGTAAGCGGTTAGACGCTTGTGCGACTAAATTTTGCATCATTGCGTATACCGCTTACCACCGTCATCATTCCGCGTACAATATCGTGTAGTGGCCTGAATATTGTTGGTGTTACACTTCGGCGTTGGCTCTACCAGCAGGCTCCAGTTGAACGTAAGTTACAGTAAAAGAAACCACCCACACGTTGTGCAAATCAAAAAAAAAAAACAAGACGTCACAGAAGCACGCACTAAAGAAGCAAAAAGAACGGTGCCATCAGCACTCGGTGTTCCCAGGTGGTCTCCCTCCCAAGTACTGACCGAGCCCAATGCTGCTTAGCTTCGGGGATCGGACGAGAACCGGCGTATTCGGCATGGTATGGCCGATGGCGAGAATGTGCTGTTTACGACTGCACCTGTATCGTGCTGCTATGTTGTGCAGTCGCCGAAAGTATTGCTACAGCATACAGCACGTACGCGGCAGTCTTTCCGTGAACAATACACGCACGCGTAGTGTACGTTGATCACTCCGTTTGTGGTTCGCTGCATGCGTGCGTGCTAGTGCTCACAAAAACAAGAGGGCGAGCGCCACATTTTGCGCGCGTTGCAGCCCACAAGGTGCCACTTTATTGATGCGTTGTCATTGAGCTGTATGCGGGTGTGATAAGTAAGCGGTTAGACGCTTGTGCGACTAAATTTTGCATCATTGCGTATACTGCTTACCACCGTCATCATTCCGCGTACAATATCGTGTAGTGGCCTGAATATTGTTGGTGTTACACTTCGGCGTTGGCTCTACCAGCAGGCTCCAGTTGAACGTAAGTTACAGTAAAAGAAACCACCCACACGTTGTGCAAATCAAAAAAAAAAACAAGACGTCACAGAAGCACGCACTAAAGAAGCAAAAAGAACGGTGCCATCAGCACTCGGTGTTCCCAGGTGGTCTCCCTCCCAAGTACTGACCGAGCCCAATGCTGCTTAGCTTCGGGGATCGGACGAGAACCGGCGTATTCAGCATGGTATGGCCGATGGCGAGAATGTGCTGTTTACGACTGCACCTGTATCGTGCTCCTATGTTGTGCAGTCGCCGAATGTATTGCTACAGCATACAGCACGTACGCGGCAGTCTTTCCGTGAACAATACACGCACGCGTCGTGTACGTTGATCACTCCGTTTGTGGTTCGCTGCATGCGTGCGTGCTAGTGCTCACAAAAACAAGAGGGCGAGCGCCGCATTTTGCGCGCGTTGCAGCCCACAAGGTGCCACTTTATTGATGCGTTGTCATTGAGCTGTATGCGGGTGTGATAAGTAAGCGGTTAGACGCTTGTGCGACTAAATTTTGCATCATTGCGTATACCGCTTACCACCGTCATCATTCCGCGTACAATATCGTGTAGTGGCCTGAATATTGTTGGTGTTACACTTCGGCGTTGGCTCTACCAGCAGGCTCCAGTTGAACGTAAGTTACAGTAAATGAAACCACCCACACGTTGTGCAACTGAAAAAAAAAAACAAGACGTCACAGAAGCACGCAATAAAAAAGCAAAAAGAACGGTGCCATCAGCACTCGGTGTTCCCAGGTGGTCTCCCTCCCAAGTACTGACCGAGCCCAATGCTGCTTAGCTTCGGGGATCGGACGAGAACCGGCGTATTCAGTATGGTATGGCCGATGGCGAGAATGTGCTGTTTACGACTGCACCTGTATCGTGCTGCTATGTTGTGCAGTCGCCGAATGTATTGCTAGAGCATACAGCACGTACGCGGCCGTCTTTCCGTGAACAATACACGCACGCGTCGTGTACGTTGATCACTCCGTTTGTGGTTCGCTGCACGCGTGCGTGCTAGTGCTCACAAAAACAAGAGGGCGAGCGCCACATTTTGCGCGCGTTGCAGCCCACAAGGTGCCACTTTATTGATGCGTTGTCATTGAGCTGTATGCGGGTGTGATAAGTAAGCGGTTAGACGCTTGTGCGACTAAATTTTGCATCATTGCGTATACCGCTTACCACCGTCATCATTCCGCGTACAATATCGTGTAGTGGCCTGAATATTGTTGGTGTTACACTTCGGCGTTGGCTCTACCAGCAGGCTCCAGTTGAACGTAAGTTACAGTAAAAGAAACCACCCACACGTTGTGCAAATCAAAAAAAAAAAAACAAGACGTCACAGAAGCACGCACTAAAGAAGCAAAAAGAACGGTGCCATCAGCACTCGGTGTTCCCAGGTGGTCTCCCTCCCAAGTACTGACCGAGCCCAATGCTGCTTAGCTTCGGGGATCGGACGAGAACCGGCGTATTCAGCATGGTATGGCCGATGGCGAGAATGTGCTGTTTACGACTGCACCTGCATCGTGCTGCTATGTTGTGCAGTCGCCGAATGTATTGCTACAGCATACAGCACGTACGCGGCAGTCTTTCCGTGAACAATACACGCACGCGTCGTGTACGTTGATCACTCCGTTTGTGGTTCGCTGCATGCGTGCGTGCTAGTGCTCACAAAAACAAGAGGGCGAGCGCCACATTTTGCGCGCGTTGCAGCCCACAAGGTGCCACTTTATTGATGCGTTGTCATTGAGCTGTATGCGGGTGTGATAAGTAAGCGGTTAGACGCTTGTGCGACTAAATTTTGCATCATTGCGTATACCGCTTACCACCGTCATCATTCCGCGTACAATATCGTGTAGTGGCCTGAATATTGTTGGTTTTACACTTCGGCGTTGGCTCTACCAGCAGGCTCCAGTTGAACGTAAGTTACAGTAAATGCAACCTCCCACACGTTGTGCAAATGAAAAAAAAATAAAAAACAAGACGTCACAGAAGCACGCAATAAAAAAGCAAAAAGAACGGTGCCATCAGCACTCGGTGTTCCCAGGTGGTCTCCCTCCCAAGTACTGACCGAGCCCAATGCTGCTTAGCTTCGGGGATCGGACGAGAACCGGCGTATTCGGCATGGTATGGCCGATGGCGAGAATGTGCTGTTTACGACTGCACCTGTATCGTGCTGCTATGTTGTGCAGTCGCCGAAAGTATTGCTACAGCATACAGCACGTACGCGGCAGTCTTTCCGTGAACAATACACGCACGCGTCGTGTACGTTGATCACTCCGTTTGTGGTTCGCTGCATGCGTGCGTGCTAGTGCTCACAAAAACAAGAGGGCGAGCGCCACATTTTGCGCGCGTTGCAGCCCACAAGGTGCCACTTTATTGATGCGTTGTCATTGAGCTGTATGCGGGTGTGATAAGTAAGCGGTTAGACGCTTGTGCGACTAAATTTTGCATCATTGCGTATACTGCTTACCACCGTCATCATTCCGCGTACAATCTCGTGTAGTGGCCTGAATATTGTTGGTGTTACACTTCGGCGTTGGCTCTACCAGCAGGCTCCAGTTGAACGTAAGTTACAGTAAACGAAACCACCCACATGTTGTGCAAATGAAAAAAAAAAAAACAAGACGTCACAGAAGCACGCAATAAAAAAGCAAAAAGAACGGTGCCATCAGCACTCGGTGTTCCCAGGTGGTCTCCCTCCCAAGTACTGACCGAGCCCAATGCTGCTTAGCTTCGGGGATCGGACGAGAACCGGCGTATTCAGCATGGTATGGCCGATGGCGAGAATGTGCTGTTTACGACTGCACCTGTATCGTGCTGCTATGTTGTGCAGTCGGCGAATGTATTGCTACAGCATACAGCACGTACGCGGCAGTCTTTCCGTGAACAATAGACGCACGCGTCGTGTACGTTGATCACTCCGTTTGTGGTTCGCTGCATGCGTGCGTGCTAGTGCTCACAAAAACAAGAGGGCGAGCGCCACATTTTGCGCGCGTTGCAGCCCACAAGGTGCCACTTTATTGATGCGTTCTCATTGAGCTGTATGCGGGTGTGATAAGTAAGCGGTTAGACGCTTGTGCGACTAAATTTTGCATCATTGCGTATACCGCTTACCACCGTCATCATTCCGCGTACAATATCGTGTAGTGGCCTGAATATTGTTGGTGTTACACTTCGGCGTTGGCTCTACCAGCAGGCTCCAGTTGAACGTAAGTTACAGTAAATGAAACCACCCACACGTTGTGCAAATGAAAAAAAAAAAAAGACGTCACAGAAGCACGCAATAAAAAAGCAAAAAGAACGGTGCCATCAGCACTCGGTGTTCCCAGGTGGTCTCCCTCCCAAGTACTGACCGAGCCCAATGCTGCTTAGCTTCGGGGATCGGACGAGAACCGGCGTATTCAGCATGGTATGGCCGATGGCGAGAATGTGCTGTTTACGACTGCACCTGTACCGTGCTGCTATGTTGTGCAGTCGCCGAATGTATTGCTACAGCATACAGCACGTACGCGGCAGTCTTTCCGTGAACAATACACGCACGCGTCGTGTACGTTGATCACTCCGTTTGTGGTTCGCTGCATGCGTGCGTGCTAGTGCTCACAAAAACAAGAGGGCGAGCGCCACATTTTGCGCGCGTTGCAGCCCACAAGGTGCCACTTTATTGATGCGTTGTCATTGAGCTGTATGCGGGTGTGATAAGTAAGCGGTTAGACGCTTGTGCGACTAAATTTTGCATCATTGCGTATACCGCTTACCACCGTCATCATTCCGCGTACAATATCGTGTAGTGGCCTGAATATTGTTGGTGTTACACTTCGGCGTTGGCTCTACCAGCAGGCTCCAGTTGAACGTAAGTTACAGTAAATGAAACCACCCACACGTTGTGCAACTGAAAAAAAAAAACAAGACGTCACAGAAGCACGCAATAAAAAAGCAAAAAGAACGGTGCCATCAGCACTCGGTGTTCCCAGGTGGTCTCCCTCCCAAGTACTGACCGAGCCCAATGCTGCTTAGCTTCGGGGATCGGACGAGAACCGGCGTATTCAGTATGGTATGGCCGATGGCGAGAATGTGCTGTTTACGACTGCACCTGTATCGTGCTGCTATGTTGTGCAGTCGCCGAATGTATTGCTAGAGCATACAGCACGTACGCGGCAGTCTTTCCGTGAACAATACACGCACGCGTCGTGTACGTTGATCACTGCGTTTGTGGTTCGCTGCACGCGTGCGTGCTAGTGCTCACAAAAACAAGAGGGCGAGCGCCACATTTTGCGCGCGTTGCAGCCCACAAGGTGCCACTTTATTGATGCGTTGTCATTGAGCTGTATGCGGGTGTGATAAGTAAGCGGTTAGACGCTTGTGCGACTAAATTTTGCATCATTGCGTATACCGCTTACCACCGTCATCATTCCGCGTACAATATCGTGTAGTGGCCTGAATATTGTTGGTGTTACACTTCGGCGTTGGCTCTACCAGCAGGCTCCAGTTGAACGTAAGTTACAGTAAAAGAAACCACCCACACGTTGTGCAAATCAAAAAAAAAACAAGACGTCACAGAAGCACGCACTAAAGAAGCAAAAAGAACGGTGCCATCAGCACTCGGTGTTCCCAGGTGGTCTCCCTCCCAAGTACTGACCGAGCCCAATGCTGCTTAGCTTCGGGGATCGGACGAGAACCGGCGTATTCGGCATGGTATGGCCGATGGCGAGAATGTGCTGTTTACGACTGCACCTGTATCGTGCTGCTATGTTGTGCAGTCGCCGAAAGTATTGCTACAGCATACAGCACGTACGCGGCAGTCTTTCCGTGAACAATACACGCACGCGTAGTGTACGTTGATCACTCCGTTTGTGGTTCGCTGCATGCGTGCGTGCTAGTGCTCACAAAAACAAGAGGGCGAGCGCCACATTTTGCGCGCGTTGCAGCCCACAAGGTGCCACTTTATTGATGCGTTGTCATTGAGCTGTATGCGGGTGTGATAAGTAAGCGGTTAGACGCTTGTGCGACTAAATTTTGCATCATTGCGTATACTGCTTACCACCGTCATCATTCCGCGTACAATATCGTGTATTGGCCTGAATATTGTTGGTGTTACACTTCGGCGTTGGCTCTACCAGCAGGCTCCAGTTGAACGTAAGTTACAGTAAAAGAAACCACCCACACGTTGTGCAAATCAAAAAAAAAAACAAGACGTCACAGAAGCACGCACTAAAGAAGCAAAAAGAACGGTGCCATCAGCACTCGGTGTTCCCAGGTGGTCTCCCTCCCAAGTACTGACCGAGCCCAATGCTGCTTAGCTTCGGGGATCGGACGAGAACCGGCGTATTCAGCATGGTATGGCCGATGGCGAGAATGTGCTGTTTACGACTGCACCTGTATCGTGCTGCTATGTTGTGCAGTCGCCGAATGTATTGCTACAGCATACAGCACGTACGCGGCAGTCTTTCCGTGAACAATACACGCACGCGTCGTGTACGTTGATCACTCCGTTTGTGGTTCGCTGCATGCGTGCGTGCTAGTGCTCACAAAAACAAGAGGGCGAGCGCCGCATTTTGCGCGCGTTGCAGCCCACAAGGTGCCACTTTATTGATGCGTTGTCATTGAGCTGTATGCGGGTGTGATAAGTAAGCGGTTAGACGCTTGTGCGACTAAATTTTGCATCATTGCGTATACCGCTTACCACCGTCATCATTCCGCGTACAATATCGTGTAGTGGCCTGAATATTGTTGGTGTTACACTTCGGCGTTGGCTCTACCAGCAGGCTCCAGTTGAACGTAAGTTACAGTAAATGAAACCACCCACACGTTGTGCAACTGAAAAAAAAAAAAACAAGACGTCACAGAAGCACGCAATAAAAAAGCAAAAAGAACGGTGCCATCAGCACTCGGTGTTCCCAGGTGGTCTCCCTCCCAAGTACTGACCGAGCCCAATGCTGCTTAGCTTCGGGGATCGGACGAGAACCGGCGTATTCAGTATGGTATGGCCGATGGCGAGAATGTGCTGTTTACGACTGCACCTGTATCGTGCTGCTATGTTGTGCAGTCGCCGAATGTATTGCTAGAGCATACAGCACGTACGCGGCAGTCTTTCCGTGAACAATACACGCACGCGTCGTGTACGTTGATCACTCCGTTTGTGGTTCGCTGCAGGCGTGCGTGCTAGTGCTCACAAAAACAAGAGGGCGAGCGCCACATTTTGCGCGCGTTGCAGCCCACAAGGTGCCACTTTATTGATGCGTTGTCATTGAGCTGTATGCGGGTGTGATAAGTAAGCGGTTAGACGCTTGTGCGACTAAATTTTGCATCATTGCGTATACCGCTTACCACCGTCATCATTCCGCGTACAATATCGTGTAGTGGCCTGAATATTGTTGGTGTTACACTTCGGCGTTGGCTCTACCAGCAGGCTCCAGTTGAACGTAAGTTACAGTAAAAGAAACCACCCACACGTTGTGCAAATCAAAAAAAAAAACAAGACGTCACAGAAGCACGCACTAAAGAAGCAAAAAGAACGGTGCCATCAGCACTCGGTGTTCCCAGGTGGCCTCCCTCCCAAGTACTGACCGAGCCCAATGCTGCTTAGCTTCGGGGATCGGACGAGAACCGGCGTATTCGGCATGGTATGGCCGATGGCGAGAATGTGCTGTTTACGACTGCACCTGTATCGTGCTGCTATGTTGTGCAGTCGCCGAAAGTATTGCTACAGCATACAGCACGTACGCGGCAGTCTTTCCGTGAACAATACACGCACGCGTAGTGTACGTTGATCACTCCGTTTGTGGTTCGCTGCATGCGTGCGTGCTAGTGCTCACAAAAACAAGAGGGCGAGCGCCACATTTTGCGCGCGTTGCAGCCCACAAGGTGCCACTTTATTGATGCGTTGTCATTGAGCTGTATGCGGGTGTGATAAGTAAGCGGTTAGACGCTTGTGCGACTAAATTTTGCATCATTGCGTATACTGCTTACCACCGTCATCATTCCGCGTACAATATCGTGTAGTGGCCTGAATATTGTTGGTGTTACACTTCGGCGTTGGCTCTACCAGCAGGCTCCAGTTGAACGTAAGTTACAGTAAATGAAACCACCCACACGTTGTGCAAATGAAAAAAAAAACAAGACGTCACAGAAGCACGCAATAAAAAAGCAAAAAGAACGGTGCCATCAGCACTCGGTGTTCCCAGGTGGTCTCCCTCCCAAGTACTGACCGAGCCCAATGCTGCTTAGCTTCGGGGATCGGACGAGAACCGGCGTATTCAGCATGGTATGGCCGATGGCGAGAATGTGCTGTTTACGACTGCACCTGTATCGTGCTGCTATGTTGTGCAGTCGCCGAATGTATTGCTACAGCATACAGCACGTACGCGGCAGTCTTTCCGTGAACAATACACGCACGCGTCGTGTACGTTGATCACTCCGTTTGTGGTTCGCTGCATGCGTGCGTGCTAGTGCTCACAAAAACAAGAGGGCGAGCGCCACATTTTGCGCGCGTTGCAGCCCACAAGGTGCCACTTTATTGATGCGTTGTCATTGAGCTGTATGCGGGTGTGATAAGTAAGCGGTTAGACGCTTGTGCGACTAAATTTTGCATCATTGCGTATACCGCTTACCACCGTCATCATTCCGCGTACAATATCGTGTAGTGGCCTGAATATTGTTGGTGTTACACTTCGGCGTTGGCTCTACCAGCAGGCTCCAGTTGAACGTAAGTTACAGTAAATGAAACCACCCACACGTTGTGCAAATGAAAAAAAAAAAACAAGACGTCACAGAAGCACGCAATAAAAAAGCAAAAAGAACGGTGCCATCAGCACTCGGTGTTCCCAGGTGGTCTCCCTCCCAAGTACTGACCGAGCCCAATGCTGCTTAGCTTCGCGGATCGGACGAGAACCGGCGTATTCAGCATGGTATGGCCGATGGCGAGAATGTGCTGTTTACGACTGCACCTGTATCGTGCTGCTATGTTGTGCAGTCGCCGAATGTATTGCTACAGCATACAGCACGTACGCGGCAGTCTTTCCGTGAACAATACACGCACGCGTCGTGTACGTTGATCACTCCGTTTGTGGTTCGCTGCATGCGTGCGTGCTAGTGCTCACAAAAACAAGAGGGCGAGCGCCACATTTTGCGCGCGTTGCAGCCCACAAGGTGCCACTTTATTGATGCGTTGTCATTGAGCTGTATGCGGGTGTGATAAGTAAGCGGTTAGATGCTTGTGCGACGAAATTTTGCATCATTGCGTATACCGCTTACCACCGTCATCATTCCGCGTACAATATCGTGTAGTGGCCTGAATATTGTTGGTGTTACACTTCGGCGTTGGCTCTACCAGCAGGCTCCAGTTGAACGTAAGTTACAGTAAATGAAACCACCCACACGTTGTGCAAATGAAAAAAAAAACAAGACGTCACAGAAGCACGCAATAAAAAAGCAAAAAGAATGGTGCCATCAGCACTCGGTGTTCCCAGGTGGTCTCCCTCCCAAGTACTGACCGAGCCCAATGCTGCTTAGCTTCGGGGATCGGACGAGAACCGGCGTATTCAGCATGGTATGGCCGATGGCGAGAATGTGCTGTTTACGACTGCACCTGTATCGTGCTGCTATGTTGTGCAGTCGCCGAATGTATTGCTACAGCATACAGCACGTACGCGGCAGTCTTTCCGTGAACAATACACGCACGCGTCGTGTACGTTGATCACTCCGTTTGTGGTTCGCTGCATGCGTGCGTGCTAGTGCTCACAAAAACAAGAGGGCGAGCGCCACATTTTGCGCGCGTTGCAGCCCACAAGGTGCCACTTTATTGATGCGTTGTCATTGAGCTGTATGCGGGTGTGATAAGTAAGCGGTTAGACGCTTGTGCGACTAAATTTTGCATCATTGCGTATACCGCTTACCACCGTCATCATTCCGCGTACAATATCGTGTAGTGGCCTGAATATTGTTGGTGTTACACTTCGGCGTTGGCTCTACCAGCAGGCTCCAGTTGAACGTAAGTTACAGTAAATGAAACCACCCACACGTTGTGCAAATGAAAAAAAAAAAAACAAGACGTCACAGAAGCACGAAATAAAAAAGCAAAAAGAACGGTGCCATCAGCACTCGGTGTTCCCAGGTGGTCTCCCTCCCAAGTACTGACCGAGACCAATGCTGATTAGCTTCGGGGATCGGACGAGAACCGGCGTATTCAGCATGGTATGGCCGATGGCGAGAATGTGCTGTTTACGACTGCACCTGTATCGTGCTGCTATGTTGTGCAGTGGCCGAATGTATTGCTACAGCATACAGCACGTACGCGGCAGTCTTTCCGTGAACAATACATGCACGCGTCGTGTACGTTGATCACTCCGTTTGTGGTTCGCTGCATGCGTGCGTGCTAGTGCTCACAAAAACAAGAGGGCGAGCGCCACATTTTGCGCGCGTTGCAGCCCACAAGGTGCCACTTTATTGATGCGTTGTCATTGAGCTGTATGCGGGTGTGATAAGTAAGCGGTTAGACGCTTGTGCGACTAAATTTTGCATCATTGCGTATACCGCTTTCCACCGTCATCATTCCGCGTACAATATCGTGTAGTGGCCTGAATATTGTTGGTGTTACACTTCGGCGTTGGCTCTACCAGCAGGCTCCAGTTGAACGTAAGTTACAGTAAACGAAACCACCCACACGTTGTGCAAATGAAAAAAAAAAACAAGACGTCACAGAAGCACGCAATAAAAAAGCAAAAAGAACGGTGCCATCAGCACTCGGTGTTCCCAGGTGGTCTCCCTCCCAAGTACTGACCGAGCCCAATGCTGCTTAGCTTCGGGGATCGGACGAGAACCGGCGTATTCAGCATGGTATGGCCGATGGCGAGAATGTGCTGTTTACGACTGCACCTGTATCGTGCTGCTATGTTGTGCAGTCGGCGAATGTATTGCTACAGCATACAGCACGTACGCGGCAGTCTTTCCGTGAACAATACACGCACGCGTCGTGTACGTTGATCACTCCGTTTGTGGTTCGCTGCATGCGTGCGTGCTAGTGCTCACAAAAACAAGAGGGCGAGCGCCACATTTTGCGCGCGTTGCAGCCCACAAGGTGCCACTTTATTGATGCGTTGTCATTGAGCTGTATGCGGGTGTGATAAGTAAGCGGTTAGACGCTTGTGCGACTAAATTTTGCATCATTGCGTATACCGCTTACCACCGTCATCATTCCGCGTACAATATCGTGTAGTGGCCTGAATATTGTTGGTGTTACACTTCGGCGTTGGCTCTACCAGCAGGCTCCAGTTGAACGTAAGTTACAGTAAATGAAACCACCCACACGTTGTGCAAATGAAAAAAAAAACAAGAAGTCACAGAAGCACGCAATAAAAAAGCAAAAAGAACGGTGCCATCAGCACTCGGTGTTCCCAGGTGGTCTCCCTCCCAAGTACTGACCGAGCCCAATGCTGCTTAGCTTCGGGGATCGGACGAGAACCGGCGTATTCAGTATGGTATGGCCGATGGCGAGAATGTGCTGTTTACGACTGCACCTGTATCGTGCTGCTATGTTGTGCAGTCGCCGAATGTATTGCTACAGCATACAGCACGTACGCGGCAGTCTTTCCGTGAACAATACACGCACGCGTCGTGTACGTTGATGACTCCGTTTGTGGTTCGCTGCATGCGTGCGTGCTAGTGCTCACAAAAACAAGAGGGCGAGCGCCACATTTTGCGCGCGTTGCAGCCCACAAGGTGCCACTTTATTGATGCGTTGTCATTGAGCTGTATGCGGGTGTGATAAGTAAGCGGTTAGACGCTTGTGCGACTAAATTTTGCATCATTGCGTATACCGCTTACCACCGTCATCATTCCGCGTACAATATCGTGTAGTGGCCTGAATATTGTTGGTGTTACACTTCGGCGTTGGCTCTACCAGCAGGCTCCAGTTGAACGTAAGTTACAGTAAATGAAACCACCCACACGTTGTGCAACTGAAAAAAAAAAAAACAAGACGTCACAGAAGCACGCAATAAAAAAGCAAAAAGAACGGTGCCATCAGCACTCGGTGTTCCCAGGTGGTCTCCCTCCCAAGTACTGACCGAGCCCAATGCTGCTTAGCTTCGGGGATCGGACGAGAACCGGCGTATTCAGCATGGTATGGCCGATGGCGAGAATGTGCTGTTTACGACTGCACCTGTATCGTGCTGCTATGTTGTGCAGTCGCCGAATGTATTGCTACAGCATACAGCACGTACGCGGCAGTCTTTCCGTGAACAATACACGCACGCGTCGTGTACGTTGATCACTCCGTTTGTGGTTCGCTGCATGCGTGCGTGCTAGTGCTCACAAAAACAAGAGGGCGAGCGCCACATTTTGCGCGCGTTGCAGCCCACAAGGTGCCACTTTATTGATGCGTTGTCATTGAGCTGTATGCGGGTGTGATAAGTAAGCGGTTAGACGCTTGTGCGACTAAATTTTGCATCACTGCGTATACCGCTTACCACCGTCATCATTCCGCGTACAATATCGTGTAGTGGCCTGAATATTGTTGGTGTTACACTTCGGCGTTGGCTCTACCAGCAGGCTCCAGTTGAACGTAAGTTACAGTAAATGAAACCACCCACACGTTGTGCAAATGAAAAAAAAAAACAAGACGTCACAGAAGCACGCAATAAAAAAGCAAAAAGAACGGTGCCATCAGCACTCGGTGTTCCCAGGTGGTCTCCCTCCCAAGTACTGACCGAGCCCAATACTGCTTAGCTTCGGGGATCGGACGAGAACCGGCGTATTCAGCATGGTATGGCCGATGGCAAAAATGTGCTGTTTACGACTGCACCTGTATCGTGCTGCTATGTTGTGCAGTCGCCGAATGTATTGCTACAGCATACAGCACGTACGCGGCAGTCTTTCCGTGAACAAAAATTGGAGGACGCTTAAGCTTCGCCTTCAAGAGTGGAACGCGACAGCGTTCCCATCGACCCGCCAAGGGGTGTAAGACAAAGCGCTACGGCGCAGGGATCACTTACGAGGCGCCCCGCATCGGACTTTGCGCCCACCTATCACACGGAGAGCGTCGAGCAACGCAGCGTTCTGCGCGGCAACGAAACGTGCGCCTGAGCAAACGGAACGAACCAAAGAACTCGGTGTCTCGGAGGGGGAAACGATCTACGCCAGCCAAACGTCGTGATCGGCACGGGCAGAGAGATAGACAGATAGTAATCTAAAGAAAGGAACGGCGCTTGATTCTGGAACCCGCGCGGGAGCACGGCGAAGCGTCGCCAGGAGAGAGGGAGTCGGGGCCGCAACGCGCCTGGCACCGGTCCGCGCACAGCACAGCCCCAATGCGCGCATGGCGCGCCACCTGTCGGGGCAGCGCCGTACATTGAGAGGAGGGGTCTTCTGTGTTTGCCGCAAGATGGCTCTGCGTGTGCGGTAAGCGCAGAAGAAATGTAGCGGAAACGTACTTTGCTATTCGTGTAAATGCGACTTCTGTAAGTTACGTGCTCATAATTACCGATATACACCGCAGTATAACATTCTACGGCACGTTTTTAAGGCAACACCGCGTTCACTAAAAGCGCGTTTGTACCGATTTCAAGCATCGAACTCGTGGCTGAGTGGTAGCGTCTCCGTCTCACACTCCGGAGACCCTGGTTCGATTCCCACCCAGCCCTTCTTGGAAGTTGATTTTTATTTATGAAGTGCCTGCCATGATTTATCGCTCACGGCCAACGCCGCGGACGCCGACGCCGACACCCGACACCGACGCCGACGACACCGGCTTTTCTGCGACACGAGCTCCTTAACGCTATCGCGTTAATACACGCGCACGTCGTGTACGTTGATCACTCCGTTTGTGGTTCGCTGCATGCGTGCGTGCTAGTGCTCACAAAAACAAGAGGGCGAGCGCCACATTTTGCGCGCGTTGCAGCCCTCAAGGTGCCACTTTATTGATGCGTTGTCATTGAGCTGTATGCGGGTGTGATAAGTAAGCGGTTAGACGCTTGTGCGACTAACTTTTGCATCATTGCGTATACCGCTTACCACCGTCATCATTCCGCGTACAATATCGTGTAGTGGCCTGAATATTGTTGGTGTTACACTTCGGCGTTGGCTCTACCAGCAGGCTCCAGTTGAACGTAAGTTACAGTAAATGAAACCACCCACACGTTGTGCAAATGAAAAAAAAAAACAAGACGTCACAGAAGCACGCAATAAAAAAGCAAAAAGAACGGTGCCATCAGCACTCGGTGTTCCCAGGTGGTCTCCCTCCCAAGTACTGACCGAGCCCAATGCTGCTTAGCTTCGGGGATCGGACGAGAACCGGCGTATTCAGCATGGTATGGCCGATGGCGAGAATGTGCTGTTTACGACTGCACCTGTATCGTGCTGCTATGTTGTGCAGTCGCCGAATGTATTGCTAAAGCATACAGCACGTACGCGGCAGTCTTTCCGTGAACAATACACGCACGCGTCGTGTACGTTGATCACTCCAATTGTGGTTCGCTGCATGCGTGCGTGCTAGTGCTCACAAAAACAAGAGGGCGAGCGCCACATTTTGCGCGCGTTGCAGCCCACAAGGTGCCACTTTATTGATGCGTTGTCATTGAGCTGTATGCGGGTGTGATAAGTAAGCGGTTAGACGCTTGTGCGACTAAATTTTGCATCATTGCGTATACCGCTTACCACCGTCATCATTCCGCGTACAATATCGTGTAGTGGCCTGAATATTGTTGGTGTTACACTTCGGCGTTGGCTCTACCAGCAGGCTCCAGTTGAACGTAAGTTACAGTAAAAGAAACCACCCACACGTTGTGCAAATCAAAAAAAAAAACAAGACGTCACAGAAGCACGCACTAAAGAAGCAAAAAGAACGGTGCCATCAGCACTCGGTGTTCCCAGGTGGTCTCCCTCCCAAGTACTGACCGAGCCCAATGCTGCTTAGCTTCGGGGATCGGACGAGAACCGGCGTATTCAGCATGGTATGGCCGATGGCGAGAATGTGCTGTTTACGACTGCACCTGCATCGTGCTGCGATGTTGTGCAGTCGCCGAATGTATTGCTACAGCATACAGCACGTACGCGGCAGTCTTTCCGTGAACAATACACGCACGCGTCGTGTACGTTGATCACTCCGTTTGTGGTTCGCTGCATGCGTGCGTGCTAGTGCTCACAAAAACAAGAGGGCGAGCGCCACATTTTGCGCGCGTTGCAGCCCACAAGGTGCCACTTTATTGATGCGTTGTCATTGAGCTGTATGCGGGTGTGATAAGTAAGCGGTTAGACGCTTGTGCGACTAAATTTTGCATCATTGCGTATACCGCTTACCACCGTCATCATTCCGCGTACAATATCGTGTAGTTGCCTGAATATTGTTGGTGTTACACTTCGGCGTTGGCTCTACCAGCAGGCTCCAGTTGAACGTAAGTTACAGTAAATGAAACCACCCACACGTTGTGCAAATGAAAAAAAAAAAAACAAGACGTCACAGAAGCACGCAATAAAAAAGCAAAAAGAACGGTGCCATCAGCACTCGGTGTTCCCAGGTGGTCTCCCTCCCAAGTACTGACCGAGCCCAATGCTGCTTAACTTCGGGGATCGGACGAGAACCGGCGTATTCAGGATGGTATGGCCGATGGCAAAAATGTGCTGTTTACGACTGCACCTGTATCGTGCTGCTATGTTGTGCAGTCGCCGAATGTATTGCTACAGCATACAGCACGTACGCGGCAGTCTTTCCGTGAACAATACACGCACGCGTCGTGTACGTTGATCACGCCGTTTGTGGTTCGCTGCATGCGTGCGTGCTAGTGCTCACAAAAACAAGAGGGCGAGCGCCACATTTTGCGCGCGTTGCAGCCCACAAGGTGCCACTTTATTGATGCGTTGTCATTGAGCTGTATGCGGGTGTGATAAGTAAGCGGTTAGACGCTTGTGCGACTAAATTTTGCATCATTGCGTATACCGCTTACCACCGTCATCATTCCGCGTACAATATCGTGTAGTGGCCTGAATATTGTTGGTGTTACACTTCGGCGTTGGCTCTACCAGCAGGCTCCAGTTGAACGTAAGTTACAGTAAATGAAACCACCCACACGTTGTGCAAATGAAAAAAAAAAACAAGACGTCACAGAAGCACGCAAAAAAAAAGCAAAAAGAACGGTGCCATCAGCACTCCGTGTTCCCAGGTGGTCTCCCTCCCAAGTACTGACCGACCCCAATGCTGCTTAGCTTCGGGGATCGGACGAGAACCGGCGTATTCAGCATGGTATGGCCGATGGCGAGAATGTGCTGTTTACGACTGCACCTGTATCGTGCTGCTATGTTGTGCAGTCGCCGAATGTATTGCTACAGCATACAGCACGTACGCGGCAGTCTTTCCGTGAACAATACACGCACGCGTCGTGTACGTTGATCACTCCGTTTGTGGTTCGCTGCATGCGTGCGTGCTAGTGCTCACAAAAACAAGAGGGCGAGCGCCACATTTTGCGCGCGTTGCAGCCCACAAGGTGCCACTTTATTGATGCGTTGTCATTGAGCTGTATGCGGGTGTGATAAGTAAGCGGTTAGACGCTTGTGCGACTAAATTTTGCATCATTGCGTATACCGCTTACCACCGTCATCATTCCGCGTACAATATCGTGTAGTGGCCTGAATATTGTTGGTGTTACACTTCGGCGTTGGCTCTACCAGCAGGCTCCAGTTGAACGTAAGTTACAGTAAATGAAACCACCCACACGTTGTGCAAATGAAAAAAAAAACAAGACGTCACAGAAGCACGCAATAAAAAAGCAAAAAGAACGGTGCCATCAGTACTCGGTGTTCCCAGGTGGTCTCCCTCCCAAGTACTGACCGAGCCCAATGCTGCTTAGCTTCGGGGATCGGACGAGAACCGGCGTATTCAGCATGGTATGGCCGATGGCAAAAATGTGCTGCTTACGACTGCACCTGTATCGTGCTGCTATGTTGTGCAGTCGCCGAATGTATTGCTACAGCATACAGCACGTACGCGGCAGTCTTTCCGTGAACAATACACGCACGCGTCGTGTACGTTGATCACTCCGTTTGTGGTTCGCTGCATGCGTGCGTGCTAGTGCTCACAAAAACAAGAGGGCGAGCGCCACATTTTGCGCGCGTTGCAGCCCACAAGGTGCCACTTTATTGATGCGTTGTCATTGAGCTGTATGCGGGTGTGATAAGTAAGCGGTTAGACGCTTGTGCGACTAAATTTTGCATCATTGCGTATACCGCTTACCACCGTCATCATTCCGCGTACAATATCGTGTAGTGGCCTGAATATTGTTGGTGTTACACTTCGGCGTTGGCTCTACCAGCAGGCTCCAGTTGAACGTAAGTTACAGTAAATGAAACCACCCACACGTTGTGCAAATGAAAAAAAAAACAAGACGTCACAGAAGCACGCAATAAAAAAGCAAAAAGAACGGTGCCATCAGCACTCGGTGTTCCCAGGTGGTCTCCCTCCCAAGTACTGACCGAGCCCAATGCTGCTTAGCTTCGGGGATCGGACGAGAACCGGCGTATTCAGCATGGTATGGCCGATGGCGAGAATGTGCTGTTTACGACTGCACCTGTATCGTGCTGCTATGTTGTGCAGTCGCCGAATGTATTGCTACAGCATACAGCACGTACGCGGCAGTCTTTCCGTGAACAATACACGCACGCGTCGTGTACGTTGATCACTCCAATTGTGGTTCGCTGCATGCGTGCGTGCTAGTGCTCACAAAAACAAGAGGGCGAGCGCCACATTTTGCGCGCGTTGCAGCCCACAAGGTGCCACTTTATTGATGCGTTGTGATTGAGCTGTATGCGGGTGTGATAAGTAAGCGGTTAGACGCTTGTGCGACTAAATTTTGCATCATTGCGTATACCGCTTACCACCGTCATCATTCCGCGTACAATATCGTGTAGTGGCCTGAATATTGTTGGTCTTACACTTCGGCGTTGGCTCTACCAGCAGGCTCCAGTTGAATGTAAGTTACAGTAAATGAAACCACCCACACGTTGTGCAAATGAAAAAAAAAAAAAACAAGACGTCACAGAAGCACGCAATAAAAAAGCAAAAAGAACGGTGCCATCAGCACTCGGTGTTCCCAGGTGGTCTCCCTCCCAAGTACTGACCGAGCCCAATGCTGCTTAGCTTCGGGGATCGGAAGAGAACCGGCGTATTCAGCATGGTATGGCCGATGGCGAGAATGTGCTGTTTACGACTGCACCTGTATCGTGCTGCTATGTTGTGCAGTCGCCGAATGTATTGCTACAGCATACAGCACGTACGCGGCAGTCTTTCCGTGAACAAAACACGCACGCGTCGTGTACGTTGATCACTCCGTTTGTGGTTCGCTGCATGCGTGCGTGCTAGTGCTCACAAAAACAAGAGGGCGAGCGCCACATTTTGCGCGCGTTGCAGCCCACAAGGTGCCACTTTATTGATGCGTTGTCATTGAGCTGTGTGCGGGTGTGATAAGTAAGCGGTTAGACGCTTGTGCGACTAAATTTTGCATCATTGCGTATACCGCTTACCACCGTCATCATTCCGCGTACAATATCGTGTAGTGGCCTGAATATTGTCGGTGTTACACTTCGGCGTTGGCTCTACCAGCAGGCTCCAGTTGAACGTAAGTTACAGTAAATGAAACCACCCACACGTTGTGCAAATGAAAAAAAAAACAAGACGTCACAGAAGCACGCAATAAAAAAGCAAAAAGAACGGTGCCATCAGCACTCGGTGTTCCCAGGTGGTCTCCCTCCCAAGTACTGACCGAGCCCAATGCTGCTTAGCTTCGGGGATCGGACGAGAACCGGCGTATTCAGCATGGTATGGCCGATGGCGAGAATGTGCTGTTTACGACTGCACCTGTATCGTGCTGCTATGTTGTGCAGTCGCCGAATGTATTGCTACAGCATACAGCACGTACGCGGCAGTCTTTCCGTGAACAATACACGCACGCGTCGTGTACGTTGATCACTCCGTTTGTGGTTCGCTGCATGCGTGCGTGCTAGTGCTCACAAAAACAAGAGGGCGAGCGCCACATTTTGCGCGCGTTGCAGCCCACAAGGTGCCACTTTATTGATGCGTTGTCATTGAGCTGTATGCGGGTGTGATAAGTAAGCGGTTAGACGCTTGTGCGACTAAATTTTGCATCATTGCGTATACCGCTTACCACCGTCATCATTCCGCGTACAATATCGTGTAGTGGCCTGAATATTGTTGGTGTTACACTTCGGCGTTGGCTCTACCAGCAGGCTCCAGTTGAACGTAAGTTACAGTAAATGAAACCACCCACACGTTGTGCAAATGAAAAAAAAAGCAAGACGTCACAGAAGCACGCAATAAAAAAGCAAAAAGAACGGTGCCATCAGCACTCGGTGTTCCCAGGTGGTCTCCCTCCCAAGTACTGACCGAGCCCAATGCTGCTTAACTTCGGGGATCGGACGAGAACCGGCGTATTCAGCATGGTATGGCCGATGGCAAAAATGTGCTGTTTACGACTGCACCTGTATCGTGCTGCTATGTTGTGCAGTCGCCGAATGTATTGCTACAGCATACAGCACGTACGCGGCAGTCTTTCCGTGAACAATACACGCACGCGTCGTGTACGTTGATCACGCCGTTTGTGGTTCGCTGCATGCGTGCGTGCTAGTGCTCACAAAAACAAGAGGGCGAGCGCCACATTTTGCGCGCGTTGCAGCCCACAAGGTGCCACTTTATTGATGCGTTGTCATTGAGCTGTATGCGGGTGTGATAAGTAAGCGGTTAGACGCTTGTGCGACTAAATTTTGCATCATTGCGTATACCGCTTACCACCGTCATCATTCCGCGTACAATATCGTGTAGTGGCCTGAATATTGTTGGTGTTACACTTCGGCGTTGGCTCTACCAGCAGGCTCCAGTTGAACGTAAGTTACAGTAAATGAAACCACCCACACGTTGTGGAAATGAAAAAAAAAAAAAAACAAGACGTCACAGAAGCACGCAATAAAAAAGCAAAAAGAACGGTGCCATCAGCACTCGGTGTTCCCAGGTGGTCTCCCTCCCAAGTACTGACCGAGCCCAATGCTGCTTAGCTTCGGGGATCGGACGAGAACCGGCGTATTCAGCATGGTATGGCCGATGGCGAGAATGTGCTGTTTACGACTGCACCTGTATCGTGCTGCTATGTTGTGCAGTCGCCGAATGTATTGCTACAGCATACAGCACGTACGCGGCAGTCTTTCCGTGAACAATACACGCACGCGTCGTGTACGTTGATCACTCCGTTTGTGGTTCGCTGCATGCGTGCGTGCTAGTGCTCACAAAAACAAGAGGGCGAGCGCCACATTTTGCGCGCGTTGCAGCCCACAAGGTGCCACTTTATTGATGCGTTATCATTGAGCTGTATGCGGGTGTGATAAGTAAGCGGTTAGACGCTTGTGCGACTAAATTTTGCATCATTGCGTATACCGCTTACCACCGTCATCATTCCGCGTACAATATCGTGTAGTGGCCTGAATATTGTTGGTGTTACACTTCGGCGTTGGCTCTACCAGCAGGCTCCAGTTGAACGTAAGTTACAGTAAATGAAACCACCCACACGTTGTGCAAATGAAAAAAAAAACAAGACGTCACAGAAGCACGCAATAAAAAAGCAAAAAGAACGGCGCCATCAGCACTCGGTGTTCCCAGGTGGTCTCCCTCCCAAGTACTGACCGAGCCCAATGCTGCTTAGCTTCGGGGATCGGACGAGAACCGGCGTATTCAGCATGGTATGGCCGATGGCGAGAATGTGCTGTTTACGACTGCACCTGTATCGTGCTGCTATGTTGTGCAGTCGCCGAATGTATTGCTACAGCATACAGCACGTACGCGGCAGTCTTTCCGTGAACAATACACGCACGCGTCGTGTACGTTGATCACTCCGTTTGTGGTTCGCTGCATGCGTGCGTGCTAGTGCTCACAAAAACAAGAGGGCGAGCGCCACATTTTGCGCGCGTTGCAGCCCACAAGGTGCCACTTTATTGATGCGTTATCATTGAGCTGTATGCGGGTGTGATAAGTAAGCGGTTAGACGCTTGTGCGACTAAATTTTGCATCATTGCGTATACCGCTTACCACCGTCATCATTCCGCGTACAATATCGTGCAGTGGCCTGAATATTGTTGGTGTTACACTTCGGCGTTGGCTCTACCAGCAGGCTCCAGTTGAACGTAAGTTACAGTAAATGAAACCACCCACACGTTGTGCAAATGAAAAAAAAAAAAACTAGACGTCACAGAAGCACGCAATAAAAAAGCAAAAAGAACGGCGCCATCAGCACTCGGTGTTCCCAGGTGGTCTCCCTCCCAAGTACTGACCGAGCCCAATGCTGCTTAGCTTCGGGGATCGGACGAGAACCGGCGTATTCAGCATGGTATGGGCGATGGCGAGAATGTGCTGTTTACGACTGCACCTGTATCGTGCTGCTATGTTGTGCAGTCGCCGAATGTATTGCTACAGCATACAGCACGTACGCGGCAGTCTTTCCGTGAACAATACACGCACGCGTCGTGTACGTTGATCACTCCGTTTGTGGTTCGCTGCATGCGTGCGTGCTAGTGCTCACAAAAACAAGAGGGCGAGCGCCACATTTTGCGCGCGTTGCAGCCCACAAGGTGCCACTTTATTGATGCGTTGTCATTGAGCTGTGTGCGGGTGTGATAAGTAAGCGGTTAGACGCTTGTGCGACTAAATTTTGCATCATTGCGTATACCGCTTACCACCGTCATCATTCCGCGTACAATATCGTGTAGTGGCCTGAATATTGTTGGTGTTACACTTCGGCGTTGGCTCTACCAGCAGGCTCCAGTTGAACGTAAGTTACAGTAAATGAAACCACCCACACGTTGTGCAAATGAAAAAAAAAACAAGACGTCAGAGAAGCACGCAATAAAAAAGCAAAAAGAACGGTGCCATCAGCACTCGGTGTTCCCAGGTGGTCTCCCTCCCAAGTACTGACCGAGCCCAATGCTGCTTAGCTTCGGGGATTGGACGAGAACCGGCGTATTCAGCATGGTATGGCCGATGGCGAGAATGTGCTGTTTACGACTGCACCTGTATCGTGCTGCTATGTTGTGCAGTCGCCGAATGTATTGCTACAGCATACAGCACGTACGCGGCAGTCTTTCCGTGAACAATACACGCACGCGTCGTGTACGTTGATCACGCCGTTTGTGGTTCGCTGCATGCGTGCGTGCTAGTGCTCACAAAAACAAGAGGGCGAGCGCCACATTTTGCGCGCGTAGCAGCCCACAAGGTGCCACTTTATTGATGCGTTGTCATTGAGCTGTATGCGGGTGTGATAAGTAAGCGGTTAGACGCTTGTGCGACTAAATTTTGCATCATTGCGTATACCGCTTACCACCGTCATCATTCCGCGTACAATATCGTGTAGTGGCCTGAATATTGTTGGTGTTACACTTCGGCGTTGGCTCTACCAGCAGGCTCCAGTTGAACGTAAGTTACAGTAAATGAAACCACCCACACGTTGTGGAAATGAAAAAAAAAAAAACAAGACGTCACAGAAGCACGCAATAAAAAAGCAAAAAGAACGGTGCCATCAGCACTCGGTGTTCCCAGGTGGTCTCCCTCCCAAGTACTGACCGAGCCCAATGCTGCTTAGCTTCGGGGATCGGACGAGAACCGGCGTATTCAGCATGGTATGGCCGATGGCGAGAATGTGCTGTTTACGACTGCACCTGTATCGTGCTGCTATGTTGTGCAGTCGCCGAATGTATTGCTACAGCATACAGCACGTACGCGGCAGTCTTTCCGTGAACAATACACGCACGCGTCGTGTACGTTGATCACTCCGTTTGTGGTTCGCTGCATGCGTGCGTGCTAGTGCTCACAAAAACAAGAGGGCGAGCGCCACATTTTGCGCGCGTTGCAGCCCACAAGGTGCCACTTTATTGATGCGTTATCATTGAGCTGTATGCGGGTGTGATAAGTAAGCGGTTAGACGCTTGTGCGACTAAATTTTGCATCATTGCGTATACCGCTTACCACCGTCATCATTCCGCGTACAATATCGTGTAGTGGCCTGAATATTGTTGGTGTTACACTTCGGCGTTGGCTCTACGAGCAGGCTCCAGTTGAACGTAAGTTACAGTAAATGAAACCACCCACACGTTGTGCAAATGAAAAAAAAAAAAAACAAGACGTCACAGAAGCACGCAATAAAAAAGCAAAAAGAACGGCGCCATCAGCACTCGGTGTTCCCAGGTGGTCTGCCTCCCAAGTACTGACCGAGCCCAATGCTGCTTAGCTTCGGGGATCGGACGAGAACCGGCGTATTCAGCATGGTATGGCCGATGGCGAGAATGTGCTGTTTACGACTGCACCTGTATCGTGCTGCTATGTTGTGCAGTCGCCGAATGTATTGCTACAGCATACAGCACGTACGCGGCAGTCTTTCCGTGAACAATACACGCACGCGTCGTGTACGTTGATCACTCCGTTTGTGGTTCGCTGCATGCGTGCGTGCTAGTGCTCACAAAAACAAGAGGGCGAGCGCCACATTTTGCGCGCGTTGCAGCCCACAAGGTGCCACTTTATTGATGCGTTGTCATTGAGCTGTGTGCGGGTGTGATAAGTAAGCGGTTAGACGCTTGTGCGACTAAATTTTGCATCATTGCGTATACCGCTTACCACCGTCATCATTCCGCGTACAATATCGTGTAGTGGCCTGAATATTGTTGGTGTTACACTTCGGCGTTGGCTCTACCAGCAGGCTCCAGTTGAACGTAAGTTACAGTAAATGAAACCACCCACACGTTGTGCAAATGAAAAAAAAAACAAGACGTCAGAGAAGCACGCAATAAAAAAGCAAAAAGAACGGTGCCATCAGCACTCGGTGTTCCCAGGTGGTCTCCCTCCCAAGTACTGACCGAGCCCAATGCTGCTTAGCTTCGGGGATCGGACGAGAACCGGCGTATTCAGCATGGTATGGCCGATGGCGAGAATGTGCTGTTTACGACTGCACCTGTATCGTGCTGCTATGTTGTGCAGTCGCCGAATGTATTGCTACAGCATACAGCACGTACGCGGCAGTCTTTCCGTGAACAATACACGCACGCGTCGTGTACGTTGATCACGCCGTTTGTGGTTCGCTGCATGCGTGCGTGCTAGTGCTCACAAAAACAAGAGGGCGAGCGCCACATTTTGCGCGCGTTGCAGCCCACAAGGTGCCACTTTATTGATGCGTTGTCATTGAGCTGTATGCGGGTGTGATAAGTAAGCGGTTAGACGCTTGTGCGACTAAATTTTGCATCATTGCGTATACCGCTTACCACCGTCATAATTCCGCGTACAATATCGTGTAGTGGCCTGAATATTGTTGGTGTTACACTTCGGCGTTGGCTCTACCAGCAGGCTCCAGTTGAACGTAAGTTACAGTAAATGAAACCACCCACACGTTGTGGAAATGAAAAAAAAAAACAAGACGTCACAGAAGCACGCAATAAAAAAGCAAAAAGAACGGTGCCATCAGCACTCGGTGTTCCCAGGTGGTCTCCCTCCCAAGTACTGACCGAGCCCAATGCTGCTTAGCTTCGGGGATCGGACGAGAACCGGCGTATTCAGCATGGTATGGCCGATGGCGAGAATGTGCTGTTTACGACTGCACCTGTATCGTGCTGCTATGTTGTGCAGTCGCCGAATGTATTGCTACAGCATACAGCACGTACGCGGCAGTCTTTCCGTGAACAATACACGCACGCGTCGTGTACGTTGATCACTCCGTTTGTGGTTCGCTGCATGCGTGCGTGCTAGTGCTCACAAAAACAAGAGGGCGAGCGCCACATTTTGCGCTCGTTGCAGCCCACAAGGTGCCACTTTATTGATGCGTTGTCATTGAGCTGTATGCGGGTGTGATAAGTAAGCGGTTAGACGCTTGTGCGACTAAATTTTGCATCATTGCGTATACCGCTTACCACCGTCATCATTCCGCGTACAATATCGTGTAGTGGCCTGAATATTGTTGGTGTTACACTTCGGCGTTGGCTCTACCAGCAGGCTCCAGTTGAACGTAAGTTACAGTAAATGAAACCACCCACACGTTGTGCAAATGAAAAAAAAAAAACAAGACGTCACAGAAGCACGCAATAAAAAAGCAAAAAGAACGGCGCCATCAGCACTCGGTCTTCCCAGGTGGTCTCCCTCCCAAGTACTGACCGAGCCCAATGCTGCTTAGCTTCGGGGATCGGACGAGAACCGGCGTATTCAGCATGGTATGGCCGATGGCGAGAATGTGCTGTTTACGACTGCACCTGTATCGTGCTGCTATGTTGTGCAGTCGCCGAATGTATTGCTACAGCATACAGCACGTACGCGGCAGTCTTTCCGTGAACAATACACGCACGCGTCGTGTACGTTGATCACTCCGTTTGTGGTTCGCTGCATGCGTGCGTGCTAGTGCTCACAAAAACAAGAGGGCGAGCGCCACATTTTGCGCGCGTTGCAGCCCACAAGGTGCCACTTTATTGATGCGTTGTCATTGAGCTGTGTGCGGGTGTGATAAGTAAGCGGTTAGACGCTTGTGCGACTAAATTTTGCATCATTGCGTATACCGCTTACCACCGTCATCATTCCGCGTACAATATCGTGTAGTGGCCTGAATATTGTTGGTGTTACACTTCGGCGTTGGCTCTACCAGCAGGCTCCAGTTGAACGTAAGTTACAGTAAATGAAACCACCCACACGTTGTGCAAATGAAAAAAAAAAACAAGACGTCACAGAAGCACGCAATAAAAAAGCAAAAAGAACGGTGCCATCAGCACTCGGTGTTCCCAGGTGGTCTCCCTCCCAAGTACTGACCGAGCCCAATGCTGCTTAGCTTCGGGGATCGGACGAGAACCGGCGTATTCAGCATGGTATGGCCGATGGCGAGAATGTGCTGTTTACGACTGCACCTGTATCGTGCTGCTATGTTGTGCAGTCGCCGAATGTATTGCTACAGCATACAGCACGTACGCGGCAGTCTTTCCGTGAACAATACACGCACGCGTCGTGTACGTTGATCACTCCGTTTGTGGTTCGCTGCATGTGTGCGTGCTAGTGCTCACAAAAACAAGAGGGCGAGCGCCACATTTTGCGCGCGTTGCAGCCCACAAGGTGCCACTTTATTGATGCGTTATCATTGAGCTGTATGCGGGTGTGATAAGTAAGCGGTTAGACGCTTGTGCGACTAAATTTTGCATCATTGCGTATACCGCTTACCACAGTCATCATTCCGCGTACAATATCGTGTAGTGGCCTGAATATTGTTGGTGTTACACTTCGGCGTTGGCTCTACCAGCAGGCTCCAGTTGAACGTAAGTTACAGTAAATGAAACCACCCACACGTTGTGCAAATGAAAAAAAAAACAAGACGTCACAGAAGCACGCAATAAAAAAGCAAAAAGAACGGCGCCATCAGCACTCGGTCTTCCCAGGTGGTCTCCCTCCCAAGTACTGACCGAGCCCAATGCTGCTTAGCTTCGGGGATCGGACGAGAACCGGCGTATTCAGCATGGTATGGCCGATGGCGAGAATGTGCTGTTTACGACTGCACCTGTATCGTGCTGCTATGTTGTGCAGTCGCCGAATGTATTGCTACAGCAAACAGCACGTACGCGGCAGTCTTTGCGTGAACAATACACGCACGCGTCGTGTACGTTGATCACTCCGTTTGTGATTCGCTGCATGTGTGCGTGCTAGTGCTCACAAAAACAAGAGGGCGAGCGCCACATTTTGCGCGCGTTGCAGCCCACAAGGTGCCACTTTATTGATGCGTTGTCATTGAGCTGTATGCGGGTGTGATAAGTAAGACGTTAGACGCTTGTGCGACTAAATTTTGCATCATTGCGTATACCGCTTACCACCGTCATCATTCCGCGTACAATATCGTGTAGTGGCCTGAATATTGTTGGTGTTACACTTCGGCGTTGGCTCTACCAGCAGGCTCCAGTTGAACGTAAGTTACAGTAAATGAAACCACCCACACGTTGTGCAAATGAAAAAAAAAAAGAAGACGTCACAGAAGCACGCAATAAAAAAGCAAAAAGAACGGTGCCATCAGCACTCGGTGTTCCCAGGTGGTCTCCCTCCCAAGTACTGACCGAGCCCAATGCTGCTTAGCTTCGGGGATCGGACGAGAACCGGCGTATTCAGCATGGTATCGGCGATGGCGGGAATGTGCTGTTTACGACTGCACCTGTATCGTGCTGCTATGTTGTGCAGTCGCCGAATGTATTGCTACAGCATACAGCACGTACGCGGCAGTCTTTCCGTGAACAATACACGCACGCGTCGTGTACGTTGATCACTCCGTTTGTGGTTCGCTGCATGCGTGCGTGCTAGTGCGCACAAAAACAAGAGTGCGAGCGCCACATTTTGCGCGCGTTGCAGCCCACAAGGTGCCACTTTATTGATGCGTTGTCATTGAGCTGTATGCGGGTGTGATAAGTAAGCGGTTAGACGCTTGTGCGACTAAATTTTGCATCATTGCGTATACCGCTTACCACCGTCATCATTCCGCGTACAATATCGTGTAGTGGCCTGAATATTGTTGGTGTTACACTTCGGCGTTGGCTCTACCAGCAGGCTCCAGTTGAACGTAGGTTACAGTAAATGAAACCACCCACACGTTGTGCAAATGAAAAAAAAAAACAAGACGTCACAGAAGCACGCAATAAAAAAGCAAAAAGAACGGTGCCATCAGCACTCGGTGTTCCCAGGTGGTCTCCCTCCCAAGTACTGACCGAGCCCAATGCTGCTTAGCTTCGGGGATCGGACGAGAACCGGCGTATTCAGCATGGTATGGCCGATGGCGAGAATGTGCTGTTTACGACTGCACCTGTATCGTGCTGCTATGTTGTGCAGTCGCCGAATGTATTGCTACAGCATACAGCACGTACGCGGCAGTCTTTACGTGAACAATACACGCACGCGTCGTGTACGTTGATCACTCCGTTTGTGGTTCGCTGCATGCGTGCGTGCTAGTGCTCACAAAAACAAGAGGGCGAGCGCCACATTTTGCGCGCGTTGCAGCCCACAAGGTGCCACTTTATTGATGCGTTGTCATTGAGCTGTATGCGGGTGTGATAAGTAAGCGGTTAGACGCTTGTGCGACTAAATTTTGCATCATTGCGTATACCGCTTACCACCGTCATCATTCCGCGTACAATATCGTGTAGTGGCCTGAATATTGTTGGTGTTACACTTCGGCGTTGGCTCTACCAGCAGGCTCCAGTTGAACGTAAGTTACAGTAAATGAAACCACCCACACGTTGTGCAAATGAAAAAAAAAAACAAGACGTCACAGAAGCACGCAATAAAAAAGCAAAAAGAACGGTGCCATCAGCACTCGGTGTTCCCAGGTGGTCTCCCTCCCAAGTACTGACCGAGCCCAATGCTGCTTAGCTTCGGGGATCGGACGAGAACCGGCGTATTCAGCATGGTATGGCCGATGGCGAGAATGTGCTGTTTACGACTGCACCTGTATCGTGCTGCTATGTTGTGCAGTCGCCGAATGTATTGCTACAGCATACAGCACGTACGCGGCAGTATTTCCGTGAACAATACACGCACGCGTCGTGTACGTTGATCACTCCGTTTGTGGTTCGCTGCATGCGTGCGTGCTAGTGCTCACAAAACAAGAGGGCGAGCGCCACATTTTGCGCGCGTTGCAGCCCACAAGGTGCCACTTTATTAATGCGTTGTCATTGAGCTGTATGCGGGTGTGATAAGTAAGCGGTTAGACGCTTGTGCGACTAAATTTTGCATCATTGCGTATACCGCTTACCACCGTCATCATTCCGCGTACAATATCGTGTAGTGGCCTGAATATTGTTGGTGTTACACTTCGGCGTTGGCTCTACCAGCAGGCTCCAGTTGAACGTAAGTTACAGTAAATGAAACCACCCACACGTTGTGCAAATGAAAAAAAAAAAAACAAGACGTCACAGAAGCACGCAATAAAAAAGCAAAAAGAACGGTGCCATCAGCACTCGGTGTTCCCAGGTGGTCTCCCTCCCAAGTACTGACCGAGCCCAATGCTGCTTAGCTTCGGGGATCGGACGAGAACAGGCGTATTCAGCATGGTATGGCCGATGGCGAGAATGTGCTGTTTACGACTGCACCTGTATCGTGCTGCTATGTTGTGCAGTCGCCGAATGTATTGCTACAGCATACAGCACGTACGCGGCAGTCTTTCCGTGAACAATACACGCACGCGTCGTGTACGTTGATCACTCCGTTTGTGGTTCGCTGCATGCGTGCGTGCTAGTGCTCACAAAAACAAGAGGGCGAGCGCCACATTTTGCGAGCTGTATGCGGGTGTGATAAGTAAGCGGTTGGACGCTTGTGCGACTAAATTTTGCATCATTGCGTATACCGCTTACCACCGTCATCATTCCGCGTACAATATCGTGTAGTGGCCTGAATATTGTTGGTGTTACACTTCGGCGTTGGCTCTACCAACAGGCTCCAGTTGAACGTCAGTTACAGTAAATGAAACCACCCACACGTTGTGCAAATGAAAAAAAAAAACAAGACGTCAAAGAAGCACGCAATAAAAAAGCAAAAAGAACGGTGCCATCAGCACTCGGTGTTCCCAGGTGGTCTCCCTCCCAAGTACTGACCGAGCCCAATGCTGCTTAGCTTCGGGGATCGGACGAGAACCGGCGTATTCAGTATGGTATGGCCGATGGCGAGAATGTGCTGTTTACGACTGCACCTGTATCGTGCTGCTATGTTGTGCAGTCGCCGAATGTATTGCTACAGCATACAGCACGTACGCGGCAGTCTTTCCGTGAACAATACACGCACGCGTCGTGTACGTTGATCACTCCGTTTGTGGTTCGCTGCATGCGTGCGTGCTAGTGCTCACAAAAACAAGAGGGCGAGCGCCACATTTTGCGCGCGTTGCAGCCCACAAGGTGCCACTTTATTGATGCGTTGTCATTGAGCTGTATGCGGGTGTGATAAGTAAGCGGTTAGACGCTTGTGCGACTAAATTTTGCATCATTGCGTATACCGCTTACCACCGCCATCATTCCGCGTACAATATCGTGTAGTGGCCTGAATATTGTTGGTGTTACACTTCGGCGTTGGCTCTACCAGCAGGCTCCAGTTGAACGTAAGTTACAGTAAATGAAACCACCCACACGTTGTGCAAATTAAAAAAAGAAAAACAAGACGTCACAGAAGCACGCAATAAAAAAGCAAAAAGAACGGTGCCATCAGCACTCGGTGTTCCCAGGTGGTCTCCCTCCCAAGTACTGACCGAGCCCAATGCTGCTTAGCTTCGGGGATCGGACGAGAACCGGCGTATTCAGCATGGTATGGCCGATGGCGAGAATGTGCTGTTTACGACTGCACCTGTATCGTGCTGCTATGTTGTGCAGTCGCCGAATGTATTGCTACAGCATACAGCACGTACGCGGCAGTCTTTCCGTGAACAATACACGCACGCGTCGTGTACGTTGATCACTCCGTTTGTGGTTCGCTGCATGTGTGCGTGCTAGTGCTCACAAAAACAAGAGGGCGAGCGCCACATTTTGCGCGCGTTGCAGCCCACAAGGTGCCACTTTATTGATGCGTTGTCATTGAGCTGTATGCGGGTGTGATAAGTAAGCGGTTAGACGCTTGTGCGACTAAATTTTGCATCATTGCGTATACCGCTTACCACCGTCATCATTCCGCGTACAATATCGTGTAGTGGCCTGAATATTGTTGGTGTTACACTTCGGCGTTGGCTCTACCAGCAGGCTCCAGTTGAACGTAAGTTACAGTAAATGAAACCACCCACACGTTGTGCAAATGAAAAAAAAAAGAAAACAAGACGTCACAGAAGCACGCAATAAAAAAGCAAAAAGAACGGTGCCATCAGCACTCGGTGTTCCCAGGTGGTCTCCCTCCCAAGTACTGACCGAGCCCAATGCTGCTTAGCTTCGGGGATCGGACGAGAACCGGCGTATTCAGCATGGTATCGCCGATGGCGAGAATGTGCTGTTTACGACTGCACCTGTATCGTGCTGCTATGTTGTGCAGTCGCCGAATGTATTGCTACAGCATACAGCACGTACGCGGCAGTCTTTCCGTGAACAATACACGCACGCGTCGTGTACGTTGATCACTCCGTTTGTGGTTCGCTGCATGCGTGCGTGCTAGTGCTCACAAAAACAAGAGGGCGAGCGCCACATTTTGCGCGCGTTGCAGCCCACAAGGTGCCACTTTATTGATGCGTTGTCATTGAGCTGTATGCGGGTGTGATAAGTAAGCGGTTAGACGCTTGTGCGACTAAATTTTGCATCATTGCGTATACCGCTTACCACCGCCATCATTCCGCGTACAATATCGTGTAGTGGCCTGAATATTGTTGGTGTTACACTTCGGCGTTGGCTCTACCAGCAGGCTCCAGTTGAACGTAAGTTACAGTAAATGAAACCACCCACACGTTGTGCAAATGAAAAAAAAAAAACAAGACGTCACAGAAGCACGCAATAAAAAAGCAAAAAGAACGGTGCCATCAGCACTCGGTGTTCCCAGGTGGTCTCCCTCCCAAGCACTGACCGAGCCCAATGCTGCTTAGCTTCGGGGATCGGACGAGAACCGGCGTATTCAGCATGGCATGGCCGATGGCGAGAATGTGCTGTTTACGACTGCACCTGTATCGTGCTGCTATGTTGTGCAGTCGCCGAATGTATTGCTACAGCATACAGCACGTACGCGGCAGTCTTTCCGTGAACAATACACGCACGCGTCGTGTACGTTGATCACTCCGTTTGTGGTTCGCTGCATGTGTGCGTGCTAGTGCTCACAAAAACAAGAGGGCGAGCGCCACATTTTGCGCGCGTTGCAGCCTACAAGGTGCCACTTTATTGATGCGTTGTCATCGAGCTGTATGCGGGTGTGATAAGTAAGCGGTTAGACGCTTGTGCGACTAAATTTTGCATCATTGCGTATACCGCTTACCACCGTCATCATTCCGCGTACAATATCGTGTAGTGGCCTGAATATTGTTGGTGTTACACTTCGGCGTTGGCTCTACCAGCAGGCTCCAGTTGAACGTAAGTTACAGTAAATGAAACCACCCACACGTTGTGCAAATGAAAAAAAAAAAACAAGACGTCACAGAAGCACGCAATAAAAAAGCAAAAAGAACGGTGCCATCAGCACTCGGTGTTCCCAGGTGGTCTCCCTCCCAAGTACTGACCGAGCCCAATGCTGCTTAGCTTCGGGGATCGGAAGAGAACCGGCGTATTCAGCATGGTATGGCCGATGGCGAGAACGTGCTGTTTACGACTGCACCTGTATCGTGCTGCTATGTTGTGCAGTCGCCGAATGTATTGCTACAGCATACAGCACGTACGCGGCAGTATTTCCGTGAACAATACACGCACGCGTCGTGTACGTTGATCACTCCGTTTGTGGTTCGCTGCATGCGTGCGTGCTAGTGCTCACAAAAACAAGAGGGCGAGCGCCACATTTTGCGCGCGTTGCAGCCCACAAGGTGCCACTTTATTAATGCGTTGTCATTGAGCTGTATGCGGGTGTGATAAGTAAGCGGTTAGACGCTTGTGCGACTAAATTTTGCATCATTGCGTATACCGCTTAATACCGTCATCATTCCGCGTACAATATCGTGTAGTGGCGTGAATATTGTTGGTGTTACACTTCGGCGTTGGCTCTACCAGCAGGCTCCAGTTGAACGTAAGTTACAGTAAATGAAACCACCCACACGTTGTGCATATGAAAAAAAAAAAACAAGACGTCACAGAAGCACGCAATAAAAAAGCAAAAAGAACGGTGCCATCAGCACTCGGTGTTCCCAGGTGGTCTCCCTCCCAAGTACTGACCGAGCCCAATGCTGCTTAGCTTCGGGGATCGGACGAGAACCGGCGTATTCAGCATGGTATGGCCGATGGCGAGAATGTGCTGTTTTCGACTGCACCTGTATCGTGCTGCTATGTTGTGCAGTCGCCGAATGTATTGCTACAGCATACAGCACGTACGCGGCAGTCTTTCCGTGAACAATACACGCACGCGTCGTGTACGTTGATCACTCTGTTTGTGGTTCGCTGCATGCGTGCGTGCTAGTGCTCACAAAAACAAGAGGGCGAGCGCCACATTTTGCGCGCGTTGCAGCCCACAAGGTGCCACTTTATTGATGCGTTGTCATTGAGCTGTATGCGGGTGTGATAAGTAAGCGGTTAGACGCTTGTGCGACTAAATTTTGCATCATTGCGTATACCGCTTACCACCGTCATCATTTCGCGTACAATATCGTGTAGTGGCCTGAATATTGTTGGTGTTACACTTCGGCGTTGGCTCTACCAGCAGGCTCCAGTTGAACGTAAGTTACAGTAAATGAAACCACCCACACGTTGTGCAAATGAAAAAAAAACAAGACGTCACAGAAGCACGCAATAAAAAAGCAAAAAGAACGGTGCCATCAGCACTCGGTGTTCGCAGGTGGTCTCCCTCCCAAGTACTGACCGAGCCCAATGCTGCTTAGCTTCGGGGATCGGAAGAGAACCGGCGTATTCAGCATGGTATGGCCGATGGCGAGAACGTGCTGTTTACGACTGCACCTGTATCGTGCTGCTATGTTGTGCAGTCGCCGAATGTATTGCTACAGCATACAGCACGTACGCGGCAGTATTTCCGTGAACAATACACGCACGCGTCGTGTACGTTGATCACTCCGTTTGTGGTTCGCTGCATGCGTGCGTGCTAGTGCTCACAAAAACAAGAGGGCGAGCGCCACATTTTGCGCGCGTTGCAGCCCACAAGGTGCCACTTTATTAATGCGTTGTCATTGAGCTGTATGCGGGTGTGATAAGTAAGCGGTTAGACGCTTGTGCGACTAAATTTTGCATCATTGCGTATACCGCTTACCACCGTCATCATTCCGCGTACAATATCGTGTAGTGGCCTGAATATTGTTGGTGTTACACTTCGGCGTTGGCTCTACCAGCAGGCTCCAGTTGAACGTAAGTTACAGTAAATGAAACCACCCACACGTTGTGCAAATGAAAAAAAAAAAACAAGACGTCACAGAAGCACGCAATAAAAAAGCAAAAAGAACGGTGCCATCAGCACTCGGTGTTCCCAGGTGGTCTCCCTCCCAAGTACTGACCGAGCCCAATGCTGCTTAGCTTCGGGGATCGGACAAGAACCGGCGTATTCAGCATGGTATGGCCGATGGCGAGAATGTGCTGTTTACGACTGCACCTGTATCGTGCTGCTATGTTGTGCAGCCGCCGAATGTATTGCTACAGCATACAGCACGTACGCGGCAGTCTTTCCGTGAACAATACACGCACGCGTCGTGTACGTTGATCACTCTGTTTGTGGTTCGCTGCATGCGTGCGTGCTAGTGCTCACAAAAACAAGAGGGCGAGCGCCACATTTTGCGCGCGTTGCAGCCCACAAGGTCCCACTTTATTGATGCGTTGTCATTGAGCTGTATGCGGGTGTGATAAGTAAGCGGTTAGACGCTTGTGCGACTAAATTTTGCATCATTGCGTATACCGCTTACCACCGTCATCATTCCGCGTACAATATCGTGTAGTGGCCTGAATATTGTTGGTGTTACACTTCGGCGTTGGCTCTACCAGCAGGCTCCAGTTGAACGTAAGTTACAGTAAATGAAACCACCCACACGTTGTGCAAATGAAAAAAAAAAACAAGACGTCACAGAAGCACGCAATAAAAAAGCAAAAAGAACGGTGCCATCAGCACTCGGTGTTCCCAGGTGGTCTCCCTCCCAAGTACTGACCGAGCCCAATGCTGCTTAGCTTCGGGGATCGGACGAGAACCGGCGTATTCAGCATGGTATGGCCGATGGCGAGAATGTGCTGTTTACGACTGCACCTGTATCGTGCTGCTATGTTGTGCAGTCGCCGAATGTATTGCTACAGCATACAGCACGTACGCGGCAGTCTTTCCGTGAACAATACACGCATGCGTCGTGTACGTTGATCACTCCGTTTGTGGTTCGCTGCATGCGTGCGTGCTAGTGCTCACAAAAACAAGAGGGCGAGCGCCACATTTTGCGCGCGTTGCAGCCCACAAGGTACCACTTTATTGATGCATTGTCATTGAGCTGTATGCGGGTGTGATAAGTAAGCGGTTAGACGCCTGTGCGACTAAATTTTGCATCATTGCGTATACCGCTTACCACCGTCATCATTCCGCGTACAATATCGTGTAGTGGCCTGAATATTGTTGGTGTTACACTTCGGCGTTGGCTCTACCAGCAGGCTCCAGTTGAACGTAAGTTACAGTAAATGAAACCACCCACACGTTGTGCAAATGAAAAAAAAAAAACAAGACGTCACAGAAGCACGCAATAAAAAAGCAAAAAGAACGGTGCCATCAGCACTCGGTGTTCCCAGGTGGTCTCCCTCCCAAGTACTGACCGAGCCCAATGCTGCTTAGCTTCGGGGATCGGACGAGAACCGGCGTATTCAGCATGGTATGGCCGATGGCGAGAATGTGCTGTTTACGACTGCACCTGTATCGTGCTGCTATGTTGTGCAGTCGCCGAATGTATTGCTACAGCATACAGCACGTAGGCGGCAGTCTTTCCGTGAACAATACACGCACGCGTCGTGTACGTTGATCACTCCGTTTGTGGTTCGCTGCATGTGTGCGTGCTAGTGCTCACAAAAACAAGAGGGCGAGCGCCGCATTTTGCGCGCGTTGCAGCCCACAAGGTGCCACTTTATTGATGCGTTGTCATTGAGCTGTATGCGGGTGTGATAAGTAAGCGGTTAGACGCTTCTGCGACTAAATTTTGCATCATTGCGTATACCGCTTACCACCGTCATCATTCCGCGTACAATATCGTGTAGTGGCCTGAATATTGTTGGTGTTACACTTCGGCGTTGGCTCTACCAGCAGGCTCCAGTTGAACGTAAGTTACAGTAAATGAAACCACCCACACGTTGTGCAAATGAAAAAAAAAACAAGACGTCACAGAAGCACGCAATAAAAAAGCAAAAAGAACGGTGCCATCAGCACTCGGTGTTCCCAGGTGGTCTCCCTCCCAAGTACTGACCGAGCCCAATGCTGCTTAGCTTCGGGGATCGGACGAGAACCGGCGTATTCAGCATGGTATGGCCGATGGCGAGAATGTGCTGTTTACGACTGCACCTGTATCGTGCTGCTATGTTGTGCAGTCGCCGAATGTATTGCTACAGCATACAGCACGTACGCGGCAGTCTTTCCGTGAACAATACACGCACGCGTCGTGTACGTTGATCACTCTGTTTGTGGTTCGCTGCATGCGTGCGTGCTAGTGCTCACAAAAACAAGAGGGCGAGCGCCACATTTTGCGCGCGTTGCAGCCCACAAGGTGCCACTTTATTGATGCGTTGTCATTGAGCTGTATGCGGGTGTGATAAGTAAGCGGTTAGACGCTTGTGCGACTAAATTTTGCATCATTGCGTATACCGCTTACCACCGTCATCATTTCGCGTACAATATCGTGTAGTGGCCTGAATATTGTTGGTGTTACACTTCGGCGTTGGCTCTACCAGCAGGCTCCAGTTGAACGTAAGTTACAGTAAATGAAACCACCCACACGTTGTGCAAATGAAAAAAAAAACAAGACGTCACAGAAGCACGCAATAAAAAAGCAAAAAGAACGGTGCCATCAGCACTCGGTGTTCGCAGGTGGTCTCCCTCCCAAGTACTGACCGAGCCCAATGCTGCTTAGCTTCGGGGATCGGAAGAGAACCGGCGTATTCAGCATGGTATGGCCGATGGCGAGAACGTGCTGTTTACGACTGCACCTGTATCGTGCTGCTATGTTGTGCAGTCGCCGAATGTATTGCTACAGCATACAGCACGTACGCGGCAGTATTTCCGTGAACAATACACGCACGCGTCGTGTACGTTGATCACTCCGTTTGTGGTTCGCTGCATGCGTGCGTGCTAGTGCTCACAAAAACAAGAGGGCGAGCGCCACATTTTGCGCGCGTTGCAGCCCACAAGGTGCCACTTTATTAATGCGTTGTCATTGAGCTGTATGCGGGTGTGATAAGTAAGCGGTTAGACGCTTGTGCGACTAAATTTTGCATCATTGCGTATACCGCTTACCACCGTCATCATTCCGCGTACAATATCGTGTAGTGGCCTGAATATTGTTGGTGTTACACTTCGGCGTTGGCTCTACCAGCAGGCTCCAGTTGAACGTAAGTTACAGTAAATGAAACCACCCACACGTTGTGCAAATGAAAAAAAAAAAAGCAAGACGTCACAGAAGCACGCAATAAAAAAGCAAAAAGAACGGTGCCATCAGCACTCGGTGTTCCCAGGTGGTCTCCCTCCCAAGTACTGACCGAGCCCAATGCTGCTTAGCTTCGGGGATCGGACAAGAACCGGCGTATTCAGCATGGTATGGCCGATGGCGAGAATGTGCTGTTTACGACTGCACCTGTATCGTGCTGCTATGTTGTGCAGCCGCCGAATGTATTGCTACAGCATACAGCACGTACGCGGCAGTCTTTCCGTGAACAATACACGCACGCGTCGTGTACGTTGATCACTCTGTTTGTGGTTCGCTGCATGCGTGCGTGCTAGTGCTCACAAAAACAAGAGGGCGAGCGCCACATTTTGCGCGCGTTGCAGCCCACAAGGTGCCACTTTATTGATGCGTTGTCATTGAGCTGTATGCGGGTGTGATAAGTAAGCGGTTAGACGCTTGTGCGACTAAATTTTGCATCATTGCGTATACCGCTTACCACCGTCATCATTCCGCGTACAATATCGTGTAGTGGCCTGAATATTGTTGGTGTTACACTTCGGCGTTGGCTCTACCAGCAGGCTCCAGTTGAA
Organism: Dermacentor variabilis; assembly: GCF_050947875.1. NCBI lineage: Eukaryota > Metazoa > Arthropoda > Arachnida > Ixodida > Ixodidae > Dermacentor > Dermacentor variabilis. The sequence continues at coordinate 206,066,078 of NC_134571.1, forward strand.
CGTAAGTTACAGTAAATGAAACCACCCACACGTTGTGCAAATGAAAAAAAAAAACAAGACGTCACAGAAGCACGCAATAAAAAAGCAAAAAGAACGGTGCCATCAGCACTCGGTGTTCCCAGGTGGTCTCCCTCCCAAGTACTGACCGAGCCCAATGCTGCTTAGCTTCGGGGATCGGACGAGAACCGGCGTATTCAGCATGGTATGGCCGATGGCGAGAATGTGCTGTTTACGACTGCACCTGTATCGTGCTGCTATGTTGTGCAGTCGCCGAATGTATTGCTACAGCATACAGCACGTACGCGGCAGTCTTTCCGTGAACAATACACGCATGCGTCGTGTACGTTGATCACTCCGTTTGTGGTTCGCTGCATGCGTGCGTGCTAGTGCTCACAAAAACAAGAGGGCGAGCGCCACATTTTGCGCGCGTTGCAGCCCACAAGGTACCACTTTATTGATGCATTGTCATTGAGCTGTATGCGGGTGTGATAAGTAAGCGGTTAGACGCCTGTGCGACTAAATTTTGCATCATTGCGTATACCGCTTACCACCGTCATCATTCCGCGTACAATATCGTGTAGTGGCCTGAATATTGTTGGTGTTACACTTCGGCGTTGGCTCTACCAGCAGGCTCCAGTTGAACGTAAGTTACAGTAAATGAAACCACCCACACGTTGTGCAAATGAAAAAAAAAAACAAGACGTCACAGAAGCACGCAATAAAAAAGCAAAAAGAACGGTGCCATCAGCACTCGGTGTTCCCAGGTGGTCTCCCTCCCAAGTACTGACCGAGCCCAATGCTGCTTAGCTTCGGGGATCGGACGAGAACCGGCGTATTCAGCATGGTATGGCCGATGGCGAGAATGTGCTGTTTACGACTGCACCTGTATCGTGCTGCTATGTTGTGCAGTCGCCGAATGTATTGCTACAGCATACAGCACGTAGGCGGCAGTCTTTCCGTGAACAATACACGCACGCGTCGTGTACGTTGATCACTCCGTTTGTGGTTCGCTGCATGTGTGCGTGCTAGTGCTCACAAAAACAAGAGGGCGAGCGCCGCATTTTGCGCGCGTTGCAGCCCACAAGGTGCCACTTTATTGATGCGTTGTCATTGAGCTGTATGCGGGTGTGATAAGTAAGCGGTTAGACGCTTCTGCGACTAAATTTTGCATCATTGCGTATACCGCTTACCACCGTCATCATTCCGCGTACAATATCGTGTAGTGGCCTGAATATTGTTGGTGTTACACTTCGGCGTTGGCTCTACCAGCAGGCTCCAGTTGAACGTAAGTTACAGTAAATGAAACCACCCACACGTTGTGCAAATGAAAAAAAAAACAAGACGTCACAGAAGCACGCAATAAAAAAGCAAAAAGAACGGTGCCATCAGCACTCGGTGTTCCCAGGTGGTCTCCCTCCCAAGTACTGACCGAGCCCAATGCTGCTTAGCTTCGGGGATCGGACGAGAACCGGCGTATTCAGCATGGTATGGCCGATGGCGAGAATGTGCTGTTTACGACTGCACCTGTATCGTGCTGCTATGTTGTGCAGTCGCCGAATGTATTGCTACAGCATACAGCACGTACGCGGCAGTCTTTCCGTGAACAATACACGCACGCGTCGTGTACGTTGATCACTCCATTTGTGGTTCGCTGCATGCGTGCGTGCTAGTGCTCACAAAAACAAGAGGGCGAGCGCCACATTTTGCGCGCGTTGCAGCCCACAAGGTGCCACTTTATTAATGCGTTGTCATTGAGCTGTATGCGGGTGTGATAAATAAGCGGTTAGACGCTTGTGCGACTAAATTTTGCATCATTGCGTATACCGCTTACCACCGTCATCATTCCGCGTACAATATCGTGTAGTGGCCTGAATATTGTTGGTGTTACACTTCGGCGTTGGCTCTACCAGCAGGCTCCAGTTGAACGTAAGTTACAGTAAATGAAACCACCCACACGTTGTGCAAATGAAAAAAAAAAAAAACAAGACGTCACAGAAGCACGCAATAAAAAAGCAAAAAGAACGGTGCCATCAGCACTCGGTGTTCCCAGGTGGTCTCCCTCCCAAGTACTGACCGAGCCCAATGCTGCTTAGCTTCGGGGATCGGACGAGAACCGGCGTATTCAGCATGGTATGGCCGATGGCGAGAATGTGCTGTTTACGACTGCAGCTGTATCGTGCTGCTATGTTGTGCAGTCGCCGAATGTATTGCTACAGCATACAGCACGTACGCGGCAGTCTTTCCATGAACAATACACGCACGCGTCGTGTACGTTGATCACTCCGTTTGTGGTTCGCTGCATGCGTGCGTGCTAGTGCTCACAAAAACAAGAGGGCGAGCGCCACATTTTGCGCGCGTTGCAGCCCACAAGGTGCCACTTTATTGATGCGTTGTCATTGAGCTGTATGCGGGTGTGATAAGTAAGCGGTTAGACGCTTGTGCGACTAAATTTTGCATCATTGCGTATACCGCTTACCACCGTCATCGTTCCGCGTACAATATCGTGTAGTGGCCTGAATATTGTTGGTGTTACACTTCGGCGTTGGCTCTACCAGCAGGCTCCAGTTGAACGTAAGTTACAGTAAATGAAACCACCCACACGTTGTGCAAATGAAAAAAAAAAAACAAGACGTCACAGAAGCACGCAATAAAAAAGCAAAAAGAACGGTGCCATCAGCACTCGGTGTTCCCAGGTGGTCTCCCTCCCAAGTACTGACCGAGCCCAATGCTGCTTAGCTTCGGGGATCGGACGAGAACCGGCGTATTCAGCATGGTATGGCCGATGGCGAGAATGTGCTGTTTACGACTGCACCTGTATCGTGCTGCTATCTTGTGCAGTCGCCGAATGTGTTGCTACAGCATACAAATCAAATCAAATCAAATCAAACATGTTTATTTTGCAGGAAGAATACAAAATTTCCCTGCGGGAGGCAAAGACTAAAGGCGAGAAAGCCTGACGAGGTCTTGGCCCCCTGATGAACAAGACAGTCTACAACAGTTGACACGACTCAATATACGATTCATTAAGTACAATGCGTCTGCATCTCTACATCGGATCACATACGTATTTGTTTATACATGTATATGCAACACGCTCTACAATACTTTATACATTTACAAAAGATACATTGAAATGGAATCTAACAATTTTGTTCAATTAAATTCATCTCAGAATATACAAAACATAATTTGACTACACTTATGGATCGACTATGAGGTTAGTAGTCAGGAGGAATGATCTATAATTGCGCTTGAGCTTCTTGGCTTGTAATGTAAGGTCAATATTCGATTCATGGAGGTTTAATAATTGCACTGCTTTATATTCAATGGTCTGTTTGCCATAGTTCGTGCGTACTTTTTTAGTTTTTCGGCTAGAGCTTCTGAACCCATATTTCGTGGATACAGTTCTTGGGAAGGCATCCTGTAATTTGTGTTTATGTATGTGTTGCATCAATTTTAGATTATATACTTTTTTTGCAGATAGGATTTCATGTTTGAGAAAAAGTGGTTCAGTGGCCATGTCCTTGGCATGACCTTTATATTTTTCCAGAATACGAAGCACGCGCTTCTGCAGGATTATTAACCTATCATAATTTGTTTTAGTTGTTGTTCCCCACACCAACATACCGTATAGTAGTTTCGAGTAAAATAACGTATAGTAGAGTGATTTAGTTAACCACGAAGGTAGAAGGGAAGCAATTTTACTGAGACATCCTACAGAGCGAGCCAGATCAGTTAAGAGATGTTGCACGTGTGGTGTCCATGATAGGTGTTCATGGAACCAGACTCCTAGGAATTTCTGTGTGTTTACTTGTTTGATGCGTTGGTCATTATAATAAATTATTACATTGTCGCGGATGTGCTTGTTAATAGGCCTGAACATAACAAATTTAGTTTTTTGTGTGTTTAGCTTTAGTTTATTTTTTGTTAGCCAACCTGAAAGTTTAGCGAGGTATAGATTTGCTGAAGCTTCTATTTCATGAATAGTAGATCCTGTGAAGAACAGGCTAGTGTCGTCAGCAAACATTGTAATTTCCGGTGTATATTGAACATCCGTAATATCATTGATATATAGAAGGAAAAGCACGGGACCTAATATAGATCCCTGTGGAACTCCTTTTATTACGCTTAAGTATTCGGACTCTGCATTTTCTATGCCAACAAATTGATATCTTGACGATAAATAGCTTTTAAATAAGTCTAGGACAACACCACGAATTCCATAGCGGCTTAATTTCAGCAATAGGATATGATGGTCAACTGAATCGAAAGCTTTACGCAGATCAAGGAAGACACCCAAAGTAAACATCTTATTTTCAATATTTTCTATTATGCGAGAATGTGCTGTTTACGACTGCACCTGTATCGTGCTGCTATGTTGTGCAGTCGCCGAATGTATTGCTACAGCATACAGAACGTACGCGGCAGTCTTTCCGTGAACAATACACGCACGCGTCGTGTACGTTGATCACTCCGTTTGTGGTTCGCTGCATGTGTGCGTGCTAGTGCTCACAAAAACAAGAGGGCGAGCGCCACATTTTGCGCGCGTTGCAGCCCACAAGGTGCCACTTTATTGATGCGTTGTCATTGAGCTGTATGCGGGTGTGATAAGTAAGCGGTTAGACGCTTGTGCGACTAAATTTTGCATCATTGCGTATACCGCTTACCACCGTCATCATTCCGCGTACAATATCGTGTAGTGGCCTGAATATTGTTGGTGTTACACTTCGGCGTTGGCTCTACCAGCAGGCTCCAGTTGAACGTAAGTTACAGTAAATGAAACCACCCACACGTTGTGCAAATGAAAAAAAAAAAACAAGACGTCACAGAAGCACGCAATAAAAAAGCAAAAAGAACGGTGCCATCAGCACTCGGTGTTCCCAGGTGGTCTCCCTCCCAAGTACTGACCGAGCCCAATGCTGCTTAGCTTCGGGGATCGGACGAGAACCGGCGTATTCAGCATGGTATGGCCGATGGCGAGAATGTGCTGTTTACGACTGCACCTGTATCGTGCTGCTATGTTGTGCCGTCGCCGAATGTATTGCTGCAGCATACAGCACGTACGCGGCAGTCTTTCCGTGAACAATACACGCACGCGTCGTGTACGTTGATCACTCCGTTTGTGGTTCGCTGCATGCGTGCGTGCTAGTGCTCACAAAAACAAGAGGGCGAGCGCCACATTTTGCGCGCGTTGCAGCCCACAAGGTGCCACTTTATTGATGCGTTGTCATTGAGCTATATGCGGGTGTGATAAGTAAGCGGTTAGACGCTTGTGCGACTAAATTTTGCATCATTGCGTATACCGCTTACCACCGTCATCATTCCGCGTACAATATCGTGTAGTAGCCTGAATATTGTTGGTGTTACACTTCGGCGTTGGCTCTACCAGCAGGCTCCAGTTGAACGTAAGTTACAGTAAATGAAACCACCCACACGTTGTGCAAATGAAAAAAAAAAGACAAGACGTCACAGAAGCACGCAATAAAAAAGCAAAAAGAACGGTGCCATCAGCACTCGGTGTTCCCAGGTGGTCTCCCTCCCAAGTACTGACCGAGCCCAATGCTGCTTAGCTTCGGGGATCGGACGAGAACCGGCGTATTCAGCATGGTATGGCCGATGGCGAGAATGTGCTGTTTACGACTGCACCTGTATCGTGCTGCTATGTTGTGCAGTCGCCGAATGTGTTGCTACAGCATACAGAACGTACGCGGCAGTCTTTCCGTGAACAATACACGCACGCGTCGTGTACGTTGATCACTCCGTTTGTGGTTCGCTGCATGTGTGCGTGCTAGTGCTCACAAAAACAAGAGGGCGAGCGCCACATTTTGCGCGCGTTGCAGCCCACAAGGTGCCACTTTATTGATGCGTTGTCATTGAGCTGTATGCGGGTGTGATAAGTAAGCGGTTAGACGCTTGTGCGACTAAATTTTGCATCATTGCGTATACCGCTTACCACCGTCATCATTCCGCGTACAATATCGTGTAGTGGCCTGAATATTGTTGGTGTTACACTTCGGCGTTGGCTCTACCAGCAGGCTCCAGTTGAACGTAAGTTACAGTAAATGAAACCACCCACACGTTGTGCAAATGAAAAAAAAAACAAGACGTCAGAGAAGCACGCAATAAAAAAGCAAAAAGAACGGTGCCATCAGCACTCGGTGTTCCCAGGTGGTCTCCCTCCCAAGTACTGACCGAGCCCAATGCTGCTTAGCTTCGGGGATCGGACGAGAACCGGCGTATTCAGCATGGTATGGCCGATGGCGAGAATGTGCTGTTTACGACTGCACCTGTATCGTGCTGCTATGTTGTGCAGTCGCCGAATGTATTGCTACAGCATACAGCACGTACGCGGCAGTCTTTCCGTGAACAATACACGCACGCGTCGTGTACGTTGATCACTCCGTTTGTGGTTCGCTGCATGCGTGCGTGCTAGTGCTCACAAAAACAAGAGGGCGAGCGCCACATTTTGCGCGCGTTGCAGCCCACAAGGTGCCACTTTATTAATGCGTTGTCATTGAGCTGTATGCGGGTGTGATAAGTAAGCGGTTAGACGCTTGTGCCACTAAATTTTGCATCATTGCGTATACCGCTTACCACCGTCATCATTCCGCGTACAATATCGTGTAGTGGCCTGAATATTGTTGGTGTTACACTTCGGCGTTGGCTCTACCAGCAGGCTCCAGTTGAACGTAAGTTACAGTAAATGAAACCACCCACACGTTGTGCAAATGAAAAAAAAAACAAGACGTCACAGAAGCACGCAATAAAAAAGCAAAAAGAACGGTGCCATCAGCACTCGGTGTTCCCAGGTGGTCTCCCTCCCAAGTACTGACCGAGCCCAATGCTGCTTAGCTTCGGGGATCGGACGAGAACCGGCGTATTCAGCATGGTATGGCCGATGGCGAGAATGTGCTGTTTACGACTGCACCTGTATCGTGCTGCTATGTTGTGCAGTCGCCGAATGTATTGCTACAGCATACAGCACGTACGCGGCAGTCTTTCCATGAACAATACACACACGCGTCGTGTACGTTGATCACTCCGTTTGTGGTTCGCTGCATGCGTGCGTGCTAGTGCTCACAAAAACAAGAGGGCGAGCGCCACATTTTGCGCGCGTTGCAGCCCACAAGGTGCCACTTTATTGATGCGTTGTCATTGAGCTGTATGCGGGTGTGATAAGTAAGCGGTTAGACGCTTGTGCGACTAAATTTTGCATCATTGCGTATACCGCTTACCACCGTCATCGTTCCGCGTACAATATCGTGTAGTGGCCTGAATATTGTTGGTGTTACACTTCGGCGTTGGCTCTACCAGCAGGCTCCAGTTGAACGTAAGTTACAGTAAATGAAACCACCCACACGTTGTGCAAATGAAAAAAAAACAAGACGTCACAGAAGCACGCAATAAAAAAGCAAAAAGAACGGTGCCATCAGCACTCGGTGTTCCCAGGTGGTCTCCCTCCCAAGTACTGACCGAGCCCAATGCTGCTTAGCTTCGGGGATCGGACGAGAACCGGCGTATTCAGCATGGTATGGCCGATGGCGAGAATGTGCTGTTTACGACTGCACCTGTATCGTGCTGCTATGTTGTGCAGTCGCCGAATGTATTGCTACAGCATACAGCACGTACGCGGCAGTCTTTCCGTGAACAATACACGCAGGCGTCGTGTACGTTGATCACTCCGTTTGTGGTTCGCTGCATGCGTGCGTGCTAGTGCTCACAAAAACAAGAGGGCGAGCGCCACATTTTGCGCGCGTTGCAGCCCACAAGGTGCCACTTTATTGATGTGTTGTCATTGAGCTATATGCGGGTGTGATAAGTAAGCGGTTAGACGCTTGTGCGACTAAATTTTGCATCATTGCGTATACCGCTTACCACCGTCATCATTCCGCGTACAATATCGTGTAGTGGCCTGAATATTGTTGGTGTTACACTTCGGCGTTGGCTCTACCAGCAGGCTCCAGTTGAACGTAAGTTACAGTAAATGAAACCACCCACACGTTGTGCAAATGAAAAAAAAAAAGACAAGACGTCACAGAAGCACGCAATAAAAAAGCAAAAAGAACGGTGCCATCAGCACTCGGTGTTCCCAGGTGGTCTCCCTCCCAAGTACTGACCGAGCCCAATGCTGCTTAGCTTCGGGGATCGGACGAGAACCGGCGTATTCAGCATGGTATGGCCGATGGCGAGAATGTGCTGTTTACGACTGCACCTGTATCGTGCTGCTATGTTGTGCAGTCGCCGAATGTATTGCTACAGCATACAGCACGTACGCGGCAGTCTTTCCGTGAACAATACACGCAGGCGTCGTGTACGTTGATCACTCCGTTTGTGGTTCGCTGCATGCGTGCGTGCTAGTGCTCACAAAAACAAGAGGGCGAGCGCCACATTTTGCGCGCGTTGCAGCCCACAAGGTGCCACTTTATTGATGTGTTGTCATTGAGCTATATGCGGGTGTGATAAGTAAGCGGTTAGACGCTTGTGCGACTAAATTTTGCATCATTGCGTATACCGCTTACCACCGTCATCATTCCGCGTACAATATCGTGTAGTGGCCTGAATATTGTTGGTGTTACACTTCGGCGTTGGCTCTACCAGCAGGCTCCTGTTGAACGTAAGTTACAGTAAATGAAACCACCCACACGTTGTGCAAATGAAAAAAAAAAGACAAGACGTCACAGAAGCACGCAATAAAAAAGCAAAAAGAACGGTGCCATCAGCACTCGGTGTTCCCAGGTGGTCTCCCTCCCATGTACTGACCGAGCCCAATGCTGCTTAGCTTCGGGGATCGGACGAGAACCGGCGTATTCAGCATGGTATGGCCGATGGCGAGAATGTGCTGTTTACGACTGCACCTGTATCGTGCTGCTATGTTGTGCAGTCGCCGAATGTATTGCTACAGCATACAGCACTTACGCGGCAGTCTTTCCGTGAACAATACACGCACGCGTCGTGTACGTTGATCACTCCGTTTGTGGTTCGCTGCATGTGTGCGTGCTAGTGCTCACAAAAACAAGAGGGCGAGCGCCACATTTTGCGCGCGTTGCAGCCCACAAGGTGCCACTTTATTGATGCGTTGTCATTGAGCTGTATGCGGGTGTGATAAGTAAGCGGTTAGACGCTTGTGCGACTAAATTTTGCATCATTGCGTATACCGCTTACCACCGTCATCATTCCGTGTACAATATCGTGTAGTGGCCTGAATATTGTTGGTGTTACACTTCGGCGTTGGCTCTACCAGCAGGCTCCAGTTGAACGTAAGTTACAGTAAATGAAACCACCCACACGTTGTGCAAATGAAAAAAAAAACAAGACGTCACAGAAGCACGCAATAAAAAAGCAAAAAGAACGGTGCCATCAGCACTCGGTGTTCCCAGGAGGTCTCCCTCCCAAGTACTGACCGAGCCCAATGCTGCTTAGCTTCGGGGATCGGACGAGAACCGGCGTATTCAGCATGGTATGGCCGATGGCGAGAATGTGCTGTTTACGACTGCACCTGTATCGTGCTGCTATGTTGTGCAGTCGCCGAATGTATTGCTACAGCATACAGCACGTACGCGGCAGGCTTTCCGTGAACAATACACGCACGCGTCGTGTACGTTGATCACTCCGTTTGTGGTTCGCTGCATGCGTGCGTGCTAGTGCTCACAAAAACAAGAGGGCGAGCGCCACATTTTGCGCGCGTTGCAGCCCACAAGGTGCCACTTTATTGATGCGTTGTCATTGAGCTGTATGCGGGTGTGATAAGTAAGCGGTTAGACGCTTGTGCGACTAAATTTTGCATCATTGCGTATACCGCTTACCACCGTCATCGTTCCGCGTACAATATCGTGTAGTGGCCTGAATATTGTTAGTGTTACACTTCGGCGTTGGCTCTACCAGCAGGCTCCAGTTGAACGTAAGTTACAGTAAATGAAACCACCCACACGTTGTGCAAATGAAAAAAAAAAAAACAAGACGTCACAGAAGCACGCAATAAAAAAGCAAAAAGAACGGTGCCATCAGCACTCGGTTTTCCCAGGTGGTCTCCCTCCCAAGTACTGACCGAGCCCAATGCTGCTTAGCTTCGGGGATCGGACGAGAACCGGCGTATTCAGCATGGTATGGCCGATGGCGAGAATGTGCTGTTTACGACTGCACCTGTATCGTGCTGCTATGTTGTGCAGTCGCCGAATGTATTGCTACAGCATACAGCACGTACGCGGCAGTCTTTCCGTGAACAATACACGCAGGCGTCGTGTACGTTGATCACTCCGTTTGTGGTTCGCTGCATGCGTGCGTGCTAGTGCTCACAAAAACAAGAGGGCGAGCGCCACATTTTGCGCGCGTTGCAGCCCACAAGGTGCCACTTTATTGATGTGTTGTCATTGAGCTATATGCGGGTGTGATAAGTAAGCGGTTAGACGCTTGTGCGACTAAATTTTGCATCATTGCGTATACCGCTTACCACCGTCATCATTCCGCGTACAATATCGTGTAGTGGCCTGAATATTGTTGGTGTTACACTTCGGCGTTGGCTCTACCAGCAGGCTCCAGTTGAACGTAAGTTACAGTAAATGAAACCACCCACACGTTGTGCAAATGAAAAAAAAAAAAAAACAAGACGTCACAGAAGCACGCAATAAAAAAGCAAAAAGAACGGTGCCATCAGCACTCGGTGTTCCCAGGTGGTCTCCCTCCCAAGTACTGACCGAGCCCAATGCTGCTTAGCTTCGGGGATCGGACGAGAACCGGCGTATTCAGCATGGTATGGCCGATGGCGAGAATGTGCTGTTTACGACTGCACCTGTATCGTGCTGCTATGTTGTGCAGTCGCCGAATGTATTGCTACAGCATACAGCACGTACGCGGCAGTCTTTCCGTGAACAATACACGCAGGCGTCGTGTACGTTGATCACTCCGTTTGTGGTTCGCTGCATGCGTGCGTGCTAGTGCTCACAAAAACAAGAGGGCGAGCGCCACATTTTGCGCGCGTTGCAGCCCACAAGGTGCCACTTTATTGATGCGTTGTCATTGAGCTGTATGCGGGTGTGATAAGAAAGCGGTTAGACGCTTGTGCGACTAAATTTTGCATCATTGCGTATACCGCTTACCACCGTCATCATTCCGTGTACAATATCGTGTAGTGGCCTGAATATTGTTGGTGTTACACTTCGGCGTTGGCTCTACCAGCAGGCTCCAGTTGAACGTAAGTTACAGTAAATGAAACCACCCACACGTTGTGCAAATGAAAAAAAAAAACAAGACGTCACAGAAGCACGCAATAAAAAAGCAAAAAGAACGGTGCCATCAGCACTCGGTGTTCCCAGGAGGTCTCCCTCCCAAGTACTGACCGAGCCCAATGCTGCTTAGCTTCGGGGATCGGACGAGAACCGGCGTATTCAGCATGGTATGGCCGATGGCGAGAATGTGCTGTTTACGACTGCACCTGTATCGTGCTGCTATGTTGTGCAGTCGCCGAATGTATTGCTACAGCATACAGCACGTACGCGGCAGTCTTTCCGTGAACAATACACGCACGCGTCGTGTACGTTGATCACTCCGTTTGTGGTTCGCTGCATGCGTGCGTGCTAGTGCTCACAAAAACAAGAGGGCGAGCGCCACATTTTGCGCGCGTTGCAGCCCACAAGGTGCCACTTTATTGATGCGTTGTCATTGAGCTGTATGCGGGTGTGATAAGAAAGCGGTTAGACGCTTGTGCGACTAAATTTTGCATCATTGCGTATACCGCTTACCACCGTCATCATTCCGCGTACAATATCGTGTAGTGGCCTGAATATTGTTGGTGTTACACTTCGGCGTTGGCTCTACCAGCAGGCTCCAGTTGAACGTAAGTTACAGTAAATGAAACCACCCACACGTTGTGCAAATGAAAAAAAAAACAAGACGTCACAGAAGCACGCAATAAAAAAGCAAAAAGAACGGTGCCATCAGCACTCGGTGTTCCCAGGTGGTCTCCCTCCCAAGTACTGACCGAGCCCAATGCTGCTTAGCTTCGGGGATCGGACGAGAACCGGCGTATTCAGCATGGTATGGCCAATGGCGAGAATGTGCTGTTTACGACTGCACCTGTATCGTGCTGCTATGTTGTGCAGTCGCCGAATGTATTGCTACAGCATACAGCACGTACGCGGCAGTCTTTCCGTGAACAATACACGCACGCGTCGTGTACGTTGATCACTCCGTTTGTGGTTCGCTGCATGCGTGCGTGCTAGTGCTCACAAAAACAAGAGGGCGAGCGCCACATTTTGCGCGCGTTGCAGCCCACAAGGTGCCACTTTATTAATGCGTTGTCATTGAGCTGTATGCGGGTGTGATAAGTAAGCGGTTAGACGCTTGTGCCACTAAATTTTGCATCATTGCGTATACCGCTTACCACCGTCATCATTCCGCGTACAATATCGTGTAGTGGCCTGAATATTGTTGGTGTTACACTTCGGCGTTGGCTCTACCAGCAGGCTCCAGTTGAACGTAAGTTACAGTAAATGAAACCACCCACACGTTGTGCAAATGAAAAAAAAAAACAAGACGTCACAGAAGCACGCAATAAAAAAGCAAAAAGAACGGTGCCATCAGCACTCGGTGTTCCCAGGTGGTCTCCCTCCCAAGTACTGACCGAGCCCAATGCTGCTTAGCTTCGGGGATCGGACGAGAACCGGCGTATTCAGCATGGTATGGCCGATGGCGAGAATGTGCTGTTTACGACTGCACCTGTATCGTGCTGCTATGTTGTGCAGTCGCCGAATGTATTGCTACAGCATACAGCACGTACGCGGCAGTCTTTCCGTGAACAATACACGCACGCGTCGTGTACGTTGATCACTCCGTTTGTGGTTCGCTGCATGCGTGCGTGCTAGTGCTCACAAAAACAAGAGGGCGAGCGCCACATTTTGCGCGCGTTGCAGCCCACAAGGTGCCACTTTATTAATGCGTTGTCATTGAGCTGTATGCGGGTGTGATAAGTAAGCGGTTAGACGCTTGTGCCACTAAATTTTGCATCATTGCGTATACCGCTTACCACCGTCATCATTCCGCGTACAATATCGTGTAGTGGCCTGAATATTGTTGGTGTTACACTTCGGCGTTGGCTCTACCAGCAGGCTCCAGTTGAACGTAAGTTACAGTAAATGAAACCACCCACACGTTGTGCAAATGAAAAAAAAAAAACAAGACGTCACAGAAGCACGCAATAAAAAAGCAAAAAGAACGGTGCCATCAGCACTCGGTGTTCCCAGGTGGTCTCCCTCCCAAGTACTGACCGAGCCCAATGCTGCTTAGCTTCGGGGATCGGACGAGAACCGGCGTATTCAGCATGGTATGGCCGATGGCGAGAATGTGCTGTTTACGACTGCACCTGTATCGTGCTGCTATGTTGTGCAGTCGCCGAATGTATTGCTACAGCATACAGCACGTACGCGGCAGTCTTTCCGTGAACAATACACGCACGCGTCGTGTACGTTGATCACTCCGTTTGTGGTTCGCTGCATGTGTGCGTGCTAGTGCTCACAAAAACAAGAGGGCGAGCGCCACATTTTGCGCGCGTTGCAGCCCACAAGGTGCCACTTTATTGATGCGTTGTCATTGAGCTGTATGCGGGTGTGATAAGTAAGCGGTTAGACGCTTGTGCGACTAAATTTTGCATCATTGCGTATACCGCTTACCACCGTCATCATTCCGCGTACAATATCGTGTAGTGGCCTGAATATTGTTGGTGTTACACTTCGGCGTTGGCTCTACCAGCAGGCTCCAGTTGAACGTAAGTTACAGTAAATGAAACCACCCACACGTTGTGCAAATGAAAAAAAAAAGAAAACAAGACGTCACAGAAGCACGCAATAAAAAAGCAAAAAGAACGGTGCCATCAGCACTCGGTGTTCCCAGGTGGTCTCCCTCCCAAGTACTGACCGAGCCCAATGCTGCTTAGCTTCGGGGATCGGACGAGAACCGGCGTATTCAGCATGGTATCGCCGATGGCGAGAATGTGCTGTTTACGACTGCACCTGTATCGTGCTGCTATGTTGTGCAGTCGCCGAATGTATTGCTACAGCATACAGCACGTACGCGGCAGTCTTTCCGTGAACAATACACGCACGCGTCGTGTACGTTGATCACTCCGTTTGTGGTTCGCTGCATGCGTGCGTGCTAGTGCTCACAAAAACAAGAGGGCGAGCGCCACATTTTGCGCGCGTTGCAGCCCACAAGGTGCCACTTTATTGATGCGTTGTCATTGAGCTGTATGCGGGTGTGATAAGTAAGCGGTTAGACGCTTGTGCGACTAAATTTTGCATCATTGCGTATACCGCTTACCACCGCCATCATTCCGCGTACAATATCGTGTAGTGGCCTGAATATTGTTGGTGTTACACTTCGGCGTTGGCTCTACCAGCAGGCTCCAGTTGAACGTAAGTTACAGTAAATGAAACCACCCACACGTTGTGCAAATGAAAAAAAAAAAACAAGACGTCACAGAAGCACGCAATAAAAAAGCAAAAAGAACGGTGCCATCAGCACTCGGTGTTCCCAGGTGGTCTCCCTCCCAAGCACTGACCGAGCCCAATGCTGCTTAGCTTCGGGGATCGGACGAGAACCGGCGTATTCAGCATGGCATGGCCGATGGCGAGAATGTGCTGTTTACGACTGCACCTGTATCGTGCTGCTATGTTGTGCAGTCGCCGAATGTATTGCTACAGCATACAGCACGTACGCGGCAGTCTTTCCGTGAACAATACACGCACGCGTCGTGTACGTTGATCACTCCGTTTGTGGTTCGCTGCATGTGTGCGTGCTAGTGCTCACAAAAACAAGAGGGCGAGCGCCACATTTTGCGCGCGTTGCAGCCTACAAGGTGCCACTTTATTGATGCGTTGTCATCGAGCTGTATGCGGGTGTGATAAGTAAGCGGTTAGACGCTTGTGCGACTAAATTTTGCATCATTGCGTATACCGCTTACCACCGTCATCATTCCGCGTACAATATCGTGTAGTGGCCTGAATATTGTTGGTGTTACACTTCGGCGTTGGCTCTACCAGCAGGCTCCAGTTGAACGTAAGTTACAGTAAATGAAACCACCCACACGTTGTGCAAATGAAAAAAAAAAAACAAGACGTCACAGAAGCACGCAATAAAAAAGCAAAAAGAACGGTGCCATCAGCACTCGGTGTTCCCAGGTGGTCTCCCTCCCAAGTACTGACCGAGCCCAATGCTGCTTAGCTTCGGGGATCGGAAGAGAACCGGCGTATTCAGCATGGTATGGCCGATGGCGAGAACGTGCTGTTTACGACTGCACCTGTATCGTGCTGCTATGTTGTGCAGTCGCCGAATGTATTGCTACAGCATACAGCACGTACGCGGCAGTATTTCCGTGAACAATACACGCACGCGTCGTGTACGTTGATCACTCCGTTTGTGGTTCGCTGCATGCGTGCGTGCTAGTGCTCACAAAAACAAGAGGGCGAGCGCCACATTTTGCGCGCGTTGCAGCCCACAAGGTGCCACTTTATTAATGCGTTGTCATTGAGCTGTATGCGGGTGTGATAAGTAAGCGGTTAGACGCTTGTGCGACTAAATTTTGCATCATTGCGTATACCGCTTAATACCGTCATCATTCCGCGTACAATATCGTGTAGTGGCGTGAATATTGTTGGTGTTACACTTCGGCGTTGGCTCTACCAGCAGGCTCCAGTTGAACGTAAGTTACAGTAAATGAAACCACCCACACGTTGTGCATATGAAAAAAAAAAAACAAGACGTCACAGAAGCACGCAATAAAAAAGCAAAAAGAACGGTGCCATCAGCACTCGGTGTTCCCAGGTGGTCTCCCTCCCAAGTACTGACCGAGCCCAATGCTGCTTAGCTTCGGGGATCGGACGAGAACCGGCGTATTCAGCATGGTATGGCCGATGGCGAGAATGTGCTGTTTTCGACTGCACCTGTATCGTGCTGCTATGTTGTGCAGTCGCCGAATGTATTGCTACAGCATACAGCACGTACGCGGCAGTCTTTCCGTGAACAATACACGCACGCGTCGTGTACGTTGATCACTCTGTTTGTGGTTCGCTGCATGCGTGCGTGCTAGTGCTCACAAAAACAAGAGGGCGAGCGCCACATTTTGCGCGCGTTGCAGCCCACAAGGTGCCACTTTATTGATGCGTTGTCATTGAGCTGTATGCGGGTGTGATAAGTAAGCGGTTAGACGCTTGTGCGACTAAATTTTGCATCATTGCGTATACCGCTTACCACCGTCATCATTTCGCGTACAATATCGTGTAGTGGCCTGAATATTGTTGGTGTTACACTTCGGCGTTGGCTCTACCAGCAGGCTCCAGTTGAACGTAAGTTACAGTAAATGAAACCACCCACACGTTGTGCAAATGAAAAAAAAACAAGACGTCACAGAAGCACGCAATAAAAAAGCAAAAAGAACGGTGCCATCAGCACTCGGTGTTCGCAGGTGGTCTCCCTCCCAAGTACTGACCGAGCCCAATGCTGCTTAGCTTCGGGGATCGGAAGAGAACCGGCGTATTCAGCATGGTATGGCCGATGGCGAGAACGTGCTGTTTACGACTGCACCTGTATCGTGCTGCTATGTTGTGCAGTCGCCGAATGTATTGCTACAGCATACAGCACGTACGCGGCAGTATTTCCGTGAACAATACACGCACGCGTCGTGTACGTTGATCACTCCGTTTGTGGTTCGCTGCATGCGTGCGTGCTAGTGCTCACAAAAACAAGAGGGCGAGCGCCACATTTTGCGCGCGTTGCAGCCCACAAGGTGCCACTTTATTAATGCGTTGTCATTGAGCTGTATGCGGGTGTGATAAGTAAGCGGTTAGACGCTTGTGCGACTAAATTTTGCATCATTGCGTATACCGCTTACCACCGTCATCATTCCGCGTACAATATCGTGTAGTGGCCTGAATATTGTTGGTGTTACACTTCGGCGTTGGCTCTACCAGCAGGCTCCAGTTGAACGTAAGTTACAGTAAATGAAACCACCCACACGTTGTGCAAATGAAAAAAAAAAAACAAGACGTCACAGAAGCACGCAATAAAAAAGCAAAAAGAACGGTGCCATCAGCACTCGGTGTTCCCAGGTGGTCTCCCTCCCAAGTACTGACCGAGCCCAATGCTGCTTAGCTTCGGGGATCGGACAAGAACCGGCGTATTCAGCATGGTATGGCCGATGGCGAGAATGTGCTGTTTACGACTGCACCTGTATCGTGCTGCTATGTTGTGCAGCCGCCGAATGTATTGCTACAGCATACAGCACGTACGCGGCAGTCTTTCCGTGAACAATACACGCACGCGTCGTGTACGTTGATCACTCTGTTTGTGGTTCGCTGCATGCGTGCGTGCTAGTGCTCACAAAAACAAGAGGGCGAGCGCCACATTTTGCGCGCGTTGCAGCCCACAAGGTCCCACTTTATTGATGCGTTGTCATTGAGCTGTATGCGGGTGTGATAAGTAAGCGGTTAGACGCTTGTGCGACTAAATTTTGCATCATTGCGTATACCGCTTACCACCGTCATCATTCCGCGTACAATATCGTGTAGTGGCCTGAATATTGTTGGTGTTACACTTCGGCGTTGGCTCTACCAGCAGGCTCCAGTTGAACGTAAGTTACAGTAAATGAAACCACCCACACGTTGTGCAAATGAAAAAAAAAAACAAGACGTCACAGAAGCACGCAATAAAAAAGCAAAAAGAACGGTGCCATCAGCACTCGGTGTTCCCAGGTGGTCTCCCTCCCAAGTACTGACCGAGCCCAATGCTGCTTAGCTTCGGGGATCGGACGAGAACCGGCGTATTCAGCATGGTATGGCCGATGGCGAGAATGTGCTGTTTACGACTGCACCTGTATCGTGCTGCTATGTTGTGCAGTCGCCGAATGTATTGCTACAGCATACAGCACGTACGCGGCAGTCTTTCCGTGAACAATACACGCATGCGTCGTGTACGTTGATCACTCCGTTTGTGGTTCGCTGCATGCGTGCGTGCTAGTGCTCACAAAAACAAGAGGGCGAGCGCCACATTTTGCGCGCGTTGCAGCCCACAAGGTACCACTTTATTGATGCATTGTCATTGAGCTGTATGCGGGTGTGATAAGTAAGCGGTTAGACGCCTGTGCGACTAAATTTTGCATCATTGCGTATACCGCTTACCACCGTCATCATTCCGCGTACAATATCGTGTAGTGGCCTGAATATTGTTGGTGTTACACTTCGGCGTTGGCTCTACCAGCAGGCTCCAGTTGAACGTAAGTTACAGTAAATGAAACCACCCACACGTTGTGCAAATGAAAAAAAAAAAACAAGACGTCACAGAAGCACGCAATAAAAAAGCAAAAAGAACGGTGCCATCAGCACTCGGTGTTCCCAGGTGGTCTCCCTCCCAAGTACTGACCGAGCCCAATGCTGCTTAGCTTCGGGGATCGGACGAGAACCGGCGTATTCAGCATGGTATGGCCGATGGCGAGAATGTGCTGTTTACGACTGCACCTGTATCGTGCTGCTATGTTGTGCAGTCGCCGAATGTATTGCTACAGCATACAGCACGTAGGCGGCAGTCTTTCCGTGAACAATACACGCACGCGTCGTGTACGTTGATCACTCCGTTTGTGGTTCGCTGCATGTGTGCGTGCTAGTGCTCACAAAAACAAGAGGGCGAGCGCCGCATTTTGCGCGCGTTGCAGCCCACAAGGTGCCACTTTATTGATGCGTTGTCATTGAGCTGTATGCGGGTGTGATAAGTAAGCGGTTAGACGCTTCTGCGACTAAATTTTGCATCATTGCGTATACCGCTTACCACCGTCATCATTCCGCGTACAATATCGTGTAGTGGCCTGAATATTGTTGGTGTTACACTTCGGCGTTGGCTCTACCAGCAGGCTCCAGTTGAACGTAAGTTACAGTAAATGAAACCACCCACACGTTGTGCAAATGAAAAAAAAAACAAGACGTCACAGAAGCACGCAATAAAAAAGCAAAAAGAACGGTGCCATCAGCACTCGGTGTTCCCAGGTGGTCTCCCTCCCAAGTACTGACCGAGCCCAATGCTGCTTAGCTTCGGGGATCGGACGAGAACCGGCGTATTCAGCATGGTATGGCCGATGGCGAGAATGTGCTGTTTACGACTGCACCTGTATCGTGCTGCTATGTTGTGCAGTCGCCGAATGTATTGCTACAGCATACAGCACGTACGCGGCAGTCTTTCCGTGAACAATACACGCACGCGTCGTGTACGTTGATCACTCTGTTTGTGGTTCGCTGCATGCGTGCGTGCTAGTGCTCACAAAAACAAGAGGGCGAGCGCCACATTTTGCGCGCGTTGCAGCCCACAAGGTGCCACTTTATTGATGCGTTGTCATTGAGCTGTATGCGGGTGTGATAAGTAAGCGGTTAGACGCTTGTGCGACTAAATTTTGCATCATTGCGTATACCGCTTACCACCGTCATCATTTCGCGTACAATATCGTGTAGTGGCCTGAATATTGTTGGTGTTACACTTCGGCGTTGGCTCTACCAGCAGGCTCCAGTTGAACGTAAGTTACAGTAAATGAAACCACCCACACGTTGTGCAAATGAAAAAAAAAACAAGACGTCACAGAAGCACGCAATAAAAAAGCAAAAAGAACGGTGCCATCAGCACTCGGTGTTCGCAGGTGGTCTCCCTCCCAAGTACTGACCGAGCCCAATGCTGCTTAGCTTCGGGGATCGGAAGAGAACCGGCGTATTCAGCATGGTATGGCCGATGGCGAGAACGTGCTGTTTACGACTGCACCTGTATCGTGCTGCTATGTTGTGCAGTCGCCGAATGTATTGCTACAGCATACAGCACGTACGCGGCAGTATTTCCGTGAACAATACACGCACGCGTCGTGTACGTTGATCACTCCGTTTGTGGTTCGCTGCATGCGTGCGTGCTAGTGCTCACAAAAACAAGAGGGCGAGCGCCACATTTTGCGCGCGTTGCAGCCCACAAGGTGCCACTTTATTAATGCGTTGTCATTGAGCTGTATGCGGGTGTGATAAGTAAGCGGTTAGACGCTTGTGCGACTAAATTTTGCATCATTGCGTATACCGCTTACCACCGTCATCATTCCGCGTACAATATCGTGTAGTGGCCTGAATATTGTTGGTGTTACACTTCGGCGTTGGCTCTACCAGCAGGCTCCAGTTGAACGTAAGTTACAGTAAATGAAACCACCCACACGTTGTGCAAATGAAAAAAAAAAAAGCAAGACGTCACAGAAGCACGCAATAAAAAAGCAAAAAGAACGGTGCCATCAGCACTCGGTGTTCCCAGGTGGTCTCCCTCCCAAGTACTGACCGAGCCCAATGCTGCTTAGCTTCGGGGATCGGACAAGAACCGGCGTATTCAGCATGGTATGGCCGATGGCGAGAATGTGCTGTTTACGACTGCACCTGTATCGTGCTGCTATGTTGTGCAGCCGCCGAATGTATTGCTACAGCATACAGCACGTACGCGGCAGTCTTTCCGTGAACAATACACGCACGCGTCGTGTACGTTGATCACTCTGTTTGTGGTTCGCTGCATGCGTGCGTGCTAGTGCTCACAAAAACAAGAGGGCGAGCGCCACATTTTGCGCGCGTTGCAGCCCACAAGGTGCCACTTTATTGATGCGTTGTCATTGAGCTGTATGCGGGTGTGATAAGTAAGCGGTTAGACGCTTGTGCGACTAAATTTTGCATCATTGCGTATACCGCTTACCACCGTCATCATTCCGCGTACAATATCGTGTAGTGGCCTGAATATTGTTGGTGTTACACTTCGGCGTTGGCTCTACCAGCAGGCTCCAGTTGAACGTAAGTTACAGTAAATGAAACCACCCACACGTTGTGCAAATGAAAAAAAAAAACAAGACGTCACAGAAGCACGCAATAAAAAAGCAAAAAGAACGGTGCCATCAGCACTCGGTGTTCCCAGGTGGTCTCCCTCCCAAGTACTGACCGAGCCCAATGCTGCTTAGCTTCGGGGATCGGACGAGAACCGGCGTATTCAGCATGGTATGGCCGATGGCGAGAATGTGCTGTTTACGACTGCACCTGTATCGTGCTGCTATGTTGTGCAGTCGCCGAATGTATTGCTACAGCATACAGCACGTACGCGGCAGTCTTTCCGTGAACAATACACGCATGCGTCGTGTACGTTGATCACTCCGTTTGTGGTTCGCTGCATGCGTGCGTGCTAGTGCTCACAAAAACAAGAGGGCGAGCGCCACATTTTGCGCGCGTTGCAGCCCACAAGGTACCACTTTATTGATGCATTGTCATTGAGCTGTATGCGGGTGTGATAAGTAAGCGGTTAGACGCCTGTGCGACTAAATTTTGCATCATTGCGTATACCGCTTACCACCGTCATCATTCCGCGTACAATATCGTGTAGTGGCCTGAATATTGTTGGTGTTACACTTCGGCGTTGGCTCTACCAGCAGGCTCCAGTTGAACGTAAGTTACAGTAAATGAAACCACCCACACGTTGTGCAAATGAAAAAAAAAAACAAGACGTCACAGAAGCACGCAATAAAAAAGCAAAAAGAACGGTGCCATCAGCACTCGGTGTTCCCAGGTGGTCTCCCTCCCAAGTACTGACCGAGCCCAATGCTGCTTAGCTTCGGGGATCGGACGAGAACCGGCGTATTCAGCATGGTATGGCCGATGGCGAGAATGTGCTGTTTACGACTGCACCTGTATCGTGCTGCTATGTTGTGCAGTCGCCGAATGTATTGCTACAGCATACAGCACGTAGGCGGCAGTCTTTCCGTGAACAATACACGCACGCGTCGTGTACGTTGATCACTCCGTTTGTGGTTCGCTGCATGTGTGCGTGCTAGTGCTCACAAAAACAAGAGGGCGAGCGCCGCATTTTGCGCGCGTTGCAGCCCACAAGGTGCCACTTTATTGATGCGTTGTCATTGAGCTGTATGCGGGTGTGATAAGTAAGCGGTTAGACGCTTCTGCGACTAAATTTTGCATCATTGCGTATACCGCTTACCACCGTCATCATTCCGCGTACAATATCGTGTAGTGGCCTGAATATTGTTGGTGTTACACTTCGGCGTTGGCTCTACCAGCAGGCTCCAGTTGAACGTAAGTTACAGTAAATGAAACCACCCACACGTTGTGCAAATGAAAAAAAAAACAAGACGTCACAGAAGCACGCAATAAAAAAGCAAAAAGAACGGTGCCATCAGCACTCGGTGTTCCCAGGTGGTCTCCCTCCCAAGTACTGACCGAGCCCAATGCTGCTTAGCTTCGGGGATCGGACGAGAACCGGCGTATTCAGCATGGTATGGCCGATGGCGAGAATGTGCTGTTTACGACTGCACCTGTATCGTGCTGCTATGTTGTGCAGTCGCCGAATGTATTGCTACAGCATACAGCACGTACGCGGCAGTCTTTCCGTGAACAATACACGCACGCGTCGTGTACGTTGATCACTCCATTTGTGGTTCGCTGCATGCGTGCGTGCTAGTGCTCACAAAAACAAGAGGGCGAGCGCCACATTTTGCGCGCGTTGCAGCCCACAAGGTGCCACTTTATTAATGCGTTGTCATTGAGCTGTATGCGGGTGTGATAAATAAGCGGTTAGACGCTTGTGCGACTAAATTTTGCATCATTGCGTATACCGCTTACCACCGTCATCATTCCGCGTACAATATCGTGTAGTGGCCTGAATATTGTTGGTGTTACACTTCGGCGTTGGCTCTACCAGCAGGCTCCAGTTGAACGTAAGTTACAGTAAATGAAACCACCCACACGTTGTGCAAATGAAAAAAAAAAAAAACAAGACGTCACAGAAGCACGCAATAAAAAAGCAAAAAGAACGGTGCCATCAGCACTCGGTGTTCCCAGGTGGTCTCCCTCCCAAGTACTGACCGAGCCCAATGCTGCTTAGCTTCGGGGATCGGACGAGAACCGGCGTATTCAGCATGGTATGGCCGATGGCGAGAATGTGCTGTTTACGACTGCAGCTGTATCGTGCTGCTATGTTGTGCAGTCGCCGAATGTATTGCTACAGCATACAGCACGTACGCGGCAGTCTTTCCATGAACAATACACGCACGCGTCGTGTACGTTGATCACTCCGTTTGTGGTTCGCTGCATGCGTGCGTGCTAGTGCTCACAAAAACAAGAGGGCGAGCGCCACATTTTGCGCGCGTTGCAGCCCACAAGGTGCCACTTTATTGATGCGTTGTCATTGAGCTGTATGCGGGTGTGATAAGTAAGCGGTTAGACGCTTGTGCGACTAAATTTTGCATCATTGCGTATACCGCTTACCACCGTCATCGTTCCGCGTACAATATCGTGTAGTGGCCTGAATATTGTTGGTGTTACACTTCGGCGTTGGCTCTACCAGCAGGCTCCAGTTGAACGTAAGTTACAGTAAATGAAACCACCCACACGTTGTGCAAATGAAAAAAAAAAAACAAGACGTCACAGAAGCACGCAATAAAAAAGCAAAAAGAACGGTGCCATCAGCACTCGGTGTTCCCAGGTGGTCTCCCTCCCAAGTACTGACCGAGCCCAATGCTGCTTAGCTTCGGGGATCGGACGAGAACCGGCGTATTCAGCATGGTATGGCCGATGGCGAGAATGTGCTGTTTACGACTGCACCTGTATCGTGCTGCTATCTTGTGCAGTCGCCGAATGTGTTGCTACAGCATACAAATCAAATCAAATCAAATCAAACATGTTTATTTTGCAGGAAGAATACAAAATTTCCCTGCGGGAGGCAAAGACTAAAGGCGAGAAAGCCTGACGAGGTCTTGGCCCCCTGATGAACAAGACAGTCTACAACAGTTGACACGACTCAATATACGATTCATTAAGTACAATGCGTCTGCATCTCTACATCGGATCACATACGTATTTGTTTATACATGTATATGCAACACGCTCTACAATACTTTATACATTTACAAAAGATACATTGAAATGGAATCTAACAATTTTGTTCAATTAAATTCATCTCAGAATATACAAAACATAATTTGACTACACTTATGGATCGACTATGAGGTTAGTAGTCAGGAGGAATGATCTATAATTGCGCTTGAGCTTCTTGGCTTGTAATGTAAGGTCAATATTCGATTCATGGAGGTTTAATAATTGCACTGCTTTATATTCAATGGTCTGTTTGCCATAGTTCGTGCGTACTTTTTTAGTTTTTCGGCTAGAGCTTCTGAACCCATATTTCGTGGATACAGTTCTTGGGAAGGCATCCTGTAATTTGTGTTTATGTATGTGTTGCATCAATTTTAGATTATATACTTTTTTTGCAGATAGGATTTCATGTTTGAGAAAAAGTGGTTCAGTGGCCATGTCCTTGGCATGACCTTTATATTTTTCCAGAATACGAAGCACGCGCTTCTGCAGGATTATTAACCTATCATAATTTGTTTTAGTTGTTGTTCCCCACACCAACATACCGTATAGTAGTTTCGAGTAAAATAACGTATAGTAGAGTGATTTAGTTAACCACGAAGGTAGAAGGGAAGCAATTTTACTGAGACATCCTACAGAGCGAGCCAGATCAGTTAAGAGATGTTGCACGTGTGGTGTCCATGATAGGTGTTCATGGAACCAGACTCCTAGGAATTTCTGTGTGTTTACTTGTTTGATGCGTTGGTCATTATAATAAATTATTACATTGTCGCGGATGTGCTTGTTAATAGGCCTGAACATAACAAATTTAGTTTTTTGTGTGTTTAGCTTTAGTTTATTTTTTGTTAGCCAACCTGAAAGTTTAGCGAGGTATAGATTTGCTGAAGCTTCTATTTCATGAATAGTAGATCCTGTGAAGAACAGGCTAGTGTCGTCAGCAAACATTGTAATTTCCGGTGTATATTGAACATCCGTAATATCATTGATATATAGAAGGAAAAGCACGGGACCTAATATAGATCCCTGTGGAACTCCTTTTATTACGCTTAAGTATTCGGACTCTGCATTTTCTATGCCAACAAATTGATATCTTGACGATAAATAGCTTTTAAATAAGTCTAGGACAACACCACGAATTCCATAGCGGCTTAATTTCAGCAATAGGATATGATGGTCAACTGAATCGAAAGCTTTACGCAGATCAAGGAAGACACCCAAAGTAAACATCTTATTTTCAATATTTTCTATTATGCGAGAATGTGCTGTTTACGACTGCACCTGTATCGTGCTGCTATGTTGTGCAGTCGCCGAATGTATTGCTACAGCATACAGAACGTACGCGGCAGTCTTTCCGTGAACAATACACGCACGCGTCGTGTACGTTGATCACTCCGTTTGTGGTTCGCTGCATGTGTGCGTGCTAGTGCTCACAAAAACAAGAGGGCGAGCGCCACATTTTGCGCGCGTTGCAGCCCACAAGGTGCCACTTTATTGATGCGTTGTCATTGAGCTGTATGCGGGTGTGATAAGTAAGCGGTTAGACGCTTGTGCGACTAAATTTTGCATCATTGCGTATACCGCTTACCACCGTCATCATTCCGCGTACAATATCGTGTAGTGGCCTGAATATTGTTGGTGTTACACTTCGGCGTTGGCTCTACCAGCAGGCTCCAGTTGAACGTAAGTTACAGTAAATGAAACCACCCACACGTTGTGCAAATGAAAAAAAAAAAACAAGACGTCACAGAAGCACGCAATAAAAAAGCAAAAAGAACGGTGCCATCAGCACTCGGTGTTCCCAGGTGGTCTCCCTCCCAAGTACTGACCGAGCCCAATGCTGCTTAGCTTCGGGGATCGGACGAGAACCGGCGTATTCAGCATGGTATGGCCGATGGCGAGAATGTGCTGTTTACGACTGCACCTGTATCGTGCTGCTATGTTGTGCCGTCGCCGAATGTATTGCTGCAGCATACAGCACGTACGCGGCAGTCTTTCCGTGAACAATACACGCACGCGTCGTGTACGTTGATCACTCCGTTTGTGGTTCGCTGCATGCGTGCGTGCTAGTGCTCACAAAAACAAGAGGGCGAGCGCCACATTTTGCGCGCGTTGCAGCCCACAAGGTGCCACTTTATTGATGCGTTGTCATTGAGCTATATGCGGGTGTGATAAGTAAGCGGTTAGACGCTTGTGCGACTAAATTTTGCATCATTGCGTATACCGCTTACCACCGTCATCATTCCGCGTACAATATCGTGTAGTAGCCTGAATATTGTTGGTGTTACACTTCGGCGTTGGCTCTACCAGCAGGCTCCAGTTGAACGTAAGTTACAGTAAATGAAACCACCCACACGTTGTGCAAATGAAAAAAAAAAGACAAGACGTCACAGAAGCACGCAATAAAAAAGCAAAAAGAACGGTGCCATCAGCACTCGGTGTTCCCAGGTGGTCTCCCTCCCAAGTACTGACCGAGCCCAATGCTGCTTAGCTTCGGGGATCGGACGAGAACCGGCGTATTCAGCATGGTATGGCCGATGGCGAGAATGTGCTGTTTACGACTGCACCTGTATCGTGCTGCTATGTTGTGCAGTCGCCGAATGTGTTGCTACAGCATACAGAACGTACGCGGCAGTCTTTCCGTGAACAATACACGCACGCGTCGTGTACGTTGATCACTCCGTTTGTGGTTCGCTGCATGTGTGCGTGCTAGTGCTCACAAAAACAAGAGGGCGAGCGCCACATTTTGCGCGCGTTGCAGCCCACAAGGTGCCACTTTATTGATGCGTTGTCATTGAGCTGTATGCGGGTGTGATAAGTAAGCGGTTAGACGCTTGTGCGACTAAATTTTGCATCATTGCGTATACCGCTTACCACCGTCATCATTCCGCGTACAATATCGTGTAGTGGCCTGAATATTGTTGGTGTTACACTTCGGCGTTGGCTCTACCAGCAGGCTCCAGTTGAACGTAAGTTACAGTAAATGAAACCACCCACACGTTGTGCAAATGAAAAAAAAAACAAGACGTCAGAGAAGCACGCAATAAAAAAGCAAAAAGAACGGTGCCATCAGCACTCGGTGTTCCCAGGTGGTCTCCCTCCCAAGTACTGACCGAGCCCAATGCTGCTTAGCTTCGGGGATCGGACGAGAACCGGCGTATTCAGCATGGTATGGCCGATGGCGAGAATGTGCTGTTTACGACTGCACCTGTATCGTGCTGCTATGTTGTGCAGTCGCCGAATGTATTGCTACAGCATACAGCACGTACGCGGCAGTCTTTCCGTGAACAATACACGCACGCGTCGTGTACGTTGATCACTCCGTTTGTGGTTCGCTGCATGCGTGCGTGCTAGTGCTCACAAAAACAAGAGGGCGAGCGCCACATTTTGCGCGCGTTGCAGCCCACAAGGTGCCACTTTATTAATGCGTTGTCATTGAGCTGTATGCGGGTGTGATAAGTAAGCGGTTAGACGCTTGTGCCACTAAATTTTGCATCATTGCGTATACCGCTTACCACCGTCATCATTCCGCGTACAATATCGTGTAGTGGCCTGAATATTGTTGGTGTTACACTTCGGCGTTGGCTCTACCAGCAGGCTCCAGTTGAACGTAAGTTACAGTAAATGAAACCACCCACACGTTGTGCAAATGAAAAAAAAAACAAGACGTCACAGAAGCACGCAATAAAAAAGCAAAAAGAACGGTGCCATCAGCACTCGGTGTTCCCAGGTGGTCTCCCTCCCAAGTACTGACCGAGCCCAATGCTGCTTAGCTTCGGGGATCGGACGAGAACCGGCGTATTCAGCATGGTATGGCCGATGGCGAGAATGTGCTGTTTACGACTGCACCTGTATCGTGCTGCTATGTTGTGCAGTCGCCGAATGTATTGCTACAGCATACAGCACGTACGCGGCAGTCTTTCCATGAACAATACACACACGCGTCGTGTACGTTGATCACTCCGTTTGTGGTTCGCTGCATGCGTGCGTGCTAGTGCTCACAAAAACAAGAGGGCGAGCGCCACATTTTGCGCGCGTTGCAGCCCACAAGGTGCCACTTTATTGATGCGTTGTCATTGAGCTGTATGCGGGTGTGATAAGTAAGCGGTTAGACGCTTGTGCGACTAAATTTTGCATCATTGCGTATACCGCTTACCACCGTCATCGTTCCGCGTACAATATCGTGTAGTGGCCTGAATATTGTTGGTGTTACACTTCGGCGTTGGCTCTACCAGCAGGCTCCAGTTGAACGTAAGTTACAGTAAATGAAACCACCCACACGTTGTGCAAATGAAAAAAAAACAAGACGTCACAGAAGCACGCAATAAAAAAGCAAAAAGAACGGTGCCATCAGCACTCGGTGTTCCCAGGTGGTCTCCCTCCCAAGTACTGACCGAGCCCAATGCTGCTTAGCTTCGGGGATCGGACGAGAACCGGCGTATTCAGCATGGTATGGCCGATGGCGAGAATGTGCTGTTTACGACTGCACCTGTATCGTGCTGCTATGTTGTGCAGTCGCCGAATGTATTGCTACAGCATACAGCACGTACGCGGCAGTCTTTCCGTGAACAATACACGCAGGCGTCGTGTACGTTGATCACTCCGTTTGTGGTTCGCTGCATGCGTGCGTGCTAGTGCTCACAAAAACAAGAGGGCGAGCGCCACATTTTGCGCGCGTTGCAGCCCACAAGGTGCCACTTTATTGATGTGTTGTCATTGAGCTATATGCGGGTGTGATAAGTAAGCGGTTAGACGCTTGTGCGACTAAATTTTGCATCATTGCGTATACCGCTTACCACCGTCATCATTCCGCGTACAATATCGTGTAGTGGCCTGAATATTGTTGGTGTTACACTTCGGCGTTGGCTCTACCAGCAGGCTCCAGTTGAACGTAAGTTACAGTAAATGAAACCACCCACACGTTGTGCAAATGAAAAAAAAAAAGACAAGACGTCACAGAAGCACGCAATAAAAAAGCAAAAAGAACGGTGCCATCAGCACTCGGTGTTCCCAGGTGGTCTCCCTCCCAAGTACTGACCGAGCCCAATGCTGCTTAGCTTCGGGGATCGGACGAGAACCGGCGTATTCAGCATGGTATGGCCGATGGCGAGAATGTGCTGTTTACGACTGCACCTGTATCGTGCTGCTATGTTGTGCAGTCGCCGAATGTATTGCTACAGCATACAGCACGTACGCGGCAGTCTTTCCGTGAACAATACACGCAGGCGTCGTGTACGTTGATCACTCCGTTTGTGGTTCGCTGCATGCGTGCGTGCTAGTGCTCACAAAAACAAGAGGGCGAGCGCCACATTTTGCGCGCGTTGCAGCCCACAAGGTGCCACTTTATTGATGTGTTGTCATTGAGCTATATGCGGGTGTGATAAGTAAGCGGTTAGACGCTTGTGCGACTAAATTTTGCATCATTGCGTATACCGCTTACCACCGTCATCATTCCGCGTACAATATCGTGTAGTGGCCTGAATATTGTTGGTGTTACACTTCGGCGTTGGCTCTACCAGCAGGCTCCTGTTGAACGTAAGTTACAGTAAATGAAACCACCCACACGTTGTGCAAATGAAAAAAAAAAGACAAGACGTCACAGAAGCACGCAATAAAAAAGCAAAAAGAACGGTGCCATCAGCACTCGGTGTTCCCAGGTGGTCTCCCTCCCATGTACTGACCGAGCCCAATGCTGCTTAGCTTCGGGGATCGGACGAGAACCGGCGTATTCAGCATGGTATGGCCGATGGCGAGAATGTGCTGTTTACGACTGCACCTGTATCGTGCTGCTATGTTGTGCAGTCGCCGAATGTATTGCTACAGCATACAGCACTTACGCGGCAGTCTTTCCGTGAACAATACACGCACGCGTCGTGTACGTTGATCACTCCGTTTGTGGTTCGCTGCATGTGTGCGTGCTAGTGCTCACAAAAACAAGAGGGCGAGCGCCACATTTTGCGCGCGTTGCAGCCCACAAGGTGCCACTTTATTGATGCGTTGTCATTGAGCTGTATGCGGGTGTGATAAGTAAGCGGTTAGACGCTTGTGCGACTAAATTTTGCATCATTGCGTATACCGCTTACCACCGTCATCATTCCGTGTACAATATCGTGTAGTGGCCTGAATATTGTTGGTGTTACACTTCGGCGTTGGCTCTACCAGCAGGCTCCAGTTGAACGTAAGTTACAGTAAATGAAACCACCCACACGTTGTGCAAATGAAAAAAAAAACAAGACGTCACAGAAGCACGCAATAAAAAAGCAAAAAGAACGGTGCCATCAGCACTCGGTGTTCCCAGGAGGTCTCCCTCCCAAGTACTGACCGAGCCCAATGCTGCTTAGCTTCGGGGATCGGACGAGAACCGGCGTATTCAGCATGGTATGGCCGATGGCGAGAATGTGCTGTTTACGACTGCACCTGTATCGTGCTGCTATGTTGTGCAGTCGCCGAATGTATTGCTACAGCATACAGCACGTACGCGGCAGGCTTTCCGTGAACAATACACGCACGCGTCGTGTACGTTGATCACTCCGTTTGTGGTTCGCTGCATGCGTGCGTGCTAGTGCTCACAAAAACAAGAGGGCGAGCGCCACATTTTGCGCGCGTTGCAGCCCACAAGGTGCCACTTTATTGATGCGTTGTCATTGAGCTGTATGCGGGTGTGATAAGTAAGCGGTTAGACGCTTGTGCGACTAAATTTTGCATCATTGCGTATACCGCTTACCACCGTCATCGTTCCGCGTACAATATCGTGTAGTGGCCTGAATATTGTTAGTGTTACACTTCGGCGTTGGCTCTACCAGCAGGCTCCAGTTGAACGTAAGTTACAGTAAATGAAACCACCCACACGTTGTGCAAATGAAAAAAAAAAAAACAAGACGTCACAGAAGCACGCAATAAAAAAGCAAAAAGAACGGTGCCATCAGCACTCGGTTTTCCCAGGTGGTCTCCCTCCCAAGTACTGACCGAGCCCAATGCTGCTTAGCTTCGGGGATCGGACGAGAACCGGCGTATTCAGCATGGTATGGCCGATGGCGAGAATGTGCTGTTTACGACTGCACCTGTATCGTGCTGCTATGTTGTGCAGTCGCCGAATGTATTGCTACAGCATACAGCACGTACGCGGCAGTCTTTCCGTGAACAATACACGCAGGCGTCGTGTACGTTGATCACTCCGTTTGTGGTTCGCTGCATGCGTGCGTGCTAGTGCTCACAAAAACAAGAGGGCGAGCGCCACATTTTGCGCGCGTTGCAGCCCACAAGGTGCCACTTTATTGATGTGTTGTCATTGAGCTATATGCGGGTGTGATAAGTAAGCGGTTAGACGCTTGTGCGACTAAATTTTGCATCATTGCGTATACCGCTTACCACCGTCATCATTCCGCGTACAATATCGTGTAGTGGCCTGAATATTGTTGGTGTTACACTTCGGCGTTGGCTCTACCAGCAGGCTCCAGTTGAACGTAAGTTACAGTAAATGAAACCACCCACACGTTGTGCAAATGAAAAAAAAAAAAAAACAAGACGTCACAGAAGCACGCAATAAAAAAGCAAAAAGAACGGTGCCATCAGCACTCGGTGTTCCCAGGTGGTCTCCCTCCCAAGTACTGACCGAGCCCAATGCTGCTTAGCTTCGGGGATCGGACGAGAACCGGCGTATTCAGCATGGTATGGCCGATGGCGAGAATGTGCTGTTTACGACTGCACCTGTATCGTGCTGCTATGTTGTGCAGTCGCCGAATGTATTGCTACAGCATACAGCACGTACGCGGCAGTCTTTCCGTGAACAATACACGCAGGCGTCGTGTACGTTGATCACTCCGTTTGTGGTTCGCTGCATGCGTGCGTGCTAGTGCTCACAAAAACAAGAGGGCGAGCGCCACATTTTGCGCGCGTTGCAGCCCACAAGGTGCCACTTTATTGATGCGTTGTCATTGAGCTGTATGCGGGTGTGATAAGAAAGCGGTTAGACGCTTGTGCGACTAAATTTTGCATCATTGCGTATACCGCTTACCACCGTCATCATTCCGTGTACAATATCGTGTAGTGGCCTGAATATTGTTGGTGTTACACTTCGGCGTTGGCTCTACCAGCAGGCTCCAGTTGAACGTAAGTTACAGTAAATGAAACCACCCACACGTTGTGCAAATGAAAAAAAAAAACAAGACGTCACAGAAGCACGCAATAAAAAAGCAAAAAGAACGGTGCCATCAGCACTCGGTGTTCCCAGGAGGTCTCCCTCCCAAGTACTGACCGAGCCCAATGCTGCTTAGCTTCGGGGATCGGACGAGAACCGGCGTATTCAGCATGGTATGGCCGATGGCGAGAATGTGCTGTTTACGACTGCACCTGTATCGTGCTGCTATGTTGTGCAGTCGCCGAATGTATTGCTACAGCATACAGCACGTACGCGGCAGTCTTTCCGTGAACAATACACGCACGCGTCGTGTACGTTGATCACTCCGTTTGTGGTTCGCTGCATGCGTGCGTGCTAGTGCTCACAAAAACAAGAGGGCGAGCGCCACATTTTGCGCGCGTTGCAGCCCACAAGGTGCCACTTTATTGATGCGTTGTCATTGAGCTGTATGCGGGTGTGATAAGAAAGCGGTTAGACGCTTGTGCGACTAAATTTTGCATCATTGCGTATACCGCTTACCACCGTCATCATTCCGCGTACAATATCGTGTAGTGGCCTGAATATTGTTGGTGTTACACTTCGGCGTTGGCTCTACCAGCAGGCTCCAGTTGAACGTAAGTTACAGTAAATGAAACCACCCACACGTTGTGCAAATGAAAAAAAAAACAAGACGTCACAGAAGCACGCAATAAAAAAGCAAAAAGAACGGTGCCATCAGCACTCGGTGTTCCCAGGTGGTCTCCCTCCCAAGTACTGACCGAGCCCAATGCTGCTTAGCTTCGGGGATCGGACGAGAACCGGCGTATTCAGCATGGTATGGCCAATGGCGAGAATGTGCTGTTTACGACTGCACCTGTATCGTGCTGCTATGTTGTGCAGTCGCCGAATGTATTGCTACAGCATACAGCACGTACGCGGCAGTCTTTCCGTGAACAATACACGCACGCGTCGTGTACGTTGATCACTCCGTTTGTGGTTCGCTGCATGCGTGCGTGCTAGTGCTCACAAAAACAAGAGGGCGAGCGCCACATTTTGCGCGCGTTGCAGCCCACAAGGTGCCACTTTATTAATGCGTTGTCATTGAGCTGTATGCGGGTGTGATAAGTAAGCGGTTAGACGCTTGTGCCACTAAATTTTGCATCATTGCGTATACCGCTTACCACCGTCATCATTCCGCGTACAATATCGTGTAGTGGCCTGAATATTGTTGGTGTTACACTTCGGCGTTGGCTCTACCAGCAGGCTCCAGTTGAACGTAAGTTACAGTAAATGAAACCACCCACACGTTGTGCAAATGAAAAAAAAAAACAAGACGTCACAGAAGCACGCAATAAAAAAGCAAAAAGAACGGTGCCATCAGCACTCGGTGTTCCCAGGTGGTCTCCCTCCCAAGTACTGACCGAGCCCAATGCTGCTTAGCTTCGGGGATCGGACGAGAACCGGCGTATTCAGCATGGTATGGCCGATGGCGAGAATGTGCTGTTTACGACTGCACCTGTATCGTGCTGCTATGTTGTGCAGTCGCCGAATGTATTGCTACAGCATACAGCACGTACGCGGCAGTCTTTCCGTGAACAATACACGCACGCGTCGTGTACGTTGATCACTCCGTTTGTGGTTCGCTGCATGCGTGCGTGCTAGTGCTCACAAAAACAAGAGGGCGAGCGCCACATTTTGCGCGCGTTGCAGCCCACAAGGTGCCACTTTATTAATGCGTTGTCATTGAGCTGTATGCGGGTGTGATAAGTAAGCGGTTAGACGCTTGTGCCACTAAATTTTGCATCATTGCGTATACCGCTTACCACCGTCATCATTCCGCGTACAATATCGTGTAGTGGCCTGAATATTGTTGGTGTTACACTTCGGCGTTGGCTCTACCAGCAGGCTCCAGTTGAACGTAAGTTACAGTAAATGAAACCACCCACACGTTGTGCAAATGAAAAAAAAAAAACAAGACGTCACAGAAGCACGCAATAAAAAAGCAAAAAGAACGGTGCCATCAGCACTCGGTGTTCCCAGGTGGTCTCCCTCCCAAGTACTGACCGAGCCCAATGCTGCTTAGCTTCGGGGATCGGACGAGAACCGGCGTATTCAGCATGGTATGGCCGATGGCGAGAATGTGCTGTTTACGACTGCACCTGTATCGTGCTGCTATGTTGTGCAGTCGCCGAATGTATTGCTACAGCATACAGCACGTACGCGGCAGTCTTTCCGTGAACAATACACGCACGCGTCGTGTACGTTGATCACTCCGTTTGTGGTTCGCTGCATGCGTGCGTGCTAGTGCTCACAAAAACAAGAGGGCGAGCGCCACATTTTGCGCGCGTTGCAGCCCACAAGGTGCCACTTTATTAATGCGTTGTCATTGAGCTGTATGCGGGTGTGATAAGTAAGCGGTTAGACGCTTGTGCGACTAAATTTTGCATCATTGCGTATACCGCTTACCACCGTCATCATTCCGCGTACAATATCGTGTAGAGGCCTGAATATTGTTGGTGTTACACTTCGGCGTTGGCTCTACCAGCAGGCTCCAGTTGAACGTAAGTTACAGTAAATGAAACCACCCACACGTTGTGCAAATGAAAAAAAAAACAAGACGTCACAGAAGCACGCAATAAAAAAGCGAAAAGAACGGTGCCATCAGCACTCGGTGTTCCCAGGTGGTCTCCCTCCCAAGTACTGACCGAGCCCAATGCTGCTTAGCTTCGGGGATCGGACGAGAACCGGCGTATTCAGCATGGTATGGCCGATGGCGAGAATGTGCTGTTTACGACTGCACCTGTATCGTGCTGCTATGTTGTGCAGTCGCCGAATGTATTGCTACAGCATACAGCACGTACGCGGCAGTCTTTCCGTGAACAATACACGCACGCGTCGTGTACGTTGATCACTCCGTTTGTGGTTCGCTGCATGCGTGCGTGCTAGTGCTCACAAAAACAAGAGGGCGAGCGCCACATTTTGCGCGCGTTGCAGCCCACAAGGTGCCACTTTATTAATGCGTTGTCATTGAGCTGTATGCGGGTGTGATAAGTAAGCGGTTAGACGCTTGTGCGACTAAATTTTACATCATTGCGTATACCGCTTACCACCGTCATCATTCCGCGTACAATATCGTGTAGTGGCCTGAATATTGTTGGTGTTACACTTCGGCGTTGGCTCTACCAGCAGGCTCCAGTTGAACGTAAGTTACAGTAAATGAAACCACCCACACGTTGTGCAAATGAAAAAGAAAAAAAAACAAGACGTCACAGAAGCACGCAATAAAAAAGCAAAAAGAACGGTGCCATCAGCACTCGGTGTTCCCAGGTGGTCTCCCTCCCAAGTACTGACCGAGCCCAATGCTGCTTAGCTTCGGGGATCGGACGAGAACCGGCGTATTCAGCATAGTATGGCCGATGGCGAGAATGTGCTGTTTACGACTGCACCTGTATCGTGCTGCTATGTTGTGCAGTCGCCGAATGTATTGCTACAGCATACAGCACGTACGCGGCAGTCTTTCCGTGAACAATACACGCACGCGTCGTGTACGTTGATCACTCCGTTTGTGGTTCGCTGCATGCGTGCGTGCTAGTGCTCACAAAAACAAGAGGGCGAGCGCCACATTTTGCGCGCGTTGCAGCCCACAAGGTGCCACTTTATTGATGCGTTGTCATTGAGCTATATGCGGGTGTGATAAGTAAGCGGTTAGACGCTTGTGCGACTAAATTTTGCATCATTGCGTATACCGCTTACCACCGTCATCATTCCGCGTACAATATCGTGTAGTGGCCTGAATATTGTTGGTGTTACACTTCGGCGTTGGCTCTACCAGCAGGCTCCAGTTGAACGTAAGTTACAGTAAATGAAACCACCCACACGTTGTGCAAATGAAAAAAAAAACAAGACGTCACAGAAGCACGCAATAAAAAAGCAAAAAGAACGGTGCCATCAGCACTCGGTGTTCCCAGGTGGTCTCCCTCCCAAGTACTGACCGAGCCCAATGCTGCTTAGCTTCGGGGATCGGACGAGAACCGGCGTATTCAGCATGGTATGGCCAATGGCGAGAATGTGCTGTTTACGACTGCACCTGTATCGTGCTGCTATGTTGTGCAGTCGCCGAATGTATTGCTACAGCATACAGCACGTACGCGGCAGTCTTTCCGTGAACAATACACGCACGCGTCGTGTACGTTGATCACTCCGTTTGTGGTTCGCTGCATGCGTGCGTGCTAGTGCTCACAAAAACAAGAGGGCGAGCGCCACATTTTGCGCGCGTTGCAGCCCACAAGGTGCCACTTTATTAATGCGTTGTCATTGAGCTGTATGCGGGTGCGATAAGTAAGCGGTTAGACGCTTGTGCCACTAAATTTTGCATCATTGCGTATACCGCTTACCACCGTCATCATTCCGCGTACAATATCGTGTAGTGGCCTGAATATTGTTGGTGTTACACTTCGGCGTTGGCTCTACCAGCAGGCTCCAGTTGAACGTAAGTTACAGTAAATGAAACCACCCACACGTTGTGCAAATGAAAAAAAAAACAAGACGTCACAGAAGCACGCAATAAAAAAGCAAAAAGAACGGTGCCATCAGCACTCGGTGTTCCCAGGTGGTCTCCCTCCCAAGTACTGACCGAGCCCAATGCTGCTTAGCTTCGGGGATCGGACGAGAACCGGCGTATTCAGCATGGTATGGCCGATGGCGAGAATGTGCTGTTTACGACTGCACCTGTATCGTGCTGCTATGTTGTGCAGTCGCCGAATGTATTGCTACAGCATACAGCACGTACGCGGCAGTCTTTCCGTGAACAATACACGCACGCGTCGTGTACGTTGATCACTCCGTTTGTGGTTCGCTGCATGCGTGCGTGCTAGTGCTCACAAAAACAAGAGGGCGAGCGCCACATTTTGCGCGCGTTGCAGCCCACAAGGTGCCACTTTATTAATGCGTTGTCATTGAGCTGTATGCGGGTGTGATAAGTAAGCGGTTAGACGCTTGTGCGACTAAATTTTGCATCATTGCGTATACCGCTTACCACCGTCATCATTCCGCGTACAATATCGTGTAGTGGCCTGAATATTGTTGGTGTTACACTTCGGCGTTGGCTCTACCAGCAGGCTCCAGTTGAACGTAAGTTACAGTAAATGAAACCACCCACACGTTGTGCAAATGAAAAAAAAAAACAAGACGTCACAGAAGCACGCAATAAAAAAGCAAAAAGAACGGTGCCATCAGCACTCGGTGTTCCCAGGTGGTCTCCCTCCCAAGTACTGACCGAGCCCAATGCTGCTTAGCTTCGGGGATCGGACGAGAACCGGCGTATTCAGCATGGTATGGCCAATGGCGAGAATGTGCTGTTTACGACTGCACCTGCATCGTGCTGCTATGTTGTGCAGTCGCCGAATGTATTGCTACAGCATACAGCACGTACGCGGCAGTCTTTCCGTGAACAATACATGCACGCGTCGTGTACGTTGATCACTCCGTTTGTGGTTCGCTGCATGCGTGCGTGCTAGTGCTCACAAAAACAAGAGGGCGAGCGCCACATTTTGCGCGCGTTGCAGCCCACAAGGTGCCACTTTATTAATGCGTTGTCATTGAGCTGTATGCGGGTGTGATAAGTAAGCGGTTAGACGCTTGTGCGACTAAATTTTGCATCATTGCGTATACCGCTTACCACCGTCATCATTCCGCGTATAATATCGTGTAGTGGCCTGAATATTGTTGGTGTTACACTTCGGCGTTGGCTCTACCAGCAGGCTCCAGTTGAACGTAAGTTACAGTAAATGAAACCACCCACACGTTGTGCAAATGAAAAAAAAAACAAGACGTCACAGAAGCACGCAATAAAAAAGCAAAAAGAACGGTGCCATCAGCACTCGGTGTTCCCAGGTGGTCTCCCTCCCAAGTACTGACCGAGCCCAATGCTGCTTAGCTTCGGGGATCGGACGAGAACCGGCGTATTCAGCATGGTATGGCCGATGGCGAGAATGTGCTGTTTACGACTGCACCTGTATCGTGCTGCTATGTTGTGCAGTCGCCGAATGTATTGCTACAGCATACAGCACGTACGCGGCAGTCTTTCCGTGAACAATACACGCACGCGTCGTGTACGTTGATCACTCCGTTTGTGGTTCGCTGCATGTGTGCGTGCTAGTGCTCACAAAAACAAGAGGGCGAGCGCCACATTTTGCGCGCGTTGCAGCCCACAAGGTGCCACTTTATTGATGCGTTGTCATCGAGCTGTATGCGGGTGTGATAAGTAAGCGGTTAGACGCTTGTGCGACTAAATTTTGCATCATTGCGTATACCGCTTACCACCGTCATCATTCCGTGTACAATATCGTGTAGTGGCCTGAATATTGTTGGTGTTACACTTCGGCGTTGGCTCTACCAGCAGGCTCCAGTTGAACGTAAGTTACAGTAAATGAAACCACCCACACGTTGTGCAAATGAAAAAAAAACAAGACGTCACAGAAGCACGCAATAAAAAAGCAAAAAGAACGGTGCCATCAGCACTCGGTGTTCCCAGGTGGTCTCCCTCCCAAGTACTGACCGAGCCCAATGCTGCTTAGCTTCGGGGATCGGACGAGAACCGGCGTATTCAGCATGGTATGGCCAATGGCGAGAATGTGCTGTTTACGACTGCACCTGTATCGTGCTGCTATGTTGTGCAGTCGCCGAATGTATTGCTACAGCATACAGCACGTACGCGGCAGTCTTTCCGTGAACAATACACGCACGCGTCGTGTACGTTGATCACTCCGTTTGTGGTTCGCTGCATGCGTGCGTGCTAGTGCTCACAAAAACAAGAGGGCGAGCGCCACATTTTGCGCGCGTTGCAGCCCACAAGGTGCCACTTTATTAATGCGTTGTCATTGAGCTGTATGCGGGTGTGATAAGTAAGCGGTTAGACGCTTGTGCCACTAAATTTTGCATCATTGCGTATACCGCTTACCACCGTCATCATTCCGCGTACAATATCGTGTAGTGGCCTGAATATTGTTGGTGTTACACTTCGGCGTTGGCTCTACCAGCAGGCTCCAGTTGAACGTAAGTTACAGTAAATGAAACCACCCACACGTTGTGCAAATGAAAAAAAAAACAAGACGTCACAGAAGCACGCAATAAAAAAGCAAAAAGAACGGTGCCATCAGCACTCGGTGTTCCCAGGTGGTCTCCCTCCCAAGTACTGACCGAGCCCAATGCTGCTTAGCTTCGGGGATCGGACGAGAACCGGCGTATTCAGCATGGTATGGCCGATGGCGAGAATGTGCTGTTTACGACTGCACCTGTATCGTGCTGCTATGTTGTGCAGTCGCCGAATGTATTGCTACAGCATACAGCACGTACGCGGCAGTCTTTCCGTGAACAATACACGCACGCGTCGTGTACGTTGATCACTCCGTTTGTGGTTCGCTGCATGCGTGCGTGCTAGTGCTCACAAAAACAAGAGGGCGAGCGCCACATTTTGCGCGCGTTGCAGCCCACAAGGTGCCACTTTATTAATGCGTTGTCATTGAGCTGTATGCGGGTGTGATAAGTAAGCGGTTAGACGCTTGTGCGACTAAATTTTGCATCATTGCGTATACCGCTTACCACCGTCATCATTCCGCGTACAATATCGTGTAGTGGCCTGAATATTGTTGGTGTTACACTTCGGCGTTGGCTCTACCAGCAGGCTCCAGTTGAACGTAAGTTACAGTAAATGAAACCACCCACACGTTGTGCAAATGAAAAAAAAAACAAGACGTCACAGAAGCACGCAATAAAAAAGCAAAAAGAACGGTGCCATCAGCACTCGGTGTTCCCAGGTGGTCTCCCTCCCAAGTACTGACCGAGCCCAATGCTGCTTAGCTTCGGGGATCGGACGAGAACCGGCGTATTCAGCATGGTATGGCCAATGGCGAGAATGTGCTGTTTACGACTGCACCTGCATCGTGCTGCTATGTTGTGCAGTCGCCGAATGTATTGCTACAGCATACAGCACGTACGCGGCAGTCTTTCCGTGAACAATACACGCACGCGTCGTGTACGTTGATCACTCCGTTTGTGGTTCGCTGCATGCGTGCGTGCTAGTGCTCACAAAAACAAGAGGGCGAGCGCCACATTTTGCGCGCGTTGCAGCCCACAAGGTGCCACTTTATTAATGCGTTGTCATTGAGCTGTATGCGGGTGTGATAAGTAAGCGGTTAGACGCTTGTGCGACTAAATTTTGCATCATTGCGTATACCGCTTACCACCGTCATCATTCCGCGTATAATATCGTGTAGTGGCCTGAATATTGTTGGTGTTACACTTCGGCGTTGGCTCTACCAGCAGGCTCCAGTTGAACGTAAGTTACAGTAAATGAAACCACCCACACGTTGTGCAAATGAAAAAAAAAACAAGACGTCACAGAAGCACGCAATAAAAAAGCAAAAAGAACGGTGCCATCAGCACTCGGTGTTCCCAGGTGGTCTCCCTCCCAAGTACTGACCGAGCCCAATGCTGCTTAGCTTCGGGGATCGGACGAGAACCGGCGTATTCAGCATGGTATGGCCGATGGCGAGAATGTGCTGTTTACGACTGCACCTGTATCGTGCTGCTATGTTGTGCAGTCGCCGAATGTATTGCTACAGCATACAGCACGTACGCGGCAGTCTTTCCGTGAACAATACACGCACGCGTCGTGTACGTTGATCACTCCGTTTGTGGTTCGCTGCATGTGTGCGTGCTAGTGCTCACAAAAACAAGAGGGCGAGCGCCACATTTTGCGCGCGTTGCAGCCCACAAGGTGCCACTTTATTGATGCGTTGTCATCGAGCTGTATGCGGGTGTGATAAGTAAGCGGTTAGACGCTTGTGCGACTAAATTTTGCATCATTGCGTATACCGCTTACCACCGTCATCATTCCGTGTACAATATCGTGTAGTGGCCTGAATATTGTTGGTGTTACACTTCGGCGTTGGCTCTACCAGCAGGCTCCAGTTGAACGTAAGTTACAGTAAATGAAACCACCCACACGTTGTGCAAATGAAAAAAAAAAAAACAAGACGTCACAGAAGCACGCAATAAAAAAGCAAAAAGAACGGTGCCATCAGCACTCGGTGTTCCCAGGTGGTCTCCCTCCCAAGTACTGACCGAGCCCAATGCTGCTTAGCTTCGGGGATCGGACAAGAACCGGCGTATTCAACATGGTATGGCCGATGGCGAGAATGTGCTGTTTACGACTGCACCTGTATCGTGCTGCTATGTTGTGCAGTCGCCGAATGTATTGCTACAGCATACAGCACGTACGCGGCAGTCTTTCCGTGAACAATACACGCACGCGTCGTGTACGTTGATCACTCCGTTTGTGGTTCGCTGCATGCGTGCGTGCTAGTGCTCACAAAAACAAGAGGGCGAGCGCCACATTTTGCGCGCGTTGCAGCCCACAAGGTGCCACTTTATTGATGCGTTGTCATTGAGCTGTATGCGGGTGTGATAAGTAAGCGGTTAGACGCTTGTGCGACTAAATTTTGCATCATTGCGTATACCGCTTACCACCGTCATCATTCCGCGTACAATATCGTGTAGTGGCCTGAATATTGCTGGTGTTACACTTCGGCGTTGGCTCTACCAGCAGGCTCCAGTTGAACGTAAGTTACAGTAAATGAAACTACCCACACGTTGTGCAAATGAAAAAAAAAAAAACAAGACGTCACAGAAGCACGCAATAAAAAAGCAAAAAGAACGGTGCCATCAGCACTCGGTGTTCCCAGGTGGTCTCCCTCCCAAGTACTGACCGAGCCCAATGCTGCTTAGCTTCGGGGATCGGACGAGAACCGGCGTATTCAGCATGGTATGGCCGATGGCGAGAATGTGCTGTTTACGACTGCACCTGTATCGTGCTGCTATGTTGTGCAGTCGCCGAATGTATAGCTACAGCATACAGCACGTACGCGGCAGTCTTTCCGTGAACAATACACGCACGCGTCGTGTACGTTGATCACTCCGTTTGTGGTTCGCTGCATGCGTGCGTGCTAGTGCTCACAAAAACAAGAGGGCGAGCGCCACATTTTGCGCGCGTTGCAATCCACAAGGTGCCACTTTATTGATGCGTTGTCATTGAGCTGTATGCGGGTGTGATAAGTAAGCGGTTAGACGCTTGTGCGACTAAATTTTGCATCATTGCGTATACCGCTTACCACCGTCATCATTCCGCGTACAATATCGTGTAGTGGCCTGAATATTGTTGGTGTTACACTTCGGCGTTGGCTCTACCAGCAGGCTCCAGTTGAACGTAAGTTACAGTAAATGAAACCACCCACACGTTGTGCAAATGAAAAAAAAAAACAAGACGTCACAGAAGCACGCAATAAAAAAGAAAAAAGAACGGTGCCATCAGCACTCGGTGTTCCCAGGTGGTCTCCCTCCCAAGTACTGACCGAGCCCGATGCTGCTTAGCTTCGGGGATCGGACGAGAACCGGCGTATTCAGCATGGTATGGCCGATGGCGAGAATGTGCTGTTTACGACTTTACCTGTATCGTG
Organism: Dermacentor variabilis; assembly: GCF_050947875.1. NCBI lineage: Eukaryota > Metazoa > Arthropoda > Arachnida > Ixodida > Ixodidae > Dermacentor > Dermacentor variabilis. The sequence goes on from NC_134571.1 coordinate 206,108,611, forward strand.
CTGCTATGTTGTGCAGTCGCCGAATGGATTGCTACAGCATACAGCACGTACGCGGCAGTCTTTCCGTGAACAATACACGCACGCGTCGTGTACGTTGATCACTCCGTTTGTGGTTCGCTGCATGCGTGCGTGCTAGTGCTCACAAAAACAAGAGGGCGAGCGCCACATTTTGCGCGCGTTGCAGCCCACAAGGTGCCACTTTATTGATGCGTTGTCATTGAGCTGTATGCGGGTGTGATAAGTAAGCGGTTAGACGCTTGTGCGACTAAATTTTGCATCATTGCGTATACCGCTTACCACCGTCATCATTCCGCGTACAATATCGAGTAGTGGCCTGAATATTGTTGGTGTTACACTTCGGCGTTGGCTCTACCAGCAGGCTCCAGTTGAACGTAAGTTACAGTAAATGAAACCACCCACACGTTGTGCAAATGAAAAAAAAAAACAAGACGTCACAGAAGCACGCAATAAAAAAGCAAAAAGAACGGTGCCATCAGCACTCGGTGTTCCCAGGTGGTCTCCCTCCCAAGTACTGACCGAGCCCAATGCTGCTTAGCTTCGGGGATCGGACGAGAACCGGCGTATTCAGCATGGTATGGCCGATGGCGAGAATGTGCTGTTTACGACTTTACCTGTATCGTGCTGCTATGTTGTGCAGTCGCCGAATGTATTGCTACAGCATACAGCACGTACGCGGCAGTCTTTCCGTGAACAATACACGCACGCGTCGTGTACGTTGATCACTCCGTTTGTGGTTCGCTGCATGCGTGCGTGCTAGTGCTCACAAAAACAAGAGGGCGAGCGCCACATTTTGCGCGCGTTGCAGCCCACAAGGTGCCACTTTATTGATGCGTTGTCATTGAGCTGTATGCGGGTGTGATAAGTAAGCGGTTAGACGCTTGTGCGACTAAATTTTGCATCATTGCGTATACCGCTTACCACCGTCATCATTCCGCGTACAATATCGAGTAGTGGCCTGAATATTGTTGGTGTTACACTTCGGCGTTGGCTCTACCAGCAGGCTCCAGTTGAACGTAAGTTACAGTAAATGAAACCACCGACTCGTTGTGCATATGAAAAAAAAAAAACAAGACGTCACAGAAGCACGCAATAAAAAAGCAAAAAGAACGGTGCCATCAGCACTCGGTGTTCCCAGGTCGTCTCCCTCCCAAGCACTGACCGAGCCCAATGCTGCTTAGCTTCGGGGATCGGACGAGAACCGGCGTATTCAGCATGGTATGGCCGATGGCGAGAATGTGCTGTTTACGACTGCACCTGTATCGTGCTGCTATGTTGTGCAGTCGCCGAATGTATTGCTACAGCATACAGCACGTACGCGGCAGTCTTTCCGTGAACAATACACGCACGCGTCGTGTACGTTGATCACTCCGTTTGTGGTTCGCTGCATGCGTGCGTGCTAGTGCTCACAAAAACAAGAGGGCGAGCGCCACATTTTGCGCGCGTTGCAGCCCACAAGGTGCCACTTTATTGATGCGTTGTCATTGAGCTGTATGCGGGTGTGATAAGTAAGCGGTTAGACGCTTGTGCGACTAAATTTTGCATCATTGCGTATACCGCTTACCACCGTCATCATTCCGCGTACAATATCGAGTAGTGGCCTGAATATTGTTGGTGTTACACTTCGGCGTTGGCTCTACCAGCAGGCTCCAGTTGAACGTAAGTTACAGTAAATGAAACCACCGACTCGTTGTGCATATGAAAAAAAAAAAAACAAGACGTCACAGAAGCACGCAATAAAAAAGCAAAAAGAACGGTGCCATCAGCACTCGGTGTTCCCAGGTCGTCTCCCTCCCAAGCACTGACCGAGCCCAATGCTGCTTAGCTTCGGGGATCGGACGAGAACCGGCGTATTCAGCATGGTATGGCCGATGGCGAGAATGTGCTGTTTACGACTGCACCTGTATCGTGCTGCTATGTTGTGCAGTCGCCGAATGTATTGCTACAGCATACAGCACGTACGCGGCAGTCTTTCCGCGAACAATACACGCACGCGTCGTGTACGTTGATCACTCCGTTTGTGGTTCGCTGCATGCGTGCGTGCTAGCGCTCACAAAAACAAGAGGGCGAGCGCCACATTTTGCGCGCGTTGCAGCCCACAAGGTGCCACTTTATTGATGCGTTGTCATTGAGCTGTATGCGGGTGTGATAAGTAAGCGGTTAGACGCTTGTGCGACTAAATTTTGCATCATTGCGTATACCGCTTACCACCGTCATCATTCCGCGTACAATATCGTGTAGTGGCCTGAATATTGTTGGTGTTACACTTCGGCGTTGGCTCTACCAGCAGGCTCCAGTTGAACGTAAGTTACAGTAAATGAAACCACCCACACGTTGTGCAAATGAAAAAAAAAGAACAAGACGTCACAGAAGCACGCAATAAAAAAGCAAAAAGAACGGTTCCATCAGCACTCGGTGTTCCCAGGTGGTCTCCCTCCCAAGTACTGACCGAGCCCAATGCTGCTTAGCTTCGGGGATCGGACGAGAACCGTCGTATTCAGCATGGTATGGCCGATGGCGAGAATGTGCTGTTTACGACTGCACCTGTATCGTGCTGCTATGTTGTGCAGTTGCCGAATGTATTGCTACAGCATACAGCACGTACGCGGCAGTCTTTCCGTGAACAATACACGCACGCGTCGTGTACGTTGATCACTCCGTTTGTGGTTCGCTGCATGCGTGCGTGCTAGTGCTCACAAAAACAAGAGGGCGAGCGCCACATTTTGCGCGCGTTGCAGCCCACAAGGTGCCACTTTATTGATGCGTTGTCATTGAGCTGTATGCGGGTGTGATAAGTAAGCGGTTAGACGCTTGTGCGACTAAATTTTGCATCATTGCGTAGACCGCTTACCACCGTCATCATTCCGCGTACAATATCGTGTAGTGGCCTGAATATTGTTGGTGTTACACTTCGGCGTTGGCTCTACCAGCAGGCTCCAGTTGAACGTAAGTTACAGTAAATGAAACCACCCACACGTTGTGCAAATGAAAAAAAAAACAAGACGTCACAGAAGCACGCAATAAAAAAGCAAAAAGAACGGTGCCATCAGCACTCGGTGTTCCCAGGTGGTCTCCCTCCCAAGTACTGACCGAGCCCAATGCTGCTTAGCTTCGGGGATCGGACGAGAACCGGCGTATTCAGCATGGTATGGCCGATGGCGAGAATGTGCTGTTTACGACTGCACCTGTATCGTGCTGCTATGTTGTGCAGTCGCCGAATGTATTGCTACAGCATACAGCACGTACGCGGCAGTCTTTCCGTGAACAATACACGCACGCGTCGTGTACGTTGATCACTCCGTTTGTGGTTCGCTGCATGTGTGCGTGCTAGTGCTCACAAAAACAAGAGGGCGAGCGCCACATTTTGCGCGCGTTGCAGCCCACAAGGTGCCACTTTATTGATGCGTTGTCATTGAGCTGTATGCGGGTGTGATAAGTAAGCGGTTAGACGCTTGTGCGACTAAATTTTGCATCATTGCGTATACCGCTTACCACCGTCATCATTCCGCGTACAATATCGTGTAGTGGCCTGAATATTGTTGGTGTTACACTTCGGCCTTGGCTCTACCAGCAGGCTCCAGTTGAACGTAAGTTACAGTAAATGAAACCACCCACACGTTGTGCAAATGAAAAAAAAAACAAGACGTCACAGAAGCACGCAATAAAAAAGCAAAAAGAACGGTGCCATCAGCACTCGGTGTTCCCAGGTGGTCTCCCTCCCAAGTACTGACCGAGCCCAATGCTGCTTAGCTTCGGGGATCGGACGAGAACCGGCGTATTCAGCATGGTATGGCCGATGGCGAGAATGTGCTGTTTACGACTGCACCTGTATCGTGCTGCTATGTTGTGCAGTCGCCGAATGTATTGCTACAGCATACAGCACGTACGCGGCAGTCTTTCCGTGAACAATACACGCACGCGTCGTGTACGTTGATCACTCCGTTTGTGGTTCGCTGCATGCGTGCGTGCTAGTGCTCACAAATACAAGAGGGCGAGCGCCACATTTTGCGCGCGTTGCAGCCCACAAGGTGCCACTTTATTGATGCGTTGTCATTGAGCTGTATGCGGGTGTGATAAGTAAGCGGTTAGACGCTTGTGCGACTAAATTTTGCATCATTTCGTGTACCGCTTACCACCGTCATCATTCCGCGTACAATATCGTGTAGTGGCCTGGATATTGTTGGTGTTACACTTCGGCGTTGGCTCTACCAGCAGGCTCCAGTTGAACGTAAGTTACAGTAAATGAAACCACCCACACGTTGTGCAAATGAAAAAAAAAAACAAGACGTCACAGAAGCATGCAATAAAAAAGCAAGAAGAACGGTTCCATCAGCACTCGGTGTTCCCAGGTGGTCTCCCTCCCAAGAACTGACCGAGCCCAATGCTGCTTAGCTTCGGGGATCGGACGAGAACCGGCGTATTCAGCATGGTATGGCCGATGGCGAGAATGTGCTGTTTACGACTGCACCTGTATCGTGCTGCTATGTTGTGCAGTCGCCGAATGTATTGCTACAGCATACAGCACGTACGCGGCAGTCTTTCCGTGAACAATACACGCACGCGTCGTGTACGTTGATCACTCCGTTTGTGGTTCGCTGCATGTGTGCGTGCTAGTGCTCACAAAAACAAGAGGGCGAGCGCCACATTTTGCGCGCGTTGCAGCCCACAAGGTGCCACTTTATTGATGCGTTGTCATTGAGCTGTATACGGGTGTGATAAGTAAGCGGTTAGACGCTTGTGCGACTAACTTTCGCATCATTGCGTATACCGCTTACCACCGTCATCATTCCGCGTACAATATCGTGTAGTGGCCTGAATATTGTTGGTGTTACACTTCGGCGTTGGCTCTACCAGCAGGCTCCAGTTGAACGTAAGTTACAGTAAATGAAACCACCCACACGTTGTGCAAATGAAAAAAAAAAAAAACAAGACGTCACAGAAGCACGCAATAAAAAAGCAAAAAGAACGGTGCCATCAGCACTCAGTGTTCCCAGGTGGTCTCCCTCCCAAGTACTGACCGAGCCCAATGCTGCTTAGCTTCGGGGATCGGACGAGAACCGGCGTACTCAGCATGGTATGGCCGATGGCGAGAATGTGCTGTTTACGACTGCACCTGTATCGTGCTGCTATGTTGTGCAGTCGCCGAATGTATTGCTACAGCATACAGCACGTACGCGGCAGTCTTTCCGTGAACAATACACGCACGCGTCGTGTACGTTGATCACTCCGTTTGTGGTTCGCTGCATGCGTGCGTGCTAGTGCTCACAAAAACAAGAGGGCGAGCGCCACATTTTGCGTGCATTGCAGCCCACAAGGTGCCACTTTATTAATGCGTTGTCATTGAGCTGTATGCGGGTGTGATAAGTAAGCGGTTAGACGCTTGTGCGACTATATTTTGCATCATTGCGTATACCGCTTACCACCGTCATCATTCCGCGTACAATATCGTGTAGTGGCCTGAATATTGTTGGTGTTACACTTCGGCGTTGGCTCTACCAGCAGGCTCCAGTTGAACGTAAGTTACAGTAAATGAAACCACCCACACGTTGTGCAAATGAAAAAAAAAACAAGACGTCACAGAAGCACGCAATAAAAAAGCAAAAAGAACGGTGCCATCAGCACTCGGTGTTCCCAGGTCGTCTCCCTCCCAAGCACTGACCGAGCCCAATGCTGCTTAGCTTCGGGGATCGGACGAGAACCGGCGTATTCAGCATGGTATGGCCGATGGCGAGAATGTGCTGTTTACGACTGCACCTGTATCGTGCTGCTATGTTGTGCAGTCGCCGAATGTATTGCTACAGCATACAGCACGTACGCGGCAGTCTTTCCGCGAACAATACACGCACGCGTCGTGTACGTTGATCACTCCGTTTGTGGTTCGCTGCATGCGTGCGTGCTAGCGCTCACAAAAACAAGAGGGCGAGCGCCACATTTTGCGCGCGTTGCAGCCCACAAGGTGCCACTTTATTGATGCGTTGTCATTGAGCTGTATGCGGGTGTGATAAGTAAGCGGTTAGACGCTTGTGCGACTAAATTTTGCATCATTGCGTATACCGCTTACCACCGTCATCATTCCGCGTACAATATCGTGTAGTGGCCTGAATATTGTTGGTGTTACACTTCGGCGTTGGCTCTACCAGCAGGCTCCAGTTGAACGTAAGTTACAGTAAATGAAACCACCCACACGTTGTGCAAATGAAAAAAAAAGAACAAGACGTCACAGAAGCACGCAATAAAAAAGCAAAAAGAACGGTTCCATCAGCACTCGGTGTTCCCAGGTGGTCTCCCTCCCAAGTACTGACCGAGCCCAATGCTGCTTAGCTTCGGGGATCGGACGAGAACCGTCGTATTCAGCATGGCATGGCCGATGGCGAGAATGTGCTGTTTACGACTGCACCTGTATCGTGCTGCTATGTTGTGCAGTCGCCGAATGTATTGCTACAGCATACAGCACGTACGCGGCAGTCTTTCCGTGAACAATACACGCACGCGTCGTGTACGTTGATCACTCCGTTTGTGGTTCGCTGCATGCGTGCGTGCTAGTGCTCACAAAAACAAGAGGGCGAGCGCCACATTTTGCGCGCGTTGCAGCCCACAAGGTGCCACTTTATTGATGCGTTGTCATTGAGCTGTATGCGGGTGTGATAAGTAAGCGGTTAGACGCTTGTGCGACTAAATTTTGCATCATTGCGTAGACCGCTTACCACCGTCATCATTCCGCGTACAATATCGTGTAGTGGCCTGAATATTGTTGGTGTTACACTTCGGCGTTGGCTCTACCAGCAGGCTCCAGTTGAACGTAAGTTACAGTAAATGAAACCACCCACACGTTGTGCAAATGAAAAAAAAAACAAGACGTCACAGAAGCACGCAATAAAAAAGCAAAAAGAACGGTGCCATCAGCACTCGGTGTTCCCAGGTGGTCTCCCTCCCAAGTACTGACCGAGCCCAATGCTGCTTAGCTTCGGGGATCGGACGAGAACCGGCGTATTCAGCATGGTATGGCCGATGGCGAGAATGTGCTGTTTACGACTGCACCTGTATCGTGCTGCTATGTTGTGCAGTCGCCGAATGTATTGCTACAGCATACAGCACGTACGCGGCAGTCTTTCCGTGAACAATACACGCACGCGTCGTGTACGTTGATCACTCCGTTTGTGGTTCGCTGCATGTGTGCGTGCTAGTGCTCACAAAAACAAGAGGGCGAGCGCCACATTTTGCGCGCGTTGCAGCCCACAAGGTGCCACTTTATTGATGCGTTGTCATTGAGCTGTATGCGGGTGTGATAAGTAAGCGGTTAGACGCTTGTGCGACTAAATTTTGCATCATTGCGTATACCGCTTACCACCGTCATCATTCCGCGTACAATATCGTGTAGTGGCCTGAATATTGTTGGTGTTACACTTCGGCCTTGGCTCTACCAGCAGGCTCCAGTTGAACGTAAGTTACAGTAAATGAAACCACCCACACGTTGTGCAAATGAAAAAAAAAACAAGACGTCACAGAAGCACGCAATAAAAAAGCAAAAAGAACGGTGCCATCAGCACTCGGTGTTCCCAGGTGGTCTCCCTCCCAAGTACTGACCGAGCCCAATGCTGCTTAGCTTCGGGGATCGGACGAGAACCGGCGTATTCAGCATGGTATGGCCGATGGCGAGAATGTGCTGTTTACGACTGCACCTGTATCGTGCTGCTATGTTGTGCAGTCGCCGAATGTATTGCTACAGCATACAGCACGTACGCGGCAGTCTTTCCGTGAACAATACACGCACGCGTCGTGTACGTTGATCACTCCGTTTGTGGTTCGCTGCATGCGTGCGTGCTAGTGCTCACAAATACAAGAGGGCGAGCGCCACATTTTGCGCGCGTTGCAGCCCACAAGGTGCCACTTTATTGATGCGTTGTCATTGAGCTGTATGCGGGTGTGATAAGTAAGCGGTTAGACGCTTGTGCGACTAAATTTTGCATCATTGCGTATACCGCTTACCACCGTCATCATTCCGCGTACAATATCGTGTAGTGGCCTGGATATTGTTGGTGTTACACTTCGGCGTTGGCTCTACCAGCAGGCTCCAGTTGAACGTAAGTTACAGTAAATGAAACCACCCACACGTTGTGCAAATGAAAAAAAAAACAAGACGTCACAGAAGCACGCAATAAAAAAGCAAAAAGAACGGTGCCATCAGCACTCGGTGTTCCCAGGTGGTCTCCCTCCCAAGTACTGACCGAGCCCAATGCTGCTTAGCTTCGGGGATCGGACGAGAACCGGCGTATTCAGCATGGTATGGCCGATGGCGAGAATGTGCTGTTTACGACTGCACCTGTATCGTGCTGCTATGTTGTGCAGTCGCCGAATGTATTGCTACAGCATACAGCACGTACGCGGCAGTCTTTCCGTGAACAATACACGCACGCGTCGTGTACGTTGATCACTCCGTTTGTGGTTCGCTGCATGCGTGCGTGCTAGTGCTCACAAAAACAAGAGGGCGAGCGCCACATTTTGCGCGCGTTGCAGCCCACAAGGTGCCACTTTATTGATGCGTTGTCATTGAGCTGTATGCGGGTGTGATAAGTAAGCGGTTAGACGCTTGTGCGACTAAATTTTGCATCATTGCGTATACCGCTTACCACCGTCATCATTCCGCGTACAATATCGTGTAGTGGCCTGAATATTGTTGGTGTTACACTTCGGCGTTGGCTCTACCAGCAGGCTCCAGTTGAACGTAAGTTACAGTAAATGAAACCACCCACACGTTGTGCAAATGAAAGAAAAAAACAAGACGTCACAGAAGCACGCAATAAAAAAGCAAAAAGAACGGTGCCATCAGCACTCGGTGTTCCCAGGTCGTCTCCCACCCAAGTACTGACCGAGCCCAATGCTGCTTAGCTTCGGGGATCGGACGAGAACCGGCGTATTCAGCATGGTATGGCCGATGGCGAGAATGTGCTGTTTACGACTGCACCTGTATCGTGCTGCTATGTTGTGCAGTCGCCGAATGTATTGCTACAGCATACAGCACGTACGCGGCAGTCTTTCCGTGAACAATACACGTACACGTCGTGTACGTTGATCACTCCGTTTGTGGTTCGCTGCATGCGTGCGTGCTAGTGCTCACAAATACAAGAGGGCGAGCGCCACATTTTGCGCGCGTTGCAGCCCACAAGGTGCCACTTTATTGATGCGTTGTCATTGAGCTGTATGCGGGTGTGATAAGTAAGCGGTTAGACGCTTGTGCGACTAAATTTTGCATCATTGCGTATACCGCTTACCACCGTCATCATTACGCGTACAATATCGTGTAGTGGCCTGAATATTGTTGGTGTTACACTTCGGCGTTGGCTCTACCAGCAGGCTCCAGTTGAACGTAAGTTACAGTAAATGAAACCACCCACACGTTGTGCAAATGAAAAAAAAAACAAGACGTCACAGAAGCACGCAATAAAAAAGCAAAAAGAACGGTGCCATCAGCACTCGGTGTTCCCAGGTCGTCTCCCTCCCAAGCACTGACCGAGCCCAATGCTGCTTAGCTTCGGGGATCGGACGAGAACCGGCGTATTCAGCATGGTATGGCCGATGGCGAGAATGTGCTGTTTACGACTGCACCTGTATCGTGCTGCTATGTTGTGCAGTCGCCGAATGTATTGCTACAGCATACAGCACGTACGCGGCAGTCTTTCCGCGAACAATACACGCACGCGTCGTGTACGTTGATCACTCCGTTTGTGGTTCGCTGCATGCGTGCGTGCTAGCGCTCACAAAAACAAGAGGGCGAGCGCCACATTTTGCGCGCGTTGCAGCCCACAAGGTGCCACTTTATTGATGCGTTGTCATTGAGCTGTATGCGGGTGTGATAAGTAAGCGGTTAGACGCTTGTGCGACTAAATTTTGCATCATTGCGTATACCGCTTACCACCGTCATCATTCCGCGTACAATATCGTGTAGTGGCCTGAATATTGTTGGTGTTACACTTCGGCGTTGGCTCTACCAGCAGGCTCCAGTTGAACGTAAGTTACAGTAAATGAAACCACCCACACGTTGTGCAAATGAAAAAAAAAAGAACAAGACGTCACAGAAGCACGCAATAAAAAAGCAAAAAGAACGGTTCCATCAGCACTCGGTGTTCCCAGGTGGTCTCCCTCCCAAGTACTGACCGAGCCCAATGCTGCTTAGCTTCGGGGATCGGACGAGAACCGTCGTATTCAGCATGGCATGGCCGATGGCGAGAATGTGCTGTTTACGACTGCACCTGTATCGTGCTGCTATGTTGTGCAGTCGCCGAATGTATTGCTACAGCATACAGCACGTACGCGGCAGTCTTTCCGTGAACAATACACGCACGCGTCGTGTACGTTGATCACTCCGTTTGTGGTTCGCTGCATGCGTGCGTGCTAGTGCTCACAAAAACAAGAGGGCGAGCGCCACATTTTGCGCGCGTTGCAGCCCACAAGGTGCCACTTTATTGATGCGTTGTCATTGAGCTGTATGCGGGTGTGATAAGTAAGCGGTTAGACGCTTGTGCGACTAAATTTTGCATCATTGCGTAGACCGCTTACCACCGTCATCATTCCGCGTACAATATCGTGTAGTGGCCTGAATATTGTTGGTGTTACACTTCGGCGTTGGCTCTACCAGCAGGCTCCAGTTGAACGTAAGTTACAGTAAATGAAACCACCCACACGTTGTGCAAATGAAAAAAAAAAACAAGACGTCACAGAAGCACGCAATAAAAAAGCAAAAAGAACGGTGCCATCAGCACTCGGTGTTCCCAGGTGGTCTCCCTCCCAAGTACTGACCGAGCCCAATGCTGCTTAGCTTCGGGGATCGGACGAGAACCGGCGTATTCAGCATGGTATGGCCGATGGCGAGAATGTGCTGTTTACGACTGCACCTGTATCGTGCTGCTATGTTGTGCAGTCGCCGAATGTATTGCTACAGCATACAGCACGTACGCGGCAGTCTTTCCGTGAACAATACACGCACGCGTCGTGTACGTTGATCACTCCGTTTGTGGTTCGCTGCATGTGTGCGTGCTAGTGCTCACAAAAACAAGAGGGCGAGCGCCACATTTTGCGCGCGTTGCAGCCCACAAGGTGCCACTTTATTGATGCGTTGTCATTGAGCTGTATGCGGGTGTGATAAGTAAGCGGTTAGACGCTTGTGCGACTAAATTTTGCATCATTGCGTATACCGCTTACCACCGTCATCATTCCGCGTACAATATCGTGTAGTGGCCTGAATATTGTTGGTGTTACACTTCGGCCTTGGCTCTACCAGCAGGCTCCAGTTGAACGTAAGTTACAGTAAATGAAACCACCCACACGTTGTGCAAATGAAAAAAAAAACAAGACGTCACAGAAGCACGCAATAAAAAAGCAAAAAGAACGGTGCCATCAGCACTCGGTGTTCCCAGGTGGTCTCCCTCCCAAGTACTGACCGAGCCCAATGCTGCTTAGCTTCGGGGATCGGACGAGAACCGGCGTATTCAGCATGGTATGGCCGATGGCGAGAATGTGCTGTTTACGACTGCACCTGTATCGTGCTGCTATGTTGTGCAGTCGCCGAATGTATTGCTACAGCATACAGCACGTACGCGGCAGTCTTTCCGTGAACAATACACGCACGCGTCGTGTACGTTGATCACTCCGTTTGTGGTTCGCTGCATGCGTGCGTGCTAGTGCTCACAAATACAAGAGGGCGAGCGCCACATTTTGCGCGCGTTGCAGCCCACAAGGTGCCACTTTATTGATGCGTTGTCATTGAGCTGTATGCGGGTGTGATAAGTAAGCGGTTAGACGCTTGTGCGACTAAATTTTGCATCATTGCGTATACCGCTTACCACCGTCATCATTCCGCGTACAATATCGTGTAGTGGCCTGGATATTGTTGGTGTTACACTTCGGCGTTGGCTCTACCAGCAGGCTCCAGTTGAACGTAAGTTACAGTAAATGAAACCACCCACACGTTGTGCAAATGAAAAAAAAAACAAGACGTCACAGAAGCACGCAATAAAAAAGCAAAAAGAACGGTGCCATCAGCACTCGGTGTTCCCAGGTGGTCTCCCTCCCAAGTACTGACCGAGCCCAATGCTGCTTAGCTTCGGGGATCGGACGAGAACCGGCGTATTCAGCATGGTATGGCCGATGGCGAGAATGTGCTGTTTACGACTGCACCTGTATCGTGCTGCTATGTTGTGCAGTCGCCGAATGTATTGCTACAGCATACAGCACGTACGCGGCAGTCTTTCCGTGAACAATACACGCACGCGTCGTGTACGTTGATCACTCCGTTTGTGGTTCGCTGCATGCGTGCGTGCTAGTGCTCACAAAAACAAGAGGGCGAGCGCCACATTTTGCGCGCGTTGCAGCCCACAAGGTGCCACTTTATTGATGCGTTGTCATTGAGCTGTATGCGGGTGTGATAAGTAAGCGGTTAGACGCTTGTGCGACTAAATTTTGCATCATTGCGTATACCGCTTACCACCGTCATCATTCCGCGTACAATATCGTGTAGTGGCCTGAATATTGTTGGTGTTACACTTCGGCGTTGGCTCTACCAGCAGGCTCCAGTTGAACGTAAGTTACAGTAAATGAAACCACCCACACGTTGTGCAAATGAAAGAAAAAAACAAGACGTCACAGAAGCACGCAATAAAAAAGCAAAAAGAACGGTGCCATCAGCACTCGGTGTTCCCAGGTGGTCTCCCACCCAAGTACTGACCGAGCCCAATGCTGCTTAGCTTCGGGGATCGGACGAGAACCGGCGTATTCAGCATGGTATGGCCGATGGCGAGAATGTGCTGTTTACGACTGCACCTGTATCGTGCTGCTATGTTGTGCAGTCGCCGAATGTATTGCTACAGCATACAGCACGTACGCGGCAGTCTTTCCGTGAACAATACACGTACACGTCGTGTACGTTGATCACTCCGTTGGTGGTTCGCTGCATGCGTGCGTGCTAGTGCTCACAAATACAAGAGGGCGAGCGCCACATTTTGCGCGCGTTGCAGCCCACAAGGTGCCACTTTATTGATGCGTTGTCATTGAGCTGTATGCGGGTGTGATAAGTAAGCGGTTAGACGCTTGTGCGACTAAATTTTGCATCATTGCGTATACCGCTTACCACCGTCATCATTCCGCGTACAATATCGTGTAGTGGCCTGAATATTGTTGGTGTTACACTTCGGCGTTGGCTCTACCAGCAGGCTCCAGTTGAACGTAAGTTACAGTAAATGAAACCACCCACACGTTGTGCAAATGAAAAAAAAAACAAGACGTCACAGAAGCACGCAATAAAAAAGCAAAAAGAACGGTGCCATCAGCACTCGGTGTTCCCAGGTCGTCTCCCTCCCAAGCACTGACCGAGCCCAATGCTGCTTAGCTTCGGGGATCGGACGAGAACCGGCGTATTCAGCATGGTATGGCCGATGGCGAGAATGTGCTGTTTACGACTGCACCTGTATCGTGCTGCTATGTTGTGCAGTCGCCGAATGTATTGCTACAGCATACAGCACGTACGCGGCAGTCTTTCCGCGAACAATACACGCACGCGTCGTGTACGTTGATCACTCCGTTTGTGGTTCGCTGCATGCGTGCGTGCTAGCGCTCACAAAAACAAGAGGGCGAGCGCCACATTTTGCGCGCGTTGCAGCCCACAAGGTGCCACTTTATTGATGCGTTGTCATTGAGCTGTATGCGGGTGTGATAAGTAAGCGGTTAGACGCTTGTGCGACTAAATTTTGCATCATTGCGTATACCGCTTACCACCGTCATCATTCCGCGTACAATATCGTGTAGTGGCCTGAATATTGTTGGTGTTACACTTCGGCGTTGGCTCTACCAGCAGGCTCCAGTTGAACGTAAGTTACAGTAAATGAAACCACCCACACGTTGTGCAAATGAAAAAAAAAGAACAAGACGTCACAGAAGCACGCAATAAAAAAGCAAAAAGAACGGTTCCATCAGCACTCGGTGTTCCCAGGTGGTCTCCCTCCCAAGTACTGACCGAGCCCAATGCTGCTTAGCTTCGGGGATCGGACGAGAACCGTCGTATTCAGCATGGCATGGCCGATGGCGAGAATGTGCTGTTTACGACTGCACCTGTATCGTGCTGCTATGTTGTGCAGTCGCCGAATGTATTGCTACAGCATACAGCACGTACGCGGCAGTCTTTCCGTGAACAATACACGCACGCGTCGTGTACGTTGATCACTCCGTTTGTGGTTCGCTGCATGCGTGCGTGCTAGTGCTCACAAAAACAAGAGGGCGAGCGCCACATTTTGCGCGCGTTGCAGCCCACAAGGTGCCACTTTATTGATGCGTTGTCATTGAGCTGTATGCGGGTGTGATAAGTAAGCGGTTAGACGCTTGTGCGACTAAATTTTGCATCATTGCGTATACCGCTTACCACCGTCATCATTCCGCGTACAATATCGTGTAGTGGCCTGAATATTGTTGGTGTTACACTTCGGCGTTGGCTCTACCAGCAGGCTCCAGTTGAACGTAAGTTACAGTAAATGAAACCACCCACACGTTGTGCAAATGAAAGAAAAAAACAAGACGTCACAGAAGCACGCAATAAAAAAGCAAAAAGAACGGTGCCATCAGCACTCGGTGTTCCCAGGTGGTCTCCCACCCAAGTACTGACCGAGCCCAATGCTGCTTAGCTTCGGGGATCGGACGAGAACCGGCGTATTCAGCATGGTATGGCCGATGGCGAGAATGTGCTGTTTACGACTGCACCTGTATCGTGCTGCTATGTTGTGCAGTCGCCGAATGTATTGCTACAGCATACAGCACGTACGCGGCAGTCTTTCCGTGAACAATACACGTACACGTCGTGTACGTTGATCACTCCGTTTGTGGTTCGCTGCATGCGTGCGTGCTAGTGCTCACAAAAACAAGAGGGCGAGCGCCACATTTTGCGCGCGTTGCAGCCCACAAGGTGCCACTTTATTGATGCGTTGTCATTGAGCTGTAGGCGGGTGTGACAAGTAAGCGGTTAGACGCTTGTGCGACTAAATTTTGCATCATTGCGTATACCGCTTACCACCGTCATCATTCCGCGTACAATATCGTGTAGTGGCCTGAATATTGTTGGTGTTACACTTCGGCGTTGGCTCTACCAGCAGGCTCCAGTTGAACGTAAGTTACAGTAAATGAAACCACCCACACGTTGTGCAAATGAAAAAAAAAAAAAACAAGACGTCACAGAAGCACGCAATAAAAAAGCAAAAAGAACGGTGCCATCAGCACTCGGTGTTCCCAGGTGGTCTCCCTCCCAAGTACTGACCGAGCCCAATGCTGCTTAGCTTCGGGGATCGGACGAGAACCGGCGTATTCAGCATGGTATGGCCGATGGCGAGAATGTGCTGTTTACGACTGCACCTGTATCGTGCTGCTATGTTGTGCAGTCGCCGAATGTATTGCTACAGCATACAGCACGTACGCGGCAGTCTTTCCGTGAACAATACACGCACGCGTCGTGTACGTTGATCACTCCGTTTGTGGTTCGCTGCATGCGTGCGTGCTAGTGCTCACAAAAACAAGAGGGCGAGCGCCACATTTTGCGCGCGTTGCAGCCCACAAGGTGCCACTTTATTGATGCGTTGTCATTGAGCTGTATGCGGGTGTGACAAGTAAGCGGTTAGACGCTTGTGCGACTAAATTTTGCATCATTGCGTATACCGCTTACCACCGTCATCATTCCGCGTACAATATCGTGTAGTGGCCTGAATATTGTTGGTGTTACACTTCGGCGTTGGCTCTACCAGCAGGCTCCAGTTGAACGTAAGTTACAGTAAATGAAACCACCCACACGTTGTGCAAATGAAAAAAAAAAAAACAAGACGTCACAGAAGCACGCAATAAAAAAGCAAAAAGAACGGTGCCATCAGCACTCGGTGTTCCCAGGTGGTCTCCCTCCCAAGTACTGACCGAGCCCAATGCTGCTTAGCTTCGGGGATCGGACGAGAACCGGCGTATTCAGCATGGTATGGCCGATGGCGAGAATGTGCTGTTTACGACTGCACCTGTATCGTGCTGCTATGTTGTGCAGTCGCCGAATGTATTGCTACAGCATACAGCACGTACGCGGCAGTCTTTCCGTGAACAATACACGCACGCGTCGTGTACGTTGATCACTCCGTTTGTGGTTCGCTGCATGCGTGCGTGCTAGTGCTCACAAAAACAAGAGGGCGAGCGCCACATTTTGCGCGCGTTGCAGCCCACAAGGTGCCACTTTATTGATGCGTTGTCATTGAGCTGTATGCGGGTGTGACAAGTAAGCGGTTAGACGCTTGTGCGACTAAATTTTGCATCATTGCGTATACCGCTTACCACCGTCATCATTCCGCGTACAATATCGTGTAGTGGCCTGAATATTGTTGGTGTTACACTTCGGCGTTGGCTCTACCAGCAGGCTCCAGTTGAACGTAAATTACAGTAAATGAAACCACCCACACGTTGTGCAAATGAAAAAAAAAAAAAAAAAGACGTCACAGAAGCACGCAATAAAAAAGCAAAAAGAACGGTGCCATCAGCACTCGGTGTTCCCAGGTGGTCTCCCTCCCAAGTACTGACCGAGCCCAATGCTGCTTAGCTTCGGGGATCGGACGAGAACCGGCGTATTCAGCATGGTATGGCCGATGGCGAGAATGTGCTGTTTACGACTGCACCTGTATCGTGCTGCTATGTTGTGCAGTCGCCGAATGTATTGCTACAGCATACAGCACGTACGCGGCAGTCTTTCCGTGAACAATACACGCACGCGTCGTGTACGTTGATCACTCCGTTTGTGGTTCGCTGCATGCGTGCGTGCTAGTGCTCACAAAAACAAGAGGGCGAGCGCCACATTTTGCGCGCGTTGCAGCCCACAAGGTGCCACTTTATTGATGCGTTGTCATTGAGCTGTATGCGGGTGTGACAAGTAAGCGGTTAGACGCTTGTGCGACTAAATTTTGCATCATTGCGTATACCGCTTACCACCGTCATCATTCCGCGTACAATATCGTGTAGTGGCCTGAATATTGTTGGTGTTACACTTCGGCGTTGGCTCTACCAGCAGGCTCCAGTTGAACGTAAGTTACAGTAAATGAAACCACCCACACGTTGTGCAAATGAAAAAAAAAAAAACAAGACGTCACAGAAGCACGCAATAAAAAAGCAAACAGAACGGTGCCATCAGCACTCGGTGTTCCCAGGTGGTCTCCCTCCCAAGTACTGACCGAGCCCAATGCTGCTTAGCTTCGGGGATCGGACGAGAACCGGCGTATTCAGCATGGTATGGCCGATGGCGAGAATGTGCTGTTTACGACTGCACCTGTATCGTTCTGCTATGTTGTGCAGTCGCCGAATGTATTGCTACAGCATACAGCACGTACGCGGCAGTCTTTCCGTGAACAATACACGCACGCGTCGTGTACGTTGATCACTCCGTTTGTGGTTCGCTGCATGCGTGCGTGCTAGTGCTCACAAAAACAAGAGGGCGAGCGCCACATTTTGCGCGCGTTGCAGCCCACAAGGTGCCACTTTATTGATGCGTTGTCATTGAGCTGTATGCGGGTGTGACAAGTAAGCGGTTAGACGCTTGTGCGACTAAATTTTGCATCATTGCGTATACCGCTTACCACCGTCATCATTCCGCGTACAATATCGTGTAGTGGCCTGAATATTGTTGGTGTTACACTTCGGCGTTGGCTCTACCAGCAGGCTCCAGTTGAACGTAAGTTACAGTAAATGAAACCACCCACACGTTGTGCAAATGAAAAAAAAAAACAAGACGTCACAGAAGCACGCAATAAAAAAGCAAAAAGAACGGTGCCATCAGCACTCGTTGTTCCCAGGTGGTCTCCCTCCCAAGTACTGACCGAGCCCAATGCTGCTTAGCTTCGGGGATCGGACGAGAACCGGCGTTTCAGCATGGTATGGCCGATGGCGAGAATGTGCTGTTTACGACTGCACCTGTATCGTGCTGCTATGTTGTGCAGTCGCCGAATGTATTGCTACAGCATACAGCACGTACGCGGCAGTCTTTCCGTGAACAATACACGCACGCGTCGTGTACGTTGATCACTCCGTTTGTGGTTCGCTGCATGCGTGCGTGCTAGTGCTCACAAAAACAAGAGGGCGAGCGCCACATTTTGCGCGCGTTGCAGCCCACAAGGTGCCACTTTATTGATGCGTTGTCATTGAGCTGTATGCGGGTGTGACAAGTAAGCGGTTAGACGCTTGTGCGACTAAATTTTGCATCATTGCGTATACCGCTTACCACCGTCATCATTCCGCGTACAATATCGTGTAGTGGCCTGAATATTGTTGGTGTTACACTTCGGCGTTGGCTCTACCAGCAGGCTCCAGTTGAACGTAAGTTACAGTAAATGAAACCACCCACACGTTGTGCAAATGAAAAAAAAAAAAAAAAAAACAAGACGTCACAGAAGCACGCAATAAAAAAGCAAAAAGAACGGTGCCATCAGCACTCGGTGTTCCCAGGTGGTCTCCCTCCCAAGTACTGACCGAGCCCAATGCTGCTTAGCTTCGGGGATCGGACGAGAACCGGCGTATTCAGCATGGTATGGCCGATGGCGAGAATGTGCTGTTTACGACTGCACCTGTATCGTGCTGCTATGTTGTGCAGTCGCCGAATGTATTGCTACAGCATACAGCACGTACGCGGCAGTCTTTCCGTGAACAATACACGCACGCGTCGTGTACGTTGATCACTCCGTTTGTGGTTCGCTGCATGCGTGCGTGCTAGTGCTCACAAAAACAAGAGGGCGAGCGCCACATTTTGCGCGCGTTGCAGCCCACAAGGTGCCACTTTATTGATGCGTTGTCATTGAGCTGTATGCGGGTGTGACAAGTAAGCGGTTAGACGCTTGTGCGACTAAATTTTGCATCATTGCGTATACCGCTTACCACCGTCATCATTCCGCGTACAATATCGTGTAGTGGCCTGAATATTGTTGGTGTTACACTTCGGCGTTGGCTCTACCAGCAGGCTCCAGTTGAACGTAAGTTACAGTAAATGAAACCACCCACACGTTGTGCAAATGAAAAAAAAAAAAAACAAGACGTCACAGAAGCACGCAATAAAAAAGCAAAAAGAACGGTGCCATCAGCACTCGGTGTTCCCAGGTGGTCTCCCTCCCAAGTACTGACCGAGCCCAATGCTGCTTAGCTTCGGGGATCGGACGAGAACCGGCGTATTCAGCATGGTATGGCCGATGGCGAGAATGTGCTGTTTACGACTGCACCTGTATCGTGCTGCTATGTTGTGCAGTCGCCGAATGTATTGCTACAGCATACAGCACGTACGCGGCAGTCTTTCCGTGAACAATACACGCACGCGTCGTGTACGTTGATCACTCCGTTTGTGGTTCGCTGCATGCGTGCGTGCTAGTGCTCACAAAAACAAGAGGGCGAGCGCCACATTTTGCGCGCGTTGCAGCCCACAAGGTGCCACTTTATTGATGCGTTGTCATTGAGCTGTATGCGGGTGTGACAAGTAAGCGGTTAGACGCTTGTGCGACTAAATTTTGCATCATTGCGTATACCGCTTGCCACCGTCATCATTCCGCGTACAATATCGTGTAGTGGCCTGAATATTGTTGGTGTTACACTTCGGCGTTGGCTCTACCAGCAGGCTCCAGTTGAACGTAAGTTACAGTAAATGAAACCACCCACACGTTCTGGAAATGAAAAAAAAAAAAAAAAAACAAGACGTCACAGAAGCACGCAATAAAAAAGCAAAAAGAACGGTGCCATCAGCACTCGGTGTTCCCAGGTGGTCTCCCTCCCAAGTACTGACCGAGCCCAATGCTGCTTAGCTTCGGGGATCGGACGAGAACCGGCGTATTCAGCATGGTATGGCCGATGGCGAGAATGTGCTGTTTACGACTGCACCTGTATCGTGCTGCTATGTTGTGCAGTCGCCGAATGTATTGCTACAGCATACAGCACGTACGCGGCAGTCTTTCCGTGAACAATACACGCACGCGTCGTGTACGTTGATCACTCCGTTTGTGGTTCGCTGCATGCGTGCGTGCTAGTGCTCACAAAAACAAGAGGGCGAGCGCCACATTTTGCGCGCGTTGCAGCCCACAAGGTGCCACTTTATTGATGCGTTGTCATTGAGCTGTATGCGGGTGTGACAAGTAAGCGGTTAGACGCTTGTGCGACTAAATTTTGCATCATTGCGTATACCGCTTACCACCGTCATCATTCCGCGTACAATATCGTGTAGTGGCCTGAATATTGTTGGTGTTACACTTCGGCGTTGGCTCTACCAGCAGGCTCCAGTTGAACGTAAGTTACAGTAAATGAAACCACCCACACGTTGTGCAAATGAAAAAAAAAAAAAAACAGGACGTCACAGAAGCACGCAATAAAAAAGCAAAAAGAACGGTGCCATCAGCACTCGGTGTTCCCAGGTGGTCTCCCTCCCAAGTACTGACCGAGCCCAATGCTGCTTAGCTTCGGGGATCGGACGAGAACCGGCGTATTCAGCATGGTATGGCCGATGGCGAGAATGTGCTGTTTACGACTGCACCTGTATCGTGCTGCTATGTTGTGCAGTCGCCGAATGTATTGCTACAGCATACAGCACGTACGCGGCAGTCTTTCCGTGAACAATACACGCACGCGTCGTGTACGTTGATCACTCCGTTTGTGGTTCGCTGCATGCGTGCGTGCTAGTGCTCACAAAAACAAGAGGGCGAGCGCCACATTTTGCGCGCGTTGCAGCCCACAAGGTGCCACTTTATTGATGCGTTGTCATTGAGCTGTATGCGGGTGTGACAAGTAAGCGGTTAGACGCTTGTGCGACTAAATTTTGCATCATTGCGTATACCGCTTACCACCGTCATCATTCCGCGTACAATATCGTGTAGTGGCCTGAATATTGTTGGTGTTACACTTCGGCGTTGGCTCTACCAGCAGGCTCCAGTTGAACGTAAGTTACAGTAAATGAAACCACCCACACGTTGTGCAAATGAAAAAAAAAAAAAAACAAGACGTCACAGAAGCACGCAATAAAAAAGCAAAAAGAACGGTGCCATCAGCACTCGGTGTTCCCAGGTGGTCTCCCTCCCAAGTACTGACCGAGCCCAATGCTGCTTAGCTTCGGGGATCGGACGAGAACCGGCGTATTCAGCATGGTATGGCCGATGGCGAGAATGTGCTGTTTACGACTGCACCTGTATCGTGCTGCTATGTTGTGCAGTCGCCGAATGTATTGCTACAGCATACAGCACGTACGCGGCAGTCTTTCCGTGAACAATACACGCACGCGTCGTGTACGTTGATCACTCTGTTTGTGGTTCGCTGCATGCGTGCGTGCTAGTGCTCACAAAAACAAGAGGGCGAGCGCCACATTTTGCGCGCGTTGCAGCCCACAAGGTGCCACTTTATTGATGCGTTGTCATTGAGCTGTATGCGGGTGTGACAAGTAAGCGGTTAGACGCTTGTGCGACTAAATTTTGCATCATTGCGTATACCGCTTACCACCGTCATCATTCCGCGTACAATATCGTGTAGTGGCGTGAATATTGTTGGTGTTACACTTCGGCGTTGGCTCTACCAGCAGGCTCCAGTTGAACGTAAGTTACAGTAAATGAAACCACCCACACGTTGTGCAAATGAAAAAAAAAAAAAACAAGACGTCACAGAAGCACGCAATAAAAAAGCAAAAAGAACGGTGCCATCAGCACTCGGTGTTCCCAGGTGGTCTCCCTCCCAAGTACTGACCGAGCCCAATGCTGCTTAGCTTCGGGGATCGGACGAGAACCGGCGTATTCAGCATGGTATGGCCGATGGCGAGAATGTGCTGTTTACGACTGCACCTGTATCGTGCTGCTATGTTGTGCAGTCGCCGAATGTATTGCTACAGCATACAGCACGTACGCGGCAGTCTTTCCGTGAACAATACACGCACGCGTCGTGTACGTTGATCACTCCGTTTGTGGTTCGCTGCATGCGTGCGTGCTAGTGCTCACAAAAACAAGAGGGCGAGCGCCACATTTTGCGCGCGTTGCAGCCCACAAGGTGCCACTTTATTGATGCGTTGTCATTGAGCTGTATGCGGGTGTGACAAGTAAGCGGTTAGACGCTTGTGCGACTAAATTTTGCATCATTGCGTATACCGCTTACCACCGTCATCATTCCGCGTACAATATCGTGTAGTGGCCTGAATATTGTTGGTGTTACACTTCGGCGTTGGCTCTACCAGCAGGCTCCAGTTGAACGTAAGTTACAGCAAATGAAACCACCCACACGTTGTGCAAATGAAAAAAAAAAAAAAAACAGGACGTCACAGAAGCACGCAATAAAAAAGCAAAAAGAACGGTGCCATCAGCACTCGGTGTTCCCAGGTGGTCTCCCTCCCAAGTACTGACCGAGCCCAATGCTGCTTAGCTTCGGGGATCGGACGAGAACCGGCGTATTCAGCATGGTATGGCCGATGGCGAGAATGTGCTGTTTACGACTGCACCTGTATCGTGCTGCTATGTTGTGCAGTCGCCGAATGTATTGCTACAGCATACAGCACGTACGCGGCAGTCTTTCCGTGAACAATACACGCACGCGTCGTGTACGTTGATCACTCCGTTTGTGGTTCGCTGCATGCGTGCGTGCTAGTGCTCACAAAAACAAGAGGGCGAGCGCCACATTTTGCGCGCGTTGCAGCCCACAAGGTGCCACTTTATTGATGCGTTGTCATTGAGCTGTATGCGGGTGTGACAAGTAAGCGGTTAGACGCTTGTGCGACTAAATTTTGCATCATTGCGTATACCGCTTACCACCGTCATCATTCCGCGTACAATATCGTGTAGTGGCCTGAATATTGTTGGTGTTACACTTCGGCGTTGGCTCTACCAGCAGGCTCCAGTTGAACGTAAGTTACAGTAAATGAAACCACCCACACGTTGTGCAAATGAAAAAAAAAAAAAAACAAGACGTCACAGAAGCACGCAATAAAAAGCAAAAAGAACGGTGCCATCAGCACTCGGTGTTCCCAGGTGGTCTCCCTCCCAAGTACTGACCGAGCCCAATGCTGCTTAGCTTCGGGGATCGGACGAGAACCGGCGTATTCAGCATGGTATGGCCGATGGCGAGAATGTGCTGTTTACGACTGCACCTGTATCGTGCTGCTATGTTGTGCAGTCGCCGAATGTATTGCTACAGCATACAGCACGTACGCGGCAGTCTTTCCGTGAACAATACACGCACGCGTCGTGTACGTTGATCACTCCGTTTGTGGTTCGCTGCATGCGTGCGTGCTAGTGCTCACAAAAACAAGAGGGCTGCTGCTGCTGCTGCTGCTGCTGCTGCTGCTGCTGCTGCTGCTGCTGCTGCATAAGCAGCATACGCATGTGCATAAGCATAAGCAGCATATGCTCGCATAAGCGTTCAGCAGAGCAAGAACAAACACAAGCAGAGCAGGCAAGGTAACATTTAAATCATGTCAGAACTGCCATGTGCTGTCAATATCAACCCAAATTAACGCTACTGAATGACGTTAACAGCAGACAATGCTTCGCATACATTGATTCCCACAGTGCGTGGCATGTGGAATTTTTTTTAGTTGCACTTTTTGCAATGTAAACACAACCTGAAATCAGTGCTATTACATATTACCCTTAGCTCGCATTTCCGAGGGTATACATTCACGCTGCAGGGAAATTCAGCTTCTTTTTGGGTTCTCGCTTTCCGCCATTCCATGACAACTGAAATAAGTGAACCAGGAAGCTCAACACATACAGACCCGGTTTATCTGCTCATGATTAGGACTGCTACTGTAGCATCTTGTTTATTTCAGCGAACAGCATTCCACAGTGCATGAAGGACAATGTTGACAAGCATGACAATTATGATGACAGGACATCGAGGTTTGTACAGGTTGCAATTAAAGATGTTTCTTTTATAATAGCTTCTTAAGTAATGCCTTAAACGGCCAAACACAAGGTTTT
Source organism: Dermacentor variabilis (assembly GCF_050947875.1). Taxonomy (NCBI): domain Eukaryota; kingdom Metazoa; phylum Arthropoda; class Arachnida; order Ixodida; family Ixodidae; genus Dermacentor; species Dermacentor variabilis. The sequence goes on from NC_134571.1 coordinate 206,132,592, forward strand.
TATTGGAAGGTCAAAGAGAAGTGTTTAAAACTACAGAAATATGGCTCTCGAGAAGGCACAGGTATGAGCAGCAGTAGCTGGAGCATGCAGCACCTCTCCTCATTTTGGGCAATCGTCTCTACTTGGTTATCGCCACAAAGTGAAGTTAGATAGTTTACACACATGAATTTGCAAACAAGATTACTGAAGACTGTCACATTTGTCAAATTATCTCCCTTACAGCTGTATGGGAGATCATTTACTATACAGCAGTATGGTAAATTCAGAGAAAACTTTCATGAATGTAGTTCATAGGACCTTTACTTTTGAGCATGCACCATTAACTAGTCTGTGGAAGTTAAGAAGTTTAGCAAGCTGTAGAAGGCATTGTCGCAGGCCTCTGCTTTTGTGAAAGCCAGATAACACTAGGACTATTGCATGTATGCTTGAAAGCTTATTACTCTCTCTTCTGTATTCTGCATTTGCTGTACATAACTGCACTAACACTACGGTCCATACATTGAAAGCAACGCTGTGCAGGCTACGCAAGTGTGGTCACAGAAATGTATCATTTTGAGTGTTTCATAGTGAAAGGGCCTTTCCTTTGCAATGCCTTTTACAGAACAGCTTCTTGAGTTAACATTACAAAATATGAAGTTAACATTACATCAAATCACATATTGTTTGCATGCCTTGAACTTCCAGCACATTACAAACAATGTTGTGCCTTGCAGCACACTGTGAAAGCTGTGCAATGAGTACAGTCATTGTCTACATGTTCCTATGGGACATTTGCTTCATATATTGTGAATGTAATGAATGTATGAAGCGAACATAGCACTAAAGTGCCTAGTGCATACAATTTCTTTCTGTCATGTACAATGGACTAAGTTTTGGTAATGAATGCAGATAAGTGTGGGAAGTTGCTCTAGCCTCCACAGTACTGCCTCCCATATATGAAACAAAGTGCAGCATCACATATAGCTGAGGCAATTGGCCATGCTGAACATTTCACTGAACAAACTTTCTACACCTGCTATATCATGAACTACGCATTTGGCTTCCTGCTTATATACATAAAACAGCGTTCACTGCTAAGAATCAGGTGACTATATATGTCACGAAGCACTTTGAGCAGTAAGCGTTCGCGACTAGAACGTCGGAGCAGAGAGAGGTAGTGTAGCTGATCGAGCACGCACCGAAACAAGGTTTTTCTCTCTCGTCGTCACTGTCTCTCTCCTAGCCACAGCCCCACTGCTTGTCTTACAGTACATTATATATATATATATATATATATATACTCATCTGATTCTTAGCAGCCAACACTGTAACTGCACAGTCATGGCAGGCACACCCTTTGTAAAAACTTTCAAATCACAGCATGACCGAACTGATTGGACTGGGTGCCCTGCTGATATGAGCACCCCAGATTGTGGGTGACAGTGCTCCTCGTCTTTCTTATTACTTCGCACAGTGCCAGGTGTACTACAACCGTCCTTCAACAGTTGTCGCTCATAAAGTGGCCTCAAACTTTTCGCAATACCTGTGCTGCACATCGTTTGCATAGCATTTGAGCACAACTGGCAAGCAACCACGCATATACAAGAACCACCTGCTGCACTGAGAAGGGATTGACAACCAGTGTAAAGTCTAAAAATGCCTTTCATCCCTTCATATCAGAACCAGAGGAGAAAGTCATGTTTGTTACCTTGCAGTAAAATTTGATTTTCATCACAACCTAGTGACACCGCAAGTTCAGAAATGAAGCTGCTGAAACGTTAGCCACATGCAAGATGCAGAAGGCACAAAGCAAGACCGCTAATACGGCCCTCAGCCACCACTGCATTGTCAAACCTCACTATGAAACCACAATCGAAGCACAAAGGCTGTTTTAATATGTAGGATCCCTTACTTGCGTGTCCTCTAATGCCCAAACTATGACAAAACCATGTTAAAAAGGTGGACGGCAGCTCTGCACTAAGCAGTTACACGTGCACGAGCTCTTTGTTCACCTTGGTAAAAAATGCAAGCCTGACTACAGGACAACCAGCGGAGGAAGGAAAAGAATTGCTGAGTTCTACCTACAGTACTCAGCCAGTATCAGCAGACCGAAAATACTTGCAGTTAGCCTCATGTATAACGTGAGGTGGTGCCAGGTGGGGCACTTTGGCAAGAAAGAAGCACCAAAGGAGGGATGACACAATCCTCCACAGTCGAACTCCCAGGCACCGTGTCTTCAGCCATCTCATGAAAAGTTGCATAAACACTACTTGGTTCCTTGCAACGAAAAGCAGGTATCACTGCATAGTTTTAACAAGACAGAGCTAAAAAGGATGAACATTTTAAATTATGGGGGTTGCCATACTAAGGATATAGATTCGCTCTAATTGACGCTGTAGTGGGTGGGAACCCAGATTAATTTTGGACAACAAGCGTTCTTTAATGCGCACCTAAATCTAGGCATGTGGGCACTTATGCATTCTGCTGCCCATCAGAATGCGGCCACTGCGGCTGGGAATCCTTGACCTCATGTTCAGCAGCGGCCATTGGTGGTGGATAGCTGAGAAAAATCATCACACATACACACACAGTGTGACGTGTAAACTAAAAGCTAAATTAAATGGACGTTTAGGAGGCAGATGGGTAGGATATAGATACTACGAAAGGCTGGCAACACAGGCAAGTAAAACATGCATGCTCCTGTAGATCAGCACATTTCGCACCCACATTTCGCATTTTAGCATAAACTGCTAAAACTAGGCCAAACGTGAAAAGTATGCACAAATGATTGTGCTTCAGCAAGCATGTTTTAACTGCTTCTCTTTTACCTTGATTACTTTTTGTCAGCTTGTTTCCTATGCACTTCAACTCTTAAATGTGAATGAAATGCTATAGTTATTTTGTGCATCATACTGTATGTGTCTGTGGTAATCTTTAATAGCTCTGCATCATGTTAATACTGTGCGGTGCAACTTGCCTTCCACAATGTTGCACCTTGGTGGCTATGCTCCCAAACAAGCTCCCATGATGCTCCCACATGATGCTGCACTACAGAACACTTGGAAAGGAAACACTCGCTCTGTACAAGAGGAAAAGCTCTCATGACAGAACAATGTAAAAGAAAGCAAACAATGAGCATGCCTTGCATAGTTTGAATAACAGCTCTCTTGTACGCCCTAGCACAGTACGCTCGATAAATCACTTTCGGGGATGTCACCTTCAGTGAGCCCTCATTGGCTAAGCCAGCAGAATTGGAGTCATAAAAACAAAGGCCTCACCTCCAGCAAAGTCGTTTCCAAGCAGCATAGTACTTGAATACCTCGACAGGATGCCTGTCACTCTGGTGAGCCATCTTGCTTGTCATCACATCAAGCAATAAGATAAAGCATGCGATCACAAGTGGTCAATCAAATGAAGATATAACAACCCCTCCCCCTTTTTTCCTGGCACCTAGTTGGCCGGTTAGCCAGTTTTTGTAAATGATGACATTTTAACAAAATAGACAGAAACATGACCTAGATAAGAAACCCAGAACATGGGAGGTGGAAGCAATGTGTGCATTCGTACATATCTGCTTTTTCTTTTTTTGGTGTGTGGGCTTTGACAAACACAACTGAAGAAGAAGAATCAAGACACAATGCCAGTCGGTGACGAAATAGAAATCGTGTCACACATTAGGAACACATTAACCTACCTAAAGCAGGGTAACTCTGAGAAATACATGCTCCGAGGGCTAAATATCACCACGCAGCATGGGTGACCATACTGTGTGGGTACTGTGTGTGGGTACGGGTACTGTGCCCCGCATACCAGCACCTGTTGGCAAACGTTAGTTCCACCTACAGCAGGAATTGTTACCACAGCACAGTCGAAACATTTGATGTGTGTATCCCACTGCAATTGGCGTGAGCTGCGACTTGGTATACATTGGGAGCCATTTGCTCCATCATGGAATCACCAAGTTTCCCAAGGTGTGGCCAACAGGAGCATGGTATGGAAGAGTCTTTCCTTCTGTTTTTGCGCAGACATATTTGTCATTGTTCACTTATTTCACAAAGAAAAAAAATGATTTAAAAAAGAAACAGCATTTGTGATAGAGCTCTGCATCCTGCTTGCAATACTTGTAGTAAGTTTAAAAAGTGTCAGTATATAAAATAGGCGTATCATTTCACTATGTGTGATACGCATGTATATATTAAAAAAAAAAGGCAATGAGGTGCTTTGGTATGGGCAAGATTAGAGACGGTGACGCCCCCCATGTTGCTGCCTATATGTTGGTTGATGCCAGTTTGTCCAGGTTCTTTACTTCCTGAAGTTTCTGCAGGAAAGGGCAGAGAAGAGGTCAGCTCACAATTACTGGCAGAAACCTCATGCATTCTTTTGATAAGTGCTGGATTAGGGGCTAGTCGCAATGCACCAGCACTGCCATTTACATTATAAGGGATGGCATAGCGGATATGGCTTCGGACAGATCATAACCACATAGGTATGTGAACATGCTTCTGAGATCTGAGTCTTTTTGACATGCTGTGTGCTAGCAGCACGAGCAGCACGTCAAGTGTACCACAATCACACGTAAGAGTAAAGCCACTTCCAAAGAAGAGATACAGTCGACCACCTTTAATTCGACCCTGACGGGACCGATCAAATTGATCGAATTATCTGGTGGGTTGAATGAAAATAGATGCATAAGAAATGCCAAAAGACACTGCGAATTAATTGGCAGTAGTTGCCCGATTCTAACATGCCCCAAAATCAAAGCATGCCAATTTTATATGTGTACAAAGTAGGAAACTAAATAGAAATGAGATTAAAACTTCTAAACAAAGCAGAAATCTCATGCGGACTTGATTCTAGAAATATTGTTGCAGAATGGCGGCCAAATTTTTGAAGTCAGCTTCGCCACATGGTGTCTTAAAATCAGCTTCGCCGCAAAACCACCGTGTTATGCGGTAAAGCGTACAAACGTTGCGAAGGTGGTTTTGGGTTTGTCAGATTGCACCACTGCAAGCAAGTTTCGGCCCAATATTTTTTTTAAGGAAATGTGCACCTGTTACAATCGGGTCGATGCAATAATCATATAATTGCGAGCTATGGTTATTGATCGAAAATTTTCCTAGGGCAGGCTAAAATGGGCATTTTTACAAGTGATGATGTGTGTTCCATGCATTCACTGCCTTCTAAGCTCTGCCGAAACAGATGCTGCCACTAAAGGGGGGTCGCTACTGGGGTCACCATAGGATTCAGGCATATGTGCGTGCTGACTAGTGAAGTTCGAATTATCTGGCAAAGGTTAATTTTAAGATCAATATAACAAATTTTTGGGCACATAAAAATGCATGGGCAGGGACCTTCGGCCGGATCGAAGTAACACAGAAATCAAATTACCTTAAGTGAAATTAACAGAAGTCTACTGTATAAGCTGGAAAGATGAATTACACTACCACCTCACTGATATGTTCACAGTTATAAAGATATCCCAGGGGTTATGTCATGGCAACCAACTTCTGGTAGATTATCCATAGACTGTATCGAGTTCACTGTCGACACTCAGTGACGTTCTGACAGATTTCATGTCAAGTTAGGTCGCACTAACAACATGATAGACATATAAGAAATTTTTCAGTGCAAATAAATTTACTGCACCGCTGCTTACTGCAGTGTCCCTACATCACAGGGAGTGTACATTCACTATTGGTGCATTATTGTAAAATCATGCAGCCTTACCATGAACGACGAAATTTCATTGGACACAGCTTCGATTTCTTGAGCTGTCTTGGGATCCTGGTAGAGGCATTGGATAAAATTTTTAAAAGGAAAAGAAAAAGAAAACCCAGTGTTAATGTCAACCAGTAAAATACTTGCTGCGAACATGTGCACCTGACAAGTACTACCACTGACACCAGAAGAACCTGATTCTACAGCTTATTTACCCCTGTTGAGTCAACAAGCTATACACACGTGAATGGCTTCGGATCACTGTATTATACTGAATGCTATGCAGGTAAGGGAGACAGGTATCAACAGCTCTCTCAGTAAAAGCAGGGCTTCTAATGTGTTCATTTGGCCCACAGACAGCATATTGCAGAGTATATTGTTCAACAGATTTTATATTTTGTTACATATTTGAAAATTGTGTGCAAATGAAATACAGCATATGTCTGGCTTTTGGGACTTTCTAGGAATAGCAAAGCCATTTGAAAAATTGGGCAGTCCGAAAAAACAAATGCATGCCTTTACTTTCCCTCACGGGCTCAAATTGCAACAGCCATGTCTGAAAAAGCTGCAGCTCTTTCAGTGCCACTGACATAGTGGTATGTTTTCAACAATTTCCAGTAGGATGTGAGCAGTTACACGAAGTTTGCAAGCTCAGACATAGTTCCGCCATCTGTTATATATTTCTACAAGCATTTTTCTCATCTCTGGGTTTGCTCAGTCTGTGACAGTGAGCCCTTTGCACTCTTAACATGATTCACTGCAATACATTGAGTACGCTTCACCGCGTAACAACGCTGTGATGCAGCGAAGCTGACTTTTGGTCATTGGCATATTAAACGCTTTAGGCTCATGCAGTGAAAGGAGACGGTGGGAGCACGTGTGTATAATTCAGGAACACATTTCATGTTCCAAGACAGTGGTCCCATTGCACTTTTTCTATGCTTCACCGGAATGCATTGTGTATGCATGACTGCGCAAGACTGCCATAATGCGACAAAGCTGACTTTCGGGAACCGGCATTATGCAATGTTTGACCCTTGCATTCTCTCTGTGCTTCAATGTCATCAGCGAGAATCACGAAGTCAGTGCCATTGCTGACCCCCCCCAGTTGCGAATCCTTCAAACGAAAAACATCGCACCGAGCAGCAGGAAGCTTGACAACGAACATCAAAGCAGGTAGGCCTAACGACAGCACAAAATGACTACCATGGCTGCCAGTGAATCGGCAAGCAACAGCACTGGTTCAAGGTTCTGAGATAATAAAAATGGTGGTGGTGGTAGTGGTGGCCTCAATTAAGCCATTTTTGGACCAGCAGATATGGCAAAAAGGTCAAAAAATCACCATATGGAATTTCAAATGTCGTCATACATTCGGTCTGTGGGGTACAGTCGCCCACTGATTTTTCGGACTGCTTCGCGGCACTGCCATTCTCTCCATAGACCACAATGTATAACAACTGCCGAAAGTTCAGACACCTTGCAACCTCTTGTCTGATTTTTCAGACACTCCTTAAGCCAACTCGATCGAGAGCACCATGCACCGACTCTGACTTGTGCATGGTTCGACATGCTGAACGTCATTTTTGTTTTAAACGGAGCTTTTTTGCTGCCCCACGAAGTGGTGCTACTGTAAATCCCCGCTCATCATCATCGTTTCTGCCTGGTTTGATAGAGTTGCTACAGCAGTTCCGGTCTCAGCTTAGTAAGCCATGTCAAGACAATCCAGCAGTTGATTTGTTTGTTTCTTCGTGCACGACGCTGCGAGTAGGCCACGTTTTTCATTTGTGCGACTGGTGTCGGCGTGACGGCGTGGTGGTGTTTGCTTTGTGTGCTGTGTCGAGGTTGCGGTGTCTAATGGTGTCGAGTGTCTAATGGTGCCGACAGTGCCCGCACAGACTGCGCTTGGGCATGCCGGCAAGTGGATGCTAGGAGGCCTAGGATATGTCGCCTCCCGATGTGCTCCCTACTGACGTCGAAAATGTTCTGTGGAGACCGGCACAGAGGTTGTATTGCAATTCCAGACACCGTCTCATTTGACAGTTTCACAGGTGCTGACACTGCTGTACTGACATACGCAGAACTCGACGACGGTGAGATCATTCGTCAGGTTTCTGCTGCACCGCCAGACGAGGACTCTGAGTTGGAAGATGACGCGCCATGTGCTACACTGCTGTTGCATGCCGAGCGTGTACAAGCAGTGACTGTGCTTTCAGTCGCCTATAGTGACCGTACGACCTTCTCAGAGATTCAGGTTTATCTGATTGCGTGTAAACAGAACAGCGTGCAACGGCGCATTCAGAATTTCTTCAAGCCTACTGCTGAGCCCGAATAAGTGCATGGAAATAAAGCATTTCTTTCTTTTTTCTTGTAATCTGCTTTTTCGGACACCTGTTTATTTGGACATTTCCGCAGTCTCCGTGAGGTCTGAATAAATGGTCGGTGACTGTACATGGTGGTCCCGGGAGCAAAGGCACCCAAATTTCAGGCACGTATAAAAATCGGATGTCTGAAAAATTGGTCGTTGACTGTATTTCTAATACTTTCATGCTTGCTAAACAAAAACATGATCAGTTCTTAAATATTCAAACTGACACGAATATTAGAAGCCAACAAAATATTGTTTGGTGTGTTCATGAGTGCCAAGTTTTTTGCATTTGAATGAACAGTGCCTATCGGAACTGTTCATTGTTATTGCTGTGTGGTAGGGGACACAATTATCTGCATTTTACCTATGAAATATGACTGCATGCCTGCACAAAAACAGTGCACACACAAAAAGAGCGCGCACACCAAACATGGTATGACACCTCAGTGCTGTGGTGTCACCTCTGCCTTTGTCCTTATTCTTGTGTGTGCAGTGTTTTTCATTTGTCACGGTTGCACCAACAATCCTGAGCCTGTGCTCTACAATTCAGTACTGCTCTGATGACATAAAATAATGCACATGTTAGCAAGGCCAGATGGCAAGTTTGAGTTGTTTATTCAATAATAATTTAAAGCCATACTCCAAATATTTGATATTCACACATATTGCCACATATTACCATGTTTAGGTGCAGTACTTGACTATCATCTCCTTAACAGATTACAACTACATGTCATGCGTAGTGATCTTGGGTGAAAAAAGTAATTGCCATTTGGTGAAAAAGAACAATGCTGTGGCGCTGTCTATCAGATGGTGAAACATGAGGCATGCTATGTCCATTGGCGTCACATGCGTGCTTGTTCACTTGATGTGCAGTAGTCTTTTTTTTACATATGGCATACTTGAGTGGTCATTTTCTGGCAGTGCTCTCATGGTTGTGTAACAGAATGATGCTGTAATACATGGACAACTGACTTTGGCAGCATTATTATAGGAGCGTGCTTATTGCTACGATAAAGTCCCACTGCTTTGTTGAGCTACCTTCGAACCTTCGCAGGAGTGCAAGGAAATGTCTAGTCAAATATGCCAGTACATTAGAACCCCTCTGTTACATTCCTCACTGCTGCGTTTTCCCGGCTGCTACGTCGTTTTAATCCGGTCCCGGCATAGCTTCCATAGAATACAATGTATAAGGAACCCCGCTGTTACGTAGTAGCTGTGAAAATGTTCCCGCATGATGCGTCGCCACTCGAACCCGCCTGGGCTAAAGTAGGCAACGCGCTCCAACCGCCATTTTGGCTTTTGACGAGTTTTGACCGGGCTTGGCCATGGCTGCAAGAAGCCGCACGCCAGTTCGAGAGGCCGCTACTAAGTGGTCATTCGTGAAAAATGCTCACTATCATCCCTGTGATTACGGTCACCGCATGGTTTGTTGGACGAGTCAACTCACGGAGGAAGGAAATTCAGGAGAGGCCCTGACGTCACTCTTTGTGAAGCTATAGCTAAAGGGAAGCCGGAAGTTGGCGTTGCTCCGCCTACCGGGCCATCTCTCCTCTCTTGTTTACATTTCTCGCGAAACCACGCCGCGCTGCGCGCAACCGGGCTGCTCGGACGCGCGCGCTCCGCAGCAAGACTAAACAATCGTTACCACGTTAGCATGATTACACCAAAGAGGGCAAAATTTCCCGCGGATATTCCTTCATCCGTTGCCATTGCCGTGGCGCGGTGACAACGAGGAGCACGAGCCGCATGATGCCAGGGAGTTGCCAAATCCTAGCTTTGGAGAAGCAGTCGCGGCTCTGGACCCCCTCCGCAGGTACGTCGCACCTCACAGTGACGCTGACAGTAATGCGGCCTTCCAGGCTATTGAGAAACGTGTGGTGATTTCTAGCGAGCGAAAGAAACTGCAAACCACCATTCAACACTTTTTTAAGTCCTAAGCGCACTCTGTGGAAATAAATTGTCTATAGTTGAAGCTGCACTTTTTTCATTAATTTTTAGAGCTTTCCTCACTGTTGCGTTTTCCCGGCTGTTACATTTTTTTTCCTCGGTCCGGTGAAAAACGTATGAACGGGGTTTCCCTGTATTCAAATGACTATTGTGGCCACCTTGGCGAAGTGCCTACATTTATTAGACTTGGCCTAGGCTATCATAGCTGGGCTAGTAGGCATTTGGTTCCACCCCTATTTCTTTTCTTTTTCATTCTTTTTATTCTCTTTAAGGAAGCATTTTCCTGTTCTTGAAGCCAATTGTAGCAACGCCTGCACAAGGGTATGCAGTGTATGCACCCACCTTCTCACGGGGACAACAGGACGAGAAGGAATCGTCAAGAGAGCTGTCAGCTGCCGAGGAGTCGCAGAACGAGAGGTCCTCGGCCAGCGCATTGGCCTCGAAGGGGCACAGGTAGCCGTCCGCACCCTTGGCCCGCCTCCAGCGCAGTGGACTCTTTTTGGCCGCCTGTGAACATCAGTGTGGGAGGTGGAGCATTAACCCTGTCCACAATCGCAAGCCACAATCATGGACTGCGTGGTTTTTGCATGTGGCCTTCACACAGAGTGTAAGCCACTTGACACATGACAGTGCACGTGAAATAAGAGCATTTATTCCCAGAAGTTATTCACAGGAACTACAAGTATGCCTCTATACGGACAGTGGAAGTATTTTCCTTTAGTCTACAAAGACCTGCACATCTTAGGGTCACTCAAGAAACATTCTTGGTGTGAAGACGCTTTGAATGAAGCACACGGGCACATGTCTTTACTGGATATATGTTTATAATCAGTGCTGTCATTACAATAGTCCATGTTGCTGTTAATCTCGAACAAAACAGTCAAAAAATGTCATTCCCATGAGAGACCACAGAGACCAGCAGCCATGATTCAAATTTGGAAGGTTCACCGGAAACATGCAATGTCTACAAAACATCTTCAAGTGGGAACAGACTACAATCAAATCCCTGCATAATGAACAAGGCTGTAGACAAATTTCCAGCAGAGAAAAGTTTTTTTCATTTCCTGTCATTGTCCCCAGAACTTATGCATCAAAGTTACGCCCACAACAAAGTATGTGACGGGTGAATTTTTGCTTCCCACGAAATTTGCAGGGAGCAAGCATGGACATCACCACCCCTGAGAAAGAAACCAAGAAGTCCTGTTGCTAAGAAAATGTGTGTGTGTGTGTGTGTGTGATAACTTTATTTGGAATCCGGCGATTGGGAGGCCCAGGCCTGGGGCCGCCTAGATGGCCACTGGGAGCTGCTGCTCCCATGCGGCTTCCTTGGCTCGCTGGACGGCCCAAAGTTGGTCTTGGAGTTCTGAGCTGAGCAGCACGGCCGACCACCGCACCCGTAGATTTTCTGGGGAGACTGCCATTTTATTTTGGTATATTTCACATCCCCACAACATGTGTTGAAGGGTGGCTCTAACAGACTTGCATAGCTTGCACATATTGCTCTCGTATATATATTGGGGTAGAAAGTTTTTCGTTGCACGGGACTCGTATAAGTTTCTGTTTGTAGTCGCCTCCAAGTAACGGACTCAGCTCTGTTCAGTTTAGTGTGAGGCGGTGGTAATACCCGCCTCCGATTTTGATAGAATTTGGTAATATCACTAAATCTTGTTAATACATCTTTTTCTCTCCAGATTTCCTCCTCCGCATTCTCCTGACCGATGGAAGTCACTCTTTGCTCAGCTCGGCGAGTAAGACCTCAAGCTTCGCGGTGTGCTACCTCGTTGAGGTTGACTGCGGAAATGTCTGGAGTCGTATGCGCTGGGAACCAGATCAATTGCCTGCCGTTCTTCTCTGCATTGGAGAACTTTGCTTCATTGACTCTGATGATGTGCCATGCCTCAGGAGAGATCCTACCTTTTGCATAATTTCTAATGGCCGCTTGAGAATCGCTAATGATGTACTGAGCATTCGTGGAGACCAATGCTAGTGCAATGGCTACCTCCTCTGCGGTCTCGGAATGTTTGGTATTAGAGAGTTTTAGAATAGGGGCCCCAAACGTTTTGGGGCCCCAAAGAAATAGCGTCGAAGCCACTGCGCATGCGCAAGACGCAAACTGACTTTGGGTTTTGCGTTGGGAACACTATTTCACCGATTTAGCGGGAGCCCAAATGGCGGCCCCAAAAGTTTTGCGTCGGCAAACATGGCGGCACCCATCGAAACGACGGCTGTAGCCTAGCACCAAAGTGGGTTCGATTCGTGGTAACGCGTGAAGTTCGCAAGCTAGGAGAAGTGACTGCGGTTATCGCTTTCTCTCAACTAGCGTGTGTTATGAAGATTGACTCATTAGACGCCGCTAATTTTGAATTCGATTGTGGATTTTATGGCTCGTAGGCCTACCTAACACGGCTAAGCTTGGCTGGCGAAGGCTAGTAAAGTTGGTTTGCTCAGAACTAAGCGCAAATAATTGTTTGCTGCTAATAGAATAACCTCTAAATTGGAATTAAATGCGAATACACGAAATTCAAAATTATTATTCCTATCATAAAATGGTATATATTATTTAATTATTTCTAATAGCTTTTCTTTGACGCCGTAGTGGCGCTGTCAGCGCAAGACGCTATCCGCAGACGTAAAACCCAATTCTAAAACTTTCCCTCCTACGTGCCCCAACGCTAACACCCGCAAAGCTCTTTGGGGCCCCAAACTATTGGGGCCCCTATTCTAAAACTCTCTATTAAATGATACGCTTGTAAGGAGTTTTTGGGTGTGATCTACGATTACTGCTACATAGCTATTTCTGTCTGGGTATTCAGCCGCATCTAAGAAGGTTGCTCTGTCGTCTGACCCAAAGCTTCGGATAATTTTCTCTGCTCTACTCTTGCGTCTGCCGTCGTTGTAACCTGGATGCATGTTCTTGGGTATATCTGGTACTAGGAGTTTGTCACGAATTTGTCTCGTTATCGTGCTCTTTTCCCCGTATAGATTGTGATAATTCATTCCTAGTTTGCTTAGTATATGCCATCCCGTTTTGGTTTTGGTTAGTCGCTCTGCTTGAGATGTTTTTTGTGCTTCTAAGAGTTCGTCCAGTGTGTTGTGGAGTCCTAACTTTAGCAAGAGATCCGTGCTCGTACTGATGGGAACCCCTAGCGCTAGTTTGTATGCTTTTTTTATCATGTTGTTAATTTTACGCTTTTCAGCTGCAAACCAATTGTGGAAGGCTGCTATGTATGTGATCTGACTGATTACGAATGATTGTATCAGCCGTATCATACTTTCTTCCTTCATACCTTGGTGCTTGTTAGTAATTCGTTTGATTAATCTCATGGTGTTTGTTACCTTTGTGTCTAACTTCTTTACGGTTTCCCTATTTGTGCCTTTGTTCTCGATTACCAGACCCAGCACTTTGAGCTGGTTGACTATTGGGATATTCCGCCCGTTCTTGGTGTGCAGCTTGATTTCCTCATGAGCCTTGTTTCTGTCGTATCCTTTGGGAGGCCTGCCTCTAAGTGTGGGGCGGTACAATAGAAGTTCAGATTTCTCTGCAGAGCATGTGAGGCCTGTTCCTATGAGGTGTTCCTCTACTGTGTTAATTGCTGTCTGGAGTCGTTGTTCTATTGATCCGTCGCTGCCATCACAGGTCCAGATAGTAATATCGTCCGCGTAGATTATGTGATTCAGGGACTCGATGTGATTTAATTTTTCGGGGAGTCCCATCAAGACGAGATTAAACAGCATCGGCGAGATGACAGCGCCTTGCGGCGTGCCGGCCCCCCCTATGTCGATCTCGGGCGACTTGAGCCCTCCGACGGAGATGACTGCTTTCCTATCTGATAGGAAGCTCTTGATGTAGTTATACGTCCGTTGCCCTAGTCCTAGTCGTTCGATGTTTTCCAATATGGTTGCGTGGTTGGCATTATCGAAAGCTTGTTTAAGATCAAGGCCCAAGATGGCCCTTGTCGAGCGCGTGTTATAATCGATTCTCTGATGCTTAAGTTGGAGCATCGCATCTTGTGTCGAAAGATTTTTGCGAAATCCTATCATTGTATCTGGGTATATGGTATTATCCTCTAAGAAGTTGTCTACTTTGTTTAAAATTACATGTTCCAAGAAAATGTTGGCACCAAAATAAAAAGCAAGCATCCAATGTTTTTAAAAACCTTCACAGACAGTGATGGCAACAACCATGCAACAGCCAGTGTCACCAGCACCAATGTCATTGTTATCACAAGACTGCAAAAGGACTTGCTTAGCAGTCAACAATACACATCGCTCTCATTACAAAAGCTCATACATAGGTGGTGACAATGAGGTGCTGCTTTCCTTGTGAAAGCTCAAATAAAAGATCATTCAGATATGTTATTTTACATTGCCAGAACCCCCGCAATCATCGAGGCTGACTCCCACATTCTTGTTAGTGAAAAAATAAGCAGTGATGGAACCATGAGAAGCATTCTCCATAATTTTGCAAGGTTGGTTGTGCTGATCCAGTATTGCAGTGCTGCGCACGGAGCCAGTGTGTCGTCATGATTACAATTCTCACAAATTGGTGCGACTGTGCTGGGGACTCCTTTGCCGTGATGGCAGTGGCCAACCAGATCTTAAGTATTGCATGGTTATTCAAGGCATTAAAAGGCCCCTTGCCAGTTCAGCCACTTTAAATAGACAAGAGCAGTATATACAATGCATGCTGACAATAATGTCTGCAAAGTATAACGCTAAACACTGCAAAAACAGTTGACATTTCATTCGCATTGCTGAAATGTCACTCACCGTGATATGTGACTTCGAAAATGATTCAAGGCTACAGCAGTTATCGGTTTGATATGTTGCTTCACTAGAAGATTTAAAGTTTAGAGAAATAATAAAACTTACAAACCAAAGGTCTGCAAGTGTTTTTTTTATTACTCCGTGCTGTGGAATGAGGGACATACTAGGATTTATAGTCTGCTTGTTCCCATGTCGTGCAGTCATGCACGCATAAAATGTAACTATCTGCCGTTTTCTACTGGGTTCCAGGGTGCAATCATGCTATTTGATCCACTTGCACCTGCCTCAGTGCTCATGTGGCACTGAGTTATCGTAACGCTAGTCAGGTGTTCTCGTGTATAGCACGCAAAATCACGCCCTGTGAGAAACAAGATAAACACAACAGCTTGCATGCGAGACCATCACTAGAAGAGTGCCTTGCAGCAAAAATGCAAAAGAAAAAAAAGAGAGAGGGAAGGCAGGGCCCTGACGTATGTCATGCGATCCTACGGCTCTGGTACAAGAGAACACAGGAAAGGAATTTCGCTTGAGGAGGCTAGACAGGGGGAAAGTGGAGAGAGCGTCTATGTTGGCAGTGAAGCTTGCCTCCTGAAATCATGGGTTCGTAGCACTTTGAATGTTTCTAAATCTGTTATTAATTCACCAGTTTGAAAGATTACTGCGATATAATGCTCCCAAGAGGGCATGTGACAACTTCCAGCATATAACCAAAATTTGTTATGTGGTCCTTTAAGGAGATGACTGAGAGGTTACCGAGGCAGGTGATGTTTACCACTGTGCAATTGCAGTTTCAACAGCAGTTTTACATATATATAGGCAAAATTTCTGATACAAGTACTGCGTTAAATTGTTTCGTACATGCGGTTCTAGTTGCCTTCATGAGTTACATGAGTACCCTGGTTTCCATCATTTGGCTGCACTGCACAAGCAAACCAGCTTTGGGGATATGTGCCACGCCACCACCAGTGCATTTCTATCGTAAATCTCACATGAATGTGCCCCGCATGTCTGTTACAGCACGCTGTTTAAACGGCCAATCGTTATGTGCTAGCAATAAGTTTACCAGGTTTATGCAGCTAGATCCGAAAGTGGCTCTTAATTTGCAGAACATCAGAGTCCATTCACACAAGCGTTGCAAACCACTAAGCAAGCACAAATTAAATGGTCCCACAAATTGCACAGTAATGAGTCTTGGACATCGTTGCTATAATTGTCCCTCTGCAAAGACTACTGAAGTATTGATGTGGCGGGTGCTGGATTTCTTAAATCCAAACTACAATTGACAAATCCTGGATTTGTTTTGCCCACTCGCCCATCTCTAAAATGTTCCTTGAGAAACTCAAGCTGGGATAAAGTCAAGCCTGGCACCTAGACATCTTCTGTTCAGCATCCCATGCCCAGAGTCACCGAATGAAAAGATTGCGTGTCATCGACGTTTTCTTGTAGAATGTCTATTGGAAGTTCTTTTGCATTCTTGAAGCAAAGTGGCGATCTGCTCTTGCCAATAAAGAACAGCTACAGTTTGCACTAGCAGTGGTGGAACATCTATTTCACCTTTCAGCACAGGCAAAAAGCCAATTTGGCGCAGCAGCAAGCATTCTTGGCATAGGATTCACGCACATATGCTTACCATATACCATGCAGATTTTAACTGATATAGTCGATAAGTTGTAGAGACAGGTTCGTGTGAGGCTTGCCCTACGAGCACGTTCAGAAAAGAATGCAACACTCCTCCACACTGCGGCGCACAGACGGCACTAAGGCCGGGTTGGAGGTTGGTAAGGCCGGAGAAACTTGCTTACAGTAGGCTCATGGGGCTCAAACGCGGCTAATAACGAGCGAGATTAGATTCGGAGCTCAAACTGACAAGTTTATCAAACTTATTTACATTAGTAGTCAGACTTGTCGTTACTGCTGAAACACACATGAGAACAGCAATTAGGTGGCTGTTGCTTAGATTACTTTCTGTTGCAGCTTCTGTTTTCTTTGTCAGATGCCCTGCAAGCGCGACACAAAGGGCGAGCGCTAAACCCTATTCTAAAACCCGTCGCTCCTGTGTGATGGAAAAGCTGTGTGTGCAAAGCTCTTGAGGGCCGCAAAGTTGGGGGCCCCCACTCGAACGCTCTCTATTCTGGCACATACCAAGTTAATGAAATGACCATGAGAGAACCGGGACGTAGGCGGCTAGATAGATACGTAGATAGATACGGTCAAAGTGTCTTTGGTTCACAATAAAATGCTTCGCATTTAAAGATGCCTCAGTGCAGAGCTTGGGTTGGGAGAAGTTATCTAGGAGGTGTTGATCGGAACCAGTCCCCTTACACTCTAAGCATATTTTCAGTTGTGCTTCATTCAAACCAGTGGCCGAGCAATTCGCTGTTCGCATTTCATCTGACGCTGGTAGCACACTGGAACCGGTGCGGAGCTCGTTCAGCGAGCTGTCCGACACTCACAGCCAGTTCTTTTTCAACACAGCTTGGTAGCCGTAATTTTATGCCCTAATTTGTTAAACAAAAAGATTGAACCAAAATAAATGCTTGTATCAATTTTGCTGAGCACACTGCTCTTACCAGTGAGCATCCAAATGTTTGAGATATTTCCTGCTCTAGTGGGCTTAAAGACTAGCAGAACTATATGCCAGACTCGTTGCAGACTACACAGGAAACAAGTTTAAATTCCAAGGTTAACATGCACAATCGGCTACAGTAACTCAGCTCATAAAGTTGTTGCTTGTGCTTTAGAAGTGCTACTGCAAAACGTGAGTCAAGAGGATACGACTAAGCTGACAGTTTATGATTTCAATAGAGCTTGAAAAATGTGGAAAAGTGAAGAGACGAAAGCCCACTGATCAACTCTGTTGATTAATAAATGACAATAAAATGCTAAAAAATTGGCGGACTTCACCTCTACATATTTAAGTCTCTGAGAACGTTGGAAAATGGGCTGAAAATACCACTTTCACTGCCAGATTACAATGTTTCAATGAATTTCAATGAACCACCAATACACAATGAAAAAGCTTACGTTTAACCCTGGAATGTGACATCTTTCCTCTGACAAGCTCCGCAGGACTATACAGGTTCGATAAACACCGAAATAAGGTGCCAGCAAGACAGTACAGCGGCATTACATTGTACGTCCATCGGAGCGAAATGTGCGAATGATGAACCGGACGACTCTGACGAGCGTGTACTTCCTTCTATGATGACCATGATGTTAGCGTGCAGCTGGTTTTGATTTCAGTTTTGCTAGCTGTGAAGCATCGACGGAAGGAGGGTTTCGCTCTTATGCATGCTTTGGCGCAGGCTCGGTGCAAGATGGCGCAAAGGCCAGCTCTCGGCGCAGTTTGGCACAATTGCCGCACCCGTTCCACCACCGACTAGCCAGTCACAGTTACAGCAAACTAACCTGAGACATTTACCTTGCTTATTCTTCCTCTGTGGCATGTACCTCCCTTCAGATGCCATGTCTTGTTTGGCAGCATCTGCCATACGAGTGCCATTTCATTGGCACTGAATATTTTTCACGGCACAGGAAGTGACCAAACCTGAGTTAGAAGAAGCACACTTGTAGGGACGTGGTGTGGCATTCGATATATGAGACGTGCCGGTGAACAAAAGTTCAATACACGCATACAAAAGCAGTGCACTTTAGCATGGAATTCCGAATGTGATGTTATGATCGTCCAATACATTTCATATATCCAAGATAGACTGTAATCAGGCAGTCCAAAGAAGAAAATTTTACTGCAATATCAGTTTTGTCATTGCTATAACCAGCGGTGGAAAAAAAGTTATTTAGAGAATTTAAATCTGTGTTATGCTTCCCCAAAATTAACAGCTGAAATTTTGTGATGTTTGAGGCTGCAAGTGCGCTTAGCGTTCGCCTGTCACACAGTACAAATGGTGCTGTGTGTCCCCTCGTGAAGTGCATAAGTTGCATGTGCAATCATAACTCCGCAATAGTGCCAGTTTAAGCTATGGTGTACAAACTCAGCTTACAGCTTTCTGCCCACACATGAGCTTGCGCTATTACTGTATTTACTTACTGTATTTACTGTATTTACGCGGGTTAAATTTCCTGAAAAAAAAAAACTTCTTTTTTTCATCCCGCGTTTGCTGTGGGATGACAACAGGTCAACAAATAGGCGGCTGTTGCTGTAACAGTGGGCTCCTTAGATCTTCCACTTCTGGCTACACGCGGGCTGCCAGAGCCAGCCAGAGCGTGTTCATTTTTCTTGTGTTGCTCCGCCCACCGTGCCATGCACTTCCGCCGGGCGTTCGTTTTGTTCGGGCTGGATGGTTCTGGCTACCTGCGGGTTGCCAGAACCTGCCCGGACGATTTTGGTCTGGCTGCTCTCGGGAAGTTCTCTGGCTAGCAGACGACTAAAAGAGGCAATGGGCGCTTGCCACCATCTTTGCGGGGCCTTCACGGATTGCAACGCGGGCACTTGAAGACTAAATTTACCTCGCCCAGCCAACTGTCTACAATCATCTTCGGATTTCCTTACTTCTAGAGGTATCTTTTTAGGTGCTAATGCACTGTTCCGCATTGCGAAGCGGTGTGATACGAGCAGTGGTGAACCGTTTGAAGCTTTTGTTGTGTATGTGTGTGTGTGTCCAAGGCTTCTTCGCGGCGGTGATCAGCGCGCCGCGCTCTCAATCGTGCATGTTATTTGCATCGTGTTCCACGCAAAATGTAGACGCTCATTCACGCATATTGTGGTACATTTTCGGTTCGTCTTTCTTTGGTGGTGTTCCTTTTCACATATCTTGCGTATGTATGCGGAGATATTTCCTTTTTCTGCAGTTAGCGATGGCGTTGCAGCTAGCCCGTGTTTGCTTCGTCTCTCCGTGGTATGCTTGGGTGGCAGCTCGAAACCAATATGTGTCCGAACTGCGGGCCGTTGATCTAAGAATACACTGATTGCACTGGGTACATTAGACACGCGTACATTCGCTTATTGCTCTCATGATCGCGACCAATGTTGTTTTACGTGTGAAACTTTTCGCTGGTCACAGGCGGCATGCATTTTCACGCACCAGTCGCGTCCCCAGCTCCTTAGGATCAAAATGAGAAGCACCATCAGCGATGACAAACTTTCTGAAATTGAAGCCCAAGCAGGTCGGCACGAAATTTAGGCCATAGAAGACATAATCCTGCTTTTTCATGTCTTGTGAAGTGATGACACAGCACCAACTCATCAATGTCGCCGGTGGGCGACGTGACTGCTGCAAGCAGGGATCCTCGAGCTATCGCTTTCGAGGATACAATCACTTACGCACAATTTCGAGTCTTGTCACTGGACGTGTCGGAGGCCATCTGTTACGCTGCACAAGGTGAAGTTGGCCCAGTGCACATCCTGTGCCAAGTCGCGCGAAATCGCACAAAAGTGATCGTATTCTTGAATGCAACTATATACAGTGAACTCTCGTTAAACGGAACCTCAAGGGACCAGGAAAATATGTTCCGTTTATCAGGAGTTTCGTTTAGAGAGAGAAGGTTCAGAATTTCGCAATCCATTCCAGACTGCTTGGTCCCGACGAGGCAGGCGTGCGCGTAATTGGAAGCCTCCGCTGAAGCGGATCTCAGATGCAAAACCTAGGTATTAAAGAGGACGGTACCCTATGGGCACAAACTTTATTGCACAAAAGCGGTAAGCAATGAACTTTTTCTCAGAGCACTACTAAAATTTCATATTCAATATTTTTCAATGTAAGGGCATTGTGAGGTCGCTTCTGCGCTGCCATCAGGTGCTGACTTCGGGACGAAATGTCGCAGACGACGCTAAACAGCGGATGTAAGGCTTAAGCCTAACAACAGCAAGCACACCGTGACAGAAAGCAAGCGATGCGGTTACAGTGTGCGAGAAAACCGGAAACGTCCAAAGACAGAAACCAAGTAGTAGTGGGGAGACAGTGATGCCTACCGTGATGGGGCTCTGCGTGAACGTCAAATTGCGGTTTCGAGTCTATTTTCGGTTCCGTTTATATGGTGGTCTGAAAATTCGAGTTCCGATTAACGGGATTTTTTTTACATTGCCTTAATACAAAACCAACCAACTGCGAGGTGTTTGTTTCGTTTAAGCGTTGATTCCGTTTAACCGATTTCCGTTTATCGAGATTCTACTGTATTTTCAAGCTGGCAACGCATAAATGGGCCGACTACGGCGAGCGCACGCCAGCCTCGGCGCGCGCTGCCATGCTGGTAGCATGTTTACATTTGGCCAGCTATCCCGGCGTTCGATTTTGCAAACTTCGGGCAGGTTCGGGTTGTCTTGGGATCCCAGCCCACGTGACTTCCTATCAGGACCGGAACTAGCTGGCTGCAATGTGGCTGCCAGCAGGCTGTCAGAACTCCGAAAATTTAAGAGGCCCAGTGCTGGACACCAAAACAATATGGCAGCCGGTGGAGCAAGCAGAATGTGCCGAACACAATTTTTTTTTTTTGTTTCATGAGTACATCACGCGCATTGAAACAGTTTCTTCCATATCTTGTCACCCGCGCTAGTCTTCACTACTATCTTCATAAAGCATGCTTCTGCTATGGGTGGGCGAATATCTTAGCTGTGTTACAAGCATCGGTGTATGAATAGGGTACACTTCTAACGTATCAGTGTAAACGGGGCCACCATCGTTGCCGCTTGTGATATGTTGCGTGCCCACAAGTGCAGACGAGAAGAATCAAAAGGCACCCTTTTTGTTGTTGTTGACCGCAACCATTATAAAGCCTACAAATAATAAAGCTAAGGCAACTATGGTTGTAGCTTTTTTTTTTTTTCATGGAAGTGCAAAAAGTGATGAAAGGAATGAAATGGGGCATCTGATTATTAAGAATGTTTGGTGCGTGCAGACCGCTTGGTTTGTCTTGAAGAGTTATTCGCGTAGCATTCAACAGCATTTGACAGATGCTAAGCGCGATCATCATTAGCTAGACTTGGCACATGACATATCGCTGTGGCAAGTTTGGGGTGTGATCATTACAAGGCAAAGGAAACAAAATCGCATTTGGACGACAAAATTCAGGGGTACGATCACTACGCGAGTGCAATCATTATGCAAGTAAATAAGGTATATCTAGTAACATTCACAGGAACCTGGCAAGTGTCTGTGGTAGTTGACATCTGACTGCCCACCGACACAAGTCAGGTAAGCTTGTGGATGTGATCTCATGTTCATAATGGTCTAGTGGTATGTACTGGCAGGAACATTGAAAAGCAAGCTTGCAGACTTTTCTCGATGGCTTGCTGGCACGCACCTTGACCTTGGCAGCAGGCGACAGGGGCACGTGATCGGGGCTGGCCTGCAAGGCACGCTTGCGCTGCACAATGCGGGGTCCCAGCAGCTGCTTCAGCTGGAGCGATAGGTGGCGCCGTAGCAGTGTCTTGTTGCCTGGGATGCTAAGCACGGCCGCAAACACCTCCCATGTCATGCCATCCTCATAGATCTGCGGGGAGAGGCACAGATGGAAGGATGTTGATGGCCAAGATGTGGGTCTTGGCTAGGTGACATGAGCACATGAAAAGAACAAAGATGCAGCCTTCACTTCGGACTAAAAACTTAAATGTGCTTGTGTGTATTTGTGCATACGAAGTAACTGTGTGATTGGGTTTTGGTATGGGTATTTATTTTAATACAAAAATGTACACAGATTGCAGAAATTGTGATGAGGAAGGCGGGAAAAAGCTGAACGAACAGCAGTTTGACTGGCCCCACCTTTCCTGCTGTTTAACAACAATGCTAGCAGACTTCCATTAATATGACTCCAGTTACTTGGAATTTTTGGTTAATTAGGTCCTGACTAAGGATCCCAGCCAGCGCTTATGCATTTCTATGGGCCTGAATGCTTTTTATTTCAATCTTAAAATTGGCCTTCGCCACGTAATTCCAACTTGACTGGCTAGCATGCATGCGAGAAAACCCTACGGTGACGCTAAATGAACTGAAGACAGGTCACCTCCCAACGAAAACGCTTATTTTCAGCCGGCTCTAGGAAGATTTTCAAGCAATAATGTACCTAGCTCACTATGCCTCAGTATGGTACTTACACAACTCTAATCCACACCTCTTTTTTTTTCCCAAGAAAATTTGGTCAAAAATTGCTTGTGCAGTACTTCGGATACGAAACAAAAAGCGTGTTTGTGATCTTCATATGCTCTACTGCACAGCATGGTTGTACAGAAGCTAGGCTGACTTAAATACCTGTGCGGCAACGCTGACATCAGGAAACTGGCCACCACTGGACCCTTGCCCACTTACCTTCCAAAGAAGTTGCATTGCGACAGAACCCAGCTCACGATGACTGTCGACGGTAATGTGTTGGCATTGACTCCATCCAGCGACACAGCATAATGCCACCATCGAAACGAGTTTTGTATGAGTAGTGTACTCCAATGGGACTTCTATTTCAAGCTTCCCTAGGAACACTCGGCGCAATATAGCAGCACTGCCGCAAAGCCTGTGTGTGGCCTCTCAAATGCACAGTGCGCCGATGGGTGCGAACGCCGAGAAACACGCCACGCGAACAGCGCTGGAATAAGGGGGGGGGTGGCTCAGGGGGCTGCAGCCCAGGGCCTCACCTCGGGACAGCAGGAGAAGGGGGCCCATTTATTCTAACCTGCTTAGTATATGGAACCATGGGCAACGGAACTTCGAGCAACCTGTATGAAGCGACAAAACCAGAACGAGCAGACGGGGCTCCCCGCCTAATGTAGCAGCATGCGTTTAGCCGGATCATTTCGGGAGAGCTTGTCGAGCTGCAAGAACAGGAATCCCCCGCCACCCCGGCGGGGCCCTCTTTCTTACGAAGCGAGGTGCGTTTGCTTGGAACAGTTTTAGAGGTTTCCTGTCAGTCCGTCTGTCCAGTGCTGTCTGGAGAGGAGGGGCAAGGGGGAAACACCTAAAACATGTAATGTGGGATGAGGAACTAAATCTCCCTTGCCCCTCGTCACCATCATGCCACCCTCCACCTCTCAAATATTTCCACCGCTGTCCTTCTCATAGAAAGGATGTGCTACAGTACCCAACAGTGTCTCCCATTCGACTTTTCGTTACCGTGATGGTCATTTGGGCAGGGAAGGACGAGTACGATAGCAGATGATGATGAGTCTGATGGCAGAGTCTAGGCAGGAAAGGAAAGAAGACGTCACACATGCTTTTGTCTGCGTCCCGTGGGGCATGGGATGTTCACTGTGCGGGCTAGGGTTGTGGAAGAGTGAAGGGGGAAGTTGGAGAGCTGGACACAAAGGCCTGTCTCCAGGGCCCATTCCTGCCTAGTGGCTGCGCACCCTCGCGCGCGCTCGATGGAAAAAGTAAGTCAGACCTGCTGTTGAACTTTCAAGAAAGAAGTAGAAAAAGATGACTCAGAGGCGACGGAGGGCGCATAACTTTGCCTGCACTAGGAGTCGCCCTTTCCCCTTCGTTCTCGCGCTCGGCGTCGATGGGGCGAAAGAAAAATCAAGAACCTCCCAGAACAGATGATTGCTCTTAGCAAATAGGAAGACGAGACTGGAACGGGACAAGGAGTGAGTTTGCACGCAGAAGGAGGGAATTTGTACAAGGAAATCTATGCATATGTGAACGCCTGCTTTGGCGCTAGTAACAGACGCGGCGCCAGTAACTTTGGCGCCAGTAACAGACGCAGAGTAACAGACAGACGCGGCGCGTCTATAAAAGGAAGTTGATCACGGGCTGCGATTCAGCCCCGAGCCACCTGGTTAAGCTTGCATAAGCCCACCCGCTGAAGAGCTCCTGGGGGCGGACTACTCTCGGCCAGCCATGGACCATCCAGGCAGCGTGCGCCAGTCATCGGGACGGCGACCGTTGGGCACCTGCGGTTGCGTCGGACTGACGAAGTGCCCAGAGAACAATTAGCATCCATTCATGCAAAAATGCTCGGTCGAAGCATCAAAGTGGTGCGTCTAAATGAAAGGCGAAGTTAGAAACAGAAAGCATGAAAAGAAGCTACCAAAGATGACAAAGTACCCACTGAATGCAGCTTCTGCAGAGCAGTATGATCGCTCTACCCAGAGTCCGTGTCAAACTCCTAATAGTACCAACTGTGCTTCTGTGGAGGACTTGCCAACTCCATCACCACGGTTTTCTGGCAAGAAGCAAGGGTTGACTCATAATGGTTGTCTGGATCCTGTGAAAACGGTGCCACCCTCGGTCGTCCATATTTCTGAGCAACCGACGCTGACCGAGCCCTGTCCTGTTCCTGAGTCAGCAACGTCTATTCTACTCGGCCGGGCCCCTGCCACAGAGCTCCAGGTGTCCGGTCTGCCACGCCCGATTTCTACTACTGCTGATCAACAGGTGCCAAACCTCCCCGATGAGCCTCCTTCTACTGACGAGCACCAGGAAACAACACTCCAAGAACCGACTCACTTGTTTCCTGTTAGTTTGGCTTCAAATAATCACGTTCCCACCCACAAAGTGTGCCTACAGAGAAGTACAGACACCCTCGCAGCAAGATGTACGTTGCGAGATTCTCCGAGGTAACTCTGCTAAGTGGCCAGACGTTATTACTGACAGCTTTCGGAGTGTATGCCTTGAGAAAGGGCCACTGTATTTTCAAAATCGGGCAGAAAATTTTCCATCTTCCGAAAGGCAATACAAAACTCAGAAACACTATATGTCACCTCATCTTTTCGTGCGAAAGGCTGTAAATGGGGAGGCGTACAAGCGACACTGGTTAATGTACTCGGAGTCCAAAAGTTCCGTTTACTGTTTCATGTGCAAACTATTTTCGATTTCAAGCAACCCCAGTGCTTTCACAACGCAGGGCTTTTCTGATTGGAAAAGAGAAGAAGAAAAGGTTTGCGCACATGAAAATAGCGTTGAGCACCGGAACTATGTGGCAGCATGGCTCGAGCAGCACAATTGACAAGGAGCTGGTTAAGCATCTTGTCACTGAGACCGCTTACTGGACAGACGTGTTAAAGCACGTAGTCATTGTAGTTAAGCTTCTAGCTGAGCGCAACCTAGCGTTTTGGGGCAGTGAGGAGATTTCTGGTTCACCGAGAAATGGCAATTATATGGGAGTGCTTGAGGCCAATGCCAAGTTTGATCCCTTTCTAGAGGAGCACATCAAATGCTACGGGAACAAAAGAAGAGGTCACCCATCGTATCTGTCAAAAAGAATTTGTGATGAATTTATCGAGCATATGGCAAAGGCTGTCAAGGAACGTCTTGTTGAAGAAATGAAACGCGCAAAATACTTCTCTTTAATTGTTGATTCGACTCCAGACCTTACTGACATTGATCAGCTGTCAGTTGTTTTACGATACTATTTAAATGGGAAAGTGTACAAACGCTTTCTTGGATTTGTTCCAATTGAATCGCATACCGGCTTGTATCTTTTCGATACCGTGATGTCCCTCTTGACGACCAATGGCATCTCAACTGATGATTGTAGGGGCCAAGCTTATGATAATGCGACTAATGTGTCAGGAAAATACAAAGGACTGCAAGCTCAAATCAAACACCTGAACAAATTGGCAGTGTACGTCCCGTGTGCTGGTCATTCACTGAACTTAGTCGGTGCGTTTAGTGTTGAAAGTTGCCTTGAGGCAGTCAAACTTTTCACTATAATTCAGAGACTGTATGTGCTCTTTGCTGCCCCACCTAAGCGATGGAGGTATCTTTTGGACAGCATGGGCGGAACTGGCCAGCAGCTTGTTTTGAAAAGTCTCTCTGAGACCAGCTGGTCAAGACACGCTGAATCATGTAAGGCCATTCTGAAAAATTTCAATGCAGTCTTGTGTTGCCTTGAAGCTATATCAAAGAACAAGGAAGTAAACGGTGACACTAGGAACGAAGCGCACTTTCTCTTCAAGAAAGTGACAAAACTAGAGACTGCATTCATGGCAATTTTCTGGAGTGATATCTTGGAGCACTTTGACAAAACGAGCGTAGCACTTCAGAAACCAGGCCTAGACACTTTAACTGCTGTAGACCTGCTGAGCTCTCTAGCAGGCTTTGTTTAATTCTTTGCGACCTCTCTTTGATACCTTCGAAGATAGAGCACACACGCTAAGTACCAATAAATGTTATCAGGATGAAGGCAAACGCATCGGTTTGCGTAAGCACCCAGATAGAGAGAGAGAGAGAGAGAGAGAAAGGCAAAGGAAAGACAGGGAAGTTAATCCGAGATTATCTTCGGTTGGCTACCCTGTACTGGGGGAGGGGCAAGAGGATGCAATAGGTGAGAGAGAGAAGGATAAAAAAAACGAAAAGAAAAACCTAAACACACACACGCACGTACACACATATGTTCGCCCCATGCTGGATCCCAACGCCTGGTCGTTCGCGCATACTGTCACGAGAACCGTGGCGCGTTCAAAGGCAGCCAAGCGAGGCGGTCTCGCAGAAGCATGGGTCGGCGCGCGGGACGTCCACGCTGTTCACCGATCTCCCGGGAAGGAGACAGCCTGTTCTCCCATGCGCCCCCAAGTAACCTTGCCGTGCAACGGTGTTAGCAGCGCAACACTCGCGCCATCTCTCGCACTGCGCCCCAACCACATCGACCGCTGCGGGCATCACGCAGGCCACGCGGCGAAGCCGGATTACAGGAGACGCGCCATGCGGGAAAAACATATCAGGGGACGCGTGAGAGTCGCGCATCCCCACATCCCCCCAACCTTAAATCATCACATATTCCGGCGAGACATGTCACACCGTCTACCATCAACGCGTGCTTCGCGGACAAGGTAGAACATTCAACAGTGGCCACGCCGAGGAAATGTCCACGCTGTCCATAGCATGCGAGCCGACATTGTCCTTGGGTACACCGCTGGCGTCCGCCGGTCACAGCAGCAGCTTTGCAGGCTCGACGGCACGATGCCAGGCCAGGACTCCGGAAACGACGACGCAGTAGTCGGTACGAGCAAGCGTCGCTCACACCAACGCGCCCTGCCGGCAAGAGCCGCCGTAGCTGTCGGTGACCGCCGGCTCTTTTGTCCGCCGCAGAGGGTTGTGAGCTGGATGCAGGAGGCCGCCGAAGTCGCTGCGCCGAACTGGCCACAGCATCACCGTCGCCCGGAGTGGCTCGATCGTAGTCCAAGGCAGCAGCGCAGATGATGTGCAGGTGACGGCAAACCAGGGGCAACTCCAATCACGCTGCGTACACTCAACACACTCGGCAAACACTAAAGTAGTGCAAGGGAGAGGAATTATGCATGCGCATCGCCCACGTGGTACGATGCTCAACTCGGCTAGCAAAAGATCGGGCAGCTACTCAGATGCTAAGTTCATGAGAACGAAGCTCGCTTCCTTGAGTCGAACGAGTAATTTCAATTCGTGCGAGGCTAACTGAAATGAGGGAAGCAAAGTGCAACACCTCAACGCCACGGTCCACCAGGTTGTGTCCTTTCACGTGCGACAGGCAGCTCCGTAACGCCTTAGGCCTAAAGCGTCGCTACCCTGACAACAACCGGCATCCAAAAACAACACCCAAAATGAGCGCAAAACAGGCAGCCGCGAGGAGACGTCAGCTCTGTGAGGTGGTCCTGCTCCGCTTGGTGCACACAGCATCCGAGTTGACGGCGCCCACCGTCCCAGACGGCATCGGAGCGCCCGGTGCTAGGCCGCAATACCACTCAGCCCGTAGTGGCACCCGTGGCCCGCGGCCACCCGGCTCCCAGAGCCGTGACTTCATCAGAGTCAAAGAGATAGAAGAAGCTATTTACAAAGAAATTCGGACCACCCACGAGGCTTCCGTACTCACTCGCTTCAGGCTTGCCAATGCTACGCGGGCGTTAAGTCTCGCTCTCCCAGGATGCAGACCACATGGCTCGCGTACCGACGAATGTGATTAAAAAAAACACTTGCGAAAAGGCTTAGTATGTTGGAATGTTCAAACACACTACAGCCACCGTCGCCTCTCTCAAAAAAGCACGCCGCCAACGCTAGCGATCAAAATCCACGCTAGCCCTACGTTTCGGTTCAAACAAAGGTCTCGAACGAAGCAAAACTGTTAAATCTATCGTCCGATGCCCCAAGAGCCCCACGTTGGGCAGCCAGATGTGGAGTCTCTCCTCCGTGCTCTTGGGACAAAGGAACGACAACACAGTACTGCAAACAATCACAAGGGCATTTATTGCACTTTTCATAGATCAATGCCTGCTAGCCGAGTTGCTATCCACAAAACATGCCGATGGGCGCGCGACAAATCTAGAAGTCCGACTCACCGCGACCGGATAGCGAGCGAATATGTTCGCCCCATGCTGGATGCCAATGCCTGGTCGTTCGCACGTACTGTCACGCGAACCGTGGCGCGTTCGAAGGCAGCCACGCAAGGCGGTCTCGCAGGAGCATGGGACGGCGCGCTGGACATCCACGCTGTTTGCCGATCTCCCGGGAAAGAGACAGCCTGTTCTCCCCTGCACCCCCAAGTAACCCTGCTGTGCAGCGGCATTAGCAGCGCCACACTCGCGCCATCTCTCGCACTGCGCCCCAACCACATCGACCGCCGCGGACATCACGCAGGCCACGCGGCGAAGCCGGATTACAGGAGACGCGCCATGCGGGAAAAACATATCAGGGGACGTGCAAGAGTCGCACATCCCCACAAAATAAACCCCCCATGATAGTGAAACCAACATGGTGGAAGCCTCTGACGTTACCAAGCTCTGGGAGCACATCGCTACTGACGATGAATCAGGTAGTGCTTTGATGGTAGAGTTTTGAGTGCAGATAGTGCTGCCTCCAGTGAAGAGATGGCCGATGGGACGATCACTGTCGCGACAGACGGCTGTGTTGTGTAATGGAGGCGATGATGGCAGTTGGCCGTGACAACTAGATTGACAATGGCCCCTTTTTTGACGCTGACTCTGATTTCACACAAACTAAATTATAGCTGCCAGTTTTCGCGTAGCAGCTGGACGCGATGCACATCACTGTTGTGAAACTACCACGAAAGCAAGTGCAGATTTCTGACTATTTCAGCACGCATAATGCTTCACCAGCTCTTTAGAGGTATAAATAAACATTTTATTTTTCACTGCCTACTTTTTACATCTATTTTTCGCTCAAGTGGAATATCTGGTTTAGGAGCATCAAAGGTTGTATATATGTTCAGTATTTCTCTCTATTTTTAAACGGCAGTCTAGATAAGCAATGATCAGTTATAATGATCAAATTTTTCTATCTTCCTGATACAGTCATAATTGGACTGCACTGTAATCGCAAGTGATGCTTTGAAAATTCTGTTGTCACGGTTGAGGTGCCCCAGCCTTTCTCCATGTTTCAAGGCAATGCATATGAAGCGAACAACGATGCGCTCGAGAGCTGAAGACCACCTGTTACTTCCTACGTGCCTCCATGCTTTGACAGGCGCCTCTACGTTACCATGTAGCAAACACTCTTGAATGGTCTGGCAACTATGTGGGCCGAATACTATTCAAGAGGCACTGCGCACGTAGCCCCATAGAGTGGGAGGGGCGATGTCAGGGGAGGTTGGCTTCTTGAGGCTGGCCGAGTCGAGTGACACTCCCTCCTAGTTTTTTTATCCTTCCTCCATGTCCTGATGGGCGAGCCTGTATGGCCTGTTGCCGCCAACCTTATCTTGATAAGCATCTTCACCTATCTGCTCTGCACCATGTGTGTGCACAGTGGCTCTGGAAGCCTGCTGGCAAGCGCACACAGTAACTTAGCACAGTAACAGTAAGCTTTGTGGCACAAGGATGATGTGCGTTCATTAGGCAACACACAGCAAACAAATTTAGCGTGGTGACTGGCATCACATGGCAGTGGGCACCATTTCAAATAACTGTTGCCGATCCTCACTCAACAGGCCATTGCACAAACACACACATAAATTGGGGAAGGTCTGACGTGCAGATAGATTACCAGCCCTGCCACTTCGCTGCCTACCTAAGTTTTGAAATTGCCTGTCCTCTAACACAGTCAAGTGAAAGAGCTGCAAAATTCCTTTTCACTGCATTAAAAAGGAAAAAAAAAAGGAAGAGCTTCTTAGCATGTATTTTAGTTAATATTTACTGTGTTGTTGCACTTTTTTTTTTTTGTTCCTGGGGTTGCCCATAAAGCAATGCAAATTTGTACTTGTTGGTTAGTGTGTACTATCGTCTAGTATGCAGTTATGCTACACTCCTTCCAGGTACAACTACCGCGTTCATTATGAGCTGCAACACACGAGCTGTGCCCGGAGCGATGCTCTTAATAAAGAAGGGTTTCCACATTACAGCAATGTGCATACCTCCAGGCTTTCTGCGGTCTGCTTTTTTTTTTCTCGTGGTATGATAATACACTGGCCTTCCGAGCAGCTATCACTTCATCAGGAAAAAGAAAGAAGAGAGAGGGAATAGTTACAAAGCTAGGGCCGCAGTGCCCCGTGACAAAGCACACCGCATTTGGGGGTATGCACATCGCTGAATTAGCAAAACCCTCTTCACATTTTTCTCTCACGTCACAGCTCATACCGAATGCAACAGCACATGTTAACCAGTTTGCACCGTGCACAGATAGCACGGCTTAAACAACACTGCAGTTCCTTTCGCCAGCACACACACGCTAAAAAGAAACTGCTGTCCTCCGGTTTCTCTATACAGTAAGTGCTGACACAAGCACACAGAAAGATAGAAAAATGTGGGATGAAGCAGGGAGTTGGTGATGCCAGGTTATTCTGCCAAAGTGCAAATGAGCAGTGGTCTCAAAGGGACCTGCACTGACCAGGAGTGCCCCGTGGACGCCGCTGCCCCGGAGGTTCGGAGCATACTCGGACAGGTCCACCGTTCGCAGCCACTCCATCACCCGGTGGTTGGTCCACAGGGACACGTCCAGGGGGCTGTACTGCTTGCACTGCATTCACGCCACACATGAACGGGCAGTCACGCCACCGAAGAAAAGTGATCTTTTTTGGTATTTAAAAGCTAACTCAAGCAAGTTCAGCAAGCAAAAAGCAAGTTCCATTGCAGTTATTTATTTATTTACAAATAAATACTGTAAATAAATAAATAACTGCAATGGAACTTGCACTTTGGTTGCTTGGTTACAGAGTCAATATACTGCACTCAAAGGGGGTCGTAAAAACAGCTCGATATACCTATAGCTTGAAATATACAGTGCGTCCATCTGAAGCATACCTGCAAACTCCCCATGTCTAGGATAGTTTAACTTAAAAGCTAACTGCAATAGAACTTGCACTTTGGTCGCTTCGTTACAGAGTCAATCTCAGATACGCATACTGAACTTAAAGGGGATTGGAGGAACAGCTTGATATACAGTACTTATAGCTTGAAATATAAGATATGTCCATCTGAAGCATACCTCAAAACTACACACGTTAGGACAGTTTACCTAAGTTGTGAAAAGTGATAAATTTACAATTTATTTTTCCAAGGCTGCATAAATGCACAAAGTTTTGAAATTTTTTGCACATGAATGCCACAAACCACTACTTGATATATGCAGCATCAACTATGTGTGGGCAGTATGTACATGCTATGGAAGCAATTGTGGCAAAGCTGCAGAAATTGTTGTCTCATTTTCTTTCTAAAGAGCACCTTAGCAGGCGGTGTGTGCAGGTGGTGGTTAGTAGATGCGACTCAAATGCCACCACAATGCCTCAGAAAAATCGAGTGCCTGGTATGCCTTGCCTAAGCTCGGAGGTCATGCCAAGGAGCCACGCCGATTCTGAACCTTTTAGGTTCTGCATCACTTATGGCAACTGGTAATGCCAGAGCTTTTCTTTCAGCATTGTTATCGAAAACGTAAACTTTTTGCTACATTTCTGTAGCACATCCACCCACATCCCAAAAGTAAAATTTTACACGGAGGCTGTTCCATACCTACACTATTTTTGAAACTTGCGTTTTTACACAGCACAAAATTTTGTTGCAGCTGGCCTTTGAAAAAGAAGCACAAAAAACAGTGAGGCTGAGAAAGTAACAGAGGACAGGGGCCTGATTGGGAATCATTCGGAGCGTGTGATCGGTTCGCACGCAATTGGCCTAGGTCACACTGACTATGTTGGCCGCTTGAAGTCGACGCGACCTAGGCCGATCGAGCACAACGCAACCAAATGCGTGCTCCAAACAATGATCCCCGATCGCGCCCCAGGTGCTCACTTAACAAACTATCTTTACTGGAAAACATCACATCCATATACTACAAAAACACCTCTGGCTCCCAGACATATAGAGAGTGAAAGCTAAGTTGCGTGGGTGTTCCAAATAGGATCGTCCCAACCAGCTAGTGGGACACTGTTAAGAGAATAAATGCAATGCCAATGTACTTTGTGGCATATTTTATGAACGGAGAATTTGAAAGTGGTGCTGGTCTAAGGATGTCAGCTAAACAAACATGACTTCACAACTCCTTGGCTCCAATTTCGCAATAGGCCAACATCACCGGCTCTCACGCACACGAGTGAGTTATTGTTTAGGTATGTTCTAGTTGTCCTCTGTTCAGGTGTTTGCTCTTGCTGTCGGCATGCAGTCTATATAGTGGGTTCATTTATTTCATTGTTTTTCATAATGTTTTACACCAGGCACATTACTCAAGAGTGTGGATAGGTGCTTTTTAAGCATGCTAGACATGATATACTAGTTGATGTCCTCATATCTGATGTTAACAAACTTACAGACATCTGTTAAAACCTTTTTTCTTTTTTGCTTTTTGTGAGAGGCCCTCGTTTTTCCTGAGAAGAGTTCTCATGTAAATCTACATTCTGTAAAGTTGACAAAACTCACTGGAGGATCGACAATTAATTCCTAATCTCTTCTGCAAAGAGTTTGGCTTTCGTGATTCTGAAGGTGGAAGTTAAAAATTAAATTTTCAAAAGACACAATTCAATGGTGCTATTAGGAGATATATATGCCTAATATGGGAGTGCTACCGATTGTCTTGTGGCAATCATAAAGTCAACTGGCACATCTCCTCCACCCCATTTTCAAGTTCACGTTTTGTTGATGTTACGACTGTCCTTCCAAGGTATTACATCAGTAACTACCCACTTGCAATCCTAGATTCACGAGCAGCTGCACATCAGGATGGTGGTCAGCACGCACACATGTGAAGGTCGCACAATGACAGTGCCCACATTTCCCCACTACAAAGGAGTAACAAATAATAATATTTGGGGTTTTACGTGCCAAAACCACTTTCTGATTATGAGGCACGCCGTAGTGGAGGACTCCGGAAATTTTGACCACCTGGGGTTCTTTAACGTGCACCTAAATCTAAGCACACGGGTGTTTTCGCATTTCGCCCCCATCGAAATGCGGCCGCCGTGGCCGGGATTCGATCCCGCGACCTCGTGCTCAGCAGCCCAACACCATAGCCACTGAGCAACCACGGCGGGTAAAGGAGTAACAAAAATCAAATGGTTGTAGCCAGTGAAAGGAGGGAAAAATAATGCGTAAAAAATTGCTCTGCATTACACAGTGGCTTATTGTTATTCAGTATGAAAAAGACACACATACAATGGACAAAGAGGCAAATAGGCAGGGAGCAAGCTGGCAACAACCACCAAGAGCGGCACAACGCCTGCCTAATTTTTTAGGAAGGAGGGGATAGAAAAAAAAAGGACGCTGTAGGTAGGAAGGGAAGCAAGGAAGAAAGGAAGATTACAGGTCACAAAGAGTCAAGTAAAGCAATGACAAGGAATAGACTGTGCACTTATGAACAGAACCAACACCAGAAAAAAAAAAAAAAAACATGCAGGTTGCAGCAATTACAAAAAAATGCACAATAAATTGAAAAACAAAATTGGTAGAAAGGGCTTCGTTCCTCGCAAGGTCCCTCACAAACAAAAAGCCAGGCCAGTTACTTGAAGGAAAGCAAGCAGCGCACAAGAAGCCTGGTCGAGAAGCACAACCGCTCGGATAAAGGCAAGGATTGAGAGTCGTACACTGCAGGCCATGTAGACTACAGTCCCTTAGTAGCGACGTGTGCTGCACAAGGAAAGCAGCATACTCTAATATAAGGTGCTCAAATGTCTCACAGATACCACAAGAAGCCCACGATGGACTCTCCACATACCCTTGCCTTGCTCCCAGAGGTAAAATATGCAAGCATCCTATATTTGTAAACTTATGCCACACTTCATAACACAGTGACAAAGTTATGCACATGCACCAAATTTAGCAAAGCCTCTGAGAATGCGACGCTACTCTGGTGGTATCCATAGCACAGTGCCTCAGCACCCCAAAGGCTATGTTTTGGCATAATGCACCAGAAGTGTCCAAAACATGGCAACGATTCCA
This sequence comes from Dermacentor variabilis, assembly GCF_050947875.1. Taxonomy (NCBI): domain Eukaryota; kingdom Metazoa; phylum Arthropoda; class Arachnida; order Ixodida; family Ixodidae; genus Dermacentor; species Dermacentor variabilis. The sequence goes on from NC_134571.1 coordinate 206,167,595, forward strand.
TTGCAGCTCCTGTAATCACTTATGGCACTGTCAGCAGTAGGTAACAGCATGGCCTTCGAGACTAGCGTCTGTTACCATGAGAGAAATGTCGCTGGGAGCTGCTACGTGAACACCACTTATGTCGCCATGTTGCCTCAGACACATGAAATATGCTGTGCACAAATTGAAATGCAAAGAAAAGACCAAGTTCGTTTTATCGAATACGGAAGGTCAATTGTCCAGGATAGTCAAGAGTCAACTGTAAACCTTCCACTGGCATCAGGTCATCCGGGCAACAGAACAAGACTGCAGGAGCAAGAGAGAATGAGTAAGGAAGCGTCCTCCTTATCTTGAACACCACCCATTGGTAAGAGGTGGTGCGGTGAAGCGGACACCCACCTCGTTGGGCAGCGAACGTCGCTTGAGACAGGAGGGGTCGAAGCGGTTGAGCCGTAGCACCTGGATGCCCCGCTTCATGCTCAGGTGGTGGAAATGGTTGGTCACCTTTAGCCGCAGCAAGTCCTCCTGCAACGCGTCCAGCAGGTCAGGAATGCTTAAAATCCTACAAATCACTCATGACGTCCTGCATTACGGCAATGACCAGCCATTGTCTGCTCCTCACGAAGTAGAGTGCCAAACAGATCGCTTTCATTCTCTACGCATCTTTGGCGTGGCAGCAACTAGCATTAATTGGAAGGTTCACTCGGCGTTTCGTAAGCCGAGTGCGGAGAGGGACGCACCACGGTGAGGGCGTTCAGCACGGCTCCGTCAACGAGTGCCTCGGCAAAGGCGTCCTTGTACTGGGGCAGGCCCACGTCGTCGAGCCAGCGCAGTACCCAGGCTGCATCGAGCGCGGCCGCTGCCCGGCTCAGCTCACTGGCTTCCGGCCGCAGGCAGTCCACTGCAAGCAGGAGCTTCTTGCGGTGCAGGGGGTGCCGCATGCCCAGCTCCTGCACACAAGCACAGCGTCATATCTCCCGAAGATATATTGCCTACCATAGCCCCATTTAGATGAATGGCGCATCGCATTTCCAAGCGCATTTGGGAAAGGCAATGCGACACTATTTACATGTGGTGCATTAACTCTTGCGAGAACGTAGCGCCACGTGGTGTCACATAAGGAAAGTGCAGCCGACTTCCGGTGTAACTGGTTTCCGGTAGTGGGCCGAGTGCACCTTGGTGGTTGAGTGCCGAGTAATAGACAGTTTTAGTTTAACGTACGCAACTTATAGCGTACGCTATACGCTATAGTGTAGCGTACGCGAAGCAGCGCACATTCTTTACAGCTCTAGTTGGCCAGCGAGATCTTAGGATCTCAGAGGCTATATGCCATCGTTGCGGCTATTTCCTGACTCTAGCGATAGGTAGCGCTGACATCTCGAATGTTTCTTTCGTTAGGCTTCGACTCGTTCGAAACAAGAAGTGATCTCGAAAACACCACAAGGTTATCCATAATACTCTGTCGTCGAAGCGGCTTGAGACTAAGCGGAAGCCGTTTACACAATCATTTGCTGCGAACGAAGTGCATTTTACAAAAGCAATGCCAAATTCAATTTGAAGCGGGCAGCCGGGACCGCCGCCATATTGGTGGCTAATTCCTTCCCATAATTCCTAATGCAACGATCCTGCGTTTACACGCTCCGCGAGAGTCAACTCGCGCCCGTAAATCTACCCTCGCCTGGCGCATTAATGCGATGCGCCTTCCTAGCGCATTACTGCTGTTTACATAAATGTGATGCGCTAGAAATGCGATGCGATGCGACTCTGTCGCATTCATGTAAACGCGCTTCATGTATACTATTTTGTTAACTATCTAGTATACTAATCTACAATCTTGAGAGAAATCTGGCAATACTGTTAATGCAAGTTTCATAAAGTCCCCTTACCAGGTTTGCGCATTGCAAACAGGCAAGCATAGTGCATGGATCATGCATTGAAAATTGTGCGAGGTATTATGCCCATATCCAATATGACTCGTGACAACAGCCGGAAATTCAAATGGCAGCCCATGTGCCCTTACTTACAGTCTGCATCAGAACATACACTGCATCAGAAACATACAAGTCTGATGTCCCAGAACAGCAACAATGCTACAACAAAGGTGAGTGCGCACCCCACCAAATGCCCGCAACATTGATTACAAAATGTGACTTTGGTCAATTAGCCAATGCAGAATGCGTTGAACCATCACTGGGATTGCAAAGTGCAGCGAAGAGAAGGCAATAAAAAAAGAAGTCCGTCACATGAACATGGCACGGTGCCTTGGCTCTGGTATGGGAGAAAGCATTAAGGAATTCCTCTGGCTGATACTCGTCAAGGCAAGGCATTGTTATACCATGCCAACTAATGCTGAACTCTAAAAAAAATCGAGGGTCTAGAGGCTAAAATTGACAGTTTAGCTAAAGACACCTCTGATAAGGTGTTCGGCAGGTTCTTGCTAAAAATGAAAGATTTCAGCATTGATGTTGTGGAATTAAAAAATGAAGTTGAGTCCCTTCAACCACGTGCACAACACTTGAATCAACTTGTCGAGGAGTTATGTGGCCAAAATGCCTCATTGGTAAAGGAGAATAAAGAACTAAAAACTCAAAACAACTCGCTCACTCGTAAGGTCGAAGAACTTGAACAATACTTGCACCTCAGCAATGTTGAAATCAACGGCATTCCCTGTTCCCAAGGGGAGGACTGCATCGTGATTATGGAAATGCTAGGGAAGAATGCTGAATGTCCCATATCGCCTAATGATCTTGACATTGTTCATCGCGTGCCTACACGGTCTAGTGATAAAAAAAAGCACCATTGCATGTTTCTTCTCTCGAACTAAGAAATCTGGCTTCATGAGTAAAGCACATAAGGCCAAGCTTTGTGTCAGTGATCTAGGTTTCTTAAGCATTTCTAACACACCTATATTTGTTAACAATCATTTTACCCCATGTAACAAGGCTCTGTTTTCCAAAGCCCTAAGACTGAAGAAAGAAAAGAAGTGGATTTTTCTTTGGACTGACAACTGTCAAATCAACGCTAACAAGACTACTAACAGTAGAGTTTTGTGCATCCGTGATGATTCCGACTTGACTAGAATAGACTAATAGCAGAGTAACCGGTGTTCATTGTCTCACCGCTTATTTAATAATGGTCTCTTTCCTGGAACCTAATCAAGCTAACTCTTTCATAAGTGGATTTCATTCTGTCATTCATTTCAACGCTAGAAGTCTTCGCAAACACTTTGATGAGATTGATCATTTCCTTTTATCATTTTCTAGCTCATTCTCAATAATTGCCTTGACTGAAACTTGGTTATCAGACGATGAAAAATATCGTTATTGCTTCCTCAACTACAATTCAGAATACTGTAACAGATTAACTAGCAGTCATGGTGGTGTGGCGATATATATCTCTCCTGATCTTACTTATTGCAGACGACATGATCTACACTTACCCATCACTAATTGCGAATCTGTCTGGATTGAAAAAGTTCGTTATTCTCCCTCTATTGATCACAGAGATTTCATATTTGGTTGCATCTACCGTTCCCCTTCGTTATCAGTTGGCGACTTTTTTAATAATCTTGATCATACTTTACATACCGCTTCACTAGAAAATAAATATGTTATTATAATGGGTGACACTGACATTAACCTACTCAATGACACATCCCCAACAGTTTATCTTACGCCAGTCTACTACAAAGCTACGGATATGAATGCCTAATTGATGTTCCTACATGACAGGTTCCTAATGGCACAGGGACGCTAATTGATCACGCCCTCTCTAACTTACTAACTTCACCAGAGGTGAAAGTTCTTGATACTGACATAACTCACCATTACCAATTGCTTCTACGTTTTAAATATAACTCGAGTCCTTGCCCTCTTCCACACTCTACATACGTTCTCGACAAAGAGAGCTTCATAACTGCCATTGCTAATATAGACCTAATATAGGCTAATATAGATATAGGTCTGAAATCAAAGAAGATCCTCAGAAAGCTTTTTCTAAATTTTTTACTGTAATTATATCACATATTCATAAGCTCACTTGTAAAAGGAAATGTCAAAAAACCATTGCATTCTCTCACAATCCATGGATGTCTAAAAAGTTATTAGCAGCTTTGCCCAAACGCGATAACCAGTACAAAGAAACTAAAAACCAGCCTTTTATTACCAAATTAATTGCCCGATATAAAAAGTTACGCAACTCAATAAACAACCAGTTAAAAGCGACAAAACGATTATATCTTATACAAAAATTCTTACAAGCAGGCAATAACACCAAATTGAAATGGAACATTGTCAACTCCTTTCTAAACAGGAATTCTGGACCAGAACAGGCATAAAAAATTATATACAATAATTCAGAGTATAATTCCCCTATCCAAATACCCAAAGCCTTCAGCTCCTATTTTTTTTCATAATGACACACCCTCTCCTTCCCAAGTAACTCCTCCAACTAAATCGTCTCCCTCACTCATTTTTTCTTTTCCCCGCAACACCAGAAGAAATATATAACGTTCTGTCACCTAAAACCCACCAGTGCGGGAATAGATGAAGTTCTACCTGCTACCATTAAAGTGATTGCCCACCTAATTTCTGATATCTTGTCTTATATTACTAATTCTATATTCAAGACTGGTGTGTTTCCTAACAAGCTTAAGCGCGGTAAAGTCATTTCAGTTCTAAAAAAAGGTGATAGCACATTAGTACATAACTACCACTCTATTTGTATTTTACATTTTTTTGGCAAAGTTCTGGAGAAATTAATTGAATTGCGTCTAACCAAATCTCTCACTAAATTTAATATTCTCTCTTCATGCCAATTTGGCTTTCGTAATGGATACTCCGTAGATTTGGCACTCATACATCTAAATGACCAATTAAAAAAAATAATTGACGACTGTCTATTTGCAGGTTCAGCTTTCATCGACCTAGCAAGGCATTCGACTGCATAAGCAATAGTATCCTTTTTTGCTAAGCTTGAGGCTATCGGTGTTCGTGATCCTGTGCTCTCACTATTAGAAAGTTTCTTATCAAACAGAGTTCAGGTTGTATCTTTGTCTAATGTCTATTCCAGACAACAGACCACTAACATTGGCATCCCTCAAGGATCCATCTTAGGACCACTACTGTTTTTAATTCATATTAATGATCTGCAGTGGTCTGCAGTCTGCAACTAGTCTGCAGCGGTGGCGTAGAGGTAGAACACCCGCCTCGCGTGCAAGAGGTCCGTGGTTTGAATCCCGGTGCCTGCAATTTTCCACCGGATAAAAAAAAAATCCGCGTGTTGATAAAATTGCACAAACAGGCCTGGAGTGTGGCCTGATCCCGGTGACCAGAACCGGTAACGCACTCCCTCACCAGAGCAGGATTGGCCACCCTGGTGCAGTACTTGGCCACAACCTCCTATATGAATACAGCAATCAAACCCCGGCCCTCAGTCCCCAGCAGCTGCGAAGCAACTGACCATGGCGGCTGTCAGACCTGCGACGCAGCAGAGGGTGCTAAGAATCACTGGCTCCGGACAGGCCGCCATTGGAATATGAACCTGGCAATGTTTAACGCTAGAACGTTATCTAGTGAGGCGAGTCTAGCAGTGCTATTGGAGGAATTAGAGGGCAGTAAATGGGATATAATAGGGCTCAGTGAAGTTAGGAGGCCGAAAGAAGCCTATACAGTGCTAAAAAGCGGGCACGTCCTGTGCTACCGTCCTGTGCTAACGCCCCTACATCCAGTCATGATGACCAGGAAGTCAAAAGCTTCTATGAAGACGTGGAATCGGTGATGGGTAGAGTGAAAACTAAATACACTATACTAATGGGCGACTTTAATGCCAAGGTAGGCAAGAAGCAGGCTGGAGACAAGGCAGTGGGGGAATATGGCATAGGCATTAGGAATAGCAAGGGAGAGTTATTAGTAGAGTTTGGGGAACAGAATAATATGAGGATAATGAATACCTTCTTCCGCAAGCGGGACAGCCGAAAGTGGACCTGGAGGAGCCCGAACGGCGAGACTAGAAATGCAATAGACCTCATACTCTGCGCTAACCCTTGCATCATACAAGATGTGGACGTGCTCGGCAAGGTGCGCTGCAGTCACCACAGGATGGTAAGAACTCGAATTAGCCTAGACCTGAGGATGGAACGGAAGAAACTGGTACATAAGAAGCCGATTAATGAGTTAGCGGTAAGAGGGAAAATAGAGGAATTCCAGATCAAGCTACAGAACAGGTATTCGGCTTTAACTCCGGAAGAGGACCTTAGTGTTGAAGCAATGAACGACAATCTTGTGGGCATCATTAAGAAGTGTGCAATGGAAGTCGGTGGTAACTCCGTTAGGCAGCATACTAGCAAACTATCGCAGGAGACGAAAGATCTGATCAAGAAACGCCAATGTATGAAAGCATCTAACCCTACTGCTAGAATAGAACTGGCAGAACTTTAGAAGTTAATCAACAAGCGTAAGACAGCTAACATAAGGAAGTATAATATGGATAGAATTAAACATGCTCTCAGGAACGGAGGAAGCCTAAAAACAGTGAAGAAGAAACTAGGAATTGGCAAGAATCAGATGTCTGCGTTAAGAGACAAAGCCGGCAATATCATTACTAATATGGATGAGATAGTTCAAGTGGCTGAGGATTTCTATAGAGATTTATACAGTACCAGTGGCACCCTCAACGATAATGGAAGAGAAATTAGTCCAGAGGAATTCGAAATCCCAAAGGTAACGCCAGAAGAAGTAAAGAAAGCCTTGGGAGATATGCAAAGGGGGAAGGCAGCTGGGGAGGATCAGGTAACAACAGATTTGTTGAGGGATGGTGGACAGATTGTTCTAGAGAAACTGGCCACCCTGTATACGCAATGCCTCATGACCTCGAGCGTACCGGAATCTTGGAAGAACGCTAACATAATCCTAATCCATAAGAAAGGGGACGCCAAAGACTTGAAAAATTATAGATCGATCAGCTTACTGTCCGTTGCCTACAAAGTATTTACTAAGGTAATTGCAAATAGAATCAGGAACACCTTAGACTTCTGTCAACCAAAGGACCAGGCAGGATTCCGTAAAGGCTACTCAACAATAGACCATATTCACACTATCAATGAAGTGATAGAGAAATGTGCAGAATATAACCAACCCTTATATATAGCTTTCATTGATTACGAGAAAGCGTTTGATTCAGTCGAAACTTCAGCAGTCATGGAGGCATTACGAAATCAGGGTGTAGATGAGCCGTATGTAAAAATACTGGAAGATATCTATAGCGGCTCCACAGCCATCGTAGTCCTCCATAAAGCAAGCAACAAAATCTCAATAAAGAAAGGCGTCAGGCAGGGAGATACGATATCTCCAATGCTATTCACAGCGTGTTTACAGGAGGTATTCAGAGACCTGGATTGGGAAGAATTGGGGATAAAAGTTAATGGAGAATACCTTAGTAACTTGCGATTCGCTGATGATATTGCCTTGCTTAGTAACTCAGGGGATCAATTGCAATGCATGCTCACTGACCTGGAGAGGCAAAGCAGAAGAGTGGGTCTAAAAATTAATATGCAGAAAACTAAAGTAATGCTTAACAGTCTCGGGAGAGAACAGCAATTTACAATAGGCAGCGAGGCACTGGAAGTCGTAAGGGAATACATCTACTTAGGGCAGGTAGTGACGGCGGATCCGGATCATGAGACGGAAATAATCAGAAGAATAAGAATGGGCTGGAGTGCGTTTGGCAGGCATTCCCAAATCATGAACAGCAGGTTGCCATTATCCCTCAAGAGAAAAGTATATAATAGCTGTGTCTTACCAGTACTCACCTATGGGGCAGAAACCTGGAGGCTTACGAAAAGGGTTCTACTCAAATTGAGGACGACACAACGAGCTATGGAAAGAAGAATGATAGGTGTAACGTTAAGGGATAAGAAAAGAGCAGATTGGGTGAGGGAACAAACGCGAGTTAATGACATCTTAGTTGAAATCAAGAAAAAGAAATGGGCATGGGCAGGACATGTAATGAGGAGGGAAGATAACCGATGGTCATTAAGGGTTACGGACTGGATCCCAAGGGAAGGGAAGCGTAGCAGGGGGCGGCAGAAAGTTAGGTGGGCGGATGAGATTAAGAAGTTTGCAGGGACGGCATGGCCACAATTAGTACATGACCGGGGTTGTTGGAGAAGTATGGGAGAGGCCTTTGCCCTGCAGTGGGCGTAACCAGGCTGATGATGATGATGATGATGATGACCTACTTTGGCTGAGTGAGCTCTCTCAAACATGACCCCACCCATTTGGATCGACAAATGTACTGCCAAGCTATACCTCTCTGAGCACGGAGTGAGGCTAAATTTAGCTCCGATTGCATCATGTGTGGTGCAACAATGGCGCCATCTGTGCAAATGACCCATTCATGATTGAGTAACGACTTCCTTCCTCTACACAAGCATACCAAAGTAAGGTGCGTGGGTAGTAGAATTACGAAGATATAAGCAATTATATAATACATGTTTTTCTGACATGCAGTTTTAGCAAGCGAATTCCTATGCATATAGAACTGAGAGATGTTTAATGCAAAAATTGTTCCACTTTTCCCTTTCACGTAAGGGCAAATTCGAAGCCATCGCATGTACCAAGCTACATTGCTTCAGTATGTGCACTGAGAAAGAGCATTGTAAAGTTCTGCTGGACTACTTGGCGCAATAACACATGTGCAGAAGCACATTCCGCAAAGTGTTGACTTTTCTTTTAGCCTTAACCCCATTTCATTGCTTCCTTGCCGCTGAAAACTGTTTGTGAGTACATGAGAGCTTGCTCCCTGTGCACAGTGGGAGGGACACTTACTTTGTCAAGTTCAGAGGCAGTGACCTTGAGAAGACGGCTGCCATCACGCAGGAAGGGCTTGCTGCTGTCCCCATACACAGCAAGGCCCAGCCGTTCCAGCCACTGGGCTATCATATCGGGGCCCCACTCGTTCACGGGCTTGTCCGTGCTGCGGCAGTTGACAGCAGTCACCAGCAAGGATTGGTTGGTGGCATCAATGCAAGGTTACACTTCGCAACTCAAAACATGACCTGATGTTAATATCTGGTAAGCTCTTTGACGGCTGCAGACACATCTCTCAATTTCTGCAATGGCTCACTGGCTATGATGTTCTGCCATTAAAAGCAAGGCTGCAAGTTCAATCTTGACCGGAGTGTCTGTCATTTCGATGGGAACAAAATGCAAAAACAGTCATATATATATAAGTAGGTTTCAATGCACATTACAAAACAACAGCTTGTCAAAACCAGTCTGAAGCCCTCTGCTATGGCATCTTTCAAAGCACTCGTGTTGCTTTAGATTGCTTAAACGAAATCAATTATTTCAATCAATCAATCAATCAATCAATCAATCAATCCACATTTGCCAAGATGCAATCAAAGAACATTACACAGACCGAGAACCATTACTCAGTATCACTGAGACCAGCACAAGCAGCTGAATGCTCACCAGTGTTCGAGGGACAGGCAACCATTCAGAACATGAACAAGTAGCCCCCTTGGTGCAAAAGATTGTCTCTTGTATTGACTGAAATGAACACTGCTTTCCTCATTAAACAAGAATTCACATTTCTAATTCTTCAGAACAAGTTGTGAAAAATTACTTTCGGCACCACCAGGGGTTTAGCCAGGGGGCACCGTCGACCAAAGCAACCCCCGGCGCCGAAAACCATTCTGGATTTGTCTAGAATGTCTTTTTCATGCTTGAAAAGACATTTCACCACGAACATTGCGAATTCAGGCTGGATTTCACGGCAACCCCCATGCACTGGGAGTCACATAATGCAAGCAGCCCCATCTGAGCACAAAGTTTCAAGGGCGTTTTTATGGCGAACAGGCTCGCCGTAGAATCACGCGGAGGCTGCAGAATCTACGGAGTGCAAGTCCTTGTTTGACGCATTATGAACAGTGACTTTTTCTTAGATAGGTAGATTTATTGGAGACTTATACGTATATTTAAATATCTTGTTGCAAAGTTTTGTGCATACGTGCAGTGAACTTTCTTTCCAGTGACACTTTTCTTCCCTTTATCAAGAATTTGTATATTCCATTGTATCTTTGCATTTCTAATGAATGAGGGCGAATCAAATGAAAGTGAGCCTACCCACCCCGTGCAATAATGGTTTGGTTCATTATCTGCGAGGCATGCCCGTAGCACACAGGCATCTCCCATTTACAAAAGTGACATGCAGGTGTGAGGATAAAGGTTGTTTAATGCTCTCACACACTGGGTTGAACGTAAAGCTCCTTAAACTTCGCAAAGTAGCGACACTCTCCGCCTCTGCCTTCACTCCTCGTTTCTCTTCTTTTTCACACTCCCTCATTTCATTTCATTTCCTTAAAGACCCCGTAGTAGGGGTATTACATAAGAGGTGGGAATACAAGATGTACAAACAAGTGTTACAATGCATTTAATTCTGTAGATAAAAAGTTGTTACATCTTGAACAAATTGTGAAGAGCAGGTGATGGCAGCGATTTGATGAGGAAGGCAATTCCAGTCTTTAGATGCTCGGTAGAAAGATGAGGCTGAAAATGTATTTGTGCATGAATGTAGTTGTGCTACCTGCTGGGGATGGCCAATGCGTCGTGACCGGCGCGTTGGAGGAACAATGTATGGTGGTCGATTAAGCGTCAAATAGTAGAACCCGTGGAAGAGGGAAAGGGTGGCAATGCGGCGACGAAGGGATAGAGGCGATAAGGAAGATTCTTTTTTTAAAGATGATATGCTGACATTGTAAGAGTATGTGAAATGAATATACCTGGTGGCGCGATTTTGAACTGCCTCGAGGGCATTGGCGAGATATGCTTGATGCGGATCCCAGATGGCAGATGCGTATTCGAGTTTCGTTCTTACCAATATCTATAGGCTAACAGTTTTACATTCAATGGAGCGAGGCAAAGGTGACGTCTTAGAAATCCCAATGTTTTGTTAGCTGATGAAATAACATTAGTAACATGCGCATTCCAGGTTAGATCATTAGTCAAGGTGATACCTAGGTATTTGTAGGATTCCACTGATTGCATGGTGACGTCACCAATCCAATAAGAAAAGTGAAGAGGATGATGACGACGGGTAAATGAGACAAGTTTGTATTTATTAGAGTTGAGTGTCATCAGCCAAACATCACACCATTCTTGTACGCGGTTAAGGTCAGATTGAGTTATTTGGTCAGTGATGGTATTGACTGTGTGGTAAATAACGCAGTCATCGGCAAACATACGGATATGGCAGGACGCATGCAAGGGTAAGTCGTTAATGTAAATTAAGAAAAGGGGGCCAAGGACAGACCCCTGCGGTACGCTTGATGTGACGAGTGTAATGTTTGAAGCGTGGTTATTAAATGAGACATACTGTGAGCAGTTAGTTAAAAATTGCTCAAGCCATTTTAGGATATCAGGATGCAAATTCAAATGAGAAAGTTTTAGTAATAGGCATTGATGAGCTATTTTGTCAAACGCTTTTGCATAATCCAAAATATGGCGTCTGTTTTATGTTACGGTTAAGATTAGCATGAACGTCGTGAAGAAATAGTGCAAGCTGGGTCTCGCAAGAACAGCCCCTGCGGAACCCATGCTGTGAAGGATGAAAGAAGTCGTTAGCATCTAGAAAGTTCATAATATGAGAGTAGATTACGTGCTCCATGATCTTGCAGGGAACAGTTGTCAATGAGATGGGGCGGTAATTTAGGGGAGAATTTTTGTTGCCCGATTTGTAGACTGGAGTAACCTTCCCCATCTTCCACTCATCTCGCATGGAGCCTGTGGAAAACGACTGTGAAAATAATAAATAGAGAAACTCTGCAGAAATGCGTTTCGTGTTTTTTAGTAGTTTAGAGTTGATGTCATCGATGCTAGATAATGAAGACAACTTAATATTTTCTATCACAGATAAGAGCCAGCGTACTGTCAATGCGATGGTTGACATGTTGCATTGTATATTTGTGGTTGGTGGGGGAGGAAGTGTGTCCACTTAATTAGTGAAGACTGAAGAAAATGCGTTGTTGAACATATTAGCGCAGGTTAAATCTGTCGACGATTCACCGAGCTCGTTAGTAAGATTATTGATACGTGCTTTTTTGGGGTTTTTCACCTGCCAGAATTTTCTTGGATTAGTAAGTAAAATGTATGGCAGGTCATAGTGAAAAAAGGCTTGCTTGGCATCGACCGTGGCGCATCGACCCTCCTCTACCGTGGCGCCACCTACACTGCTTGAGCGTAGCAACGGTGCCAACATGCCCTCCTCGCCCCTCTGTAGACGCTTCTCGAGCAAAAATGGCGCTGAAGCGAGGCGCGAGGGTCCACATGATGCTATTAGGCCAATAGCGACGCGGCAGCTGCCTCGGCCAGAGTGCGCGAGGAGGAAGCGGCATTCTTCAAAGCGTGGCACTGCTTTACAAAGTTTAAGGGGCTTTAGGTTGAACATGGTTGCGTGACGTAATAGACGCTTCAGAAATTGGGCACCGGGTTGTTATGAGGTTTTTGACCGGTGAAGGTGTTTCTGAAAAAGAAGTTAGTCGCCGTATGGCTGCCGTGTATGTTGAACATTCCATTTCATTGGCCACTGTGAAGCGTTGGAGCAAACGGTTGAAAGAAGGACGTGAATGTTGCAAAGACGATCTAAGATCGAGCCAAAGCCATCATGAAATCACCCCAACAAAACGGAAGAGGTCTGGACACCGATCAAACTGGTTTAAAATAGTTATTTACGTTTCGGCTCCCCCATGGGAGCCTTGTTCAAGATTGTGAACAAGGCTCCTGTGGGGGAGCCGAAACATAAATAACCATTTTTTTTAACCATATTGGTCGGTGCCTAGACCTCTTCCTTTTAAGTATGCATCATCCCGACCAGACGGGCTTCCGTCATACTCTCGACTTCACCCCCAACAAAATTGCAAAGGTTGATGAGCTGATGAGACAAGAACGGAGGATAAGCATCGATGAACTGGCAGAGCATGTGAACATCAGTCGTGGTTTGGTTCACACCATAATTCATGAACATCTCGGTTATCGGCTCTTGTGTGCGCAATGGATGCCCAAGATTTTGAACCACCGCCAGAAGAAGGTTCTGCGCTGCCTTGACTCATCTGATCAGGTATCACAATGGGGGTGACGACTTCTTGCCTGCAATTGTGGTCAAGAACGAACAATGATGCCACTGCTACGAGCCTGAAACACGACAGCAAAGCTTACAGTGGAAACATTCGAATTCACCACCCCCAAAGAAAGCAAAGGCCGTCATTTCCGCTAGAAAGGTGTTGTTGGCTTTTTTTTCTATCATCAGGGGCCATTACTGATAGAATTCGCTAAAGCCAGAGAGACTATCAATAGTTTCCGATATTGTAAAACGCTGGATCGGCTGCGTGTCGCAATCAAGAACAAGCAACATGGAAAATTGACAAATGGGGTTATCTTGTTCCATGACCTGGCTTTGGTGTTGGGCTGCTGAGAACGAGGTCGCGGAATCGAATCCCGGCCACGGCAGCCGCATTTCGATGGGGGCAAAATGCGAAAACACTCGTGTACTTAGATTTAGGTGCACATTAAAGGACCCCAGGTGGTCGAAATTTCCGGAGGCCTCGACTACGGCGTGCCTCATAATCAGAAAGTGGTTTTGGCACGTAAAACCCCATAATTTCATTTTTAATTGTTCCCTGACAATGCTCGTCCCCACATTGCTGATGTGGTTAATACAAAAGAGCAAAGTTCAAGTGGGAAATGCTGCAACATCTGCCATACAGCTGAGACCTGTCGCCTTGCGACTTCCACATTTTGGGACAAATGAAAAAGCAGCTCAAGGGAAACAGATTCGTGTCGGACGATGACATGAAAGCGTCAGTTGCAGATTTTTTGAAGCCGCAACCCAAGGAGTTTTATGAGACGGGAATCACCCGACTCGTTAGTCAATGGGACAAATGTCTAAATGCTCATGGAGACTACTTTTAAATAAAGTACCCCGTTTGTCATATATTCGCATTGGCTCACTTTCATTTGACTCGCCGTCTTATATATTACAAAACAGCTTTATATACGTGCTCTCCCATTGGGACAATAATTTCGGTGCAATTAGTCACGATGCACGACCGGTGACAGCTGCTCCTGCAAAATACACTGGAATAAATGACAGCGTCATTGAGATTTTTCACTGGTCGTTGCATATGTTTAAAAATGTAAACAAGGTTCTTGAATGACAAAGTTTCATTAAGATATTTGTCCTCAACTTGTTAATTTCATGGCCTTTACATTTTTCATATCAGTGGAATGCACTGCTTTGCTGGTTTCGAACTGATACAGTTCTAAAGATCATGTGACATTTTCTTTACTTATTAAATAGACAAAAACATGGAAGCATTGATATCAGTTCTGGGCACAATTTTTGGCACATACGAGTATATCTTTTTATGAAAAATACACATATTACTTGTTTTGACACTGCGCAGCATTCAAGAATTCGTTCACAGCATCTTTGGCAATGGCAATGCAGTTATTATTCATGTATTTGATCCCTCAACAAATTGTTTAAGAGGAAGCTTTAGCTCGGGCCCAACTCTGACGCAGCCTATTGAAATACATGTAAAACGCAGAAACGCTTTTCTGAGATAACCCCTGGATCACTTTTAATGAAATGTGTTGCACTTTAGAGAGAAAGTTAGATTCTAGTATCTGTTGGAAGCGGAATTTTGATTTAGGGCCTGAATGTTGTTTAAAATATTCTGAAAAATTCGAAAGTGAGATAAAAATAGAAAGGCAACGTTTACAAACTAATAGCTCTGCATCAAGAACCGATAGTGCAGTTTTTCAAACGGCATCTATATAAGAGTCAAAGTGGACAAATTTGGTATGTCAAGTTGTATCTTACGTGAATTGGTTACGTGGTATACAAGGGTTCTGAAAAAGCCGTATTTCGATAATACTAAATTTTTTGAGATTCATTTGTAACATATCAATTTTGTCCGCTGTATATGTACTACTAGATGCGACTCACAGAAATGTGATATTATTTTTCATTCTTGAGTTACAGAGCTTAAAATGTGGAAGTTTCGTTTTCTGAAAATTTTCGATTTTTGCCAATTTTTAATAAAGAATGGACAACCTGAACGAGAAATTCGAAACCAGAAGTCAGTAGAATTTAAGTTTTTCTTTTAAATGCAACAAACCTCGTCAAATTTGGTGCAGTGGTTGCTGAGAAAAACGAATTCACCTTCTACATGTATTTAGATAGGAGCACCTGAGCTAAAGCTTCCTTTTAACCCTTTGAGAGTCAATGACATAAATGTACAGCACCGCGAACAAGACCAAAAATGGTCGATGCTGTATATTTACGGCGCCGTCTGTACATTTAAAAAGCGCGCCAATTTCCTAACTTTTTCTTTTCTGTCATGTGCTGCCACTATGTGGGAATACACGGAATTTTTTTCGGAACGAAACCTGGTTCGGGTTTCGTTCTGCATGCGGTTTCGGTTCTTGCGCTTGCAAAACTGATGGCTATCTCATTACTAATCGCTCAAAGGGCGACCGCTTGTTTCTCGCTCGTTTAGTGCTCACTGGGGTGCGCATGGGAAGGATGCCGCCATGCATTCATTTCCGCTGCTTCCTTCTTTTTTGACACTCGCGAAAACTAATTGCCTCTGGTTGGCGATAAGATGAAGATTAGTGGAAGCTTGTCGCATGTGCTTTTTTGACGGGCACACAACCGCACAGTTTTCTTGAGTGCGCGCACTTACGCAGTTCGAATATGCTATGGATGTACATATTAGTGTAAGAGCAGGAACATTTGAGTCTTGCGAAATATTCTCGTGTGTGCATTTTCAAGGTCATGAACTATGTTTATAGAAATGCATCAAATTTTTAATTCTTATAAGTTTATTTCTCTTTTTATTGTTGTTATTCATGAATGAAGAGTACATATATACCAATGCAAAATATTTTTTTCTCACTTTACGGTCACCCTAGAAAATCTGTGGTAACTTTCTTTTCAAAGTCCCTAAGAATTGTAATATGCAATAAAAAAAATTGACCCTGGGTGGTCGCATAGGACGAAAAAAATCTACCCTGAAAGGGTTAAGGAGGAGGCCAAGCTGCAACGTGAGCTCCCCCCGAACGAAATTTCTGGCTATGCCACTGCACCCGACATAAGCATGACAACAAATCGGATGGCCTATCATGTAGACTGTAGCAAGCATGTGATATATATAAGAGTAAAAAGTAAATTAAAAAGTAAAAAGTGACCTTGTTATACGAGTAGAAAAGTGGCTCCATGGCTTCCGGAATAGGGCTGAGCATGCTGTAGCCCGATCTCGGAGACCTTAGTGGTGCTGTGAAAACTTGCACCCTTGGCCAAAAGCAGGCACCACACTGCCGCTAGGACTAGGATTTGCAGCAGCCACAGATGCAGCAATTGACTGCAGCAGCTTTTTATTTTCAGAAGTGGCTTTAAGAGGGACAAAACGCAGATGGTTAACGAAACTTGCACTTGCTCCCGTGCAAGCCGGCCATTGTTTTGTTTTCCCAGCTTGCGACGCAGGCTATCAGCATCGCCATCACTTTTCAGGGTTGCTGGCATCAGGACTTCTATTTTTTAGGTTTGTCTGATCAAAAAACTGCTTAAAAAATTGCCACACGCTTTTGGAAGTCACCGCTGCAGGCATAAACACTTTTGAGGATGAGCTTTTCATTGCACCATAAAAAAACTGGGTCCTTAAAAATTAGTTGCCAGTCCATTTCAGGAAAAAAAAAAAGCAAAGCCACAGCAGCCTCAGTCTAAAGCCAAAAATGCAACAGTTACTCATTAGTGTATTCAATTTGCCCAATCCACCAGGCCTTATTCGAAAGGCACAACACTATGGCGCCTATACATTTCATGAGGAAGCAGGCTTTCACGCACATCAAGTTCATAGAATTCCTTACACTTGCACACAGGAGTGTGCATGGTGTACCGAACAAGAACTTGTGCCATGACAATCACCAATGTGAGCTGCACATGGTATTCCAAGCATGTGCTATACTCTAGTCAACAACAATGCGCAACTAGTGGGCTAGCGTGAGGAGGTAGCTCCACGACATGGGTGCCTAGCCACTAGTGACAACCAGACTATTGTGGGGAGTAACACAGACTGCTAAGCCCTCTCTGCTAAGCCTTCTGGAAGTTTCTCAATAGGAATACCCCCAGACCACCCCATTTTGCCTGGAGCGAGTAAATGTGTATGTGCAGTTGGAGTCACCACATCCACATCCATCCTCGGCCAATAAGAAATTTCAACTACTTCATTCTCTTTGAGCAATTACTGAGCATCGTATTTCTAGCTAGCTGACACACTTGAAATAGAGAGATTAAGAGTGCAGATACACTGTACCTATGTTCTCTTTCTTTTGTACTGAGCATGAACCTGACTGCCTGTGAAGAGCAATGGCCCCACAACTGCAGAGCAGCAAGTACCTCAGGACGTATCTTCAATTTGTCATCTCGGACTGCCTGAGGCACTGCTTTTCAGTCAATGAGCATCAGTAATGAGCTCAGATAGTTCTGGGCAGTTTCAGCTGACAAATCAAACAGAATCAAGCCCCTTCCCTTCTAAAAAGCAAGATCAAGCTCTATTGGCGGTGAGGAGTTACGGAGTCGCCATCTATCGGTAGCGCCTCGCTGGCGTAGTATGAGGGATCATGCGGCGCGCTCCTCATAGGTTTTGCTGTCAGCGCTCACTGAAAACACCACGCGTAAGCTCTCCCGGACATTTCTAAAAGTACTTTCGAAACGAGAGAAGTTTCTTACTGTCTAAACAATAATCTTGGGCAAACTGAAAGCACACAATCGTTTACAGACGCTATCTCCTTACTGAATACGTACAGTGAACGCCACTACACGCGGTCGCCGCAATGGAGTCTCCCGAACCGGTTTCTTGCATGAAAGGTAGGTAAACGCTGAGAGCAAACTACTATGTGAAATATGTTCTTATAGTGTTTGTATAACTAAATGGAGCGTAATAGAACGAAGCCTCAATGCAGCGATCGCGCAGATTCGCAGCGACCAACTGCGCGTCTGCACGCTTGTCCGCGCACTGTTTCACTTTCTCTGCACGCGCGTTTTCGCACCGTGCCATGAGCTTTAGGCCGCAGAATATGAGCATTTGACAGTATACAAGCAACCATTGTTGCGTGGGCGCTATTAGAGCTGTTCAAAAATAATTTCATTGTAGAGACTTCGACACCT
Organism: Dermacentor variabilis; assembly: GCF_050947875.1. NCBI lineage: Eukaryota > Metazoa > Arthropoda > Arachnida > Ixodida > Ixodidae > Dermacentor > Dermacentor variabilis. The sequence continues at coordinate 206,185,802 of NC_134571.1, forward strand.
GTGATGTCCCGTCGCCACGATTCAATCTTTTTTTTCTTCTAAATTCTTTGACCTTTCAATATTATTTTTCGAGTTGGGTCGCACTGTATGTTTATCGGTGTTCTCAGCGTGCAATTTCCCGCTGCTCCTTTTTTGTAATCCAGTGCATTAATTCATAACACAAACATGACCATATGCCATGCTTTTTTTAAATGTGCTTCTTACCGCTGCCTTTCCACTCCACTGAACTTGCGAGTATCTATAGCATCGACAAGTTCATAGACCAAACCGTCATGACATTAGTCAGGCAGCGGACTCGGGCGAGCGTCTCAGTGCGCGTTTTCAGAACATCGCAGACCGGGCGCCGTAGCAGAAATCTTCCTCGCGTCTGTGCTTACTGCATACCCGAGTTGTAGCCGATGACTGTTTGCCGGTTTTATGTTTCGCGAGCCAATCTTCACGCAGCTTCTTGTCCTGCGGCTACGTGTGAATAAGGCTGACACCGGCCTCCGTTACGTGCGTCCGGCCCTGCGGAACCGAGCAGTAGCCTACCATATATGTTGTGCGCTCTTCAAAGGCAGCCACTACCTATTGTAGTGCTTTGAAGCGTTGCAACGGAGACACTCGAAGCGGGAAAATTGCGCCACTAAATGAGGACCGCAGCGTACGAGGGAATTTAAAGTCGTTTTCAGCTCGCTTCGGCGCGCCCGAAGCAGCCGACGCAGCCGCTATGTCCAGGTGATCCCTCCTAGCACGTCACGCCGACGGTGGCGCCAGCTTTTCCAGTGGTGGAGCTCGAGGCCAATATAAGGGAGAAGTCACACTCACAAGCAGTGGTTGTTGTGCACGGTGACCGGAGTCCAACCCAGCCGTGGTCCAGCAGTTGCTCGCAGTCCTCCCCGCTGGAAGCTGTCCGAAACATCCATGGTGTGCGAGTTGCTGCGCCTTAACCTGTACAATGCATCAGCCAGCAACATGAGAAACTAAAAAACTAGGTCTCATTTCTTCTGATCCCCATTGCAAGGATATCAAGAAAAGATAACAATAAACGTTAGGAGACCTCACAGAGACTCCTACACAAGGGAGGGCTGACGCGACTCTCAAGCATGGGAGGACATTCCCTATCGCAGACATTGCAAACTGTTTCATTCAACGCAGACACCAGAACTATTTATATGGCAGAAAGCAGCCACGACTGCCATGTTCCCAGGTGGTCTCAGGTGGTATCGGGGCTAGTCGTCTGTACAAAAACTAGAAGGCGAGCGCCACATTTTGCGTGCGTTGCAGACCACATTTGGCACTGGCAATGTGCCAATTTAATGATGTATTGTCATTGAGCTGTATAAGGATGCAATAGGTAAGTGGCTAGCAGTTTGTTCAACAAAATTTTGCACCATTAGTTACACCGGTTACCGCCGTTACTCCGCGTACAATCGCGTAGTGGCCTGCATGTTGCTTTGTGCGCTCGAAACTCAAAACGCAATGCACTTCGACATTGGCTCTACCAGCAGGCTCTAGCTGAACCTAAGTAACAGTAAATGCAACCACCCACAGGTTAGTGTAAAAGGAAAAGAAAAGAAAAAGAAAGTCACAGAAGTACATAATAAAAATACGAAAAGAAGGGTGCCATCAGCACTCATCCTTTTGTCTGCTATGTCCCGGTCGCACCACAAGACGTTCATTTGAGAGATCACCAGCCGTTTGTGCGCAGGTGCGAGTAAGAGCGGGCATGAGAGAGAAAATCTGGGGGTTTTTGCTCCTTGAATATGTGACTCGGCCTAGGCACTACGGAGGAGGTTTCTTAGCGTACGTGTTTCTTAGTGTTGTATGCGTTTGTCCCCTAGGCATGCCGGCATAGCAGAGCGTGGTTGAGTTTGCAGTCAGACGCTGGCGGCCTGCACGGTGAGGCAGTGGGCATGGATGCCCCATTTCGCGATTGCTGTGTCTGAAGGTATGTCGGACAGACTTTCCCGTGCCTGTAGTGCTGATCCTGAGTCAGTCATGCCAGATTAAACCTTTCTTGTCTCTTACGGTGCTCTAACTAAAAAAACATCTCTGATTTTTTTGGGGGAGCAGTAGGGGCCGTAGTAGAGGCTCCTGGTGCAGCATCTTCGCTCTTGGCAGGCTTTTCGTATGCTGCTGTCTGTGGCCCCTTAGAGTGAAATAAACACACAGTACCTCAGCAACCGCGGTCTAATGCCACGGCTTGATGTCACGCTGTGAAGATTATTGGCTTTGCATCTCGCTTACGTTAGGCTAGGTTTAGGTTACCTTAAGTTAGGCTACGTTAGCATAGAAGGCATTAGGGTGGCGTGGTGTATTCTCAAAGCAGTGATGCCGTGCGCATTTTTGTCTTTGTGTCTCGGCCACATTAGGTTAGGTTAGCATAAAAGGGGCTAGGGTGGCACGGTGCATTTTCAAAGCGATTAAGCCGGGAGGATTATTGTCGTTTCGTCTCGGCCACAATTGCTTAGGTTAACGTTAGGTTAGGTAAGCGCAAGAGGTGGTAGTGTAGCGCGACATACTCTAGCGGTTGCAAGGGCATCGAGCATCACCGACGGCCTTTCAGCAACTTGCGTTCAAACGAGGTTGCTAAAGCGCTCTGACTTCTACATTTTGAATATATGTGGCCCGGCCTCTACTACAGTTCCTACTGCTCCCCACAGAAACACCTGTGATGTTATTTCCAAGGTACATTGCTGTAAGTCGCAAGAAAGCTATAATCCGGCATGACTGACTTAGCACGAGCACTGCAAGAGCGATACAGTCTGTCCGACACAGCGGTTGCCAAATGGGGCGCGAGTTCCTGCTACTTCACCTATTTCATCACGCCGGCTGCCGGCGTCCGAGCGTAAACAAACTTGACGCCACTCCACAATGCCGGCACGCCTAGGGACAAACGCATACAACACACGCTAAGAAACCTCCTCCATAGTGCCTAGGCAGAGTCATATATTCAAGGAGCAAAAGCCCCCAGATTTTCTCTCTTGTGCCCATTCTTAGTCGCGCCTGCGCACAAACGGCTGGTGATCCCTCAAATGAATGTCTCGTGCCACATCGTGGCCCACGCAAGAGGCCGCGTTTCTTCCAGAAAGCTTACCTTGATGCATAGCGTTCGCCGCCAGCATTTTCAGATAACCATTACGGTTACATAAGCTGCAGTTGCCGGGAAGCGTGAGAAGCAGCCAAGGATCTTTGAATGTTATTGCATTCCACTCTTAAAGGCGAAGCTTAAGCATCCGACAAATATTTTTCTCTTTATCTGCACACTCCCTTGCCATTATGAAAGCGAAGTGAGTTGGCTGTTCCGGGCCTCTTCGTAGCTGCCCAACTCTCCTGAGCCAAACTGCTGCTACTACTACTAGCGCCTTGAGGAATTGTGACAAGTAGCTGGGAAAGTATGAGCACTGGGGGAGGTAACAGCTGCAGGGGGACTCACCTGCCCAGGATCTTCTTGAGACCACGGCTCTTGCTGTGCTTGAGTGTGGAAGCAGCCGAGGGGGGTGAGTACAGCTGGCAACCGGGACGAGCCACCACCAGCTCGGGCTGGGCTGCACAGCAGTGCCAGCGCATACCATCAGCACAAACATCTGGACAACCAGTCCGTGTGACGCATTCTAGAGTGCTGCCAGAGTGCTTCGACTCTGTTTCACAACAATGTGGCACCGGGGTGGGGGGCATGGGAAGTGTTCTGGCACATGACACTCGGCTTGAGACAGACTGAGTGATTGATCTAGCGACAGGGCTTGTGCAGCCCAAAGCAACATAAGTGGTTATGAGAGACATTGTAGTAGGGAAGTGTAAATTAAATTTGACCATCCCAGGTTTTTTAATGTGAGCCTGCAGTATTGTACACAAGTGTTGTTGCATTAGACCTCGATTTCAATGGGGCTGCTGCAGCCTGGAAGTGAACCTGCAACCTCATGCCCAGCAGCAGAATGCCGTAGCCACTTGGACAATGCAGCGGCTAGGGCAGAGGAGTAAGCAGTATGCTGATGCTATGCAACCCATGTGATAAAGACACCTACATTCTTGAGATGGCACTTGACTGATTAATGCCAGGTGTACCTTCAATACTGTCGCACCACATTATTTTCAAGTGCGGAATTTTGTTAAACCAGCCAGAAAAAAAAAAAAAAAGCTTTGTATCCTTGTGACTTCCTTTGCTACCCTCACACTTTCCATCTTTCATGGTGTAGAGCACTGATGGCCACTGTGCTTTGAGCATGCAAAACTGTCAATATAAGCACAAGGAAGAGGGTCTTGTGTTTCTTTGATGCTTGCCCAGTGATGCCAAAACAGGGGATTACTTAGAAAGTGCTACATTCCCAATACAGTCAACGCCTATCAATTGTGTTCAAACGAGGTTCATTCGGTCACCCTGACAGGATGACCAAATGATACAGCAGGTCGAATTAATTGAGATGCTAAAAAATGTCAAACTATCATGCTCATTCATTTGGAAGTACATTGGACTCTCTTTAAACGGAACTTCAAGGAACCAAGGAAATTGGTTCAGTTTATCGCAAGTCTCATTTACTGAGAGACATTGCAGAGAGCATTGCATGAATACAAAACCAACCAACTATGAGGATGTCGTTATGTTTAAGTAATTTATGTTTATCGAGATTCCACAGTATATGCCTGATTCTGACTCGCTTTCTGTGTGCCCAAAGTAGAAAACTAACATATAGATAACATTATAGCTCCTAAACAAAGTAGAAATATGACGCACATCAAAATTTTCAGCAAGGAAAATGGGCAATATGGGTTGCAGAGTGGTGGCCGGTTTCCTAAGGTTAGATTCGCTACACTGTTTTTTTAAAGTTAGCTTCGCCGCAATACGTTTGTTATGCAGCAAAGCATATGAATACCGCGAATGCAGTTTTTGGAACAATTTTCTTGTGGAACAAAAAAAGCATGTGTTAGAATCAAGTAACACCATAATCATACATTGTGAACTACCATTATTGCTTGAAAATATTCTTAGGGCAGGCTGAAAATGGGCATTTCCAGGGAGAGATATTACATATTCAACATGTTCACTGTCCCCTGAGCTCTGCCAAGGGAGACGCTGACAGTACATGGCTAGCTATTGGGGTCACCACAGGGGTCAGGCACATGAGTGCTGGCTAGTCAAGTTCGAATCATCCGGCAAAGGCCATGCTTAAGACTGAAATAACGAAAGTTTGGAACCATAGAAATGGATGGCCGCCAGCTGGGACCTGCGCTTGGGATCTAATTAATTGAATAGTCTAATTAACTTGAGTCAAATTAACAGAAGTCTACTGTAGTTGGTTACGGTTTATGGGGCACTTAGAGTCATGCCATTTTTTTTTTTTTGTCGCGCATCACGTGGAAGCAAAGGAGAGGGCACACAAAGCAGCAGCAGCACCTAGCGAAAGTTGTCCATGCTCTAGCAACAACAATCATAAACCATTCAGCATCTCCAAAATCAAGCAATAAGAATAATAACCTTGCGCAACTTCATGCTCAATGCATCTTCCTTACCCTGCTTACATGGCATTTTGTCGGTTCGAAAACTAAACAGATACTTTCTCAGCATTCTTGTACATATAAATATGCGAATGGAAAGCTTCAAATTCCTTTACTACACACTAATCAGTTTCCTCATGTATCATAAACTTGCTCTGCAAAATTAAATAACTTTCTTTTACCTAAACCTACGACTGAGTATGGCAAGTCTACTGCGAACTTCTCATCATTATTATTTTGGAATTCCTTGCCTGTAGGTATAAGGAAGGGATCCTTTGAAATATTTAAAAAGGCTTCACGCTCCATACCTGCTAAACTCATAAACACTACTTAATATTCATAGTAAGTGCTCTTATATTTATGCATATATGCTTTATTTCTTGCTTAACTCAACATTTCCTATAACTCAATTTTCTGCATGTTTACCACTGTTTACCAAAATATTGCTGTCTGATGCTATGGTTTTATAGGAGACCTCCCTCTCAGTCTTGTGACTTTGAGACCTCCTTCTGTGTTCATATGTCACATGCAATGTATTACATGCACTTTTATATAACTACTGGGAACTTAGTGCTGCTGCAGTGGATCACTGGCTCCCATGCATTGCAGAGCAACTGTACAGGCATTACAAAACATACAGAAATTAGTGCACAAGACGACAAAGTCTCTCTGCAGGCACACTCCAACAGCATAAGAAATTCGCACGGCACTATTTATAACATCAGTACATTGCCATCGGGTAGTGTCCATGACAAAACTCTCTTATATTGCTCTGTTTTTTTTCCTCCACCTGATACTCGTAGCACATGAGGCTCTCCATATTTTCCCTTATTTTCTCTGTCTAGCAGCAATGGTGGCTAGTCCCAGCCAATGCCATACATTCACTTGAAAGGTGGTACAGTGCTTAGAATTTTAATTGTATTGCAACTTATGACCCAAGTGTTTCATCTAGGGGGAAAGAAAAGTGAGATCCTGCCAAAAGGCGCTTCTGTGGTAGGAATTTTAAAAACACCTTCAGAACATTCGTGGCAGCATCTTGAAACATCAAGGCTTGTTAAAAAGAAAACACGCACATAAGAGTGCAAAAAAACATTGACATGCACATATTCCAACACCTGAGACAGTTCTCTCCAGCAGCCATCAATTGCTATTTGGAACAGATAGTCAGGATCTTTAGTAATAGCAGTATTAGTTACTAAAGTGATATTGAGTTACACATCACTGCAAATGAGAGCACACACACTCCATACAAGGTTGCATGTATGCCTGCATCCCTCTAGCTGTACTCCAATGAAAAATCTGGAGTACCTCTGTTTGCTTATTATTATTTCTGCTACGTAATAACGAAACTCGTATCCCATTGATCGAAGTTGGAGTGCTTTTGTGTCTTCCACCAACTTTTTTGGTCGAAGCAGCTGCATGACAGACAACATACCTTGCTCTGCTGTCAAAGCATGAATTCGGCAGAAAGTTTCATAGTGTGTGGCATCACTTTGACGAGTTGAGCTGTGATCCAGCATAGAGCAATATTTTCCCTTCTGGCAGAAGTCCCATTAGCAAACTCTGGACACAATTCCAATGCCTGCTCTGGCAGTTTCTCCAAAATTCCTAGCAAAATTCACCGTTGGAGCGATCAGTCAAAGCAACACATTAGCTGTCACGGCAACATTCATGCTACATTTGTAGCAGTAAAAGGCAAATGAAACTCCTAGGTTGTGGCACTATGCATGACTGGAGCCACAAAGACCTCTTTCTAAGGAGTGCCTGTGATATGTACTGCAGCAACTGGACAAGTAAATAAAATAACTGTGCACTAAGGCACCTGCCAATGATCTTAAGCTTAAATTCTTATCATAATTTGTGAAAAATAAAAGCAAATTAAGAAAACGTATAAGGCATGCTTGGCTTCTTTCTGACCATGAGCTACCAGGTATAGAAAGCAATTTGCAAGGTGCACATAGTAACGCAGTTAATGATACTTAAGAAGCCACATCTAGTAGTGCAGTTAAATGTAAGAAAATGACACGCTATAGAAAATTCTAGTGACCCAAAAAATACGAATTCACAAAAGACAAAGTAAAGCACATAGAACAAATACCATTGACTATGCAAATATTAAATGCAAAGAAACAAATGTACAGGCTCGTCCACTCTTAGGGTGAACACGGCTCACCGTGGCCGCGCTCCGCGGGGCGCCAGTGCGTCCGGCGCGGCGGCGCATCGAAGCGAAGCGGCGCAGGCGCACACGGATCCAGGGGAGGTGCTTCGCGTCGTCTGCTACAGCGCTGGAGCGCGCCGCATCTTGCTTTGCTGTAAACTTCGCTAGACCCAGGTGACTGAGTGACCGAGGCGGTATTGCGGGAAGGCGTACTTCACTAAGTGGAGCATTTTCCAGCTGGTTCCGTCTACAGCTTGTGAACAGCCTGCTTAGTCAATATACATAAACAGAAACAAGCATCTCACCACATAAACCACTTAGCATGTTTTTTATAAGTGATGAGGCTAAAAATACAGTCATTGTTTTTCGCGTTCTTAATTAGGCTGGGGCCTAGAGGCGACGCTTGATAGTCGTGTCAGGGACGTCACCCAGCCTGAGGCTGTTCTTAATTTCTCGAACGGTGGAGGTCGGGTTTGCAGCAGCCGCCGCAACAATGGTAACTCTTTGCAGGGCTTTACGGGGAGCATCCGCAATTCTTCCGCCCTTCTTGTAAGCCTGGACGATTCTATTTACAGTTTTCAGTGGCCTTTTTGTCATCTCCGATATAACGCGTTGAGAATAGTTTTGTAGACACAGATCTACAATGCGTCGTCTTTCTTTTTCCAGTACCCGCGACATGGCTAGTTTCCAAATCGCACCGGGGAAATGAAATTATCCTGCACTTTTACAGCGTTTTTATCGCCGAAGTGCCATGGCAACCAGCAACCGAACAAAATGCAATTCATCATGCAAGTCGACGGAAATGCGTTTAATGGAACCACCTCTTGTGCCTTTCGATTTGGCGAGTCATCCCACAATCTGTAACTCCTGAGTGGCCAGTCACTCAGTTGAGTAGTCGTTGGCTGCACCGCATCATCATATTAAGCTAGGATGGGGTAGCATGACCTACGCAAAAAAAAGGTGGGGGGGGGGGCTCAGCGGTTGATCGGGCTGACGCTCATGGTCAGTTAAAAAGTAGACTGGCCTTAACACAGCAATCTGGCTTGGGCCGGGCTTAGCTTTTACAAATGGCGAGTCCGTTGGCCGACCACCGGCATGCTGTGGGCAGACGACACCATGCCGGCTTCATGACCGTCGGTTTAAATGTCGTGGCCGCCTTCGTCCAACACACGGACCGGCCACTTCCCCACGACGGCAACAGCATCGCTTGTCCGCGGCAAGGGTTCCTGCGCCGTATTCATATTTGGGTTTTACCCACTCAGCCCAGCCCACCCCCGCCTACCCCCTAAAAAAAAAAGAAATTCCTCCTAATCTCCAAATTTATCCGATGCCCACATCTATGGCGTAACTCCATGTGTCGCTTCGGGACGTATACCGCACAATTAGAAAATTATTATATGCTAGTGAGAATATGCATATGGCCCATTCTGAGGAAGTACTGAAATGAAATAGAAGCGAATAACGACTTAATTACCCGGCAAGATGTAATTTAAACTAGAAAACAGACATGTATATTATAGATTTTCCACTTTAATTACCTATTTGAAACGGACGGAAACAGCATTCGCATGCGGCGTGCATTGATTCCAAGGAGAAAAAAAAAAACAAAAACAAAAAAAAAAACGTCGGCGCCATATGTTTTACTTCACCTAATCAATGTAATCAAATAATTGACCGGCGATTCTTCAAAATGAGAATGCGACATCTCGCATCAGGTAGCCGTCAGAGGACCGGCATCGCTTCGGTGATTTTACACAAGCTGTGACAGCAAAAATTAATTTAGTTTTTTTTATAGGATGCAGAAAGATGAAAAGGGGGAGTAAAATTGCCGCCAAATCAGTTGCTATGCCGGGGAGAGCACTTTCCTACATCGCGTAAAGCGCTCCATGCTCTCCTACCAGCGACATTAACGCGTCAATAAGAGAGTGCGAAGCAGCGGATATCACTTCTTAGTTGTTGTCGAAGTAATAGTATTGCCCTCCTTAATGGTAAAATCCATGGCAAACATGATGATGCGTGATTGCACAATCGCTCTCTAACTTTCTGCGAAATTTTTAGCGGGTTTCGGTCGTTTTCTTAAGTCAATTAAGCACATTAGTTCTAGCATCAAGACATGCGCGAAACGGCGCGCTAGGCTCATCACATGATGACTCCGACCAAGAGCACGCCTAATAGGTTTCTCGGTATGCACTACACCAAGTGCTGTGAGAGGAAAATAAGAGGGCCCTAGCCTAATAAAGAGCGCGAAAAAATGACTATTTTTACCCTCATCACATATGAAAAACACGCTAAGTGACTTATGTGGTGAGAAGCTTGCTTCTGTTAATGTATATTGATTAAGCAGGCTGTTCACAAGCTGTAGACGGAACCAGCTGGAAAATGCTAAAGTTAGTAAAGTGCGCCTTCCCGCAATGCCGCCTCGGGCACTCAGTCACCTGGGTCTAGCGAAGTGTACAGCAAAGCAAGATGCGGCGCGCTCCAGCTCTGTAGCAGACGACGCGAAGCACCTCCCCTGGATCCGTGTGCGCCTGCGCCGCTTCGCTTCGATGCGCCGCCGCGCCGGACGCACTGGCGCCCCGCGGAGCGCGGCCACGGTGAGCCGTGTTCACCCTAAGAGTGGACCAGCCTGTACATATCTTTCTGGTGAAAGGTGTGACACACCATGGTTGTACTGCCACAAGAAAGCATGATGAAAGTTGCCACCAATATCTGTTTATTTCTAGTATTGTCAATTACCATAGCTTTGAAGATAGAAGTTTACGATTACAGAACCAGAACAGCAAAGTAAAAATAAAATAAGGAGAAAAGAATGCTATGCCACTGTACACTGTTCCAGAGAACACGAAGGTTGCAGGTTATATCAATCAGAACAGCAAATAGCCTTTTAATATAGATAACTACAAGAAAGCAAAAGCTTTGCATTTCAAAACCACACAGCTATTGGTCGGTGGTACTTGTCTTACTTGCACCGAATCCTTTAACTTAAGCATACACCAATTGGACCAATAACAAGCCTTGCCCAATAATGGCCAAGCAAGAGCTTTTTAATGCTCCCAGTATCAGTCTCTGACAAATTTCCGTACTTAAACGTTTATCATGCTGTCCCAAGGAATATTTGTGGTACTATCAATTCTCTGGTGCCTTTACAGAATAGAACTGCACTAAGATGAGTTAAGCTAATGAACAGTACAAACAGATTTTAACCTGTAGATCTTACATGTGTAGGAATAACGGGGTGAGAACGGCGTTGGGCCTCGGCACACCACAGTTGGCGTATGCCTACCCATCGACCACAGTCCAGTACAAGCTCGAGGAAACAACGGATGACAACCACGTGCACACTCGGAAAGCATTTATTACATTTGCAACTAACCCTTCGAACGGGCCAGCTAGCTACTATCTACATCACTGAGGGTTCCCTCGAAGAGAATAATACGCTAGGTAAAGAGGGGCTTCTGACTTATCGGCCGGGGATACGGGTGGACGCGGCGATTGCCACAGCAAAAATGTGTTCAGATAACCAGGTGCAGGAAAACGGGAGCAGTGACGGAGGCTTCTGCACTTGCCACGGTCAATGTCAGATGTATCTTACGTGAAATGCGCTTGTGATTCCCCTTAGCTGCCCACAAAAGGAAGGCTTCCCCCCATCTCTCCTCAAACCTGCTGGTGCTTGCGCCCGATGCGACATTTGCAGCAGGTGTGACCATCATGCGATACGAGGATTTCCGTATATCTCAGCACAACACACTCTAACACATTTAAGCCCATTTTTGCAAGCACAGCCACACTGGTGCAATTTTGCAGTGTTACTCTTGCAGTGCCACCCTAAGTATTGAATGGATGCATGAGGTTAGTGTGTTTGTCCTCCAAGCTAACAAAAACCATAAATAAATTACAGCAACATGTCATGACAAGTCACCACTCACAAGTCATGCCCCATAGTCCACGTACTTGTAAGCCTATAGCACTCCTTGACCTTTCAAACAAGAGAGAGGTACACGGAAAGATGGAGGCTAGAAGTGGTTGAAGGTGAACAAGAGATATCTTTGGAGCCAACCTCTTTACAAGGCAAGTTATCATGGCCTTGACAAAGATGAGGCTCCTTGGTGAAACATTCACTGCAGCCTGTTGCATCCCTTGTTCAACTGCTGCTGATCGCTCTTGGCCTTAACTGGTAATCAGCTAAATCAGAATGCTTCTATATATGTGGGTTGGAATATATGATACTATTCAGAATATGCCATACATAGGGGGAAAAGAAATAATCACTTTTTGTTTTGCAGCCTTGTGATATGCATTTAACTGGAAGTTTTCTTTGCTCACTCTGCTTTAGTCACTCGTTCTGAGTGGCCTTCATTTCGTTATCTCCAATGATTTGCTATAGTATCTGTGGTGTTAGCTATACCGAGGTTTGACTGCACATACTTTGCAGCAGCAAGTGCAAATAACAGCGTTTCAGATTTTAATAACAATTACATAAAAATGATCAAACTCTCAGACGTGTTTGTACGCCTAAAAGCATGAATAGCTGCAAACCTTCCGACTGAAAACAATAAAAAGGTGAGAAAACACAAGATGTGACTCTCTTGTCTCAATTTGAGAGAAAAAAAAAAACCCACCTCAGATCAGTGTGCTAAAATACTTGTCGCAGCAAATGGGTAAAAAGATCAAACTTCGACGAATAATCGACGAAGAATATTCGAATGCACTATAGAATAGAGGAATTTCTCTGAAGCAACTCCTCATCTTCGCAGCATCTTCATTCGAGAAGTGACGCTGTGCTCCACGCGGCAGAATCAAGTGATAGCGTCGATGCGAGATCCATCTGGTAAATACAGCAGTGAGGAATGACCCACTTGCATATACATCATTCTTCAATACTTGCTAGTGCAATACTTGCATTCAAACACCAGCTCAAACACCAGCTGTTGCAGCCACAAAGCCAAACAAGAAGCCAGCGAGAAATCAACACAGCCTGTTTCATGCCGTGCATTGACCATGCAAGGACAGAGAAAGCCCAGAACATTGCAGCAATCATGGAACGTGCACTGCACCATAGTATACTAAGGAGGTGCTTTGTGTAATACAGAGAGCGCGTGAGGTGACAGTCAATTTCTTGACATGAGAGGCTTCATCTGTGGTGAACTCAGCCCCTTATTGTGCGAGTTGTGAAGCCCAGCGTAAAGCTTCAGGTCACCACCACTGAGTGAGACTTTGAAACCACTTCACCATTCAGGTTAAATTTTTAGAAACAACATTCAACTCTTAAAAGAACTTCTTGTTGGGCTAGTTGGTAGCTATTCATTATAAAATATGAAGACGCCAAATAAACAGACACACACAAGAGAAGAAAACGGGACAGGGCGCCCGAAGTAAAGATACTAGAGCAAGGGAACTGGTTGAAGCCTATCACATAGGCAAGAAAGGCAGCTTGTGCGTAAGCGATACTTCGATATCATTATATAAGGCCAAGATGAGGTTTCTTGAGCGTGGTGCGTCATGAATGTTTGATTAGATGCATGAAAGAATGTTTGCTCTGTGCACATGTGTTGACTACAGTATATATGTGCCTGCGTTCTGTAAATAAAACAGTTGCGAGGGCGCCCTGTCCCGTTTTCTTCTCTTGTGTGTGTCTGTTTACTTGGCATCTTCATATTTTATAACATTCAACTCCCTTCTCATGAGAGTGCATTAAACAATTTATGAAAAATGCACCACAGATCCCACCTTAAAATAAGCCCTTCATCTTACGCCATACCTGACAGCCTGCATTCGTTTAAATTAAGGCTTTGGCTTCCTTTTGTTTGTTTTGTTTACCCAGTGAATATAAATGGCCGTCAATTATGAGCACTCTTCTTTTCACACACAAGAAGGTTATTTTCCTAAAACACTGATAAAAAAGCATTTAAAAAGGTAGCACCAAAGCCATGTCACAGAATTCACAGCTGGGCTAGTTGGTCTTGATTCATCTTTGAATTGACTTGTAATGTGCAGTACAAGTCAATTCAAAGATAAACCAAGGCCATGTGACATGGCAGGTAGATTACTTCAGCATGACATCAAAACTGATGCCCTGAGCAGCGATAACAAACTGCAGTACAATTAGTACAGTACAGGCTCAGGGGACACTTGCAACATTATGCATGCCGTGGTCCATACTCTTTGTTAGGGCACAATTACAATGGTCATGACACGAGCTCATTAGCACTATAATGTGAGCACTGCATAACAGCTAGGATGGCACAGCATGTGGGGGAACAGCACTCTTCTTTTTGCCTTTGGGTCCAGCAAACAACAGACTGCTCAAATCACACATGCAACATGGCATGTGGCTACATGTACAGCAAATTGCTGAATGTGCTGCATGCGAATATATTCTGTCACCAGTGGAAATTTAAAAAGAAAATGGCTGGACGTTTTGAAGATAATAGCTTGATTATTCTTGTTACGTTTTATGAGTAGGAACATTTCTTTCTGTTCGATCAGATTACTCAAGACTGTTGAACTGATACTAACAGATAAAACCACTGAAGCTGTGAAAAATAGGAACCTAAAGGCTGGTCCTGCACACTATCTCTTGCGAATCGGTACACTCCTGCCAGTTTGAAGAGATGAGCTCTGAGGTCTCATAAAAACTGCAACCACGGAAAAATAGAAAGAGAGACAGAGAAGTATGTGTCAAAGGGACACGACAGCCAGCAGTCATCAAGAAGTAGCCCCAAACACTGCATGCCCAACCGACAGTCCAGAAACAAGAATATACGGAGACACCAAGTCATAAGACACTTTCCACTGGGTACACTGGCAGGAACCTGGAGCCTAAGTAGACAGCGAGTGCTGCAGTCCATAGTCATTATCGGCGCCGTTTGCCAATGCAAATACCAAACTACAAGAGCAGGGGCATGAATGGTTCATAGTGGCACATGAGCCAAATGAGCTCCACCTCCACTACATGCTCCCCAATATACCACCAATATACTGCTCTTGAAGTATCATCAAAAATGGCTAACAGAGAAGCTGATTTATCTGCATGACCTGTCGGGGCACTTCAACGCACCTGCGTTTGTAGAATGGCCAGGCTCCTGATTAAAGAAAATCCCGACTTTCTTGCACTGTTCTCCGACCTCCCAAAATGGCCTGTCACAAGGTTTTTTGGACATTGCAAACAGAAATGCCTGCCCTAGAGATCATGTGGTCACCATCATTTGTGTTACGCTTACAAATGCAGTGGAAACGGCAGTAATTTCGAATGAGAGCTCCCACATGCTTATTCTTGGTGCAGTCAATCTCTTCAGTACCTTTATCTCTGAACGATGTCAAAGTAAGGCAGTGCGAATAGTATTGCGGAATTCCAAATGGTAGTAGATTTCGAATTGAATATTGAATTGAATAAAAAAAAGCTGAATATAAACATCAGAAAAGTTGACACAAACATCTTATGCTTACAAATTCTGTGCAAGAACAGAGTTCCGCACGTGCTTAGGAGGTTAATCACATTACTTAACAAGAATGTAGCCAGCTATCAGTAACTTAGGTACCTATGAATCGAGATACATGGGATACTCTACTTTTATTAAAGGGAACACCAATTCAGTATGCCAGCACTGATAGCAACTCAGTTTGTGTATAAAGGCCTGGAAAATAGTTGTTATTGACAGAATTTCAGTCAAATAGAGTCAAGTGCTTTATTTCCTCTGAAGGTGAAAAAGTAGCGAAGTTGCCCTAAATACCAACGAGCTTTTCAGTTTCATAGTGGGCCATGCTGTGCTTAATGGAAATCTTCTATTGCTTAAAATGTTCTGCTGTCGAGTTTCCTTCCACAAAACAGGAGGGTTTTTCCATCGTCTAGGCAGTCCATTAAGTCCAATATGTGCAACAGACAAAAGTGGGGATTTGCACATAACGTGACGACCGGCACCGCTTCATGCGGTCATCAGCACCGCATGTGTTGACCTCTTTCGGCGCCAACGCTAAAGAGTTCTGCAAGTCCACCCCCCCCCCCCCCTTTTCTATCTGCTTCCATCTGCTGTTCGTGTAAACGCATCTGCAGCCACAGTCACTGCGCTGGTCACAACATTTTTGAGCCCTTCATGTAAATCCCAAGCTAGTGCTGTGATGGGTTGCTCGAAGCTGTGAAAACAGACTGTTGCATGCCTACGAACGACGTTTGGAACAAGGGGCCACCGTATGGTGCTTCGCAAGTATGGTGGCCATGAACAAGGGAAATCCTGTACACTCGCTCTCGTTGGCGAGGTGGTCTGTCAGCTTTCCGAGGCTCGTGTGACCGCTGTATGAAACTGCAACTTCAATCGCCAACGCCGAATGATGTAGCTTCAATTAGGCCTAACGGGCTAGACAGTGTGGCCGATGGTGTGGCCGTGACGAAAATTTATGGCTAACTGATGTGATAACGGGCCACAAACCATTATGTAAAGCTTGTCGCTAATATTTTACTACGAGTGGCTCATCAGTAATCGGTCGGGAGATCACACGTATGGGTTATATTGACGGCCATTGAAATATTGTTTGGGTCTGCAGGTTGGCAACTGCCGAGATCACAAGTGCCAAGTTTGTCTGTGTGCTCGCATGTGGCCAGAAAGCTCCAAAATGCATAAATCTGCATGAGTAAATACTGACCACGTTTATCCAATACAATCGCACATGTTTCCGTGCTTTCCATACATGCTGCTTTTACCGTTCTCTCTGTCCGTGTAGCATTAATCATTTTAATCGATCCGGTCAACTTGGTTGAACCTTGTATCAATGGAGATTGCAAGCGATCTAAATGCAGCACATATCAGGGCACCGATCATGGTCAGATCATTCAACAAATATACAAAATATTTTGAAAACTGAATATTTGATAAATCTAATAGTACTAGATGTCGATTCATGAATAGAATCATTCGAACATTCAATCATCATCATCATCATCATCATCATCAGCCTATTTTATGTCCACTGCTGGACGAAGGCCTCTCCCTGTGATTTCCAATTAACCCTGTCCTGTGCCAACCGATTCCAACTAGCACCCACAATTTTCTAATTTCATCGCACCACCTAGTCTTCTGCCTTCCTCGACTGGGCTTCCCTTTTCTTGGTAGCCATTCTGTAGCCCTAATGGCCCAATGGTTATCACCTGCGCATTACATGACCTGCCCAGTGCCATTTTTTTTTTCTCTAAATGTCAATTAAAATATTGGCTATACCCATTTCCTCTCTGATCCAAACCACTCTCTTTTTGTCTCTCAAGGTTATGCCTAGCATTCTTCATTCCATAGCTCTTTGTGCAGTTCTTAACTTGTTCTCAAGCTTCTTCGTCAGCATCCAAGTCTCTGCCCCATATGACAGCACCGGTAAAATTCACTGATTATACACCTTCCATTTCAATGATAATGGTAAGCTTCCAGTCAGGAGCTAACAATGTCTGCCGAATGCAGTGCAACTCATTTTTATTCTTCAATGAATTTCCATTTCATGATCAGGGTTCCCTGTGATTTTTTTGACCTCGGTAAACATACTCCTTCACAGACTCTAGAGGCTGACTGGCGATCCTGAACTCTTCTTCCTTTGCCCGGTTATTCATCATGATCTTTGTCTTCTGCATATTAATCTTCAACCCCACTCTTACACTCTCTCTGTTAAGGTCCTCAATTATTTGTTGTAACTCGTCTGCAGTGTTGCTGATTAGAACAATGTCAGCTTGCTGAGGTATTCGCCATTGATAATTCCCAATTTATTAGCTTCACTATTTCTTCCGCGCATGCAGTGAATAGCATTGAAGAGATTGTGTCTCCTTGTGTGACCCCTTTCTTTATAGGGAAAACATGGGGAAGGCGGGAGATGGAAATTCAAGACGAACAAAACGAGAACAAGGTGAAAGCAGGAGCCAACGTTTCGACAAGGGGACTTGTCTTCTTCAAGGCGACAATATGCTTTCCTCGCCACAGTATATGTAGGTGAGGTTCTTCTAAAGGGGAGAGGGTGTAAGGCGGGTGGGTGCGGCAATGAGCGAAGGTGTGTTAGCATGTCGAATTGGGAATAAAGGAATTCTGTGCACAAGGCCAGGGGTCCGGCCCGGTTAATTCATTTTGATGGCGACAAGCCACTAATTCTCGAGTGCGACAAATCGCCAGTTGGAATCGGTGCAGTGCTGTCACACGATGTGGGCCAGCGTGTTACGCCTAGTTGGCTTCCGCTCCTGCACACTCACCCAAGCGGAGCGTAACTATTCACAGTTAGAGCAGGAAGCCCTCGCATTGGTATTTAGTGTGCTCAAATTTCATGCCTTTCTGTTCGGCAGAGTTGTCACCTTAATAACAGACCACAGACCGCTCGTGGACCTCTTCCTTCCCGACAGGCCTGTGTCTGCCATGCCTGCTGGCCAGATCCAGCGCTGGGCCCTGATCTTGAGCGCCTACAGCGACAACATTCCGCACGAGGACAGCAAGGCCAACGTTCCAGCCGATGCACTCAGCCAGATTCTAGTAACCACATCGACATATCCCGATGAATCTGAGGATTGCGACGGTGGTGAGTACATCCTTCTCACAGACAGCCTCAAGATGGGATGATTTCGGCCAAACAGCTAGCGGCCTTGACTTTGAAGGACCGAGAGTTAAGCGAGGTGTTTAAATGGGTACAGGAAGATGGGCCGCGGCCCCTGGCAAGACAGGACGAGCCTTTAAACGTATTCTTTAACAGAAGGGACGAGTTGACTGTTAGTCACGGACTTGTGTGCTGGGGCCATTGCGTGATGGTGCCTATCGAGGCAAGAATAGCGATGCTACATCTGTTGCACGACATGCATCAAGGAATCGGGGCGATGAAAGCACTAGCCTGCTCACTGTTTTGGTACTGACGGGTTGATGCTGACATAGAGTGACTCGTAAGAAGTTGTCATGATTGCGTGCAAGCGGCTCCTATGACGCCTGGACAGGAGGCTGTGCCCTGGCTGGAAATGGGTCGGCATTGGTCAAGGCTGCACGTAGATTTCGCCGGTCCTGTTGAAGGGTGCATGTTGCTGATATTGGTATGTGCTCACACTAAGTGGATTGAAGTTGTGCTCATACTAAAGCACCACAGCATGCTCAACCATTGAGGCCCTGCCCACCACGTTCAGCACATTTTGTATACGGGAAACCATTGTGTCGGATAATGGTCCTCAGTTCACTGCAAAAGAGTTTGCCGACTTTCTGCGGCTGAATAACGTCGTACACTTGCGCACCGCACCGTATTACCTGCGGTCAAATGGACTGGCAGAACGGGTTGTGCGAACCGCAAAGCAGGGATTGAAGAAAAGCAGGCAAGGGTCGTTACAAACCCGTTTGGCAAGGATCCTGCATAGTTACCGAAGGACCCCGTTTGCCTGTAGAGAAACACCGGCAATACGGCTGTTGGGGTTCCGGCCGCATTCTAGATTAGACAACGCTGTGGTACCTCTTGCTCTGGTTAAACGTAATCCCTGCCGTACTCATGTGCCCGGCAGACAGACAGGTGATCCAGTGTGGGTACGTAACTTTGGACAAGGAGAGGCCTGGGTGCCGGCCACGATCCGGGAAGCACAAGGCACCCGGATGGTAACGGCATATGGCACTATGGGGAAGAACATGTGCCGTCAATTGGACCAAGTCAAGGTGCGACTTCTGAACAGTTCATTGGCCAATTCATCAGTCCAGTGTCCCACTGACATCCGGTCGGAAAGCACCGCAGGCTGTCCAGAACCAGATGATCCACCTGCAGCTGGGTCACCTGCATCTACACGCCTATCACACCTAGATGCCATTACCCTTCTGGGGAGGTCCACTCGGATTCGAAGGCCTCCCCAGCGGTTCTCCCCTTAGAGAGGGGGAGGAGGGAAGAAGATTGCTCTGACATCAGTGCGCACGCAGTGCACGGTGGCTATCAGGGAGTATCTGGAGGCTATCGTTTTCCCATCCCCATGTTCCCTTCTCCTTACCCTGTGATCTGGGGGCATAAAAACAATGCCCCAAGACAATAAAGCTGGCTTTTTCCTTGTCATTAGGAGTGCTGATGTCTGGTCACTCCAGTTGTTTTTTGTCATCCTTCCAAACATTTTGGACAGAAATGCAGCTTAGGTGACACAAGCTACAACCTCTGGAAATGTGTACTGCCACTAGCCCAATAAATTATGTCCAGCTTTTCTATTATGCCAATAAATTAGGGAGAACTGAAACGTACACTACATTTAAATCAACTATGCTCTAGTCTCGAACATTAAATGTGCCTGTACAAAAATCTGCCATTCAAAGTGGCACTAAACACCCAGCACCCACAAAACACAAAGATATTTCCATGTGCTCAACCATCTGCTCCTACAATGAGACAATACTTGTAATGGTGATTAGAGAGAGAGTGAAAAGACTATGTCCCAAAAGTAGTCAGGCAAATAATTCAGATGCACTGGGATGGGTCCTGCCAGTGACGCAAGTGGAAAGTGACCCAAACAAGGAAGTGAGAGAGAGGGGAGAGAGACCGTCACCTAGTTCTGGTGCAGAGCAGGCTCGGCGAGAAGACCGCAAGCGGAAAAAGCCTTTACCAAAGGAGACACCTGTCGAGCTCTTGCGGCTGCGGAAGACATCTCTGGACGCTGCCACAGGGGATGGCGCAGCAGCAGCAGCGGCTCCCTCAGAGCGCCTCACCTGTTGGCCGTGCGAACGTGGAAGACTGTTGCTGTACTGCCGCATGCTGCTGAGCTGGAAGGCAGTTGGAAGAAGCAGCGTACATCAAAGTCTTTATTACACTTAGTGTGCCAAAATACTGGTCAAACTGAGGAAGCACTATCTCTGGAGCTCTTATCTAAACACACAGAGAATGGAGAAATCAGTTTTCTCGGAAAACAATGCACCAACTTTGATTACGTTCGTTGGGTTAAAAGGTACAATCGAAAATCTACCAATTGTAGGGAAGGTTCTTTATTTCTTATTTAGGCCATTAATATTTTCACAAATATTGTGGAAAATTACATTATGTCAAAAAATTTCAGGAATCAACTTCACAACTCCGTAACTCTGCAATAAAAAAAATATCACAGTTCTGTAAACCTATCGAGACATCCAAAGTGGCCAAAATTAATCTATTGTACCACCGCTCTAAACTACATATATCCCCAATTTTTGAGTGGAACTCCTTTAAAGGGCCCCTCACCAGGTCTGGCCATTTTGAGCTGACAAGCGCAGAGCATACAATACATGATAACGATCATGTCTGCAAAGTATTACATTGTTACGCACCGCAGAAAGATGTGAAATTTTATACAGAACGCCGTTTTCCCTTCTTCTCACGGCCACTGCACTCCAAGCCGGAGGATGACGTACACGTGCTAGTGCACCTACTACGCATGTTAGTGCTGTGACATCGCTCGTGCTGACATGTGACTTCGAGAATTATTCAAGGCAATATCTCTCATTTGTGTAATATGTTGCTAGAATAGACAAATTAAAGCTTAGAGAAATAAGAAATCACACAAACCGAATGTCTGCATGTTTTTGTTTTACTTTGCACTGCAGCAAGAGAGATGTACTTCTGTTCCGTGTGCTTGTTGCCATGTCGTGCAGTCGCGCGCTGACAACGAAACTATGCCATATTCTAGTGTTCCAGTGCAGGATCGTGCTCTGTGATCTGCTTGTGTCTGCCTCAGTATGTGTGTAGCACAGACTTAGGTCGCTAGTCAGGTGTCCTCGTGCACAGTGCGCAAAATTGTGCGCTGCACGAAACTAGACTAACGCAAGAGCTCGTGCTCAACACCGTCAGCGGAAGTGTGAGGCCTAGCAAAAAAGGCAAGAAAAAAAGAAAGGAATGAATGCGGGGCCCATGACGTATGTGTCACGTGATCCTCGAGCTCCGGTATGCGAGAAGGCAGGGAAGGAATTTCGCTTGCGGAGGCTATTCGGGGCAAGTAGAGAGAGTGTCTATGTTTGCGGTGAAGCTCGCCTCCTGAAATCATAGATTCGCGGCACTGAAATATTTTTATCTCGGCTATTAATGAGCCAATTTGAAAAATTTTTACACCAGAAGGCTCCCCAGGGGACACGTGACAACTTCCAGCATGTACAAAAATTTGTTATGGGGCCTGGTGAAGGGCCCTTTAAAACCCTCATGAGCATAGTAACAATTTCGTGTAAACCATATCACATTTGTCCATTTCAACTACTCTAACAGATGCAGCTTATAAAACTGCAATATCTGCCTTTTTCTCAGCGTTATAGATTAGCAAACTATATGCTTGTTTCATTAATTTACTGACTTCCAGAATTAGAAAAAAATGTTTGAGGCTCTAGAACGAACTTCTGCGTCCTAGAATTGGCAGAATTCAGCTTTCCCTCTTAAATGCAGCAAATATCACTCAAATTGGTTCATTGGTCGTCTAATGAAATCATTTCCGTATTGTACATGCATCTGAACATAAAAATTAGCATTGTCCAGAGGTAAAGCTTCACCTTAAGAGGAAGCTTTAGCTCGGGTGCTCCTATCTAAATACATGTAAAAGGAGTTCATTTTTCTCGGTGACCATTACATCAAATTTGACGAGGCTTGTTGCACTTAAACGAAAAACTTAAGATCTAGTGACTATTCATTTCAAATTCTTTCTTATTTAGGTCATCAATCTTTTATTAAAAATTGACAAAAAGCGCAAATTTTCAGAAAATGAAACTATCAAATTTACGACTGTAACTCAGCAATGAAAAATGATATGACAATTCTGTGAATTGCATTGGATAGTACATCTAAAGTAGACAAAGTTGATATGTTACATATGAATCTGAAAAAATTTAGTAATGTGGAAATACAACTTTTGCAGAACCCTTGAACACAATGTAACAAATTTACATAAGATATAAATTGACCTATACAATTTGTCCACTTAGAATGATCTAATGGATGCCATTTACAGAACCGCGATACCTGTTGTTGATGCAGAGCTATTCTCTCATAAACTTCGAGCTTCTATTTTTTTCAAACTTCTGAATTTTTAAAAATTCGTTTCGCAATATTCAGGCCCTAAATCGAAATTCCACTTCCAACAATCACTAGAATTTTACTTTAGGTCTCAAATGCAACAAATTTCATTAAAATCGGTCCAGGGGTTATCTCAGAAAAGTGTTTCAGCGTTTTACATGTATTTGAATAGGCCGCATCAGAATTGGGCCCGAGCTAAAGCTTCCTCATAATTACAAAACTTAACGGGAGATTGAAGAAGAACAGTTAGTTTAGTATGGTGAATACCTTTATTTAGAACTCAACTTGTTTCTTTGGTATGAAAAAGTTTATTAATAGCAAAGGACATGAAGGGTAAATTTTCCATTTTTGTACTATGATAGAGAGCTGAATGTGCTGACTTGGATGCATAATTGCAAATGGCACATAACACACAGGAGGGAGAATAAAATTGAACACGCAAATTTGCAGACACAAAAGCAGACACAAATATTGTGCCGGTATCCAATGTGTTGCCCGGTGTGTTTAGTGCCATTTGTAATAATTTCTTCACACTTACATTCATTCTCTTGCTTGTGGAAGACCTGCTCCCAGCAACCGTGATGACTCCATTATTACACAGCACTAATGTGCCAATTCCGTTGAATTATTTTTCTTCAGCATGTCTCTAAAGAGTATCTCGCAATGAAGATGGCAACTGCATTGGCTGCATCTATGCAAGGTCTCACACATTAATATGCTTCACCTGCACTTAACTTTTCATCAACACCATCACCATTTATTTTTTTACATTTGCTTCAGGATGAAGGACCTTCCAGTGATCTTCAGTTATGCCTGTGTTGTGTAAACCAACCTCCCCATCGTACGCCTGCAAACTTCCTAATCTCATTCTACAACCTAATCTTATTCAGTACCAGACCATGTTTCTCTCAGTACCACTCCTGTGGTGTATCAACCCGCTAGTGCTACTGTTAACGCTTGATATAAGTGCACAGCCCTGTTTTAGTACGCTTGCATCTCCATAAAAGTTCTTACATAACTGAACAGCACTCCAACAGTATTTTCCTTCTAGGCTTCTTTTTGACTTACGACATTGGCAAATGCACATTGTTTGTCTTTCTTTCACTGAAAATTTTCACCGCATGCACAGTATAACTTCGTTCATAAAAAAACAAGAAAAAAATTCACCGATGATTACGATACTCCCTAATGCGAAATTTGAGCGCAGATCTATATGTGCCTTCATTTCGCGATATACTGAGGCATTGCAGCGATCACTGCACCAACTGGCAGAGCCACGACGTGTGGTGCTGTACTATATAGACCGGCCACACAGTTGGCCCGGCAGCTGCAGCTTATGCAACCGTAATCTTTACTGGGAAACCCTTGTGGCAAACGCTATGCAAGCATTCTTTTTCTTTTTTTTCTTTCCCTGCTTGGCCAGTGCCGCTGCTGCTGTAGCAGAAGACGAGCCTTCTTCTTTTTTCTCCCGCACAGCTGATGCCGCAGATGCGCGGACATCTTTCATTGACCACATTGCTCCAAATTCGCTCCTTCATTCTTCGCTGTGCTCGTTCGCTAGGTTATGCCAAGGGACAATGCTGACACTCACTGCAAATTTTGTCGCCTAAGAGTTGCACTCTAAAATGTACTAACCGGAAACACGTACAATCCGAAGTCACTAGGACACTTAACAGACCCAACTGTGGTAACGTTTACATAATGCGAAGTGCTGGTCGAATCGATGCCACACAAAACGCCAATGCATGTCAAGTTGCTGAGGCCTAAGAGGAATGAGATGCACGTTGTCGTTTACGTTCACACTCCGCTTACGTTCACACTCCTATAGTTCGGCATGGATCAGCAGCTTCTTCGAGCAGGGTAGTTCTGGTGGGAAGTTTTAATGTGCACACTCGGCCCGAATCGTTGCACCATGAGACACCGACACGCGTCAACCTCGTGGGGCCCGAGTAACCCGAGATGCACATTGTCGTTTTCCTACGGCATAGTGTTTTAGGTTTGGATGGAGACGGGAAACCAAAACGAAATCGAGCTGTTGGGCGACGCCGGAATACAATGCCTACGATGCTGCCAGAGTGAAACGTGATGCTCACTTTGCACCGCCTCTAGCAGAGAATGGTGGCATGTGTGGGTTACCACCCATTAAATGCGTGCAGTATGCTTCCAACGGCAATACGCCTTGCGCGCTGTGAAACAGATAGGTGAAGATGCTTATTGAAATAGGGTTGGTGGCGACAACTGTCAATGTGGCACGCGAAGACCAGGGAGGAGATCTGCTGGTATCGGAACAGGAAACTGAGTGCGCACCGCCGTTTTCATGCGAGAAGGGCGAGCGAGTATTGGTGCTGAAGCTGCTAGAGCGACGTACTGAATGTTGGCGTCAAAAGATTGTGTTTTTCAGGGCACATACAAGCCAGAAACAAGAAGCATTAACTGCATTGGGTCATTTTTAGAGCGACGCTGTTTATGCGGACCCTGTGGCATCTTTGTCGGGCTATAAAGGGGCCACGTGACCTAGCGGTAGAGGAAAAGAACAGCTCAACAGACGGAAAGGGGTTGGAGTGATCCCCTTTTCCCCTGTGAGAATGTTATCTTATATGCGAATCTTATATGGTTATATCGCCAAAAATGCACGGTGTATTTTTGGCGATCGAGCCAGATCAGCACTGAACTTATCGACGATTGATTCCACCCTGCCGCCAAAGAAACAAATGTTATGTGGGCGGTTTGCGGCCAACGAGCAGTGCCCAGTGATTGAGATGTGATACTAGAAGTGTGTGGCCGCCGGCACTTCTTGCGCGAGCAAGGGTGAAAGAATGGTCAAACAAAAGATTTACAATATAGACCGCTTGGAAAGTTTGACTTGCATGGTGTAACACTCGGTGTAACTAACATAGCTTTGCTGTTTGACCATCTTCACGGACTGGAAGGGGCGGTGATTTCTTTGTGTTCTCGATTGCGAACCTTAGTGCCACAAAATCCCACATAGCAGGATTTTATTAACAATATTCTTCTGTATTTAAGATTTCCAGAACATTACTGCCGATTCGGCAACAAAAGAGCTTTACCTGATCAGACTATGCATGTGATGCAAATGTTGGCATCCAATCTCTAACCTTTGCAAACACTAGCGATTATACTGGAATGCACGATGAGTCATGCACGAACAGCCGATGCACTTGACTTGAAGATCAGATTTTCGATGACCCAATGGCTGCACTCGCCGCTATTGTTGTGCTTGGGGTGAGCTTGGTGTTCAAGGCACAAATTTGGAAAACAAATTTATATTTGTGATTCACAATTTTGGCTCCCTCATTCTTCACTGTCGCCACAACGTGACAACATTTAGGTGTTGAGGCATAGCTATTAATCTTCACGCAGAATAGATACACGGTAAGAATGAAAGAACAAGGAAGCACTCAACAAAAAAAAGAAGAAAGTAATTGATGAAAAGAAAGTTCGCTGCCTCTGTGGTCTGGAGTGAGGAGTAAGAAGTCAGTATAAGGCTGCTGCTCAGAGCCTCGTCATGTGCTGAGACCACTAACAACAGAGCGACAGCCACGCGATCAAATCTGCAATGTGAATCATTAGGCACAGACACGCACCGCGTGTGAGCCATCATCACTGTTAGGTCGAGGCGACAGCTGCAGTGGCGTGCTGGACCGGAGGGCGGACTGTGACGATGGCAGCGTGGCTGATGCACTTCGTGAGGGGCACTTGGGAGGCTTCTCCTGCAGGCAGCCTTCGCCGGGATGCTGCATTGGGAGGAGCCAGGAAGAGCACGTTTGCAATGCCATGATCTAATATGTTCCTGTATAGCCAGAACCGCTTGTTTAAATTAACATTTCAGTACTTCAGTTTTATTGCTTGATGAAAAACATGAAAACTGCAGTGAATAAGTACCTGTACACAAGGCCGAGCTTATAAGACATTGAATGCATTGAACATGCGTCACCTCTCGTTGAAAATGCCTATTTTCAGACAACCCTAGGAAGATTTTCAAGCAGTAACCGTAGATCACAATGCTTGATTATGGTATTTACTCCATTCTATTCAGAACCTTATCTAAGACGTGTGTCCCGTGCCCCCCCCCCCCGTACCCTGTCTCCCCTCTAGCACGAGCTTGATCGCATTACCGCACGTTGTTCACCTCTTCCCCAACCCCTTTGCAATGAAGTAATCATCAGCTCTTGTATTTTTCCAAGCGCTTCAAGCTATCACGCGCCGCTCGGTCTCCGCAAGTTTGTTACACGACAAATGGCGCAGCATTGTTTCCTGCACGCTGCGTCGTGGCGCGTGCACTTCGACGGTGTTTTTGCCGCTCAATCTTTTTATGCCGAAGGACACCAGCAAATCACCTTTCCTCGCCCAACATTTTTATAGTTTTTTCGCTAGCTTTACGAACCTTACAGGTTTCAAGCACATGCTTTAGATAGCCAAAGATTTTACTGAATTGAAACCGTGTCACGAAATGACTCCTTTTATTGCGAAAAAAAGAATACACGGTTTCCAATTGCATTAAGACCAGGGAATGAAAATAGTTTGTTACAGAGCAAATTTTGCTAAATCGAGGTTGGACTGTATTGCTGTAACCACGTGTAAAACATTTTAAACATTTAAAAAGACAAGATTACACTGCTGCCAAAAATGTACACCAGCAGCATAGTAGAATACACTTGGTTACTGATATATTAGCTCTGTGTTTGTTCAGTTGAGCTCTGCACCACCAAGTGGATTCACCCTGCAGGGCATTCACGTTTGCACCTCTGTCCAACTGATAAAACGCCCAGTCCGCATGCATTTACCAGAATACCAGACATGCCAAAACCCTCTACGGTGGCACAGTAAAAGCTCATTAATTCACGACTCATTAATTATAAATTTCAGATAATTCAAAGCAGCCGCCACGATCCATCCAGCAATGTATTGAAAGCAATACATAACACGTCCCGCTAATTCGCACTGAAATCCGCACTGCCATTGATAATTCGAACTCGGCACCATCGTGGATGGGGAGTGCCGGTGCACAGGAGCCCGTTGGTGACGCTGGCATCGCCGCGCGGCTTTGCTTTTTCCCTCTGCGGCCCTTTGTGCAAACCTGACTGGAGAGAGACACGTTTGCGCCTGGCCATGGCATGGCCAATGCCTCTGTTGCATGTCGCTTCTCTCCAGTGAGGTTCCGTACAAAGCTCAAGGGTGATAAAATCGTCGCCGTGCGCCATATACTGTATGTGCAAGTGAAAGTGTGCGAAGGTGAGCCGGGGAACGCGGCTCAATCTCGCATGCACGAGCGAGGAAGGCGGGGCTGATGCTCGCCCTCTCCTGTTATGCACGGGGCATGGGGGTGAGGCAGAGGGAGGGAGGAAGGGGGATTTGCTATCGCAATCGACGCTTGAATGGACGAATTGAAGTTTAGAGAAATAATAAAACACAAATGGAATGTCTGCATGTTTTTTGTTTTACTTCGCACCGAATCAAGAGAGATGTACTTCCGCTTCGTCTGCTTGTTCTCACGGCCGTGCGGTCACGTGCGCAGGTACCGAAACTATGCCATTTTCTACCGTGTTCTAGCGTGTGATCACGCTCTGCGATCTGTTTGTTCTGCCTCAGTATTCGTATAGCACTGAATTATGCCGCTAGTCATGTTTCCTTATGCACAGTGTGCAATATCGTGCACTGCACGAACGAGACAACAGCTCGCGCGCGATGTCGTTGGTGGAAGTGCGTAGTGCTGAAAAAAAAAAAAAGAAATGAGGAGCAAGAAAAGAAAAAATTTAAGGCAGGGCCTGTGATGTATGGGTCACAGATCCTCGAGGTCTGGTATGGGAGAATGCAGGGAAGGAATTTCGCTTGCATATGCTAGACTGGAGAGAGCATCTTGCTTGGCAGAGGAGCCCGCCTGCTGAAATCATGGGTTTGCAGCACTGAAATATTTCTATCTCGGCTGTTAATGAGCCAATTTGAAAAATTTTTGCGGCAGAACACTCCCTAGAGGACATGCAACAACTTACAGCGTACAATCAAAATTTGCTATGGGGCTTGGTGAGGGGTCCTTTAATTAAGTGCCATCGTATTATTCATAGGTTTGCAAGCGCAAGGACAAAAATAATGGGTGCATTTCTCAATTTTCTTTTGTCCCACGAGGTGGCGTCATATTGCAGGAACATCTTCCAGATCGCTCAAAATGCACTTCATTACTTGGCCTTGAAGCTGTCTTCGCTGTCTCCTTTGCTGTCTACGTAGACTGTCTCCGATGCTAGCCAGAATTGTCCGATGCTAGCCAGAATTGGAACACACGCTGCTATTGCAGCACGTATAGCCCAAGTTACTGACATGAGGCAGTTTGCAGCTTCTTCTGTGGTGCTCTGTTAGTAATGTTCTCTGCTGACTGCCAAATGAATGTGTCCACTCACCGCCTGCCTGTCGTTGTCACCGGGGGCAGGCGAACGCTCCTTCCAGTCAGCCCCTGTAACCAGCAGCATGCACAGAAATCAACTACTGCTGCTGACATAGCCAGCTCTTCAATCACACCAGTTTCAAAACTCTGCTGGTCAATCTGCGGTAGCTGATTCGATTAAAATGCCACAAGTGAGCAACAGAGCGAAACTTGACTTGGATGTGCCACTGCATATTGATTGCTAAAATTTGAGCAAACCTGACCAAAGAAAAAGTGCTCATCAGAAAATGTTTATGAATTTTTCCTTTTTTTTTCTGCAGTGATAGAAAAAGGGGTGCTTTATAGATACATTTATTGGTCCATACATGATGCCACACTCAGCAGACCCCCACACTTCATGCTCGGGCGACATCCTCGTTTCATTCAGTGGTGGCAGACAAGCACGACATTGGTACATGAAACAGTGCTGTGCTACAACAAATTCCTAAACAAGGATGAATCACACATGGAAAAACAGCCTATGCATCACTCTACCTGAAAAAAGAAGTGTTTTTTTTCTCCCCAATATTTATGTCTGACTTGTAAATTAATCAGAACTTACTCCGTGTACACCCCTTGAATTTTGTGCTTGCTTGCACAAAGCAACCACGGATTAGTAATGCTGGCCTTGAAACCACAAAGTTATTTGTCCAATGACAGGAAAACCTGCCTGGATGTGTTTATTTGGCTCCATCTGAGCCACAGTGCAACAAACAAGTGACTGAATAAGCAAACACAATCAGCCTAATTTTCAGCCCGTAAGTGTTGTTCAAAGCAAAAATTTGCATGGAAAACTGTGTTTCGCCAGCAGACAGCTGACATCCAAAGCGTGATTCAATGCTAATCTTGTTTATTTCTTATCACTGAGACTCCACGGAGATAGCTTGAAAAATGCCTCACTATAGAGCCCACTCACTGTTTCAATATGTAAAGCTTGTCACTGATGAATTTCCAGAGTGTTCCCTATGGGCTTCTTAAACGCTCTGACACGCTTCTGTGGGTGCACAAACTATGGAGTAATTCACAGGCATTGAATTCTGCAAAAAGAGCAAGCTGATAGGCAATACTGCAATACTACTGCAGTAATTGTTCCTGGAAACTGTTCACAGCACCCACTAACTGTGCATTGCAAAGCATTCACAAGACTCACAAAAGTTCTCACAAACAGTTTGCCTGTATCACCTAAATTGTAACCACTTCATGATAAAGACCACTCACGCTGCAGTGTAGGCAAAAATACTGAATACTTTGCCAAGTTTTTCAAATGAATCTTTGCTTGTGACTGCCGAAAAAACAAAAAAATCCTGTTATGCAATACAGGCCATGGTTGAAAGTCATGAGTATATGAAGTGCAGCCTCACCTAGCTTGGTGGGCGTACCCCGAAAGCTGTCCGCAACCGAGGACACTGAACCATGGTGGGGGGAAGGTGGGATCCGGCTGCATCGGGTGATGAGCTCCGCCTCCCGCTCAGCCAGGTGTGAACGCAGCAGAACCACATCTGTCTGCAAAATGCATTTGCCATCATCAGCCTAATTAGGTCTGTGACAGGACAGAAGCCTCTTCCACTGGCCTCCAGTTACAGCTGCCCTGGCAGACTAGCAGGCAGAGAACTGAGTTGCCATGTTCAGTGTCCTTGCTCTTCAAGCAGTCAATTAATTTGTGTTCATGCTGCAATCTGTTAGCCACTGGTTTAGCACATATGGCAGAGAGACCACTCTGTAAAGGAACTGGTCCTGGGTACGACTTGTGGACCAGTAAGGTTTTCTCCTTGAACTGCAAAGGTTCTTTCTGAGAAACTTCTACGGGTTGCCTCTGTAGCTTCATTCTACTCTCGAGTGGATGGGAATTTTTCACTTTCAAGTGTTTTTGGCACACTATATCCTTGAATTCACCTCACAAGAGGTAGTATTAATGTTGGAGGCTATTACGCTGCCTGTCTAAAATAATTTGGCGAGAAAATTCAAGAAAAGAAGTTAGGAATGCCAACAAGTTGAGCCCTGTAATACTGAGTCAGTGTACAGCTTACTGGTTGCCAAGGCAAAAATTCATGAATGCAGGACTGAAGTAGTTGCCTACCCACCCTATTCCTCAGGCCTGATCACTTCTCTTACTTTTGAAACATACAGTAAAAAGGCCTTACGTTCTGAACCATGGTTCCTGGCTTACATCATCTATACTTGGGCTCGCAACACAAAGCATCACACAAAAGCCTCTCACTGCAGCACAGATACTGCATCTTCTGCAGCACAGTATTTACTTTACTGTGCTGCACAGATACTGCAGCACAGTAAAAAGGCCTTACGTTCTGAACCATGGTTCCTGGCTGACAATGACATCTATACTTGGGCTCGCAACACAAAGCATCACACAAAAGCCTCTCACTGCAGCACAGATACTGCATCTTCATCATCAGCCTACTACTATCATCATCAGCCTACAGTACAGTACAGTATGCATCAAGAGCCTCTCCTAGCGATCTTCAATCCTCCCCGTCTTGCGTCAGCTGCTTCTATCCTATGCCTGCCAATTTCCATCGCATCCCCACATCCTCAACAGTCCTTAACTGCTTTTCCCTTTCTTTGTTATTTTTCTGTCACTCTCATGGCATAACAGTAACCGATACAATTATGAGCACCTGCTGACAACTGCTGCAAAAATCAGTATCACCAGCCTCCTTCTCAAATGAACAAACCACAGCACCAATGCAATGTGATCATATAGCATTACAGGCCTGTGTTTTGTTCTATTGCACTGCATGGCATCTATAATGCTTCCCCCCAGTCCACCTAATTATCTCCCTCTTTTCCTTCCTTTGATGTTACCTTGCAGCAAAATGATTCTGGTGTCTGCAGTCAGTAGATATTTTTCTTAATTTTCTGGTATGCTGCAATGTTGAAAAGCTCTTGAGAACAAAGGAAACAATGGTAGCGCAGACTTGAAGAAAAGGGCACATATTGCTCTTTAGACACAATAACACAAATAGCCGATAAGTAATAAGTTCCTCCAATAGACTACATTAAGGGATCAAAAAAGGCTTAACTCACCATAAAGGGGGGTACCGAGTGAAATTCACTGGACCCCAAGGACTACTTATTCTATTAGTGCCCACATAGTGGATTGTTCATTTCAGCTGCTGCTGCAGCGCTGATTGGTTGGGCATGGATTCGAGTGAGAAAAGGATAGGCTAAAGACACCCGTCTCCTTCTTGCTCATACAGCTCCAGCCAATCGACGGCGGCCGGAATGGACAGTCCACTAGGTGGACTCCTTTACAGTATACCGCCCTCCCCCCCCCCCGCCTCTACGCCTCTTTTCCCTCAAATACATGCAAGCGATAGCGTCTGACCATGTCAGTGCTGTGCTCTTAATCTGAATGTCACTTCCCACGCAGGGAAGCCACATGTCAGAAGACACGCGAGTCACGTGGAGAAGATGAACGTCAGGGGATGTAAGAGAGTAGAGCGCCCTGTAACGTCCTTTTGACTAACTAATAGCAGCGTAACTTTAAACAGAATCAAGGTATGAGCATTGTACAGTCAAGTTCCATTAATTCAACCATAACGGGACCGACAAATTTGGTCTAATTATCTGGCAGGTCAAAATAAGCAAGAGGCAGAAAAAACACGAAAGCTGATTCATTTGGCAGTATTTGCCCCGATTCTAATGCGTCCCTGAATCGAACGCACAGTCACATTTCATGAGTTCAAAGCAAAAAACCTACATAAAAATAACATTAGAGCTTCTAAACAAAGTAAAAACCAAACGAGCACTTGACTTTTAGCAAGAAATGCTTGACTCTGATTCTGGCAATAAGAAAAAGATGAAAGTAGCAGACTTTACTTCTCAGAATGCACAATCATTTAGTTAACATCCATCGTTATTCCTCTCAGAAAACCCTTAATTGCTGTCTATCAAGAACAACAGCATGTCGTACTCCGTACACTGCATAAAGCGTTTGATATTCTGCATTCATCAAACAGCTCTGCAACAATCACAAAGAGGATTGTGGCCTGGACCAACCACATTGCTAGTTAGTCCTGCAATGCATGCGATCCTCTCGCATACCAAGAGCACGTGAGGTGACTTGTTGCCGCTAACTTAACATGTAAAATAACTTATTGTTTGAATGTGCTTTCATATTCCGACAAAGCAGCTCGTCGTGGTCATCACACTATGCGAGAACTTTCGTTCTGTCGCCATCCATAGTTGCCATCTTGTGACGGCAATGACTCTGGCTAGACTGGCTCTGATAGCAAGATGTTGTGGATGCTGCAAAAACAGTTTTGTTTTCACATCAGGATTGCACTGCAGATGTAATTTATGCATAAATTTTCATCAAGTTTTGCAAGAATTTTCAAGAAAGAAATAATGTCATAATTCATGGTGAGCTACAGTTTTCACTTTAGAATCTTCCTGAGGCAGACCAAAAATAGGCAATTTAGATGGGAGATGACACATGTTCCACATTCACTGTTCCGTAAGCACGGCCAAAACGGACACTGACGCTTTTCAAGACACCACTGCGGTCACCCTAGGGGTTGGGCACGTGCCTGATGACCAGCTAAGTTCGAATTATTCAGCAAAGGCTAATTTCACAATCGAAATAATGAAAGCTTGGTCCTATAGATATGTATAGGCACCAGTTGGGACCGTCAGTTGCGATCGAATTGACATAAAAATCAAATTACCCGAAGTCGAATTAATGGAAGTCTACTCACCTTTGCTGCTGCATACGATTTCATCACAAAAGCAGTGCTGTCATATTGCACGCCCTAAAACACTAATAAGTGCACTCAGAAGTGTGCCCATTTTAAATTTAGCTGTGCCATTGCTAGCGCGGCAAACTCGCTGGATTAGAAATTAGAAAAAGCGACAATTTCCCTCAATGTTTCACAGTGGCACGGCTTCTCAGTGGTAAAGGCAACCTCACCTCAAGTTTCTTGACCTTGCTCTCGAGTTCGGACTTCTCGCGCTCGGCCGTGACGACCTTGAGCTTGAGTGCTGGCATGTCCGAAAGCAGCTCCAGCCGGTCGGCCTCAATCTTCTTCTTCAGCATCATCTCCTGCAACAGGGGAGGAAGAATGTGCTCTCGGGTCACGGCCAAGCACTAGCATGGAGCATCTTTTGTGATGGTATGCAAAACACACATGCACATGTACAAGAAAGAATTTCTCCCAAAAGTGTTTTCTCATTTCGCCACTTTTCAGTCCACTTTTGGAAATCTCTATAAAATGGTAAAAATTATCCCACTGTCCTAATTTTTGCAAGTTACCTGTCCTGCACTACCCCTGCATTAGTTGTAATGACTAATGATATAGGAGCAAAGGTTTGTTGAGTGGCTTGCATGTTTCTGGCCCATACACGATGTCATGCAGATGATGCGCTTATTTTAAGAAAATATGAGACACTGAGCCTTGCAGTCAAATTTGTTTGTTGTGGTATTTATAATACAGGCTGTTATACCTACCTCTTAAAGCCCACACAATGGAAGAACATCAAGAGCATGTAAGAAATGAGCCAAGCTGTTGTGCCGGTGCACAGAAAATCCAGCACGTCTTGCGTGGACATTTGGGGCTTTTCTTTCATCTATCGAGTCACATGCAAGTCACTAAATGGCATAGGAAACAGCAGGAACCAGCATTTTTAATATGAGAGTTGTGCTGGCAAAACGCTTTTGCACCACGCTTCAATGCACTGCAGTTTGCCATCTCTTAAACCCACATGCAGCACTCTCCGCTGGCAAAACTTCTTTAGTGTGACTCACGAGTCCAGCCTCATCACATATTGAAAAACAAAAAAGATCATTTGCAAGGTTCCTGTTATGTGAGCTTCATGGCATGGCGCTGCCATTAGATTTTCTGCTCTCCATGCACATTGGGTGCTACAGTGTGTTTTAGTTAGATGCCTGCTGCCTGAACATCAGCTCCCAAGTATTTTAAACAGGCAGCAATGACTAATTTCCAGTGGAAATCAAGCGTCTTTACTACAACTTTCAAGCTGAAAGGTGCCACAATGTGACTGAACTTGGCCATGCCAGGGCGCACACTTTTAGGCTGCTATCACTGCGTCTTGGCATTTGTACATGACTTGCTACAGAGTAACTACAACAGGAAAGTAAGCAATGCGATAGGCGTCCAGTAGCAAAGGAGTTGAGCAAGTGTAACCTGAAAGCCACCAGTACGCAGTCTGTCTGCTGTGCTCAAGGAGAATGCAACTGCTGCCAACCTGCCACAGTGTGTTGCACTATTTGCTTTTAAAAAAAAAATGTACAAAGATTCACTGAAATCTCACCTCGAAGCCACTATTAACAGCTGTAGCTATTACCCTGCTATGCTTCTGTAATGGCTCGTTTTTATTTATTATTACTCTGTTGCTATGGTGACCTCAAGTGCATTTCAAAGCTGAGAGGAAGCAGCTTCTTTTATTAACAGTGACACTGAGATTTTGCTTCAGCAGCACCATACAAGTTCTTTTTTGCCACACTGACTTTAAACAGTGCATACATGTGGTATAGTTTGTGCATCCTTCTAGTTCAACGTAGTATAACTGCACTGTTTACAAGAGATACTGTATTTACACGACTGTAAGTCGACCACTTTTTTTAAATTTGAAAGTCTGAAGTTCGGGGATCAACTTACAATCGAAACCAAACATAGCACCGCCAAAAAAGCGAAACCAACGGGAGCTACCACGTAGTTACAATTTTATGTTTGCTCTGTGGCCCTACCCGTATCTTTTCGCTATCCCGCGTGTTTGTTCGCTTTTCGGAAGGGTTTTTCAACATTTTTGAGAGTTTTACAGTGCATGCAACACTCATCGAGGGGGGGCGGTCGATAGTTGATGGAAGCGCCGCTGTTCCCATTTGCGGCGGCACCCTCAGAACGGCAGCGCTTGCTGCCGTATTGGCAGTTCATGGAAGAGCTGACACTGCTCGCGAGTTTTTCTTTCTATGTTGAAAGGCATTGGGCACGTTAAGTTAAGGCGCTCGAGTGCACTCTAGTCAGCAGAGTGCACTCTTTTAAACTTAACGGCTAAAAAGCGACTTCCGGTGCGTGATTACGGAGCGCGCTCTAGGCGCCCAACCCTGGAAACGGGGGTGCTATTCTCGACACGCATGGCGGCTGCACGGCCGCCATTATCCGCCATGTTTACACTCTGACTGGCTGTGGAGAGCTCACGTGCCTTAAAATTTGTGCCGGGAAACGGAAGTTTTGCGAAATGTCATTTTTCGTTTTCATCAAGATGACGAAACGTGACGTGGAGCTGCAAATTTTATAGACTAATACATTTTTTGGTCCTTGGCACATATATAGTGATGTTAGCGCTTCAAAAAGAATGTGAGCGGTAGCGTGCAGAAGTCAGTGCAATGCATCTGCAATTGCGCGAATATGTGGTGGCGATCCAAGATATGCGCCATGCCAGCTTGCTGATTGGCTGAAGGAATATCTCGTGAGGAGCGTCACAGGAAGGGCTGCTTCGTAAACGTCATTTTGACGATGCGTGACGTTGCGCGACATTGCGCTGGGCCGCCATTGCTCAGATTTTCTGCCATAATTTTTGCTGCGACGAGCCGTGCAAATTATGCTAATGAGCAGCCATATGCAATGGCAGACGATAGGAATGCGTACCGCCACATTTTCCCCGTCGTTTGGCGCCACGAAAATCTTTTGTTCATAACGCGTGCTCATAGTATTTGCATCGCTCTCGGGTGGTGTTGGCATTTGTGTTTGGGGCCATCATTTTTTAAAAGAACGCGTTTATACGAAATAATATTGGTTGAACATAGCAAACTTTCGGCAATGTTGTCCACTTTTCACTGCTGCATTTGTATTGTAATCAAGATTAATGCCTTTTCGCACAATCAGAAGTTATGACAACGGCCTCTTTCTAATTTATAAAAAGAAATGTACGCAAGGCGGCGCCTTGAAGTTTGCTCCCTCAGTGCAAGTAACCAGCGAAATGAACAAGAGATGGCAGCGCCGGCGCTTGCGTTGCACTAGTGGATATCTCTGGCGCGCGCAACACTATCGGTGATATTCGGCCCTTTCTCAGCCAGCCGAGTCGGGCTGAGACACTTGCGTTTCACGAGATAGCGATAACATTGCCTAGAACGTGCACGCATCACCCCTGGTAGGTCGCGTATGTTGTCTCAAGCAAGAAAACAAGCGCGTTGGCGCCAACATGCGATGACTCATTCCATTTTCGGGGGCACGCATCCTAGCTATTGAAGCAGACGACGGCTTGTACACAGCAGACGACGGAAGCGAGAACCGTTTTCAACAGAATAATCACACGCTTTGAGATAGCTGCTTTATTTTTACTACAGAGAAAAACTGTTTTGCTTTACCGATAACACTACATTCAGTGCCTTCATTTCAGTTTCTTAGGCGAAACGTCAAGTTGGCGTCACATTACGTAAGCAAAACGGGGCCACCAGCGCCATTTTGTTTGCGTCGCGCCTACGTCACGCATAGAAGAAAATGGCGGAATGTCCAGAACATGCGCCTGCTACGGCTTCTGGAAAAAAGACGTGTTTCCTACTCTTTCCACTGATGCAAGCCAAAGCCACGTAGAATTTTTCTAGGTGGCGTTGGTTCTCCTTGCCCACTCGTTTCTCCTGCCGCCGCGCAGCCGGGTCGCCGGGCATCTGAAGCTGCTCTCAGGTGAAATCGGGAATGTGTCGGCGCGCTTTGAGCTTGGCGCAAACGTTGACCTTGCATCGCATACGTAAGCGACTGCTGCTGCCTCCGTCGCCGCACGTCAAGTTCTTCTACCTCTTTATCGTCTAACAAGAACTGCAGGAGTAAGGCCGGCGGGGCCATTTTCGAAAAGCGCGCAAAGTGCGATAGCGGATGCGGTAGCAGCATAGCATTCGCCAGACGGCACGTTCGTGCACCCGAAAACAGTCGGCGAAAATGGCCGTTAAGTTAAGCTCCGAAGGCGTCGTACTCGAGCGCACTCGAGCGTGCTCCTTTGGAGTTCGGAGCGCGCTAACTTAACGCGCCCACTGGCATTGGCTTGACGCATTCCACTTGACTGCCGGCTACGTGCTACTTCCAGGCCCCACACACTCTCAAGTTCAACAAATGGCCACAGAGGGCGAAAAATCAATCGAGGCGTGATTCAGCGTAAGTGCGCAAGTGGAGCTAATGTAATTTGGTCGCATACTTTAATTTGTGCTTTCTCTGCTAGGGGTGCTGAACATGCTGAATTTTTTTCTTTACACAAACCATTGACATAAACAATCAAGGTGTCTAAGGATGTTTTTTTACCTCAGGCAAATAGGCAGTTGATTTTTTTTTAATTTGA
This sequence comes from Dermacentor variabilis, assembly GCF_050947875.1. Taxonomy (NCBI): domain Eukaryota; kingdom Metazoa; phylum Arthropoda; class Arachnida; order Ixodida; family Ixodidae; genus Dermacentor; species Dermacentor variabilis. Next base: position 206,224,159 of record NC_134571.1, read on the forward strand.
TTGTTGAAGCTGCTTTTTAGTTATAGCCTCCAGGTTTTTGTACTTGATTAACCATCGACAGCCTATTGGTATCAACGTGTTTCCTCGCCGTTGGCGTTCGAATACTACGGCGGTAAAACATTTTCGAAAAGCATGCTGGTTTCGTCTGCGAGTAATTACATAGACTTGCTTTAAAGAGGTCTACTCTTGGCAAAAACTAGTGCCTCATTTTGTTTAGGTGTTGATTATCATAATGAATGCGGTGGAGGTGGAGGGAGTACGCTTGAAAGTACATTTTTATGCCGTTGATATCCATAACACCATAAGTACACAGACTGATGTCACAGAACACCCGAAGCATCATTGTGTGTTCTCCGTCATCGCTTGTTTGCTGTACGCCTACTAACTCTTCATTTATTTTTCAAGTGTTGTATCCTCCTTTTGTCCTTGTTCTCTTGTGCTTCACTTACAGTATGTCATTCCGTCAGCTGTAATGCGCATTTGCAAAACCAATACATGTTTGATAAGACGCAGTGGTTATCATAATTTCACTACACATGTATTAAGCTGGCACATACGGTTCAGATACGGATACCTGTATGCGGACTTGCACGATGTTGATGCGGAGATTAGGATAATTACGACACCCGTAAAGAAGAGGCAGCTGATGGCTGTAAGCTGTTGCGTTCTGTTGCCAAACTACCCAGCCTGGTAGTGCTGTAATGATGCTGTATAAAAGTGACACGCGGTGACAGGGAAATTATTATACTTAGCAGCCGACCGTATGTTTTGTAGCTTAGGTCTTCTTTTTTGTGCGTTTGTGTTACCCTTATTAATGAGCCATTCCCTGACTATGTTCTTGACTATGCAACCGCGTTTGTGTGGATGCGTAGACGTGTGCTTTTTGTTGTACTTGTAAAATGCAAATAAAATATTTTCAGGCTTACTCAATCTTTGGTGTTGTGTGCGTTTATTCCAGTCGAGGCCATTGTGCCACCTGGAAACCGCATTCTGTCAGTAGCCCTACACGAAATGCAACAGTTGGAGCGCGGAGGCACAACTCGGGGTAACGGCGGCGTAATAAACAAAAAACCGCTCGGGATGCCCTTAAAAGTCAGTTCAGAGTGTGCGTTAACTCGATATGACTCAGCGCTACATATATATATATATATATATGTAGGCGCTACATTTGCCACACAGCAACCAAGCTGGCGGGAGCACGATCGAGGCGCAGCAGCCAGAAACCCACTAAAGCCACAGAACACCTGCGGCCATACTGTGCAAAACCCCGTTTCCATTTCCTGTTGTACAGTGCCATCTGTGGTCACATACTTTAGTTCACGACGCCATCGCTACACTTATTTCCGTTGCACTGTGGAAGGTACAGTTTCCCTTCTCTAAGTTTGTATAGGTGTTCTGTGCTACTTCTATGCTTCCCCAGTCGTCACGAATGCTCCAGGCCCCCTAATCGTTTGGCACTTGTTCACAGCAGCGTTCAAGAGGGCTGCCATCCTTTACGCCGAAGAAACAAATCACTGCGCAGCGGGCCACAATTTCAATGTTTCTGAATGGGTGGTGTGAGAGTGGCGACTGCAGCGAAGCGAAATTTTCACCTGTGACGGCAAGTGAGAAATTTCCCACGTGCCAAAGTCTGGACGCTTTCCGGAGCTGTAGGCAAAGCTTGCGGCATACGTCGCTGAAATGCGTGATCGGTCCCTGCCAGTGAAGTGCGACATGGTCATGAAACAAGCCCGGACCTCCGCCTTAATTTTAAGGCCCTGCTCCGCTATGAGTATGAGTGGCTGGCGGCAGAAGACCGTGAAATTATGCCAACCGGACCTGTCAAAAGAGCCTCCTTGACGGCTGCATGTGGTTGGGTGCATTCGGCGTGGGCTGCTGTTCCACAAGATGTCCTGGTGCGGTCATTTGCCAAATGTGAAATTTCGCTGGACTACAACGCGCTGTGGGACCGCAGCAATGATGATGATGGCAGCACTAGTGAAGACGAGTAATCCAGTGACCATGCCAGCTAACAATAAATTTTCGTTATCGAATGCGCCCTCGGGTATGCTCTTTTTTTTTTTTTTCCCTGTGACGCGATATGGGGGGTTCGACTTACAATCGTGTAAATATGGTAGGCACAAAAGTTCAGTTCTGCTTAAATCACTGTTGGATAGCATTACTTAGAAATTGCTTGTTAGGGCCACTATGAGGCCACTTTTACCGAGACAATACTGCCTACAAAGCAGGCATAAAACTCAGTCTTTGTGGTAGTCTTTGTCAACCTAATTGAGATTATTAGGTTGACAGAAACAAGCATGTGCTAGAATTACCGCTTCTGTTAATGTTTTATGACTGTCATGAGTGTCAAAGGAACATTTAGACAACCTCTAAGCAGATACCCGAAGCAACTAGTACAGCACTTGTACAAGGTAGACAGCTCTGAGGTGCGGCTCACAGATGGGCTACAGACATGCCAAGAAACGAAAGAACCCATGACAGTCACTGATATAAAACAACTATCATGGTGAGCTTCGTACAAACAGAAGACACCCAACCCAGATAGAGTGCCCTCCCACTTTTCTGGCGCAAGTCCTGACCTGCTTGAGCAGCTGCTCGGTGCGCTCGAGCAGGAGCTTCTTGTCGAGCAGGGATGCCTCCAGCTCGGCTATCTTGTCCTTCTGCAGCTCCAGCTGGTCGCTCAACACACTCACCTGCAAGGCGCAGAGTTTCACGCAAAGGTCATGAACAGGAAATATGTCACCAGCGTATTGGGGGTTTGTCCAGCACAACAACTTGCACAAAATACTTTGCTGAAACTAACCTGTCGTCACAGATTCATCGCACAGTGAAGATTATGAGTTGCTTAATAATCGATGATCACTGCAGTGACTGTTTCAGAGTGAATGGCCCCAAAAATGTCTACTGAGAAAAGTAATTCGTCAATTTCATAGGTAAATCATAGTGAGCCAGAACATTGCACAAAATGTTATTCTCACAGGAAAACTTTCAAAAGCAGTAGGAACTTTGATCGATTGCGTTGAATAAATGAACAGAACCACGGCCACACGAAGTAACTATATTCAGGACAGGTTTTGCGGTGACAGCGACAGCTATGTTGAAATATTCAGTTACTATAGCGCATGAATCAAGCACATTGCTGTCATATAACCATAGAAACATGTAAATTTTGACACAGAGACTCAAAGAGACATACATGCGGCTCTTCATTTCATTAAGGAGGAACCATCCCACGCATGGTCAGTCTTCTGTGATTCCAAGGCAGCCCTACAGAGTGTACTCTAAGCACTGCGCCATGGATCACATGAGCAGCTCGTCGCAGAAATTAGAGAAGTCCATTATCGACTAGTTGACGAAGGACACGATATAATATATGAGTGGTTGCCTAGTCACTGTGGCATAAATGGCAATGATCGAGCAGACACAGCTGCCCGATCTGCCCATGACGGCGTCAACTGAGCTGCCATTCCTCTTTCGAGAGCCGACGCAGCGAAAAAACGTTCCGCACTTGCGCGTGACCTGACATTAGCCCAATGGAATTCATCCGATTTCACGAGTGCACGCCTCCATACCCTGGACCCTAATTTACAGCTCCATATTCCACCTGAGCTTCCACGACGTGACTGCACCCTTCTCCATCTATGGCTTGGAGTAGCATTTTCAAATGCCTACTGTTTCCTTATCGGAATGGACAACAGCCCACTGTGTGACTTCTGCGGGTGCAACGAAACGATCGAGCATCTTCTTTGTCAGTGTTCTTGTTTTAACCCACGAAGAGCAGTCCTCTCAGCCACCTTAGACAAACTGGACAAGAGCCCAATGACAGAAAACAAGATCCTTGGAACCTGGCCTACGCGAACATCAGCGCGATCTACTATGAAGGCGCTGCTGCGATACTTGAAAGACACGAGACTTTCTGACAAATTGTGACTGTACACTGTGTGACGTAGGACTGTACGGTGATACTGCGTAAGACTAGGAATGCCTTTGCGGGCTGCGTGACAGTGCCCACAGAAATAGTTCATGTGTATGTGCGTGTGTGTGCTTAGTTTTTTTTTCCTTTTTTTTATCCTCCTTTCTTTCTCACCTATTGCATCCCCTTGCCCCTCCCCCAGTACAGGGTAGCCAACCGGAGATAATCTCTGGTTAACCTCCCTGTCTTTCCTTTGCCTTTCTCTCTCTTGACACAGAGAAATAATGACATATATTGGGGGCAAGGAGTTACGGAGTTGCCATCTGTCGGAAGCGCCTCCCTTGTGTAGTATGAGAGATCACACGGCGTGCTCCTCATAGGTTTCGCTTACGGCGCTCAATAAAAACACGACATGGCAGCCCTCCTGAACATTTATGTAGGTACTCTCAAAACGAGGCAAGTTTTTGACTGTCGATATAATAATCTTGGGCAAACTTAAAGCACAGAATCGTTTACAGACACTATCTCTTTACCAAATACGTACAGCGAACGCCACTATGCGCAGTCGCTGCGAAGGAGTCTCCCGAACCGGCTTCTTGCATGAAAGGCAGGCAAATGCTGAAAGGAAACTATGTGAAATATGTTCTTATAGTAGGTTGTCTGTATAAACAAATGGGGCATAACAGAATGAAGCCTCAATGCGGCGATCGAACGGGTTCGCAGCGACCGACTGCGCGCCTGCATGCATGTCCGCGCACCATGTGTGTGTGTGCATGCCGTGAGCTTTAGGCCACAGCATATGAGCATTTGACAGTACACTAGCAGCCATTGTTGCGTAGACTCTATCAGAACTGTCGAAAAATAATTTAGTTATAGAGACTAAGACGCCTACGGCGACTGTGATGCACCGTCGCAACGATTCAATCTTTTTTTGTCTTCTAAATTTTTGGACATTTCAATATTATTTTTCAAGTTGGGCCGCACTGTATGTTTATCGGTCTTCTCAGCGTGCGATTTCCCTCTGCTTCTTTTTTGTAATCCAGTGCATTAATTCTTCATACCACAAACATGACCATATGCCATGCCTTTCTTTAATGTGCGTCTTACCGCTCCCTTTCCGTTCCAGTGAACTTGCCAGTATCTAGCATCAACAAGTTCATAGACCAAACCGTCCTGACATTAGCCGGGCAGCAGGCACGGGCGAGCATCTGAGTATACGTTTTCTGCTACTCATCGAACATCGCGCAGTCCCGGCGCCGTAGCAGAAATCTTCCTCGCGTGTGTTCTTCCTGCATACCCGAGTTGTAGCCAATGGCTGTCTGCCGGTTCTAAGTTTCGCGAGCGAAGCTTCACGCAGCTCCTTGCCCCGCGGCTGCCTGACACCGGGCTCCGTTGCGTACGTCCGGCACTGCGGCACTGAGCAGTAGCCTACGATGCTGCACGCCTCCAAAGGCAGCCGCTACCTATTATAGTAGTTTCAGGTGTTGTCAAGTTGACACCCAAGGCGGTAAAGCCTCACCACTTAATCAGAACCGCGGCACAGGTGGGACTTTAAACTTTCGTCTTCAGCTCCCTTCGCCGCTTCCAAAGCAGCTAATGCAGCTGCTGTGTCTACGTGATCCCTCATGCCACGTCATGCCGACGGTGGCGCCAGCTTTTCCAGTGGTGGAGCTCGCCACCAGTACGTTTGGGGGAAGTGTCTGAACCTCCTAACCCTCCCACTGGCTACAATCTTGAGCAAAACTATGCAGTGTGGTAATCAAATTTTTCACACACAAGTATGCCCATATTTTGCAGTAGCTGACAACCTATGCAATGCACAAAAAATATAAGAAAATGAGACCCATGTACCTGCAGCGCCAGGTTTTCCTTCTCCGCATCCAAGTGTGACACTTTGTCCTGCAAGTCACCATAGTCACCCGACACCGGAGTCTGCAAAAAGTGAAAGGGAAAAGCAACAATTATGCTATGACAGGCAGGCATGACTTTGCCCACAAGTTCCTCATGTCAGCACAAATACCCTGAGCTCTGTCGAGTCATTACACAAAGTGCTACCTCAGTTTTTCTTTTGATGCAGCCCGACGCAGTATGACCAACTAGTGCGTTGTTGTACGAGGTCTTCTGCTCACAAGAACTACAGTTCACAAGACTTCAACATGATGTGGCTTCATCATTTATTCTGCATTACTGAAGAAATAGTAGCTGATAAAATTTTTGATGCAGATATTAATTTTAAGAAAATTATTCTGCTAGCATTCATTTCAAGCTGAAGCTGCGATGAGTTCTTGAATACTAATCAGTTGCTCTGCCTAAAAGTGGTGAACTGTGTATATCGGTGTCGTAGCACTGGAAATTTAACAATGATGTATCCTCCCCATTTTCTCAAATTTTCTTTCTCTAGTTGTTTCGGGTGCAATTTACCAGTGACAGGGTGTTACCACTTACTGTAAAGCGCCTTGGCAAATGATAGGCATTGAGATGAGTTATGATTTCCATTTGTAACTCAAATTATATTTAATTCATAAACAATTATGTGGATCTCACGCACTGTGGGAGTCAATGTATGCTAAGCTTTCTCTGCTGTTTGCATTCATTGATGGTAATTAGCGGTGATGTTGACGGCGAATGCTTAATTTCTTCAGCCAATACGAGAGTGCTTTCTTGGTGGTAAATGTTACCTTCATTCGCCACTGCTGTTTGTCTGCATAGTACACAGAACACACAGTGAGATTTGTTTGCTTGAGGCATTGTTTTACACCGTTGTTGATATCTGAGAGGGTTGAGCATTACCGTTGTCTCACACAGCACATTACATCATGGTAGAAGTGCTAAACTTTATTTGAATCATGGTGCTGTACATGCCAAAACTATACAATTGGATTATGAGGCACACTGTAGTGGTAGAGTGTGTATTAATTTTTACCCCCTCAGGTTCCTTAACGAGCACCTAAATTTAAGTACACGAGCGTTTTGGTATTTCCCCCCCCCCCCTATTGAAATGTGGCTACCATGGTCGGGATCGAACCCACAACCTTGAGCAATGCCATAGCCACAAAGCTACCACGGCAGGCACAGAAGTGTTGATTTGACGTGTGACCCCTTCTGTAGCGCTACGGAGCTTTAATGCAGCTTTGAGTTTGCACACCATGCATCAATTTCCCGCTTTACAAATTTACATGGGGTTTATTTTTCAGAAATAGCAGAAACGTGCTGTACCTTGAACTTAAGTTTATCCAGTTTGGCCGCAGCTGCTGTTGCATGTAGCAGCATTTCCGTGCCTTCTCACGTCATCTTTTCCCTTTCCCACCCTAACCCCATGTATGGAAACTTCGAGGGAAGAGTAGCAAGGCTGTCATTCACTTATTTCATGGCTGCGTCAGTTCTACCGATCTACCCATTCTCTGCTTCCTCTCCACCATTCTATGTTCCTCCCCTCTGGACAGTTGCACGTGAGCATAAAAGTAAGCGCTGCAGTTTCTGCAATTCTTTTGCGCAGGTCACGGATCATTACAGCCATCAAGAGGGTATTGCGGCAAGGCTGTGGGAGTTCCAGAAAGCACTGTGCACATGAGACGTGATGGAAAGGTCTAAACAAGTTTCTCGCGTTGCCCTTCCTCTCTGCCATGTTCCTGCCATGTACATGAACAGCTGAACAGCCTCCAAACGCAGTGTGCAAGACAGCAGAAGCAGCAGCAGTAGTAGTGGAAAGGTTGAAGGAAACGAGAAAGAAAGCTTTGCTCTAAAATAGCACACCAAGGAAAGCACTCATGCAGTGATTTTCTCAATCCTCCATTCCTAAATTGGTTTTATTTTTGTCAGTCACGAGTGCATCAAGCCTTCATGAACATAGTACTGTATGGAGATGGACAAATATTCGGTGTTGTTGGATATTCCATCGAATTATTCTCTATGTGCTATTCGCTTCAATTTGAATTCAGGAATTTGATATTTTCGAATTATTCGGCCCCCCCGAATAGGCAGCCGGAAGCCACGGCCGGCCGGTACAAATATACGTCTCGGAGGCTATGCTTATACGACATGGCAGCCATATAACAACCGTAAATCTCAAAAGCTATACGTTTTTGCAAGAAAGAGCTGGAAATGTGCGATGCAAAAGAGCAAAAAAATGGTGCTAGCGTCCAACTGAAACGAAGTGACGAAGTTGACATCGTCATAGTCATAAGCGGATATCGTACGTGAATGATAGCAACGTTGTAACGCTTCATGCCTATTCATGCCTTTAAAGCTTTTATTCTTGCGTTTACCGCCCCGCATAACACTGCATTGGCCGCGGGATTCCATAATTGCGTAGTCGCCACCCATTATCACATTGATAGCGGCCATGGTTTCCTACACAGCAGTTGTGGCAAAAATTAGTTTCGTTTTGACTCAATACGTGCGTCGGCTGTGTGCCTAAAAAACCAATGTTTTTAGATTCCTTTCAGTTCGAAAGCTGCGGCACAGAGTGTTGCTCTTCTGGTTCCTGCCACGTGGTGGCACTCGTCATGCTGTTTGCCCGATCAGCGCGGTCTCTTCCCACTGTCGCCGCCACTTGATCGAAGTAGTGAGCTGTACTTTTTCAAGTCTGAACTTTACTCAAATATTCTGAATGCTTAGTCTCTACAGACCTCTAAAAAGAGGTCTGCGTGGAAGTGTGGAGGGTGCACCGAGTGCTATGCTTGCGGGTGTTGACACACTGAAGAAATCGAGAGAAGCACACCATTAGAAGCAAGCTCGCCTGCATGAATTGACAGAGTCCAGAGTGCTCGAGTTAGCTTTTGAAGCTGACTCGCCCAAAGACAGTGACAGTGACCACATTTACTCCAAGAGAGAAGTGTATGATAGCATCTCATACTACTTTTCAGACCATGTGGTGTGTCACAGCGACACAAGGGGTGTGAAGCCTTAACTACATTTAGATAAGTTATCGTACTCTTCGATGGGCTTCCTACATTGCCTTCATCCTCAAAATGCAGACAAGTAATTAACAGCTATTGGCAAAGGGGCTGTGCTCCCATGCTATCCGCTACTGCTGCTACCTCACTAACTCGAACAAGTTTGGCGTCACTTAGGTTCCTTTATTGCGTCGGATCAGCAGCTCTTTTGGCTTTCATTTAGAGCAGAGCAACAAAAGAGAAAGAAAGGCTGTCTCACTACACATGCTGCAACATTGTAGTGACAGTGAATAAAAGAGAAAAAAAAATTGGCAAGAACGCGAACGTTTCGTATCCAAAAGTTCTTGAATGATGTTGTGCCAGATTCTGTGGAGAACCTAATCAGGTTGCATGTGCGCGATGTGGATGCTGTATATTAACATGGCCACTTGATTAAAAGACACAGGGTAGTACATTCTAGGAACTTCATGAGACGTGATAATCTGGTGAAAAACACCCACCGGAAAATAGCAAAATAATGCATGCATGACAATATAAAGCCGAACCTCGTTATAGGGAAGTCGCATCCAACACGAATATAAATGTGTTATATAAGATATTCGTTGTGAGCATATACGTAGATATCAGTGGAAAAAACAAGATCACGATCCCCTCCATGCAAATGAAAAGGTACACAGGTGGAGTGCCTCTGGCGAGCCAGCGAAATGTGTCCTGTGGATTTTGATGGACCATTGGCATGTTGCCTTGCCAATATAAAAACAATGCTTGAATATTACTTCCCGACCTTTACCACTGTGCGGCAAGCAATTGCATCATGGCACATCATGCCATGGTGTGGCACAGTCACATCATGCGCACGCGTTGACGGAGCAAAGCGGGCGAAAGGGTCCACCTGCTGCCATGTCAGGCATTGCGTGAGGGGAGAGGACATCGCAGCAATGCCACGTCTCCCTCGCTCTTGGATGAGCCAAGCTGTGTTATCAGCGCATTCCTTGCGCACGCTATTGCGCGAGCAAGGAAAGGCGAGAGCATAAGCTCTTGCCTGCATTCAAACTTTGCCTGGGTAATCGCTATAAAGAAAATTAATGTATAAATAAATGGTAGGCGACCCTAATCTTTGACTTAGGTGTCTCTTAGTGGCACTCGCACCTCAGCTTTCTTTAGGTTAACCTTAAATGTTCTTTAGGTTAACCTTAGGCGAACACAATGCACAAACCCAACTTGGAGGCAACTGTTTTCCATTAATCATGCCATCTTCTTGTGTGTGATGTAATTAGTGACGTCATTACTCCCGCTTTCTACTTCCAGGAATTTCGCCAGTTGTGCTCACGTGGCGGGCCTCTAAACTCTACGATTCTGTGGTTTGACATGCAGTAAAAAATGGTTAATTAATTCTAGTTCTAAACTTACGCTTTCGTACCATATCTATAACAAAATCCATGAATTTTGTACTTCACTATTTTTAACATTTTTCCCGATTTATTTTGAATTTTGTCCCTGGTTGTCTCAGTGATTCCTAATTCTAATTATTCCAGGCACTTCAGCAACTCGGCTTGTAACTTATGCTCCGATAAGATATCTATAATGAAACTCATGTATTTTGTACTGTACTGCCTTTTTCTATTTTTTTTTTATTTTGAAATTCGACCACGGCCGCCTCGGTGCTTTTTGATTAATTCTAATTATTCCAGACACTTCACTAACTCAACTTGTAACTAAACTTATGCTACGATATCATATCTATTATGAAACCCATGAATTTTGTACTGTAATATATTTTCCACTTTTTATGATTTATTTTGAATTTCCTCCCCAGTCGTCTTAGGAGGTGAACCGGAAGTGCTGCGCAAGAAACAAGAGTGTCACTTGATGCTCGTGCCACTAATAAATAGAGTATTTTTTCACTTATACGCCCGTCCTCGTACAACAAACATGCCCAATGACAAAACTCAAGGAAGAAAAATAGAAGGAGCACTTATAGTTATCCCTGCATGGATGAATGCGAAAGCATTGTGACCACATTAGCAGAAGTGTGGCAACGTCTGGTGGCGCCACTGGCCGAGTCACGTGATTTGAGTGGCCATGTCAGCAGAAACGCCATGACGTGACCAACGATATTCGTCACAAGGTGTGCACAAGGCCAGATCTTAGGCTCGACCTCCCCCAAAGGTCATGGGTACGACTCATACCAAAGGTCGTGAGTCGAGTGCCTTAACTCTATGATAATTAATTGTACCTTAATTAACTTTGCCTTAAACCAAAGGTCGAGTGTTAAATTGCCTTCATTAATTTTATTTTGCTGTGAGAATTTATGTAAGATTTTTTTGTATTTTGCTGAATATTTAGGATTATTTTTCGGGCGACCAATCTGAGCCTTTAATTGCATCACGAGAGTTCTTTGAGGACCGTATCACTGCGCTAATGGAGTATTCATTTAACTACTTAGTGAAGATAATTTCAGCATCCGCAATCTCAGCGCTAAGGTCTTCAAAACAACACTTCCATTCTGATAAAATAATCGGACGGTACAAGTAAGCATACAAAGTTGTTCAGACGATGTTGGTTTAAATTACGCTGCAGCCCTTACACGTGAGCCCCATTCATGATCTGGCTAAATAGCAAGCCCTTCTTATTCTGAGGGTAAATGAAATAAGTAAGTAAGTAAGTAAATAAATCATGTAGCACTTCAATGCAAGCGTGTGCGAACACCACCAAATGCTATAAGGTTATCAGCCAGATCGCACAGTGAGTGCCTAACGTAACAAATTTTAATGTTTATTGTAAGGCTCTAGGCGAAGCCATCATGTCCGAATGGCTGTTGTGGCTTCAGTCACCACTTCCATTCGTGTAAACAATGTAGCTGTATAACTGAGCTTGTTACAGTCAGCGCATGGTACTGAAAACAGATTTGTAGCTTTTATTTCTGATTAACACTTTGGGGCAGCCATGCTTCACAGCTGCTTGCGACAATTCGCAAACCGCACTCAGCGAAAACCCGTACAAAGAGATGCGAACATGTACGCCCACACTCTCCCTGTCCTGACTCCAAATACATTTTATTGTGATAGCAATTATATGAACACTCCAAGCGCATTTCTGCCGTCGCCGTGACGTTCCGTATAAAGTCCAAGGGTGATAAAATCATCACCATGCACTGTATGCTGTATGTGCGGGCGAAAGCGGCAGAGAGTTAGCCGGAAATCGCAGCTCGATCTCACGCATGAAAGGGAGGAAAGCAGGGAGGAAGCACGCCTTCCGCGCAAGGCTCCAGGGGGAGGGGAGGGGGGCACGCTCTACTCGGACTACTCCAGGAAGCGCGGGCGGATGCGTGCGCCGGGGCCCCTGTATCTTGAAAGCCATCTGCGATGGAGACAGAGTCAGCCGCGCGCTGTGTTTTCGCGGCTTAGTCCACCTTGATGCGAGACACAGCACGAAGTTCGCCCTCTGCTGCTGCCGCGCTTCCTCACTCCATCATCTTGACAGCAAGTGTCCACGGTCATGGAGTGAGATGTGTTCATGTCTGCTTGTGCGCACATGGGATACCCGGCACGTTAATTTAGTCTATGCCTGTGTTTGCAAGTTCATCTGCCGATAAGACTACTATCCTTACTTCGTACAGCTGTACACTAATTTGCTATCGTAATCGATGCTCGCCTTTCAGGCGGAACTGCGCCTTTTTTTACACCCCCACCCCCAGCCTCCATAAAAATTTCGTTCGTACCTCTTTTTCTTCTTTCCAGGGTTGAAATGAGGCTCTCGGATTTAGTTTTAGTGTGACAGGAAATAAATAGGAGCTAAAACAAAAGCGCCAAACTAAAATGTTATCATCCCCCACATTAACCCGCGTCGTTGTCAGCTACGCTGGATGGATGGATGTGGATGGGTGTTATGAGCATCCCCTTTGGAACGGGGTGATACGTTGCGCCACCAAGCTCTTGCTTTCATACTGCCTAATGTCCTACCTAGGTTAAAAAATTAACAAAAGGAAAAAAACCACGATGAACTCCCACAACCAAATTTTCTGACCCCTTATTATGAACTTTGCCTTTGTATGTCTCTGTTTTTTTATTGTTTCCCTACTTTTCTTACACCAATCTTCCAATCACCTCTTACTAATCTCTATTGCGGACATGTTTACTTTTCCCCTGCTCTCGCTGAACCCAAGGGCTTCAAGGCGGCCAGTGGCGCCTAAATCGACTGCTGGGCATTCATTCTAATAAAACATGCTCCATCATTTCCCTAGCTTTACCACCACCAAGCACATGCTTCTTCTTCCTTCTTATATCTCGCTTTATAGGTGCATGTTCTAGGGCATCCTGATCATGCTTCGAAAAGTAATGAGCTTCCCTTTGAGTTATCATCAATTGTTTCTTTCATGCTTTCGTTTTTTCCTCTTAAGCAGTTATTCATGGCAGGTTTGTTTTCCATTGCTGCCACCCATGAGATTATTTCAGCCTCTCTGTCTTTCCGCTTGACGTTCTTTGTCGCTGTGTTGCCCACCCTACAGGCTGCATACTTGTCGGTAAGCTTCTTAGTTCTTTTCCTCCACTGTGAATCAATGTTTTTCCTGTACAGATACCTCAACACTCTCCCAGCCCCTTTACTTTTTTCCATATTCCTTAGTCATTCTACATAATCAATTTTACTGCGAGTTCCCCTCACATCAAAACTAGTCCAGCCCATATCACCCTGCACAGCTTCATTTGTAGCCTTCCCATGAGCGCCCAATGCGAGGTGTCCCACTGACCTTTGGTTCCCATAGAGTCCCGATTGTACCCCTGCTTTCAAGCGAACAACCACATTTCCGAAAGGAAGTCCTGGAACCATTACTCCTTTCCACATACACCGTAGCACCTCGTACCTATTGTATCCCCATAGTGCTCTGTGCTTCTATTATGGCTGCATTTCTCTTCTCCTTTACTGTTATTGTTACTGCAACGGACAAGGGGGCGCCACCATCCAGGGGTGAGTAAAAGAGGCGATAGCATGCTAGGAGAAATGAGTGCGAAGTGAGGGAAGGTGGCAGAGTTGGCGCTACTTCACGCGCTAGGATGATTGGAATGAATGTTTGATTTTTAATGCCGCAAGGGCCAGGTATGGCCAAAGAGCGCCATGCTAGTATTAATGAGTTCGCAGTGGACTGATGGGTGCTGTGAAGTTAATGTGACGTGACTGTAAAGGGGCCTAAAGATATTGGTGTAAATTGCTTAAAATCTACACGTAACAAAATTATGGCAATGATTATTGACATGTACTATGAACACTACAACGCATTGGGAAAGAATGATGCAATATACAAAATATATGAAATGCTAAAATTGCCTAGAGCACTGCTGCCTCACCAGAGCCCTTAAAACACAAGGCCCTAGAGGCATGTGCTATACGAAAGAACTATCACAGCGGCATCCTCTGAAGAGAGGAGTCGCTACGAATGTATGGGGCCAATAACATGTAACACAACATCCTTCAAGAAACCTAGGACTGCACAAGGTGTCAAAGAGCGGTTCTGGGCCGAGTAACATTACAGGATGAAGGGGGATGTGCTGCCGGTATGATAAGGAAAAATTTTTCTTTCTCTCAGATTCAGTAGCCCCAACCTTGACGACCAACTCTGGGCGACCCAGCAGGCCTGCGAGGCGGTGAAGAGGCAACACCTCGACGTCCCCACGTGGGAGGCCTAGGCCCAGCCACCATCTCTTGCTGGTTTCAATAAAGTTTATTCAGTCAGTCAGATTCAGCTTCCCGACATTCCAGGAGGACGTAAAGGACGGTCAGCCTCTCCCCACATCTACCACAGGTTGTAGGCTCGTTTCCAGTGAGCAAGAAGTTATGGGTGCCAAATATGTGTCCTATTCTTATACGACACAATATGACATCTGTTAGGCGTGATTTTCTTGCAGAAGGCCAAAAACCTCATTGTCGCTTTATGACGTGCAGCTTATTATTCGTTTCCAAGTCCCACAAGCGTTGCCAGTAGTTTTGCAGTTTCCTTCATAAGAAGGGCTTCAGATCTGTGACAGGGACGGGAGCGGTAGGATCAACAGCATGCGATACAATTGATGTGGCCATCTGGTTCACTAGAATGTTACCCTCGATGCCCCTATGGCCAGGCACCCACCATATAATCACATGCTGGTTAGATATATACGCCTCACACAGGACAGAATAGAGTTCAATAATTACTGGATTTTTGTGCTTACAGAATGACATCAAGGCCTTCACAACACTTAGGGAGTTTGTATATATAACTGATTTTTGGAGTTTTGATTTCCTTATATGCTTCACAGCCGACAATAGTGCGTAGGCCTCAGCCGTAAAGATACTTGTTTCAGGGTGCAGTACACCGTATTCTGAGAAGGATGGAACAATGGCTGCGTAAGACACCCCGGCATGTGATGTAGAAGCATCTGTGTAGAACTCTGTGCACGAGTACTTGTACTGGAGCTTTAACAAATGCATTTTAATATGTGTCTATGGCGCATGTTTAGTGATCCCTACAAAGGATGTGTCACACTCTGTCAGCTGCCACTGCTATGGCGGTAACAGTTTCGCTGGAGCCATAAGACAATGTTCAAGCACCGGAACACCCATTTCCTGACTAAGGTTCCTTGCACGCAAAGAGAGCAGCCTTCTTGCTGCAGGTCAGTTATAGAAGAGTATGGCAGCAGTCATATTGTTTATGCATGAATAAGAGGGATGTTCACGGTTTTAATTTATTTTAAGGAAATATGTAAAACTGCTATATGATCTCTGAAGATGGAGTGACCATACATTTGCTTCTGCATAAAGGCTTTGTACGGGGCTTGTCCTGAAGGCTCCGGTCGTGAGGTGGATTCCCAAATTATGGACAGGATCCAACATCTTTAAAGCACTTGGTGTAGCGGACTGATATACTATAGCGCCGTAGCCAAGACGTGAGCTGACAAGACACCTATAAAAGTTCAAAAGACATTTCCTGTCACTGCCCCATGTTGTGCTTGATAGAAGTTTCAATAAGTTCATTGTTTTAAGGCACTTAGCCTTCAAGTATTTAATATGTGGGATGAATGTCAGTTTTGAGTCCAATATGATGCCAAGAAACTTGTGCTCAGCACTTACAGGTAATCTGCTACCAGAGAGATCAATAGCAGGACATGGTACTATTCCTCTCTTATTCATGAAACGGACGCATGTACTTTTATGTGGGCTCAACCTGAAACCGTTTTCTTCAGCCCATTTTGCCACTTTATGTAAAGCATGCTGTACATATAGTTTGCAGATAGTTAAGTTGCATGATTTAAAACCAAGCTGCACATCATCTATAGCATTGTTCGTGGGATAGCCATGCCCAAAGAATTCATTTTCACAATAAAGAGTGTGCAGCTTAGCACACCACCTTGTGGAACACCAGTTTCCTGGATGAAAGACCTTGACAAGGCATGGCCCACCTTTACACGAAATGTGTGGTTAGAAAAGTAACTTTCGATGATACTCAACATACAGCTGCGGATACCCATAGTGGAAAGGTCTCTGATAATACCAAAGCGCCATGTGTTGTCATATGCTTTCTCCAAATCAAGAAATATGGAGAGAAAAACTATTTGTGTATAAAGGCATCCCTTATATTTGACTCAATAAGGACAAGGTGGTCTGCGGTCGACCTGCCTTCTCTGAAACCACACTGGTAAGGATCTAGTAGTCCGTTGCTCTCAAGGAGATGGATTAGGTGCTGGTTTATCATCTTTTCAAAAGCTTGTAGAGCCAGCTTGTGAAAGCAATGGGTCTGTAACTACTATGGGTCCTTACCTTGTTTAAGTATGGGTATTCTTATAGCTTCTTTCCAAGATGGAACATACCCAGCGGCCCAGATAACATTAAAAAGTGAGAGGAGTGTCTTCTGTATTTCAGGGTAGAGATACTTGATCATTTCATAGATGATACGGTCACCACCTGGTGCTGAGCTGTTGTAACAAGCAATAGAATTTTTAAGCTAAGCTAAACTAAACGGGCGGTTGTAATCTTCATTTTAGGCATATTTCCTATCAAGGGGCTGTCGCTCTGCGCATTCTTTGAACATCAGGAATGATTGTGTGTAATGAGATGCACTGAAGATATATTCAAAGTGTTCACCCAGACAGTGTGCCTGATCTTCCAGGCCATCTGCTTGGGTACTTACTAAGGGTAAGGGGCTAGTCTCTCGGCCATTTAGTTTATTCACCCTATTCCACAGCTTCGTCTCGTCTTTGTAAGAATTTATACCAGATATGTACCGCTCCCAGCTCTCTCTCTTTGTAACGTCGACGTGTTCTCCTGCCTTGTGATTTGACCTATTTGAAATTAATAAGGTTTTCAGCTGTTGGAGAATTGCGAAACAATCCCCAAGCCTTTTTTTGATTTTTGTACACTTTTCGACTTTCGTCATTTCACCATGGGATGTGACGGTTCTTTGCCAGTCCATTATATTGTTGAATGCATTTTGTTGCAGCGTCAATATGAAAACCAGTTAGGTATGCCACAGCATCGTGTATATTAAAATCAGAAATTTCATCCCCGCCTAAGCATCTGAGTTCTCGAAACAGTTCTCAGTTTGCTGATTCGAGGTTCCATCGAGAGAAATGCGGGGAGCATGCATCTGGTTTTGTTAGCTTTAATGTAATTGGGAAGTGGTCACTCCCATAGGGGTTCTTGAGAACAGACCACTCCAGGTACAGAAATAGTGAGCTCAAAACTATGCTCAAGTCTATGGACGAGTATGTTTTGTGTAACATTGTAGTACGTTGGTTCTTTTTTGTTCAATAAACATGCACCTGAAGAAAACAGAAAATTTTCTATCAGGCGCCCACGCGCATCGGAACGCGTGTCACCCCACAGGGGGCTATGTGCATTTAGATCCCCGATGACTATATATGGCGGAGAAAGTTCATCGATGAAGCTGTCAAACTGTTTTAGTAAGTTGAGAAGAAGGGGAGACGTACATCGAACTAACTGTGATTAGCTTACCAGATAACACAGCTCGTACTGCCACAGCCTCGAGGGGGGTTCGGAGATTTATTTGCTGACATGCAACACCCTTATCGACTATTATGGCTACACACCCGAGGAGGTGAATGCATCATCACGGTCTTTGCGGAAAGTGGCATAGTGCCTTAGAAAGTTGGTCTGCATTAATTTTAGGTGTGTCTCTTGAACATACAGCAACTTGGGATTGTGTTTGTGGAGTAGTTCTCTAATGTCTTCGAGGTTATGTAGAAGTTTTCGTGCATTCCACTGTAGCATTTGTGTTTCCGTTATGATAAATGTGTTTGGTGATGCGTGTTTAGAGACTGGGATTAGTTCACGGGCCCTTTGGAGGAGCCGTGACATGGGTTTTGTCTTTTTTGGAGTGATCGAGAGAGGCTCGTCACTCCTTTGGTGCTAATGGTGCCGTCTGGCTGGTTGTTGTGTCCATCGCCTCTTTCAAGGCGCTGGACACACGCTCTTCCGAGTGCTTTGTTTGACAGGAAGGCCTCGACATGCTGGACGAGACTTTTGAGGCCACCTGACCAGAGGTGGATGGCCCCTTCCGCTGGGGTGGCCGAGCAGCGCAAGCTGCAACCACTGTGGGGGCAGATGGCGTAACTGCCGACTCATTGCTTGTGGGTTGGACAGCCCCCAGAAGCTGTTGTGTCGCGCCCCTCACGTGTCATATCGGCAAAGATGTTCTTGGGCAGGCATGAAACCTGCCTCCGTGCCTCCCTGAAACTTATGTTTTCTTTGACTTTGAATGTAACAATTTCCTTTTCCTTTTTCCAGGATGGGCACAACCACGAGTGCGTGACATGCTCCTCGTCACAGTTTACACAGTGGAGAGTATTCTAGCAAGATCTGGAGGTGTGTTCATGGGCACTGCATTTCGCACAAGTTTGGTGGCCTCAGCAGCTCTGCGAACTGTGGCTGAAACGCTGGCATTTGAAACATCGGAGGGGATTTGGCACATATGGGCCTAACACGGAGCTTGATGTACCCGGCCTTGACTCACCTGGGCAGGACACTTGAACCAAAGGTGATGATAAGGTGCTTTGTCTGAATCTGTTTGCCATCCTGCCTCATCTTAATTCTTCTGATATTGATCACATTTTGCTCACTGAAGCCCTCAAGGAGTTCCGCTACAGTGAGCTCAAGTAAATCATTGTCCGACACAACACCGCAGGTGGTGTTCATTGTACGGTGCGGGGTACTGTTACGTGGGTCTCCCCAAATGACACTAGTTTCGGTAGTTTTTCATATTGCTTCTGATCGCGGAGCTCTAAGAGTAGGTCACCGCTTGCCATTCTCGACGCCTTGTAACCTGGACGAAAAAGATCAGTCAGGGACTTTGAAACAAGGAACGGTGAAATGGTTCGCACTGGTTTGTCTGGTTATTCTGAGTGAACTACATGAAAACGAGCGAAGTTCTGGATTTGGCATCTGAAAGACTCGAAGACATCTTCAGTGCGCCCTCGTTTCTGAGGGCAAATCAGGAAGTGGGGGGAAAGAAGTTTCCATGAAAATACATAAAAACTCAGCAACAGCGCCGACCACCCACCACGGAGCCCAACGGGGGGACGCGGCAGAGCTTGAGTACAAGTCTGCACGACGCCAGTCGTACGCCGTCACTATAACCAAATATGGTGTACCCAAGGTAGGATAGCCACACAAGGTTAACCCTTGCCGCCAAGGATAAAGGAAGTAAATAGAAGAGAGAAGAAGACAGGAAGGGCCAGAAAGTCAGAGAGAAAGACGAAGATTGGAGAGGAGGACAGGAAAAGGCGACTGCTGATTTCCCCCAGGTGGGTCAGCCTGGAGGTGCCGTCTACGTGAAGCAGAGGCCAAAGAGGTGTGTTGCCTCTGCCAGGGGGCCTTAACGGTCCAAACACCCGGCATTGGCTCAACCCCTGGGATTCCCTTTTCCCTGGACACAGCTAAGCTGCGCACGGTTTTACGCGGGAGGGTCCAACCCTCATGTGCTCGGGTGCATGGTGTCGCAACACACCTGCAGCGTCAGCAGGGGCCTGCTGACGCAGACGCCCCTGCGGGGGCTAGAAGAATGGAAGTGGCAGGTCAGTGGGCACTACCACTCCAGCTGCGGCGGCCACGCGCGTCCTATCTTGAAGGCAATCTGCATTGGTTTCGAAGGCTAGCCAACCGGTTATTTAACTATTTATTTTATGTTCCTTCTGCTGGTTTATTTCATGTAGTTTTATTTCACGTTTATATTTCATGTTTCTACTGTAATCAATGTATTAATAGTTGTATTTCAAGCGCAAGTGCTATACTTTACATGCACAAGATTCTGTTGCCTCCCCCCCCCCCCCTATGTAATATCCTTGCATGAGGGCCTTTAAGGGTATTGTAAATTTAAAACATAGGTGATGGCTTCAGGATTGCTGTGTTCTCGCGCACCTAGTTCGCTTTGAAGCGAGAGGCAGTACTAAGGGAAATTCACTGCCATTGCTGCCAGTCTTCCGCACTCCAGTATTCTGACGAGTGTACGTGGTCATTGAGTGAGACGTCTTTGTGTTAGGCAGTGCGTGCGACAATGCGCTTGTTAATTTAGCTAGTAAGTGAATGTTCACAGCAGTTTATGCAGCTGATAATACAATTGCCCTCACATCGTATAGCTGTCTCATAATTTGTTCTAGCTATCAATGCTTCGGCTGTGATTTTTTCACGGCACTGCAGAACATAAAATGAAAATTAAATAAACGATAGCTTCCCTGTAGATCAAAACAATATACTACAGTTGATCATAATATTCAACAATAGACCATATTCACACTATCAATCAGGTGATAGAGAAATGTGCGGAATGTAACCAACCCGTATATATAGCTTTCATTGATTACGAGAAAGCGCTTGATACAGTCGAAACCTCAGCAGTCATGCAGGCATTATGGAATCATGGTGCAGACGAGCCATATGTAAAAATACTGAAAGATACAGCCACCGTAGTCTTCCATAAAGAAAGCAACAAAATCCCAATAAAGAAAGGCGTCAGGCAGGGAGATACGATCTCTCCAAAGCTATTCACAGCTTGTTTACAGGAGGTATTCAGAGACCTGGATTGGGAAGAATTGGGGATAAGAGTTAATGGAGAATACCTTAGTAACTTGCGATTCGCTGATGATATTGCCTTGTCTAGTAACTCGGGGACCCATTGCAATGCATGCTCACTGACCTGGATAGGCAAAGCCGAAGGGTGGGTCTAAAAATTAATCTGCAGAAAACTAAAGTAATGTTTAACAGTCTCAGAAGGAAACAGCAGTTTACAATAGGTAGCGAGGTACTGGAAGTGGTAAGGAAATACATCTACTTAGGGCAGGTAGTGACTGCAGATCCGGATCATGAGACTGAAATAATCAGAAGAATAAGAATGGGCTGGGGTGCGTTTGGTAGACATTCTCAGATCAAGAACAGCAGGTTGCCATTATCCTTCAAGAAGAAAGTGTACAACAGCTGTGTCTTACCAGTACTCACGTACGGGGCAGAAACCTGGTGGCTTACGAAAAGGGTTCTACTTAAATTGAGGACGACGCAACGAGCTAAGGAAAGAGGAATGATGGGTGTAACATTAAGGGATAAGAAAAGAGCAGATTGGGTGAGGGAACAAACGCGAGTTAATGGCATCTTAGTTGAAATCAAGAAAAAGAAATGGACATGGGCAGGACATGTAATGAGGAGGGAAGATAACCGATGGTCATTAAGGGTTATGAACTGGATTCCAAGGGAAAGGAAGCGTAGCTGAGGCAGCAGAAAGTTAGGTGGGTGGATGAGGTTAAGAAGTTTGCAGGGACAACATGGCCACAATTAGTACATGACCGGGGTAATTGGAGAAGTATGGGAGAAGCCTTTGCCCTGCAGTGGGCATAACCAGGCTGATGATGATAAGTTTAAATGTGATTACTGCTCCCATAGCAACAATTATGTGGCCTTCATTTAGAACATGTTGGCTGTCATGTGAATTAAACGTAAGCAATATATGTGGCACAAGGTGCACGTTTTACGATATACTATGAACTAGAACCTCCTACACCAGTCATTAAGCATAGGGTGCCAGTGGACCACAGAGAAAAGTCCACGAGGGTTTCAAAATGAAGCTAGCAAGACCCAACACAAGTGATGATTACAGAGTTACAGCTGATCAATATGTGACGAGCATGCTTTGTCTACTTGCATTGCGCTCGCATCAAACTGCACTTGTGGCTATTGCGTCTAGAATATAGGCACTATAGTACGGCCACGCGGAGGGGGTCACGTGGCAGCCCCTAGCACACCAATGTGATGAGTCAAGCTGAATCGTAGCACGCACCTTGCAACGGCCACCGCCGATCCACGACTGGCAGGGCGAGCCGTGGGGTGCCGGATGCGGCTCGGCAAAGCAGCGACCGCAGAGTTGTGGAGCCCAGTTCACATTTGCGGAAGCGACGCCGCCGCTACAGCAACATCTGCGCCTACGCTGCTGCGAGGCCCAAGCATGTGCGGCGGCGCAGCCGTGAGCGTACGGCGCTTGATGAGGCGGCGGCGGAGAGCAACAGCACGGGGTGGGCGGAGGCGAGGACGCGGCGGCGGCAGCGATCCACGGCTGCGCGGCGGCCGCCATGACGGCGAGCAAGTGCGGGTCGCACGCGTCCAGGCTGCGGCGCTCTTCGGCCCAGGGCTGGCGCGCGTGCGACGGAGACCTGCCGCGCTCGTGGTCCGAACTACGCGCGGGACGACGCCGGCGCGGGGGCCTGCTCCTCCAGTCGGCGCCGCTGCTCCACGAGTCCGCGGCATCGGTGGCGGAAGGTCGCTGGTGCGTCGTCGCCGCCGCCGTGGGCTGGTGCCGCGGAGTGGGCGTGCTCGTGCCCCCGTCTTCGTCGTCGTCGTCATCGTCCGCGCCTCCGCGGCCGTCGAGGTGGTCGAGCCGGCGGCGCGCCTGAGACCGCTGCAGCGACGCCGACCACGGGGTCGAGTAGCCTGACGTGCTGGGAGAAGAGTTGGCCGGGTCCTCGCTCGTCATATCGACGACGGCGCCGACTTCGGCCGAGGTCCACGCCCGTCGGCTCAGGCTAGACTGCAGGCGGGGACCGTAGTACATAGCGCTCAGCGGTCGCGCCGACCATCGTCGTTTCCCTGGTCGAACTTGCCCGCGCTGAGGTCCTCGAAGCGGACAGGTCTAGCACTCGGGTCAGCTTAACACGGCCGCCAGGAAAACCGGGCTATTGGGTTGTTTTCTTCTTTAGCACAATTTTTACAATTTTCCGTCGGGCAGTGACAACCCCACGTAGGGTGTCCGAACAGCAGTCTTCGCTGCTACACACACGAGCACCGATGTCCACACGCACCTCCTCTATGGATGTAGTTGACGCACCAGACGTTCGCCATAGAAGCCAGCGCTGGAATGGGCCACCTGTCGAAATGTCAGCGAGGGGGTCGCACCTCCTTCGTCGCAGAACGCAGCGGTTTCTGTCGCAGTATAAAGATGTGCGCAGTTATGACTAGAGCGCACGTCTCGTCGGCAGTTCATCAGGAGGGAGCGTCCGCACCGTGCAGCGTCCTTTCGAGTCGCTGGCGGGGGTAATCTCGGGCAGTCGACGTACGTCATCTCACTCTGGACTCCGCCGTGCTCCGTGTCACGATCGACGACTGCATCCCCCACCGTCCGGCGCGATCACCTGGCGGGGGGCCCCTTCGTCGGGAAGTGCAGGCGTCTCACATTCGAGCGGGCCACGCCACGCCGCTCCACATCACGCTGACGGTATCCAGCCCACCGCGCGCTGGTCGCCCCCCTATCTGCGTCCCACTCGCGTCAAAGACGCTCCGCCACTTGAGTCGGCGGCTGCCGGCGACATTTGGGAACTATAAAGGGGAAGTTCCCGTCCAGCGTGCGCACGAGGCGAGCGTCTCACGGCGGGCAGCAGGCGGCCAGGCGTATCGAGTCGATATCGGTCGGTTCGTCGGCGTTTTTCGAAAAGTACAGCACAGCGAGCGCGGCGCGCGGGCGCGCGCTGAACGCGCGACGTAAGCCCTCCGCGAGTAGGGGAGGGTAGGGGAGAGCGTTCCGCGCTTCTTCTCACTGACGCCTTCGCCGATGAGGGCGAGGGGCGGCGCTCTAAGTTTAGCCCACGCGGGGTCCACGCTCCTCAAATAGAGCCCAGGATCCGGGCAGCTTCCTCGCCACCCCTGTCGCCCTCACCTGCGCGGGTTGCACACCGTCCACGTGTGTATCGCTTTCGAACGGCGGGTCCGTCCGAGCCGATCGGGAGCGGACCGATCTTCGACGCCCGTGCAGGCACGGCTTTCCAGGGATCGGACGTGTTCGGCGGGGCGAGCAGACCGCCGCTGCAGAGACGGACGTCGCCGACGACGTCTCCGCGCGCGCCTCTCTCGCCCACAGTTGCGCGGCGGCGCTCCTTAAAAGGTACCGTTATTTCAGGTTGAGGGCCTTTCCTTCCCGGGCGCTCTCGACGCTATTCGATTACCACGCTCCAGTGCTGCGAGCTGGATGTCTGCTTCCGTGGGCGCAGCGACAGGCAGCGCCAATATGCAGAGTTTTTCAGCGAACACTTTCAACAACATCTAAAGGTTGCCTATGGCAGATAGCACAATTCTAGTCCATGAGCTGGTCTACTCGAAGAGGCGGACATGCACAAAAAAAGACTGAAATGCACAGTCAACTAATTAACAAAAAATAGTAAAGCTTTGAAGTAATCGATTTACCGCCGATATTGCAATTTACAAATTCTGTGGACTTACCTTTGTGCTTCGATGCATAAAACGACGTTTCGTTAAGAAAGTAAGTGGAAGACTAAGCGGAAGGAGTGGAGTAAGTGGAAGTAAGTGAAGTCCGGGAAATAATATCTCGACACTGGTGTCAACATGACAATTCGTTCCAAGCGGACCCGCCTTGCGAAATCCACGGCTAGAATCCGTAAATTGCTACATGGGCCGTACAGTAATTAGTTCAAACTTGTCTTCTTTTTTTTCTTCAGTAAAACGATTATGCATCTCAATTTTTTTTTGTGTGTGTGCAAGTAATGCCCACCTCTTCGAACTCGTGAACTAGAATTGTGCTATCTGCCAGAGGCAACCTTTACATGTTCTTGAAGGTGTTCGCTGAAACACCCGGAACGTATGCGACGCGCGTCGTCGAGCCACGATGGATTCGTGGTGACACATCTGCAGACGTGTGCGCCTGACATCTTTCTTGAAGTTGTACTCGAAACGACACCACGAGAGCACACACAGTGCTAACAAAGGAAAATGAAGAGATTCGCCAAGTTCAAGACCGCAGTAGAGTCTAAAGGAATGGCCTCGTCGAGCGAGAAGAAACGCCTTGTACAGCGATAGGTAACCGACGGTGAACACACGCAGTTAAGACTATTGTTCATTGAAAGGAAACATCGGTACCGGTACTCGGAGACAAGCGTAAAGATTTCGGGACCCGCGTTTGCACATCTCTCAGCACTCGTCGGCAGCAAGTTGAAATTAGCTGCGAGGTTACATCGGCGCTCGGTCACCATTGAATATTTTATCATTCGCGGTACGAGCACTTTTCTATTTTACTACGCGACAAGCGCACTCAAGACTTGACTCAAAACGGGGTTTCCTCTGTGCGCTTGTCGCATGCCTTATAGTGCAGCGTCGGATTAATGCCGTGGCATACACGTCGTTTAATTACGCGCACAGGACACGAATCAAATCCGAATCCTTAATCAAGCCGCGGCGTCGTGCCAAAGCAGTCGTAACTGTGCTCAGGATACCCCCGTCGTCTTATTGCGTACGTGCAGCACGCGTGTGTTCTTCATCAACGGCGACAGACAGCGCGCGTGGCTGTCAACTCGGATACTTGCAGACGGCGAGTGCGAATATGCAAGGCAGGCGCCAGGCAAATTCTGACAGTGAGAAGATGAGCGGAAAATAGCCTTCGGCGTGCTCCAAGCCGCGCGCAAGCAGCTTCTGGAAGTACGGAGACACTACTCGGTCGGGAACTATTCAGTCTAGATAACGGATACATACGCCATCGATTTTACACGTAGCAAAGCGATAGTGAGAAACCGCCATATTTTCTTTTTTTTCTCTCTCCCTATCTTCTGTTCACCAACGTGAGAGCCTCAACGACCATTTGGTGCGGTTTAGGCGGCGCGTGCAGCAATAAACTATAGCGCACTTTGCTATAGGCGTGCCTTGTGTAAGGTTTTGTGGGCTTGCCGTGATGTGCGCAGCTGTAGGATATTATTTCCCATCACCTAGTTTTCTAGCATAACGGAGACGTTCCCGGGAACTGGCATACGGCGCATATATATATATATATATATATATATATATATATATATATATATATATATATATATATATATATATATATATATATTGTTACGTGTAGCTGATGTACAAGTCTATATACAATATATTTACACGTAGACCAACGGTGGCAAAGATGGCGACGCTATATCAAGCGGGGCCATGTCGTCTTCTTTCTCCTCAGTGCAGCCACACTGTGGCGGCTGTTCCGTACATCACCCCTGGCAGTAGAAGCACCGTCCCGGTGCTCAATCTACACATCCGCGGTGAAAGGTGTGTGGTATGGCTTTAGTCTCGCCACGTGAACGATGTCACTTGCAGCTGACGATGACGCTGAGAGGTCGGCGGGGATGACTTCATACGTGACATCGGTCACTTGTCGCACCACACGGTATGGGCCAGTGTAGCGCGACAGCAGCTTTTCAGAAAGGCCCACACGTCGAATGGGTGACCAGAGAAGCACCAGAGAACCCGGAGTAAAGTGCACGTCGCGATGGTGGCAATCATAGAGGCCTCTCTGATGCTCCTGTGAGGCCTCGAGACGGGTGCGGGCGAGCTGGCGCGTGTGGTCGGCGTGTGCGATTGCGTCGCGGGCGTATTCAGTGGCTGAACGTGTGGCCGAGGGCAACAAAGTGTCTAAGGACAACGCGGGTTCTCGGCCATATAGGAGATAGAATGGAGAATAGCCGGCGGTGTCGTGACGTGAATTATACGCGAACGCCACATATGGTAAGTGAAGATCCCAGTCGTGGTGGTCGGTTGCAACGTACTTGGTTAGCATGTCGGTGATGGTCCGGTTGAGGGGCTCCGTGAGGCCGTTGGTCTGTGGTTGGTAGGACGTGGTGAACTTGTGCTTAGTCGAGCAGGAGCGGAGGATGTCCTCGACGACTGTCGACAGAAAGCTGCGGCCACCGTCAGTGAGTAATTGGCGCGGAGCACCGTGCACTAAAATGATGTCATAGAGCAGAAAGTCAGCAACGTCAGTAGTACAACTTGTCGGGAGGGCTCTGGTGATTGCGTACCGCGTAGCATAATCAGTAGCGACGGCGACCCATTTATTTCCGGAGCCCGGGAGAGGAAACGGTCCAAGAAGGTCTAGACCAACACGGAAAAATGGTTCCGGTGGGATGTCGATCGGCTGGAGACATCCAGCTGGAGGTGTGGAGGGCTTCTTCCGGCGCTGACAGGGCTCACAAGTGGCAACGTAGCGCCGCACGGAGCGGGCGAGACCCGGCCAAAAGAATCGACGGCGTACACGGTCGTATGTGCACGAGACGCCCAAGTGTCCAGCCACGGGAGCGTCGTGAAGTTCTTGGAGGACAGTCGAACGCAGGTGTGATGGAATTACGAGCAGAAGGTCAAGGCCGTGTGGATCGAGACTGCGGCGGTATAGTGTCCCCTCCATAAGGAGAAACATCCGGACAGAGGCGTCGCCAGGCGTTGACTCCATATGGTCGATGAGGGCTCGTAGTGTAGGATCGCGGCGTTGCTCGTTGCCGATTTCAAGCAACTGGGACAGAGAGAAAACGCAAGCGATGGTGTTCGCATCAGCGGGTAGTCGACGGGGTAGCGGGACAAACAATCGGCATCCTGGTGCAAGCGTCCCGGCTTATATACCACGGAGAAGGTATATTCTTGCAGGCGTAACGCCCAGCGAGCGAGTCGTCCCGTGGGGTCCTTGAGCGAGGATAGCCAGCAGAGCGCGTGGTGATCAGTGATGACACAGAAGGGGCGTCCGTACAAGTATGGACGAAACTTGGCAACAGTCCACACAAGAGCGAGACACTCGCGCTCTGTGATTGAAGAATTGCGCTCGGCGGGTGATAGAAGTCGGCTGGCATAGTCTATAACGCCATCATGTCCACGCTGGCGTTGTGCTAACACTGCTCCTATGCCGTGACCACTGGCATCAGTTCGAACTTCCGCTGAGGCAGACGGGTCAAAATGGGCCAGAATTTGAGGCGTGGTAAAGAGAGTAGTGAGCGCTGCACTGAGGAGAAAGAAGACGACGTGGCCCCGCTTGACAGAGCGTCGCCACGTCGTCTTCTTTCTCCTCAGTGCAGCCACACTGTGGCGGCTGTTCCGTAGCAATATATATATTTCGGCTGGTCTACCAGCCGAAACGTCAGTGCAATATGCTTATTCAACGTACTTTTTTTTCTTCATTTTACTACAGGGGCCAGCGTGATTTCCTCAAGCCATATATATAAGAGTCTATAGGGATCTTAAAACTGGCATCGGTGGTAGAGACATCTTGCGGCGCAATGCTCAGGAATAACACGCTGGTCCAAACCGTCGTATACAATGCGCGGCTCGACAAAAAAAAAATAAAAATAAGACGCGAGAACGCCATCGCGATGTTTACGTCTTCCGATGGCCCGACCCGCTTGCGCTAACAACATCAGCGAAACGCAGTCTGTCAATGCAACAAGAGCACTTGGGGTAAAACTGCGCCACGTGTTATCGCAACAGGCGTCTTTTTCTTTTTTTTTTTTCAGACAAGCTTCCGCTTCAATGAAGCTGTCCGTTATCGCGGGTGCTACCACACTAAACTTGTCCACTAACGATTTTCTTGTATATATGCTTCGCCTTCAGCGCTACGTCCACTGCAATAGCAGGGAAGCTTGAAGCTTGTGGACGTAGGCCTACATTGGAGAAACAGCCAGTGTTAACGCACTCGAGAGCGAAATAAGGTACACACACAGCCAAGGATGCAGCGTTGCTATTTGCCTGGGGCGGTGGGTTCCTGTGGAGGCCGAACTAACTGTTGCATTGGTGAATAAAAGTGATAAGGGATAAAAGGGATAAGGTGCCTCAGAAAGGCCGACACCGGTCCCTGTCGCCGACAACGACCACACGTGACGTCACCCTATTCTAACCTGTTGACGCTAACCTGCGGAGGATGACAAGGACGCCTTTGACGGAGATAGGAGCCCCTATCGAAACGTAGGCCTGCAGACACCTTGTCCCTGCTTGTAACTTTTATATCGCAGTGTGCCTGTACTCCACTGCCGGCCCCCTTCTTGATTTTGCATTGAGGAAGGCGCACAAAATATATCGGACGTTGTAGTGATAAACATTCTTAAGTTTATTTACGCGTGCTTCATTCTTTTGTACAAAAAGAGCCTCCTTGAGGGCCTCCTTGTAGCGTTATTCGTAATTTTGTGTCCCCGGGGTGCGTGAGAGCAACCCCGTGATTGACGCTTATGCAAACAGCCCTCGTTCGTGTGTGTAAAGAATTATTTTCGGGAGGGCTGTTGCGGGGGCAGAAGCGGCCATTTTGAGATGTTCGCTTACTTTAGTGAATGAATCAAGCACGTCGTTGAAATTAATAGCGTAAACGTATATTTTGACATACACAAAGTATATCGCCGCAGCAATAATTTTGGGGCGTCAAAAACCCCCTAATTCTCCCCCTGGTTATGGCCTGAAGTTACTTGGTCCTCATCTGCTTTAGCTTTTCGAACGCTATACCAGCGCCGTCTGTCTCTTTCGTACGTCCCGACTTTTATTTGATCTTAGCGCTGTTTCTGTTCAAGTCATGAACCAACCAACCCAAATGCATAAGCTTCTGCAGTTTCGGCAACTGAAGTGCCGAAACATGTCTTTGGCAGACTTCAGGCATAGATATCTCTGAAGTAGTGCTAGTCTTAGGATTCTTTTTCCTAACCAAACTTGACTGTACTGCTCCTAGGCTTCAATTTCATAAGCATGTGCCCTAAGTAAAGCAATTAAAGGTGCTGGTTGGTGCACGCCCATGATTATGCTGCGTTTTTACACTGGCAAGAAATATAGCAAAGAAAGGAGCAAGGACGCAGATGGACGACTGCGTTCTTGCTCCAATTTTTTATATTTTTTGCCAGCGTAAAACTCAGCGCAACATAACCTGAGTGTTTGAAGTTTATTTATTGAATACTTATTGCAGATACAAAAATATTGATGTTTAGTACAGAAAAAAGGTCCCATAGTGTAAACACTGTAGGGGGACCTTTTATAATGTTAAAAAAAAAAACACTCATGCTACTTGACAGCAAGAAAGGCAGCGAGATATAAAAAATACGACAATGCAAATACAAATACAATATGATGCAAAAGAATAATACAATGGAAAATATGAAACGGTAGGGATAAGGCTTAAGCAGAAGTAAGAAACGAAGCACACAGTATTAGAAACGACAGAACTGAAGTTGTGTTTTAAAAGACATATTCAATAAACGGAGCTATAGGTTAAACATGAAATTGCGAAGCTGATGTTTGACAACTTGTGCCCTAAAGTTAGTATTAAAAGTTAATTACCATATTTCAGTTAGCGATATTATCACTGAATTATTTCTTGTGTCCCTCTAGCCAAGTAGCCTAGACTTCTGCAGCAACGGCAGGGGCCAGATATGACACCCAATTTTTTTTTAAGTATTCCGTACAAAGGGAAACACCTTGCATCTATAGGGCTGATCCACTACTCGGCCAACGGTACTAGGGCCTCAGCATCACACTCACTGGACCCTCTCCTATCCTGTGCTCCTCTACATATGTAGGAGGTTTACACGTCGTCACTTCTGTAACTCCGTGCATCGACTCCACGCTCCTGTAGAAGGCCCAGACGTTACGGCGAACGACTTCCAAAATCCGTTCGGTGACAGGCTCCAGTGTACGGAACAACGCGTTTAAAGAAAAAAGACCGTACCATAGCACAGAATTAAGCGAGCACTCACAGAAGCACGAGCACGATACGCCGGTGGAGCAGGCGGCCACCACCAGGGCGGCGCCACAGAGCCAGCCCAAGCGACATCTGGCGCCGTCCGAAAGCGGCGGACAGTTGCCGGCTTCGGCGGCGGCGTCGGGGGCGGCAACCGGGGCCTGATGGGCGGAGACGCCACACTCCAATGCCACGGGTTCCGGAAGGCGTCCTCCACGGCGATGGCCAGTTCGGCAACGACGCCCCGTCCCCTCTTCGCGGCGCCCGTGAGGCTCGCCGCGCTGCAGTCACTGCAGCTGTCGTCGTCGTCGTCTGCTTCCACGCTGGCGGTCGTCGAGGCGGCCGAAGACATCGTCCTGCTGTGCCGGCTGCCGCAGGCGGAGACCTGGCGGTACGGCGACGCCGCCTGCCGTCTCCGGACGCCGGGCCGAGGCGACGGGCTTCGTGGAGGTCGGTGCGCCACAAACTGTGGCGTCGGCTCCGGGAGGTTCATGACGTTCGCGCGCGCAGAGTACGGCGTGGCTCGACGAAGGACGAACGAAGGGCAGACAGAGCTGATCGCAAGGCGTTATGCCGATATCGTCAAAAGGCCCAGGTTGGCGCAGGTGGAAATACGCGAGTTGAGCACTACTGAATTGGACGCTCCGTCCAGAACGTTCCACCTGCCGCCTCACTTGGCCTGCCGAACCTTGTAAGGGCAACGCGCAGCGCGACACTGTGAAAGGCGCGTTGGCGCACCGCACACAATGCGGCGTATCCAAAGTGCCGCGATTAGCACCGGCAAGGCCGCTCCACGAAAACACGTCGGTGAATCCGCATACCGGTCGCCTCCACTGACGAGAGCACGGCAGTGCAGGCGACCGACGGCGAGCGTCAGACCACCGCGAAGGCGCACGTGCTGCTCTGCGACGTTCTCGCGGCCGACGGAGGAACGGCGCGCGCTAACCCATCTCGCCGAGTCAGCAGGCCACTGCGGCGTCGGGAGCAAGCGGTCGGCTGCCGCGCGGCAATCCGTGGTGGCCTCTGGGATGGCCGCACTGCGACGCGCCTCTGCGTGCCACCGAGTGGGCTGGCCTTCGCGGACCCGCGGAGCCCAAGACGCCAATCCGCGCCTCGGCCAAGGTCGCCGTGTGTATACGTCTCCGACGCTGCTCGTTAATGAGTCCATTAACGGCAGAGCGGAAGGGAGAAACGGGCGGCTGTCACCTAATGCGCAACGCTGGAAACGGGGTCACGCGCGGCCGTAGCGTGTGTCGTGGTGACGAGAGCATCCCCGACCTTGGAGAGGGTTGGAGGGTGCCACAGAGCTCGGGTTCGGAGTGCCGGGCGGGAAGTTTCCGCTCTACCGCCGCGAGCCAATGGCGCGGTATACGAACGCGTGTGCCGTGCATTAGAAATCCAGAGCTTGCATTATTCGAGGCAGAACCAAACTCCTCGTAGCCTGCAGCAACACTGCTCCCGAGGTGGACAAGATTGGGGAAGAAGATTCCAAGCCACTATTGCGAATATCGGCCGGTAAAGGCGTGATGTCGCATCTGTTCCATAAGGGCAAACATAGTAGCAATCTTTTTCTTTTTTGCTGGAGTCCAGCGGGATGTATATGGAAAGGCACATCCTGGGTAGCCTCTCAAGTGGGGCAGGGGGCTGCACAGTCAATTGCGCCACCGCTGAAGTGTAGGCATGCCTCTGGTCTGGGCGGCAGCCCGCCCCCCTGCTCCCCATTCTGTAACAAACAATGAATATGCATGTGGCCAAAAAGAGCGGACACAGAGTGCACTCTCCATAAATAAATGAGGGTACATGCCCCCATGCTTGTGGACTGTGGCTGGCACATGCCAGCTGCATTGAAGTAGGGAGCAGTTACAAGAGCCACCACATGCCAACTCCCCGCATCCACGAAAAATGCAGGCAACTCTTGCCCCACAGAAATCATGATCTGAACATGAGGTATAAATGAATTCATTAATAACCTTTATTTCGAGAAGGGATGGCTCTATGAACTGGATAGGGTACGAGGGTTGTTGGACAGGATTATTTAGGTAGTCGCACTTAATAAAAGCAGAAAATTTATCCAAAACTCATTTCATATTTTTAAAGCGAAGCTTTCTTTGCCTTTCCGTTCGACTTTCCCACTGCTGCTGCTGCTGTGGCTGCTGCTGTCCAGCATACCACACCCGGGGGGAGGGAGGAGGTTCAGAGCGCGTATATACATGGAAGGAAAGAGGCAGAGAAGAAAAGAGACACAACAAACTCGTTTGGACTGCACCACGTCGAATGTGCACAATTCCCTCTGGAGCTCCTTGGGTCGTCGCCGCATTAGCCCCTTGACAGCTGTAATGATCCGTGACCCCCGCAAGTGCTTACCTTTCTACCAATGTGCAAGTCCAGAGGGAAGCTACGGATAGAATGGAAGAGAGGGCGAGAGGAGGCAGTCGGAAAAATGAAACGAGTGAATAGCAGTCTTGCCACTCTTCGCTCGCAGTTCCCATACAAATAGAAGGGGGGGTGGGGGGTGGATAGGGAACAGGTGACATGAGCACGCAAAGAAACGCTGGATACACTTAAGCTTAAGGTACGGTATGATGCATTTCTGCTATTTCTGAAAAGTAAAACCATGTAAATATGTCTAGCAGACAACTTACACAGACAATTAAAGAGTGCCGCCGGGTCCAGGCGACACTGCAGAAGCAGTCGACCGTCAAATCGACACTTCTGTGCTTGCCACGATAGCTTTGCAGCTATGGCATTGCTCGAGGTAGCGGATTTGACTGAGACAACCGCATTTCAACAGGGGCGAAACAAAACTCACGCCCTTTGATTTAGGGGCACGTTAAAGAACACGGTGCCAAAATTAATCCTGAGTGTGCCACTATGGCCTGCCTCATAATCGGATTGTGGTTTTGGCATGTACAACCCCATAATCCAATTCAAGTTTAATGCTTCTGCCACGATGCGATGTGCCATGTGAGGCAATGACAATGCTCAACCCTCTCAGGTTATGAAATATGGCGCACAACACCTCAAGCAGACACCTCTCCCTTTGTGTTTTGTGTACTACGTAAACAAACAGCAGTGGTGCACACAAGGTAACGTTTAACATCAACTCACTGCTCTTGCGTTGGACAAAACGTTAAAGAAATTAAACATTGAAAAAAATTAAACATTCACCGTCAACATCACTGCTAATTATCGTCAATCAAAGCAAACAGCACATTGATTCCCACAGTGCGTGGTATCCGCATAATTCTTTATTATGATAGCAATTACATGGGCACTCCAAGTGAATTTTCACCGTTGGCGTCACCATGGGGCTCTGCATGCATATTGGTATACGGGGGGTGCTTCACTTAACTTGAGCCAAACCTTAAAAATAAGCAAACACCACATAGCTGGACCGAACCAAGGTAATGTTGTTTGCCCTCGCTTGGAGAAAGGTTATTTGTTGCATTCTGCCTAATTAGGTGAGTAGTCTTATTAATTAATCAACTTCTCAATTATTATAATTCGATGAAAAGTGTCAACGAGAAAATTGTAGTCATGAAAATCGAAGTTACATGAAACACTCTGTATGTGTGCTATATGCTTATCCATGCCATATATGGGGCTTATATTACTACCCTATCAATCACTAAAGTTGCTCACGGCAGGTCTTAAGCTCCTAAATAAATGATTTTTCTGAATTTTGAGAATGGCAGCCCACAAACAAATTTCACGAAACATAACACTGACTGCACATTCCTTTTATCTTAAATCTCTCAGACTATTATTAAAAGTGCAAAACAATATCAGTGCTCAAACATGAAAATGAGATAATTTTACTGGCGCTGCTCTAATAGAGACAGCTAACTGGCGCCCATGCAATATCATTGCAAGCCCCACATAGTGTGTTAAAACTTTTCAGGGTGCCAGAAATTTTGGCGCACTCACGTACTGCTGCATCGTTGTTAGTGGGGCCCACACATAGGTAGAACACCATCTAAGAAGTTCAATTGCAATGCTAAATCTTGCTAATTAGCACTTCACCCTTGGGGCGAATCTGACAATGTTTTATTATAACAAGGGATCATTTCTTTGCCGAACAACACCTGGTAGGTTTCCACAGAACAGAATACCAGTCAAACCTATGCTACGCCTTTCAAGGTCTACTTTCATGTCCATCTCACCGCGCATTTTTTTACAATAGTGTCCAACACAGTTTGCTAATCATGTCAGAATAGCTGCTGTGGTATGGGAATTTGGTGATGTGATGCTAACAGAAACCAATAGACTGCTAAATAAAGCCTTAGAGGTGGAGACATAGACCAAAGCTGAACCTGAAAGAGTGGCAGAACGTCCACAGAGGAGGATGGACACTCCAGATACACTCAACCATGATAAGCCATGCAAACATCAAGAAATTCACGAAAAAAATAAAACGTTGCTGCTTAACCAACCGAGAGCTTTCTGAAGCCCTTGACTGATTGTTGAGGACCTACCAATAATTTCTGATGGATGAACAGGTGCACCATATTGCAGAAACATTTGTGCCCTGTCTCAGTTCAGGTGTGTATGGCTGAAGTGAACAAGGAAGCTTGCTCACACACATTCACATTGAAAGATACACACATAAAGGCACATGCAAACAAGCATGCACAGATGCACACAACTTATCAAGATCAATGCAGAACAGCATAATCACACCATTGCAAAAGCACACGATGTGAATTAGTATTGTCATTATCGTTGCCAATAAATGCTTCCACATTAGCTCATGATGATGATCACAAATGGCAGTTCCTTTGAATCGGGGTGGCAACAAATGGTTCATCTGTGTGAGCTAGTTACATGTTACTATATCATAAGCTTGCCTATAATCTGCTTCATTTTGGGAAAATTACCTATGCCTGTGGTGCACCCATTTGCACCTCCACCATGATTTTTACGTCTAAGCATAATTGGCCAGCTGTTCAAATCAGCGATGTTGGTCTGTGGCCACGAAGGATTCTGTAGTACAGTGCTAAAGTTGGTCATACTTTGGCTTAAGTTCTTTACAAAGTTATTCCTCACAATTTTGAGAATGAAAGATCTTAAACAAATGTCATGAACCAAAACGCCGACAATGCATGCCTTTTATGTTAAATCTTCTCAGACTGAAATATTAGCAGTGTGAAACAATAACAAAAGATTGGCACAAGCAAGAGGTAGTGTTTCTACTTGGAAGCTCGCCTTCATGAATAGCATTTTGCTTAGACGCTGCGGTGCTCGCTGTGCATGTTCGCGGCGTTTCTTCTTTGCATATGCAGCAATGGCATATTCCCTGTGGCAAACCAGGTGTTGCAATGTTTAGATCAATGTAGCGACCGCATTCGTGCCCTTTCAGTTTGTGCTACGATGCAGTAGTGCTCAATGTGCATGTTCGCGGTGTCCATATGCTTGCATGCAACTCTCATTCACGAAGTGAAACATCACTAATTTTTTTTTCCCAACCAATACTCTTGCTTACCTCAGCTGCCAGCTAGTTAATGTTTCCCTCAGCTTTGAATCACGGCACTTGTGGAAAGTTCGCGTTCTCTATGGAACGCTCAATTGGTGAATAGGTGGGTGAATAGAATTCTGTTGCAATGTGCTGAGTTCCCAGATAATTACTGCAACAGACACATGCCTCAAACTGTTGTGAATATACTCATACACTGATACTCACGGCGGAGCACGTCCTTAAAAGGCAAAGATCCAGGAGAGCACGTTGTTGGGCGAGTCGGTCGTACATACTTAAAGAAGGGAATTGCGCTAAAAAAAGACACGGACGAGTAAGGACAAGATCCAGGCTTGTCTCATGACCATGTTGCACGTCACTGGCAGCGACCGATCACGCATTTCGGCGACAGACGTCGTAAGCTTGGCCTTCAGCTCCGGAAAGCGTTCTGACTTCGACACGCGGAAACCTCTTTGCTTGCCGTCACAGGTGAAAATTTTGCTTCACTGCCATCGCCACTCTCACACCACCCATTAAACATCAAACTTGTGGCCCACTGCGCAGTTATTTGTTTCTTCAGCGTAAAGGATGGCAGCTCTCTTCAACGCCACTGTGAATGTGCGCCGAATGTTTAGTGGACTCGGAGCACCCATGACGACTTAGGAAGCATGAAAGTAGCATGTGGCCGGCAGTCAAATCGAACGCATGAAACTACAGGGAAAGAAAAACACGCGAGCCACGAGCGGTGTCTGCTCTTCCATGAACTATCGATACTCCCTGCAAGCATCGCTGTTCTGAGGGTGCCGCCGCAAGTTGAACAGCGCCACTTTCATGAACTATCGACACCCACATCAGTGCTGTGTGAGCTGTAAAACTCAAAAATGTTGAAAAACTCTTCCGAAAAGCAAACAAACTTGCGGGATAGCCGAAAGCTACGGGTGGAGCGGTAGAGCAGAACATAAAATTGTAACTACGTTGTAGCTCTCCTGATATCCCATTGGTCTCGCTTTTTTTTTTTTTCGGTGCCATGTTTTGGTTTCGATTGTAAGCCAACCCACCCCACTTCAGATTTTAAAATTTAAAGAAAGAGGTCGACTTACGATTGTGTAAATACGATACATCCGTCCGTGCAAAATAAGGTGTTAGTGAATTCGGATGGTGGTGTCGAGTAAGCCTAGACATTTGACTAGACAGATAGGATGCAGGATTAATTGATAAATCTCCATTAAAAAGCATGGAAAGAAATAGAATTCTTAAGTTTTCCCTTTGCCGCTCAAGGATTTCGATGCCATTATCACGCATTATTTGTGAGGGGGAGCCATATAGAGAGAATTTTGAATATATGAATCGCACAGCTTTTTCCTGTACCCTTTTGAGACATTTAATGTTTTGTTTAGTAAATGGATCCCAAACAACACATGCATATTCAAGTTTCAGTCTAATTAATGAATAATAAGCAAGCAGTTTTACATTGGGTGGGGAATTTTTAAGTTTATGTCGCAAAAAATATTATTTACGCAAGGCCAAAGAACAAATATTATCATTGTATGATAAATTGTAAGTAATTGTGACACCCGAATACTTATACTTTGTTTCTTCCTGCAAAGACAACGAACCTAACGTTTAGCTAAACGTTAGTCGAGCCTTCTGACGAGTGAAGCGAAGAAAGACCGTCTTTTCAGTGTTAAGCCGCATTCCCGACATTTTGCACCAATCAGTAATGCCAGCAAGAGAAGTATTTAAATCAATTTGATCACGTGTTGAAGCGATTGCTCTAAAAAGCACACACTCGTCCTCAAACAACCTAATTTCCACACTGGAATGAATTGCAGTAGTAATATGATTTAGTAAAGTAAAAAGAGCAATGGTCCTAGGACACTTCCTTGAGGAACTCCTGAGTTGACTGGAAGACAGCCAGACTGTTGCTTATTAATTGCCATGAACTGGTGGCGATTTGTTAGATAGTTTGTTATCCATGTGATCAATATTTCTGGAAGCTCAAGATGTCTAAGTTTTAGTATTAGTTTGTCATGTGGAACTGTATCGAAGGCTTTGCTAAAATCAAGAAATACAGCATCAATTTGACCATATTTAGCAAGGCATTAGGCAAGTTAATGAATTACAAGCTGTGTAATTGTTGAATAGCCTTTTCTAAATCCGTGCTGAAAATGACAGTATTGAATGTTTATCTAGAAATTCTTTAGTATAATTGGCAACAATAGTTCAGTGTGCTACACCTCGTTGCTGTAAGAGCTGTTAGCGCATTAAGCAGCAGCCGCTTTGTAACGTGGCCGATGCTGCACGAGAAAATGCTTGCGATTACTGGCACCAAGACAGAAGCTGATCATGCCAAGTATGCTTGGCTTCGTCATCAAGGGGAGTACGGTAGCGCGATTAAAAGACGGGACAAAAGAGGACACACACAGCGCTGCGTGCTCCCCTGTGTGTCTGGCTGTCTGCCAGTCAACTCAGGGAAGTGTCCTGGGACCATTGCTCTTTTTACTTTACTAAATCATATTACTAGTACTGCAATTCATTCCAGTGTGCAAATTAGGTTGTTTGAGGACGAGTGTGTGCTTTTTAGAGCAATCACTTCAACATGTGATCAAATTGATTTAAATACTTCTCTTGCTGGCATTATTGATCGGTGCAAATTGTCGGGAGTGCGGCTTAACGCGGAAAAGACGGTCTTTCTTCGCTTCACTCGTCAGAAGGCTCGACTAACCTTTAGTTAAACGTTAGGTTCGTTGTCTTTGCAGGAAGAAACAAAGTATAAGTATTTGGGTGTCACAATTACTAACAATTTATCATGGAATTTATACAATGATAATATTTGTTCTTTGGCCTTGCGTAAATAATATTTTTTGCGACATAAACTTAAAAATTCCCCACCCAACGTAAAACTGCTTGCTTATTATTCATTAATTAGACTGAAACTTGAATATGCATGTGTTGTTTGGGATCCATTTACTAAACAAAATATTAAATGTCTCCAAAGGGTACAGAAAAAAGCTGTGCGATTCATATATTCAAAATTCTCTCTATATGGCTCCCCCTCACAAATAATGCGTGATAATGGCATCGAAATCCTTGAGTGGCAAAGGGAAAACTTAAGAATTCTATTTCTTTCCATGCTTTTTAATGGAGATTTATCAATTAATCCTGCATCCTATCTGTCTAGTTAAATGTCTAGGCTTACTCGACACCACCATCCGAATTCACTAACACCTTATTTTGCACGGACGGATGTAACGTATTTACACAGTCGTAAGTCGATTTCTTTCTTTAAATTTTAAAATCTGAAGTGGGTGGGGTTGGCTTACAATCGAAACCAAAACATGGCACCGAAAAAAAAAAAAAAAAAATAGACCAACGGGATATCAGGAGAGCTACAACATAGTTACAATTTTATGTTCTGCTCTACCGCTACACCCGTAGCTTTCGGCTATCCCGCAAGTTTGTTTGCTTTTCGGAAGAGTTTTCAACATTTTTGAGAGTTTTACAGCTCACACAGCACTGATGTGGGTGTGTCGATAGTTCATGGAAGTGGCGCTGTTCTATTTGCGGCGGCACCCTCAGAACAGTGACGCTTGCAGGGAGTATCGATAGTTCATGGAAGAGCAGACACCGCTCGTGGCTCGTATGTTTTTCTTTCCCTGTAGTTTCATGCGTTCGATTTGACTGCCGGCCACATGCTACTTTCATGCTTCCTAAGTCGTCATGGGTGCTCCGAGTCCACTAAACATTCGGCGCACATTCGCAGTGGCGTTGAAGAGAGCTGCCATCCTTTACGCTGAAGAAACAAATAACTGCGCAGTGGGCCACAAGTTTGATGTTTAATGGGTGGTCTGAGAGTGGCGACGGCAGTGAAGCAAAATTTTCACCTGTGACGGCAAGCAAAGAGGTTTCCACGGGTCGAAGTCGGAACGCTTTCCGGAGCTGAAGGCCAAGCTTACGGCGTCTGTTGCCGAAATGCGTGATCAGTCCCTGCCAGTGACGTGCGACATCGTCATGAGACAAGCCTGGATCTTCACCTTTTAAGGACATGCTCCGCCGTGAGTATGAGTGGCTGGCAGCAGAAGATCGCGAACTTACGCCGGCCGGACATGTCAAAAGCGCCTCCCTGCCGGCTCTGTGTCGTTGGGTGCTTTCGCTGGACGGCAACACGCTGTGGGACCGTAGCAGCAATGACAATGGCAGCACTAGCGAGTAGTAGTAGTCCAGTGACCATGCAAGCTACTAATAAATTTTCGTTGTGGAATGTGCCCATGGGTATGTTCTTTTTTTTTTTTTCCTGTCGCACGGGATAAGGTGGGGGTCGACTTACATTCAAGTCAACTTACAGTCGTGTAAATACGGTATTCAAGTATTTTTTTCCCCGAACTATAACAGACTAGAATAACTCGTTGCCTGTTTCAATTGACTGATGCATTGTATTACTGTTGTGTCTTACCACCCTGCTTGATTGATTGATGCATTGTATTATTGTCGTGTTTTACCATCCTGCTTTGACCTGATCTAGGTCTGCAGTATGAAATAAATAAAAATAAATAAATACATACGCGTCATTGCAGCAAGTGATCATTGCAACATGCTCATAAAAACGTGTGCTCGGTGTGTGCCACAATTCCGGTAATCTTATTTAGACACAGACATAAAAATCAGGCCCATTAAGTGAGGTGAGAGACGAAATGCAGCTCATAACAAACGAAAAAGACAAGAGGAATAAAAATGATAGACCTTTGTGCGAGTCTGGCACCCTACGGGGGCCATACAGAAAGACTGTTTACAG
The DNA here is from genome assembly GCF_050947875.1 of Dermacentor variabilis. Classification (NCBI taxonomy): domain Eukaryota; kingdom Metazoa; phylum Arthropoda; class Arachnida; order Ixodida; family Ixodidae; genus Dermacentor; species Dermacentor variabilis. The sequence goes on from NC_134571.1 coordinate 206,265,187, forward strand.
TTTTACTAATTTTGCTCTATGCTTCTGAGAGGCCCAATCCATGCTACCTTGCAGTGCTTGCATTGCGGTTTTACCGTGTGCTTCCAAAGTCATCAGTGATAGTAGTACAGGCGCCCTCTGGCAGCGGGGCAGCTAACAACACTCCTTTACCTGCTTATGTGCTTTATTATTCTGACCAAAAGTGACCTTATTTTTTTTATGGCACATATTCAAACTTTCCTTTTCCCACACACTTTCGAAAGTGTTTTCAACCAATTTACTTCAAGCTTTATGTGTGCAAACCTCATTTTACCTCTTTACTAAGCACTATACAGATTACCCCGCAATACCGAAATCGTCGGGGACAGCATTTTTTTTCGTTCGCACGAGAATTTCGTTATTGCGAAAATGAGAGAAGGCAGACAAAAAAGGTACGTAAGAGAGGAATCACGTTTTATTGAAAAAATTCGCAATCTCGGTCTGCTATCCACGGCCTCAGAGGAGTTTTAACACTTGATCCTCACAACTCAGAATATGTTGCATCGTCATCATGTGCTGCGAGGAATGACCACACGGTGTCGAGTGCGTCAAGCACATCTCGCGGGCTCGCTTGCTTGGTCACGGTTTCGTCGCCATCATCACTGTCGTCAGTGCTGCACATGCTGCTGACTATGGTCTCATCCGTTAATTCCTCGTGGACGACCAAGTCATCGTCGACAGACAGGAAGTCATGTAGACCCAAGCCGTCCGGCACAGTTTCGTCCACAGACCGAAGCGCATCCTATGCCTTGCTCAGTGTGGAAAGTTCGCCTGCGTCAGCAGACACACTTCCACCTCCTTCTGCTGGTTGCTCAGACTCTGATGATGCAGCTGACTCCTGCTGGTTATTAAAGCTCGCATGTTCAAAGCAGTTTCTGATCACACTCGCTTTCGTTGTCATCCATGCTGCAGCAACCAATTCTAGGGCCATGAAAAGGTACACCTCCGTCGTGCATTTGTACTCAATGTTCAGCAGCATCCTCTGAATAAACCTTTGAAGGTAGGCACATTTCAAGCTTCTGATGATGCCTTGGTCGAGATGCTGAAGGATAGTGGTGTAGTTCACTGGGGAAAATACCAGTCGGACGTTCGTAAAAGTGGCATCAACACAATGGGCACTGCAGTTGTCCATGAAAAGGCACATGGACCTGCCTGCTCTTTGCATGCTCACGTTGAAGGCTTCCAGCCAGGTGGCAAAGATGGCACGGGTAATCCATGATTTTTGGTTGGCTGTGTATTCAACGGGCAGCCTGCCATGTGCCACAAAACACCGTGGCTTTTTCTCCTGCCAATGACAAGGAGCGGATGCTTATTGGAGCCGTCCACGTTCGCACAGTGAGAAATTGTCACGCACTTCTTGCTCTACTTGCCGCCGTGATATTTTTGGCCCTTCAAACCTAGCGTCCGTGACGAAAGCATCTCATAAAACAATCCCGTCTCGTTGCCATTGTATATGTCGTGGGGTTCGTACTCATTCGTGGTGGCTTCCCAAGTCTCTCACATCCAGTTTACTGCATCTTCCTTGTTAACACTTGTGCATTCTCCAGAAATCACTTTGGCGGCGAAGTTGAGTCGTGCTTTAAAATGGCTCAGCCAGCTGGCACTCGCTTTAAAGTCACTGTGCTCCAGAAGGAATGCAAAATCGACGGCTTTCTGCTGTAACAATCTGCCAGACAGCGGAATGCTGTTTTCACGCTTGTCCAGGAACCACTTGTACACAGCCTGATCCCTGTCTTCAAAAGCCGGAGCGGCCACAGTCTTGTGCTCCCCAAGTGCTCCATTTTCCAGCGCCTCCATGATGCTGTCTGTATTTTAAAATGGTCAACAGGGAGCTGCATGGTATCCCGAAATTGACAGCGATATCCATCTTCTTTTTTCCAGGTGCAGCTTCTGCGATGATTTGAGATTTCTCTAAGAGCGTGAGAAACTTGCGTTTCTTAACTGGAGGAGGCATTTCGCAAGGCTTACTACAGCACACTACGGCCAAGCATAACGAGGAGTACGAAACAAGTCACCTGGTCGCTTCTGTCGGAGTCGCAGCCAAAGGTCAAGTGGCATCGTATGGTTGCCAGCAAAAACGAGTTATGTGCTACAACTAGCCTCTAAGCAAGCAACAACAGGTGGCAGCAAGCAAGTTTCTAAAGTAATTAAAAAACATGTTTTAGCACATTTTTTATCAGTATTTCACTTTTTGATATTATGTTGAGACTATGCGAAGAAAACTCGCGACCCATATGGCAGAAATTTTCGTTATCGTGGCGCTGCCGGTTGAAGATGTGTCGTTGTTGAGGGATATGAAATACACATACTCCTATATACCTCCACCGGGAACCCCGAAATATTTCTGTGAGAATTTCGTTGTTGAGGGCTTTTGTTATCGCGGGGTTTGACTGCATATGTATTTGTCATTGCCACAAATGGTACTGTTGGAAATTAGGAAAAGGCTGTGCTTTACAGTGCTTTAAAATCAACTATTCTGCAAAGCAAAGTTTGGCACCGAAGCTTGTTTTCCACATATTCTTTCGCTCCTAAGGCAGGTCTAAGGTGTGTGAAATTTTATAATGAATGAAACGGCAATGAGCACTTTGCCGCAGGGCTTAGGCCATGTTTCAAAAACTCCAGTGAGAAGGCACCCAAATAGTGCAATTTCAAAACCATGGCCTTAGAATTCAGACACTCTGAAGCTATCTATGCGGCAGAAGAAAAACCAAGTGCATGCACTCCGTTTGTCCAAATGAATTTGAAAATGGGAATATTGGTGCGAACGAGAGCTCGTCCAAAGCAAAGTTTACCAGTACTGCAATGACAAGCTACGCTTTCATGAAGTGCTTAATGCAGAGCAGCTTGTTTCTGGGACAATTCAATTATCTCTCGTGTGCCCACTGTCTTGAAAGGTAGCAGAAAAACCCGAGGCTTAAGTTTCTCAGCCATAGCTCCAGCTCTACAGAAAAAAAAAAAGAAAGGGGGAGTGAGGTGGGGGTAATGTGCAAAGTTGGAACACTCCTCCACAAAAGTATACCATAAAACCAAGTCATAATGTTTGGTTTGTCTCTTGCCCTTCTTCTTGTATGGCAAGCAGTATTGCTACAGAAGAAACCTGAGACAAAAATGCTCAGTTCGCACTCACCGTGCCATTGGGCACCGTCTTGACCACTTGATCAAGCCATGCGTGAACAAACTTGGCTGTGCCAGGGTCCAGGCAACGCACGCTTCTGTCACCGGCCGAATTACTCCATTCCACTGCCTGACGTAGCTCTGCCAAGAGCCTGTCGATGCCACTGTGGCCATTGCAGTTCTCATCTGCTGCACAGTCTAGCGTGGCACCTTGAAGAGAGAAAGGATGATGTACACCAATCAATTTGGATCACGAAGTGGCACAAGTACCAGTGAGCACAAGTACCAGCAAAAAGTTCATTGCTAAACTAAAGTATTGAACTGAATAGTGGGTAAAAAACATCCTTGATAAGCTGACCTTTAACCTTCTCACAAGTGGCGCATCTTGTAAACATGCAAATGTTAGGGATGTGCAAATCGCGCAATTTCTTAATCCAGAGCTACCAACCTTTTAAAATGTAGAAAATAAATACAGCTGTCGAAGCCAAAAAATCTTAAAAATTGCTTTATTGCTAAAGATGCACACTGTATACTTAAAAAAAGATTAGCTGACTTTCTTCTGTAGGAACTCTGTAAGAAGGGGTGCTGCTCTGTATTCACAGTATAAATTATCTGCGCCACAGAAAAACGAAAATGTTCATGTTGTTTATTTGTGAAATGCTTATGTAACAGCAGCCAATGGTTCACCTGCCGTTTCAGCAGTGGCACTGGTGGCGGTAGGTCTGAATAATCAAGCGGATACAAATAGTCGGGGTCTCAAAAATAGGTCGACGACTATATTTGCATTCTGTTGAGACTAGCTCTGCCCTCAATTGAACACCACCGAGAAATTGTACATTTACTGCCATCAATATGAAAATCATAAGCAAGCTCTAGAAATCGGGCATATTACGATAAAATTATAAAAGTTGGCAGGTATGCGAACTGAATACAAATATTAGAGGAAAATAACCCCCTATTATATAATATTTTCTCATTTCTAAAGCGATATCAAATGTGAAGCTTGTGCAGAGTCCGTTTGATAACAGAAGAAATCAGGTTTACATCTGTGACATATATATGTAATACCATTCACAATTAGATGTTCAAGTAACCGGGGTTCTTGTAATTGACAATCAACTGCTTTCACATGTCTGGAACACAGTGGCTATGACAGTGAAACAAGGGAACAGCATGTTACCAATAGCATGCACAGAGTTGGTCCACTGTTAAAGGGAATACTTGTGTGCATGGCCCGTCCAGATTTTTCTTCCCACAAGAGTAGAATCGCATAGATTTGCAGCACCCAATGTGGTGGCATAGTGGCTTTGGTTTCACGCTGCTAAGCCCCAGGCGTGGGATTGAATCCCAGCCGTCGCGGCTGCATTTCAGTGTGGACGAAATGCAAGAACGCTCATGTAACGTGCATTGTGCGCAAGTTAAAGAACTCCAGGTGGTCAAACTAATACTATGGTGTGCCTCATAATCAGATCATGATTTTGGCATGTGAAACCCCAGAATTCATTTTAATTTTTCGATTTGCTGCACTTGCAGGAATTCTTAGATTTGTTGAAAAGAGCCAGACCTACCAACCACAAGGTGCCTAAGTACGAGGCAAAACATTGACTTCGTCGTCAACGTTCTGCTTCCAATCCAGGTACCTTGTGGTTAATAGCTCTTCGACACATAGCATAGATTCAAGTTAACATGATAATATGTAGTATTCTGTGCACCTTATCAGATGTTTAACATCGTGTTGATGGGCGATGGATGCAAGAAAAGGTGTGCAATTCGCACCCTTCCTGCATATGCACACATGCTTAATGGAGCCACAACATGCGCTGGGTGTCAAACATTCAATTCAGTGCGTTCCATTTGTTGTATGCCATAGCTGCTGAGGAGACTGCCAAGTTTAAATGCACGACCCATACATTAGTATTTTACAATATAAGCACTCAATTTCAGCCTCTCCTTGTGCAGAGAGGACAGTGACATGTGTGTATGTCAGCACCAGCGTCGTCTAAGCAGCCTCCCACCAGAACAGAAAGAGAAGCTGACATGCACCTCAATAAAGTAGAAACTCAGGCCAGTTAGTGAAGCATATAGTTGAGATTTTGCAGAACCAGTGCTTAGACAAAGCACGAGGAAAAGGACAGATATTGCGCTGTGTCCAGCAATACATATTGTGTCCTAGACACACGTGCTGCTTGCAACTACGGCTGAATACCTTTACAAGCAACAGCAGAGAGAGTTCTTTAAATATGGAGACCTGATGACCCTTCAGTTTCACATGCTGCAAACAAGAGTGACACTGTTACACTTGCACGTAAAGCTGCTTTAAATCTGGGCAGCTGCAAACACTCCCAGCAGTGCAGCGAGCAGCCGCCCTTCGCATCGCGGGCACGCAGGGCGGTAGTGTGGCGCACTCACTGGAGATGATGCCGTCCATCTGCTCCAGCGCTGCCGCCAACACCTGGCTGGCGTCGCACTCTCGGTCCATGTATGCCTGCGTGCGACCACACAAGGCGTCAGCCCGCGCACGCTCCGTCACTCGGGCCTCGGCAGCCGACAACTCGGCACAGCGGGGATGCACATGCCGCGACCGATCGACGAGGCCACTACACTCACACAAACGACTCGGTCGACGCCGACGAAGTACATTGTGCGAGGCCAGGCGGCAGCGAAAGCGGTGTCTACAGGTCAACACAAGTCAACTATGCGCAGGGTTTCGAAACACCGTACCGACGGCTAGCTTGGTATGGCTTAGACCGCGTTCGATCGCTCTGTGTTTGCCGAGACCCAGAACCTCACTGCAGCAACGAAACGCCTTTGCGACAGCTTCGCAGCTTTTTAGATGCAGCCAGTCCGCGACATGAGCAAATTTCGCTCTCCCAACTGAGCTGTTTTAGACGCGCCTCCTTCGAGTGTAACTAACGCCATTACAGACCAACGCTTGCTGCGCTTGCTAGCGTAGCACTTAAATCGAGTATGTTTACACGCTCTATCCCTACGTGGTCAGCGTTGCGGGTGAATGCCGCGCCCTCAAACATGCCTGTCGCTGCCTAGCGAAGCGTGTGGCCGGAAGCTACGATCGCTCGCCCACGACACTTGCGACGAAGAAGCGCCGCGGCGTCGCCTCGGTGCGATTCCCACGGTCGAGAAAAAAATATAATAGTAATGTGTAACCAGGAAACAGCGCGGGCAGCTGCTTCGGAACCTAGTGACGGGCATACTAACAAATATAACTCAAGAGTAGGGGGAATCAAAAGCTTATGCGATCCATGCATCGTTACGTCTGCAACGCGAATGTGCAGTCACCGTAATCGGACAGTCGCGCACGAGGCCATCACGCTAAAACTGGGTAACCCCGGTAAGCGTTGCTTGAGCGCATCCTTAATAAGTGGCATCGAAGGGGGCGCAAAGGCCACGGTATTCCGAGTCACGCCCGAACTATTAGCACGAACGAAAACCTATTGATAAGCATGAAAAAATAACGGTGCTATAAAATAGTATACCAGCCCAACAGTGAAATCGTACGCTATACTGTTTGGTTGCGGCCTCACAGCGTAACATAAGGCGACACGGATTTCATAAACACGCTTACCTGTCTTTGTTTCGGAGTTTCCGGAAGAAGAAGTACGCGAAAACTACTATAAACAAGAGCCAACGTCAAGAACTTGTTGTTGAGTCGTCTGCCACAAAATCAGCCATTTGTAACGCCCTGCAGGATCGATGGATGAATGAGGCTCAACCCATTGAACCGATAGATGGATGGATGGATGGAAGGTAGGAGCGTCCGCTTTGAAACGGGTTGATGGCAGTTGCCACCATGCTCAGATTTTTATTTTGCCTTTTATTTTTATCTTTGTTGTGTGTTATTAAATTTCTCGATTTTCTTTAAGTACGTCTTCACTCTAAGAACAGTTTACACCCTTTGGCTTGCCCCTTCTGCCACACAAGAATAATCGTCATCTGCCTGGATGCGTTCCCTTTCTTTATCGCTGCAAGCCCGGAACTTTCCAGTGACGAACGGCACGCGCGCTATCAGAAGGGGCACTCCAAAGGGTTAAACTGTTCTATACTGATAACGCGCGTGCCATTCGTTACTGGAAAGTTCTGGGCTCGCAGCGATAAAGAAAGGAAACGCACCAAGGCAGATGACGATTATTTTTGTGTGGCAGAAGGGGCAAGCGAAAGGGTGTAAACTGTTCTTAGAGTGTTCTTACCCTTTAACCTTATGCCACCTCTCTGCTTTTGAGCCACCAATCCTCCAATCACCTTGTGATAATTTCCAGCGCATATTTATTTACATAACTATCATTATCTCTGAACCCTAGGGCCTCAGGAAGGGTGACTGTGACGGCATCACGGAGGAAGGAAACTCAGGAGAGGCCCTAACGCATGGAGGAAGGAAACTGAGAAGACGCCCTACCCCCTCCGCGCGTTAGGAGAAAAGTGTGGAGGAAGTGACGTAGTACGTTCTCCTCTTTTTTGCTGATTTTTTATTTCTTTGCCGTAGCGGCCACGCCTTTTGGGCCACAATGGCAGCTTTGTTTTGGTTCTGTGCGCTCACACGTGTTGCTCCGTAGGTTTCGTACTGTGGCAAAGGCGCCGTGCGGGCAGGTTTGCGTTGGTCTTCGTGTTCTGTTGCGCTGCGTTATCTGGACTGTTCTCCAGGATGTTGCTATGGCCAGGTGGGACAGGAAGAACTGAAATTCGTGAAATGAACGCGCATGCAACGCTGTACGCAATGTACCGCGCCATGGCAATGGCTACGGACGAAGGAATATCTGCGGGAAATTTTGGCGGCTTTTTCGCGGAATCATGCTAAGGTGCTAACGATTGCTTAGTATTGCTGCGGAGCGCGCTGGTCCGAGCAGCATGGTTGCGCGCGGCGCGGTGCGGTTTCGCGAGAAATGTAAACAAGAGAGGCGAGCTGGCCCGATAGGCGGAGCAACGCCATAAGCAACGCCAACTTCAGGCTTCAATTTAGCTTCACAAAGAGTGACGTCAGGGCCTCTCCTTAGTTTACTTCCTCCGTGCCCTGACGTTACTCTTTGTGAAGCGAAAGTGAAGCCGGAAGTTGGCGTTGCTCATGGCGTTGCTCCACCATTTAAACACCTTAGCTGCCCACCTGCTATCGTCCAATTTCCTCAGACGTTTTTCGTATAGGATTTTACTCTGAGCTTCCCGTGCTTCGAACGATGCCCAGCCCATATCTCCCTGTACTGCTTCGTTTGTGGTTCTCCCGTGGGCACCTAGTGCTAACCTTCCCACAGCTCTCTGATTTACTTCTAGTCTCGACTGAACCTCTGCCCTTAAACACAGGACCGCATTCCCGAAAGTAAACCCCGGCACCATTACTCCCTTCCAAATACCTCTCAGTACCTCATACCTGTTGTACCCCCACAATGTCCTATGTTTCATTATCCCGGCATCTCTTCGCCCTTTTGCTATGAGAGACTGTTCGTGCTTTTCCGTGTACATCTGCCCTTTGTTTATCCATACCCCGAGGTATTTGTATTCGGCCACTCGGGGTATTTCATGGCCTTGTATTGTAAGCTCCTGATCAGTTGTATCGTTGAAAAACATCCCACCGGACTTAGCTGCACTAAAACTGAAACCTAGACTGCCTTCTTCGTCCCCACAGTAATAAACCAGAGTTTGCAAATCTTCCTGGTTATCTGCTAACAGTACAATATCGTCCGCATACATTAAACCCGGTAGTCGTTGCTCAACAACCTTTTCGCCTAATCTGTACGACAGCTTATACCCTAGATTGCTTCGTTGTAACCTTCTTTCCATGCTTATCATATAAAGCATGAACAGCAGCGGTGATAGAGGACAACCTTGCCTTAATGCTTTGCGAACCTCAACAGTTGTCGTACTCTTAATTCCTTCCCATGTTATATCAACATTATTTTCTCGATATAGTTCCCGTAGCAAATCAAATACCTCATGACCGATTCCTTCAGCTTTTAATATGTTCCACAGGAGTTCCCTGTTCACGTTGTCGTATGCACCACTTATGTCCAGGAAGGCTAAATACAGAGGTCTATTTTCTGCATTAGCTATTTCTATGCACTGGGTAAGCACAAACAGGCTATCATCTAAGCGCCTACCACTTCTGAACCCGTTCTGAAGTTCTCCGAGTATTCTATTACTTTCTACCCATGACTGCATTTTTAATTTCACTGCCTGCATCGCCAGCCTATATATAACTGATGTTATCGTAATTGGTCGGAAGGATTTTATGTTCTTATCACCTTTCCATTTATAAATCGAACTCATTTTACTCTGTTTCTAGCTGTGCGGAATTTGCTTATTTGTTATGACTGCCTCCAATGCCTTCATCAGCGTTTCCTTGCTTCTTGGGCCAAGTTCATTAATTAACTTGATTGGAATTTCGTCTATACCCGCGGACGTGCATTTTGGAACATTTGCTTCCGCCTTTTGCCAGTTAAGATGGGTCATGTTCTGAGCTGTTTTCTATTATGCTATTCTGTGTTGCTCCCACATTTGGGGCGATTACCCTATCGTCTTTCCTAAATGACTCTGCTATAGCTGAACCAATGTAGTTCACAGCGTCATCTCCCTCTAAACAATTTCCTTCGGCATCGAGAATCTGTTCCTGTTTTCTGTGATTAGCTTTACCCAGCCAGCTTATATGGTTCCAGAATTTTCTTGACCCCCCTTTAGTTGCATCGCGAACTTCAGCCAGCCAGCGATCAGAGGACTGCTTTATTTTAGCCTGGACGAGGACCTGCACTTGTTGTTTCTTTTGTCGATAATATTCCCATTTTTGGCCTATTTCCTCTTCAGGTAACTGCGCCCTCTTTGCTTCTCTGTGTTCCCGAGATGCCCACCGTCGTTGTTCGATGGCCTCTCTAATTTCCTTATTCCACCAACTTCGTGGCTTCCTATTTCCTCTCCAGCGGTTTACTCCTTCTACTTCTTTTATTTTTGTACTGATGAGTAGTTCTAACTGATTATAATCCCACCTTTCCATGGGATGTTTCTCTATTGCTTCCTCTACGCCGGCCGCTATTTGCGCTATTTGTTCGTCATTTAATTTTGCGTACTCTTTCTGACTTATTCCCTGCATTTCTCTTTTCAGCAGGGCTCCCAACTGTAGACTAATACGCTTATGATCACTTTCGAGGCTGTACTTCTCCTCTTCGTCTATTTCCATTATTGCGAGTTTGCTATACAACCCCTTCGGCATTAAGCAGTAGTCAATGGTCGTTTGTCTGTTACGGGACTCCCAAGTGATTTGTCCCTCACACTTAGTTTCTCTATTTACTATAACTAGGTTGTGTCGCTCACAGAAGTATAGTATCAACCTCCCATTACAATCTGTGCATGCATCCAGATCCTCGATGTAGCCATTCATGTCACCCAGGAGACAAATATCGGCACCTTCTCCAAACTGTTTTATATCGTCATCGAGACACTTCACTAAATCCTTGTTCTCTTGCCTGCATTTGGCCCCTGTCCCTAAATAAGCTACTCCTAGCCATGTCTCTTTACCGGCAATTGTACCTGATACCCAGACATGTTCTTTACAGTTAACTTTATTCTTTGCCAATTTGTTCCTTGATGTATCAGCATACCTACTCCTCCTGCCTTCTTCTCCGTTGTTCTATTGCTCCCTTCCCAGACGTAGCCTTCAATAAACGGTGGGTCTTCTAAATACCTGAGATGTGTTTCGCATAGTGCGTATACACCTACTTCTTCGTCCTTTAACTGCTGTTGTATTTCTAACCACTTCGCTCTCTTTCTACCGCCTTGCATGTTTATGTACCTGATCCTGGTGTTAAATTTATTTTTTGTAGTTTTCTTCCTGGACCTCCAGTGGCCATTTTATTGGCGTCAGCCTCTATTGTTGCACTTTCTACACTGTTTCTGCCTACCCCTACGCCCTGAGGCGCAGTGGACCCCCTAAAAAAGCTACTGCCCGACCTGCAAGGCGCCAGCCGATCTCGGCTCCTAGCCTTCCATTAAAGTGGATGCCATCTCGTGTAAAGCCTCCGCCAAAGCCTGCTATATGCACTTCTCCGTTTGTGTCTGCCACTTCAAATCCTTTCTCCTGGCTCAGCTTTCTTATCTCACGATTAACAGCCACAACGTCCTTGGCAATTTCTCCGTTCCGTCCTTGCACCTCCGGCACTGTGCATACCACGATCTGGACTTGCTGTGCTATCGCCCTTAAATCGTCAACTCCCTCCGCTAATTTTTCCACTACTTTTGCGGCTTCACCATTCAAGACATCATTTAGCCCCGCCGCTGCCACTACCAAATTGTGCTCTGCAACATTCTCAGAAAGCTCGCTTTTTGTTTCTCTCAGTACTGCGTCCATTGTCCTGCCTGGGAACGTCCCGACTGCTACCCGCTCATCACCCTTTGCACGCTCCATTATAGCTCTTTTGCACCTCCTCATATTTGAATCACCACCGATAAGTACTAGGGCATTATTTCCCTCCCTCCTAACATCCAGGTTATGCTTATCATTGGCTATGAGCTCATTCCTTGGGGTTAGCTTGTGCCCCTCCTCTCCTCGCGCTCGCTGGCGCCCCTGTGGCTGCAGCATCGCCTCACTCGAGGCGTCTTGCGCTGCTTCACTATAACTATGCCGATTCACCGGCGGCGAGCCGACTCCCGCTTGCTCTGGCTCCCTGCCTCCCACTTCGCCTGTAGGGTCTACCCTACTTTCTGTGCTTTTGCCACCGGCTTGGTGTCCCGACCCATCATTCTCCGCTGCCCGCGTCTCAAGCGCATCGAGCCGCCTATGCAGTTCTGCTCTCCTTTTCCTCTCTTCTCCAAGCTCGGCCACGGTTCTTACTAATTGCGCGGCCTGGACCGCTTCCACCTTGACCAACTCGATGACTTTCGCCTGCAAAGCTACCCGCTTCTCCCGCTCCTCCCTCAGGTCTTCTTTCAGCTCTTCGACCTTGGCTGTCCAATTTCCTTCCAGTTTTTGGACTGTTTCCCTGACCCCTACGCACAGCCTGCACGTAAAGCTAGACCCCTCCGCGTCTGCTAAGCTCTGGAAACTGCATGGTCTCGTCGAGGGAGCATCAGCGCAGGCATTCGTCGCACTGCACTTGCTCCGCGTCCCCCGCGGCCTTCCCTTTCTTCGGTTTCATCGCTAGGCCTACGTCCTTAGGCTCAACGAGCAAATCCGCCAAATCACTTCGATTGAAGAGCTAGCTGAGATAGTTAAATAAGCCTATCAAATAGGTCCCGCCTAGCACCTAGGCCTAACGAGGGAAGCCGCCAGACCTAGACAAAGCCGGTACGTTTACCACGCTTACCACGAATTCAAAATTTGCGCTCCTGCTTCATGCAAAAGAAAACACTTTAAAAACATCAGCTAATAAAAAGAAAAAAAGAGTACTTAGCTACGAACGAAGTCGCTGAAGCCTCGACACAGGAGCGTCCGCGGCACACACCCAACACCTCAACCAACCAGATCAATCGGGCGGCGGCGGCGCGCGCCACCTAGCCTTGAATGGTATTATATGCATGCATACCTATGTATTTACTCCTTTACTTTTGCGTTGATATTAGCCACCAATCGGATAGCCTACGTTTAGGTATTTCTACCTGTTCAAAGTCTATTTTACTTTCACTGTCTTTAAAACCCGAAGCTTTGGATAGTTTCCCGTTACATTTAACTGCAGCGTGAAGTTTTTTACAAGCAAGTATCAGGTGTTCAGCCGTTTCCTCCTCCTCTCCACACGCCCCGCACAACAAGTCTATCTACTGGTATCTGGCTCGGTACGTTTTAGTCCGCAGTACACATGTCCTGGCCTAAAACAACAATGAGCTTCCCTTAGAGTTATCGTAAATATTTTCTTTGGCTATTTCTTGCTTAAACTTCCTGTATGTCTCTAATGCTGATTTGGTTTGCATCTCTGTTTTCCGCATACCCCTCTCTGTCTCCTTAACCTTTTCCTTGGTGGATGATACCTTACCTGTCCCCCCGTTGCTGCCCAAGTATTTGCTTGACAATTTTCTAGTTCGCTTCCTCCACTTTGTGTCAACATTCCTTGTGTATAAGAAACTGAAAACCTTCCTAGCCCACCGCGTTTGCCTAATTTTTCTCAATCGCTCCTCAAATGCTATCTTGCTACTAGCCTCTCTGCCCTCGAAAGAAGACCATCCCAGATCTGTGCCCGGCTCTCTGCTCTCATAGAACTGCAGTGGCAAAAGTCAGGCCCGGAACCATTACCCCCTTCCATATCCCTCGTACTACCGGCCTCGTACCTATTGTTGTTCCACAGTGCCCTACTCTTCATAATCGCTGCACTTCTGTTACCTTTAGTCGTTACATATTTTTCGGACTCTGTCAGATACTCAATTCCATTATTTATCCACACCCCAAGATACTTGTACTTATCGACTATCTCGAACGTGGCCTCCTAGTATCTTATGTTAGCCCCAAATGTTATCATTAAAAATCATGGCTGCTGATTTTTCTTTGCTAAACTTCAAGCTTAGTCTGTCTCCTTCTGTACCACATATGTGCATCAATCCGTGCAGATCTTCTGTATTGTCAGCCATTAATACAATATCATCCGCATACATGAGTCCTGGTAATGACTGTTCAATCAATTTTCCTTGTTTGAAAAATGCTAGGTTGAAGCCGAGTCCGCTTTGCTGTATTTTGGCCTCTAATCCTTGTAGGTACAGCATAAACAACAGAGGTGACAATGGGCTCTTCTGCCTAAGCCCATTATATGCTTCGAAACCTGCTTTGGCCCATTGTATAATCACCCGGTTTTACATTTAAAGATATCTTTTAAGAAATTGGTTACTCCAGCTTGCACTTCTAAAGTTTCCAGAATGCCCCACAAGCCTTCTTGAAGTATACTGTCATAGGCTCCCTTGATATCCAAAAAAGTCAGCCATAGGGGTCTGTGTTCCTTTTCAGCTATTTCAATGCACTGTGTCACTGAGAACAGATTGTCTTCTAGCCTCAGTCCTATGCTTCCGGAGCCCATTTTGTAGCTCTCCAAGCACCCCTTCGTTATCTACCCATGCCTGCAGTCTGTCCTTTATAATCTGCATAACCACCCTGTAAACCACTGACGTCACTGTTAGAGGCCGGTAGTTATTTATGTCAGCTTTGCCCCTCTTTCCCTTATATATCATTCTCATCCCACTTAGCCTCCATTCGTCAGGTACTTTACCATACATTAGCATTGTGCTCACCACCTCCCTTAATGCTTTCTTAAATTGCGGGCCCAATTTCTTTATTAACATAATTGGAATACCACCCGGGCCTGCCGATGTGCTACTTGGTACCCTCTTCTCGGCCCTTTCCCACTCTCTTTGTCCAAGCGAAAGCAGTGGATTGACCGGGCTATCCCTCTCCGACATACTGCATGTACCCTTTCTCGCGATCTGTTCTGTAAATTTTTCCCTCATCATGGTTCCTATATGCTCCATTGCCTCCTCTCCTTCTAACCGAGTTCCTTGAGCTGTTACTATATACCTCTGCTCTAGGCTTGTCCTATTACCCAAGGAGTTCAGATGTTGCCAGAATTTCCTAGCTGCCTGTTTATCTTGTTATTGCTTACTTCTGACAACCATTGGTACCCTTTTGTCTTGATTTTCTCGTTCATCAAATAGGATGCTTCCCTTCTGCATTTTATGTAGTTTACCCACTTTCTCTCTACTTCTGCTTCAGGTTCTCCCTTACTTTTGGAATACCTGTGTTCCCTGGAGGCTTCCTGACGTTTCGTTATGGCCTTTTTAACCTCTTCATTCCACCAGCTCTTGAGTTTTCGTATCCCTTGCCTTGTTCTTCTGACTCGCACGTTACATAATTCACGCTCAAATAGTCTCATTAACTTTGGGTAAGTCCAATCAGTTTCAGTACCCTCTGATATTTCCCCTTCCATTTTTTTGGCCGCTATTTCCACTTGCTCTTCCGAGTAAAAAATCCCATCTGGCTGTTCCTCACGTCTCATTCGTGCTTTAGTTTCCCTCTTAAAACTCAACTTGATGCGTTTGTGGTCGCTACCTATACTTCTGGAGCCCTGTTCATCTATAATCATGGCTCCTTATCTATCGTACATCCTATGTGACATTAATGCATAATGTACTGTCGAGTGTCGACTCCCTACCTCCCATGTTCTTACTTCGCCTGCGCCACCGCACGTTCAACTGCTGAACGAAAACGTAATCGTCGAAACCAAAACTGCGGCCTAACGTCGATACGCGAAGTTGGTTAAAGGTGGTATTTGGGTGTGTTCCTTTTGTTTCAGCTTCTTAAAATGTGTTTAATAGTTTTAAACTTTAGGAACATGGCAGGGCTTTCCATCACTTTGTAGGGATGCAACGAATACAAATAAGATGTGAACTCATGGTTCAATCCAGTACATTGTGGTGACGGACCAATCGGTCATAATACACTTTGTACTTAGTTTTTCATTTACTTATAAAGATATAAATGAATAAACTTTCCTACAGCTGACACTAGAAGTATAACCCTGTACATTCCGCGTTGCGTGAACCCAATATTTCTCCTATGAAATTAAATCCAAACACGAACGGCGAAACAGTGGAAACTGCTGTTCTCGTTTAGATGTAAAATTCTAACAATTTCTAACCCCCCACCTCGCGTTCATACGCATATCTAAATTGCACGGCTATTTAGCTGTCTCAAACAAGGTTATTATTTCATCCTTCACATTTCAATGCCTTTCTACGCACGCCGCAGTACACAAGACTCACCTGAATTCCGTTTCGTTTTCCAGAAGAATGCCGGGATACTTTCAAACGATGAAGGTTGCGGCCATGGTTGCTGCGAGCGAACGAATCTAGGGAACTTTGCCATTTGCGCACGCGTTACATTCCCTCTTCTCCGGCGAATAGATTGGTAGAACTGAGCCTCTGTCGGGCATGAGTATACAGTCGGCGTTTTACGCACTTGGCCAGCGTCGTGCTTCCCGCCGAGAGCACGCGCTTTCTCGGCGTCGCGCGGCGCGATCTGTCTTGCCGACGGAAGTCAGCTGAAGCAGGAGCGCGGCGGCCGCGCGCGCACTCGTCGCGAAACAAAAATAGGACCGTCGCGTGCGATGCACGTTGCACCTTCGATGTGTCGACCACGTCGACTACAGCCCGCGCGCGCCGCTCGCCGTCTTGACGTGTCTATGGAAACTCCATTAGAGATATGCAGTTCCTTTACTTAAAGAGAACCGTACCATGGGCGTGGTAATTGTGTATTAATAAAGGGAGGGGGGATGAGACATCCAAACGTAGAAAATTGCTACCAAGGAAACCCATACGGGTTCCTCGAAAGAAAATAATCGCAGTTGAAGAAGTAGCAGTTTGTAGCAATTTGCTACGTTTGGGTGGATGTCTCATTTTCCCTTCATTAATTACTTCTCTCCACCTTGCGAGCTTCGGCAGAACTATTGCGTCTAATTGTGTATTAACAGTGTATGCTGGGCTCCTTCAATTGCTTTGGGCGATTTAATTGTCATAATGTCAGTAATTCGCCCATGCATACGTTCATAGGCGGAAAATTTCAATTTTCCCGGCGGTGGCTGGAGCCCTGACAGCTTGAATCTTCCTTCATAAAATTGTTTTATCCTTCGCTATCACTAATACTGCTTCGCCTTTCCGGAGAAACTGCAGCATCTCTCTCTCTCTCTCTCTCTCTCTCTATTTGTTTCTGTGAGTCCGAGTATAAGCGCTGCCGCGCATGACTGCTGTTGATTCTGTTATTGCTGTTATTCTGTTATGCTGTTATTGTGTGCACTCTTCTCGCAGTCTTTATCAACTAACACTATTCCGCATGACTGGAAAGTGGCAAAAGTCATACCCATTTTTAAGTCTGGAGACCGAGCTCGCCCATTAAATTACCGCCACATCTCCTTAACTAGTACCATTTGTAAATTACTTGAACACATCTTGTATACTGAAATCATTAACTACTTAGAAGACCACAAAATTATTGTTGATTACCAACATGGCTTTCGTCGTGGTTATTCATGCGACACACAGTTAGCCGGCTTTTTACATGACTTACATTCATACCTAGATCTAGGGTGTCTGAATCTTCCTGGATTTCTCTAAAGCTTTCGATCGCGTTGCTCACCATAGACTAGTACTGAAGCTAATGAACTTTAACATACACCCAACCGTTATTGGATGGATTAGAGATTTCCTCTCATCCAGAGTACAATATACGTCTGTTAACAACAGTAATTCCTCTTCTACCAAAGTAACCTCCGGTGTTCCGCAAGGCAGCGTTCTTGGCCCTTTACATTTCTTAATCCATATTAATGACCTGCCTAACTGTGTGTCTTCCCACATCAGACATTTTGTCGATGACTGCGTAATATATCGAATAATTTTATGCGACAATGACAAAGATATTCTTCAAACCGATCTTAACGCTATTAACACATGGTGTTCAACATGGTTGATGACTCTTAATACTGCTAAAGCGAAGTTATTATCATTTACTAGGCGCAACCACCGTATTCCAACATCGTATGTGATATATAACAACATAATTGAACTTACAACTTCATATAAGTACCTTGGTGTTCACTTACAGTCTGATCTAACGTGGCATCATCACATCCGCCTGACGTTGGCATCAGCTAACCGCTCCTTAGGCCTCCTCAAACGCAACCTTAAGCATGCACTCTTAAAATTTTCACACCCTTATGGGTGTAATGCGGGTGTATTAATCTTCTCACCCTTGTAAGCACCCCTGAAACGCCCTTTTTTAACGGAAAAGGGTGTTCAACAAGA
Source organism: Dermacentor variabilis (assembly GCF_050947875.1). Lineage (NCBI taxonomy): Eukaryota > Metazoa > Arthropoda > Arachnida > Ixodida > Ixodidae > Dermacentor > Dermacentor variabilis. The sequence goes on from NC_134571.1 coordinate 206,283,076, forward strand.
AAACACCCTTGGAACACCCCAGTCTTTCTAATTTACACCCTAATTATAAGGGAGTAAGTGAACAAGCTTACAGTATATGATAAATGAACATTGCCAGTTAAGGCGTTGATATTGGCTATACATGAAACGCGCGCTACCTGCGCTTGAATCAGGTAGCTGGAATGATTAGATCGGGGCATCTAGGCAGCAGCGCACTGGCTCCGAACAGTGGTCAAAAATGAAGTTTCCCACGAATATTGATATCGAACGGATGACACTAACGCGCAGACTTTGCATAGCCAGATATCTGCAAAACGCTTCATATGATCAATGGCAAAATATTTACAATGCTATTACTGAATACTTAAAGGTGTGCAACCAGTTAGACTGGGAATGGTTAGGAGTGAGGGCTAACGGTAAATAGCTCACCAACTTACGGTTTGTAGATGACATTGGCATACTTAGCAACGCTGCAGACTATGTGCAACAAACGTTTGAGGACCTTGTCGAAGAAAGTGTAAGAGTCTGATTGAGAGTTAGTATGCACAAGAGAAAAGTAATGTTCCGCAGCCTGGCTAGAGAACGAATGTCATGGTCGGCAGTCAGCCTCTAGAACCTGCGCAGAAATACGTTTATTGAGGTTAACTACTCGCAGGGGCCTCTAATCAAGGAAATTAACAAAAATAAAAAATTAGCTGGAGAGCTTACGGCAGGCATTACTAAATCATGACCAGGGAGCTTACTGCTAACCATTGTTTTCTACCGTTACTAAAGTATGGGGCCGAAACTTGGAAGTTACCAAAGAAGCTTGGGAAGACGTTGAGGACCGCGCAACGAGCGATGGAATAAAAATTATTAGCCATGACGTTAATAGACTGGAAGACAGCGATGTGGATTAGAGAGCGAACGGGGATAGCTGATATTCTGGTTGACATTAAGAGGAAGAAGTCGTGCTGGGCAGACATTGCAATGCGTAAGGGAGAGAACTGCTGGTCTATTGGAGTTGCAGAATGGGTGCTAAGGGAAAGGAAGCACAGTCGAGGACGGCAGAGAATAAAGTGGACGTGATGGAATTGGGAAACTTGACGACACGTGGAACCAGTTAGCACAAGACAGGGGTATTGGAGATCGCTGGAGAAGCTTTCGTCCTGCGATGGACATCAAAATAAGCTGATGATGATGATGTGACGACATCCATGCTAGCTTCGCGGCATGTCATTTATGTTATGTCATGCATGCGTGTCATGTACGTTCTGATAGCTCGATTTGCGTCGATTGCGGGGGGGGGGGGCGGCTAGTAGCGGCGTAGCCAAGTGGGGCACGCCGGGAACTTGTACCGCTCACTAACAGTGAAATTTTTGCTGCTATGGCAATGGCCCCGCTGGGGGGGGGGTCAATTGGGACCCCCCCTCACACCAAAAAATTTCCTTATTACGCCACTGTGGGGAGGGGGGTGTAAGATTGCTCTAGACCCCTCCCCCTAACTTGTCAACGGAAACGGGGGACGGGAGGGCAGCTGCCGCCGGGCCGCAAACCTTAGGCAGCCCAATTACCGGCTGCATTTCCCTTTGGACGTGAATACTGCTCTAATGCCATTGCACTGTAGGATTGTGGCGGTTCGAGGGCATGCGACAATAAAACAAAACACATACAGCCATCAGCAAGTCTTAGCATGAGCAGGTCTTTGGGAGCTAGGCAAGACTCACAAAAAAAAAAAAAAGCTTGGCACCCCTCTTACAGGCATTGTCAACTCTGGGTCCTACCGCTCACTGCACATTTCCGGTAAAAAAAAAAACCACACAGGAACTCCTCTCGGATTTGTCTAAGTGCGCGAAAGCATTGTGACTCTTCCTCATCTACACACAGTCCATGTCGTTATCAATGTTATGAGACTTGATCCGACAAGTATAAGCGACAGCGCTGCGGCGACACGAACTGCTCTGGTCGGCGGCGCAAGCAAAGTACTACAGGTGGCGGGGCCAGGCGCGCTGGTGACGTTCCGTTCGTTTTGAGCCGTTATCGCTCTTTAGCCCTCCTCATCCGCGACGAACCATTATCAACCGTTCTCCGGCGGCGGCTGCTTGTGGCACGGCCGCGCGAACCGTATCTTGAAAGCGAACTGCATTGTGGACAGAGTGTGCCCACTGCTGAAAACTTCACGCGCTGTGTTCTCACCGTTTACTTCGCTTTGAAAACAGACGCGCGTACACCTATCTTGAAAGTGATCTGCGAAAAGCGCATAGTGCGGCATAAGCTGAAAGCTTCGTGAGCGCAGTGTTCTCGCCGCTTCGGTCGCGTTGAAGCGAGAGCTAGCACGAAGGTGAATTCACTCGCTGCTGCGGGTTCTATTTTAAAAGATATCGTGCGGTACGGACTGACGGACGGATGGTTTTTCTTGTTGGGGAAATATAGAAATGCTTACGTTATACAAAAAAAAAATCGCAGGGTTCGCGAATTTCGCGATAAGAACCAACACCAACCTTGTCCCCCGCCCCCCGCTTAGCGATGCTGTCTTGATCGCCCCCTCCCAACCCCGGGAAAAGGGACACTACCTCTCTATCTCAGTTGAAGAAAGGATGATGAAACGTTAACAACGACAATAACGGCATTTACTAACGAGCTGTCTTATGGCCTCTGAGATTTGCGCGCGAAGCTGGCGCGCGCGAACCTGAGAGGCCATAATTGGCCGCTTAATAGCATAAAAAGACAAAGATAATGCCAAACGACACAGTTAAAAATTCAAACAAAGAACTGATCTTAGCTATACTGTTTGGGGAAAAGAAATAAAAAAAATTAGACAGCCGCAACGCACGCCACTAAAGCCACCACCGCCGGCATAACGCGGAACCAACAGTTGGCAACATTTATTCGCGCGTCATTGCTTCGTCCGCTTCGTCTCCGCAACGAGAGCCGCCATCTTCTCGCGCCTAACGTTTTGTATGGTTTTGTTCTCTGCAATCCGCGCACACAGCTCATCGGTGGCTCACATCTGCTCGGTGTCGCAATGCGGCCTGCGTCATCTTGTGGTGTTCGCGCAATCGGTGTGAAACATGTCGCATGTGAAATGTTTGATAGAAGTGCCTCACGTCCAAGTCTAGCCGCCGTACGGGTGTATGGCTGTGCGCCCCGTTCTCGGAAGCGTCGACGGGTTTCCGGCATGCGGATTTCAGGTACGTGCAAATGCGTTTCGCCCTCCTATTGAGCTCCGGAGCAAAGCGTACAATATTTCATGTGAAAGATGCAGTGCCCGTCATCATGGTGTGAATTTCGAGCGGCAAACGAGAACTTTGGCACTTAGAGCACACCGCGGCTGCTAAGTCAGCGTGGAGATTGTTTTACGTTACCGTAATATGTTGCTGTCAGTCTAATCTGCGGCTTGTGGACAGCTAGCCCATTGACTTTTGCTTGTGGCAGCGATAGGTACATAAATGGAAGCGGTAATAATTTTCGAAAGCAGAGAGTTGTTTCGCTCGATGTTTAGTCGTGTTCATGGCGTTAGGAAAGCTAGAAAACTAACTGGCTTAATCGTGCTTAGTTCCAACTCCAAGGGGCGTAACGTTGGCGCTGTATATGTTTATTTTCGGTGTCACGAGTACCACTTTCATGCTTTTGTTGCATGAGAGTGGTAGCTGCTGCATGCCGTCTGGGCAGAACACAATAAAAGCAATTTCCTCACTCATACGTATGCAATGTCACGTAACAAAATTTCCAGAGTTTTATTCGGAGCGTAAATATCTAGTATAGTTTAATAAGAAACTCAAATTCTGTCTTAGCTTAGTAGGCGTGAAACAAGTGAAACTCTCATTCCTTTTTGAATTGTTCGCCCAAGCCGCACCGCCCGCAGATGCGTCATCGGGTAATTGACAGTAGCTTCGCTACGTGAGTTGTTTTATGCGCCAATATTACCCGGTTAAGTATCCTGTTAATTTATGCCGACGCTCGTTCATCTTGATTTTAAGCGGTTACTATCCCCGAGTACCGGACGATGCCAAACTTGTGAGGTGTAGCAAACTCGGGAAATTCGAAGTGGCGTGGCTGCAAGTTCCTGTTTTTACGTTTCTTGCATTCAAAGCCAACAGACACAGTATCACTCATTTATTTTCCATTTCTGCTGTACTTGATCAATCTAATGTGACAACTGCATTTGCTCTTTAATGTTCTCCATTTACTGTGTATTCAGCTTGGCTGCCGTCCTCTCTTCAGAGGATGCCGCTGTGATAGCTCTTTCGTATAGCACATGCCTCTAGGCCCTTGTGTTTCAAGGGCTCTGGCGAGGCAGCACTGCTCCAAGTAATTTTACCATCCTATATATCTTCTATTTTGCATCATTCTTCCACGATGGATTTTAATGTTCATAGTATTCGTCATTAGTCATCGCCATAATCTTATAGCACGTAGATTTTACGCACTCTACAGCGACAATTTTAGGCCAGTTTACAGCCAAGTCGCATCTTCCATAATACATCGTCAACATTACCACTTGTCATGGCGCTCTCTGGCCAAACCTGGCCCTTGCGCCGTAAAACACAACACATCATCATCATCAGCTTGGTTGCCAGAAAACGCTTGAATTTTTTTCAGTATCCAAGTGACGAAATATTTCACTGACGGCCGTGTGTGAAACACGCAAGATGACAAAACTGATAGCAAAATGATGAGATATTTCTTTTATAGCGTTTGGACTCGACTTTTCGTGAGTATGTCGATCGACCTTGGGCCTGTTGACAGCGCACCCGACATCGCCAATGTGCAGCCTATCAGTTGATTGCCCCCGAATGGACCATCAACATCGGAAAATGAAGCAGAGCCAGGTAGGGGCAATTTTTACTTTGGAACAGAGTACTGACAGCTGCCTCTTTTTTTAAGAACTAAATAACATATTTACAAACCAACCCTTTCTCTTTGTGCAGCCTACATAGAATCGTTTTTTGCTTGTTATACAGACCTTCAGAAAGCAGTTCTTCTGAACCCTTTTTGCATGCACAAAAAATAAAGAGGAGTGCACTTTCTGATGAAATTGATGCACTGAAATGTGCGTTCGACACATAGTGAGATGCAAAATAACCAACAACTTTAAAGCGGTAAAAAAAAAGTTTGAAACATGTTCTAACATCATAATCCGCCTTAGCATACGGATCTAAATATAAAAGCAACAGAGGTGCATGCGGAGAAGTGTTTGTAAATGTTTGCAAGATATGTACATTGTCTAAGAAATTGTTTTTATTTACTTGGAGCTTCTTGGTGCCATGGCAGTGCAGTAAAAGCTCAAAATGATGCCCCTGCTCCTAATAAAGCACTTTTAGCTTTTAAAATTAAATTATGGGCTTTTACATTCCAAAACCTAAAGTTTTGGGAACCTGGCCTTCTTTAATGTACACCTGAATCTAAGTGCATAAGCGTTATTGCATTTTACCCTCATCGGAGGGCAGCTGCCTTGGTCTAGATTGAAGCTGGGACCAGCATGACTGAGCAGCATGGCATCATTGTAAGTGGGCTATAACACCAGGTCAAAATGAGAAATACTGCTTAGAACTACCAACTTCTTGGCTCACAAGCACTTTGCACTAAGTTAAAGGAGTATGAAGTACTGACAGCGACCGTTTATGTACCAATTTCTTTTTAGGCTGACTCCATTATTAGGGTGCGAAGCTTCAATTAGTCAAAACCAGCCTAAATTACAGAACCAGCTCAAAACACGCACCATGTATAGCTGGATTTGGACATGAAAATGGAGTCAATTCGTGTCGCCGAAAATGGAAGTGGCAGTCACACTATTTCATGCATTTTGCCTAAAACATAGTCAACAATAATTAATCAATTTCTAAAACATTCTTTTCAAAAAGTTTTTTTCAAGCATGAAAGGAGGAGCCAAATGGTGTTCAGGTGCACGAGCGGTTAGTTGCACGGCACTTCTTGCATGTGTTCACTGGCTTCTTTCAAGCTTGAAAAAAAAATTTTGTTGCATCTATTGAGCAGTAGAAAGCTGGATTGGGAATTTTTCAGGATGCTCTACAATTTTGGAACTGACACTTTTGCTTTGAATAAAATATTTGAGCAGTTAAATAATAGTTAATAACTAATTACCTAATTAGGAAAAATGCAAGAATTGGCTTCACTTCCTCAAAACGATGGCAAACGACATTACCTTGGTGCTGTCCAGCTACGTGGCACTTGTACATATTTAAAGCTTGAACATGTCATACAGACCACCTGGTAATTACAAGGCATATATAGAAGTGGCTAAGTTGTGTGAGCCAGCCATGTGTAGCGAATCATGAGAAACAGCCATGTTTCTTTGACTTAAGGGAATGATAAGATTTACATGCTCGACACCTTGTATCAGTGTGTTCTAGGCCTCTTCGTAGTTTAGCTGCTACATAAACAATATTTCTCCACGTGTAAGCTCATATGCATCTTTCAAGTATGTTGCCTCGTGTGTCCAAAATAAACCATCCTCGCGCTTCCTTCATTATGTCTTCATCTGTTGCTGTGCTAAATTTTTAACATGCAACTGCACAAATTTTCATCTAGTTTTCATATTTCCTCGTTGTTTGGTGGCTTTATTTCTGAACAAGTTGTTTTCGTTAAACCCTGTTGCACACAGCAGTACACAGCATTTCTGCCTAGAGTGGGAATTGTTTTTTTTTTCAGATTGACATTAATACACCTTGCCTGGGCAATGTAAGGCATTCTACATAACATGACCCTGCAATGATGTTTTATCTTGCATTCCAGCATCATGCAAAACTGTTTACTTACCAGATTAGAATATGTATAAGTGTTGGAAGTAACAGAACTGGAAGAAGCCAGCAGATAATGAGGCCAAGGAAAGCATACAGGAACATGTTTTAAGTTTTTTATATGAAGTATAGAAATGATAAATTTAGGTAAGTGAAAGTGGATTAAAAGATATCCACCTGTGGGTGGGGAACGGACCCATAACCTTCACATTATGCATGTGATTTACTAACCACTGTGGTACTACGGCCGTGTTCGAGCTTCGACAATCTGAGGGGCCATAGTGGACGGTTGAATGCTGCCTCGGTGGCATAGTGGTTAGTGCATCTCATGCCAAATGCAAAGGCTGCAGGTTCGTTCACCCCCCATGCCTGGTTGTTTTTTTTTTACCATTCTCATTTCCCTTGATCATTTCTACATTTAAATAGAAAATTACAAATAAGTTTCCACGTGCCTTCCCTGGCATCTTCCAGCTGTGATTCAGAAAAATTTTGACCCTCAGTATCCTTTCTTCTCGTTTGGAAGAACAGGAACTTCATTTTAAAAATAATGAATTCACCTTGTTCAGCATCTCAATGTGGTCTCAAATCTTATCACAGCATGTGTATTACTAAGTGAAGTTTTTGTTAAGATGATGATATAGCATGGGACCTAATTAGTAGCCTTTGTGTACAGATATAGGACTAGTCTAATAAATAGGAGGATATTAAGAAGCACTTCTAACATGGTCTGAGCATGTGTTTAAAAAAACTAATCTAGCATGATTTCAGGCATAACTGTTGCCCCTGAAAAATATTTGGATCATCTGCATTGGAATTCTTTTTAGAGAGCACCAATACTGCTTTGATAGAAGTAGCCTCGTGGAACATGAAGCATCGCTTCTTGCTGAGTCAAGGAAATATCTGCATATCTGAGGTGCATGTGTCATATGCTCGAATGCTGTTTAAAGGCTACCAATAAGAAAATTTATTCACTTGCCTTCCAGGTGTTGCTTCAGTAGTCTATGCTACTCGATCATAAACAATTTACCAGAGTGAACATTCATCACAGTTGGCTTTGCAATGTTTATGCAAAATACCACAATTGCCTACTAGACATGTGACTGCACTAAAACTTGGAATTAATGACCAGTAAGATTTATGGGACCAGCAAAACTTAGTTTATTACTCCAGAACAAAATGCGAGGCACTTCGGTTATTTCTGCCATAGAGTTTCTTACAGTAATTACTAGAGGGAACTCTGGCGCTGCATTCGTACCACCATGGGAATGATGGGAAGCACATGGATTTGTCTGATATTCGCGCTTGTGAATTCAGACGTTCTTGTGGCTTCGTATATTATACGCTATATAAATCTTATTGTCGTAAATTTCAGCGCAATCTATGTCTATACTCTTCGAAGTGCAGAAGACGGCGCCAACACGCACAATTGCTATTAATTGCAACGATTGAGCTTGTCAAGGTGGCCAAATCGAAAGGCGCCAAGCGTCTCAAGGCACTGGTATGCCCGCGATAAATTCATCAAGGCGTTGCACTCGCTTGTCGTTACATGCCTCCGTGGCTTAATGGTTTCAATATCAGACTTCTGTTCTAGAGTACCTGTGTCTGAATCCTGTCGTCGGACGATCTTAATGTTTATTTATTTATTACACAGTATATTGTTGAAAATGACTAGTTTACAAAGTCACAAAGCCGTTTGAAGCCAAACAGACAAAGTTTAGGCAAATCCATGTACTTCCCATAATTTCCATGCTGGTACAGCCGTTCTTGTTTGATCTCCTGTGGACACTAACGTCAGAGTTCCCTCTACTAATTATTGTATGAAACTGATTTCTGCACCTCGCTCGTGCAGAAGCGGCACCACACCTGCTGCGTAAACATGCACTACCTTTCGGCCATGTGCAGGGAATGCTGTGAACTCGCCCTGTACAAAGCCTGCACTAAGCAAAACAAATCACAACGTGCAGTTGCTGCCACGTTGAACTGGTGGAATGAGTAGTGAAATGCAGCACCTCCTGAACTAGTTCAGAAAGTGCAGGTTAATCAAGTGGAGATTATATAGTAACAGAAGTTGAGTGATTCTGCATTACATTCACGAAATATACTTCATGATACTTTTCCATTTATTTCCTCAGTTATTAAGAATCCCTTTTGCATTGTTGGACAAAACTACAGAATGCCAACATATTTTCTAGCATTCACTGGTAGCAAACATGTCAAAACTTGTTCTAGTTTCTGGATTGCCGCTTTAGCCGTTAACCCTCAAGTTAATTTCGGAAAAATGTACCAAATTATTTACGTACTCAATTTTTCGGTGTCATTCTCATTCTAAAAATATATTACTTCATTGGTCTCTGGTTAGAAATAACACAAAAATAAGAGCTGCTCTTGAGGGCAGCTTTCCCTCAATGCCGACTGTAACTCATCTTTGACAATAAGAGCAGCATAACATCGGTCAGAAAGAGTGCGACTCGTCATTGGTGATATTGGTACTACCTTCAGTCACTAGTACAGCTTGGGATCAATGGTTGAAGGTTGCGACTTTGTTGCTGCCCAATTTTAATTCTGCAGCTGTTACACTTGGGTGTAGCGTGTGTATGTACGTGTGCATGCATTAAAATGACTTCACTCTAGAGCAAAGTAACTGTAGTGCAGAGAGGCATTAGTCATTTTTATATATTTGCTTTGTAAAGATGCGCTAAGTTTATCTTTTGCAGTATAGACTTGGCGCTCATTGGCCAGAGATGCCCTTGTGCTACTAAAACCTATCAATTCGCTTTTTGCAGTAGTAGGTGCTTATTTCTTTTTCAGGACCCGGCTGACAGTTTTAATTTGTTTTTCTTGAACTGTGCAATTCCCACTCACAGGACTGCATGTCATCTGAGGTGTTCCTTTTTCAATCAAGAATGTTGAGGTTGTGTTTGTGAAACTCGATTTCTGGCCTCAAACGAGCTTGTACAAACTGACCAAGCTGATAATTCCACCTGCTTATATAATAAATATATTGCGGTTATGAACCCTCATAATGAATGAAACACAGTATAAAAATTTTATCTAATAAAACAATTTAATGAAATTTTTCATGTTTTGCGCGTTCGTGTTCACTTCTCTACTCCCGTGTCCTGTCTGCATGCCTCACCTCTTTTTTTGCATATTAAATATCGTAGAAACTTAACCATGCTTTTTTACCACAGTGCAGGGGGAAAAGGTTCCGGTAACACCATGCATTCAGTATGGTGGCCCAGATGTGTATGCAAGCAACCTCCTTCATGTGGACCAAGAACTACTCTGCAGTGTCTCGCAGACTTCCATGCGAAGCCCTCAACATTCTCGTCTGAGTGGAATGGCTGCTCATCTATCTGCGTGTCCATCACCAAGACGGCCAGTAGTAAAGCTCCTGTACCCGTTTAACAAAGCTTAATGATTTTTTATTTAGTTTTCACGGTTGGCCGTAGAATCTTAACATTTTTGATGTTTCTAACATTTTTACCTGGCACAAAGTGGTGCAATAACTTTAAACCAGTGTAATGTATTTAAGTGATGCTCACTCTAATGCCTATCTGGTTTTGTTTGTGTTGAAGAAATTTGAATGTCTGATGAGGTAACGGCATTTGAATTTGTCATCGTGGCTCGTTTCAATGAGCTGCTAAGAAATAAGACGCAAAACATATCACACACCAGTTGTAGCATTTTTGTTTTCATGACTAAAGTATACACGTTTCAAAAGATAGAAAGTGGGGAAAAAAGCCTCAAGAACATAATCATCCTAGGATTGTCATGTCCTTACAACTCTGCAATGACTAATGCCGCAAACATCTTGGGAGCACATTGGTCGCAATGCCTACAGGTATACTTGATAAGAGAATAGCTTGCACTCAGATTTGCCACGCAGTTTATGGCTGATGGCTTTTGTTTGTCGTCTTCATGTTACTACTCTGTATTCAATATTCGTTTATATGTGCTGCGGTTTTTTGCAATCACACATATATATGTTCGTTTCAATAAAAATTTAGTTGAGAGTTAGTGCTCATCCTGTCTGCTTCTAGTCTGTGTCCGTGTCACTTCGCGCTACAATCCAAGATCATGTTACTGTACCAACTCGCCCAACTTTCTATCCTTGTGTTAAAGACACACTCTGACTTGTTCTTACTTATGTGACCGGTTATTTTTGTGCTTTATAATAAGATGCAGTGCTTTTCGAATGAAAACATGTAATAGTTCGTAGTCAGGTTATTTTAAAAAACTGTTCTGCTTAAAATTTAATTGAGCAAGCCTGTGCCATTATTCGGTACTTATGTCTTTGTATTGGTATGGTTTTACTCCTTATCTTCCTTGTTACTTTTAAAATGTGCAAACATTATTATGTAACCATTTCTCTTTAATTAAATAAATACTTTTCTTCTGACATTTCGTCACAAATTTTACAATGATTTTGTTCAATTAGGTAACCTTAGACTAGCTGATTGTTGTTCTGGTAGCTTTACTTACAATGCCTGTGGAATATTCAATGCAAGCACATAGTGAAAAATAAACTAAATTATTGGGTATAAGCAGGTCACTGGCAGTAAATGGAGCATACATATATTTCAGGAAATAGTGCATGCTTATGTATTGAACAGCATGCACAGCTACACATGCTGTTTTGTTCGTAAATGCTGAAACATTATTCGACGTGGAAGCACTTTGTTCTTTGGCTTTCAGTGCTACCTTTAAGTCGTATGTGTGAAAGTACTAGTAGAAGCATCCCGTGGAGATAAATGACAACTTTGATGAATAGAGGTATAAAATGTGTGCTTAAAACGGCAGAAAACTGCTTGACAGGCAAACGTATGCTTCTGTAGTACTGCACTTGTTACCGTAGCCAATCCATGCATTGCTTGCGCTCTATTGCATTCAATATGAGCTAAAACAACCAGCTGTGGTGTCTTTCCCTCCTGGTCGAGCTGGTGCGAAAATTTTTGACCAAGAAAAGTGGAGGTTTTTAATTATTTCTGAAATGCATCTAACCATGCTTTTGGCTGTGTGCTGTTTCCACGGGGTTATAAGTACTGGTGCACCAAGGTGCGGGAGATCCTGTGTCCTTAGTGCAGCGCGCATTGTTATTGCGCTCTGCATCCTGCCGGCAGTGTACTATCACTGCAGAGGAAGATTACGAAAAGCATGGCGTGTGTGCCTTGCTGCAATGGCGAAACCTTAAATTGTTTGCCTGAAAGGATCGCACGTTATGCTACCACATGACGGACCAGAAGCGCAATATGACGACGCCTCACAGATTCTGGCTCATACTGAACAAGGTAGTACCATAGCTAAGGCTAGGCAGCATTCACAACAGCTAGTCTGCCCATTAACTACATGGCTGTAGTGAACGCTAAAATACTTGCAGGGATAACACCCTTTTGGAAGGGTTTTGTCCATGCTACACCCATATTGAAAGGGTGGTGTCTGTGTTACACCCCATATAGAAAGGGTGTTGTTTGTTTTACACCCATAGGCGAGGTGACGTCATATTAACACCCCTTCTTTTGTAGGGTGTTAATTTGCATCCCGTTGCTTGGGGTGTAGCAATACACCCAAAAAGGGTGTCACCCATGGGACAAGTCATTTACACCCTTAAGGGTGTTAAAATTTTTAGAGTGTGCTCCAGCTAAACTACGCAGACTAGCATACATCACATTAAGACGCCCCAAAATCGAGTATGCATCAGCTATCTGGGATCCTTGTCAAACATATATCACCCAAGCAATCGAATCACTGCAAAACCGCGCGGCCCGTTTCATTTTTTTCTGATTATTCACCCTATACTAGCATTTCAGCACTAAAAGCTCGCGCTCAGCTTGACGACTTATTTCATCGCCGCAGAATCGCCTGCCTCTCGCTGCTGCACAAACTTTATCATCATCCGCACCTTCACCGTATCTTCGAACCAGCGACAGCCTTCTTTCCAAGCATAGACCATATCTTCAAGATAAAACGCATCTGTTCTCGCTCAACTAACTATGCTAACTCCTTCGTTCCCCGAACAATTGTTGCATGGAATAACCTACCATTCCACATTGCTACTCAAGCCGATTTCGCAACCTTTCAGGAACTTTAACGCAATGGTTACGTGTAAATATCCATCATGTACTGTTTCTTCATACGTTGTTCAGTGCATATATTGTTTTGATCATTTGTCTTACCGTTCCGCGTGCACATTGTACAAGTGCATTCATGTTTCATCAATTTGTTGATGTGACAAGTGACGCAGTTTCGAGCAACACCTCGTTTTACTTCTCTTACATTGTGCCTATTTAATTCCCTTACTTTGGTTTCTCAGAGAGTTTTGTATTTTCTATCTGAGTTTTACTTGACTAATGTATTTTGTATATTGTTTTACTTGTGTATTTTGCTAGACATTGTACTTTTGTATAACTTTTGTGTTTCTTTTTTCTAAAAATTTTTGTACTTTAGTTTTTTTCCGTAACGCTCAAAGCTCACATTTTTTCATGTATCGGTTCCCCCTAAGTAATACCCCTTCGGGGGCCTTTAGAGGTATTATGAAATAAATAAATAAAATAAATTCTGATGTCGAGTGAGTCCGGCTTGGCCTCATTAAGGTTACTCAGTGAATTATACAGGGTGTCCCAACTATCTTGCCCCAAGACTTAAAAAAGAGCAATTGCGTTACTCGAAGAAAAATAGTGCATATTGTTTCCTGTACAATAGAGCAGCCGCCAGTAACAATTTCCTTACTTAATTAGCTAATTATAATTATTTATCAAACTCGAGAAGCAGGCAATTAGTTCGTCGCTGAATAGTAGCGCAGTTAGACGTGCCTTGGCTGTGCCTACTGACTTTGATAATTAGGATAGTACGTCTCGAGTTAGAAGATTATTACAATTACCTAATTATATCTCAGTAATGAAAAAATTACTGATAGCTACTGCACCACATCGGAAAATTATGCAACAGGTTTTCATCGAGTAACGCAATTGCGCTTCTTTTTTTTAATCTGGGGTATGATAGTCAATTGGGACGCCCTATATATATATATATATATATATATATATATATATATATATATATATATATATATATATCCTCTGCGTGCCATTGGCGATGTTTCCATCCCTAATAAGTGTAAATTATTAGATTTTTCTTTGTATGAGTCGTTAGCGTTGCTTACTGGAAAGAGAAGCAATACAGATACACAGATCAATCACGTGCATTTCACACGCCGTTGATAAAAGACTCTGCGGAAGGGGTCACTGAGGTCTGCAGGTTTTTCACAGGGTCAAAAAACTACGCAAAGCAATTTGAAGCGAGGTGAACATACAACAACATATTCATTCTCTAGGCACAGGCTATCCATACCTTTAGAAATAGTTTTTAATTCGCAACCTCATTCTCTTTGAAAATATAGTAAACCTTATCCTGTGCGTATACATAAATATATTGTATATGTGCACTTAAAATTTAAAGCAATGTTGGAGTGAGAAAATGCGAATGAGGCAGCCGCCGCTAGTGCTTCTAATGTGTTTGTCCTCCTATTGTCAGGATTTACAGAAATGAAGCGAAATTATCAATTAAAAGCCGTGCACGTTTGCCCCAACAATGATGCAGTAAGCTATTAGCCACAATAAAATGTTAAGTGAAAAGGTCGAGGCAAGTAAAAAGAAACCTCAACTGATGTGGGTGATAAAACTCTGGTAATTACATCGTGTGTGTAGGAGGGGGGTATACGCTTTGGCATAAGCGGGGAAAGGGGGTAGTCCCTGCCCCCTCCGGCAAACTCCGTAGGGGGCTCGGGCTCCGGAGCCCCCCTCCCCCCCCCCCCCCCCGTAGTCGGTACCTATGCATACTTTTATGTTGCATACGTTTGTGCGTTTACTCAGCCGAAAATGATGCATGTGGTCGAAACCGCATTGATTTTAGTTCTTACAAAAGCACTGAGGTGTGGTTAGCTAACCAGCAGAGGCGTAGCATTGATGCACCATACAAAAAAGAAAAGAGAGAAAGAGGCGACAAAGAAAGGGAGCTCTAGGGCTTATAAGGGGAGGGCTAACAAGCAATCAAACATTACAGTCTGGCGACTCCTGTTGTGTACGTATTCATGATATCTAATGACATCCCCTTTGAAACGGGGTGGCTGCCTGCGCAGGCTAATTGAATAAAATTTCAATTATCGATCGGGTTTTACGTGCTGAAACCACGATCCGCATTATGCACATCGTAGAGTGGGGGGATGTGTTCCATATTAATTTTGGCCGTCTGGAGTTCTTTATTCTGTACGTAAATTCAGGTACTCGAGCGTCTTTGCTTTACGCCAACGTCGAAACAGGGCCGGGATAGAGCCCGCAACCTCAGCAGCGCATCGCCATACTGGACTATACCGCCGCGGGTGTATTTGGAAATATTTGCCATCGGCGTCTTTCTGCCTCCGCTACGACCTAAATAAATGACCACCCCGTGATGCCGCATATATACACCCCCCAGGTGATTATCACTCAATTCTCGGCGTTCTATAGCGAAAAGCAGTCTGAAGTCATACAGTACACCGGATGAACAATATACTCCGATATCATTTATTTATTTATTTACCCTCAAGGCCTTTCGGCATTAGTGAGGGGAGTGGCTTATACAACAAATCAGAAGGAAATAAATCCTGAGCTTATACACAATATTTGCTAATTATACAATGTTAGCTGAAAGTATGATAAATGCAGTAATATAACATGACATATAAAACTAACATTAAACAAGAAAAAGGAAAACACCCACAGCAGTTCGCACAAATGTTTGCTATTATACATTGTTACCTAGTGCTTTTCGAAAATTATCATTGTTATTAATGGAAACAATGTCAGAAGGAAGTTAATTCCAATCTTTCAATGTACGTGGCAAAAATGAGTGTAAAGAAGTGTGTCGTGTTACATGCACCAATTTTAAATTCTAGCTCGTGGTGCATATTCGCGGCATCTCTTCTTTGCATGTGTAGAACTGAATAGGCGCTTGGAGGTGGAGAAGAGAATGGCCGCGTCCGCGCTCTTTCCATTTGTGCTTCGACGCCGCGGTACTCGCTGTGCATATTCGCGGCGTCCCTTCTTTGCATTTGTAGAAATGAATAGGCGCTTGGAGGTGGAGAAGAGAATGGCGGCGTCCGCGCTCTATCCATTTGTGCTTCGACGCCACGGTACTCGCTGTGCATATTCACGGCGTCTCTTCATTGCATTTGTAGAAATGAATAAGCGCTTGGAGGTGGAGAAGAGAATGGCGGCGTCCGCGCTCTATCCATTTGTGCTTCGACGCCACGGTACTCGCTGTGCATATTCACGGCGTCTCTTCATTGCATTTGTAGAAATGAATAAGCGCTTGGAGGTGGAGAAGAGAATGGCGGCGTCCGCGCTCTATCCATTTGTGCTTCGACGCCACGGTACTCGCTGTGCATATTCACGGCGTCTCTTCATTGCATTTGTAGAAATGAATAAGCGCTTGGAGGTGGAGAGGAGAATGGCGGCGTCCGCGCTCTATCCATTTGTGCTTCGACGCCACGGTACTCGCTGTGCATATTCACGGCGTCTCTTCATTGCATTTGTAGAAATGAATAAGCGCTTGGAGGTGGAGAAGAGAATTGCGGCGTCCGCGCTCTATCCATTTGTGCTTCGACGCCGCGGTACTCGCTGTGCATATTCGCGGCGTCCCTTCTTTGCATTTGTAGAAATGAATAGGCGCTTGGAGGTGGAGAAGAGAATGGCGGCGTCCGCGCTCTATCCATTTGTGCTTCGACGCCGCGGTACTCGCTGTGCATATTCACAGCGTCTCTTCATTGCATTTGTAGAAATGAATAGGCACTTGGAGGTGAAGAAGAGAATGGCGGCGTCCGCGCTCTATCTATTTGTGCTTCGACGCCGCGGTACTCGCTGTGCATATTCACGGCGTCTCTTCATTGCATTTGTAGAAATGAATAGGCGCTTGGAGGTGGAGAAGAGAATGGCGGCGTCCGCGCTCTATCCATTTGTGCTTCGAAGCCGCGGTACTCGCTGTGCATATTCACGGCGTCTCTTCATCGCATTTGTAGAAATGAATAGGCACTTGTAGGTGGAGAAGAGAATGGCGGCGTCCGCGCTCTATCCATTTGTGCTTCGACGCCGCGGTACTGGCTGTGCATATTCGCGGCGTCCTTTCTTTGCATTTGTAGAAATGAATAGGCGCTTGGAGGTGAAGAAGAGAATGGCCGCTTCCGCGCTCTTTCCATTTGTGCTTCGACGCCGCGTTGCTCGCTGTGCATATTCGGGGCGTCTCTTCATTGCATTTGTAGAAATGAATAGGCGCTTGGAGGTGGAGAAGAGAATTGCGGCGTCCGCGCTCTATCCATTTGTGCTTCGACGCCGCGGTACTCGCTGTGCATATTCACGGCGTCTCTTCATTGCATTTGTAGAAATGAATAGGCGCTTGGATGTGAAGAAGAGAATGGCGGCGTCCGCGCTCTATCTATTTGTGCTTCGACGCCGCGGTACTCACTGTGCATATTCACGGCGTCTCTTCATTGCATTTGTAGAAATGAATAGGCGCTTGGAGGTGGAGAAGAGAATGGCGGCGTCCGCGCTCTCTCCATTTGTGCTTCGACGCCGCGGTACTCGCTGTGCATATTCGCGGCGTCCCTTCTTTGCATTTGTAGAAATGAATAGGCGCTTGGAGGTGAAGAAGAGAATGGCGGCGTCGGCGCTCTATCCATTTGTGCTTCCACGCCGCGGTACTCGCTGTGCATATTCACGGCGTCTCTTCATAGCATTTGTAGAAATGAATACGCGCTTGGAGGTAGAGAAGAGAATGGCGGCGTCCGCGCTCTATCCATTTGTGCTTCGACGCCGCGGTACTCGCTGTGAATATTCGCGGCGTCTCTTCATCGCATTTGTAGAAATGAATAGGCGCTTGTAGGTGGAGAAGAGAATGGCGGCGTCCGCGCTCTATCCATTTGTGCCTCGACGCTGCGGTACTCGCTGTGCACATTCGCGGCGTCTCTTTGCATTTGTAGAAATGAATAGGCGCTTGTAGGTGGAGAAGAGAATGGCGGCGTCCGCGTTATATCCATTTGTGCTTCGACGCCGCGGTACTCGCTGTGCATATTCACGGCGTCTCTTCATTGCATTTGCAGAAATGAATAGGCGCTTGGAGGTAGAGAAGGAGAAGAGAATGGCGGCGTCCGCGCTCTATCAATTTGTGCTTCGACGCCGCGGTACTCGCTGTGCATATTCGCGGCGTCCCTTCTTTGCATTTGTAGAAATGAATAGGCGCTTGGAGGTGAAGAAGAGAATTGCGGCGTCCGCGCTCTATCCATTTGTGCTTCGACGCCGCGGTACTCGCTGTGCATATTCACGGCGTCCCTTCTTTGCATTTGTAGAAATGAATAGGCGCTTGGAGGTGAAGAGAATGGCGGCGTCCGCGCTCTATCCATTTGTGCTTCGACGCCGCGGTACTCGCTGTGCATATTCGCGGCGTCCCTTCTTTGCATTTGTAGAAATGAATAGGCGCTTGGAGGTGGAGAATTGAATGGCGGCGTCCGCGCTCTATCCATTTGTGCTTCGACGCCACGGTACTCGCTGTGCATATTCACAGCGTCTCTTCATTGCATTTGTAGAAATGAATAGGCGCTTGTAGGTGGAGAAGAGAATGGCGGCGTCCGCGCTCTATCCATTTGTGCTTCGACGCCGCGGTACTGGCTGTGCATATTCGCGGCGTCCTTTCTTTGCATTTGTAGAAATGAATAGGCGCTTGGAGGTGAAGAAGAGAATGGCCGCTTCCGCGCTCTTTCCATTTGTGCTTCGACGCCGCGTTGCTCGCTGTGCATATTCGGGGCGTCTCTTCATTGCATTTGTAGAAATGAATAGGCGCTTGGAGGTGGAGGAGAGAATTGCGGCGTCCGCGCTCTATCCATTTGTGCTTCGACGCCGCGGTACTCGCTGTGCATATTCACGGCGTCCCTTCATTGCATTTGTAGAAAGGAATAGGCGCTTGGATGTGAAGAAGAGAATGGCGGCGTCCGCGCTCTATCTATTTGTGCTTCGACGCCGCGGTACTCGCTGTGCATATTCACGGCGTCTCTTCATTGCATTTGTAGAAATGAATAGGCGCTTGGAGGTGGAGAAGAGAATGGCGGCGTCCGCGCTCTATCCATTTGTGCTTCGACGCCGCGGTACTCGCTGTGCATATTCACGGCGTCTCTTCATTGCATTTGCAGAAATGAATAGGCGCTTGGAGGTAGAGAAGAGAATGGCGGCGTCCGCGCTCTATCAATTTGTGCTTCGACGCCGCGGTACTCGCTGTGAATATTCGCGGCGTCCCTTCTTTGCATTTGTAGAAATGAATAGGCGCTTGAAGGTGAAGAAGAGAATGGCGGCGTCCGCGCTCTATCCATTTGTGCTTCGACGCCGCGGTACTCGCTGTGCATATTCGCGGTGTCCCTTCTTTGCATTTGTAGAAATGAATAGGCGCTTGGAGGTGAAGGAGAGAATGGCGGCGTCCGCGCTCTATCCATTTGTGCTTCGACGCCGCGCTACGCTCTGTGCATATTCACGGCGTCTCTTCATTGCATTTGTAGAAATGAATAGGAGCTTGGGGGTGGAGAGGAGAATGGCCGCTTCCGCGCTCTTTCCATTTGTGCTTCGATGCCGCGTTGCTCCCTGTGCATATTCGGGACGTCTCTTCTTTGCATTTGTAGAAATGAATAGGCGGTTGGAGGTGGAGAAGAGAATGGCCGCGTCCGCGCTCTTTCCATTTGTGCTTCGTCGCCACGGTACTCGCTGTGCATATTCGCGGCGTCCCTTCTTTGCATTTGTAGAAATGAATAGGCGCTTGGAGGTGGAGAAGAGAATGGCGGCGTCCGCGTTCTATCCATTTGTGCTTCGACGCCGCGGTACTCGCTGTGCATATTCGCGGCGTCCCTTCTTTGCATTTGTAGAAATGAATAGGCGCTTGGAGGTGAAGAAGAGAATGGCGGCGTCCGCGCTCTATCCATTTGTGCTTCGACGCCGCGCTACTCTCTGTGCATATTCACGGCGTCTCTTCATTGCATTTGTAGAAATGAATAGGAGCTTGGGGGTGGAGAGGAGAATGGCGGCGTCCGCGCTCTATCCATTTGTGCTTCGACGCGGCGGTACTCGCTGTGCATATTCGCGGCGTCTCTTCTTTGCATTTGTAGAAACGAATAGGCGCTTGGAGGTGGAGAAGAGAATGGCCGCGTCCGCGCTCTTTCCATTTGTGCTTCGTCGCCGCGGTACTCTCTGTGCATATTCGCGGCGTCCCTTCTTTGCATTTGTAGAAATGAATAGGCGCTTGGAGGTGAAGAAGAGAATGGCGGCGTCGGCGCTCTATCCATTTGTGCTTCCACGCCGCGGTACTCGCTGTGCATATTCACGGCGTCTCTTCATAGCATTTGTAGAAATGAATACGCGCTTGGAGGTAGAGAAGAGAATGGCGGCGTCCGCGCTCTATCCATTTGTGCTTCGACGCCGCGGTACTCGCTGTGAATATTCGCGGCGTCTCTTCATCGCATTTGTAGAAATGAATAGGCGCTTGTAGGTGGAGAAGAGAATGGCGGCGTCCGCGCTCTATCCATTTGTGCCTCGACGCTGCGGTACTCGCTGTGCACATTCGCGGCGTCTCTTCTTTGCATTTGTAGAAATGAATAGGCGCTTGTAGGTGGAGAAGAGAATGGCGGCGTCCGCGTTATATCCATTTGTGCTTCGACGCCGCGGTACTCGCTGTGCATATTCACGGCGTCTCTTCATTGCATTTGCAGAAATGAATAGGCGCTTGGAGGTAGAGAAGGAGAAGAGAATGGCGGCGTCCGCGCTCTATCAATTTGTGCTTCGACGCCGCGGTACTCGCTGTGCATATTCGCGGCGTCCCTTCTTTGCATTTGTAGAAATGAATAGGCGCTTGGAGGTGAAGAAGAGAATTGCGGCGTCCGCGCTCTATCCATTTGTGCTTCGACGCCGCGGTACTCGCTGTGCATATTCACGGCGTCCCTTCTTTGCATTTGTAGAAATGAATAGGCGCTTGGAGGTGAAGAGAATGGCGGCGTCCGCGCTCTATCCATTTGTGCTTCGACGCCGCGGTACTCGCTGTGCATATTCGCGGCGTCCCTTCTTTGCATTTGTAGAAATGAATAGGCGCTTGGAGGTGGAGAATTGAATGGCGGCGTCCGCGCTCTATCCATTTGTGCTTCGACGCCACGGTACTCGCTGTGCATATTCACAGCGTCTCTTCATTGCATTTGTAGAAATGAATAGGCGCTTGTAGGTGGAGAAGAGAATGGCGGCGTCCGCGCTCTATCCATTTGTGCTTCGACGCCGCGGTACTGGCTGTGCATATTCGCGGCGTCCTTTCTTTGCATTTGTAGAAATGAATAGGCGCTTGGAGGTGAAGAAGAGAATGGCCGCTTCCGCGCTCTTTCCATTTGTGCTTCGACGCCGCGTTGCTCGCTGTGCATATTCGGGGCGTCTCTTCATTGCATTTGTAGAAATGAATAGGCGCTTGGAGGTGGAGAAGAGAATTGCGGCGTCCGCGCTCTATCCATTTGTGCTTCGACGCCGCGGTACTCGCTGTGCATATTCACGGCGTCTCTTCATTGCATTTGTAGAAATGAATAGGCGCTTGGATGTGAAGAAGAGAATGGCGGCGTCCGCGCTCTATCTATTTGTGCTTCGACGCCGCGGTACTCGCTGTGCATATTCACGGCGTCTCTTCATTGCATTTGTAGAAATGAATAGGCGCTTGGAGGTGGAGAAGAGAATGGCGGCGTCCGCGCTCTATCCATTTGTGCTTCGACGCCGCGGTACTCGCTGTGCATATTCACGGCGTCTCTTCATTGCATTTGCAGAAATGAATAGGCGCTTGGAGGTAGAGAAGAGAATGGCGGCGTCCGCGCTCTATCAATTTGTGCTTCGACGCCGCGGTACTCGCTGTGAATATTCGCGGCGTCCCTTCTTTGCATTTGTAGAAATGAATAGGCGCTTGAAGGTGAAGAAGAGAATGGCGGCGTCCGCGCTCTATCCATTTGTGCTTCGACGCCGCGGTACTCGCTGTGCATATTCGCGGTGTCCCTTCTTTGCATTTGTAGAAATGAATAGGCGCTTGGAGGTGAAGGAGAGAATGGCGGCGTCCGCGCTCTATCCATTTGTGCTTCGACGCCGCGCTACTCTCTGTGCATATTCACGGCGTCTCTTCATTGCATTTGTAGAAATGAATAGGAGCTTGGGGGTGGAGAGGAGAATGGCCGCTTCCGCGCTCTTTCCATTTGTGCTTCGATGCCGCGTTGCTCCCTGTGCATATTCGGGACGTCTCTTCTTTGCATTTGTAGAAATGAATAGGCGGTTGGAGGTGGAGAAGAGAATGGCCGCGTCCGCGCTCTTTCCATTTGTGCTTCGTCGCCACGGTACTCGCTGTGCATATTCGCGGCGTCCCTTCTTTGCATTTGTAGAAATGAATAGGCGCTTGGAGGTGGAGAAGAGAATGGCGGCGTCCGCGTTCTATCCATTTGTGCTTCGACGCCGCGGTACTCGCTGTGCATATTCGCGGCGTCCCTTCTTTGCATTTGTAGAAATGAATAGGCGCTTGGAGGTGAAGAAGAGAATGGCGGCGTCCGCGCTCTATCCATTTGTGCTTCGACGCCGCGCTACTCTCTGTGCATATTCACGGCGTCTCTTCATTGCATTTGTAGAAATGAATAGGAGCTTGGGGGTGGAGAGGAGAATGGCGGCGTCCGCGCTCTATCCATTTGTGCTTCGACGCGGCGGTACTCGCTGTGCATATTCGCGGCGTCCCTTCTTTGCATTTGTAGAAATGAATAGGCGCTTGGAGGTGGAGAAGAGAATGGCCGCGTCCGCGCTCTTTCCATTTGTGCTTCGACGCCGCGGTACTCGCTGTGCATATTCGCGGCGTCCCTTCTTTGCATTTGTAGAAATGAATAGGCGCTTGGAGGTGGAGAAGAGAATGGCCGCGTCCGCGCTCTTTCCATTTGTGCTTCGTCGCCGCGGTACTCTCTGTGCATATTCGCGGCGTCCCTTCTTTGCATTTGTAGAAATGAATAGGCGCTTGGAGGTGAAGAAGAGAATGGCGGCGTCGGCGCTCTATCCATTTGTGCTTCCACGCCGCGGTACTCGCTGTGCATATTCACGGCGTCTCTTCATAGCATTTGTAGAAATGAATAGGCGCTTGTAGGTGGAGAAGAGAATGGCGGCGTCCGCGCTCTATCCATTTGTGCCTCGACGCTGCGGTACTCGCTGTGCACATTCGCGGCGTCTCTTCTTTGCATTTGTAGAAATGAATAGGCGCTTGTAGGTGGAGAAGAGAATGGCGGCGTCCGCGTTATATCCATTTGTGCTTCGACGCCGCGGTACTCGCTGTGCATATTCACGGCGTCTCTTCATTGCATTTGCAGAAATGAATAGGCGCTTGGAGGTAGAGAAGGAGAAGAGAATGGCGGCGTCCGCGCTCTATCAATTTGTGCTTCGACGCCGCGGTACTCGCTGTGCATATTCGCGGCGTCCCTTCTTTGCATTTGTAGAAATGAATAGGCGCTTGGAGGTGAAGAAGAGAATTGCGGCGTCCGCGCTCTATCCATTTGTGCTTCGACGCCGCGGTACTCGCTGTGCATATTCACGGCGTCCCTTCTTTGCATTTGTAGAAATGAATAGGCGCTTGGAGGTGAAGAGAATGGCGGCGTCCGCGCTCTATCCATTTGTGCTTCGACGCCGCGGTACTCGCTGTGCATATTCGCGGCGTCCCTTCTTTGCATTTGTAGAAATGAATAGGCGCTTGGAGGTGGAGAATTGAATGGCGGCGTCCGCGCTCTATCCATTTGTGCTTCGACGCCACGGTACTCGCTGTGCATATTCACAGCGTCTCTTCATTGCATTTGTAGAAATGAATAGGCGCTTGTAGGTGGAGAAGAGAATGGCGGCGTCCGCGCTCTATCCATTTGTGCTTCGACGCCGCGGTACTGGCTGTGCATATTCGCGGCGTCCTTTCTTTGCATTTGTAGAAATGAATAGGCGCTTGGAGGTGAAGAAGAGAATGGCCGCTTCCGCGCTCTTTCCATTTGTGCTTCGACGCCGCGTTGCTCGCTGTGCATATTCGGGGCGTCTCTTCATTGCATTTGTAGAAATGAATAGGCGCTTGGAGGTGGAGAAGAGAATTGCGGCGTCCGCGCTCTATCCATTTGTGCTTCGACGCCGCGGTACTCGCTGTGCATATTCACGGCGTCTCTTCATTGCATTTGTAGAAATGAATAGGCGCTTGGATGTGAAGAAGAGAATGGCGGCGTCCGCGCTCTATCTATTTGTGCTTCGACGCCGCGGTACTCGCTGTGCATATTCACGGCGTCTCTTCATTGCATTTGTAGAAATGAATAGGCGCTTGGAGGTGGAGAAGAGAATGGCGGCGTCCGCGCTCTATCCATTTGTGCTTCGACGCCGCGGTACTCGCTGTGCATATTCACGGCGTCTCTTCATTGCATTTGCAGAAATGAATAGGCGCTTGGAGGTAGAGAAGAGAATGGCGGCGTCCGCGCTCTATCAATTTGTGCTTCGACGCCGCGGTACTCGCTGTGAATATTCGCGGCGTCCCTTCTTTGCATTTGTAGAAATGAATAGGCGCTTGAAGGTGAAGAAGAGAATGGCGGCGTCCGCGCTCTATCCATTTGTGCTTCGACGCCGCGGTACTCGCTGTGCATATTCGCGGTGTCCCTTCTTTGCATTTGTAGAAATGAATAGGCGCTTGGAGGTGAAGGAGAGAATGGCGGCGTCCGCGCTCTATCCATTTGTGCTTCGACGCCGCGCTACTCTCTGTGCATATTCACGGCGTCTCTTCATTGCATTTGTAGAAATGAATAGGAGCTTGGGGGTGGAGAGGAGAATGGCCGCTTCCGCGCTCTTTCCATTTGTGCTTCGATGCCGCGTTGCTCCCTGTGCATATTCGGGACGTCTCTTCTTTGCATTTGTAGAAATGAATAGGCGGTTGGAGGTGGAGAAGAGAATGGCCGCGTCCGCGCTCTTTCCATTTGTGCTTCGTCGCCACGGTACTCGCTGTGCATATTCGCGGCGTCCCTTCTTTGCATTTGTAGAAATGAATAGGCGCTTGGAGGTGGAGAAGAGAATGGCGGCGTCCGCGTTCTATCCATTTGTGCTTCGACGCCGCGGTACTCGCTGTGCATATTCGCGGCGTCCCTTCTTTGCATTTGTAGAAATGAATAGGCGCTTGGAGGTGAAGAAGAGAATGGCGGCGTCCGCGCTCTATCCATTTGTGCTTCGACGCCGCGCTACTCTCTGTGCATATTCACGGCGTCTCTTCATTGCATTTGTAGAAATGAATAGGAGCTTGGGGGTGGAGAGGAGAATGGCGGCGTCCGCGCTCTATCCATTTGTGCTTCGACGCGGCGGTACTCGCTGTGCATATTCGCGGCGTCTCTTCTTTGCATTTGTAGAAACGAATAGGCGCTTGGAGGTGGAGAAGAGAATGGCCGCGTCCGCGCTCTTTCCATTTGTGCTTCGTCGCCGCGGTACTCTCTGTGCATATTCGCGGCGTCCCTTCTTTGCATTTGTAGAAATGAATAGGCGCTTGGAGGTGAAGAAGAGAATGGCGGCGTCCGCGCTCTATCCATTTGTGCTTCGACGCCGCGGTACTCGCTGTGCATATTCGCGGCGTCCCTTCTTTGCATTTGTAGAAATGAATAGGCGCTTGGAGGTGAAGAAGAGAATGGCGGCGTCCGCGCTCTATCCATTTGTGCTTCGACGCCGCGCTACTCGCTGTGCATATTCACGGCGTCTCTTCATTGCGTTTGTAGAAATGAATAGGAGCTTGGAGGTGGAGAGGAGAATGGCGGCGTCCGCGCTCTATCCATTTGTGCTTCGACGCCGCGGTACTCGCTGTGCAAATTCGCGGCGTCTCTTCTTTGCATTTGTAGAAATGAATAGGCGCTTGGAGGTGAAGAGGAGAATGGCCGCTTCCGCGCTCTATCCATTTGTGCTTTGTCGCCGCGGTACTCGCTGTGCATATTCGCGGCGTCCCTTCTTTGCATTTGTAGAAATGAATAGGCGCTTGGAGGTGGAGAAGAGAATGGCCGCGTCCGCGCTCTTTCCATTTGTGCTTCGACGCCGCGGTACTCGCTGTGCATATTCACGGCGTCTCTCCATTGCATTTGCAGAAATGAATAGGCGCTTGGAGGTAGAGAAGAGAATGGCGGCGTCCGCGCTCTATCAATTTGTGCTTCGACGCCGCGGTACTCGCTGTGAATATTCGCGGCGTCGCTTCTTTGCATTTGTAGAAATGAATAGGCGCTTGGAGGTGAAGAAGAGAATGGCGGCGTCCGCGCTCTATCCATTTGTGCTTCGACGCCGCGGTACTCGCTGTGCATATTCGCGGCGTCCCTTCTTTGCATTTGTAGAAATGTATAGGCGCTTGGAAGTGAAGAAGAGAATGGCGGCGTCCGCGCTCTATCCATTTGTGCTTCGACGCCGCGCTACTCTCTGTGCATATTCACGGCATCTCTTCATTGCATTTGTAGAAATGAATAAGAGCTTGGGGGTGGATAGGAGAATGGCGGCGTCCGCGCTCTATCCATTTGTGCTTCGACGCCGCGGTACTCGCTGTGCACATTCGCGGCGTCCCTTCTTTGCATTTGTAGAAATGAATAGGCGGTTGGAGGTGGAGAAGAGAATGGCCGCGTCCGCGCTCTTTCCATTTGTGCTTCGTCGCCGCGGTACTCGCTGTGCATATTCGCGGCGTCCCTTCTTTGCATTTGTAGAAATGAATAGGCGCTTGGAGGTGAAGAAGAGAATGGCCGCTTCCGCGCTCTTTCCATTTGTGCTTCGATGCCGCGTTGCTCCCTGTGCATATTCGGGGCGTCTCTTCATTGCATTTGTAGAAATGAATAGGCGGTTGGAGGTGGAGAAGAGAATGGCCGCGTCCGCGCTCTTTCCATTTGTGCTTCGTCGCCACGGTACTCGCTGTGCATATTCGCGGCGTCCCTTCTTTGCATTTGTAGAAATGAATAGGCGCTTGGAGGTGGAGAAGAGAATGGCGGCGTCCGCGTTCTATCCATTTGTGCTTCGACGCCGCGGTACTCGCTGTGCACATTCGCGGCGTCTCTTTGCATTTGTAGAAATGAATAGGCGCTTGGAGGTGAAGAAGAGAATGGCCGCGTCCGCGCTCTTTCCATTTGTGCTTAGTCGCCGCAGTACTCGCTGTGCATATTCACGGCGTCTCTTCATTGCATTTGTAGAAATGAATAGGCGCTTGGAGGTGAAGAAGAGAATGGCGGCGTCCGCGCTCTATCCATTTGTGCTTCGACGCCGCGGTACTCGCTGTGCATATTCACAGCGTCTCTTCATTGCATTTGTAGAAATGAATAGGCACTTGGAGGTGAAGAAGAGAATGGCGGCGTCCGCGCTCTATCTATTTGTGCTTCGACGCCGCGGTACTCGCTGTGCATATTCACGGCGTCTCTTCATCGCATTTGTAGAAATGAATAGGCACTTGTAGGTGGAGAAGAGAATGGCCGCGTCCGCGCTCTTTCCATTTGTGCTTCGTCGCCGCGGTACTCGCTGTGCATATTCGCGGCGTCCCTTCTTTGCATTTGTAGAAATGAATAAGCGCTTGGAGGTGGAGAAGAGAATGGCGGCGTCCGCGCTCTATCCATTTGTGCTTCGACGCCACGGTACTCGCTGTGCATATTCACGGCGTCTCTTCATTGCATTTGTAGAAATGAATAAGCGCTTGGAGGTGGAGAAGAGAATGGCGGCGTCCGCGCTCTATCCATTTGTGCTTCGACGCCACGGTACTCGCTGTGCATATTCACGGCGTCTCTTCATTGC
Organism: Dermacentor variabilis; assembly: GCF_050947875.1. Taxonomy (NCBI): domain Eukaryota; kingdom Metazoa; phylum Arthropoda; class Arachnida; order Ixodida; family Ixodidae; genus Dermacentor; species Dermacentor variabilis. The sequence continues at coordinate 206,310,644 of NC_134571.1, forward strand.
ATTTGTAGAAATGAATAAGCGCTTGGAGGTGGAGAGGAGAATGGCGGCGTCCGCGCTCTATCCATTTGTGCTTCGACGCCACGGTACTCGCTGTGCATATTCACGGCGTCTCTTCATTGCATTTGTAGAAATGAATAAGCGCTTGGAGGTGGAAAAGAGAATCTCGGCGTCCGCGCTCTATCCATTTGTGCTTCGACGCCGCGGTACTCGCTGTGCATATTCGCGGCGTCCCTTCTTTGCATTTGTAGAAATGAATAGGCGCTTGGAGGTGGAGAAGAGAATGGCGGCGTCCGCGCTCTATCCATTTGTGCTTCGACGCCGCGGTACTCGCTGTGCATATTCACAGCGTCTCTTCATTGCATTTGTAGAAATGAATAGGCGCTTGGAGGTGGAGAAGAGAATGGCCGCGTCCGCGCTCTTTCCATTTGTGCTTCGTCGCCGCGGTACTCTCTGTGCATATTCGCGGCGTCCCTTCTTTGCATTTGTAGAAATGAATAGGCGCTTGGAGGTGAAGAAGAGAATGGCGGCGTCCGCGCTCTATCCATTTGTGCTTCGACGCCGCGGTACTCGCTGTGCATATTCGCGGCGTCCCTTCTTTGCATTTGTAGAAATGAATAGGCGCTTGGAGGTGAAGAAGAGAATGGCGGCGTCCGCGCTCTATCCATTTGTGCTTCGACGCCGCGCTACTCGCTGTGCATATTCACGGCGTCTCTTCATTGCGTTTGTAGAAATGAATAGGAGCTTGGAGGTGGAGAGGAGAATGGCGGCGTCCGCGCTCTATCCATTTGTGCTTCGACGCCGCGGTACTCGCTGTGCAAATTCGCGGCGTCTCTTCTTTGCATTTGTAGAAATGAATAGGCGCTTGGAGGTGAAGAGAATGGCCGCTTCCGCGCCCTATCCATTTGTGCTTTGTCGCCGCGGTACTCGCTGTGCATATTCGCGGCGTCCCTTCTTTGCATTTGTAGAAATGAATAGGCGCTTGGAGGTGGAGAAGAGAATGGCCGCGTCCGCGCTCTTTCCATTTGTGCTTCGACGCCGCGGTACTCGCTGTGCATATTCACGGCGTCTCTCCATTGCATTTGCAGAAATGAATAGGCGCTTGGAGGTAGAGAAGAGAATGGCGGCGTCCGCGCTCTATCAATTTGTGCTTCGACGCCGCGGTACTCGCTGTGAATATTCGCGGCGTCGCTTCTTTGCATTTGTAGAAATGAATAGGCGCTTGGAGGTGAAGAAGAGAATGGCGGCGTCCGCGCTCTATCCATTTGTGCTTCGACGCCGCGGTACTCGCTGTGCATATTCGCGGCGTCCCTTCTTTGCATTTGTAGAAATGTATAGGCGCTTGGAAGTGAAGAAGAGAATGGCGGCGTCCGCGCTCTATCCATTTGTGCTTCGACGCCGCGCTACTCTCTGTGCATATTCACGGCATCTCTTCATTGCATTTGTAGAAATGAATTGGAGCTTGGGGGTGGATAGGAGAATGGCGGCGTCCGCGCTCTATCCATTTGTGCTTCGACGCCGCGGTACTCGCTGTGCACATTCGCGGCGTCCCTTCTTTGCATTTGTAGAAATGAATAGGCGGTTGGAGGTGGAGAAGAGAATGGCCGCGTCCGCGCTCTTTCCATTTGTGCTTCGTCGCCGCGGTACTCGCTGTGCATATTCGCGGCGTCCCTTCTTTGCATTTGTAGAAATGAATAGGCGCTTGGAGGTGAAGAAGAGAATGGCCGCTTCCGCGCTCTTTCCATTTGTGCTTCGATGCCGCGTTGCTCCCTGTGCATATTCGGGGCGTCTCTTCATTGCATTTGTAGAAATGAATAGGCGGTTGGAGGTGGAGAAGAGAATGGCCGCGTCCGCGCTCTTTCCATTTGTGCTTCGTCGCCACGGTACTCGCTGTGCATATTCGCGGCGTCCCTTCTTTGCATTTGTAGAAATGAATAGGCGCTTGGAGGTGGAGAAGAGAATGGCGGCGTCCGCGTTCTATCCATTTGTGCTCCGACGCCGCGGTACTCGCTGTGCACATTCGCGGCGTCTCTTTGCATTTGTAGAAATGAATAGGCGCTTGGAGGTGAAGAAGAGAATGGCCGCGTCCGCGCTCTTTCCATTTGTGCTTAGTCGCCGCAGTACTCGCTGTGCATATTCACGGCGTCTCTTCATTGCATTTGTAGAAATGAATAGGCGCTTGGAGGTGAAGAAGAGAATGGCGGCGTCCGCGCTCTATCCATTTGTGCTTCGACGCCGCGGTACTCGCTGTGCATATTCACAGCGTCTCTTCATTGCATTTGTAGAAATGAATAGGCACTTGGAGGTGAAGAAGAGAATGGCGGCGTCCGCGCTCTATCTATTTGTGCTTCGACGCCGCGGTACTCGCTGTGCATATTCACGGCGTCTCTTCATCGCATTTGTAGAAATGAATAGGCACTTGTAGGTGGAGAAGAGAATGGCCGCGTCCGCGCTCTTTCCATTTGTGCTTCGTCGCCGCGGTACTCGCTGTGCATATTCGCGGCGTCCCTTCTTTGCATTTGTAGAAATGAATAAGCGCTTGGAGGTGGAGAAGAGAATGGCGGCGTCCGCGCTCTATCCATTTGTGCTTCGACGCCACGGTACTCGCTGTGCATATTCACGGCGTCTCTTCATTGCATTTGTAGAAATGAATAAGCGCTTGGAGGTGGAGAAGAGAATGGCGGCGTCCGCGCTCTATCCATTTGTGCTTCGACGCCACGGTACTCGCTGTGCATTTTCACGGCGTCTCTTCATTGCATTTGTAGAAATGAATAAGCGCTTGGAGGTGGAGAGGAGAATGGCGGCGTCCGCGCTCTATCCATTTGTGCTTCGACGCCACGGTACTCGCTGTGCATATTCACGGCGTCTCTTCATTGCATTTGTAGAAATGAATAAGCGCTTGGAGGTGGAGAAGAGAATTGCGGCGTCCGCGCTCTATCCATTTGTGCTTCGACGCCGCGGTACTCGCTGTGCATATTCGCGGCGTCCCTTCTTTGCATTTGTAGAAATGAATAGGCGCTTGGAGGTGGAGAGGAGAATGGCGGCGTCCGCGCTCTATCCATTTGTGCTTCGACGCCGCGGTACTCGCTGTGCATATTCACAGCGTCTCTTCATTGCATTTGTAGAAATGAATAGGCACTTGGAGGTGAAGAAGAGAATGGCGGCGTCCGCGCTCTATCTATTTGTGCTTCGACGCCGCGGTACTCGCTGTGCATATTCACGGCGTCTCTTCATTGCATTTGTAGAAATGAATAGGCGCTTGGAGGTGGAGAAGAGAATGGCGGCGTCCGCGCTCTATCCATTTGTGCTTCGAAGCCGCGGTACTCGCTGTGCATATTCACGGCGTCTCTTCATCGCATTTGTAGAAATGAATAGGCACTTGTAGGTGGAGAAGAGAATGGCGGCGTCCGCGCTCTATCCATTTGTGCTTCGACGCCGCGGTACTGGCTGTGCATATTCGCGGCGTCCTTTCTTTGCATTTGTAGAAATGAATAGGCGCTTGGAGGTGAAGAAGAGAATGGCCGCTTCCGCGCTCTTTCCATTTGTGCTTCGACGCCGCGTTGCTCGCTGTGCATATTCGGGGCGTCTCTTCATTGCATTTGTAGAAATGAATAGGCGCTTGGAGGTGGAGAAGAGAATTGCGGCGTCCGCGCTCTATCCATTTGTGCTTCGACGCCGCGGTACTCGCTGTGCATATTCACGGCGTCTCTTCATTGCATTTGTAGAAATGAATAGGCGCTTGGATGTGAAGAAGAGAATGGCGGCGTCCGCGCTCTATCTATTTGTGCTTCGACGCCGCGGTACTCACTGTGCATATTCACGGCGTCTCTTCATTGCATTTGTAGAAATGAATAGGCGCTTGGAGGTGGAGAAGAGAATGGCGGCGTCCGCGCTCTCTCCATTTGTGCTTCGACGCCGCGGTACTCGCTGTGCATATTCGCGGCGTCCCTTCTTTGCATTTGTAGAAATGAATAGGCGCTTGGAGGTGAAGAAGAGAATGGCGGCGTCGGCGCTCTATCCATTTGTGCTTCCACGCCGCGGTACTCGCTGTGCATATTCACGGCGTCTCTTCATAGCATTTGTAGAAATGAATACGCGCTTGGAGGTAGAGAAGAGAATGGCGGCGTCCGCGCTCTATCCATTTGTGCTTCGACGCCGCGGTACTCGCTGTGAATATTCGCGGCGTCTCTTCATCGCATTTGTAGAAATGAATAGGCGCTTGTAGGTGGAGAAGAGAATGGCGGCGTCCGCGCTCTATCCATTTGTGCCTCGACGCTGCGGTACTCGCTGTGCACATTCGCGGCGTCTCTTCTTTGCATTTGTAGAAATGAATAGGCGCTTGTAGGTGGAGAAGAGAATGGCGGCGTCCGCGTTATATCCATTTGTGCTTCGACGCCGCGGTACTCGCTGTGCATATTCACGGCGTCTCTTCATTGCATTTGCAGAAATGAATAGGCGCTTGGAGGTAGAGAAGGAGAAGAGA